>NC_052138.2:12402272-14802272 GCF_016086655.4 Lepeophtheirus salmonis | reverse complement strand
AACGTATAATTTTTGTATTGTTTAAATTTTAAAAACTTGTCCATATCGCAATTTCATAAACCAATTGCAATCCAGTATTTAATTAGAGGTTAAAGATGTTGGGTTAGTAAATATAGAATTTAGAACAAGCATTTAAAAATGAATTAATTAAACTTAACCATTTACCCACTTTACCCGCGCTATGAATTGGGGAGTGGGCTACTGGCTAAAAAATAACATAACACTTAATGTTTTTAGACTAAATACTACTGATCTAGTGAAAGAAAAATAAAAACATGTGAGTTGGTGCGCTCCTATGACCACTAGTGCGAATTCACACTGATTCGGTCGTAAGGAGGCTAAAATAAAATAAAAGCCAACGTTTGGGTATGGCAAATGTGTGTTAAAATATACTGCTATTCCTCTTTCCCCCAAAACATATAGGTACACTAGTGTACTGGGTGAAAGCTAAAATGAATCAAACCCACGCTTGTGAATACATAAATTCACTTTAAAAACAGAGCATATAGAAATAAAATAGAAAAAGAAAGAAAGAAATATTTGGTAACTTTAATATAACTTAATTTTAAATATTAGTTACTTGTTCACCTAACTCCCATGTTTACCCACTTGTGAATTGGGAAAAGGGGGGGGAGGACTAAATGTACGTAAATCAGTTATTCTAAAACCCTGGTTTCTGCATCATATTTCAATCCATTCTATATAGAGTATGCAAGGTTGGTTGTTAGGACTTTTAGTTGGATCCATTTAATGAACTTTGGAGGGATACCCAGAGTCGTATTTAGGTCAGTATAGGCCTATTTAGACATTACCCCTCTCCAATTGATTACTACTGGTATCATTTGCTGGAGGATCTTTGTTATTCATGAGCAATCACACTTGTGGTTACGCTTTTAAGTTTATAGTCTCCTCAAGAGTGAAAAACTAATGAGAACAGCTTTTTGTAGTAGGAACTACAAAAAAGCCAGACCCTCTTCCATAATATAAATCTTTTCATCTATGAACATAGGTCGCAAATGGATAAAGTTTTAACACTCAGGAGATATTACTTTGTCCGCATTTGTAATCATCAACAATACCATAATTTGATTCTGTCTATGTAGCCACCCCCCCCCCCCCAAATTAAGGATTTTGGTTCCTTACTCGAAAATTGAATATTAAATTTTTTTTTCAAAAATTCAATATAAAAAATTTAATTACATTTTTTAATAAAATATTTAATTGTCTGTGAGTAACTATGAATCTTTGAAATTTTTTCGAAAAAATTTAAAATTAAAAAAAATTTGTAAACAGCTTTGGATTATTGAAATTTTTTTCAAAAAAGAATTAATTTTTTGGGAATAGCTATTTATTTTGAAATTTTTTCCCAGAAAATTTAATATTTGAAATTAAATTTTAGAAATTTTTATTTTTTGAGAATATTTTGAATTTTTTTCCCAAAAATGTAATATTTTAAATAGTAATTTATTTAGTTTTTTGGAAAAAATTTCCAAATATTAATTTTATGTGAATAGTTATGGATTTTTGAAACTTTTTTTCAAAAAATTTAATTTTTCGAGAATAGCTTAGATTTTTGATTTTTTTTTCAAAAAAATTTGATATTTGAAATTTTTTTATGAAAAGGTATAATTTTTCTACTTTTTTGTCCGAAAAATATAACTTTAGATATTTTTTTCTAAAAAATCCCAAAAACCATGGCCTGCCATTCCCCCCCCACACACACCCAAAAAAAAAAATATATATATACATTTACAATCCTGTGGTCGCCCTTGAAATTTTATTATCATTAAATCCTTTTGAAAGGTATCCAACCTTTCATAATCTCTTAAAAAACCTCTTGACATACTTCTTATTACAACAGTAATTACCACTATCAAATTGCAAATTAATTTTACTTTGTGATTAAATGAGTCTATCTAATTATTATTTTATTTTGTGAAAGAGCACGAGGCTTTTAAAGGTCTTGATATCATGTTTATATTGTAGATATATAATCAGTATTGCAAAGTCTAGACACATTGGTTTATGATATACAAAATTATAATGAACTAATTTGCACATCAAAAAACTTTAAATATGGACTTTTATTTGTATGGGAGTAGGACTTCAATTAAGATAAGAATATTATAATTGACCTTTGAAACGGCAAAAAAGCTACTTTATGTTGCTAATGATGGTTTTTGAGAACTACATAAATATATATAGATGTATATTATATAAGCATACTTAAAAGCTTGAAATAAGTAAGCATATATGTGGTTCGTCAGCACAAAAGTAAGCTAGAATGAATTTTCTCAAAATTGAGTGTGGTATTCACTTGTATTATTTGATTATGATATATTATCATCGTCCATTTCTATCAAAAATTATTCTTATTATACCTTTGGGTTTGCTGCAAATTGTACTTAAAGGTTCTAAACTATTACTAAAATTATTGGGTATCAATAAAGAAGTCTGTGATAAAGCCTCAATGCTGTACTCTTGTAAAAACATTAATGGGACCTTTTTTGGCCCGTCATGGGATGGACAAAAAAGTTAGGGATTGTTGTTTCAACCGTACAATCCAAACATTTGTATTTTTTGACAAATTAGGTTAATGGACCTTTTGGGTGTCCCAAATTGCTTATGAAGTCGACAAAATTTATAGTCACAATTAATGATGGGACGATTAATCGGAATCGGAGAATTGGGTATTTTTTCTAGTATCGGAATCGGGGACATCGGGAAAATAATGTTTAATTCTTTTTTCCTTTCTTATTTATTACTTTTCTAGGGTATGAAAACAAAATAGTTAAGAAATTTTTGCTTTCTACAAGAAAGTTATATATTTGTATTATTTTTTTTCAAAAATTTTTATATTAGAAATATAATTTTTCAATTTTTTTAACTATTTTTTTTTTTTTTGATAACAGCTTATTTTTTTTCCAAAAAATAAATATTTGATATTCCAAGTTTTAGATTGTCAAAAATATTAAAATATCAAATTGTATATTTGAAATATTTTGTTGAAATTTTATTCTTTTGTGAACAGTTGTCGATTTTGAAAAAATTTGCACTAGTCACAATAAGAGAATAATAAATTGACAAATTTTATTTGAAGAGGGTCATATTAGGTCCAATAAAAGTCTCTTAAATCAAATACACGTTCTACACAATTAGTTAAAATTCTTGGTTATCTTAACTCCTCCCACAAATTTGAAAATATACCCGGCAATTGACTCAAATAAATCTATGAATTATTGTCTATATGTATGTTTGAAATACAAAAATAAAGTAGTATTTTCTCCTTTCCTTGATTTTTATTCAAGACTGTTTTTACATGGACGCACCACATATCGAAACGGCTTGAATAAAATATTATAAATAAGAGGAGGAGTTGATTGTAGCGATTCCATCATTTGGCAAGCTTATTAGGGTATTAAATTATTAGTAAAAAAAGTCATATACACGGCACAACAACCAACATGGAAAATTGAGGCTTTAAAATGCATTAGCGTATAGAATATGGGGTGTAGGTGGCTCATAGGGATTCACCAATCTATAAATAAAAATAAGAAAGATACACGGGTCTATCTTTATCAAGACGTTGTTCACTTATGGTGATAAAAAACGACTTATAGTACGTACTATTTAACATTTATTTTTCTTGTTTCAAATCATATGTAATGGTCTAAAAACATGTCATTAGTGTGTTCCTTGTCTTAGATATTATTAGTCCATCATATGAAATGTGTGAAATGTTGAAATAAACTAATGGTAAAGTAATGTCTGATAAATATTAATCATTTTATGCACTAAGAGTTATAAATATATTTATAAAAGTTATGTGTACACGTAGGTGGAAGTATTTTGGTTGATTAGTGTGATATTCCACTTTACATATATTTACATACATACCTATATAGGTATAATATAAAAAATCGTCATAAAGAGTTCTATATGATACTAGTTGGATTTGACTTCCAAATGCGTCTCTTTAAATAACAAAAAATATAAATAAACTACACACTTTAATGCTTGAATCGTTTGCAATGTCTGAAAGTTTGCAGATAGAGCACGATTATTAAGACATAGACAAATATCTTAAAGTTGAGTTATGCTTTGATAACAGGCCTGTAATTGTTTTTAAGTCTTATATTTAGTCACATAAGCACTTACATATCCACTTTATGAGTAATCAGAGTATGTTAAATGTCTCATTAGATATTTTTGCAAAAAAATATCAACATTGGTCCATAACTAGAGTTGCATAGAATATGATAAGAATGAGTCAATTTTTTTAGTTGGAATTTGATTATGGTTTTGTATCCAAAGTTGTTACTAAAATTCTTGAAGAGAAAATATGTCGCCAGGGCCTTCCGCAGGATTATATGTTGGGACATCCGTTTAATCTAAATTTAATTTTTGAATTTTTATAAAAAAATTTAAAAAATTTTTAAATTAAATTTTTTGGAAAAAATATTCGAAATTTCTTTTCAAAAATCAACAAAAAAAAGTTAAAATAAGTTGTAGTAGAAAAATTACAAAACATTCAATATTTTAGAAAAAAATTTCAAAAATACGGAGCTGTTGACAAAAAATTCTAAAATTAAATTTCAAATATAAACTATTTTGGTAAAATAGTATCAAAATCTATATCTATTCACTGAGAATTAAATTTTTTGGAGAAAAAATTTGAAAAATTAAAGAAAACTTCAAATCTATGAATTTTTCGAAAAAAAAATCATCGATTAAATTTTCTATTTAGAGTAAAAAAAAATTTTTTTTTTGGAGGGGGGGGGAGCTGCAGCCCCTCCAGCCCTCTCCCTGTGGACTTCCCTGGTCAGTATAAAATAATGATTGATGTTCCTGAATGATGTAGAGTGTAACTGAAGGGATTTGTTTGGGAAATATAACGAATCTAACTCATCGTTGAACTCAGAGTTCAATGAAGAAAACCTACACTTGACAATTTTGTAAAGATAAAATTAGTTAGGTTTGTAAATCCTAAGAGTTTTTTAGTGTGCTAGTTTTGTTGTAGGTAAACTGAACTTTTTTTTTTTTCTAAACCTCTTAAAATTATTAATGTTCTTGAAAATATAGCATTTAAGTTTAAAGTTTAGTCACTATTGCAAGTACGCTTGGATAGAAGTATATAAAAGTGTCCTAGAAAGCAGGAGCGGTTTTTTTTGTAGTTGGTAATCTAAGCCGGATTTTTTATTTTCTAAATCTGTTATGATTATTATTTAACTCTTGAAGACAAAACATATAATGAGTTGAATTTCTGCTTATTTCCTTCCTTTTACAGATGCTTGAAGCGGCTCTAATAAAATGTTACGACAGCTAAGCTGCTCTCCTCCAAAAAAAAATTCCAATTGTCAGGATGACTTCCTTCATTTTTCTGTTTCTTTTATTTTTACATACCGTCACGTCGTATTTTATACGCCACTATACATAACATTTGAAATCGGTCTAACTCTACAAACTCTTTGCTTTGTCATGGTCTCTACCCCTTCAAAGTCCTGGCCTTGATGTGAAGACCAAGATTGAATAAATATATTCAAATAATTCCTTTTCTAATTTGCATGTGGGAGTCAGGATCCCTTTTTTTAAAGATTTGAGCTCGGGTTGGGTGGACATGACCACAACACTAACATTTCTCATTGCATCTCTCATCCTCTTCCCCGCCAACAGAACAAAGAAAAAAGGTCCAATTTTTTTTACTGTTCCTTATTTAATGGTTGGGATATTTATAGCATAATGAAATTAATTTGTAGTTAAACAAATCTGATTTCTGAACACTAATAAGAAGTGAAAGAAGGATGGGTTAAAGTTGTTTTTTGTTTGTTTTTCCAACATAAAAGTAGTAATAGTAATTGAACTTGGAATCAAAGTAGAAACAATTAATCTATTTCTATTTTCCCTTAATTACAAACAAAACTTTAAAAATATAGAATAATGAAACTAAGTAATGCATCTCAGTTACTAATGATTGAGAAGCATGGGTAGATTTGGATAAAATATGACATGGTTCGCGTACGAGAATTTTTGGTGTAATACCTAAACAGGATTTATTATTTTCTAAAGCTTTTATCATTATTATTTAAATCTAGAAGAAACAACATCTTTTTATAAAGTAATAAATAATTTGTGTGCTCAGAATGAGATTGAGTAATAATGAATGTCTGTTCAGGAATCATAAGTGTAAGCTTTGTTAGACTTAGAGTATAATTGAGGATTGACATCGTAGTAATTCTAATCTAGATATCATTTCTACCTATATAGGGAGTGAGGTATGTGTTCATTATGTTGCTTTTACGGATGCTTGCAGCTATTCTGATAAAAATGTAACGACAGCTAAGCTGCTCTCCTTCCAAATTGTCAAAATTAGGCGCATTGTCCTCCCAACTTTTTAAAAGACAATAATAATGCAATGTTGCTTGATTAGGTTGTCATCAATATGATATCCTTTTGTGAAAATGGTCTCACCCAATTTAGCATTGGTGAAAAAAAAAACTAATTTATGATTATTCTTGACGTAAATCACTTATTCAATTTTTATCACAAATGTTGTTTGTTAACATAAAAATAAGATAATATAAAAAATCTCATTTTTTTCTACTTGGCATATACCCAATATTTCATAGACATATTTAAATCAATTATAGGCTTATTTTTTCCAATTTTCTGGGATTAATTAAGAAAGCCAAGATTTTTAATTATAGTTTAGAGATTTATGTTGGCCTTAATATGTATGGCCTATTAAATAAAATATATAAAATTTGTAATTCTTTTAAGAATTGTCACGATCATTTTTGGCTAATTTGAATGCAATTTTGACACAACAAAAGGTTTAATAAGAATAATTTGTTGATAGAAATGGAGGATTATTCATCGAGGTATACAAAAAAAAAGTCATTCCAAATTGCTTTTGTGTTGACGGGGCACAAAAGATGATACCAAAAAAAAAAAAAATTTTTTTCCCTTAATTATTTAATTAGTGTATATACAATCGAAAAAGGGAAAGAACTCCAAATTTCCTTTAAAAAAATAAAATCTGAATACTCTTTCTTAAATTTAACCCGCTCGTTTTTGTAGGGTATATTTGTCATTGATGCTGATGTTAATGTGTATTAACGGGACCCATTCCTAATTTTTAACATTATCATATCATAATTTGTTATAAAAGTAAAATAAGCTAAAAAAAAAAATGACAAATGCTAGAGATGTTTTTCTCTTTCATTCACTATAGTTCTACTTCTAGAACTTTAATGAAAATAAAGTAAAAAATGGATTATAATAATGGAATTATCATGCAGTCTCCCTTCATTTTTCTTCTTTTAAAGCATCATTATGCATTAATTCGTATGGATACATACACATATTTAATGAGTTAGTTATTACCATACATATTTGCTTAATCACATCCCTTTTGTCTCAATAATGTTTTCATTACCATTTTTGTAAAAGTTCACAATTTATAGTCAATTATACATAAATATGTATCTATTTTTTTTATTATTCGAAACTACATATGTGTCGTGTAAACATGAAATGAATATTTCATTGAAAATTTTGTAATAAAAATAATCAATTAAATCTTGTAGAAAGCTCAAACTCATGTTCCTAAGATTATTTTAAAGTATGAAATTACGTTTTCTCAATGTTTAATATTCTTTTAAGTATTTTTAGAAATTTAATTGATATGTATGAGTACCAAATTGATAATTTTAAAAAATGATATGAAAATAATTGACTTAGTTATTATAATCGTTCAGCTGCTTATCAAGTCATTTAATACGTTTTATTATTTTTTTTTTTACCCAGTTCACTAACCGCGTTATAAAAAGGATGTTCCCTAAAAGATAGAATTAAAGTTTTACCAAAACAGCTCAATTTGTAAATTGATGTATTTTACTATGATATTAGTAAAAATGATATTGTGTAGAAGGTGCTCTACAATTCGCGACTTTTTTCTAAGACAGAGAATAGGTACCAATTTTTAGTCAATTATTAAGAATGGAGCCAAACATAGAAAAAAGGAACAATAACTTTTGTTAATACCCGAGATTACGACCTTATCCATTTTTTTTAAAAGCGCCTATACAGAGCTCTATTTTTCATATGTTTACTTTAATCTTATTAATATTAATACCTTCGCCAACGAAGTTAAACGGACGTTATACTTTTTTTACCTCGGGCAGTAAAGTTATGTTTTCGCCTTTGTTCTTTGTCAATTTTGATCTAAAGTGGTACGAAGATTAAATATGGGCACAGTAAGAATCCATTAAATTTTAGGAGATCATGGTAATATAAAACGTTCAAAATGCATAATCGACCATAACTTTAGAACATATTGGGGCACAGAGTCAAATTGATGTCCTTATGTATGTTCAATAAGGTGCTTCATATAGAAGAAAATGAAATTTAGAAAAAAATGAGCATAAGCGGAGGTTTGTGCTCTACAAAGTTCCAATTCTAGTGGAATAATAATTTAGTTTATATATGGACTATCTTTTGAATTCCGTGAGAAGTACCTCAACATACAAATTTTTATCAAGATACGAGATGGTTGAGAGTTGGTGACGGAACACAAGCTTATTTTTTGTAGACATTTTTTTTGGGTTTGAATTGCTTTGACTTATGATCTCAGGCCCAGAAACGAATATAAGTTGTAGCTCAAGGTATAATTTTATTATTATTATTTTTTCCTTGGGTATATAGGTGTATTATAGTTTCAACGTCAGCTTAAGGAAATAAGTTGATTGGTTCTAATGGGTTAATAAGTTAACCAATCAGAATTGAATATAATTCCTTTAGTTGGAGATGGCGTTACCTACAGAATATATTTTGTTTTCTGCTGTTGTTCTTACTGTTTCTTTTTGCATAACTGGTAGAAATGAATTCAAAATTGTTCAGATTGCAAATAACAAAAAACTTGCACTTTAAAATGCTAAGGATTTACATCCTTAAATAACTTTGCTCTTCTTTTTACCCCATTACAGGCAAAAGGTTAATTAATTTACCACTATATGAATCAGGGGCG
The DNA here is from genome assembly GCF_016086655.4 of Lepeophtheirus salmonis. Lineage (NCBI taxonomy): Eukaryota > Metazoa > Arthropoda > Copepoda > Siphonostomatoida > Caligidae > Lepeophtheirus > Lepeophtheirus salmonis. The sequence continues at coordinate 14,793,247 of NC_052138.2, read as the reverse complement.
TCCACAGGAATATATTTGGGGGAGGGGGGCTTGGTTTTTGGATTACTTTGAAATTTTTTCAAAAATCCATTGCTATTCTCAATAAATAAATTATTTTTGGGATAATATTTGAAAAATCTACAGATATTCAAAAATGTTAAACTTTTGGGAAAAAAATTCACAAATCTACAGCTATTCAGAAAAATATTTCAAAAAAAAAAAAAAAAATTTTTTTTTAATAAAGTTTCAAAATCTATAGCTTTTCTCAAAAATTTAAATTTTTTTTTTGAAAAAAAGTTCCAAAAATCACAGCTATTCACATACATTAATTTTTTTGATGTCATTTATGTAGGTATAATAAATTTTTACTATTTAAAAAAATCTACAGCTGTTCTAGAAAAATTTAATTTTTTGGAAAAAAATTTCAAATATTTAACATATTTTATTTGGCACCATAAAAAAATTTATAGGAAATCTTCAAAATCCACAGTTTACAAAAATTATTGGAAAATAATTAAAAATATTGATTTCATTTATGTAGGTTTAATAAAGATACTTTATACAGTTCAATTGTTATTTATTAAAAAACAATTGTCATCGGTGTGTTACTGGTAAACTGTTGATTTTCTTTTATGTCCAAAATTTCATCTGCCAAAGTTACATTTCCTTAATTTCAAAGCTAATTATAGTATTACAATGACTCCATCTGACCTAGGAAATGTCTTTGAAATATACATAATCTGTGATTAAATTCCTGTGTTTAATGGGCATGTTAAAAAAAGAAACGGAAAATCAACATTTGAAGAATGAATTGTAATGGATCAAATATAAGGTACAATGATTTATGTAGTATTTTTTTTAAAATTTCTAATCAATTTGTGGATGCAAAATAAATAAATTTCAAACTGACATTAGCACCTTCAATCCTTATTATTAAATATATGAAAGTACATTGTCTTATTATTATCGTTTTTTTCAACTGCAGGTATTTCAAAATAATATTTTTTGCAAGATACAGTTTTCTGTAATTCTCAAAAATGTCATTCAATTCTCTTGATGTTTAAAAAAGTTGTGCTGTTTTATTGAAATATGGTATTAGATCACAGATTTTGGTGTAGGTTATAACATAAACAAAAGGAAAAAAGTGATTAAATTCTGATGATAAATTGGTCATAAGTTCCTTAATATTGAAGCTGGAGACATGAGTTTGGTATCAAAATGGTTTTTTAACGTTATCTATAAGATAAAACAGGGTTTCAAAATGAAAATATTAAATAAATTTTTTTGTGACATACCTAAAATAAACAAGGACGTTTGCAAGAAATACTTTGATATTGATCCCCAATTCTACTCCGAGTCCAACAAGGACTTACGAATATAAATCTGCAACAAATCCTCAGGGTCTTTTATGAGAACCCAGGAATGCTGAATACGGGTTTTGAATATAATTGAATTTATCTAGGAAAGGATATTCACGACTCAGGAATTCAATAATAATTGTAACTGTGAAGGAAAAGAAAATTCATTTTTCAGATTTCCAATTCCAAATAAACGGGCCGGCTAAAAAATTCACCGAATTTACATCACTGTACATAATGTATATTTCCTTCTCTAGAAGCGAGTGAGTATCAAACCTATGCACATTGAGTTCAAGATTACGAGTACTACTTCTCCCGAGCGCCTTGTGTAAGGAGTCTACTTGTCTCTCCATCATTTTTTCATATATGTATGTACATAATTTCTTTTTTAATAGTACATACCTATAAAACATTCAATTACCTTTACATACTTGTACCTAACTAATGTAACAGCTGGAGGAGCTGTATTTTTTTACGAATAATTTTTATGGACCAATATGCAAATGTGCTTACATATATATGCATAATGGCTAAATAAATCCTTTTGTACCAACAAAAACACTTTTTTTTAGGGGCAGGGAACATTTTTTTTTTTTTTTTGAAACTATCAATAACAGTTTGACTAATTGGCTCTGCGCAATAGCAAGTGCTACTAGTTTCAAGGACGAGTCCATGTGAAAATGCTACAGATTTCCAAAGTGCAGGCTATCGTCAAAAAAAACCTTTTACATATCAGAAAATTTTATTTTTGTTTTAATAATCATAGTACACATAATTTTTTTAGCTTTATACAGTTTTTAAAAGATTCTCCATTGTACGGGGAAGAATAAAAAATTATTTAGCTCATTGTGGAATTTTTGATCTTGAATTTTTTCAGAGAAAATAGATTTTTAATCTTTTTTCTGTCACTGAATTTACCAAACTTCGGTATTTTAATACTCGGTAATTTTTTATATTTTTAAATCCCTTTTCATTGGGAGGTTTTTAGAGAGATGGTGATTTGATTCAAAAGATGCAAAATTTAATTGGCAAAATATTTAGTTGTGGATAAATAGTTGATTGAGTAATAAGTAATTTGGGATTAAGCAAAGGCGTTAAAAATGTTGGAATTTCCGTAATACTTACCGTTTCCATTATCTGATTTAAACCAACCGTACAAATTTAAAATCCTCGAATGATGGCACCTCTAAATCTGATGGCACCAGTCTTATGTCTCTTGTATTATATTTTGTGGAGTTATTTGCGTTCCAACAATTTTGCAAATTTCAAATTATGAAAATAGATAGAAAAAAATCGGTTTGAGTATTTTAGAAATTGAAGCAGTTAACTGATTTTCGCTCCAACAAAAACTCAAGAGCTAAATGCAATAAGTTTAATATAATGTAATAATCCATCAAACTACTTTTGGGAATATTTATTTTAGGCGGCAAACGCACGTTCCTCACTAATCTTACGTAGTGGTTGCCAAATTGGGAGTCACGAACCCTGTGGGGGTCACAGGACATAAGGGAGGGGTTGTAAGATGGTTTCTAAAAATATGAGTATATTTTAAATTGATATTACTTTGAGTAGAATCAAAACATAAATAATGATCAATATGCCTGTGCATATTATTTATGAGTCTCTTCTGGATCATTGTAAAACGTACTTCCCAAAAACGTAACTGTTTGTGGTCCCCTTTTACTGACACAGCTAATAATCTTTTGTCTGAGATCGAATTTTCATTTTACCAAACCCTAAAAATAAATTATGTTTCTAAAACACTTGACGAATTCTGGATTTATGTGACGAATGAGTACCCACTGCTGGCTAAAACAGCTTTGGATTTACCTATACAGTTTGTATCAACTTATTTATTTGAGAAAACCTTTTCCGTATTAACTAATATCAAAAATAAATACAGATCACGATTTCACATGGAGTTGCTGTATACCAAATTAAACTTAGAATTGACCTGCTTTGCTCAATTCAAAGTACACATACGTCACATTAAGACATTAATTCGTTTATAAATCTTTTTGCAAATCCACAGCATGTAATTTTATTTGATAGTAAAGAAATGATTCCATGTAGTACTTTTATAATATCTTCGATTATTTCTTTGTTGTGTTTCTTATTTTAATCTTATATCTTTTCAATAGATGTAGAATTAAAATCTTTATTTTTGATCAATAAAGTCAAATTTAACTTAATTTTTTTGCCTCCGGTCTAAACTTTATCTGGTTATAACATTCTTTCAGTCATATCTATCTATAAAATGCACTCCAAATTTTATATTCATCTCTCAACGAGAGGTGTCGGGGTCGCACATTGTATAGCCACATATCTTGATGGTCGAACTCATTTTTTCTAGGAAACCAATGCTCTAATGCATGATGATGGCTGACTGTATTTCGAAGAAAACTTTATCATCTTGATTCTAGAATGAAACGACGTCTACCCAACACTATTCCCACACCCTGATTATAAAAATGAACATAAGTTACTATACCCTGTATATTAAAAAAAATATTTTGCTCATTGGAGAATTTTGGATCCTGTTTCTTTTTCTAAAGAATTTTTATTTTTTTTTAACTTCTCTTAATGACTGATTTTAGATTTAAAAAAATATATTTTCATGATTATTAGTTTCAACCTGTGCTGTTTATATATATATATTTTTTAAATAATATGGCGCCCCTTTAAGTATTGATCGCAGGGGGATATACCAACATTGGTTTTGTGGATATATTAGATTTTTTGAATCCTTACCTTTTTCAAAATTTCAATTATATGATTTAATGTTGTAGACGGTTTTATAAAAATCAAGTAACATATTGGTTACATTATAATCACACAACTTTTTTTTTTCTTTTTGAAAAAGTGAGAATCCTTTTACCTCTTTTTGGGACCTCTGAATAGGATACATATGGACATCAGTGGGGATGCACAAAATGTAGAGAAAAATAGCACTTATTATGATTAAAAAAGGGGAACTGGATGATGCCATCATTTTCCCTTCTTCATTGTTCATTCTTTAATTGCTCGTAGTGGTGTGAACATATTTTAATGTTGGAAGAATTATCACCTTCCTTTGGTGTAAAAAAATACATAATAAAATAAAAATATATATGTCTAAATATAATTTTATATTATTTCCTCTACAGTAATTGTAATTTAAATGTAGAAGGTTCTACTCTTTATAGGAGTAGTTCATTTTCTCTCACCAAAATTATGTAACAGACAGTTGATGTTAACAAGTGTCTTAATTTAGTTGTATCATATGTCTCGCTTCCACCTTCTTCTCACGCTCTCCAAAATCCCCAGCCCCAGACTTAAGTATTGATATACTATTTATTTGTCCGGATGATATATGAAATGAATTAATTATGACGTCATCATCAATAAATATACACTTCTTACAAATGATGGATTGTTAGTGATGGTTGTTGGTTGTAAAATATAACCAATTGTAATGGTAATTGATATATGAAAAAATACATGCATATTTGGGAGATGGCGTAATATTGAAAAAGATAACTCCAAATTTTTACAAATTGGAATTAAAGGTTTTTATGTTGCCTCAGCGTTGTTGATATTGGCCGTATGGGGGGGGGGGCTTAAGCAACTATGTATTAAAACAATGAACGGCCTTTTTTCTTTCATATTAAGGAAAATAGTCAATTATTGGATGTCAAAATGGGACCAAAAAATTAAAGGACTTGAAGGATGTAATATCTGACCTTAAAATGTTTTATAAATATGTTTTTAGAACTTTATACAGTTTGTATTTCCGTATTTATTACTATGAGGAAAATTGGCCATTTTTATCTAATTTTCTCGTACCAAATCTATAAAAATAAATAATTTGTTCTATAAATGTTGCGATTTCTTTGGAATTTTCTGTGCAGATTCCAATATCAGGTTCTATCCTTGGCATGAAGCAGTATTCAAGGTAGAGATCTAATCATTTTTTTTTATTGAGGACATTTGATGAAGATTCATTAGGAACTTGTATATTTTATATTGTCAAATCTCAAATTTGAGCCCCCTAAAACGGCATCTCCTTCAATTATGATGCAATGTATGACGTCAGTGGGAACCCTCTGTATCAGGTTCGGCAACCTTTTGGAGAGTAAGGGCCGAACAGCTATGTAGTGTCATGGCAGAGGGCCAAACATCTATCGCTGCAGAATCATGGTGGAAAACCATGTTCTTGAATATATAATTGAGTTTCTGTGTGTTTAGGAAAAGCACAATTTCAATATAAGTTTATTTAAACAATACCAATATTTTTAACTACAGGATCTATAATAAAGAAATATTATATAAACACAATTTAAATGATTTTTTATTTAAATTGTGATAAATTTAAAAAAATAAAGATTAATCCATTAATTTGACTGTTCTTATCTGCACTCTCCAAGTGCAAAGTAGGAAATTGCTAAAGGCTCTCAACTCTTATTTTGGATTAGTATGCCAAAATGTCAAAATTCACTCAAGGGCCGATATGGCCTTTGGGCGGGGGCTTGACGACCTCTTCTTTATATGATTATAAGCGTTCTAGTGTACTCATACACATAAATAGATGGATTGATCTTTTTATGTTTCCAGTACCACAGCTAAGCAAATCTATGTATATTATTAAAATATAGTTAATCTGTTTGTTGGCGTGTAATAGCTCCAAGCAATGGCTAGTACTGCAGCTGGTCGTATTAATTTTGGAGCTCATTCTTTTGGACAAACTTTTTTATATGTACTGAAACAATTTTCATCTTCTGTTTTTGCAATATTTTCTTATTTCATAGAAAAATTCTTCTTCATACAGAACTACATAAATTATGTACAAAAAGGTGTCACAACATATTTTCTCTAATGTTTGTTCAACAAATAATGTATATAGAGCTAGATTATTATATGTTTGTATATACCGTATGTATCAAAATATAAACACATGACGTGTTGCTTTTGTCCGTACTCATCAGAGTAATGTATTTATTATATACTTACCTCGGTGTGTATGTTTATGTAGATATTAGCCAGTTCCGAAATGATTGAGAAAGGTTCGTTTGAAGGGAAAGTTATTCAGAGACTAAATAACAAATGCCTACATTCCACATTTGCACATGTTTCTCCATTCGTCACTGAACATGGAGACACAAAAATTTTCATCGTACTTTTGATACGCTACAAACCTGGCAAAAGAGTGTTTGAAATCATCACTGACCTCACTATCGTTTACTCTGATGCCTACCCTAGTCATGTAACCATCTTTTGGTGGGCTGGTGAGATCTGGGATGACACTTTTAATCTCACGAATGTTGTTTCATCTAGTCATCCCTGGGAGACAAGGACACGCAATAAAATCCCGCAAGTCAATGACTTTATGAAGAACAAGAACGATTGAGCGTTCAAGAGTTCTTAGTGGAGCTTTTTTCTACGACTCTCAGTGATTTTTAAGGTCCCCACTGAAGATATCTGCTTCAAAAATCTCCCTAGCGTGTGGGTAGCCCATTCTCTCTCACACCAACAAGGATGAACGAGTGGGTTGATTTAGGACCCTTATTAAGCTCTTTCAAGACCAGGGGAAGCAGATTTTGGAGTTGAACCTGTTTCCTGACCGATTTATCGTTCTTACGCTAGATCACCTACTCCAGGATGACAATTTTGAGAGCCATAAAGACCTCACACGCGGTGTTCAGCGGTTGATGAAGTTAGTGGACGAAGAGGAGCTCTCCAGACAGTTGTGGAAGTTAGAAAACCATTGCCATGAAGTTATCCGAGCCGGTGGACACTATGTGAAAAGATTGAGTACTTTTTTTTAAATTTTGAATCTAATTTCTTGTCTTACTGAGGCAGTCTCAATCATTTCGGAACGACTTCATATGTATCGAAAATAGACTCTAAACAAATGAAATAAATTATTGTTTATTTGACGAAAAACTTTTTTGAAGCATGACTCAAACATACTGAGTGTTAAAATTAAAGAAAACACAAGTTTTTTTCTGCTTTAAATACTTGACATACATGAAGTAAATATGTAATACCTTTTGTAAAAAAATGTATTATGCATATGCGAACCGTCAACACCGAAGCAAGCTAGAATATTTTTTTCTCAAAATTGATTTAGATTACAATTGTATTCTTCAGCAACGAATTATCGATAATTTATATCAACAAATTATTCTGATTAACCCTTTGAATGTGCTACAAATTGCACTTAAAATAGCAAATCCTATTTGCCACGCTACAATAATGAAAAATTGATAGGTTTTATATGATAGGGGTAACATCGATGCCTATAGAAGTCACTTTAGTCAGACAAATCATGAATAACAATGAAAATAAACTTTTAAACTAGATATAGCTAAAATTACATAGTATATTAACTCATCCCACAAATTTAAATAGTCTATAATTGACTCAAAAATATCAATGAAATGGATTAATTAATTACTCAGACAAAATAAAAGCAAGCTACTAGAATTTTTCTCGACAAAATGTTCATATAAACCCTTTGCTCTTGAAAAACAAAAAATGATCGTCACAATAAAATAACACAAAAGGAGAAATTTGATTGAAAAGGCCATATCGGATCCAATATAAGTCAATAAATTCAAATAAAGGCTCTAGGATTAGCTAAAATTAATGGGTATCTTAACTCATTCAACAAGTTTAAACAAAGAGTCTATAATTGACTCAAATATATTCGTAAAAGTTAGGATGTATGTAGGAACATAAGAAGTAAAAACATAATTGGGACTTTATTGTTTTTATGTTGATGTACCATATATTTCGAGAAGTATACATTTGTATTATGTGTTGTTTAAATTGCAATACGAGCCATATCAATGATTAATGGGACTTGAACTTTGTTTACAGACTAATATAACTAAATATTATTTTTTCAAACAAAATATTAAATTTTTAGATTTTTTTTCAAAAAGATTCCAACCCTCCTTATAATCAATCAGTGAACGCCACTGGTAGCACACTGGTATTTTTCAACTATTAAAGAATCGGAAGTGGGTTTTTTTTCCCTTTGGAATCGTCCTATCACTATAAATTACACTCCAAATTAAGTTTTTTGTGTCAACACAGAAACGATCATGAATAAATATCAAGAATAAGTGAAATAACTAATTTAATTTACACTTTATGAATGCACACAGCCTAATATTTCATTTGCATATTTGGGTAATTTATGTTCTATATATCCAAACTTTAAATATATTTTGCAAGGTTTATTTTATTTATAAGATTTTGTTTAGCCCCGATAAAGTCTTAGTAGAATAGGTTATATTATTTCATTATACCATGGAATTTGTGCAACATTTAATTTAATTAAATATGAAAGAGTTAGTCATAATATTTTAGTAACAATTAATTGAAGAACAGAAATGTTATCGGGATTCATTTTTTGAAAAAAAATCATTTTAACTTGGTTTGGTGTTGATTTTTTTCGTCAACTGTGGTCATTACCATTTTCCAAAGTCTAAATTAATCAACTATATTAATTTGATCTATGCTTTACATGCCTCAAGAGCCATTTAATTTTATTATTGACATTTTTCCGAAGTACTGTAAAATTCAAGATATTATTTCCTTGTTTTCACTTCAACTTTCAAGAGGTGTTGACTAATAGAATAAAGTCAGAACATGAAAGCTTATAAAGTTTTATTAAGTATATTATAAATAATTATGAAAATTTTAAGTAATTGGCACCATTTTTGAATAACGTAAATAATAAAGCTACGGCTCTTGAGACAGGCTGAGTCAAACTCCAAAATTAAAGTAATTTGTATATTTAGTTTTTTAAGATCTTAGAAAAGGATAATAATATCAGTCTACCACCTTGCAGAGAATATATAGACATTTAATTTGGTTAATCCTCATGTGTTGATATTTGACACATATTGATATATACGTATTCTTGGGGTGACTATATTTTGAATTCCCTAATAGAAGTGCATTTAGCCAGATCAATGTCAGTTTGAAGGAATTGAAGGATATATTTATTTTCTACCTTGACTTTTGGATTTAAAAAAATATATTTTGGAATTTTGTTTTTAAATCGTTTATATTTACTATTTAGTTTAACCAATTTTCAGCATGCTCTATTCCTCCTCTATAAAATTGCACATTTCTTGTATTTATGAAGAATTCCACGGAGAGTATTTAAAAAGAGGACATGACATGTCCGGGGAATAGAGAACAGTTGATCACTTTGGCATCTCACGCTAGTTTAGTCATCAATAACTCTGTAATCCTAAGATCTATGTTTATAAAAGTGTGTTGATCAGATTCAGTGTACAAAACTGTATTAGAAAAAATTCAAAATCCTTGAGATATCTCCCAAATACGAACGCTGTCTGGCCATTATTGTGTGTCTCCGTGCTGGGTGCACGCCCAAGGACGAAAACAACTCCATAGATAATTATGCTAAATAACTTAAATCAAAGTTTTCAGATCCAGTGTTATACTAGAATTATAAATTTGGTCGGTTAGTCCAAATCTCGTACTTGGAATAGGATTTATTCCAGAAAAACCTACATATGTAAGACCTTTATGTTTTGGGCAAAGGAAATGTGGCCTTTAGGCTAGCCGGATCTGAACCTATTTAGATTATTACATGCGGGATGTCTAGGAGAGAGAGTCCAATAAACGTGCACATAACCCTATTGACTACTTGGGGGCTTCCATTCTCGAGGCAGTGGGCAACGTGCACAAAAAGCTCCTCATCATAGCTTGGTACAGGTTCATGGGCAGATAGGAGGCTGTAGTTGAAGCTGGGGATGTTAATTTGAGTGATTGCCTTCACTATGGATTTGTGAATTGCATTAATTAATTTTGGTAAACAAATTGTAATATATATTATCCTCAACCCAGTTTATTTTATTATTCATTTTTAAATCAAGTTACACCCAACATAGATGAGAATACTCGCCTTAGAAGAAGAAGCTAATATCACGACGACCTATTAAATAATGACCGAAAGAAAGAAAGAGCACACGCAACAACCGTTTCTCTTTTTCTAATTTATAAACTTAGTTTATTCAACTCTACCTATGATTAATATTATATTGTATCCGAGTTCTAAAAATATCAAGTAAACTGATATGTAGATATTAGTAAATAAAAATGTATTAACCTATTACAAGTATCAGCTGATTATTACTGTTATTCAGGGTTTGTCCGTAGTACAATCAAAAAATAATAATATAAAAAATAAATTGTATTTGTATAATTTACTTGTCTTCCTCAAACCATGTTTTTTTAACGAGGTGATCCAAACGTTGTGTGACTAAAAGTACCGTAAACAAATTAAATTAAATCTAGTTACATATTTAATATTATAAAAATATTAAAAACCTTATAGAGGAATAAAATCCAATGATTTTTACGATACTGACAGTAAAATATATAGGCCGTCAAAACTGAGTCTATATTATATTTGTATTCGTCAACAAATTATCGACGTTTTACATCCATAAATTATTGTCATGAATCCTTTATAGACGCCGCAAATTACAATTAAATTAGCTAAATATGATTGCCACAATAACAGAATGAAAAATTGTTGTTATTTATTTTTGAAAGGGGCATTTCGGGCATAACAAAAATGTCTTCTATCACAAAAAGCTTATAAACTGCAGTTACTGTAATGGGGCATTTTAAGACATCCCAGAAATTTGAATAATAAGTCTATGGACTTATTATTCAAATTACTGACTAAAATATGTCCTTAAAATATTGGACTGTATATTTTTATGGACAAAAAAATATTCATATTTTCTCTTATTCTTGATTTTTGCTCAAGATTGTTATTATGTTTACGCAGCACTTATGTAATCTCAATAAATATATATATATACAGATACATATAATTTACTACAAATGGGCTAGATATAATCTCATAAATCAAATCAAACTTTCAAACTATGTCCAAAGTTTTTAGTCTTTAACTCATCCAATAAATTTGAATTCAATTCATATAATTAATTGACTTGATAACAGGGACGGCAGGGTTATATATTAGGGGTGTGTGTGTGTGTGAAGAGTTGTTGTTCCATAATTTTTTGAAATAAAAATCCATAGCTATTCACAAGAAAATAAAAATTTTTGGAAGAAAATTTCAAATATGTAATTTTCGAATAAAATTCAAAAATCAATAGTACTAAGAAAATTTGAAAAATAATTTTTTTTTTGTAAAAAAATTCATAGCTATTTACAAAATATTAAATGTAAAAAAATTCATAGCTATTTACAAAATATTAAAATTTTTTGAAAAAAAATTCAAAAATTCATAGTCCAATAATAAAAATTAAAATTTTTGCAAAAAAAAAATTAAACTCCATAACTTTTCACAAAAAATTAAATTTTTTGCAAAAAATCCAAAATCAATAGATCTTCGAAAAAAAAAAGTTTGGAAAAAAGAATGCAAAAATCCATAGATATTGACAAAACATTAAATTTTATGAAAAAAATTTATAGTTCTTCACTAAAAGTTAATAATTTTGCAAAAAAAAATCGAAAATCCGTATCTTTTCACAAAAAATTAAATTTTTTAGTCAACTACATTATTTAACGAAAAAATTACTAGTAAAAAGCAAAAATTCCTTAACTGATTTTTTTTAGATGGAAGGGGGGGGGAGGGACTACCCCTGAAAAATGACGATTGGGTTTTATGTACATGATGTAAAAAATAAATTGGACTTTTCTCCTTTTTTGGGTTTTGTTCAAAATTACTTTTGAGTGAACGTCTCACCACATCCAAAATATATGTCTGAGTGTATTTAGTTATTCAACATATAATGAGTGGATATTATGATGAGTAATGAGGAAGCCAAAAACATGGCTATACTCCATGTTCACATCATTATCCCCAAAATGATATGAGTTTGTATTTGAAAAGCAAGAATGAGAAGAAAAAAAGATCCATCATCTTGCCACAATGTCATGGACCATCCCTGAGTTGGGTATGTGTACATAGCTATATATGCATTCAAATCATATATATTTATACTCTACACTTTATACAAACTCAAGAATAGAAAAGAAAACGTGTCTTTCATTTGATGATTCATCATTCAATTGAATATATAAAGGCATTGAACTGTTGCTATAATACAAAATCACTTATTGAAACTCGATGGTATGGAGGTATTTGTATAGGACAGCGATTCCCAACCTTTCTGCTGCCTAACCACTGTATAACTTTTACTAAGCATATTCAGCTTCAAACATTACTCGAACAATTATTTTTTTTTAAATATTAAATTTTTTACTCAACTGTATAATTTGCCCGAATGAAATTTTTTTCATCTTGATCAAAAAAAATTCTAGTAAGTGGCAAAGATTACTTTGGGGCTGGACCTTGTGGACGCTCTGAAAATGTATTTGGTTGTTGGCAGCAGTATCTCCACGGCAATGGCGTGAGTTTTCTTGGCTTTGTCGATTCTGAGAAGCACAAAATATAAAATTTCAATGACTTCTATGTTCTGCGGACATCCGTGGCCACTAAGTCTAGTTTCAAAATGGCATTTTGTTGGGGGGCATTATTTGGCTGACATTATTTCTTTGCAAAAGCCACACTATGTCTTTTCATTTCCTGCTTCAACTATAAAAGTAAATCCATACTTTAAAAATTCCATAGGATTTACAGTACTTAGGATGAGAACCATCCAATTATTGAATAGCTTATGGATTACAATATATTTATAATGTAATTTTTGACTATTTTAATACAAATTACTACAACATGAATATTATGTACCACATGATAAATTATTTCAAGTGATCACAATTATTTTACTCAAAAATATATAATAACCATGTAATTTACAAAGATTGAAATAAAATGATAGTATTAATGTATAGTGGTAATAAGAATGACCCCTCTTGTAATTAATGAATGATTTTTAATATGAAGAAATTGTAACTTGTACAATTGTCTTGTACAATTTGTACTTGTACCGACATTAAACTTGTACACAATATATATGTATTAATGAATTTAGATATGACACGAAGGAACTACATCGTAAATATCTGACCTTCATACAATATATTGAATTTATTTGGAGTAATACCTATTTGAACTCTTCAATGTTGTTTCTATTACTCGGAAGAAATGTGATTCCATCTTACATTATGTAGCTGGGACACGGGGTTCATCGCTGTGAGGCATATTTTATAGGACGGCAAAAGTTAGGGAACGTACTAAGAGAACATTGCTCCCTCACGCTTTTGTAAGTAGACGACGTTCTGACATACGTGTTTAATTCGTTCCTGGGTCGGAGTTTGTAAGTCAAAGCAAAATGAAATAAATAAGTAAAACAAGGAGATAACTCTGGCATTTCGTCGCCCCTTATGGACCATCTTGTACCTTTATGAAAATTCATATGTTATGGCACTCGTATCTCAAGCCGTTAGTTTTTCACATGAAAAAAGGGTACTTCCCTCTACAAAGAGCTGAATATTAATAAATAAGAACTTTGTAAATTTAACGTGTAGGGAGCTACAATTTATATATTGGGTGGTTCATTGAAATCTAAACACTTACTAATTCAATAATTAATTAATTTAGGATGATTTAAATTAATTCATGTTCTGATATATAAATGCATAAGCAATTAGTTACAAAACAAAACAAATTTAAGCTGTCTAGCTTACCTACAAGTAGAGAAAATGGCATTAGAATGGGATAAATGAATTTCCATTTGCACATTCTAAGCAATTTGGTGTCTCCAGGACCACCGTCTACGCCGTCAGCAACTCCAAACTCATTGGAGAGGAATAAAGGCCAAACTGTACCCGGAGGAGTTGAAGAAAAAAGCCCAATCTTATCAAGTCCAGGAGGGCCTATCCAAGAGGTTTAGGGGTTTCACACCAGACTTTCTATAGGGCTATCAAAAAATAGGGTGAAGGATGGAGAGACCACTTTTGTAACCGGCAATGAAATACACCCATCTCCTCTGCTTCAAGAATCTTTTTGAATGCGTCTTATGAGTTCTTTTGAACGGATTTTTTAACACGTTTTTGCCCCCCCCACCATTGCAGCCCTGATGCCAACTCCCTTGACTACACCTTTTGGATGTATGTCGAGGTGAAGGCCTGAAGTGTCCGTTATCCAAACACCGAGGCCCTCAAAGCCACTGTTTGCCAGTACTGGGACGTCATGATAGAGCACTACATCTGCAGCGGGTGCCTAGTCTTCCGCCGCCAGGAAACCATCATTTTTGCTACATCCTTGATTAGGACAGCTCAATCACATTCAAAGTGTTCAGGTTTTAATGAACCACTCGGTATTATGGTAATTATGTATTATGTGTTCTCCCCTGTAAAAATTGTGCAACTCCGCCACTGCTTACATACAAAATAATAAATTAGATACTTAAAAACCGTTTTATGGATTTAAGTTATGAAAAGAATCATTTTAAAGTCGAATTCAAGTTATAGTCCTTACATATTATATGCAAACAATCAAAATGCATTGCCCAAAGGGAGACACTGGATTTTTTTTTTTTTTTTTTTTTTGCAAATCTCAAGCCTTCAGGCTAAAAAACCCAAGCAAGTATTCAGTTTTTGAGTTCAAAGATTGGATCTAGTCCTTCTAAGTCAAATCACAGCTTATAAGCCTTACTCAAAATGAATAAAGACCCTTTATTTATAGAATCATGTTACTATTCATTAAATATACAGTAATCAAAGTGATATGAAAATAGTATCGAGTTAGGTCATGAATAATAAAGTTAATTTAACACGAGGGTCAGAAGGTCAAACATATATTTTTTTAATTTTAAAAGGGTAAATGTACATTCTAAATATACATGACGTATAAATATTATTGGGAAGGCGAGCAGATGATGTTAAAAGTAAATATATTTCTTTAACAGTTTATAGAAAGCTAACATTTCCACTGTATTGCTTTAAACATTAGTCAGTAAATAATTAACTCGATGAGAAGTTGTTAAATATATTAACATAATTAATTGAAAAATTGAATATCAATTAATTTATAACTTATTTTTAATTCGAGTGTTAAAAATAACTTTCTCTTAATTTATTTAACATACATTTTTGTGTCTCTAAATTTAAATTCGAAATCGAATTTGAAGACATTAAGTGTATTAATTGATTCCATATCTATAATGATTATTCAAGAAATATTTTGTATATTCAACCTACCTTAAGACACCAAAATATCATGATAACTTTGATATATATTTATGCTTTTCACATCCAAACTCTTTTTTTTAAACAGCTTACAAAAAAGTACATTTTTTTGGGAAATTGAAAGATGGTCACTCCAACATTATTGATAGATCACGGAGTTACCTCACTAAATTAAAAAGTTTATATGTATTATGATGTCAACTGTCAAATTGTCTCCTTTTTTTCACTTATCCGTGTTTTGAACTTTGATTTGTTGAATTCAATTAGCTCTTGCTAATAATGTAATGATGTGAAAAAGTAGTTGAAGCCAACAAAAAGCAGAAATAGTTGACCATAAGATTCGAAATGTAATAGTTAAAAACATAGATGGTGCTTCAAAGACTTTTATTTTTTTAAGTGTTTGATATTTTACTTGACAAAAACAGAGTTTTGATTAAAATATCTTTGAAATATATTTGTAATTGTTATAATAATAATTTATAATCATAGTTTAGAGATTTTAGAGATGTCAATAGATTAATAGATGATTTTATAAAGTACATTAATATTTAATTCCAATTTTTAAATTTAAATAGTATTTTATTTTGCCTTTCAAAATAGTAATTATGGATTTGGGAGATTATTCAGATTATATTTCAATTCAAGAATCAATAATTATTGATTCTTAATTTGAGAAAGGCTCAGGAATATGCTCCAAACTTTAGTTAGATCCAGGAAATGAGTCAAAGACATGATCCATTAATAGATTGGAAGGCTTAAATATTATTCTTAAAATTGATATTTATTTTTACTACGGCTATACGATTGTAAATTGTTGGAGCTTAATTATAGTCATAAATCCAATGTTTTCCATTGTTTTGTTTATTTTTTCCCCCTCGTCTGCTGTTGTGATGTCAAAGACTTTCCCTTTCTATTCCATAGTATCATCACTCTATATATTTATTCTACATGCTAATTTCAAACAATTAATGAACAACAATGCCCCAGTTGGGAAGAATTGGCTATCTACCAACTGATTTTTGGCCCTTTATCCTTTTTGGAGGAAAGGTTCAAAGACACAATACAGGTGAGGTCATGAGATATGTAGCCAAATGTACCTATACATTATAATAATTATTATCTAGGTATATAGCCAGAAGAGACATAAAAAGAACATCATTTTCAACACCGTTTGAAGAAGGTGTTTTTTATCTGTGTAATTTTGGTATTAGTTTATGGCAACAAACTTTATCGATATAATATACCTATATATATTGATTAATGATGTGTAAAGGTGGGTTACCACTTTTATCATGCATGTAAATGTGATACATTGACAATTAATGTCTAATAGCTTTGCATATTACGGTCTTCAAACCTCAACAATTTTGTCTTTCAAACTAAAGAGGCTCTATGATTTAAAAGGTTTCCAGCTTTGAGGAGAGAAAATAGTACGTATGTTATTATTGGGATTCCAAAATTTAATCTATCATAGAGGCGTCCCCCAGATTATATATACATATTTTTTTTATTGGGGTGGCTTTGGTTTCTCAGTTATTTATAGAAATTATAATTTTTCGAAAAGAAATTGAAAAATTAATTTCTTTAGAATTTTCTTTTAAGACTTAAATTTTTGGAAAATTTGGATATTGGGGATGGGGCCTACTAGCCAACCCCCTGTATTATGACATTTTCACTCCTAAAAACAAAACAAGTTTGAAATCACAGAACCTCTTTAGTTTGAAAGGGAGAATTGTTGAGGTTTGGAGATAATAATATGCAAAGATCTCAGATATAAATTGTCTATATACGTATTGCGTGAACACACATAAAACAGGGTGAGGATTTTTTATCCGGAACAAGTTTAGGCCTCCATATCTTGACAAGCGTTGGATCTATATTTATGAAAGTGTGCTTATTAGATTTAGCTGACCAAATTGTATAAGAAAAAATACAAAATCTTTGAGATGTCCTCTCAATACGAATGCCAAGTGACCGTTATTGTGTTCCTCCGTGCCGGGCGTTGGTCGAGAGATAATATTAAGCTTACGATATCAACTGATTGCGATGTTGTTAAGGCTTTCAAAGAGCTGTTGTGTCGGGAACACCTGAAAGGAAGATTCATGATCGTTCTAAGAGCAAAAAAACAAAAAACAAAAACACACACACACTGCGACTTTGTCCTCCTAGATCGCCGGATCTGAACCCCTTGGACTTTATGTTGGGTGCTTTATGCTTGGAGAGAGAGTCCAATAAACGTGCATACAAGACTGTTGACTCCTTGGGGACTTCCATTCTCTTGGCAGTGGCTAACATGGCCAAGGAGTTCCTCATCAAGGCTTATGCCAGGTTCAGCACCAGGCTGGAGGTCTATGTTGAAACTGTACGTGGTTGAGTTGAGTGATTGGCTTCACTATGGATCACTGCATGTTAGAGCAAAAGATTTGTGAATTGCTGAATTAATTTTGCCATAATATTTTGTAATGTACATTATCCTGAAATTTTTCAGATTTCAAATTTTCCACCGGTAACCCGCCTTAACCCTTATCTAATCATACGATTATAACGGTTTGATCTCACAAATATTGTTCATCTCCTCAGGTTTATAAATATAAAAATATTTTCACTCAAATACATTTTGACGAACAAATTCTAATATAACAGGTATCTATCTACCTATGTGTAAATTAATACTTAGATGAAGCAACAAAGCCTATAATCTTTATTTATATTTCTCCTAATGATATTTCACTCTTAATTAATTATCTCCCACCTACATAATGTCCTAAAAAACAAATAAACCCTTTTGACAAACGTAAATATTATTATTTACGGAAGATCAAACACGTAATAATAAAATAAACTTAACGCTCTAGAGGATGAGCGATAAACTTTTGTCACAAATTATTGTATACCTACATCCATCCAAATCTATTCACTTGATGTCGTTTATAACGTCCCACTCAGGATCCACATATCGTTAGTGTGATAGATAAAATATGCCAGATTTATACAAGATTAATTATATATAAGGGATCATATATATATATACACTTTATTGAATTCCTGCCATTTCAATTTATGTTGCTGTTCCCCCCATAAATAATAAAAAAACATTTTTGTTTTTGTAAAGTGATTTAGTATAGGCTGTTTGACCACCGTGTTAATTGTGCTTACAAAACTTTACCCATTTAATAGGAATTACATTGAACAAACAAAGGTAATACTTGTCATAAAAATAAAT
Organism: Lepeophtheirus salmonis; assembly: GCF_016086655.4. Classification (NCBI taxonomy): domain Eukaryota; kingdom Metazoa; phylum Arthropoda; class Copepoda; order Siphonostomatoida; family Caligidae; genus Lepeophtheirus; species Lepeophtheirus salmonis. Next base: position 14,774,530 of record NC_052138.2, on the reverse strand, counting down.
ACACTTTACACGGGGTTGGGATAAAATGTCCTTATCCTGTAGTATTTTTATACCTACTAATTTAAGAAATCTGCAAAAGCTTATGCAGATTGCTTATTTATGTACGTCACGCGAATATATAATGGGTTTGGAATGCAGTTTCCTTGAACTATAAACACCTTTATTTCCATGTTAGAACAGTTAGAGGGACGTAAATAAATTATAATTAGACCTTTGCAAATTCGCTCATGATTACACCTCTCTCTGTATATATATATATATATAAGTTCAACAGAGATTAGTGATGTATTGAAAACTACTTTTATTATTTGTAAAATAATGGTTTAAAAACAATTTTGTATTTCAATTATACAAATCTTTTTGATGGGGAAAAATACCGTTTAAGCTAAGCAATGGGTTGAAAAGTGTTATGGTGACTCGGCTACATAAAGCCAACTAAAGAAGATAATAATAAATTTAAAAAAATTAAACGAATATTTTAGCCCAGGACTTTTAAGCCCATGTGTTAAATGTGCATTTATGATTCCAATTGGGTATAAGGTTTGTTTACTTATTAGTAGTTTATTTATATGCCTGAGGATAGTGGCGCCATCTTACATTTGTTATTGTTTATTTGTTCTTTGCTACTTATTTGTTCACTAGGAGTAGCACTCGGCATTGCTTTGAGCTATTAGGTGTTCACAAACGGACAAATTTGAGTTAAATAATATAGAAGAAAACTCCCGAATCAATCTTCAGATTATTATTCTACATTGCTCATGATCACACTCAGACGTAGTTACTGTATACTTCGATGTTCTCTCCTTAAGTATGAAAGTATAATGATGACAACTTAACAAAATATACATATATAAAAAAAAATACATTGTTCAGGTTACCTACAGTAATAAAAACTTGCAGAATCAAAAATGTATAGAATAAACAAGCCTAAATATATGAACTCCTATTCTTTTTTAATATTAGGATGTGCTTAGCTTACCCTATACATGTTCTTTGTTAAATCTCATCTAAAGACAAATTCAATATGTTTTATTACCTCTGCAACGGAGTTGAAATATATTTTTTCCCTCTGTCTCTTTGTTAGTCACCAGGATTACGGCAAAAGTTACAAATATATTTTAATCAAACTATGGTCAAAGTAAAAGGCATTCAATTTTGAGAGATAAAGGTTCTAAATAGAATAATTTGTACATACTAGATGAGATAGTGTTTTGAAGTCTATTTGTTTCTTTGTTATTATTATTTTGTTGTTTTATTGTCAGTCAGTTCTTTATTTAATTTCATAAAATAAGAAAGTACTTTAACAAATAAAATTTTTAAATCAGAATTTAAGTTTAATCCAAAATTGGATTCTAGATACAAAGGTAACACAAAGCGTACAAAAAAAAAAAACATAATTCGATCATATCTTTTCAACAACTTGAAATACATACATAACTCAATTTGATTTTATGGGGAGGTTTTACGCTAAGCCGAGTTCCCATTCTAGATTTATATATACAGTTTCCTTTTCTTTCATAAAATGGTGCGCTGAGCATAAGAGCTACACACGCTCGTTGTTAAAAATGAGTCCTGTTCAGACAATCAAAGAAACACACAAGCGTTGCTTGATAAATATTAGTATTGAGACTCGGTCCAGCACCGAATCTTTTTTTCGTTTTGGGCTTAAGTAATTTTTTCTAGGCCAATCTGGACCGATATTTTGGTCCAGACCGCAGACTCAGACCGATTTTGTTAGGTCTCACATTATGGACCGATTTTTTTTCGGTCTCAATTTATGGACCATTTTTTTCGGTCTTAACCTTTCGACCGATTTTTTTCAGTCTAATATATATATTATGAGAGAATAAATTTATTTTTTCTAGATCGATCGTCATTGATTTATTCATTATATTTAAGAAAGAATAAATATCTGTATAACCTTGAAAATCTCCAAAGTATATGATATGTTCTACTGTATACATATAACATAAATTTATTCATGCAAGTAATCTGTTTAAACTTCGTATGCCGTCATTATACTTGAAAATACATATGATGTCATGTTATAAATAATTTATCTGTAAAATCGGTATAAACCAATTTTTTGGGACATAACTAGACCGAATTTTTCCTTTGGTTCGATCTAGACCAAACTTTTTTTATGAGACCGGTCCAGACCGAGATTTATTGTTGGACCAAATTAATTCGGTCCAACAAAAAGTATAGCAGTCTAGGATTTCCAGACCGAAACCCAACACTAATAAATATAGATTACGGATACTTAGTACATCTGCCCATCTTCAGGATATTAATGGTTTTTTTAGTTTGCTCATGTCCTATTCATATTTCTCTAATTTTGTAAAAACAAACGTGTAGTTATTTGCAATAAACTGAAATGACTGTTTGGACATTAATTTATAAATATACTTCCATATGAAGCATTAATGCATTTTTAAAACTCTTCAAATTTCCTTGTTTTATTCTGTACAAGGCACTTCAGTCAATCTTTTTTTTACATTCAGCAATGTTTAGGTAATGTTGACCCAATGCAAAACCATGCTACCTGGAAAAAAACCTTGAATCGATATATTTAATTTTCAATATTTGAGTGACTATATCTTCGACAATATGGATTTTACTATCATCATTAGCATTATCTAAATTGGAAGTTTTTTAATTATTTATACCTGTTATAAATACCTAATTCTTCTAATGCATTTGCCAGATGGTGTATTTTTGTATGCAAATTGTATTATATTACACGCTAAACTGTGCTATCTGGTTTGGTTTGTATAATAAAATTTACATTTAAAGGATATATACAACTATTTTATTAAAATAAAAGATGCCACAGTTTACTAAAAATGTGATTATATACTAGTACATTTAGCTAATGAAGTAAAATAGTATAAAAATTAAATAAATATTTGATAAAAACTAATCATATGTATTGCACAGTGCCCACCACTGCCGACAATAATACATGTAAGACAGTCACAATTTCTCTGAAGGAATACAGCACTACATTGGACACTTTGAATTTTAAACTTTGACAAGATATATGTAATTTATTAATTAACAATATAATTTCAACATAATTACTACTTTAAGTAGATGTGCGTCTGAATCGTTAATGTAGCTACCCTTAGCGACCATGATGGTTTTCAGGCGGGGACATAATTTCTCGTAACCTCTACGGATGTAGTCTTCTATCATGGTGTCCCAGTGCTGGCTGACAGTGGCTTTGAGGGCCTTGGTTTTTCCCCCTCGACAGGCACCCAAAAGATGTAGTTGAGAGGGTTGGGATTAGGGACTGTAGGGGAGGGGACAAAAGAGTCAAACAAGTTTTTAAAAGAACTCCAAAGACTCATTCTAAACTCATTTAAAAGAGTTTTGCAACGGTTTCTTTCATTGTTGGCGTCAAAAGGGGCCTCTCCACGCTCTCAAGATTCTTTCTTTTTATACTATCCCCTGAAATGTTATAAAACTCATTTTTAATGTTTTGTCAATGAGTATTTTTTTCTTGCTGGACCGTTTAAAACTTTGGACTTACAGTGAAATTTTCAAGCTCCGTAGTCCATACCCTCTCTAGCTATCTTGCATTCTCCTAATGTCTTAGTTCAGTGGTTCTTAACATTTTAATCTCCATTAGCCATTTTCAGACTCATAATACCTTCCATTAGCTAATAATTTGTATTAATATAAAAGACAAATTTTAAGTATAATTATTTATACGTTTTCAAAGTTTCATATATGGTGCTACATTTTTCAGTGCTTCTGATTGGGTTAAGCTTAATCCCACAAAATGCATTGCCCACCCTTTCAGGAAGGTAGTTGAAGCTCTTTACAATGACCAAAAGACGCAATCGCAAATTTATATGAGCCTAGAGAATTTGATAAGTTTTTGTTTTATGAGATACACAATCCGAAAGCTTTGAAAAACTGATAGCTTTGATAAAAAACGAAGAAAAGACCGTCCAAGGTCAGCAAGGACTATGAAAAACATCATACAAACTCTGTTAAAAAATTATCAGAATCCAGAAAGATCAATGTCCAAAATGGCGGAAAACTTGGTTTTGCACCCATTAATACATATATTCGTTCATAATTATTTGAAGGTGTACTTTTTATACTGAAGATGCGAATGAAATTATTTATTTCTGTTCTTACGTGAATAATAATATCGCATATATCACCAACACCGATGCAAATAGTTTTTATATGAAGGTTATTAGTGGATGCAGTAATATATATAATTTCAAACGAATGATCATAGAAAAACATAGACCTTCAAACCCTCACATCATCTTTCAAAGTTACCTTCTCTGAACATGTAGTACGACTCCCACACTTATTGACTTACTACTTAATATTTATGTTAAACATACATACTTGCCCATTATGTACATAACCATCTATAATTATATTACTAATGTAGTTTATAAATAACAATTTCAACTCCTCAATTGTTTTTGACAAGTTATTAAATAATAATTCAATTTGACAAGTCATTTTTATATGTTTAATTTTTTCTTGACCATTTCTTTCCCCAACCATCCTTCGATGGTTTGATTGATGTATGTACATTGTACACCCTCCTAAGTATTTGATAATTCCTCCAAAGTAATATTTATAAAAATAATTTATTTAAAAGGACTGATAATGAGTGTTAATGGAGCATTAAAAGGTTTTTATATATACAACGGGCAAACTCATTTTATAAATGAATAACATTATTAAATATGAATATTATATTCTAATAATTACACATTACCCGGAACTTTAGATTCATAGGAGACTTTTGTCTGACCTCAGTGGTTGTGTAATAAACTGTTCTAAGATATTAAGCAGACACTTAAAAATGAGGCTTCTACAAACAGATAAATATTGCTTTATCAATATAGATATCTTCCAGGCTGTTGCCATTAATCAGTTTCATTTTTCCTTAAATAAAATAACCCCCAAAGATTGGTGAGAATTTTAGATCATTTGCCGCTCCAGAGACCGTTGATATCTCCATGTCGACTGCCTACAGCAGCATGAAGTCTGTTAATTGTGTTGAAATTTGAATTTTTAATCTAATTATCTTATATTTCTGTTAGCAACAATATGGCTCACTTCTGGCCTGCCTCCATGTGGCTCACCTTCAACCCTATTCTAAACGCTCTACACTATGCAGTTTAGGGTGTCTTGGAGAAGAATAGACTATTGACATGACTTTTATCGTCTAAAGCTGTCAATATGTTCGCCGGTGTCTTTAGGTTGTTATTGCTGGTAAAGAAGGACATATTTTACAAAGAACGTAGCTAAAGATAGTATTTAAACAATTAACAAATTTGTTTTGAGGTGTCTTTTCATGATTCCATAAAAATAATATTTTTTTAATTTAGTCATTCGACTGCAAGTTTATGGCCCCCACTCTGACCTTTTGTTTCTTATTCTATCTTATTAATAACGTTTTCCAAGACCAGTGATATACGCAGGGCTTGACGGTATTTAAAATTAGCTCAATATTTTTTACACGCCCAGAATACTAAAAATATTGGATTATTTTTAGGCTAGTACAAGACTAGGTACTTTTGTTTTTAAATGAGGTAATTTTCGAGAGTATAAAAATGAAGAAATATATTGAACTTAAAAATAACCCCTAATACTTGTTAGCTTTACTGGATTTTTACTAGATACGGGCTAGTTGGCTGTCGAGCCCTGGATATAAATCAACTTCTATTAAAGTTTACATACATTTAAATCTTTATAAATGATACCAAAGGACACTATGTAATGAATATCCTCTAATCTACACAAAAAGTTTTAAAACTTCTCGCATATTTTGCGAATATTTCTTTTCTTTTTTCTACTTCTTTGAAGTGTACGTAGGTATGCCCTATGACTATGAGGAATGTCATACATTACAGATTCCTTTAATAAAAATAATATAGAAAACCTTTTCTTTTAGCCTCAAGAAAGGGGAAATGATAAAACTTTTAATGTTGAATATATTTCCTAAAAAGGTCTTTTAAATGTAATATTTCCAATTTACCTTCTTTGATAAATCATTCTTTGTGTTTATGGTGCATACTATCTATATACCTACATACTGAAATAGGTAAAGAGATATATGTATGTATACATACAGTGTACAAGGTAAAATAGTGGACTTGACTTCAAATCAATCTGGATTACTCTGTATAAATATTTTAACATATTAGGTTGCGTTATTAAAGTAAGAACTATAAAAACTTAAAAAATAAATAGTTGTCAACATGGAGGCGAAAATGAAAAAGGTTTCTGATTTGCTCTTTCTCCAAATGAGGATCGAGGATTCCATGAAGGTCGTAGGGTGCTCCCGGAGTCTTATTAATCAGATTAATAGCATGGTGTTATAAGGACATAGCCTTGAGAAGTCCCTGGTAGGGTAAACACCAGAAAATCTGGATCGTGGAGAACGTGGATACCACGATCACCAGTAGTCCGTCCAATTTGATGAGACAGCATGCTAAGGCTCTCAATGAGAGTGATTGGACTGGGAAGAGGTATGTAAAAGATTTGTGGTCTTATGTAGCACGACATCAGGTACTGCTTTCAGCAGCAAGCAAGGCCAACCCGGTCAAGAAAGGTCAGACATTGTTGACTTGGTCTTACTTTCTTCACTCTTAGCTAGGATTGAAGAATATTAAAACGAAGAAAATAATAAATTAAACCTAAAACGTATAATAATAATTAGGACTAACCTCCTACTTTAAATCTAATGTATTTTGTCTTTTCTTGAAAGGTTATGATAAAACTTCAACAGCTGAAATGAAATAGTTAGTAACTACGTCATGTAAGGCGTTGTTGTTACCATAAGACTGAGTCTTAGAACTGGCTATTTCTATTAGAGCTGGACTGATAGGACACCAGTCTTTTTAGATATTATCTTACAAGTTTAGCCATTGATCCCTTTTTACACCACCAGTGTCACTGAACCTTCCATTTCATGATTTAATAAATAAATTACAAATTTACTTATATGACTACAAACGTTTGTTGTATATTTTCTCATAAATAAATTAATCCCTTGTTATTTCTGATGTGTTGAAGAATACTCTGTCATTAGCATATGTTTTATCCAAGGCTCTTTCCTTTTCTTGTTTGTTTTTGACTGCTTTTACTTTTGACGCAAATATATATACATATATATATATCAATATCTACACACACTCGCTCAAGCCATAAGTTCTTGTTTGGTGTTATGATTAAGCAAATGTGTAATATTATTAAAATTAATAATAAATATGTATATTTAGATATAAGTAAACGTAAAGCGGGTAAATGTAGACTTCTTAAATATATAATAATATTAAAGAAGTACTTATATAGTAGTCATATGAGTGTGAATATCGATAGAGAGAGAGAAAAAGAGAGCTGCTCTCATCGGTCTTCTCAAAACTGTTGCTCCTCCGCGTGCGTACTCGTTTCTCAAGCGCTCAAAAGTTGGTGCTAGGAAAAATAAATAGTAAAATCATACAGCTAGATGAATGTATTCGTATATATTAACACTTAGTTAAATTTGAGATATATACAAGCGTAGAAGTGATTATTTTGGTAAGCGGTGGTTAGTTATAGAGTGAGTCGTAAAGTGTTTTGATTACCTATTTCAACTAATTATAAAAAGTGATGTATTTTGTGTTCTAAAAGCTTTGAACACATTTACATAATGTCGGAAAAGAGAAAAAACTTATTCCCGGATGAGGGCGAAGAAAGTGACGACTCGACGTCTTCTTCATCCTCCACAGCGACTTCCGCATCCTCTTCATCTTCAACCTCCTCATGCAATACTGTCACAGACGAAATTCCCTCAAAGGATCAAATATCCTTCAATGTGCCACCCATCCGTGAGGGATCCCCCGTATTTTATTTAGATCCCGTGGATTGGCTTCGCGTTGAAGGCTCTTCACCAATCCCTCCCCGTCTTCTTCATAGCACTTCTACTCCTCCCACGAGTAGTCTACTTAATACTTCAAATCCTCATCGACGTAAATCCTCTGGACTCAAATCTCTTCATATTCTTTATGAGAGGGAGGGAGAGACGGAGTGTGGTACTTCGAGTGCCCCAACTTCTGTCACTACTCCTCCAGACGTGACTGTGAGTTTGCCTTCATCGGGGTCATTTGCCTCTTTGCTTGGGGGGTACAATACTCACGTTCATGACTGCAAACGGCGGAGGCGGAAGATCAATATCCCGATACTCTGTTCTCGTGCGGCTGCTATGGTAGGACACTTCTTCTTTTCTTTTCTTTAAGTTGTACCTTACTTCTTATGCAAAAAATATATGTATCTCGTCTCTATTTGAAGATTCATCATACATTTCTACAAAAAGGAAATTAATATGAATCATGATATTTAATAATTATTATTGCAAGTCATTTGGATATGACCTTAAAGTAACATACATTTGAAAGCTAGTTGGAAATTATAATTAATTGTCAGTTGAGAGGGATTGTTCCTCTCCTCTAAATTATATAATCTTGTTTTTTTTGTATGTTGTTAGATGCAAGATTATCTTCAAATTTTCTTGGCTCTGATAGGTAGTCTTTTGGATGTCCTTGTTTATTTGGTCCAGTCTTAGGACCGGTCCTAATGGTCCTTGGCACCGGGTCTTAAGACTGTCAGTCCTTCGGACTATGAGTACTAGAACTGATTAAAAAAAAGAATTAAAGTTAAGTGCTATCATCAAGGATCGATTTTTAGAAGTTTTTAGGACGGATATACAGGAGTGTACTGCACTGACACTAAACAGGACGGAACTACTGTTTTCTGAATTAAAAAGAACTCACATAACACTACTGATAGGCATAAAATATATTGAAATAATCAGCACATTGTATTAACTTGATAGATCAAAAGTAAAAAAACAAAACAATGTCATGATTTAAAAATAAAAATACTATTCCTCTCTCTCTCGATGATTCAGGAAAAGTTTAGTTATTAAAGCCATAATTAAAAATCATTATTTAATGTTAGGCATATTATAATGAGTTCAAATATTGTTTTAAAGTCTTCCATTTGTTTCCAATGTATGTACAACGTACCTTTAAAATGGAATGAACTTGATAAAGAAATGATTTTCCTTCCTTCGCAAGTTTTAATTCAAAAATTCATAATTCTTGTGTTCTTTTCTAACCTTCGGATTTTTTATTATATTTATGTGATGCATCAACATAAATTAATCTGGAACAAAAATAAAGAAATAAAACAATCTCAATTATTTTACTTTACATATACATAGAACGCAATATTTCATTGACCTGTTTGATTCCATTATGAGCTGTGTTCAAATTTATGGGATGAGTTGATATACCCAATGATATAAAATATAGCTTGAGTCATGTCTTTGATTCATGAGACTTTAATTGGCCACTATATGACTCTTTCAAATAAAATATATTATTTTTGAGTACTTCGCAATTTGGGGTACCTCAGTAGGGACAATAAGAATACTCTGTTGATTAAAATTAACAATAATTTGTATAAGAACACAAATGTTATCCACACCAGGGGTGTCCCAAGGATTATATTTTTTTTGGGAAGGGGCTAGATTTTGGGAGAAAAATCAATAAAAAAAAATCCATTATTTAATTTTTTTTTTCAAAAATCCGCAGCGATTTACAAAAAATTATCTTTTATGGAAAATATTTCAAATATCAATTTTTTTGGAAAAATACTTCAAATATTAATTTTTTTGGAAAAATATTTCAAATATTAAATTTTTTGGAAATAAAATTATAAAATCCATTACTATTCACAAAAAAATTAAATTTCCGTGAAAACAATAATTTTGTAATAATATTTCAAAAATTAATAGAAATTCATAAAAAATGTAATTTTTTAGAAAAAAGAGATTTCATAAATTTAATTTTTTCGAAAAAAAATTTCAAAAATCCACAGCTTTTTTTCAAAAAAAAATAATGTTTTGCTATACTGCATATTTTGCCTGAATTACCTTTTTTTTAAGAAAATAAATCTTACAAAAAAAATAAAAATTACCCCTGAGTTTGCGTTAAAGTTTTTCATCCTCACCAAAACGATTCTAGATACAAGCTAAAACTCCTTAGTTTTGTGGAGCTACATCCCTTGCACACTCATTTTTGTAAAAAAATAATCTAGCTTTTTTTTGTGAAGACGAGCCACCTAGTATTTATTATATATACATTGATATATTTATTTATCTATGTTATCCATATTTAAAATATAATATTAATATATCTATATAGAGATTTCAAAGAACATTATTATTTTTTTATTTTTTTTAAAAAGACCATCTATCATTGGAATAAATTATATTCAAGTTGTATCTTATACATTTAATGAATCTTTTGATTTAACTGTTGATACGGTATATCGGTTTTAACAACGGCAAATGTGACTTTTCTCATTTTAATGACCTCTTACTGTAATCATATATATTTATATTTTTTGTACTATGTATGATCAAAATCGATCCGTAACTTTTGCCTTAGTTTTGGTGACTAATAAACAAACAGGGAAAAAATATAATATAACATTTTTTCAATTGAATAAAAAAAGAATTCGAAATTAGAAAATAACAGTTTCTTTTTGATCATACCTCCAATATGTACATGTTTTAACTTATATAAGCAAATTATAGAAGCTACAAATTCTACAACTCATTACGCATTATTTAATCGCATCATCAGTCATTTTAATTACTAGTGATATATTAATGTACTCCTTTTATTCTCATCTATTAAAATTACATATTTATGAGTAATATAACTGTGAGTATTTGGACTCCATAATGTGCACCAGTATGGTCTTATTAATTATTCATTTTCCATAAAAAATATATAATCAATATATCGATCATCCATGGAATAACATTTTATTTTTGCATTATCCATTTCCAAGAGGATGTATCCTCAATTCTTCATCTAATATATTTCAACTCATTTTGTTGAAGCAACTTGTATAATTTGCTTTTACAAGTTGTATTTTGTACTCCATGCGTCATACTTAAGTTTAGACTGAAAAATATTTTTCAAACACTTTTAAAAAGACTTGATAGATAGTGACAAAATATTTAAGTTTATTTCCAGTGAATTATAACTAAATTTTACATTTTTTATTGACTATGGCCTCTCTCGGCCTCAATTACAGCCTCCCCCTCTTCCTGAAGACCATACACACCTTATGTCTTCTGACATGTCAGCCCATGCAGTCTTCATGGCGGACTCCAAAGGCCCCACAGACCTGTGAGGCTTGTTGCAGGCAGCTCCCTCGACCTTTGCCTGTATGGAATAACCCAAAGGATTAAGATTTGGGGGGCTGTGAGGTCACATGTTCTTGGACGTGTTACAAATAACCTTGGCTTTAGACAACTTTTTCTCATTTGTGGCTGTCGTAATGAGATGTTTCTTCCTCCTTGCTCCCAATTCGCTCACAGTCATTTTCTTAGCTACACCGCGAATCATTTGCACTGATTTTTTAGCAAGGGTGTTTTTGAGACACACAATCATGGCCTCTGACTTTACCCAGACTTTCTGGCGAATGTTCCTTAGGTTTTAAATCCCTCTTAATTCAATACACTGCCGTCTTGCTGATCTTGAGGTCAATTGGAATCTCAGTTGATATCTAATGGCTCCCAGCTCAAAAATTCATTTGGCTTCCATTTTGTCGTCTTTGAAGATGCAAAACTATGTTTGAAAAAAAAAAAAATGCAAATGATTATTAAAATATAACGCAACCTCAAAAAAATAAACACACCAAAATTCCTACCAAAACTCAATCTGTGAGCATTTTTTAAAGTGTAAACATAAATATGATGTATGGGGGACTTGACAAATACCTACATATAGGACGTGATACGAGTATATAACTGTTGTTGTTCTTTTAAATGTTCCTATTTATTTATTCGTTAAAAATAAACTCTTCATTTAAGTAATTGTTATCTATTATGTTCAACTTTACATATAAATTAATGAGAATACTTAATTTGCCATTTCTCATCAGAAAAATAACAACGTCTTCAAAATATGCTACAAATATGCAAATACTCTTTTATGTGAACATATATACTGATAGACACTTTATAACATAAAGTAGGTTGCTTATACAAATATTTTTTATTTGACATGTGGAATTGACCAAAAAAAAAAATTGTATGTACAATATTATCCATATTTATGAAATATTGTGCATTGTCTGTTTACTGAAATGTAAATGGCCCAATATCAATATTGAGTATTTACACAATATGTATAATATAGCCTATAAATGTCAAACACAAAAAGGACAATGTCACTTTGGTCTCAATAAATAAGGAGCAGCTCATGATTTCTAGGGTTGTGAATCCTAAGCATTTTTCAGCGTGCCAGTTTCTTTTTGTTGTTGGCAACCGGAAGAGATATTCTCTCCTTGAGAATAAAAGTATAAGAATAATTTATGATGAATATCGCATGTATGTATTTTGGAGATTTATAAAACAAAAAAAAAACAATAATCAACATTTTTTGGAGGGAAACAGCTTAGCTGTGATGACGTTTCATTAGATCATCTACAATCAGCTGTGACGAGGGGGAGAAGGAAATCAACAAGGGCATTGGCAAGGAATTACTCCAATGTCGATCTCCAATTCTACTTTGAGTACAACAAGGCCTTGCTCTTACAACACCGCAACAAATTCTCAGGGTTATTCTCCGTCTTTTGTGAACACACATATCTTCAATCAAGTTTAGAATATAACTTAATGTGGTAGAAAAAAAAAGTTCCCTTCTCAGTTGTTAAATAAGGAATGCCAACAGCTTAGGAAAAGAAAATTCAATGTTCAGATGACCAATTCCAAAAAAACGGGGCGAGCTCAAAAATAAACTCAATTTTCATCACTAATGATAAGTAAAGATTGAAGAAATATCTAAATCCTTGTGAGTGTAAATCAAAAAGAAAAGTATATGTTGGTTAGTTTGATAGATGATGTCATCGATTGAAAAAGATGACTAAATAAAGTATAGGGCTCGGAGCTTGTACGTTTGAATTTTCAAAATTGGAGATATAATTAATAAGAGCACTAATATCCTGCAGATTACCAACATATACCTTTTTTAAATATATGCCCCCGAGGATTCAAACCAGTTTCACATCCCTAATGATAAGCATATAGTGTAAACACGAGTATATGTGCTTATGTATGATGGAAAGCAACGCTGAGGAGTTATATATGTTGGTCCTGGTTGAGCTAAAATTAGAATTGAACGTCCTTTCCGAACACATTCAATTATATTCAAAGCCTGATTAAACATTCACGTGTGCTCATAAAAGACGGAGAGTAATCTGCCCTTGTTGGACTCGGAGTAGGATTGAGGATCGATATCAGAGTCCTTCTTGCCATTGTCCTTGTTTATTTCCTTCTCCCCTTCCTCTTCATCACAGCTGCTGGTAGCTGATCTAATGAAACGTCATGACAGCTAAGCTGATTTTCCTCCAAAACATTCTTCTTATTGTCAGGGTTACCATGTTTTTTTAACATGACCAAAATACACCCGATTTTCATCACTAGAAAAACAACCAATGAAAATGGGGTTCCACAGATATATAGATAATCGAATACTATTTTTTTAATTTTACCTGCGCCTTTTTACAGGTATTTTTTACATTGATATTTCACGTATTCATAAAAGTTATTGTTCCTTTTTTCTATGCTTCTATCATTGATACATACGAAACTCGATTGAACATTGGCGTGTGCTCGTAAATGACGTAATGTAAAACTGAGGATTTGTTACAGTCTTGGTGTGACTCAGAGTAGAATTGAGGATCGACGAGGGGAGTCATTCATGCCAATATCCTTGTTTATTTCCTTCACTCCCACGTCACAACTGATTTTAGCTGATCTTCTGTAACGATATGACAGCTAAGCTGCTCTCCTCAAAAAAAATCTTAAAATTGTCATGGTCCCCCTTTTGATTTTCGGCTATTTATTTTTAACATGCCCAAAATGCTACCGATCAGCATTCCTTATTATGATAGTTAATGGTAATTGAGTACTACCTATTTTCCCATTTCCTAAAAAAAAGACATGCTTGAATTTTAACCAACTAAGGCCGAAAAAAAAAGAAAAAAAAATGAGTCCATGTAAGTATAGAGTTGGGTTATTATATTGACAATACATAATATTTACATTGCTAACTATCTACTTACATAATTAAATGTCTCGTGTCCAAACAAACTTATCATCTGTGTGTATGTACATACATATAACATAGTAATTATCCTTACTAATAAGTTATATATTGCTCCCACTAATTGTATTATACCTCATGATATAATTGTCATGATAAACAGTGTACATATTCTCCCTGCACTCTATTTGTGTATCAAAGCAGGGCCCTCCTCATAAATCATGAAAGAAAAATGCTATTAATTAATTGATAGGATGCAATTATAATTGTCACGATGTAAGAACCTTCTTTTACCTTTTGACCAAATTCCTTCCCGCGTAACTTGTCTTCCTCATACCAAAGTATCGAAAGAGCAAGGTAGAAGTAGTCAGTTTTATGTACATAACTTTAACTTCAACTCTGCCACGATTGTCCTTGATCTCTTCTCTCCCTCACTCTTCCTCTTTTTATGGACAAATGATATATGATGATTCTCTCTTGACCTGGGTAATCCTTGAAGTATGATGACCACGTATGTTGTAATATCTTTTAATAACGAACATACATATAGTATAATCATGATTAAGGATGACTTTACATAGGAGCGTCTCTAGGTTTAAAAGACAGGAAGGCTTAGCCTTAAGAAGATTTATTTATTTTCCAGTTCATGGTTTTTTGTCCGGAAAGAAGATTTTTTTTTTGGAGGGGTGGAAGGGGCAGTTAACCTTTTTCTTTTGTGCAATCGGATCTGTTATTCTAAATCACATCCCCATAAATGTAAATACTACTATAATGGAAGTTTTTGGTCGTTGCTACCTGAATATATGTTTTTTTTTATTTTCTAAAGCTGTTCTCATTTTTATTTCATTCTTGAAGAGAGAACATGTAAAACATATAAAATATAAAGTGTAAACACGAATGTCTATGCTCAGAATGAAGGAGAGGAACGAATAAGAGCTCGAAGTGTGAGTCCTTGTTGGCCTCGGAGTAGAATTAAGGATAGACATCGGGAGTGTTGATCAGTCCTTATTTGGAACTGACAGTCCTGCATTACATTCTTAAAACTTATAAAGTTGACGTCCTCAACCTTATTTCTTCTTTTTTAAGAGGCTATAGCACCTCCCAAACGAAGGAATTTTTGTTTTATAAGTGAAAAAAAATTGATTGCGACAATTTTTTTTTTTTTGGAAAGGATTTATTTTTTAAAGAATTAAGGACGTCCAATTGAAGTGGTTTGTCAGGTTTTGAACAAACACAGACAGGCGGAGGGGGGGTCAAAAATTATAGTTTTTTCCGGACTTCATAAATGTAAAACCTCTAAGGAGTGGGATTTCTGTTTATATTCTCATTGCACAGATGCTTGGAGCAGATCAAATAAAACACTATGACGTCTAAGCTGCGCTCCTCTCGAATATTCTTCCAATTGTCAGGATTATCACGTTAATCTCCGTTTTTACCTTATTTTTACATACTGGGAGGTAATATTTTATACATCTCGCGATAAGTATATTCATTAAAGTATGAATTAGAGTCTGGGGTAGGGATGAAATAACATTATTTATAATGTTGATATCATAAATTAAATTATGATACTAGACAAAAAATACATGAACGATGTTTCTTCTAATGTTGATCTGCCTTTTATGTATTTCGTTGTAAAAATGCATTGAACTTTTAAATAAATATAATCATATTATACACAATATATTTTGTGATGCAGGTATGTTTGCTCTAAATTAAATCAGGACAAATGACATTGTATTCTTTATTTCTTTAAAACAACAACTACCTACTTATGTGTGTAACTACGTATACTCGCACAAGTATACAGGGTATAACGAAAAAATGTAGACACTTATAAAAATGATTATACCGAAGTTGCCGTATTTTTTTCTTGTGAATTTTCCAATATATTAACTGAAAAATAGACATATCAGCAGATATTTAGTTCTTAAAAAATTATTTGGATCAATGATGTCTGAGTAACAGGACAAAAGAATCCACAAAAAAAAACCATTTTAAAACGCGGGAACTACTCCTTTAGAGATTACTAGGTGTATAAAACCAACTAGAAAGACAGTTTACAATGTGAAAATGAGGACGGAGCTGATGAAGCCATTCTGTCACTGGCAGGAAACCTATAGGGGACCATAATTCCCTAGCACCATTTTGAAGCAAGTTAATATTGCCCCCTACACTCTGGATGTTTACCCTCTCAATTATGCCTTTTGGGCACAAAATCAGAAAAAATCCTACAGACTTCGTTACACAAATAATGATACATTGGAGACCACCGTCAATGAACATTGGATGATTATGTTTAAAACATATATTAAGGCTGTTTAGAGGGACTTCAGTAAGGGATTTGAGGTTTTCCGTGAACCCAGTGGAGGCTATATTGATTCCTGCTTGACCTGACTGATAAATAACTATATATATAAAATTTCGATTTGTATATATTTATTTTCTATAGCTTTTTTTTTTGACAAAATAAAAGCCTTCCATTTTTTTGAGTTACACCCTGTACATCAGTTTTAATCTAAGTAAAAGCTTATATGTCATTTTTATCTCTGTAATTCTTTTTCTTATGTGTTTGTTTCTTCATTGGGTCGTTGCGATATAAGTTTTTCCTCCTTCTAGGTAAACTCATATTAACGCTATGCACAATACGTATTTTATGTACGTGCCATAAGAAGTCAACTCAGGATAGGAGAAGAACTTATTTAGGCCACAGATTGAGACCGAAAAAAATCGATCCAAATCAAGGCTTTACTTCGCAAACAAATAAATATATAGTGTATTTGGTTGTCAGCTGTCCTATGTTTTTACTAATTTTCTCCTAATAAATGTTCTGAACGTTGATTGGGTGAATTATATTTGATCTTTTTAAGCTGTGAACCATTCCTAACAGTTAATGAACAACATTACCCTAGTTGGGAAGATTTGGCTAATTACAAACTGATATTGGGCTTATTTTTGGATAAAAGGTTCTGTTATAAATTAAAAGTAACGCCGTCGTAGATTTAGACTGAAAAAAAAAAAATATATATATATATATTGAGACCATTTAATTTCGGTATACAGTCTTAAGATTGCGGTCTGGATTGAAATCTCAGTCCAAGTAGGTCCAAAAAAAAAAATCCCTTAATCAAAACCGAAATGTAAGTTTGGTCTTGAACCGAGTCTCAACACTAGTAGGTTTATTTATGTGACTACGAACATTTTGAGAGTCATATAGAAAATGTGATTGAAGTTTCTAAAGGAAATATTATAAATTATGTATTACTACGTGTAATTATTTATTTTGGGTCAATATTGTGTAGAGATATATAATTCGGTTCTTTGTCGATCCTATTTCACATATATTTTTTCTTAACACTTTCAAAACCTATCAAAAATAATCTTTGTATTATTTTGTCAAATTATTATCTTCCGCTCTTTCACATTTGTTGTCAAACAGGACTTAATATTTGATGAGTATTGTAAAAATTAGTATCTTGGTATATTATATACACTATAAAGTAGTGAGACTCGATATAGTCCGAATTTAATTTCTTCGGTTCGATCTTAAGATATTTTTTCAAGACTGCTAGACATTACCTCACTAATACAAAAAATTATAGCGTATTTTCTTATCACCTGTAAATGTTTCTACTTTTTTCCCCCTAATCACGCTTCTGAACAATGATAACTTGTCTTCAAATTAGCTTCTGTTAAACTGTGAACAATTCCCAACAATTATTATTGAGTAATAATTCAGTAATTGAGAAGAATTGGCTAATTATTAGGTTGTTCCGAAATGATTGAAAAAGATTCGTTTGAAAGGAAAGGAGAAGAGTTAACTACAAAATTCAACCAGCATCGATTTCCTTATGAATTGTATGATGGAAAAACAGTCGCTGAACATAGAGGCTCACAATTTTCGCTCCTACAAACTGGGTAAAACAGTATCTGAAATACACACTGACCTCACTATTGTTTAATCTGATGCTTGCCCTAGTCGTGCAACCATCCTTCGGTGGGATGGTTTGACTTGTGAGCTCGAGAAAGGTGTCCCATCAGGACATCCTCGGGAGACAAGGACACCCAACAACATCGCCCAAGTCAAGAACCTAGTTAAGAACAAATCCCGATTGAGTTTTCCAGGCTAAAGAATAGCAAAACTCGCCTGAAGGAACTTCTGCTCATGTGGGATATTTTTAGGAAAAATTCCAAGGACCGACGGTCCTAAGGCTGGATCGAATAAATAAGGACCGACACATCACTAACCTGAGCGTTGTTTCGTATTTTCACAAACTGTTATAATTACTATTTCATTCTTGAGGAAAGAACACTAAGTATTGAGCATTTAAATGTACTCATGGAAACGGAAAAGTAAAAGTGAGTATTTGTGGGGGAATTATCTTATTTATGAATGAATCAAATATATATTATAATAGCTTGGTCTGTCTGTCCATCGACGCCTGATAACTCTGAGTAAGGCTGGTTACCGCTAGAATATTGATAGGCAACAATAGGTCCTTCTATTAATATGTATATGTTATACTAGGCATACAATTAGACACCTTTGAATAATACATTATTGAATGTTGTTATTGCTCTAAGTGCTCAAGTCATTGACCTGTTAATAGAGATGATTGAATCATCTTCTCTCTCTATGGAAAATACATATTATCAAGGTTCATAACCTTCCCTTGTATAAGTAATATTAGGTCACTTTTGTACCAACTATATCGATTTTCATAATTCCGTCTTTAATGCCCTTACAATTTTTATCATTAGAATGTCTGAGTGTTTTTGTAGTTTTTTATTTATTTTACAGATTTGATTAGAAAGCTATTTAAGTTCCAAGATTTATATTTTTCCTAAATAGTTTTGTATACAATATTCATATTATGTATAAAACACGGACACTGTACTTTGTAGGGAGAAGTGATGAAAGGGCTTTGTTATATCGTTTCAGGATTATACATATGTAATTTATTTGAAGATATTATCAAAACTGTAATATGATTACATATATAAATAAGTTTATTCTCTATAATACTAGCAATGGGTGAGCACATTGCAGGGCAGATTAGAGGGGAGTAAAAACAAAGAATGAAGGTAGAAGAAAATAAATAGGTAAAGGAATTTAGAAAGAGACAGAGGAAGATGAGAAGAGGGAAAATACATAGAGAAGGAGAAAGATATAGAAAGAAACAGCCTCTTAATGACCTCTGAGGCCCAAAAAGTATCATAGAAACGTGGTTGGCTATTTTATATGTCTACTTGCTAAATTTTATAATGATCTGTTGACTGTTTTGGATTCCATGAGTGATAAAACCAAATACCATCTTATAAAGATTTATAAGATAAGATAAAAGTTGGCTCAAGCCTCTAAAAAAGGACTTGCAACGCCACTTGGCTGTTTATATATTTTTTCCTATAGATACTTTAAGGATAGAGGTGACAAGAACGTTAAAATGACAAATAAGTAGAGATGGGACCATTAATTGGAATCGGAGAATCGGGTGTTTTATCTGGAATCGGGATGGGCAAAATAATATTTTATTTGCGATTCCGATTCTTATTTATTACTAATATTTAGATTAAATTAATTGTCATACTAAAAGAATGTGTAAAGTTGGAAGATTTTATTTAAATAGTGATAAATAAAAAAAAAGAAATTTAAATTCTAATTAATATCCTTAGGTATCTACACACTCATCCCACAAATTTGAATACAAGGCTTGTAATTGACATAAATTTGTCAATGTATCAATAAAATAAATTGAATTATTTTCCTTCTCTTGAATTTTGCTTAAGATTCCATTTATTTTGATGCATCCAATATATTTTTGATACCCACCTTAAAAACAAACAAACACACTTGCTTGACATTTAAAAATCTGTTTGAAAAAAAGATCTCAACTAAATGTTGTTTTAGTCATTCCATATCGAACATGCAAATGTCAAATTAATCATAAATTGCAAAAATCTTTATTAGATGCTATTAGTATTCCATATTCAGACTGAGACAATATTGTCAACTGCTTAGATAAAAAATAAGTAGATGTATACCGTGTATACTTATAAGTAAATACCTTTCCATTTTCAAGGTCACTAATCATTGTTACAACAAAAAATCCATTTGAAACTGCATTAATTCGGAGTGCGAGATAAAATCTTCTTGGTTTTTTATTTCCATGAAATATTATAGTTTGACATGTGACTGATGTTATCTTAAAACTCTTTACATGGTGTTGTTGTACATTACGGTGTTTTTTTCAATTTGATTAGGTGAGTTAGGAAAAAATGTCATCTGTTAAGAAAATAATCTATGCAAAGTTTCATTTTCTACGATGAACTGTATCGCAAGACTGCACCACTATCTGTCGCTTTATTTACACACTAATATAAGTAAAATCACTCATGGCCCATTAAGTGTCTTGGTAGTTCTGGTTTATCGTTGATTTAGATAAATATTTTCGACAGAACGTTTGAATAAATAAATATGCAGCCACGGTTTCCATAAATTCATTAAAAAATTTATAAATGTTTTATCCAATTCGTCATTTATGGCGTAATGTCAGCTGAAATGAGGGGATTTTTAGTGGGAACCTTAACTACGCCACTCAATTTGACATTTAGCATAGATTACTCTATGGTACAGCTTTTGCATCCTACGTGTTCCTAAGATTTAAAGATTAATACCAGATATGATCCACTTTTACACATTCTATCAGGATTACTCAGGTTCAATTTTTGTAAATGACAATTTATCATTAAAAAAAACAGCTTTTTTTTCTTTGTAATTTGCAATCAGTTTTTTTTTCTTCAAAAAAGTTTTTTAAGCAATTTTATATTGTAATTGATACTGTTTCTTTATATTTTTGCAATTTTGTCTATTTTGCACTATTCTATTTTAAATTTTTTTAAACCCTTCGATTACAAAAAGATAATAATTTATGCAACTTTCCAAATAAAAAAAAAGGTAGATAATCACTATTATTATGATTGATCAATCTAATATCTGTTTTATGTCAGCAAGGTATACATATATATATATTATAGGCTAAATAATGAATGTTTTTTCATTCATTTAGAGACAAATTAATGATGAGATTATGTGCGCATAATTGTCTGAGTTCTTCTTGCAAAAAAATTAAAAAAAGAATTATAATATTTAAGGAAGGGTATGTGCGTATAATCTCATAATGGTTATTTGAACCATTCATTGTGGTTTTATTCCATTACTAAATATACAAAACTGTATACTGTTTTGTGTATGTTCATGTAGCAAATAAAATTAACTATAAATTACCTTCTTTTTCAACTATATTTAATAGTTAATAGACTTTTAAAACATTAAGGTTAAAAAATATACGGAACGTGGTTTTATTGATACTAATTATAAGATAACTCAATCGTTTAACAACATGATAGATCTACTAGTTGTAGTTGAGAGTCGGTCCAAGATCGAATTTTTTTCTTGTTCGGTATTGAATGTTATTTTCTTGACTGATTTGGACCAATATTTCGGGGCAAAATGGCGATTTTAGGCGGGAAATAATGGTTTTCAAATAATGGACCTACTTTTTATGTCTCTATATATAAATCTTTGAAATAAATTTCAATTCAATTTAAACATGGGATGATATCAAAATATTTTCCAATCCGATATTTAATTAATGATGTGCCCGTATCCATAAAGGCATTTGTTTTGTAACGATTCATATCCTAATGCTTGTAAACAAGATTAAATTTTTGGGAAATGTTTTTTAAATATTAAATTTTTGGGAAATGTTTTTTAAATATTAAATTTTTGGGAAATGTTTTTTAAATTTTGGGAAATGTTTTTTAACATTTTTGGGAAATGTTTTTAAATATTAAATTTTTGTTTTTTAAATATTAAATTTTTGGGAAATGTTTTTTAAATATTAAATTTTAGGTAAAATATTTCAACATTCATTGCTGTATACAAAAATTAATCAATTTTTTTCCAAAAAATTGATCATATATTAAATTTTTGGAAAAAAAATTAAAATCCACAGCCATTGGCAAAAAATAATTTTTTTGGAAAACAGATTCAAAAATTAAATTTCAAATATTACATTTTTTACTCTGGTGCCTAATTTGCCCAAATTTCCAATTCTTTTTTTTGAAAGGAGCAAAAATTTCTAAATTTGGGAAAGGGGTTCAGCCCCTCCAGCCCACACTCTGCGGACACCCTGTATATTCGTCTCATGGGTGTATAAAAGGCAGCTAGATTATTCCAGGTCTCTAGAATTCTATAGCTAAGGATATAATATTTAATTTGTTGGTTAATCCTTTATTTGATCGAAAAGGCTTACTTGTGAGAGACAAATTAATTTGACAAAATAATTTTTAAGTTATTAGTACAGATTTGTCAATTAAAAAAAGAGAGCTATTTTAATGGAAAACACACTTTACAAGCCTTTGTATTAAATAATAAATAAATCTGATCTTCTTTTTTTACCAATTCGAATAACCAAAGCGGGAAAACTTTGTGTCGAACTCCTTTTAAAGTACATATGCCATAACAAATGCATTCATTCATTGAAGTCTGAGTACTCTATGGGAATTAAGTATTCCCTCGCAACCATTATTTTTTCCTTCCCTCCTTGTTCTGATTGCATCATATAAAATACGTATAACTATAAAAGTAATGGCTTTGTTTTGAAAGATGACACCACAAGGCTCATTCATGCCTCAAAAGAGTTGGATATGTGTATCATGATAAAACAGTAAATTACATACCTATTAGTGTTGAGACTCGGTCCATGACCAGACTATTTTTTAGTTTGGATCTAAGTGATTTTTTATAGAGCAATTTGGCCCTATATTTCGGTCCTGATATTGGTGTCAGAAATTTAATCATTTTCAAAACGTGGACTTATGTTTCGGTCTAAATCTATGTACCAATTTTCTCCCGTATCTGTCTAATTTATGAGTTGTAAAATATGATTTATGTAACACATTTAACTTTATACGGCGTTATTATAGATCAATGTTCACAATTTGGAAACACAGTTGACATCATCAAGAATTCACCCATAGAATCAGTCTAGATTGAGTTTTTCTTTGGAACCGGTCTATTTGGTGTTACTTCACTAAGACAAAAATAATAGTCAATGTTTCCGATTCTCTTCCCTTATTAGTGGTCTAGCCCTTTTTGGTAGAATTAGAGTTATATATTGTTAAGCTGTAAACAATTTACAGCAATAATTGAGCAATAGTTTCTTAGTTGGGAATAATTGACTGACAAGGCACTGATTTTGGGCCTTCCCCCTTTTTTTTGGAGGAAAGGTTGTCCTAGAAAATAAAGATAACAATGTGATTTAGACTGAATTTTTGTTGGAGACAGGTTCAGAAAAATTATAACGGTATTAGATCAGTCTGGAGTTTTCAGAACAAAACCTAAAAATAAAATTTATGTCTTTATGCTCGAATGAATTATTGATATTTAAATTTTATTTTTTATTGTACCCTAAGAAACAAGTACATACACACATTTTGGTTAATGGCTACAGTATTACTCCGAACTACGAGTAATATTCTTACTATAGAAGTCATCGATACAGTATTTTAAATTATACATATTTAAATATCATTTTAAGTACATAAACGTTGTTAAACTATATTATTTTATTTTTTTTTACTAAAATATCTTGCGGCAAAATAATATAACTCCTTGAATGATGATATTATTTAATATATTTATTACCAGCAGTAGTACCTAGAATTGTACAGATATATTACTTATTTGGGTATAACAAGGCCGGTCTGAGGTATAAACAGTAGATGAGATTGCTAGGGGGGGAGGGGGCAAAAAATTGATTTTTATTCAAATAAAAGTTTCTTTCGTTAAGAAAATATTGATACAATTTAAGTAAAGGTGTATAACCAAGTACCTGCATTATCAAGGGCAGCAAATATACAATAGCCGATTCTGAACATGATGGTAGACTTTAAGACATATGATGCTTACATTAGAACTTGACGAACTAGAACTTTGCTAATAAAAGTTGGGTAGTAGCCTTGTGTTTGTTTAACTCAAAGTTCAAAGCGAGTAAGTGGCCTTTTTCGAAGAGTGACTAACTCATTTAAATTACCATTTAAAATTGAAAGAAAAAATCCAAAAAAATTACTCTTGAGCAATTTTCAACCAAGTATCCACTCGGATTACGAGGTAAAACTGTTTAGTTTTAATACTTACTTTTTTTAAATGGTTTTATCTCATATTTAATTAATGGTTATTAAAATAACTACAATGGAATATGAATAGTATGAAGTCATAATAGCTCCACTTAGTACATTAATGCAGCTATTAATTCCTATAAATCCCTTTAATTTCTTGGGTAAATTAAATTTAAAGTCAAGGTACAGTCTAGGTCATTAAAAATAACTATTATTATACAGGTATGAATGGCTGTGTCGGTTACAATATTTTGATTTCTCAGCCTATATTTGAAAGAGTTTACTGTCTAAATCGGATACAAAAGCCGTTTCTTAGAACAATATTTACGAAGCGACGTCAATATTTGTAAATATAAGCTCTTGAAGTCATCAGTCAGTTCTCATAATTTTTTATATGAGCTTTAAATATTTTAATTATACTCAAGTTTAATAAAAATACAATAACGCTTTTCTCACTGATGTACTTTTAATCATATAATTTCTAGTATTATATGGTGTTAATATACCGTTGTTATTCTCCATGACATCAAAATGTGTCTGTCTTGTCGAGAAGTCTGTACGGTACATCAAATTGAACATTCCAGCAACCTGGATTACATGATTGTCTAACCTTGTATTTCTATTAACCTTGAATTGTACCTTAATTTGAAATAATGGTCAACTATTCACGTGCTTGTTTTACAAAAACAAACTCTATTTCTACACTAAGGTACGTAACTACAGCGTGTCCTAGCGAATTTTGAATGAAACTTTGGGAGGTTTTCATTGACTTACTAAATAATTGATCAATTTTTTCTGTAACCAGTTGAGTAATAAAAACAAACAATTTCTTTAAAAAAAATTCTCTATCAGACCAAGGACAACAGAGATGGGAGACCGATGTAAATCTTGTGTCAGCGCTTCTTAACGCAGGAATGAGTTACGACGAGATCCCCCCCCCATCATTCCCAGCTCCAATGGGCTCATTAACAAGATTTAAAAGCTGAAATACGTCAATAAGAGCCTTTGAAGGAAGTATGGAAGCCACAAGGCCAAAAAAATAAATCAAAAGGAGTATAGGACAACTTGGCGAATATCTGCCCCTCTTCAATATGGCCTTTGTGGTCATCAGACTGCAACCCTCTTGACTATGGGATCTGGGATGGAATCAAGCGGAACCTCCCATGCGGATATCTTCAAGGCTACCAAGAAGAAGGAGTGGGCTGGCGTATCGAAGGAATACGAGAAGAAGACCTGCAAAACCTATGCCCAATGCTATGGTGGAGGCCAAGGGTAGCGACTTTGAAATAAAATTGTTTGAATAAATTAAAATACATATATTAGGGATGGTAAAAAGAAAGCCATGATTTTTTATGGATTTTTTTCGGTTAATATTATCTTCTTACATGACGATCGGGTTCGAAGATTTCCATTATTCTACTCACAGTTTCAACAATTGACCTAACATGTCTTGCATCTTTGACATCAAATGTACCGGAAAGGAATCGACAGGGGCGTCCACAGTGGGTAGGCTGAAGGGCTCCTCAAATATGGAATTTTTACTTTTTACTACAAATGTTTATATTCGATTTTTTTTTTTAATTTCATTTAGTTTTTCAATTTTTTTCCCAAAAATTTAATTTTCTTGCACGGGCTATAGATTTTGAATTTTTTTTTCAAAAAATTTAATTTTGAAACTTTTTTCAAAAAAATTAAGTAATTTGTGAAAAGCTGTCGAGTTTTGAAATTTTCTGTGAATAGGTGTGAATTTTATAGGAATTTTTTTAGAAATTAATTTCTTTTAAATAAAAAATTCTTATCACCTAATACCCCAAAAATATAATCCTGCGGACGCACCTGATCGAGGAACCCAAAATTGTGCAAGATTGTCTGTTACAGTATCAGGACCGTAATCACAGTACACATTTGCACTTTTATCGCAGAAAAACTGGTAATTATGGCGTATTTTATCCTTGCTGGTATTTAAACCTATACAGGCGCTCAAACAATAATAAAACTTGTCATATAAGTTGTTTTTTTAGTACGAAATCTTATCTTTCTAATGTCATCCAGCCTAAATGGATTGCACTTATACAACGCAAGATACATATTACTAAAGTCATCTATTGGAAAAATAATGGATTACTTTTTACTAGACCTATTACCTTGTTACTGCTTGTACTTTTACAGAATCTTGATAAAGTTGAGCTTGGGAAAATTATTTCACAATTTACGCGGACAGACTGTATAATATTAGTGAAAGGATATCTTTTAGAGGCTTAAGTCAAATATTAATGTATATGCTCAGATATTATGTATTTATTTAGATAATTTTTTTGATTAGCATCCACCAACTATTTGGTCCTGTAAAAAACTAGCTACACACTGATTATCATTTTGACGTGGGTATTTATGAACTATCAAATACATAGAATCTATGTATCTAATAGTATTATGAATAATTGTCATAATAAAATGATATTGTTTCCTACAAATGCAAACAGTTTATTTTATGTTGTTCATATCTTAAGTCCTAGCTATATACATAGAAACACCCATGCAAATTAAGAGTAGCACATAAATTATTCATTCTATGTATTTCTGTTCAAATTGATTCTTTTTGATAAAATGTATTCTTTTTTATTACATGCGTATATTTATTTATTCTTTCTTTTCGTATTTTTAGGTAAGACGAATCTTTATTATTTAAAGGTGAATTCAAGTCTATTTGACAGTCACACATAATATTATGTAAAATCATTCTGGATTGGAAATTCCCTCATTCTTTTCACATATTTTGACTTGGATAATATCTTGAGTTGAGTCAAGGAACTTGTTTCTAAACAGCTTGCATACATAACCTATGAGATCAGACATTTCCTTCCTGTATGCACGTACATATTGTAGACTTTCCCCAACGCCTTCCTACTCATGTTGCTTATTACATAGGTATATGGGACATCCATATGTACTTCGAGTCAACAATACAAAATAGTCCTTTAAAGTTGTCGTACGCAGAATAAATATTTTAGCGTTTGCTTTAAAATATGTAAGCATATATACTGTGTCTTTGACTTATTTAATTATTATGTCCTGACAAAAAAATTTAAACAGGGTTTTTTTTTTTATAAATGGACAATGTAACAAATAGTTTTAGATAGAGTTGGATAACTATTTTACTTCTTTATCAAAGTTTGTCCGTCGGGTTGGAAGCTTAAAAAGGCGTCGTTTTACATTGTTAATAGGAATAACAATGTTGCAACAAGGATGTATAGGTGCGCTTCATATTAAAAGATTAAAGAAATTGGAGGTGCATATATATATATATATGCGGCTGTAAATCCTAAGCATTTTTAGGGTGCTAGTTTTGCTGGTATTCTTGGCAACATGAAAAAAAGCTTATTTTTATTTACTTAAACTTTTAACTTTATTATTTTATGCTTGAAGAAAGAACATCAAAGTATTTAGTAACTACGCGCGAGTGTGCTCATAAAAAACGTAGAGTAACTCTGATGATTTTTATGGAGTTAGTTTAAATATTATTTATGCAAATCTATATACCACAATTAAAGCAAAACTTTTCTGTTCGTCTACACCAAGTATACTTTCTATATTAGGAGTGGGATTTGTGTTTAATTTCTTCATCTTGCACCTACCTGTAGCAGATCTAATAAAACGTAATGACAACTAATCTACGCTACTCCCAAACATTACTTCAATTGTCAGGATTACCACCTTCATTTTCGTTTTTTTTATTACAAACTGGGAGGTTATATTTTAAGCATGATGTAATGTACGAGGTAGGAATCAAATAACATTATTTATAGTGTTGATATTATTAATTAAATTAGGACGCGATATTATGATAAATGAGATAAGTATTTATTAGGTACGTGTGAGTGTGTTCATGAAAAGCGGAGTCTAACACTAATGATTTGTTGCAAAGTTATCTTTTATATTATTAAAACTAAGTTTGTCTGCTCGTCGACGCCTAATAGCTCTGAGTAGTACCGTATATTAACAGATATTTGATATCAAAAATAAATTAAATTGCAATGGTTATTAAATGAATTTTCGTGGAGGTTGATTTATAAATATTAATATAATTTTGTGTTTTCAAATTGAATAATTTTGTATTTTCAATTTGAATAATTTCATTTTTTACTAAATTAGTAAACAATGCCTTTGCAAACTTGATCACTCAATATGGCCACCTTCAGCATCAAACAGAGCCTTTACACGTCGCTGGATAGCCTTGCAAGAGTTGATGACAAACGCCTTAGACAAGTTGTCCCACACAGCCACTATGGCGGTTTTGACTGTGTCCAAATTTAAGTTTGACGTTTTGAGGTTTCTCTCTCCAAACTACCACCACACATCAAAGTCCAGGAAAGCCACATCTGTGCGGACCAGAATCCAGCCATGTTATATGTGCATAACTTTTGGCACTTGGAGGACAAGTGCGAGAACTGCTTTCCAGAAGTCTTTCTGTCATTCTTCATCTTGGCCATCTTGAAAAACTGGCTCATGGAGCATTTTGCAATGTACATAATCCTTGCAACCTCAACTTCAGCATCTTGTAGATATGAGATGCGCTGTATTTTGCCTAATAACTCACTCATGATGACTAGATGACGAAATGTTTAGTTTAGTTTATTTATCAAGAAAAGATGGTTGAATTAGAATGTCAAAAAATAATCAGTAAGCCCTCCAAAATTAATGAGAAAATTATTATTAATTAATAATCCACGTTCGGCTGCCCATCCCTGTAGGTATTTCATCTTTATGGTTTAATCAATGATGTTGAGTCAGAGTAAAAATTATCATGTCTAGACAATTTATTGGAACATGTTTTTGAAAGTTAACTACATATGTACATATATGTATGTAATTATATCCCATTTGTAGATATTACCTACCTATATGCGTGTTAGTAGATGTTTAAATGCTATCATATAAGTAATTTAAAAGTTGTTTTAAAATTTTTCTGAAGTTGGTACAACATAATATGCATTATACTGTACAATGAAGCCAGCATTTTTGGTAACTGTGAATATGATGATAGATTGGAAATGAAGGATTTTATAACGTTGTAAATGGTACTTATATATTTATTTATATGAAGAATATTTTGTTTGATCAGTTTCAATTTGATTTTGGTTTTTGTTGAGAAAGAAAAACATCAAATATGCTATTATTTTATCAATTTATTCAACTGTAAAAATATTTAAATCAATCAAAAACAACCAGATAATTATGGAAAAAAAAGAAAATAAATTATAGTCGTTATTTGGATTTTAACTTTACATTTGTATAGTAACAAAAATGAGTGTCTATTAATGTTGGGCTACGGTTGAAAATTCCAGACCGGTCAGATATCGTTATAATCTTTATTGGACAAAAATAATTAGGTTCTGTAAAAAAGTTATGTTAGGATCGGTCTCAAAGACAAACTTAGTCTATATCAATACCAAAAAAATCTGATTGGATTGGTATGACATAAAAATCATAATGGATCGGTCCTGTTGATCTCGTCGTTGTCTTAATTGTATCACACAAACTTTCCTCCGAAAAGAAAGAAGTGAAAATGGCCCATAATCAAGTGGTTTTTAGCCAATTCTTTCGAACTATAGAGCTATTGTTCAATGATTACTGGAAATTGTTCCCCGCTTAACAATATCTAATTCTACCAAAAAAACGTTCAGACCACTGATTAAGAGAAGAAAAGCAGAACCATCGATAGCTCACAACAAAATACTCTCTATATTTTTGTTTAGGTAACGCCGGGGGATCGGTTTCAAATATTTTTTTGTCTATATGAATTCTATAGATTAATTGTTGATGGCGTCTGTTGAATTTAATGATAAGACATGATCAAACTAAAAAAATAGTAAATATCCGCTAGGCGGAGCGCAAGATTAATTTATCACATGAATATCATACACCTATATTTTATACATTCAGGGAGTTGTACTATTTCGCCGCAAATAGAGCCACTCTCTGCCCCTTTGTTCACAAAGTAATATAACTAAACTACGCTCATGACCGATTATTTCTGATTCTACTACTACTATTCAAGTAAAGAAGGAAGATATTTAACGAATCATGTCCAGAACACAACTTATATACAGAGTACGGTAACAAAACTTCCTTATTGATAGTGTGTGGCTATCAGGCTGTAAAAGTAGAAGTGTGGGTTCATTCTAGAAACGAGATTTTAGAGTTTTTTAAAATACACTAATACAGTCAGTTTTTCGCATGCGTTGGAATAGTTAGAAACGTGTGTTTGCTGTCCAAATTTTTATTGCCAAAAATTGGGTTAACAGAATATTTAACAAAATTAAACTAATTGCAATTTAGCTCTTGAGTTTTTATTGTTGGGATTTATGAAAATCTGTTGATTACTTCAATTTCTAATAAACAGAAAATGATTTTTTAATTTTTTTTCTTCGTACAAAGAATTTGTAAAATTCTTTGTACGCTAATAAATCTGCGGATAATGACTGTAGAGAGCTAAAAATGAAACCATCAGATTAGGAGGCATTCAATTTTTTAAATTGGTGGGGTTTGTTGGATGATTGGAATCGGATTTTTCGGGAAAAAGCAGCATTTTTATGACTTACGGAATGACCAATTACTGATTAGCGAATCAAATAATTAGCCAAACTCAAATCAATCCACGTTTTGATAATGTTCTTTGATCTCAGATCACGGTTTGAACCAACATATCGGTCCAAATCTGTCTAGAAAAAATCAAGAAAGACCAAAACGTAAAATAAATTCGGTCTTTGACCGAGTTTCAACACTAATACTTAAATAAGCGAATGTTTAGCATGCTATAAATAAATATCCTTCGTTAAGATCAATCAAAACCAGTTTATAGAATCCATGAATCAAAAGTGCATAGAAGAAGTCTACTCCACATTTTATTTTATGGTGATTTACAAACGCATAGAAATACTGATTTTTATATACCTATACCAAATAATGTTGAGAGGCTCATATAATATGTAAGAAAATAGATTTATATTTCAATCATAATATATGTTCCTAACAAAAATAAATCCATTAGGAAGACCCTTATTGGGATACACAAACACAGTTTGAAACAATAGGGGCGGAAGTGATTTGGTTCTTATCTGTTCACCTTTCGAAAGAGGTTAATTTTTGTCATCGTTGTTGTACAACATTTATCTTTGTAGTACATGCATATATATTAGTATAGTTGTTTTTATGTTAATGCACCACAGTTATTGAATGTGGTGCATTTTACACCTATAGAATGTTATCAATCATTACTTAAGGTAATTATTTATCTGATGTTGCAAATTGGACCCTGTGTTCTACAAGAATTCCATGGAAATATGTATAGTTTTTCCCCCTTACAACATAATAAACAATGTTTTTCTGTCTGTCTGTGAATGACTCATTTTTGAGAGAAGGCTTAATAATCATGGTCAAATCAAATATCATATATTATATACTTAGTTGATGGTAAAAAGAGTTAATTTCTCTTGACTCATGATAAAATTACTAAAAATATTGTTTATAAAGAAAAAATAATTTTTTTATAACTTTTTCTGAGAGTTTAACCGATAAATCTGAGAAATGCCGGGTTCCCCAGTAGTTTGGTATATGTAATTATAACTTATAAACATCTTGTTGTATATTATAGTACCTTTCCAAATATTGAATTGTGTTTCCATATTGAAACTATTTTATATATATACAGGTTGTGCAAGCTATATATGCCACCACTTTGGCCGCTCTCTTGGGCAAATGATGGAGATGATTTTACTAAATAGTATATATCAAAATCCATCAAGTAGATACAGCCAGTGATGTATAAAATATGACTCGCTGGTTTGCAAAAATAAAGGAAATTGAAAATGAACACTGCTATCCGTACAATTTCAAGAATCTCTGAGATGAAAGTAGCTTAGTTGTCATGATGCTTTATTTTATCAGCTGCAAGCTGCTGTGAGAGGAAGGAAATTAAACAAATCCCAATCCTTATGTAGCAAGGACATATCGGCTGATGTCGATCCTTAATTCTTCTCTAAGTTCAACAAGAACTTGCACTTATAACCTCGCAAATCATTATTGTTACTTTACGTCTTTCATGATCACACACACTCTAGTTATTCCTTATTATTTAGATGTTCTGTCTTTAAGAAATAAATAACGCTGATAATATCTTTGGAAAGTTAAAAAAAAAAACGTTTTCAGATTGCCAACCAGACAAAGCCACTCCTGTTTTCTAAAACATATTTTACACCTCTCTATGTAGCAGTTCCTTATTGTAAAATTATCCTTTTTTTCATTGTTTTTACATAAAGCACTCAAGGACTTGAAGACATTCCATTTCATTTATTTTTTAACAATATTTATTAAAGATTAAAAATTTTAGGGAGGAGGGCCTCGTTTTTGGAATATTTTGGGAAAAAAAAAATAAAAAAATTACAGTTCTTTTGAAAAATTAAATTTATCTGAAATAAAAATTGAAAAATTAATTTTTTTGAAAACAAATTTAAAATATTAAATTTCTTGAGAAAAAAAATTCAATAATTATATTTTAAAAAAAATCAATCAAATATTAAATTTTTCAGTAAGAATCAAAAATTCCTTTTTTTTGGGGGGAGGGGTGCTACAGCCCCTCTAGCCCTCACCTTGCAAACGCCCCTGTATATATACATACAGCTTTATATTTGATATGCATATATTTTGATCATTTAAAGGCTTATTATTCAGTTTCCTTGAATAAGTTAACGTAATTTAATTTTTTTAGTATAATTAGCTTATATTTAATTACAACATATTTTTGGTAATGGTCATGTGTATCGAACAGTTATGGATAAAAATTATTCAGGCTATTGTTCATAAAAATGTTTAGCTTTTCTATAGAAATAAATAGAAGAAAGTTGTGGATCAATGCCATTAAACGAGCGAATTGTACTTCAAGCAACTTGATTATTGACCTCATTAAATTATATAGGTTTATTAATTATTTAAGTTTATGAAATTGTGATTATAAAGAGTTCAATTATATATTTTTATATTTGAAGAATGTCAGAGAGGTCCTGAGGGTTGGGGGGGGCTGGAAGGACTGTAGCCCACTACCCTTCAAATTAAGGAATTTTTGCTTTTTACTAGAAAATTTAATAGTTCAAATTTTCCCCTAAAATTCAAGTTTTTGTGAAAAGTTGAGCATTTTTTCCAAAAAAAATTAATGTTTTTTGGACTTTTTTTGGATTTAAAAAAAAAAAAGAAGCCAACTACCAATAAAAAATATTATCGGTCGGGTGCCGTGAATATATAAAGTTATGTTTGAACTTTAAATGTATTCGTAAAATATAGACTTTTTCAGTGAATTCATACATAAATATAATTAAAAGAAATATTATTGACTATTTTATTAGTTAATAACAATTAGAAATCATGAATAGATTATTATTATTTATTTCTCCTTTGTTTATTTTCTTGCCGTTGAATTTTTATCCGTCTGCTCATTCCCTTGAGTCTTTTTGTTCTATTTAACTAGTTTTATATCAACATAGTAATGAATAGAATCAATTTTCTTATCAGTTTATTTAAAAAATATATATATTTCAAAGAAATATCACGGTTTTTTATCTCTGACATAATCTTTTTTTTTTCTATGCATAGATATGAATATTTTAAATGAAAAAAAAAGAAACTTTTTTTTACATAAATAAAACTTTTATAATAATTATGATGTAAGAAAGAAATCCATGTACCTTGCACATATGATTTCATTAAACAAAAACTTTTGAGAACCAAACAATAAATAGTTAGACTTTTAATAAATATTTCAAACTCCAATAAAAATGAAAAAAGAATACAAATATAATGGAGGTTTAATTGAGGTTATATTATTGTAAAATTTTCTTTACTGAATGAGTCCCCTTAACAAATTATGTTTGGTCATCTCTTGTTTAAAACATTGATTTGCAGCATTTGCAGAAAATAAACCAATTAATTTATCATAGAGCTAAATGATACTTACAAAATTAATAATATAGTCTCATTTTTGGGTAAAATCATTTGCTTTCGGTTAATGGACTTTAATAACATTCCAAGATGGAAATAATTATAATATAGGAAGGTACTTATTACAATTTATGACCGGATATAAACTGTGGAGCTTTCTAAAAGTAATATAAAGTTGGAGGGTCTGGAAGTTTCTCTCACGAAATAGCATATAAAAGGATATTATTAACCTTTTATCCACATACACTCATCACCAAATTGCGTATAAATATGAGATCATTATGGGAACATTAAGTAATTTATCATTATTTTATGTACAGGGTGAAAAAGAAAAGGATCCTCCCAGGAGAAGCAAAAATTTTTGGTGCAAAAACTCGAAATTTTATTGAATGATTTGAAAAAAAATATATAAATACAAAATTATTTGAAAATTACAGAGCTGTATAAATGGTCTCCTTTAGAAGCAATGACAGTCTCCATACCATGCCTGAAGCTGGTACATTATTTGACAACTTTGCTTTCAAGATAGTTGGTCTAAACCTTGGAAAGGTGGACTTTGGGTGATCCTCATTTCAATTAAATTGTCGTCCTTGATGGCACCACACCAAAAGTAATGAAGGGAGTTCAAGGTAAAGAATGACAGAGACTTGAGCCATAAATCAATAACTTTTTCGGCACAGAACTCCAATTTTTTGAGCTCTGGACGTTTCTTTACCAACGTTCTTGGCATGCTGGATATTAAGGACTACCAATACATCTCCTTCTCTCACAGGCCAAAGGCTTGAGTATTGCTAGAAGCTTGGTCAGTTATACCCACTTGCAAGATGTCCGTTGTATATCAGGAAAGTTCGTTTTATCCCATGGACTACTATTGATGGTCAACACATTCATATTCAGGCGGATTAAATTAATAATCAGAGAGGAACTAGGTCAGAGGATTTTCAGAACAGCAAATTTCGACCACTTTCGCGTTTTTCTTTGATGTCTTGACTCTTTATAATATTGTGAAGAGTAGGGTAATTTTGGGTACTTTAAGTGCAATTTACAAGACACTCAAAAGGGTTAATAAGATTATTTTGTTTATAGAAATTGAGGATAATTCGTCAAAAACTAAAAGTGTAATTCACACTCAATTTTAGGAAAAATATTATAACTTGCTTGTGTGTTGACGGCTACAATATCTAGTTTGTCCAACAGGGAAACATAGTATGATTTCTTGTCAATTTTGTAGCTAATTCTTGCTTTTTTTAGTAGATTTTTTTTAGCCACACCTGGTAATAGGTTAACATCTAAGTAATTTTTTTTCCTTATTGTTCATTTTTTAATGACCTTAATGGCTTAATAGATATTATTAAGTTTAAAAAACTATGCAATAAAAATAGTGTTTTAATCATATTAACTAATTAACTTGTTTCGTCATTTCTCTATACATGTTTTGAAATCTAAAATATGTGTAGATATGAACCTCAAAAGACCCATTCAAAAAAAATAATAATTACTATGATTAAAATGACTAAATAAAAGGTGTCTGGCATATGATGATAAAATGATACATTTTTATAAAATAACTACCTGCAAAAAATTGTCACAATAAATACCAATTGACCCTCTACAAATTTGTTATCCTTTTACTATGATGAAGATATTATGAGTTATAGGTTCTTTTATAAGATATTCTTGTTATGTACATATCTATAAATATAATAACATTGATACGTGCGTTAATATTAATACCCATGATACGATATTCGTGTATTTATATATATTATCGATGTATCATAGCGTGATGGCATCGTGATAAAGTTAAGTATGTACATAGGCATATAATGTAACCAGTGTATCACGTATCGAGTCAAGTTATGTGATTGATGAGTCAAATATAGAAAACAGGATTTGAAATAATATCTATTGTTTATTTTTTATAGAGAAAAATATCTTTAATTTACTTTTGAATGGATGCTTTTAATTTCTGCAATGCCAAAAATTTCTGAGAAATTTACATAATATTTAACAAACTTATTGTATACATTACTTATAATTAAAGAGGGGGATGTGTGTAAAGAAAAACTATGTATATAGGGATTAGAAAAGGAAAAATGGTATTTGCGTGTGCTCTTTCTTCTTTTTTGTTCATTATTTAATAGGTCGTTAACATCGACTTCTAAAAGAAGAATTGTGACCTATCTTTGGTGTAAATTGATTTATGTATGTACGATATAACTTATAGTAAATAAATTTAAATATAATTATAACTAAAGTAGGGTTGCCCGACGTTGTCCATACATAAAGAAATCAATTTTTATTCTGAACTCTTCTACTTCATATAAAAAAGAAAATACAAAAATAAAGAATTATTCTCACTGGATGTTATATCTTTGCACACTCTTTTTAAAGGAGATATTTAGGTTTAGAGAAGAAAAAATATTTAAGTGAAACAGTTCTTCACTCAACTTTCAACTAATATTACTGTCAAAAATACTTTGTTTTATTCTCAATGCAGCAAGAATAATTCTTCATTTTTGTATTTTCTTTTTCTTATGAAGTAATCGTTTTTTTGTCAGAAAAAAATCGTTTTTAGAAAGATGCTATTTTAGGTCTGCCATTCCCTTGAAAGCCATGAAGAAAAAGATAGTTACTAATAACCATCTCTTCATTTAAAACCCGTCATGAAGAAATTCAGCAGAATCCTTTAATTGGGTTGGCCGTGATTGTGTACCAACAAACACCCACCTACACACACAGGCATTTAATATATAGATATTTCCCCTGCAATAGTGTTATTTTAAATGTAGAAAGTTTATCAAAGTAACTCATTTTTCTACCCATGTACTCAACTATGTTGAGTACATGTTGCGATTTCGTGCCAGTTTTAATTTGTACAAGTTGAATCAAAAAATACGATGACTAATTTTAAATGAAGGACTATGGGGTGAAGATAATGCAATAATTGGACATTCCATGAATTATCGACATATTAGTGGTTTCATTTTTGACCATTTTAATAAAATTGACTAGAATATATATTCTGTGGCACATTATACAGTAATAATATCCAGATTTATATTACTCATAAATACATAATAACCCTTTTATATAAAAATAGATACAAACTAATAGTCGTTAATTAGAATGACCATTATTGTAATTAATTAATGCATTTTGACACAAAGAAAATTGTAACTTGTACAATTTTCCTGTACAAGTTGTAACTTGTACAGAAATCACAACTTGTACACGACATAGATAGAATCCCTTTTCCCGTGACCTACGTAATTTTTCTCCTCTTTGAAGAATCTACAATGGGAAAAAAGGTGAAATCATCGAGGTTGCGTAAATAGTTATAGTGTAATATTATTGGTTCCCTCTGTGCCTTCGAGTGAACAAGAAAGTTTTTACGTAGCCAATTAAATTTGGAAAAAATTGATTCCTTGATTACATAGCTTTGCTTTGCCCCAAAGCTATAAAGCAAAGACGCAAAAAGCGCCTAGTAGCTTGTATAGATTCCTTGCTATAATAGTTTAGTCTTCCCTCGCAAGATGTTCCTTTTATGATACCAAGGATGACGTGACAATTATTTTTTGTCATTTTCCCTCGTGACGTATGCATTCATAGGTAGTTATTGATAGTGATGTATATCGTGTGTATTTTTTAACTGACCCACTTTTTGGAATTTGTTATCTGAAGAAATAATTTTCTTTTTCTTATCTGGAGTCATTATTATTTAACTCCTGTGTAGTGATCTTCCTTTTCTACTAAATTCAAAACTTAATTGAATAATCGAGTGTGTTCATAAAATACCTTGAGGATCTGTTGTAGAGTTATAATTGTAAGCCCTTGTTGGACTCAGAATAGAATTGAGGATCGACATCGGAGTCATTCTTGCCAATGTCCTATTTTATTTACCTTTCCTCCTCCTCCCTCGTCACAGCTGCTTGCAGCTGATATATATAGTATTATTTTATAATGTAAAGTATTATAATGTAATTATAATACTTTCTCCTTCAAATGAGTCACAAAGTATGTAGATTCGTTCATAAGTAATAGGGATGGGTTATGGATAGAATCGAGTAATTTGGAACTACTTAGTTTGTAAATCATAAGCATTTCTTAGTGTACGAGTTGCGTTCAAATAAAATATAGAAGCGATATACAGGCTAAAAACATATCTAAGGAAAAATAATTGTTGGAATAAAAGTAGGTAAAAACATTACATGCTTTTTAAAACATTTATGTATAGCTTCACAATAAATAATACGTCAGAAAGCTTAGCTTTGCGTATAAAATCTGGCACAACATTCTTTAAATTGTCAGGGTTACCATGTTGATTTTCGTTTTTTTTTACAATACTCACTATTTTAGTCACTAGTTATAAAGAGTCACGTTCAAGTAAAAGTACTCAATGCCTCCTATCGGACAAAAAGATT
Organism: Lepeophtheirus salmonis; assembly: GCF_016086655.4. NCBI lineage: Eukaryota > Metazoa > Arthropoda > Copepoda > Siphonostomatoida > Caligidae > Lepeophtheirus > Lepeophtheirus salmonis. The sequence continues at coordinate 14,735,778 of NC_052138.2, read as the reverse complement.
AGCGTAGCCAACTATGTTTGAACAAATATTGATTATGTGGTTTATAGCTTTGATTTTGTTATCTCATTACTGCTCTCAGGTATAAGAAAAATGTTTGAGAGGGACTGAACATTTTAAGGAATTATTCTATTATTTGAATGCTTTATTTATCTTCCTTACTAACGTCACACCAACTATTTCTATCATTACCTATTTGAATGAAATTGATTTTCCATTTATTATATCTATCTATATAGGTATATACATACTTTATTTATATTATTTGATAAGGAAATTCAATAATGATGTCGATAATGGTTTTATCATCTTTTTTAAAATACGAGTATAATATTTATACATTTTGCAAATACCTCCCAAAAACATAAACTAAAATTTATAGTATAAATTGATAACTTTGTTTTATCTCTTATTGATTAAGGCAAGATTTATTGTTGTATTTCAAAATAGTCAAATACTTGAGTAAGTATTTTACATAAGTGGTGAATTAACACGGAAAGAAACTTGTTCATTAGCAAGTAATAGACTGAATAATCATGTTTCTGGGATGCGTTGAGCTACACAAGAGTGCTAACAATTGATTGGAGTCTTCATTTGACTTATTAAAAGGTTAATTATGCCCGATATGCCTTTTCAAATACATTATATCTTTCATTTTTTAAATTTTTTATCTGCAAAATAAATGTTCACGAGAAACTCAATTACTACGAGTTGCATTGATCTAGACGCGTCAAATTTTAACACAACAAGCTTTTCAATATATGCTATTGTTTGAATCTATATAAAGGTTACACTTTCAAAAACAAATAGTTCATGACACCTCTATACTCGATTTTCTCCATTTTCACTCAAATGACTGTTACATAGCAACTGCCCATTCAAAATGGCTGAAATTTTGGTGAGTAACCACCAACAGATGCTACATAGATGGGAATAGCTTTTATTTACAAGTGCTACCGTTCTCACGATGAGGTTGGAAATTTTCAGATCACACTCGTATTGGTTCTTGGTGCAAGACAATATCCACCAACAGAAAATTGCTATATCCAGAAAATCTCTTGCAATTACACTATGATACAAGGGCTGATAAATCCGGCAATTACAAAGAAAACACTTTTTTTCTTCATTCGAATTTTTTTAAATTTTAATTATAATTATTTTTCAACTATTATTCGCTTTATGGAGCTAAATTTCTATAAAGCATTTCAAGCCATTGCTTAGCTTAAACGGGGTTTCCCCCATTAAGGAGTAGTATAAAATTAAAACACAAAAGTTTTTTTGATCCAATTTTTTGGAAATATCAAAAGTACTCAATAACTCATATATCTGAACGATTGGTAGATGAATAACTATTAATGGAGTATAACTGCGCTGAATTTTCCACGCACGGTATCTATTACTTATATAGGTAGAATTACTAATTCTATATCAGGAGAAAAATTAACTTTTCAATCATAGACGAATTTTTGGTATGACGGAAGTTCTAATTTAATCTTCAAGACATCAATTTAAATATGTGAGCATTATTTACTTTTTCTAATGTCCTCCTCATAATATGTCCCTTTTTTACGTTAAAGAAACATGACATGAGAATATATCTTTTGCTTGCATATATACGTAATATCCAATAACTTGACCATTTATTTTTTATTTTTGAGGAGCCTATGAAGAATGGAATAGTTCCCATATATGTATATATATATATATTTTGTAGAAAATAAGGGTTTTTATTTTATAATGGTATCTTGTTCTCCATTGGGTTAAACATTTCTTTTACCAAAATACATTCATATATATAATTAATAACATTATGTACTTTATTAACATTGTAAAAACGAATTCACTCACGCTTTAACACGAGATATCTCGTTTTCAATTTCTACTTTTTTTTGCGGGAGACGCAATATCTCGTCTTAGAAGGAAAAATGATATAATTTCAGCTAGTTTAGACTGAGATTCAAGTACTCAGACTTCGTGCTACTATATTTTTCTTTTTTATATTATCTCAGGTGTGGTTATAAATGTTATTTTTGTAGAATTTTGCTTCTATAATACATTGACATGGATTTGAAAAATATATCAATCCGCAAAGGGGTTAATATAATCATTAAATCTCCTTCATAGAATGCTAATGCAGTCATTGACCCTACATTAGTAATGCATTTATGTGACCATTCACTCCTCAGCATTGCTTAATTGCATTTTTTTCATTTTTAACCAACTAAAGGGTATTTTTTCTAATTTACTGGTATAGAAGAGTAATGTAACAAAAGAGATAATTGAATTGAAACAATTGTTTTAATTCAATGTCTTAAGGGATTAAAAATAACTTTTTTATTATTAATTATTCTGATGACATTTGTAATTAAATAGATGAACCAAAAATATGTATATATTTAACGCCTAAGGATATTTATTTCATTACTTCAATTCTCTCTTGTATTCATTACTATTTTACTCATTAAAAAAATAGCCTTTATTTGGTCAAAAAAGGAAGGGAAGAAAAGATTGTGCGCTCCATGTTTAACTTGAGCATGGATTAACATAGCCTGTTCATGGATTGACAAATCAAAATCAAAGGAGTTTCTGAAGCCCCCCTAAAATTTTTATTATATGTAAAAATATTTTAGAAGTTGAAACTTGATTAATCAAATTTTACAAGTTGTAAATAAAAAAAGGAGCTGAATAATTTAAATGAAGGATTAAAAATACATTGATGGAAGGTCATGCCATTATTGAATATTCCATGGATGTGGCACTATTTTAGCAAAAATCAATGAAATATAAGTATCCGTGGGCACATTAAAAAGTTCAATTGCCCACGGTTATATTACTGATGTATAATTACATAATAACCATGTAATTTTAATAGATCAAAATACAAATATAGTAATTAGAACGATCAATATTGTAATTAAAAAATGAATTTTATGACGAATATATTGCAACTTGTACAATTTGTTTGTACAAGTTGCAACTTGTATACAACATATATATATAATAAGCGTATTTTTATTAATAAATATATAATGCTAAGCCTCCAAATGATGGAAGCTAGCAACATCCCTGGGCATAGAGTTGTGGGAATCGTGTTTTTTGCTAGTGCGTCTGCAATTCAACTTTAACTATCTGTTATCTTTGGGAAATAAACCAACCTTTATTCATAAATCAATAGTTCAATACTGAGGAGAAGTTGTTTACAAGATACAAGTATCCCCTTTTTTTATATAATATCATTCAACTATTCAAATTCGCTCTTTAACCACGATTCCAACAACACTAGCCATAGGGATATAATTCTTAATCATTCAAGATCATTTGTATCGGTTTAAGAATGGATAATAATGATTTGTATAACTTGAATTATGATCAAAAAAATAATATTAACTTAAGCCAGTCATTTTTTGTATCGATTGCATAAAAAAAGTTGTATTAGTGTTGCTGAGTAGGTTTTAATCATTTTCCAAAGATGACTCGGCGTTAACTAACAAATATTAAAAATTACTCTGTTTTTTGTTGTCCGCTGTAAATACACTTTTTTCTCTTTATAAGTATTCTGAACATTGATTGGTTGAATTCGAATTAGGTCATGTTAAATTTTGATCAATTGACAGCATTTTTTGATGAAAAATTCAATAGTTAGCTGATTGTAGCCCCTTTCTACGTTTCTTTTTAGAAAAAAACATGGCAAGATATCATCAAGAGAACGACATGCTGACGTCAATGCTCTATGATTTTTATTATGAAGGGTATCCACGGTTTCACAAACAAACGTAGTAGATCAAAATGTTGTGTATTTATGCAATTTCATTTTTCATATTAACAATGTTTTGCTTATCGCTGAGAGATCTCAACATAATATTATATATTATTTAAGTACGGAATATTTCTAATTCAAATATGTAGAGGGTTTTTACCAATTATTATAAATGAAATGTAAAAATATCGAAAAATAATTATTGACTCATTAGCCCATGTATTTAACTGAAGATCCCATTAAGAAAGGTTGTTTAAATTTAATAATGTTCAAATATATACATATATGCTTCATAAGAATAGTGATGTGCCCCGAGCAAAGCTTCTCAATTGATACTCGAGTTTGATGAAGTAGACAAAACAAAACAAAAACGATAAATACTCGCGTCGTGTACCTTAAAGGCGAGTGTTTCCTCAGAACTCGTCCAAACTTGAAAATTTCCCCGTTTTCTTTTTCAAGTAAATTATATGGTATGTTAATCTTTCTAGAATGACTTCCTTTCTCTATGAAATGTAGAATTTATGTTTTTCCACTGGCAACACTCTGCAGAAGTATGTTGATTGCTTTAGAATGTGGACTCTTAGGCCACCTGTATACGGCACTGTTTTATTTTATTCGGAATTTAAAAAAGTGTAGCGTCCACACGAGGAAGAAATCTGTTTAATCCAATCTGGTTAAGAATGTTGATGTATCTATTTAGAGTGAATCTTTATTATTAGAGACTGTTTAAAAAAAAAATTAATTTCTCCTCTTTAATAATTATTATTTGAAAAATAAATGATAGCCGTTTAAAACCTATTATTTTTCTACAATCTTTATTCATTCATATTAGCCTATAAATGCTAAGGATTCCCTGGCAGTAATTTGGATTCTTGGACAATTTAACATATTTTGATATAAATAAACATATATTACTATTATTATATTTTACTTAATACGAAAGTATATGAAACTCTAGACCAGTATGTTTTACTACCCAATAATAAAAACTCTAGCTTCAAATAAAACACAGCGGTGTCTTTAAAAAAATGAAACCTTAAAGTCAAATAGTCACTCTGAAGATTTGAAGAATGTTTTGGAAGAGAACAGCTTAGCTGCAAGCAGCTATGAGATGAAGAAAATAATTACTAACACCTATCTAGAAATGAAACATGAAGGAATTACTCAAATGTCAACCTTAAATTATATTCAGAGTCCAACAATCATGACTCCTCAGGGTTACTCCGAATCATTCATGAGCAAACATATTTGTAATTACACTTACTGGTTTATCTTTATATATGTTTTCTCCTTAAGAATGAAAGAATAATCCGAACATCTTTAGAAAATACAAAAATAATATTAATAAGGTTGCAAATACAAAAAACCATTTTAATTATAGTATTATTTTCATCTTTGCTTATGACAACAGTTCAAATAAGTTTTGAGATTTTTAAGTTAATCTGTTAAACATAACTTACGGTAAATAATGTTTTTGCCAGCTTTTCAGTAAATCTATTAAAATATGATTTTTTGACTGACAAATTTGTTGGGCAAGTATTAAGTTTTCAAGTGAGTAATTCGTCTTTTTTTTTTTTTTAACTTGAAAATGTTTAAGCAGCAAAGTTAAGCTTGTGACACATAACAAATAATGAGGAAAGCAATACTAGCTTGATAAAATGCTAATATTTTTCTTTCTTTTTTTTATGCAATGTCTGAAAACAATGAGGTTTGTTTTTTTTTTGCAAAAATTATATGAAAAAGTCATTGAATTTAATGAAGAATTAGAAAATGGCCTTTCTAAGTTTCCTCTCTTTGATAACAAGAGTGAAATTCGTTGCATATTATATTAAGAATCATAGACCTATATTTTATATACATACATATTTATGCAGTCAAAAGGTTGTTCACATAAAGATTAATGTTTGCAAGTAAAAACATATTTGAAAAAAGGCCATTGTAATGTTCTTATACATATATTTAAGCCCCAATAAATTACTAACCATAAGAAGAGTCTATTTTTCATTCTTTTTTTTTTGCTCTATGAATAAATTTAAAAAAAATAACTTCTATACACCTAAAAAAACACCTGCAATATTTTATGTTTACCTATGAATAAAAAAAAAATCCCTGAAAATGTATCCTTAAACTCATACAAATATAGATATTTCGAACTGTTTAATAAAGTTGTATATAATGACGTATATTTTTAATCCTTTTTTTTTTGAAGAATTAGGTATGTACAGAGTGTAGGACAAAAAATGGCTGGTGAAGCAATGAAATATTGAACCCTTAATAACTTTTTGACAAATGAATATATATTTAAATAAAACATTTCACCATTTATATGCTAAAATAAACTTTTGAATCTTCCTCCTCCGTTTTTTCTGCCTAACAACATTTTTGTTCGACATTCTACTATTAAAAATTAGAAGAAAAAGGATTAACCACTTGATTTGTCTTAGATTGCTCCATTTCAGATGAACACTTATGAGAATTTAATCTGTTGAATAAAGGCAAATAGTGACATTGTATAACTAATTTGACATATTATTTTGGTAATATGTCTTCTTGATTACTTAAGACAATATCATCTTTCTATATCGGATAGGAATACAAACATGGATACATTTGGAAACAAACATCACATCACACTTTCATTATCATCCCCCATGCGTCCGTGGAACGGGCAGGCTCATACTAGTAATTAAACAAATACTAATGAACTTTCAAAATAGGGTAAAATAAAGGCTTCCTTCAATTTCAGCTTTAAGAAGGTGTCGGAAACTATGGCAAGTGTTGCATAATATGTTAAAAATAAAATAAAAAACCAGGAAATCAATATTGCAACCCTTAGATTTTGGAGAATGCTTTGAAGGCCAGCAACTTAGCTTTCATATCATTGTATTAGATCAGCTGTAAGCATCCGTGAGAGGAAGGAAATACAAACAAGGAGGGGGATAAGGAAATCAACAACGACATTAGAAATAATTACTCTCTTATGTGATTCTCAATTCAACTCTGAGTCCAACAATGACTTACAACCATAACTCTGCAACAAATACTTACTGTAACTCTCCGTCTTTTATGAGAAGAACGAATGAACAATCAGGTTTTGAAAATAATTGGATGTAGTAGGAAAAGTGGTGCACTAGTCAGGAGTTAAATTGCTAAGGAAAAGAAAATTCATTTATCAGATTACCGCTACCAAAAAATATCGGACCAGCTAAAACAACCGTTCGATTTACATTACTATATATAGCATATATATAGTAACATACCCATTATACTCACTCCTGAGCAAACTCTCATTCTTACTCTATGTCTTTTATGAGCATATGCACTATTTATTACTTTAAACTTAAATGTTGTCTCCTCAAGAATAAAAGAATAATAGGATTTTGATGAGCCAGGAAGTACAACAACAACCAAACTCCCACACTAAAAAATGCTTATGATTTACATCCCTACTAATATCCCTCTCACACTACTTTCTCTCTCGTAATGGTCCATATTTCGTTTTTTGTTTGTGTAACTTTTTTTTTAATAAAAAAGACTGTGACAATGTTTTTCCTTTCTTTTTTACTGCTCAAGTTTATGAAGTTATTTAAGGTAAATTTATTTTTGCCTCATATGAGTAAATAATTGTCATAATTTGTGGCCTGTTATCACAAAGTACATAAGCTAGTCCAAAAATTTACATTTGTATTATTTGACAAATTATTATCAATTACCCTAATCAGTCCTTTGACGGCGCCCTCAAATTGCTATTAAAGTAGCAAAAATGTATCCTCAAAATAAAAAAATTAGAAATTAATTGACTTTACTTGAAAGGGGTTATATGGGGGTCAAGTTAAGTATCTTAAACCTAATATTAGTTCTAAACTGTAGTTAACATTCTTAGGCATATAAACTCACTCCATAATTTAAATACAAAGCCTATAATTTATGAAAATACTATAAGAACATTACTTGGCGTTGTTCGGATAGCAATTTCCTTAATTTCTAGGCCCCTTCGTTGGGGACTAGCGTTAATGTATTCCTAGATGCATTAAAATATAGTGCCTGTATATTATATAAAATGTATTATTATGAAATTTTATTAAAGTGTGATAAACTTGAAATAACATACCAACATATATGCTTACAAAAATTTTTATCCATGAAAAGTCTAATATTTTAATTTTTCTAGAATTTTCAAATCAAAATTCCCAACAAAAATTGCAAAAACTTATTTCCACTAATTTTTCAAAAACAAAAAAAGTAGTTAATAATATTTATTGACATTGCAAAGAGGAACACTAAACCTACCAAGTTTTTATCAGACATCACAAACCAAAAAATTTATGAATAATATTTTCGCCGAAAAAAGAACCCTCGATAACTGATTCATTTTTGCAAATATTGCAAAAGTTATGGAATAAAATATGTTGGAAGTTGAAAATACTATGGTATTGCAATTTGCAACACACATAAAGGGCTCATATTTTAATTTGTATGTAGAAATTGAAGATGATTCGTCGAAGAATAGAAATGAAATCCGCACTTAATTATATAAAAATAATTATATCCTGCTTTTGTGTTGACGGGCCACATATGTAATGTAAAAGTTATAATAATATGTTTTGGCTAAGGTGCCAAAAATTCCTAACTAAACAACACTTTATCTTCTTCTTCTTCATTTTTGTTATTTCCCTATGGTAATAATGCCTATTAAATGAATTATTCATGGAGCTCTTAAAGAAATTGATCATGAATTTATGTACATTCTAATGAAGTTTTAAATATGTTGTATGGGGACTTTATTCATGGCTCTTAACGATTTAATAAGGAAGAAAATAACATAATGAACAATGGTCTTTTTATGTTGATGTATAAAGGAAGAATGAATGAATTAATAAATAAATGTGTACCTACATGTATAATCATTAAATTTGTGAGCCTATAAATCTATTTAAGTTACTGCCTATTTGTTAATTTAAATAATTAAGTAGCATTAGAAGATATATGCTCTGTAAATCCACATAATTTATTACCCATTTCTAACTGCTTGATCAAGGTTTAGACTTTTTAACTAAATGCTACAATGTTGTAATATTGAAAAAAAACATTTGTCGCATTTCTCGCTTAAAAAAAAAACAAATAACCAACTGTTTGGAGTGCACTAATGGAAATTCGTGTCAAAAGATCCATAGCTGCTCAAAAAAAATTAAATTTTTTGGAATTTTTTTTCAAAAGTCTACAGCTGTTTACAAATAATTTAAAAAATTAAATTGTTTTCCCAAATATTTCAAATTTTTTGAAAAAAAAAAAAAAAATTGCACAGCTATTCACAAATATTTCGAAAATCCTCCGTTGTTCACAAAAAAATTTCGAATAATCCACAGTTTTTCTCAAAAAAATTGAGGAATTTAATTTTTGTAAAAGAAAAATTCAATAATCCACAGCTCCTCAAGGAAAAATTTGAAAAATAAATTTTTTTCCCAAAAAATTTCAAAAATCCACAGCTATTTAGCAAAAAATTCAAATATCTATAGCTATTAACAGAAAATTAAATTCTTTGGCAAAAAATTGAAGTATTAAATTGATTTGAAATTTGGATAGTTGGGGGAGAAAGCTACAGCCTCTCCAGACTATTGTCTGCAGACGCCCTGAAAAAACATAAAAAATTCAGTTTTTTGCTATTTATTCCGGATAAATTTGACACAGGAGAAAATCGCTTTTTTTTCTTTTTACTTCATATACATAGATATTTGAGTCCATTATAGGCTTATTTTTCAAATTTGTGGGATGAGAGAAGATACCCATAAGTTTTCACTCTTGTTTAGAAACTTTACTTGATTAAGGAACATTGCCACCATTATTACCCTTTTCGCCATAAAATCCATGATTTTTTATTTTTTATACATGGTGTGTTGACAATCAATTTGGGCTACTTTAAATGGTTTATAAAAATAATGTGTTGATAGAAATTGATAATATTTTTTCAAAAAATACAAATTTTGATAAGAATCCTTCTAGTTTGCTTTTGTGTTTATATACTACATATGTAAAATGTATTTATTTAACATACTCATAATATTGACCATAGAGCTTAGTTATCTTGATTTCCCTTGGAATATTAATATTAGCTTAAGAAAGAGCCCCGAGAGACTTGTTTTAATTAGTGTCTTCATATTTTTTTTTTAATTAAAAAACTCGTACGTTTTCCTGATAGCATATTTATTTGTTCTGTACTGATTGGCTTATTATAAATTGGAACATAAAAATGACCAAAATCAGTTGTTAGCCAATTTTTTGGAACTGTGGAATTATTATTTAGTATTTATTCACAAAAGAGCAAATTCGAATTTAACCAATAGTGAGGTAACACCGTCCTTATGAGCTATCTTTTGAAACAAAGACTCTGAATGTTAGGCTTTCCTTATATTTTCTCTAAAAAAATTTATATTATTAATTTATTTTCGATTCTTTTTTTTATTTGTTTTCGAAAAAGTATTATATTTGAATTTTTATTTTTCTAAAAATTTCGTACTGGATTTTTTTTTTTTTTGTGAAGAGCTGTGGATTTTTGATTTTAAAATGTATTACTGAAAAAAAATTTTTTTTTTTTTTTCAAAAGTTCCAAAAATCAAATTTTTCCCCGCCAGATGCCCTTGATAAAGGAGCTTAGAACTTAGAGCTCAATTGAATTACAGATATGATAGTTTGTGTTTGAGTTTCCAAACAATATTTTCTTTCACATGCCAAATTTTATTCCTTTCGGATAAAAAAAATGTAAATTAATGACCCACATACGGGAATGTACATATTGTTATGCTCATTAATGAAAATAACATATTCCGCTGTTATTTCAATGCATTCACGCGATGCTTAAATAAGGCTATTAAACTCTAGTAATTAGAACTACTTACATACATGCATAGATGCAAGGTAACATACGTAAACAAAATGTGTTTCCATGCGAAAATCAAGGTTGTGCAAAGTCAAGATTCTATGTATTTTTTTCATGTAGATATATATGTATATGAATTATTTAATTTGTAGGATTGGACAAGGAATTAACTAATGGACCATTTGCACAGCATCTTCAAAAGTGGTTGCTCATATCAAAAGATTATTAATCATTATAATATATTTTTATATCTTGAAAAAACAATATACAACCGTGCAAAAATGATTAAATAAGACCAAATGTATCAAATATTAAGACGCTCACACAGATAAATAGTTATGTTACTCGATTATATGTTTTAAACCGATCTTAATTGTGGAGTTGGCAAACTAATGTGTCCATTTGTTTTTACCTAACCTGCTATCCCTATAATTTAATTCCTGTGGAGTGAACTTCCTTTTCTACTACATACAATTAGATATAAAACCGGATAGAACGTTTGTATGTGCTCATAAAGACGGAGAGTAACCTTGAACTTTGGTTGTAAAGTCATAACTGTCAGTCTTTGTTGGACTCAGAGTAGAATTGAAGATCGGGCTTGAAGTAATTTGTATGCTTTTATCTACGGAAAATTGCTTATAAGTAACTAAATTTGAGGAATAAATGAATCTTTTCTTTTCGGTTTTATATTTTTTCAATTTTGGCGCAATGATGATTAGAATCTAATCTTGAACAAAAACAAAAAACAAAAAAAACATACGTCTTTTAAAAATGCCTTACTTTTAAAGTTATTAAAGGTTTAGTTTTGGAAAAAATATTTAATTAATCTGTTTACCACAGGAGTTTAAAAGTTTCTAATTTTAGTATTGTTCAACATAGAGCTAAGCATAAAGTAATCATTCAAAATGTAAACAAAAAAAAGGTGATGTAATTAACGCCAACTACACCACAACCACTGAAGTGTATCTACTATCTATGAATAGTGATGAGAGTTTTGTAAAGAACAACACAGTTTAATGACAAGAAAAGTAAGAAATATTTGGTGCTATCGTTGATTTATCTTATTTGTTTATTCTTAAAGAGATCTTTGTGGTGTTAGAATAATTCCCATTCACTTAATCAACGTATTATAAAATATATATATATACATTTTTATTTAATTAAAACTAAAAAAATTCCCTCTACTGATGCTATTTTAAATGTTAAAAGTTTTCTTCTTCATAGCAATATTTATTTTATTCCTCAAAGACCATAAAAGATAGCTGATGTTAACAAGGTTCTTAATTTAGTAATACCATAATTCTCGCTCCCACCTCCTCCTCGCACTCTATAAAAATCCCATCCCTACCTATATGTAGAGTTGTATTAAATTTGACCTGACGGTATTCTTAAAAAAAATCTGATAAGGAACGTGGTAAGTCTTACACTCTGACAATGTTTTGGAGGAGAGTAACTTAGCTGTCATTCATTTAATTAAGTAAGCTGTTAAAAGCTATGACAGTAAGAAAATAAAGAAAAATCCCAACTCGTATCTAGCATTGGCATAGGCTGGAATTACTCAATTGTACTCTAAGCACAAGGGGTATTTCACTGTGCCAAAGCTTGTCAGAGGTACTCTTTGTCATTTATGTGCTCACACACTAATGATTACTCATCTCTATGATGCACATTTTGAGAGGTTAAGAGTCATTTTTTTACAATTTTTCTATGAACAGTGTTGTGAAACAAATAATTAGCTGTCGGTTGCTAAGAAAAACATTGTCCTAGTTGCCACCATGAGCACACAGTACTAGAAGATGATTGAGGTAGCAGCGCTCCTCCACGTGGATTCTCCCAGAAGGCCATATAGGAGCAAACTAGGGCCTCGACAAAGATGATTTACAATGTCATGAATGTACTTCCCTTTTTAAGAATGATGAAAACTTATTTATATAAATAAATAAGTTTTTAGAAACGACGTTATTTTATTTTTTGGGCAGTTTCAGATTTTGTTTTTGGTAACTTGAACAATGTTTTTCTTCTCTAAAGCTGTTGTAAATTATTCTTTCATGCTTTAGTAGAGAACATATAAGTATTGAGTAAGTACAAGTACTTAAACGGAGAGTAACAATGAGGATTTGTTCGGGAGTTATCTTCTATATGAATCCAGCAATGTTTGTATGTACCTTTGTCTGTTCTTCAACGCTTAGTAACTCCGAGCAATCCCGGGTTCTACCGCGAGTTCTATATACATTTGTGATCTCCTTTTATATATTCTTAATATGGTAATCATTATATTTTTCCGTTGCCTGTTGAATAAAACTATATAGTAATTATTATATAATATTATTTTTGAGCATAGATATGAGAGATTCTCATTAAATTTTCTTACTAAAAATGTAATACTTTAGTGTATTTTCACAGGTTAAGTAAACATAATCATCAGAATATCTATTCACTCAAAATATGAATTTTTGTTCCTTTTTTAAAAGGTTCATCATTAACTTTAATATTACTTGATTAAAGCTCCGCAAAATTTTGAGTCAAAGGTGTTACAATAAAAAAATTGAAATTTTGAAAGATCCATATTTAGAAAAGTTGTATTAATTATAATATTTAATGTTTTGAAGTAGTGTTGTATCTGTCCTTATTTATTCTGTCCTATCCAATCCATTGGACCGGTCCTTAATATTATCGATCCTTTGGACTATCAGTTACTATAACTGATTTAAAAAAAAGTTATAAGTGACTAGGATTAATCAAGGACCGAACTTTATAAGTTTTTATGACTGAACTGGACGGTCCTAAATAACAGTATGCAAAAATACTCAAAAATAATATCTAAAAGAGTAACAAAAAAATATTTCTCCCTATGATATTCCTAAATCATTAAGAACTTCTGTTTTTCTTTGTCAGCTATCGATTTTTTACTTATACTATCCCTTATTTGTGCTTTGATCATTGATATGCTGAACTTTAATTATTTTTTTTTAAGCTGATGTGAATAATGCCCTAAAACTAGAGTTCACATTTTTGTAAGGAGAAAAAAATGACCATGATAAATTGCACGAAATTCCATCTTCTTCTTCAAATGACCTTTATATATGTGGTGTGTCAACATAAAAACAATTTATAACAAAAATCAAGAAAAAGAGAAAATATTAATTTAGTAATTGACTTCAAATATACGTACATCCCAGTATTTTATCGACATAAATTACAGGCTACATATTATGTACATTAAATAATCAATTTTGTAAAAAAAAAAAAGTTATTTTTGTGGGTTATTTATTAAATTACTTTGTGTGGTTTCTGGTAAATAAGTATGAAATTGATGTTTGTAATAAATTTGTTTGCAAAATTTATAAAACAAAGATATTTTAATCGATTAGTTTATATTTATAATTTTTTAGTTATACTCATTACTGGAGCTGTAAACCATAAGCACTTTCTTTGCAAAAAGAATGCGAAAAATGGAATGGTAACCTTGACAATTTGACTGTTTTGGAGGAGATCAGCTTAGCTTTCATGATTTTTCATTAAATTAGCAGGAAGCAGCTATTAAAGGGAAAAAAAGAACACAAATCCCACTCCATCTCTAGGAACAAAATACGTCACAACTATTTAATGTCTGGTTTGAATCGCTTGTTAAACATCTTCAAAAGCTTTTCAAAAAATATAATTGTTTTAGAAATATATTTTGAATAATAGTATCAAATAATAGGGTGATCCGACGTCTACGTTTTTGGAGGTTTCTCCTCAGAAATTCTCCACTTTCAGTGGCATACATAGTTTTATTGATAAGTCTTTAAGTTAATAATCCCTCATTTATTAAACAATTCTTTTTATCTGTGTTCATTGTTCCTAGCTGGTTTTCTCTTAGGTTCTTGTTTCCGATGTAACCAAAGGGAGGGAAATATTAGTATCTTAGGCGTCAAATAAGAATTCCCATGGCAAGGAAGATTTGACATCATTTGTGGTGCATCCAATCATCGTCTTTAATTATTTCTACTTACCCTCATTTTAAGATGGAATAAGTTACTAGAAAAACATTTGGGAGAAGAAATTTTTAACCTTTTTCCAGTATTTTGGAGCAGGAACAGTTAGCGATGATGAATTATAATTGGCTTGGGTTTAAGCGTGGTTCTTTAACTGGGAAGTGAACATTCCTTCCATGGTTAAAATTTGGCCTTAGTAAAACCCGTCTTCTTTACTTTGCTAAATTTTACTCTGATTCCAAGAAGAACTTACTAGGACAAATTTATATGTTGTTTTATTGTATACACAATACTTACCACCGGGATTTTTAAAAAAATGAAGTACAATTTGAAGAATGCTTGGGGGAGAGCAGCTTAGCTGTCATGACGTTTCATAATATTAGATTCGAAGACACAAACCCCATTCCGTGTCTAGCAATGATAAAGGTACGAATTACTCAAATATTAATTCTCAATTCTACTCAGAGGACTTATATACCCCCTCAGGGTTACTGTCCATCATTTATGAGCAAACACATTCGTAATTACTGTATATTTTATACCTATCAGATGGTATGTCCTCAAGAATGAAAGAATAATGAGAACATCTTTAAAAAATGAAAATTAGACATAAATTCAGGTGACAACAATAAAAAGCATGGCCCGGCTGGTCCATAGTATTATTTTCATTTATGTTCATTATTAATGATGAAAATTGTGTGTTTGTGGGGCATGGTAGAAACACGGTAAGCCTAATAATTTGAATAATGTTTTGGAGGAGAGCAGCTTAGCTATTATGACGTTTCATTTGATCAGCTACAAACCCCTGTTACGAGGAGGGGATGGGGGAAAGAAAGAAAAATAGGACATTTGTAAAAATTACTCTGATGCCGATCTTCAATTCTATTCTGATTCCTTAAGGACTTACACTTAAAACTCCACAACAAATCGTCATTGTTACTTCCCGCCTTTCATGACACACATTATATTTACATTTTTTCACATCAAGAATTAAAAAACAATCATAACAGCTTAGAAAAAAAAATATATCATACCAGAAAATGCTTAGAATTTACCGGTCTATTTCAACTCTCCTCATAATTAAATTGTTGTATACATACACTACCTTGACCCAGCCATATTACAAAAAGTTGTAGTCCATATTTTATTAACATTTTTGAGAGAGAATCAAAGTCATTTCATAAATGTTATTTTTGATAATTTTTCTCTATTTTCTGTCTCTGATACGAGTATAAACAGAGTTTATTTAATTCATACTATGGAGTTGATTATATTAATATTAATATTGTTATTCCCACAAAGGATAAAATTATTTATAGTCTCATTCAGTCATTTAATCATCCCTACCTGCATACTTTTGTATATAGGGACATACCTAAGCATGAATGTATATTGTTTATATCACATAAATATGTGAAGGAGCTAGGGAGAAAGAAAGAAGGATAGACGTGTTCAACTGTATTATAATACTTCCAATATTCAGAGAAAAGGAAAAATCAATATTCTCCCTGATTTTTTCCTATTTGGAAAATATACTACAAGCAAAATAAAATTTCAACACCCATTAATTCATCCTCTAATTTGAAAAAATAAAGTGCTATCATTAGTGTTGTGTCGTTCCTTATTTAGGACCGAGGACCGCGGTCCAGTCCCACTTGTCGCTCCTTAAAGAAGGTAAAATCGACCCCTCGTGACGTCAATGAGGGTGTTGTTCCTTTTTTTGATTATTATGTTATATAACAGAATAAATTATTTAACTAATTAATAATAAAATATGTTCCTATTATAATGAAAAATATAATATTTTTCGCAAGATATGTGCAATAATCTTAATAGATGTTTCATATATCCTATTTGTCTCAACAAAGCATCGATATTTTTATGAAAAATTCCAAGGACCTTTGGTCTTCAGAACCGGTCCTAAGACTGGACTTCATCAAATCAATAAAGACCCATACAACACTAGCTATCATCTATATAGATTAATCAACGTCTGTCTGGATGTGCATCCACATGGACTTTTTATAACAATAACTCTTGCTTCCTTCAATCTAAAAGAATGCTCCATTAATGAAATTAAGGAATTTCATGTGACGATGAGTTACTAGGGGCGTCCACAAGGGGTGGGCTTGAGCCCTCCAAAATTAAGGATTTTCTCATTTTTACTTGAAAATTTAATATTTGATTTTTTTTAAAATTTAATATATAAGAAATTTAAATAACTCTTCAATTTTTTGTCCAAAAATTTAAGAATTTATATTTAATTTTTGAAATTGTCTTCGAAAAAATTTAATAAATGAATTTTGAAATTTTTTTCCAAAAAATTTAATTTTTTGTGAAGAGCTGTCAAAATTTTCAAAATATTTAATTTTTAAAATTTTTTTCTAACAAATATAATTTTTCTAATCTTTTTCATAAAAAATGTATTTTTCCGATTTTTTCAAAACATTTCATGAACCAAGCCCTCCCAAAATATAATGCTGTCCATGGTTACAATTTTCACGATTGGACACAATTTGACTGTTGATTGAAAAACTTGATCTTTTACAAAAAATATTAATATTTATTGTGAATAATCTCTTTAAAAAGTAATATTGGTTTAACTTAGGAGTCATATCGCTGTTGTGATGTAAATCGTGTGTATATTTTAGTGGGTCCTTTTTTTGGGGATTGGTAATCTGAAGATTGAATTTTCTTTTTCTTAGCTGTTGTCATTATTATTTAACTCCTGAGTAGTAAAGTTCATTTCTTACTGAATTCAATAATATATTCAAAGCTTGATTGATTATTCGAGTGTGCACATTAAAGATGGAGAGTAACCTTGAAGATTTGTTACAGAGTAATAACTCTAAGTCCTTGTTGGACTCGGAGTAGAATTGAGAATTTACATCAGAATAATTCTTGTCAATGTTCTTGTTTAGTTCCTTCTCCCTTGTCACAGGTGATTGTAGCTGATCATGACAGCTAAAATGCTCTCCTCTAAAAACATTCATCAAATTGTCAGAGTTACAATGTTTATTTTCGGTTTCTTCTTTTTTAGCTTTCCTAAAATACACTGGATTTTCATCACTATATAGTATATATTTGCACGGAGTTGTTGTAGCACAGTTTGTAAAAATGAAAGAAATCTTGCAGGCTTTTATGTTTGATGACTCATTTTTAACAGTGAGCGTAAAAGGAACGTACATTAAATAAATAATCAATGTAACTTTAGATGGGGTCTAGAAACAAACACATTGGAGACTAAAACTAAGTCAAGGAGGGCTCTTGCTACTGAGGACTGAGGATTTCTTGGTGAGTAGTCTTCTATATTAATAATGCAAATCTAAATTATTAAAGCAAAGCTTGTCTGTTCGTCAAAGGCTAATAACTCCCGGAAATTATCTGCTAGTATCCTATGTTCTTCAAATAGTATATCTGATAAATTATAGCAATCTCTATTAATATATAATAGTGTTAATATAGGTATTCATTCAAAAAATAAAAGAAAAACACATTATTCTAGACTTTAGGTTACATTATTCACAAATCTTGACAAAATTAGCTGGAATCATCTCTTATTGAGCTACATTAATATTATATATTTTTTTGTTTCCAATGGTTGAAGCCCTAAGACTTCCGTGTATAAAATATTTTCTTTCTTTTATAAAACTATCTATAAAAATATTTTTCTCCATTAATGAGTTAACGTAAGATTATAAGAATGTATATGATATAGGGGTGTGGCTTTCAAGAACGATATTTGATTATCTCCGTCTTGTTTCGACCTCTTAAACTGTTGTTCTTAACTTGGTATGAACTTCTTGAAATTCTCGGTTTCAGTGTTAAAATGTGAACTCAAGAATTAAATAGTTGTTTAAATTTGGATTTTTTGGCAAATTACTCATTATATTCCAAAAAAAATTTGGTTAATACATTAAATCTATAATAAATTAATTAAAGTATTTTTCTTCGAATTAGTATTTGAACAACTAATTTAATTATATTTTTATTACCACTCATTTCATGAAAGGCATTAAATTATCTAAATTAATAAGCAGAATATTTGAGTGAATATTTAGATGTAGATACTTTTGTAAAGAAGCCAAGGTTATACATTTATTATTATTCTTTAATAAATAAAAAACGCTCAAAATATTTGTATGAGAAGTTTTATTAATTAATTATTTTTTTACAGTAATAAAAATTGACATGTCTATCTACTAATCTTACTTGATTGATATAAATTGTATAATTATTTACAAATGAGGAAATTAATGATGAAATTCGCACTTTTCCAATGTAAATAACCAGTAGTTATTTGGGTTTTTATAAACTTATCGTTATTAAAAAGAGTTTATTTAAATTTAAGGGGATTTCATATTAAGTATAAACTCTTTTTAGAAATTTACGTCATGTTCATCAACAATATTGACAATTTTTGGTCAGCGAATCTGGGCTTGACATTAATTTTTTACCTGTCTGGTTTTAACAGTTTGAAGTTGCGGTATACACTTTCTGCGTACTCAGGGAAAAATAGCTGTCGCTGTCATTGCTAAAATAATGCTGAATCCAATAATTCTAGGCAAATAAAAATGTGTCAAATCTCAAAACGAACTTGGTTTGTATTTATTGGGACCACTTGTCTTTTCGGCTTGCATAAACATTGTATTAACCTCTCCGACAGAACTATCCCCCCCGGACGGTGGGGCACGTGTTAATATACAACCCTGGATCTTTATCATGACAAAAAACACTATGTCTGAAATTTTACACTTTTGGTAGTACGAGAACCATTTGGGAGTCCATCAAAGTGTCTCCCTTTTTGAAAGATTCTCGAACTTAAATAGTATATAACTCTTCTCAGAGTCAAGTGATTTCAATAATGTTTGCTTTAAAATACTCAAAAAACAAGTGCTTTAATTTAATTTCCAGCATTTTTGCAAAAAAATATCATGAAAACAAGTATGCTGCATTTTTGATTTGGAATTTTTTTTGTTTGAGTGTACACATTCTCATATTCTAGGAGTATAAAAACATAAAAAGCATCTTCCTTAATCCTTATAATTGGAGAAGGTCATATTTCCCATAATAGTAAGTTTTTTAATTTTCATGAGAAAATATTTTATTACATGCTTTATGTTGAATTCCTATCTATAACCCTATGAAGTTTTGCTGTTTATATTTCCCCAAGATGGTCGATTTCCATAATCATGATAACGCCTTGTCTATCATATTCCATACATGAATGTTCAATTCTTTAATTTTTGATGATTTTCATTAAAAAAAAATGTTTGTGTTCTTAGAAAAGAATTATAATGTCAAAGAATCAGAATATTTTGACCACTCAGTGATTATTAGAAGATTTTTTTGAAAGAAAACTAGTTAATTTAGTTTTAAAGCTAAATGAACAGCATTGGCTCGTCTACACAAAAGCAAGATAAACGGATTTTTCTCCACATTGAGCGCAGATTAAATAGGTATTTCAATGCAAATTATGACCAACGTATTTCTACAAATTATTCATGTTCAACATTTGAGGTTGTTGTAAATTGCACTTTAAGTAGCCTGGATTGATTTTTACAATAAAATGTTGACAAAAATAGAGATTTTATATGAAAGGACAAATTAGTTACAATGTAAGGATCATAAATAAAATTAAATAAAAGATTCTTAAATATAGCTACAATTCTTGAATATTTAAATGTATGGTCACAAAGATTTTGACACTTTTCACATATATATCTATATATATATATACACACAATGAAACATAGGAATGAAATATACCTTATGTGGAGGATAGGAAGGAATGTTCCATAAAAATAATGTACATATTTGCCCCGTCAACATAGCAGTAAACTGTACAGATTTTTCTCAAAATTGAGTTTGTACGCATTATTACATATATGTTTTTATTGGAATTTTCGTCAATTGGTAACACACAAGTATTTTTATGAAATCCTTGGGTGTGGCAAAAAAATGCACTTAAATTAACCAACATTGTTTTTTACGATAAAAAAATGCGATTTTTTATTAGAAAGGAGTCTTTTAAATCAAATAAAGGCTCTAAACTATCGATACAATTCCTGGGGATCTTAACTCATCCTACATATTTGAATAATAAGCCTACAATTGACTAAAATATGTCTTTAAATATTAGACTGTATATATATATTTCAAGTAAAAAAATTTGATTTGTCTCCTTTTTTGTAATTTTGTTCAAGATTGTTTTTATGGTGACGTACCTTAACTATGCCTACAATATGACGTAGATTTTGGTTTATTATTCAATCTCTAACGTCAATACAAAATACTCTATAATTTTCTTTCACGAAATTCTGAGTAGCTCTTTAAGTATATTGTAAATGGGATTTGAAGTTGAGGAGTTCTGGGAACTTTAATCATTCAATATATATGGATATATACTTCTTGGAAGTATTAGTAAGTATATATATGTACAAATTAAGAAGAAGGACTAAGCAGATGGTTTAATGTGTGTAGAATGTAGCTTCATTTAATTGTTTTGACGTACTCTTGAGAAGAGCTTTATAATCTACGTATGTAAAACATATCAACATCATATATACGTAATTAAATCGCTACTAAGGTTTCTCCCCGGGGGCTTACCTATAAAGAAAATTTCCTGGAAATCCCGCATTTGATTACTTACGTGATGTGATGGTTGACTTTTAGCTCCTGGGTTGAGTTGTGCATTTTCAGTCTTGTAAAAATATGACATTTGACGAGGACGACACCTTTTGTAGTTGCAACCGTAATAGTATTTTTTTATTTTTCATAGCTGCTATCAGTATTTTTTAATTTTTATAGATAGAAAATTTACCTATAGATGAAGTCATTACATGTGTATGTGCTCATGAATTACTCGTAGGACCTGTTACAGATATGTAAGTATAAGTCCTTGTTGCACACAGAGTAGAATTGAAGATCGAAAAAGGAGTAATTATTGCATAGTTCATTACTAGATATGGAGATGAGTTTTTGATTATTTCGTTCATCTTCTAGCTGTTCAAAGCTAATTTAATGAAACGTCATGAGAGCTAAGCTGCTCTCCTCCAAATTGTCAGGATTACCATGTTCAATTTCTGGTCTTTTCTCTTTATTGTAGTGCCCCACACATTTACGCCTATTGCTTACCCTACAGATCCTAATCCTTTTTAAAGTCATTTGTTGCCAATAAAATAATTTATTTAATACGATATACCTCCTACAATTTCCATTACTGTGATGTCGCCCTAGGCTTACTTAAATATTAAGTATTCGTAATATATAAGTGTTGTGTGCAACTTTTTCTAATTATTTTCCTTGTTTTTCTCTCCATTACCTCACCTCTTCTTGTGATGAAGGTTATTTACTTAATACCGCAGAAACATCAACAGCTCCATACACTATATATTTTTGTATCCATGAAGTAACACAATGATCTAGTGCGAATTTTTCTTTGAGATCGGTCCTGACTGAACTTCTTTGAAGGACCAAATTAGTTACAAAAAATCACACCGATCTCAGATCACTCTAGGATTTCAGAACGAGATTCAACCCTAGTAGGTAGATATTTTGTGAATATCATTCGTGTTTACTTAATGATTCTTTAAATAATACATGGGCCTATGTCCTACATGTACAAAGTAAACAATGTGAGGATTTCTGCAGTGGTTTTATTTGTTTCTTTGAAGTGGATAGCTTTTTTTGATAAGTGTTGTCAGGCTAAGGGCTTTTTATCTTTGAGATATATAAGAGCTACGCAAATATATACCTATGGTATGAAGGGTGCATGTTGATACAAAATTCCCTTCTTGCCACATTACTCACCTTGCTTGAGGCATACCTAATTTTTTAACAAAGTTCAAAATAGTATGCAACTTTTTGTACAAATTTCTTGACATTGTTCGGGGTACTTTGGCTGTAAACTTTAATTTAAATGATCGAATTTTGGTGTCAACTTCCGAATCTATGAGGTATGTTAAGATTGCAGCAACAAAAGATACTGTAAGGCAAGAGGCGACATGCCAATTAAAATAATAATGAATAAAATCCTCGATCAAAAAATGATACAACAGGCAGCTAATTTTAACATAGGTCTTTGCTTAGTAGACCATACGTATATTTAACGCCTTCTCTTCGTGCTCTCCGAATGCTACAACTACTAATAGGTAAGGATGTCATTTTTGGTATAAAAAATTTAGTTTATGGATTAAAAAAGGAAAAACGGTTGTTGAGTGCGTTCTTTTTTAGTTCATTCTTTAAAAAAATCAACTAACCAGTCCTACTATCCCCTACCTAAAGTATGGGGAACAAAAACTTGCATTAACATGACTTAATTTCGAAAAACGTGATTTTATGGGATCAGGAAAAAACAACTCAAATCCATTTTGTGATATATTTAAATACTAAACTTAGCTATATTTTTTATCAACATGTCCTCCTTTACAAGCAATAACAGCCTCGACACACCGCCAAACAGATTGTTAGCTCTTGACGATGAGAGCCGTGTCCATAGCGGTCCACGCTGTCATGATGGTAGCTCAAAGCGAATCCTAATTTGGATGAGAAGGTCGCCAGACATTCTTCTCCAAGACACTGTAAATTACAGGGAGTTATGATCAGGGATGGAGAAGGACCATAATGAGGCGGCCCAGAAGTCTGCCATATTGTTGCTACATAAATTTAGGTTATTTTTGGATGTATGAGGCTGTAATGGACTTATTGGTGTTGCAGGCAGCTCTCTCGGTACTGACACCGGTGGGGAGGAAATTGCACACGCGTTACCTTTTTTTTTTTTTGTTTCTATGACATTTTTACAATTAGAGACATGAGATAAAAATAATTGTTCATTTTTGTTTCAGTTATCGTTTGGTTGCGTAGTGAAACCTTGTAATTAAAAGTAAGGGTGGTCGTCATTAAATGTTATTGCAAGTTTTGGGTCTCCACTCAGTAAATACAGGGGAGTAATAATGTGGGGGGGGGAATACTTTTTTTTTTCAATTGTTTATCATATGATGGTGAGTCGTCCATTGTCACTTAAGTTAGGCCTCTCCTCCCCCCTCTTTCGAATAAAAATAAACCGTGATTACGGCGGTAAAATATATCTACATAAATATAACTTCAAATTCTATCCCAATATTCCTGGGATTTTATATTTATAGACCGAGGTACGAGCACCCAAATAAACAACATTCATACATATTTACCAAGTATGTCAAGCCTCTAGGATAATTGAAAAATATCACTTTTTGTCATAACATGTACTCTGTCTTTGTTTATCTATCAAGAAAATAATGATTATATTGTTTATACAAGAAATACTTTTGTCTGCCCTGTTTACTTTTAATAAATGTAATGTTATAACTCATAAGTAAAATCTGATTTATAGGTTTTTTTATGGAAATAAATAAAGCAAAGTTATTTTTCTAAGTATATACTTGTTTGTATCTTTGACGTCACTTTTTTAGAGACCTTTTTTGCACTGAGCGGCAAGAAATTGAGTAATTGATTTCTACTATTATAGAAAAATTATATAGATTATCAACAAAAACTAAGTGCAATTGGCCTTGGTAACGATCCGTATAGTTCAGTTATGGATCCCGTATTTCACCATTTAACCGCCTATTGAGTTTCCCGATATTTATATGTACTTGATTTCTACTACAATTTTCAATTACACTGATGCATAGATTTGAAATTTTATAAGGAAAAAAAGAGCACGAGGAGAAGGCAGGAGCAAGACATGTGGTATTACTGAATTAAGACCCTTTTGAACATCAGCTGCTTGTTTTTTTATTGTTGGAACATAAAATGAATTACTGTTTTAAAGACCTTTTACATTTCAAATAACATTAGTACATGGAAAATACAATAACTATATTTATTTAATTATTCATTTTAAAAACAATTTACACCAAATATAGGCGATAATGCTTGCTTATTTCAGTGGGAGGAGAAGTTAACGCAACTACGACCAATTAAATACTGAAAAAAAAAAAAAAAAAAAAATAGGCACGCAACAACCCGTCTTCCTTTTTTTAATTTTTAAAAGTAGTTTTTTTATTAAAAAACATGTCAACTTTAGTGATGCATAATATATGTCCCGCTGGTATGTAGAAAATGAACATTGTCACCCTGACAATTTACAGAATTTTTGCCCTGCTGGTATGCTAAAAAAGAAAAGAAAAATTAATATGGTAACCTGGACAATTTGTAAATGTATACTCTGAAAGTAGCTCCTATTTATTATATTTGCATCTCAAATGGAATGCTCTCGGTTGAGATGTTGCTTCTATGACGTCACTTGTATATTTTCTATTTGTGGAATTTGTTTATTCAATTTTTGAAATTGTTTTAAGAGAGAGATATGCCAATATTACTAGAGCGCCTTGGACCACAAATATAAATCAGATTGGATCAAAAAATTTTAAAAATTAAATTTTGTGGAAAAATTTTAAAAATTAAATTTTTCTGAAAAAAAAAAAATTGAAAAAAAAAAAAAATTTTTTGGAAAAAAAATCAAAAATCCACAGCTATTCACAAAAATTTTATTTTTTGTAAATAAATGTCAAAAATCTAAATTTTTTGGAAAAAAAATTCAAAAATCCAGCATGGTTCAAAAAAAAATTTTAATTAAATTTTGGTATGAAAATTCTTTCTTATTTCATTTGTATCTGTTATGATGTTTCATTAGATCAGCTTCCAGCAGCTGTGACGAAGAGAAATGGGAGAAGGAAATAAAGAAAAGACTTTACGCAGAATTACTCCGACGTCGATCATCAATTCATCAAAACAAAGACTTACAAATATAACTCCGCAAGAAATCCTCAGGGTTATTCTCCGTCTTTTTTGAGCACAAGCATTTGTACAATAGGGTTTGTATATATCAATGATAGCCCTTTATGTTGTCGAAAAGGAAGTTAACTACTTAGGGATTAATTAATAATGATATCATCATAGGAAAAGAAAATACACTCTACAATTGACCATTATTTCATTCATTGTTCCTGCCCGTGTTCTGAACAGCATTCCTTACTGCTTTGCAGCTAGAACGTACAACACCTTTAGAAATCTCTGGAATAGAAACAAAGTAGAACAAAGCAATCGTACATTGAATTCTTGTTTTCACTTCACATATAGGTACTATATGGAATTACTGTTTTTCTATTTGTAGGAAAAGTTTGACACAAAAGTATGTCCATCTGAATTATGTACAAAATATAAAACATATTTTCAGGACGTTGAGCATCTAGTAACATATTATGCAATATTATGGCATTGAGGATGTTTACATATTAGTACAAGTGAACAGCACACACCTCAAGGTATGAAAACAATGATACTAAGTTTACATTCACTATATACAAACATATTAAATGCATTTGAGGTATGTATTTTTGTAATATATCATTACATTTATCCATGGATAGATAGATATCTATGTAATATCTTCAATTACTTACTTGCAGAAAGGGAAGTCATGCCTTGGGTATTTTGTTATATCAAATTGATTTATGTGCAAACTCTGTAGGATGTTGTTTCCAAATCCCTAGACCTTGAATTTCAGGAGCTTGTGTAGATAATATTTGTTTCTTAATTTATCCTCTCCTAACATACATCTCTGTTGTACTCCTATGTAAAAATTATTTATAAATAATATAATTGAAGTTTTGCTAAGAATGTGCAAATTCTTTTTTGCTCTTGACCCAAATACCCAAATTGACTTAATGGAATTAATAGCTGGGCATTTGCCCTATATATGTATGTACAATTAATTCATTGTTTATAGTAATTACTAGGGATGCAAAGGACGTAATGGTTATCCCAAAGAACATCTTTGCTAAAAATATATATCTAGAATTCTAAATCCCAACCTTTTTTTAGCGTGCCAGTGTTTTGTTGTTGGCAACCTCAAAAGGGTTTTGTTAAGGTTGACCTTATAACCCTATAAGCACGAAGTACAGTAAATGCCATTTTAACTTTTCATCGTTTATATCAATGGAAGTGTGTGTCAACATGACGTATTGGATCTCAAATCATGTTAATTCTACCTACATGACAAGAAGATCTCTTAACTGTCCGATAGGGGCTCCTCAAAATCATAAATCATCAAGTCAGTATGACTTTTTCTTTAGGGTAATGAAATATTGGAATAGTCTCCCCCATCATATTAAAAATAATATGTGTATATGAAAAGAGTTTGAAGGACTTTATTAAAAAGATATTTTAGAAATCTCCAAATTTTAAACCTGCATTTTTTAATTATTATTATTACCTCTCACTTCAATAGCTTTTAAAGCTTTTTATGCTTGTCGTATATTGCTTATATTTTTTTCCAGATTTTAAATTCTATAAGTCGATGGCTGTATTTGTACATACTTTTTATTATAAAGGGTGATTCATAACGAGCGGTTTTTGGATTGTAGAAATAAAACACATAAAATATTATATATTATGGTCAAAACTTTATTATGAACCGAAAAGACAATCCTTTACAATTATTTCTAGAAAATAATCCCCTTCATATGTTGGCCGCAACTGGCCTTTAAATGGTCCATTCTTTTGCACCAATTTTCGATGACGCATTCGAGCATTGTGACCGGAATCTCACGAATAACTCTCTCAATATTTGCTTCCAATGCTTCAATCCTTGCTGGTTTATCCAGATGGACTTTTGCTTTTACGTAGCCCAAAGAAAAAAGTCCAAAGGTGTGATATTACACGATCTTGGTGGCCAATTCACTGGACCAAAATGTGAAATTAATTGCTCACCAAAATCATGTACCAATAAGTCCATTGTTACGCGCGCGGTGTGGCTTGTAGGAACCAAATATCGTGGAGACCATGTGCTTCAATTTGAGGTACCAAAAAGTATGTTACCATGGCGCTATAACGTTCGCCGTTGACGGTAACGTGTTCTTCACGATCTTTGGCTACACCTTCAACCTAAGGCACACTGCAAGCTGTACGTGGCCTACCAGACGATGGGACATCCCAGCAAGTTGCTGCCCTTTCAAATTTTTTGACTATTCTACGAATTGTGGATTCTGAAGGTCGATTATTTGGACCATAACTTGGGCGTAATTTGCGAAAAACTTCTTTCCCAGAATGCTGATTTTCATAGTACAATTGAACAATTTGTACACGTTGTAGTGGCGTATATCTTTCCATGATGAATTGTAAAAAAATACTGAGTAGAAATGACGTATGAAAACCGCTCGTTTTGATCACCCTTTACATTCAAATTCTACTGTAAATTTACTAGGCATAGTCGTCACTCACGGGCATTTATTGCCGCTATTCTAAATCTCCTATCATTATCCTTTCATTCTTGAGGGTAGATCATCCAAGTATAACGTATAAAGTCGAGTGTGTGTGCTCACGAATAATGGAGAGTAACGCTGAGGATTTGTAGGGAAGTTAAAATTTCTGTTGGCCTCAGAGTAGATGGGATGATCGATTACAGAGTAATTTCTACCTTCCTTGATACAGAGTGTGATTTTTGGTTTTTTTCCTTCGTCCCAAAGCTGCTCACAGCTAAATTAATGAAACGTGACGATAGCTAAGCTCCTCTCCTATGAAACATTCTTCCAATTCTTAGGGTTACTATGTTTGGTTTATTTTATTTGACATACTGCAAATGCTTACGATTTACAAGGTTAAGTATATCATTGATATGAGCCAGTGGTATCTTCATGGATCAAAATTTACTCATAAAATAGCGTTACCTTACTAAGTCAGCTATTGATATTATTACTGCTTCTTTTCTCTTTATTAGTGTTCTGCGCGTGGATTGGGTAAATTTGAATAAGTCCCAATTAATCTGTGAGCAATTGAATAGTTGGTAAGAATGGCCTCATCAATATCAAATGATTTAAATTTTTTTTTATTTCTTCTTAAAATGAAAGGTTGCGAGATACAATACATGTAACAATGTGTCGATAATTCCATACTTATAACAGTAATAAATACTTATGTTATTTCAAGACGAAGAATAAAGGCAAAACTATTCTCGTACTCGAAAGATACTTAAACTAATTCAATTGTAAACCCTTTTAAAGTTAGGTACATTTTTCAAGAAATAATAACCACGACGAGACAAATTTTAAGCCTTATACTAAGAGCTGATAAAACTTTAGTAATTTCTAAGCTATTCTACGATGATTCCTTAATATTATAGGTGATAAATGTATTCTACATATTTTTTGCTGACAAATGATGTTGGATGACAAATAAATCAGTTTACAAGATTTTTTATCAAGTTATTGCTATTATTTATAGGATAAAAATTTCATACATACTTATAAAGACAGTTGTGGCAAAAATTATGTTCCACACCCCAATTCTCAAATCAAGTCTTATTTTTGCATTAAAAAGTTAATTTTTTCTCACCATACTGATGTTAAATCTCATTTTTAGCATTCAACGTTTAAAAAAAAAAAAGAAAAAAAAGAAAGTTCCGTACATTGACCTCACGTTCCATGGCACGTCGTTCAATTTTGTGTTCTGTTCACAAGCTTGTGTAACATCATTGATTCGAGAAAAAAACAAAACATAAATAGGTTACATTTAATGTATAAATATGGCGTCAAGACGTTTAAGCTTTTTACATGATTCCCTAAACATCATATATACGTTCATTTATTATGCAATGTTATTTATGCATTACATTGATTTGTAGAAAGGAATGAAATGAAAATATATTTTACTCTTAGCATCTTAGTAAAATAATTGTTGAATCATTAGATGTGTGTATATGTATTTATTTATAACGTCTTGTTGTTTGTGTTTTATTCCTTTGAAAATATAACAAATGATGTCATTCTACTACGCATATCTACATAATGTAACGACTTCATTTCATTTGTGAAAGTCATAAGTAAAATTGAAGAAAGTATGATATAAAACGTATGTGATATTTTTTTTTCTTTACTAATCATTATTCATACATTATTGAGGAGAGAATACCCAATTAAATATAGAGTAATCACGTGCGTCAAAACTCATGAAAGACAAGGACTGAGCCACGGGATTCTGCAAACAGATGGCCTAGAGAGACTATAGTAAAGAAATTTAATTCTTTCATTTTTTCCCCAAAATTTTTGATTTTTTGTGAATAGCTGTGGATCTTTGAATTTTTTTTTCGAAAAATTTAGTATTTGAAATTTCATTTGTTGAATATTTTTCCAAAAAATTTACTATTTAAAATTTTATTTATCGCATTTTTCCCCATAATTTAATCCTTCCAATTTTTTTTCACCAAAAAGAAAAAATTCTTCAATTTTGTGGAAATAATTATATTTAATATTTGAATTTTTCTTCTAAAAATGTTAATTTTTGATTTTTATCTAAAATTCCAGAAATATTATATATATGAGTTGTTTCTTTGCTAAGCGGAATAAATGACTTTATCAAAAGGGCCTTATTAAGATTTTAGGATTTATTTTGAAAAAAAAACAAAAATATACCTTTTTTGGACAAAAAATTGAAAAATTAAATTTTCTGGAAAACAAATTCACATTTTTTGAATATTTTTTTAATTATAAACAGTTGTTCACAAACAATTAAATTAAAAAAAAAAAAATCAAAAATTAGATTCAATTTTAATTTTTTTTTGAAAAACATTTCAATGTTAAATTTGTTGGAAGATTCTTTTTAAATCTATAGCTACTCACCCAAAGTTAAGCTTTTGGAAAAAAATATTAAAAATTTAATTTTTTTGTATAAAAAATGATATTAAACTTTCTCGAAAGAAGCAAAAAAAAAATCTTTTTTTTTTGAGGTGGCTCCAGCCCCTTAAGCCCATCCCCTGTGGACGCACCTGTTACTGTATCATAACGAAAATGGTCAGAACCATGTACCGGAAAATCTTAGGCGACAACCTCCATCCCTCATGGAAGGGTACTAAAAATGCGTCGTGTAATAGATCTTCCAGCACCTCTACGATCAAAAAAACATAAGTCCATAACAACAAAGAAGTGACTCAGAAGAGGCACATTAAAGTCATGGAGTCTCCAGACCTCAATAACATAGAAAAATTTTATCAGGGGCCAAACTTTCGAAAGTTTTTTATGGGATCAAATACCTATACTGTTTTACAAATTGTTAGACTTTATGATTCCTCAATATTGTTTTAGGAATTTTTATTTTCTAAAGCTGTTTATCAACATTATGTAATGTTTGATAAAGTAAACAACTAAGTATAAAGTAATAACTTGTTGAGCGTGTTTTTTAAGACGTAGAGTAACAATAAGAGTTTGCTTGGGAGTGATACGTGTAAGTTCTTGTAGCACTCGAAGTAGAATTGAAGATCGACATTGGAGTAATTTTAGCCTATATGTCCTTGCTTTACCTATACGGACTGGGAGCTACGTTTATTTCCTTCTTCTTATAGCTGATTGCAGCTAATGTAATGAAACAACATAACATCTAAGTTGCTCTTCTCCAAAACATTCTTCAAATTGTCAGGATTGTCATGTCATTTTTTGAAATCTTTTTTAAGATATCTTCTACTTTTTTTAGTCATTTGAAAGCTTCACAACTTTGCAAACACGGATCGTTAGTTGAAAGAAGCTGATAAATTCTTCAATAAAGTGTTTAATATTTATACATACAACAAAAGATTTGATCTAAGTGCAGAATATGAAAATATGTGCGAATATTTATTTATTTTGCAAAAATAAATGCATTTTTGGCAAAAAAAGAAGGAGAAATTTCATTTTCCCTTTATTATTTTTCCCAATTGAGAAAATTGTGTCAATGTACGTACTAGTGTTGAGACTCGGTACAAGACCGAATTTTTGGTACAATTTGGAACGATATTTTCGTTCAGAACGCGATCTTAAAGAGAAGATCGTTTTTTCCTGCCCAAATAAAAAATCTACTTTCTCCCCTATCCGCCTGGTTATGAGTTGTACAAATATGCAACAGATTCAACTTCAAATGACGTAATTGTGCCGATGCTCAAAATAAGACATGAACAAACGGAAAAAAATTACCCACAAAATTTTGTGACAGTCTGTTGCTTCTGAGTGCTACATATATTTTTCATAGCGCTCTCTATTTTAGGTAAATATATATTTAATAATATTATCATTCAGAGAGTTGTATTATTTCGAACAAAAAGGCGCCAAACTCTTTGTTTGCAAACTAATATATGTAAACAACTCTCATGTCTCATTCCCAAAACACGACTGACGGCATCATCAATTCATCTATTGAATCGTTCTAGACCAAATTTCAAATAAAACAGATCGATATTGATATCAATTGACATGCCCATATCGAACTTCTGTCAAGGACCGCATTAATTCGTCCACTAAAAATAATAATGATCTCGGACCGGGTAGGATTTTCAGACCAATCCCAACACTAATACGTAGGTATGCACAAACGGAGAAAGAGCTCTTCATACCTAGATATTGTGGATACAGAAAGTTATTTGCTTCTTTGTTTTTTTCCATTGAGAATACAAAAAAAAATGCATAAAAAACCATCTCCCCATTGGGAAAATAATTTGGAAACAAATGGTTTTACCAACTATTTCTCTCTTCCTCTCTCCCTCATATACCTTTTTTATTTTAAACAAAGGGTTTTTATTCTATTAAAAAGTATGTTACTAATGGTGGAAGGAGTGTAGGTTGAGTCACGTGTTCGGATGTGTAATCCACAGAGAAAGAAATACAACGACACGACAAAGGGATTTCAATGCGCAATTTGGCATAGTAAGGCTGTTGTAAATTAAAATCTATATTATTCAGTAATGAACATCAGCTATGACAAAGGCTATACACAAAGGTACAGTAATAATTTGAGATACGAGTGCTATAACATGGCAAATTACTACGCCTTTTGAGTATTTTGATGTTAAAATGGGACCAACAAAATTAAGGAATTGAGACTTTACTGCCTATCAAATGTATATCTCTCCAATGTTTGTTTTTTTATCATAATATATCATACATTAAAATATATATATGTGCTGAAAAAATGTAATTACATCATTATACATTCTCATTTGCAAAATGTAGACAATAAATTAATTATTACATTTGCAAAAATAATATAACTTTCTCCAATTATCATACTTTTATTGTCCCTAATCCATCCAAAAAAAAAACAACTGTACAAATTTAGACATTTCAGGCGTTTTCATGACGTACATTACTTAATATAGTTCAAATATCACTATTTTTAATTGGCATAAAGTAGTATTCAAAACATTTTGATGTTGATATTTTACACCCATTCAACGAAGTTTCATTAATAAAATGTATATCTTATTAAATAATTGTACGATATCAAATCACAATCCCCATTCATAATGATGCAATTTGTGACGTGAGTTAAAATCCTGTGTGAATCTATATTATGAATAGAGTTGACATTTTTATAAGGGGAAAAAGAGGATAAAGAAAAGACGTGAGTGAGACATATGGTACTACTCAAAACCCTTATACCTGTCAGCTCCCTGTTATATGATTTTTGGGTTAGAAAATGAATTACTGCTATTGAGATTTTACATTTAAAATAGCATTAGTGCAGAGAAAATGTTGTAATTATATTTAAATTCATGTATATTTATTTTATTATATCTTTTTCAAACAATATAGAAAAGATAGACAATAATACTAACTTTTTTATTAAAATTTCTTCAGGAGATTAAGGCCATCAAACATAAAATATTCATATATCTAAATTAAAAACATTAGCATCTAAAATCAATAAAATACAAACATAAAATAATAATAGCAAATTTTCTTTCAATTCAACAACTTGTTCGTTTTTGTTTTTTTTGCTCCTTCAAAAAAGTTTGAGTATCTTCTGCAAAGTCTGAAAATGTCTTGATACGTTTGATGAATGATATATAATAATATCATAAGCCCAGTCCCAAATAAAACCTCGATCGCCCTACGTATCTTCAACTGGAACACTCCATATCTTGCCACCGCCGAAAATAAAATAGTACAAATATCCTCCGTAACCACGGTTCTCCTACAGATATATTCTTAGCTATGTAACTCTTTACATTTAATAAAACATTCCCTATCGACCTAGCTTTAGGATCACTTTCTTTCTTTTTTGATGACATGCCGAATAGAATTATTGCCGTTATTATATTAACTTTATTGTCCTCAAGACCCTTCAGGTTTAAACTAATAAATGATCTCAGAATATGTACTTATAAACATTCCAAAAAAGCGTATCTAATGGTATTGAATAGTTTACCACAATCTTTACACGGTGTGTTGAAAAACAAAATTCCTGTGGCTATCTGAAATTGAGCTTTGAATTTTCTTCCATCAGTAAGAGACATAATCGAAGACATAATCCTGTGCGTCCAATTATGAGATATATTTAGTTCTCTAATCCATACATTACCCCTTGACGTCGCAGACATCTCTTCTGAATTAGAAAAAATCATTTTCAAATGCCAAGGAACGGGTGCATCGTGTAGCCTGGCATATTTAATGAGAAAAAATTTAAAACTTCCCGGTAAAAAAAACAGAGTGAACACAAATATCCGTTTTTCTTCAAGCTAATTTTTAACGTAGTTTTTTTCATTACAAATATATCAACTCTAATTATGAATATTCACAACTTATCATGATTTAATTTTAGCTCAACCAATCAAGGTTCAAAATATTAATTATAGTAAATAAGAGTTGACGAATCTACATAATAGTTATTGCAGGGGAGCCACGTGTGGTCCTTGCGGAAGAGGATTCAGTTCTTATCATCATAGAGATGCTATTTTGTGATAAAGAGATTGAGTATCAAGCATTTTCATGTGACCCCTAAAGAACTATACTTTATAATAAGGAAAATCCTTTGTTCATAAACATTATGGAAGATAGTTCATGAATTATTGAGTGTTAAAATGGGACCAAGAAATTTAAGGACTAAAACTTTGCTGTCTATCAAAAAATATATCTCTATTTCTTGGTTTTATTATATATCTGACACAATAATCTATTAAAAATATTCTATTCAATCGTTATATAATCTTATTTCCACATTGTAGATTAAAATTAACTATTACAATGGAAAGAATAAGATAATTTCCTCTAATTATTCTACTTTCCTCATTCCTAATTGAACAAAAAAATAGTATAAATCTAG
Organism: Lepeophtheirus salmonis; assembly: GCF_016086655.4. Classification (NCBI taxonomy): domain Eukaryota; kingdom Metazoa; phylum Arthropoda; class Copepoda; order Siphonostomatoida; family Caligidae; genus Lepeophtheirus; species Lepeophtheirus salmonis. Next base: position 14,701,067 of record NC_052138.2, on the reverse strand, counting down.
TCATACTATAAACATTTTAGTACATATTACTTTAACTTAATTCTATTTTCACTGTTTATCCTTGGCATCAAGTATTATTAAATACGGGTGTAAAATCTTTTTTATTATTCTTAAATTTAATGGAATTAAATAAAGATTTATTGTAAATTTGCTCAATTCATGTCGTAAAAATGTCAACTTTGAGCTTCAAAGATGGCGTCTCCTTTAATTACCTATGAGGCAATTTATGACGTCAATGAAAACACTTTAAGCATATAAAAAGCTGACAAAAATCCATAAGAGTTGTTTAATGTTTTGGGGACAATGATTGTGCTTAAAATATTGATTTGATATAATTGATTTTTCTTTCTACTTGCTATGGCTTGAGTTGATAAAATAGATGTATACATAATCCATGGATAAACAAACAAATACACGGCATTTATTTATAAGTATAAATTAAGCAACTCACAAATCATAATATTCAATATTACGCAAACGAAACTTTTTTTTTATTTAACAAAAAAAAAAATTCTGATTTTAGTTTTTATTGAACAATAAATTACAAAAGTTAAATGATGATCATAAAATATTCATTTATATTGATTAAGTTGAGCAAGTCTTTGCTTCTTTTATTTAATGTCTATCATAATAAAGTTTTAAATTTAATTGTTGAAGTTTTATCTCCATTTGTATTTATTTTTCTTTCTCTTTCATTTTTCAGGTAAGATTTTGTTGTCAACCAAATTTATGTACACACATGTTATACCTCAAAAGTCAATTACAGATGGATAATTTCTCATAAAAAATAACAGGGCGGGGAAGGACAATATTTATTGCAATATCAGCTATGGAAATGCAGTTTTTTATTTTCTTGAATGAAATGGAGCAAGAAATTTTGTGCTTTGTTCACAGGAAAAGGGGTTTATTGCATGTACAGTATAAGTATTCTACTAGGATATAATTTGCCCTTACTCAAAAATAAATGACTAACAACCGCCATGACCCGAATTTAAACTAATAGATAATTATTAGTATCTACAAAACCTTGATTTCTTTATATGCAAACATTCATGCAGTCTGCATGATTTATATTTCATACTCATTAAAGTTCAAATTTACACTGTTAAACATCCTCAAAATAAAAGGCCTGCGAGATTCCATTAATATAACGAGATTGTTATCGATAAGATCAAAAATATTTTCAGTCAAACAATGAAGCAATAACTTAAACTCTTATAACTCTGAAGTCAAATCAATGTTACTTTATAATGACTTTTTCACGACAATTTGCAAGGTTTTTCTTTTAAGCTTGAGTGGCTCAATTTGCTTTAGGATTTGAAGGACATTAACATAAAGTCAAAGTTAAAAAAAGAAAAATACTGTTTTCAGCTTGAAGTCCTACCTAGTCTAAGTATAGATACGACTATAATCTTTTAATTTTCTATTTATCGATCGAAGTTTATCCATTTTTATAATTCCTTATCTAGTTCGTTGTCTATTGATAAAAGAAGACACAAGTATGTTACATATATCTAGATAAATTAATGCACTATACATTTAAACAAGGATTACAAATTGTTTTATTTGGAAACATAAAATAAAAAGGGTTTTGCAATTGAAAGTTTTACAACAATTTTATGCATATTATATAGACATGTTTTTATAGGTAGGACTTTTAATGTAGTTTATGTTGTAAGGGTTTTATAATTAACTTTAAATGTATATCTACAATATAAATATGCTTTGTACAAGTAGAATCTAGAGTAAGCAAATAAAATAATGTATAGAGCTTTGCACGTATGATTTACAAAGTCTGCAGGAAGGATAATGTTATCATTTGACTTTTCTGATGAGTCATTAATATCTTATAGATTTTGCTACAGTGTCAAAATTTTCTCGATGAATGCTTTTAAATATCATATGCATTCAATAAGTAATTGTGAGTAATTAAGATTATTGAAATGTAACGACTTTCGTATAAATTTGAAAGAAAACAAAATCATAACATGATCAAAGATATTTGACATATTTGCTTTCAAAAAGTCCTTATATTGAAAAGTCACATGCGACCACGAGTATACTCTTGTGTATAGGTATATAACATATATGTATACTAGAAAGCGGGAGTGTGTTTTTCTAGTTTGGTAATCTTAATAGAATTTTTTTATATTTCAATACTGTTGTTATTATAATTTAATTTTTGAGAAGAGAACATCAAAGTATAAAGCAATCACTTTTGTGTGAGCTCATGAAGACGAAGAATAACATCCCTGCTAAATACATACAGGGATTTTGTTTATTTTCTATATATCACGGCGGCTTCCACCGGATATAACATGACATCTAAGCTCCTTTCTTTCCAAATATTCTGTAAGTTGTCTGAGTAACCACGTTAATCATCTTTTTCTTTTCTTTTTACATACAGGTGGGACATATATTATGCATCACTGCTCGTATGTCATTTTGGTAAATCTAGTAAAAACGTTCACCTAATAGTTGGAATTTTTTTTTAATTTGTTGGAAGCAGTATTTAGCCTCCAGGTTCACCGGACCTGAACCACGAACTTCTTTATTTAGGCTCAAGTCCAGAAAATAACCAACAAATCATCTTGGAACACAAAATCAGGGCTGATGTCCAGGATATGGAAGGAATTCCTTAATACTAAATTGATTCAGATTTCATTGGGCATTGGTTTTATATCTGCTTAGGAGAAAATCCATTTTTTTATTGTGTTGGTTGTTAAGTAAAGGTTGCACCCCATTTATATGATGTTTACAATTTCTAAGTAGTATAAGTCCACGTTGTAATTTGTAGATCTCATTACGCTTTATTTAATAAAAATATCCGTCCTTTTTAGCTACTCATCATTAATTGATGCTATAACATCATTTTGATCTATAAAAATTACTTATATATCAAGTATTCACGAGTAATATAGCTCTGTACATTTTAATTTTATAATGGTCCCTATAATACGTCTAATCAATTAGTAATTGCACTCAATAATGTCCTATATTATTTATTTATCCTATGAACTGTCTAAGTAATATTAAATGATAACATTATCGTTATCAAAAGTTCTCTAAATTCTTCATTTGAATGTATTCATCTCATTTTTCGGGTACAAATTGTACCCAAAACATATTTTTAATACTGAAATGAACTAGAATTGGGCAGATTGTTTGTTTCATTGTGCACTTTGGGAATAAAAATCTTGACATAAGGAATTTATTCCTTTGTTCTTAATATTTTGATACATTTTACCATTTTCATAAATTTTTATTTTCAGAAAAACTTATGTTTGGTACAAAGTGTTCTTATTATGTTTCCAGCATGATAACAATTCATAATTTTCGTTGTAAGAATGAGATGTGTTTTATTTTGAAGTGATTTTAGATTGAAGGAGTAGAGATCTAAAACTTGCAGTAGCATGAAATTGATTTTGAACTTATATTTGAGTCATAAATATTATTTGTTAAGAAGTAATTATCAATCCAGTACTATGTTTGATTTGATATTAAAAATAACTATTATATGGTTGACTTACCAATATAAACATATTATAACTTCTGATAATTATTTTACGCAGTTTTATTTATCTAAGAATCATTTCTAAAATTGTTTTTCAGTAAAAAACAGTCTATTTTTTTGTCTGACAATGAAATAAATTAGCAATTTATAATGCCATACAGGAACTTATTATATTTTTTCTTGTTAAAAATATATTTATCAACTATTAGGTATAAATATAAATTGGAAAATGTTAAATATTGGTAAGACTGTAATATATTGAGTGTGCACAATAAAAAAACTGGGTCAAGCAATGAAATATTGAACCATTAACAGCTCTTTGATAGATGAATTTATTTCAACGAAACTTTTGCAAAATTGTACATACACGAATGAAATTTCAAAATTCAATAAAAGAGCTCCCTGCAACAATCACAACTTTAACACTGTGCCAGAAACATTGAAAGTCCAGCTGGATATGAGTTCCATTCTCCCGTGATGGCTGCATTAAACAAAAGTTGAGATCGGGGTGGGGGAGTAGCATTGACCTTATTGTCAAGGACGGTCCACCAAAAAACGTGAAACAAACGCAAATTTTTACTGTGGACCGAAATTCATTTGAATGTTTTTTCTATTCCTTTCAGCCTCTGGTTTTCTGTAAAAACCTGTTTTTTCTTTTTTATGTAAGACTTAGTCTACTTTTTCCATTTTATTTAGCTCGCCCGTTTTTGTTTTTTGAGTTTTTTTGGACTTGGCAAACGGAACAGTAAATTTTCATTTCCTAACCTCTTGTCATTATTATTTAAATTACTTTCTTTTCTACTACATATAACATGTCATTGATACTAGAGTAGGTTTACCCGGCGTTGACCGGATATTAAGAAATTAAAATTAATTATAAACTCTTCAGCTTCCTATATAAGAGAAAAGTACGAATTATTCTCGCTGCATGCTATTATGTATTTTGCCCACTTATTTTAAAAGAGATTATAAGGTTTAGAGAAGAAAAAATATTCAAGTTGAACTGTCGTTTGCCCAACTTTCATATTATTGTCGAAAATCATTTGTCTTATGCTCTGTTTTTTTTTTTTTATTCTCTAAAACCTTATAATCTCCTTTTAAAATCAGTGTGCAAAGATATGTACCAAAATACAGCGAGAATACTTTTTGTAATTAAAGAGTCTTTATCTTTTGTTTTATATGAAGTAGTCTTTATCTTTTGTAGTCTTTTATTTTTTAGAAAAAGGATATTTTAAGCCTACCATGATTTTGAAGGCCAAAAAAATTGTTACCAGAACTACCTCATGAGCCTTAAGAACCTATATGAAAAATTTCACAAAGCCTATTCATTTGTTTGGTCGTTATTCCTGGACACAACCACAAAAAACACATACGGCATATGCAACGAAAGCGAATTGAACATTGGTGTGTGCTCATAGAAGATGGAGAGTAACCCTGAGGATTTGTTGCTTTTATAATTGTATGTCTTGGTTTGAGTCAGTATATAATTGAGGATCGACGTGAGAATATTTTTTGTCTATCTCTTGTATAGTTTCCTTCCCTCTGTCCTTATCGTCACAGCTGTTTGTAGCTGATCTTATGAAACATCATGATAGCTAAGCTGCTATACTCCAAAAAGTGCTTTGATTTTTGATTTTTTTATAGGCCCGAAATGCTTAGTGTATCTCTGTTTATAAACTATTTTTATCAGGCGGGAATTAATCATTCAGAGTGAGATATTAACACCAATAAAATCTATGAAAAAATCAACAAAAAAGGAGGAAAGACACTTAACGTTTATTTCCCTTCATTTCTAATAGCTAAAATGTTGATTTACACTACAAAAATCCCATAACTACTGATTAATAATCTCTTTTAGTAAGTCATTTATGTATGAAACATACTATGCTATGTATTTTAAGAAGATTTAATTATCCGTAAGTAATCAAAAATGCATCAAAGTCAAACCTAGGTTCCCTAAGAACATTGATATCAAAATATACAAAGAATCTAATCTTTATTCTTGTACCAATTTGCAACGTAATTCAATTTGACAAGCATGGTATGAATATTCTATCCATGTAAAAAAAAATTCCGCATCTTTATGCATCTCATATATGTACATTATGTTGGGTGAGCCATGGATTTCTACATACATGTAAGTCTATATTCGTTATTTTCCTCTTTTTCATGGGTGTTTGCTGAATTGGCTCTGACCCTAATTAAGAAATGTTGCCTTTTCAACCGAAAATTTTTCCGTCATACAGGGAAATCATGCAGCAGAGCAGAAAATATATTTTTTGAAAATTAATTTTTCAAATTTTTTTGTACTTTTTTTTTTTTTTCTATGAATAACTATAGATTTTTGGATTTTTTTCCAAAAAAAAATTAAATTTTCTATTAATAGCTATGGATTTTTGATTTTTTTTTACAAAAGAATAATTTTCTCTGAATAATATTGGACTTTTGAAATTTTTTTCAAAAAAATTAATTTTTATTGTTATGGAAATGATATTTTTTCGATATTTTCAAAAAAATAGCCCCCCTTCGCCGCCCCCCAAAAAAATGTATATATATAATTCTGCGGACGTCCTTGTTTTCCCACATGAGTCATAGCTCGGTGTTACAACGTTAACACTAAAATACAATGTGTATTATTTTGTTGTCAGGCCTCGATTAACTTGTCTCACTTGATGCGTAATTGATATTTCATAATTTGTTTTATACTCATTCTCCGTTTCCAAAAGAACTAGAATATCATTTCTTGTTGATCCCTTGTCGTATATATATATTTGCCTTCTGTGATTTGAATATTTTTTTGTCACTTTTTCCAAAATTTCGTCGGCTTTGTGGTTAAGGTAAATTTTTTGGTTGAGACTCGGTCCAAGATATTTTTTTTTCGGTTCGATCTTAAGAGATTTTTCCCATAGCGATTAAGACAGATATATTGGTCCAGACTGCAATTTCAGACCGTAGGCCTGAAATTTAATCCTTTTTTTTAAATCCGATTTTTTGTTCTCATTACATTGACTGATTTTTCTAGCTCTAAATCCGTGGATCGATTTTCTCCCCAATCCGACTTATTTGTGAGTTGTACAAAAATAATTAATTTGATATCAAGAACTTTTTTTTTTTTAAATTCCTATAATTGGTCAGATGGAGTTGCACTGATTCAGTATTACAATTACTCCATTTGACCTAGGAATTGTCATTCAAGTACATATAGAGGATATTTTTTTAAATCTAGGATCCACCTGCGTACATTAAGTTCAGGAGAATAATTTCTCCCATGTGTGTGGTTCATTGAGCTACGTTGTTCCATTTGTAGAACCAGTCTTGACCAAATTTTTCTTTGAGACCGGGCCGAATTGTTTGGTCCACTAAAAATCATAGCGGTCTCAGACTGGGTCTAGGATTTTTACACCAAAACCAATAGTAAATATGAATATAGTTCAATGAAAATATACAAATCTGTATATTAAGGCCAAATACACTACCAAAAAAAAAATAGATTAAATTTAATTTGTCAAAATTAAAGATTTTCTTGAGCACTACCTTCACCCTAATGTACAATCTACATGGATAAATAAAATATAAATTCAGGCTGGTATTGATGCTGGAGGCGGAAATATCAAATTAACAGTATTTGAACATTCATATGTACAATTCAAGCCAATTTTCTAGTAAATCTGCGGAAAAATGTTGCTTGCATTGGCAATTCAAAGATTTTGCAAAATACGGGCATTTTATCTTAACACGCTGTACATTACAAAAAATAGGTTAAGCTTAATTTTGTCAAATTTTACGAATTTGATGGGCACAAAACTCACCCTAGTGTACAATCTACATACATACGTATTTGATACAAATATGAAAGAGGAGGGGGGGGGATCCTAATGCATAAAACACAGTAATCTGTTTTTATTGATTATACCACCTATGTACATAACGGGTGGTACATTGAAATATGAATACTTACCAATTCAATAATAAATGAAAGTGGAGTGATTGAAATTAATTAATGCTTCGATATATTAAAGCATAAACAATTATACAAAATAAAACAAATCTGAGCTGTCCAATTTTCTTTCAAATAAAAAAAACGACCCTTGAATATGATCGAATAATTTCCAATCGCACACTCCAAGCAGTCTGGCGTCTCTATAGTCACCGCCTACGCCGTTAGCAAGTTCGAAACGTGGGAGAGGAGGAAAGGCTCTGTAAAAAAGGCCAAACTGTACTTGGAGGAGTTAAAGAAAACAGCTCAGGCCTATCCCTTCAACTCCGCAAGGGCCCATGAAAGAGATCTCGGGATTTCACACCAAACTTTCCAGAGCGCTATCAAAAAGTGGTTGAAAAGGGCTTTGTACCAGTGGAAAGGCCACTTTTGACACCAGCAATGAAAGAACCCCATCTACAATGAATGCCTTCTCGACATACACCCAAAAGGTATGTAGTGTCCGTTATCCAAACTCTGAGGTCCTTAAAGCCACTGTCTATCAGCACTGGGACAGAAGACTACATCCGAATCATGTCCCAGGAGTTCCACCGTCGCCTGAAAGTCATAATTGTCTCTAAGGGCGGCTACATTAATTATGAAGAGAGCTCAGACACACATATATTTATAGTATTAATTTTATTGAAATATCATTTGTTAATTAATAAATGATATATTGTTGAAGTATAAAATTCAATGTGTCCAGCTTTGAATGGATCACTCGGTATCTATTATCTAATGCAATTTTGTTCATGTCGGATGATACCAAATATTATATGCTTATCCCTTGTTATATGTATTTGATGGTTTTAGATTACGTACCTAATATACTACAGATCCAAAATGTTTTTATAGGTATGATAATTGCAAATAATACATACCTATATATATATGTGCATATTTATTCGGTGCTATAATGTTGATATATTATGTATGTAATTATAATTTGTTGGCACGTCTTGGCAATAAGATAGTTTTATCGATATTTTAAATCAAGGCAGTCATGGAAACTTGGCAAATAGAGTTAAATATACATTAGACTGTCCCGTTTTTCTTCTCTTGCACAAAGGTATTTTCTGTTAAATTCTTTAACAAAAAACCTAAAGTTTAAGGCCTCTCAGGCAATTTTGGTCGTGGTATCTATGCATTAATTTTTTTTACTTGGTTATAACTTTTTAAATAGAGAGTGTTTCTCGTCTAAAATAAACACGACATTTAGGTAGATATTTTTTTAAATATTTATACTTCACTGAATTTCAGCTGTTTATTGCACTACAAAAGAAGACTGCCAATTTGTCAGGACTGCTGGCATTGCTCATTTAGTTCTTCATATGTGTTTTTATTTATTTTGGAGGGAGAAAATGTATCACTATACTAAAGAGAGGAAAGCTTCCAACAGTTAAAATATAATTAATGCAAGGAAAATATTGAATAATTATATCGAAACATATTTATTATTTTGTATATAAAATAAAATACACAAAAAGTTGAGAAAATCATTCAGAGCGAGAAATGAACATCACGACGATCCATTTAAGAATGAACAAAAGGGCTTCTTCCGTTATTAACAAAAATAGCAAGAAGTATTGATTAAAAATCTATACCTCGGTATAATTTTGCTTACATTTGTTATATGTACCTGTCCATAAATAAATCATCGCTATAATTAATTAATAAAAAAATAAGTGTTTGCTACTTAAATGATTAATTTGACCAAAGAACCACTTTTTTCTATTAGATAAAATATAATGTATATTTTCCATGGTTTCAAATGTAGATCTTTGGGGGTTTCAAGTGTAGCTACCATCCTAACTGTATATTCAAATATAGATTTAGATACGTATGTACTACTAGTGTTGGTCTTCGGTTTAAAAGTCCTAGACCGGTCTGAGACAGTTATAATTTGTAGTTTACCTAATTATTTGGGTCCGTTAAGGATGGTCAATCTGACCGGTTTCAATGAAAACTTCAGTCGATATTAGGGTCGCCATCCTTTTTAAGCTGAGGTTAGGATACCTCAAATGCTGGAAGCCTACATACTCAAGAAATATGTATAAATGAATCAAGAAATCAAAAGCATACAATATTCTTACAAAGAAACAATAACCATAATTGTAGGAGAAATACTTGAAAATGAATTAATTTATGTCACGCGCCCGATTAAGAAGATTAAGCCAACGGGTGACCGGATGCCCGTGGGCATAGGGGTGGTGACCCCTTTTCTAGATGATGGCGTTAACTCACTAGCACAAAAATATACAGAGTATTTTATTATCAGTTGTAGATTTTTCTGGTGTTTTTCTTCCTAATCAGTGTTATGAACTTTGATTGGTTGAATTAAGCATGTTAAGCAGGGGTCACTTTTGAACAATTTTTAAATAATAATTCCATAGTTGAGAAGAAATAGCTCACTAATTTTTGCCTTCTTGTCCTAGTTTTTTTTCGTATGGAAGGTTGCGTGATACAATAAATCAATCAATCTCAAAGAAAAGTTTTGTCTATACCTGTCTTATCCACACAAAAAAAATCGGTATTATAAAAAATTAGGTACAGACAGATTCTATCGATGAATGTTTGATGACGTCAAGTGTGTTTCAAAGTATTGAACATTGATTTTCAATACCCTAACAAGAAGTTATAAAAATCATATTTGTACATCTCATAAATCAGATGTATACAGAATAAAATCGATCCTTAGATTGAGACCAAAAAAAAAATGGTCTCTATATTTGAGACCATAAAAAACGGTCTACGATTTGAAAATGATTAAACTTCGATCCATCTATATAAATTGTTGTAAAAAAAACAAAAAACATAAAACCGAGCCGAAGAAAAAAAGTCGGTCTCGGACCGAGTCTCATCACTAGTACGCACAACATACATATTTTAGGAGAATGATACACTAAATATAAATTATGTTGGTACCGATAAAAATAAGTATCATTAATCTTTGATCTATGCATTAATACCTTAATGGATCCAAGTCATGACTTGCACCAAATCCTATTCATTGATAAAAGTTATAATAATACATTATGTCCAGTTTAATAGCTATTTAGGTATACACATAGACATGGTATTTAATTACTATTTAATAATAAATATTTTGCCTAAAGAAGGAATGGCCAAACTTTTCAGTTTGTTGCCCTACATGAAGGAAACACTCTTTTTTTGAAGTTAGATAGATTAAAAATTAATTTAATTATAAATAAAAACAAAATTTAATATTTTGGTTTAAAAAAAGAACAATTGATTTTTCAATGTGTGTGTTTTTTTTTTTTATTAGCTGCAGATTTTCATCGTTAATTTCCTTTTTTTATTATTATCTACATTGATTGATTGAATTCGAAGTAGCTGTTGTTATGCTGTGAATAGTTCCCAACTATTAAATGAATAATATTCCTTTAGCTGAGGGGAATTGGATAACAAGAGACCCATGAAATATCTCTTGTGAGTATGTAAAAATAAAAGAAGGCGAAAATGAACTTGGTAATCTTAAAAATAAAAGAAGGCGAAAATGAACGTGGTAATCTGGACAATTTGAAGAATGTTTGAAAGGAAATAGCATAGATGGCATGGTGATGATTAGATCTGCTACAGGCAAGTGTGAGAGAAAGAAAATAAACATAAATCCCACTCTAGTGATGTAAATCCGGTGTGTGTTTTGTAGCCTACCCAATTTTTTGGAATTGGTAAATGAATAATGAATTTTCCATTTATCAGCTGTTTTCATTATTATTTTACTCCTAAGTAGTGAACTTCTTACAAGGCTTACAATTTAAGCTTCCATGTAAACCCTTATTGTTACTCTCCGTCCTTGATGATTACACGCACTAGTTATTACTTGTCCTTTGATTTTTAGTCTTCAATAATTAAATAATAATGGTAACAGCTATAGAAAATAAAACTTATGTTCAAATTTCCAACAAGAAAAATCGTCTCCCCTTCCAATGACATATTTTATACATTTCTGTGGATCTTTGTTTTTTTCTCTTATTGGAGAGGGAAGGTTGATGGTTTTTCAGGCCAAAAAAAGTATTTTACCACCCACATGAGAGCCATACGGCCATAGACCGCCCACCCCTGGCCAAATCTATGAAACAACAACAACAATATCCTGTTAACTTATTGAAAGCTAGGAGGAAATGCGTTTTACAAACAGAAATAAGCATTTTAGCTTAAAATTTGACCTACTAGACAGGGAATACATTTAAAAATAATCAAACATTCCAATCAAACGAAGAGAAAATTGTATAAAACAACAAGCACATTCTACATAAATATTTCAAAACATAGTAATCAATCCGTTAATATCCATTGGTGAAAGCCTATATATCTCGAAGCATTTTTTTAAAACTACAGTGAGTTAACATCAAATTGGCGCTTGCATGCAGCATGAATTATGTTTTAATGTAGCTGTCTGATGGCTCCTCTTCTTTTACCCTCAGAAACGTTGTTGTATCAACAAATATAAATGAAGTTTTGTCCATCATGATGATAGCTGCTTCAGATATAAAGAAGATTGAATAGGAGGAACGGGTTGCGCCATGACGATGGTTTTTACCCACAACAACATGTATATTGGATTATCTGGAATCCAGCAAATCGCTGGAGATCGGCCTTGGTTATGGCAAGAAGACTCAGCACCTTGTCAAGTCTCAGACTAGTCGCTGAAGTGACTGAGTGATCACTCGTATGAATGCATTGGGAAGAAAATATGACCCCCAGCAGTTCGGATCTTAATCTGATGGGTTATTTTGAGTATAGCTTTGTTGAACCTAAAAAAATCGAATATATCATGCCCCTAAGGACTTTCTTATTGCCTCCATCAAGGAGACAATGATCTACATGCAAAGAAAATACTTTGTCAACGCCTGCTCCTTCTTCCCGGCCTAGACTGTGAATGATGATGGATGTGAATATACCATTGAGCCCTTTCTCAAAATTTATGTGTACAATTCAAACCAATTTTCAAGGAAATCTTCTGAAAATAAGGGCCTGATTGACAATTTAAGGATTTTTAGATAAATGCTCCAATTTGATCTTAACACCCTCTAGTTATAAAATATATTTGAGGGAATCTGACAGTTTGTATTTGACTATAGGTATCTATAATATCCATAGTTGCATAATTCAGCATCTATTCTTGGTATCTTCATTGAAAGTTCACCATATCTAGCTGTATAGGACATAATTATTTCACCTTGCTGAACCCTTTATTTGAAACAATGGGTTCAAGGAGATGTCGTAGTTATTATAGAAAAATCTTGGTACCCTCAGCGCCTTTTAGCCAAATAGTATTTAAATGGCCAAACTTAATTTTAAAAAAAAAGATTCTGTGGTAATCCTTTCGCCACTTGGTTAAAAGCTATGCCTTGTAGTAAAAAAATTGCTAAAAAACAACAAGGAATCAAATCCTCTCGTAATAACTGCATGTATACATAGATATATCAAGTTTTCAGGAGTATAGATACAATTGGGTAAGTACATCCATTTATGGAATCAAGATTATGATCAATTGGATTTTTAAAAGATATTATTTTTTTTTTAAACCTGATAGGTTATTATTTGTATGAATAACAATCAAGGAAGTGAGAGATTGAAGTGCAACCAAGCCTTTTTATACCAATTAAAGTAGCAAAAGAATCTTCTTAAAATTATACTTATAAATTTGTGGTTGTACCTGTTATTGTTTGTAGTTATGAAGCGTCGACGAACAGATGAACACTGTTCCATTAATATTGATTTGCTTTATTCATATATGTAGAAGATAATTCCTCAATAAATCGTCATTTTTTATGACTACATTCTCATTTAGTTACTCAATACTTTGATGTTCTCTCTGCAATAATGGAAGAATAATTATAACAACTTGAAAAGAAAAAAAACATTAACATTATTCTGTTTGTAAAAAAAAAAAAAAAACTCGCACAGAAAAACATGTTTAGAATTTACATCCCTAAATACATGTACTACACCTTTATTTTACTTTTTTATATGACGCTCTGTCCCTAGACACGCACGTTCCATAATCTCATCTTATGTCACATTCATTATTTGATATGTGCACTACCCTTTTCTTCTTAATATGACGCGCTGAGCCTTCACACCATTGTTGCTAAACCTCGTTTCAAATCACACTCAATATTATATATGTAACACCTCTACTTTTCTTTTTCAATCTGAGGCGCTGAGCCTACAGACGCACGTTACTAAAATTCATCTAAAATCGCATTCATTATGGGCTTATGGGTTGTGTGTAGTTATGTAAATATTGTGTATTTTTAGCGGGCTTGGTTTTTTTAGGGAGGAATTGATAATCTGAAGAATGAGTTTTTTCTTTCCTAGATGTTTTAATTTATTTTTAAATTACATAACTACTTTATTCTATGTACATTCCAAAGGAAAACACATTAAGTTAATCACAAAATAATATTAATTAATTAATATAATAATCATTTGTTATGCCTGGTTCAACTAAAAAAAAATAAGGTTGGTTAAATGAAAAAAGGTAATAGCATCTTTAAAAAAAACTGCTAAATAATTAAAATAAAAAATTAAGCTATAAGACAATTCCATTTCCATTCATATCGAACCTCTTCAGCACTTATATGTTTTTATTCGTATTAAACTCCTGAGTAGTTAACATTTAACTTTACTCAAAACCTGATTGAACTATCGTATGTTCTCATATGTACATGAAGGAGAGTAAACTTGAGGATCTGTTGTAGAGTTATAATTGAAAGTACTTTGTGGAGTTAGAGTGGAAATGAGGATCGACATCGGAGTAATTCTTGATAACATCTTTGTTTATTTCCTTCTTCACCTCCTCCCTTATCACAGCTGATTGTAGCTGGTCAAATGAAACGTCATGACAGCTAAGCTGCTCTACTCCAAAACATTCTTCAATTTGTCAGGGTTACCATGTTGACTTTTGGTTTCTTTTTTTAACACACCCCAAATACATATCATTTTCAACACAAGTTATGTATTCTACCCTTCTCTTTTTTTAATATTACGGACCTAGCCTTCACACCCTTATTCTTAAGCCTCATTTTAAGTCACATTCACTATTTTATATAATATACAGGGTCGATGCAATATTTTTGACACTTGATATTCTTGCACATAATGACCGTTAAGTACCAATAAATTTCCCAGGGACTAGGTTGAGAGCACTTGCAACAAGTTCAGGTTCAGACTGGAGAAGGTCATCACCATTGAGGGTGCCTACTTTGAGTAGAATTCGAAGCCAGAAGCCACACATTTCAAATGATTTTTGCATTTTTTGGTTAAATAAATTATTAAAGATTTTAAGGATTATTTTGTAAATTTTTTGAAAAGTGTAAAAAATGTTACATTTACCCTTTAAATTTACACTCTTGTTTCTTTTCTTTTTTAGTATGAGGCACTGAGCTTACGCAGCACACACTGCTTGTAAAAAATGTCTCCTTATAGACAGAAAAACGTACATACAGACAAACTTTGCTTTATTAGTATATATATGTAACATTCATGACAAGAAAATAAATAGATTATGTTATTTATATATCTAGTATACATATTTGATATCATTAATGACGACATGCAAGTTACAAACGACTTATATGCTGTCAATAATGATATCAAACTAATCCTATTGTTTGCAAGGAAACATGCATAGTATTTGTGTATCTCTACATATATGTTAATTAAAATGAATATGCTTGATAGAGTCTAATTTGATATTATCCAACCATTGAAGGAGTTTCATTAGAATTATAAGTATATGAAGTCAAAGTAATAATTTTTTGTTGGGAAGACACGAAACAGTGTCAAAAGACTATTTTTATTTTTTCTAGAACATCAAAAAAGCTACAGCCATAAAATTTGCATAATATTATAGTATATGTAATATAATGGAAATTATTAGCGAAAAAAATTACATTTTTTGGAAATGTTGGATAAAAACTGTTTGTGAGGATCATAATTTTTACCGAGTGGGGACAAAAAACTTGCAGGAACATATAATTACAATTTTATCCCCGTTTATCGATAATTAGGAGGTTGCATTACGGAACCAAACGATCTCGGTAACACAAATAAATAAGTTTTGTTTTTATCTCATATCTCTAAGTGTAAAAATGCCAAAGCAACAACAAAAAAAAGATAACGCGTCCCAAATATTCTCAGCTCTGGTAAGACCCTTGGCATCTCCATCTGGACTGCCTACAACATTTAAAAAATGCATACATCCATACGACCTAGAGGAACGAAAACTTCTACAGCAACAATACGGCTTACTTCAGTCCTGCCTCTATTTGGCCCACCTTCAGTCCTGACCTCAAAACCCTGGACTTTCCAGTTTGGACGTCTTGAAGAATAATGTTTTCCCCACTCTCATCCAAATTTGGATTCGCTCCGAGCTGCCGTAAGGGCAGAACATGGAACGCCAAGGACACGGTCTTTGTCGTCAGTAGCTGCCAATTTGTTCGCCAATGTGTGTCGAGGCTGCTATTGCTTGTGAAGGAAGATGTATTGAATAAAAAATGTATCACAAATTTGTTTTGAATTTTTTTTTTTTTTTTTTCCAATTTTTGTAATTAAGTCATGCTATTCCAAGTTTTGATTTCTCACTTTGTATAATGGCAGAGCCAGTTTTTCATTGTTATTTCTGTAATTGGTATCATTTGAATTATTGATAATTTTGCTAACTATAGATAAAATTTTATCAAAATTCAAAACTCACTCTATGAGAAGACATTTGAGATATTGTAACGGTCAGTACAACGGGGAAATTTGCAGCATGTGCTCTTATTGTCCGCAAATTATTCATTATTTTATGTAATTACACTTCACATCAAAAAATGTCTTTTACTCCTGAATTTTTTTTTGAGAGAATCATTCCGATTTATGATCTGTGGTTTAAAATATCTTCTTGTATCTTAATCTGCTAAAATAGTTATTTGAAAGTTAATAATTCAACATTACAGGGGAGGGGGGGATGAAGGAGTTGTACCCCCCCCAAATTTACAAGGAACTTCACTTTTCAAAAACGTTTTTCCAAACACTTTATATTTCAAAAACATTAATTTTCTCTGAAAAGTTATGGATTTTGAATTTTTTTTTCCAAAAATTTATTCTTTATAATTGTTTTTCTAAAAATTAAATTATTTTCGTTAATGACTATGGATTTTTGATTTTTTTTCCAGAAAATTTAATTTTTAGTGAATAGCTGGGGATTTTAAAAAATCGAATAAATTTAATATTTGAAACTTTGTTTATTGATTTTTTTTTTGATTAATTCTTCAAATATTTTTTCCATAGATTTAATTTTTCAAATTTTTTTGCATAAATTTTTTGAAATCAGATGTGGACTTTTAAAATTTTTTGTGAATAGCTTTGGATTTTTGAATTTTTTTTCTAAAATTTGTAACTATTGTATTTTTTTTTTCAAAAAAGTTTCAAAAACAAACACCCACAAAAAACCGTTATTTCCTGCAGACGCCATTATGATATATTTTATATATATTGCCACCGTCCCCTGGCTATGGAGACAGTTCCAACATTTGACAAGTGGCAACCAACTTGAATAAATGGAGCCAAAAAAAAAAAAATAATAATAATGTGTTACAACTGTTCAACGGTCCCCTCTAGATTCATTGTGTGGGAGTTAATTAAAGCAATGTCAAAGGTAGTAGACGCACGCAATCACTTTTTTAACTTCCAATTGACCAATCACAAAAGTAAGTTTTTTTGTTATTGTTTATATATATAAATCAGAAAATGAACCCATTTTTTTTTAATTGATTGCAGGCGTTCTAATCCTCTTAATTAATGATAGGATTATCTTTGTAATCAATGACTTCACACTGCATATAAATATTAATAGAATATACCGACTTGGTGTCTCTGTGAGAACTTTGATAGGGTCGACCGCAGGAGGTAGGCTGGAGGGCGGTACCCTCCTCCGCAATTAAGGAAGTTTAGCTTTTTAAAAGAAAGTTTAAAATTTGATTTTTTTTTTAATTTTTATATTTGAAACTTAATTTTTGAATTATTTTCCAAAATTTTTTGTTTTTTTAGACAGCTTTGGATTTTGAAATTATCTTCCAAAACAATTAATATTTGGAATATAAGTTTTTGTAAACAGCTGTACATTTTTTGATTTTTTTTTTAAATTAAGTTCTTTGAGAATAACTATGAATTTTTTTATTTTTTGAGTAGCTCTTGATTTTTGAATTATTTTTCCAAGACATTTAATTTTTGAATTAGTTTTCAAAAAAAATTAGTTAAGATTAAATTTATAAGAATAGGTACAGATTTTTGAAATTTTTTGTCAATAGATGTGAATTTTTGAAACTTTTTACGAAAAAAATTTCAAAAATAAACACCTACTGAAATAAAATAAAAAATCTACAGCTAATCCCAAAAAAATTTAAACATAAAAATTTAATTTTTTGAAAAAAAAAATCAAAAATCTAAATTTATTCGGAAAAAAAAATCCTTTTTTTTGGGGGGGGGCTATTTTGAATTCGAATGAATTGGTTATTTCTCTACCATAAATCTCATAAAATGATTTTTTTCTTTAATTTTTTAGTTACTGTTTAAATCGTTTTTGAATGCCATATAGAATGCAGAATTAAAAAATTATCATAAGGAATGCTCAGTTCTACTAAGACTTATAATTCATTTTAAGCTTATTTTCATAGCTCAAGTATTGAAAGTTGCCAAAATTGTATATTAAATTCATTTTAATTAAATTGATGTAAGATTAATCAATACAATAGACTATTCAATTATATTTCATCATCAACGTAATTATTTGCAATTGATGGCCAATTAGGTTTTTGTTCATCTTTTTATTACCAAATGGGTACTTGTACTCGTGACTCAGACTTGATTCGTACATATTCTTTGTGCATGATTAAAATTTAATATTTATAAATTCATTTGGAAAAATGATAAAAAAAATATTGGTTGTTGAAATATTGAAAAATATTTTTTGAATATTTTTGCATACTTAAATGCACTCGATTAATATTCATTGCCTACCAGGCTATAAAAGGAAGCTTATATATTTCATATTTATCATATATGCAATGACTGACCTTGTGTTATTTGATATTAGACAAACAGCAACTCTCATAGATTTATCATCGTTTTTCAAAGACATTTTGTAATGATTAATACCAAATAATAATAAATTATACAAAAACCTTATTAAAAAATAAATAAAATATACTTTGTAGCCTGCAATCTGCAACGCATTTAGTCAGAGTCCCAAACAAGTTATAAAGTTAATTGTTTGATGCATCTATTTTTTTTTTTTAATATTTCAAATATTATTTTGGTATTCATTTGGGTATTTCTAAATTATATTGATATATCTAACCAAAAGCAAGTTAAAATGATTTTTTTTTAAATGAAGTGTGGATTACAGTATGTATTCATTGTTATAGTCCATTTATATTCACTAAAGGTGTGTCAAATTGCACACCACGTACCTAAAGTTCATCGTCACAATGAAATAATTAAAAATTGATGCATTATGTATGAAAGGCTGTATCGGGCTTAAAAAAGTCTCAAATATCAAATGAAGGTTTATAATTTAGATAACTCAATTAATCCCAGAAATCCGAATATATAGTCTATAGTTGACTTAAATATGCCTGTAAAATGTTAGACTTTATTTCCATATACAGAGGATCCCCAATTATGGTAGTTTTGGAGTACAAAAAAGTTATATGAAATCTCCATTGTACATTGTAATAGAAATATCAGGTTAGTCAATTATGTTAGCGGGTTTGCAAGAATTTTCAGTTTGATGTAACGTTCCCACTTCTAGGCAAGAGAGACAGATTTTGACTATCATAGAGTATAATAACGGTATATTAACAACATATAACAATAAAAATGATATCATTAATATTAACAGGCTATATACCCTATGGCGTTACTATTAAAAAGGGTGGTGGAAGTCAAACATCAGTTGGAAAAGCGTTATGGTATTACTTTGTATTTCTATTAACTTTGGTCCTACGTCGACTTTTTTACTACTGAATCAGTAAAATGAGAAAAAAAAATTTTTTTTTTTTTCCAAAGTCCACTTTCTACTTTTTCTTATTAGTATGGATACAATTATTTTATTCGCCATACACTATTTATAATAATGTATTCGGACAAGTTACTTGTAAAATAATTTTAAAATGTAATATTAAATGGATATTTACTTCATTTTTCATCCGATCGTTACAATACTGTAAAATTACCTGACCCATAATTATTCAGCAATCTCTTCAATCAGATGTTTGTATAATAAGTTAAACAAAAGTTGTAAGTCTAGGTATCAAATCAAATACATACGGGACCCTCCAACCCCCCTCCTTAGGAAAAATTACAGAGTTCTATTATATAAATATAGTCATAATATAATCAAACTCATCAACAACTTCAAAAATTCTTCTTGACTTTAATATATCATACGCGTCTGTCGGATAACATTTTGAAATGAGCTTTTTTTTTAAATTTTTATGAAAAAAAAAAATCCAAAAATTAATTTTTTTTGCAAAAAACTTCAAAAATCCATAGCTGTTCACAAAAAATTGAATTTTCGTAAAAATATTGTATTTAAACTTTTTGAAAATAAATAACAATCCATAGCTATATACAAAAATTAATTTTTTTTTTTAAATTATGCTTTAAATATTGAATTTAATAACGAAATATGGAAATCGATAGCTATTTAACATGAATTAAATTTTTGGAAAAAAATTTCGAAAATCCATAGCTATTCAGACAAAAATAAATTTCTTAGAAAAAAATTTAAAAAAATAAGTTAAATATAATATTTTTTTTTAATTACAAAAATCCATATTTATTTACCAAAAATGAAATTTTTTGGAGAAAAATTCGAAAAATTCATTATTTTGTAAAAAATATTTCATATATTAGATTTTTTTCTTTAAATTAACAACTACTCACAAAAAAATTAAAGTTTTAGGGAAAAAATTCAAATATTAAATTTTTTGGGGAAAAAAATTCCAATAAGAAGCCAAAATTCCTTTTTTTGTTTGGGGGGGGTATATTCCCTCCAGCTCTCCCCCTGTGGACGCCCCTTAATATACTTTTCTATAATTTATTAACATAATATAAAAAAACGTGATAAAAAAAGAACAATTCCAAATGCCATGTTGTGCTATATCCATGGGGTTTGAAACTGCTTTATGCGGGGATTTCCTGTAGTTGATGCAATAAATTTAGTTTGACATTAGACAGTTTCTTGATTTTTTTCAATATTTATTTTTGTATTAATTCCTGACGTATTGAGATTTTGAAGAAAAAATAAAGTAATTCAACGTTGTTGTTTTTTTGCGTATTTGATATTTGTGTCGATAAAATATTAAATGTGTTTTTAGGTATATATGATGTTCTTAATCTGCTATAAATATACAGCCATATTTAATGTGGCAAATAGAGTATGAATTCAATTGACTTGTCTTAATATTCATAGACAATGATTATTATTCAAGACATAGGTATTGAATAATTCATGACAATGATTATAGAATTAGCATATATGCTTCTTGCATATAAATCAAGGTTGCGAATCATTTAATAAAGATGATATTGACATTACAATGGATGGAAATGAAAAATTATATTTATAATTTTTTTTCTTTTGAAAAATGAGAATTGAATGCCTATAGATGGCATGAACCTATCCCTTTTATCTATCAGAAGGCAAGTAAATATATTACGATACGTATAAGATGTAAGCACAATGTACCTACATGTTTTATAAATTATATTCTTCAGATTTTAAATGCATGGAATATCATGATGGAATATATTCATTTGTACTTAAATATAAAGTGAGACATGAGCTAATAAAATTATCAATATAGTCCCATATTTATGGTTCCCATTGAAGGGTATGTTCTAGTAATTGGTTTATTTAGTTAGTTTAGACTTTGGAAAATGGTAATAATATCAGTTAAATAGTATCTATTGAAATATACATATCGATAGGCTGGGACCCGTTCACCCTTTTCCGTTCCTTTGTTCATTTTCTAAATAGTGTCAGTGCGTCCTTCATTCGTTCACTTTTTTTCTTTTCATTTCTTCATTTTTGAACTATCGAAAAACTAATGAAATTTTTGTACGAATGTTAAAAATGAACATTCCCATTACTACATGGCAACCAATCAAGTAAATTCGAAGCTAATCAATGATGATTTAAATCGTGTGTATTTTATAGCTGGCTTTTTTTTAAGGATTGGTAATCAGAAGAATGAATTCCTTTTTCATCAGCTCTTGTCATTAAAATTTCAATCCTGAGTTGTCTATTCTACTACAATGAATCATATTCAAAACCTGATTGAACATTCGCGTGTGGTCATAAAAGACGGAGAGTAACCTTGAGGATTTGTTGTGGATTTATAATTTTAAGTACTTGTTGGACTCAGAGTAAAATTGAGGATCGACGTCGGAGTAATTCTTGTCAATGTCCTCGTATATTTTCTTCTCCCTTGTCACAGCTGATTGTTGCTGATTTCATGCAACCTCAAAACAGCTATGCTGCTCTCCTCCAAACCATTCTTCAAATTGTCAGGATTACCATTTTGATTTTCGGTTTCAGTTTTTAACATGTCCAAAATATATACTACTAATGTACATAATTGAGTGACTGAGAGCTAGTTGATAATCCTTAATTTAACGAACTGACAATGATATAAGAATTGAGTTGCTTTTATTCCAATTGCTAACTTGTCCCTTATTAATCATTTGGTGCCCCTTCTTTATTTTCTCATCATTCATATTATGTAAGATATAATAAATAAAATGCAGTCCCCTCCAGGGAATATTTCGCTCATAAATTCATGGTGCTCAAAGAACACACAAGAGTGTCAAAGAGACGTTTTTAGTACACAAAGGTGCCGTAAAATACATACATAGATAGGTACATACCAACATGCCTAAGCTTTATCAAGAAAACTATAAAATGGACCAAAGACTATTAATTTTTGCGTTTTTTTTAAATAAATAATACTTGACTTGCTCATAAATTCATTTCTGTCATACCAAGGAATGTGACAGACCCTAAATTATTTGTATTTAATGTGTACGTATATATATATATATATATTATTGTGAAAGAGCGTATTCTTTTTTGTTTTTGAGTTATATCATTAATTAGAGATCCCCAAAACAATGGAACAAAAGTGTCATTTCTTTCAGTTTTGAGTGGGAGCAATAAATTGTAATAATTATTTATAGCTGGGAAATTGCATTTAAATAATCAACTATTTTTGATATCTTTGATTTGTAAAGAAGTATATATATATTGTACAGAAGCGTCTGCAGGGGGTTGGTTGTTGGGGTTTGAAGCCCCCCCCTCCCCAAAAAAGATATCCAAGTTTCCAAGAATTTTTTTTTCTATAAATCTAATTTTTTGGGAATTACTGTAGATTTTTTGAAATATTTTTCATTTGAAATTTTAATTTTGAAATTTTAAATAAAAATTTCCTTAAATTTGACTTCTTTGTAAATGACTATGAATTTTTGGATAAATTATTTCAAAAATTTTAAATTTTTTCTCCAAAAAATTTAATATTTAAATTTTTTTCTCCAAAAAATTCAATATTTAAATTTTTTTCTCCAAAAAATTTACTATTTGAATTTTTTTTTTCAAACATTTTGAAAATGAAGTTTAATTTTTTAGATGTTTTCCGCAAAATTCAATTTGTTTGGAGCAGCTGTGGATTTTTGAAGTTCTTCTCCAAAAAATTTGCTTTCGATAATATTTTGGAAATTTTGTTACAAAAATTTTCCATTTGAAATTCTTGGAGAATAGCTGTGGATTTTTAAAATTTTGTTCCAAAAAATTATATATCTATTTTTATTTATTTTTTTTTTCCAAAAAAAATCAATTTTGTCTGAACAGTTGTGATTTTTTGAAATTTTTCTTTGTAAAAAATTAATATTTGAAATTTAATTTTTTTAATTTTTTTTTCCAAAAAAAAAAAAAATCTATACATACATTTCTTCTTTTATATAAATAATTAAATTCCCCATTATTTAATGAATGCATCCTTGCTTTAACCCAGGGACGTCCATAGGGGGTGGGCTAGAGGGCCTGTAACCCCCTCCCCCACCACACACACAAAAAAAAAAAATTTTTGTTAATTACAAGAAAATTTAATATTTGTTATTCCTGCGGACGGGGGGCGTAACATTGTTTTTCCGGGATCATGGTCAATGACAGTTTACTGGGAAATGAGATCCAGTTATCATTTTTCTTATCCTTTTCTAACTTATCGGCTCGACTTGATTCAACCCATGTCGACACAGCCCTAATATTTAAATATATGTTATTCACAAAAAAATGATGTATGTAGAAATAATTTTATGTTGAAAGAAAAATATACATAATATAACATTGCGATATATGCTCAGGATTTATACAATAAAGATGTCTTAGATATGTAATATTTTCAAATGACGTGTCATGATGTGAAGTTGCTTGTCTTAGGATGTAAATATAGTTGTGAAGCTTACACAAAAGCAAAAAAGTTCTACATAAAATGGCAATATATACTTTACAGATATACTGTTACTTTTTATCTGATAAGGATTAAGAATAAATCCTGATGGTTGTAAAATAAATGGGATTATTTGAAAACATGGATTAGAGTGTGTGTAAAGGGTTACATATGTATGGTAACTTTGTAATAAAACTCAAAACTACCACATCTATGTTACTTGTACAATGTACACTCTAGACCACATTGCGACCCAATTAATGTTTTAGTGCGGCTCACTATTCATTCTCACTTCAACTAGTATTTTTTGACAAAATAGTCATAATATCGTCATAACGTGTAGAACGCATATAATACGTTTCTACATTAAAAATTAATTTCTAAATAAAGGCAGTCTGGCTAAATTATCGATCTGGAGGGAAAAAAATTAATAAGAAAACATGGAACAATTTAAAAAAAAAAAAAAAAGGGTCATTTGATCCAATTATGCAACAGGGTTGCCAGATTTTCCCTTTTTTGAAGCAGTTCCCCCTTGAAAAATTAGAATTGGTCTTTATTATATTGGGCCTAATTTTGAAATAAATATGTATTTCATAGACTACTTTTATAAAGCCATTTTTCATGAAATTTAATATAATTTGTTCTTTGTCCTATTATATCATTTCATTCGGTAATGGTGCCCATTATATTAAAAGGTTAGACATCCCTGCTCAAGACTATTTTCCAAGGTCTAAACTCTAATTAAATTTTATTAAATTCATTGATTTTGCCTGCTCAGGGGCCAGGTAGCGTTAGTCTTCACTTCTTTCAAAAACGCAGCAAATTAGTTGAAATTTACAAATATTACTTCGTATTCACGAAAACTTTAATGGCTTTCATTTGTTAACACTTTCAATATTAAAGCATCCATCTATAGAAAGCTAGAATGAATACAAAGATAATAAGTAATGAAAATTGGGCGCATTTGTCTAGCTCGCCCGTTGGCAAACTAAATAGTGAATT
Source organism: Lepeophtheirus salmonis (assembly GCF_016086655.4). Taxonomy (NCBI): domain Eukaryota; kingdom Metazoa; phylum Arthropoda; class Copepoda; order Siphonostomatoida; family Caligidae; genus Lepeophtheirus; species Lepeophtheirus salmonis. The sequence goes on along the minus strand of NC_052138.2, from coordinate 14,676,052 downwards.
TTTTTTCTGGTACATAGAAGTATTTACGAAATCGGATGGGACATTGCACATAAAAGACGGAGAGTGTTACGTTGGGTGATTTAGATAATAACAATTTCTTTGTATCTTCATTTCTTATCCCCAGTATTATAATTAAATTTGATATCTAAGCATCAAACGTCATCTCACGTGACCAAGCGTTTTTAGCTTGTATATATTTGATATCATTCTACACATCATTATGTGTAGAATGAATCAAATTTTTCATCCTCTTTTTGTTTTCGTTCCACTAATTTTATTCGTTCTAATGCCATATTTGTTTGTTTTCTTAGGTAATTTTCTATAAGTACCATAAATTTTTTTATAGAATTTTCCTTTTCAATGTTGATTTCCATGGCGTGATTGATTTTATTCAACATCTCCAGACTACATAATGATTTAAAAATTGTTTTTTTCTTAACTTCTGTTTGGTCATTCATCCCCATCGCCATTACATAATTGTCCCAGAGTGCTCTCCAATTTATAAATTCTTTGAATTTCATATCTTTTTCGATCTGAGGTGGTGGTTTTATGTGAATTTTCACTTCTCTGACACTTGCTGATGACCTTCCTTCTGTGACTTTGTCATCATCTTTATTTCCCTTATGATCAATAAAATTTTCGAACATTTTTTCCATGAATTGTCGGTTTTCATCTCGAGCTTCTTTTTGTTCTTCCATCGTCATTTTCATTATTTTCACTGATGATTCTTCATTTGTTAATTCCACATTCTTTTCCAGCTTATGAATCCGCTCCATAAGTAATTTATTTTCGATTTCTAATTCGCTCTTTGCCGGCATCCTTTTTAATATTTAATTTTCTCATGTAGGTTTTTTCTAAATTACTTAATTACTGGGCGACTGCGCCATGTTTCAATTAATATCAATAAATACACTTCAAACACTTTTATCAGACTGACTCTTTATTTCATGTATTAATACATATTTACACATACTTCTTATTTACATGTTGATACTCTTATTATATCAGAGAGTAACCTTGAAGATTTATTGTGTAGTTATAGTAGTAAGATCTTGTTGGACTCAGAGTAGAATTGAGGATCGATGTCCGAGTAATTATTGTCTATCTCCTTGTTCTTTTCCTTTTCCGCCTTGTCCCAGCTGTTTGGAGCTGATCTAATGAAACGTCATGACAGATAAGTTGCTCTCTTCATAAACATACGAGGCTAGTCTGAAAAGTTTCCGAACTCAAAGTTAAGATGACAGTAATTCTTTATATAAAAGCTAGTCACATCTATCAAGCATCTGTTGACACTTACTTACCAAAGTTTCAGCCATCTTTGAAGTGCAGTTGTTATGTAACCGTCGTTATAGTAAGTTGATGCAAGTGTTTTTGTGAACATTGCTGAGGTATGAAGATTATAATATGCAAAGTTTATATAAATAAATTGGTAGATGTGGTAACGCACCTTTATGTAGTATTGGCTAATTATTAAATCCAATTTCCTTCGATAAATATTATGGAAAAAATATAAAAAATGTGGTTACAACATGTGTTTCTACCTTTAATTTGAGAATATATTTAATATACAAATTACATAGTACAAGTAGTCATAAACATTATAGTAGTACTTGAAGCTTTCATCACGAATCGGTAAATATTTTTTACATATCAAATCTAGAGTTCACGGATTTCAAATTTTAATACTGTAAGTAATTTTACTCTTTGTATAATTTTGGGAGAACATTTGAGTAAGAAAAAAACAAACAGTCAGCAACAAAAAACTTAATATATTTTCTGCAAAATTTTATGCTAATTTTAAATGTGGGTTTAATGTTTATGTTACATCATCCAATCTCGTAAAAACGCAATTTAAATATCAAAATACTAAGTTTTTTAGGGTTTTGTAAAGAAAATAATGAGCAAGTTATCTTTTATTTACATTACAACCAAAAGAATTCATTTGAAGCAAAAATATTTGGTGTTTCATTTAGAATAAGTTTTTTGTTCTTGCTGTTCTAGTTCAGCCTTAATATTGATAAAATTTTTACTTATTTAATGAATACTAGAATAGGTTTACCGAGCATGGCCTGGGACATTAAGGAATTAAAATTAATACAGAATTATTCTGCCTAATATAAAACAAAAATACAGACTGTAATCTTTTAAGAATGATTCTCTCTGGTATGTATCTTTGGACACTTTTTTTATAAGGATATCAAGTAAGTTTTCCCAGTATTGCCCGGTACATTAAGAAATTAAAATAAATTATAAACTCTTCCGTTTTTTTTAAAAGGAGATTATAAGGGTTAGAAAAAAAAATATTCAAGTTGAACTGTCGTTTGCTCATCTTTCATGTTATTGCAAAAAAACCTTTGTCCTATTTTTTTTCTTCACTAAATCTTATAATCTCTTTTTTTTTTTAAAGTGTGCAAAAATACATACCAACATACAGCGAGAATTATACTTAAAAATTTGTGGTCAATACTTTTTGGTTTATATGAAATAGTTTGTTTGTTTTTTTAAAAATGCCCTTAAAGGTTAAAAAAAATGTTACGAGAACCATCTCTTGAGCGTTAAGAGCCTACATGAAACTTTTTAGCAAAATCATGCATTGGTTTGTGCGTGATTCCCGGAAAAACACACTCACACATTCGCATTTAATATATAGATATGGTTTCGCTAGACAAAAGCCTTTCTACAAAGTGGTTTTTTGACATTTAAATCGTATTTTCTTATAATTGAATGATCTCAACATGAAATATAAAGCCTCATATTAAAATTTGAATAAGTTTTTTTTTGAAAATAATAGGATTATGGTACAGTGGATTACTGATTCTATTCTTACACACAAATGGGATCAAACCACATCATACAATAGGGCAAAATATCATAAAATATGAGTTGAACAAAAGTGGTTTACTACAATTATTAAATATTGATTGAAGAGCTTGCAAAATCATTGAGAGTTGAATGAACTCTTACATTTTATAAATGAATAAACCATTTTCACTGACGTCATAAATTGCATCATAATTAAAGGAGACTCCATCTTGAGGGCTTAAAATTGATATTTTTAGAATATAAAATGAATATATTTCCTATTAATCTTAATTAAACCCCCATCAAGTGTCTTAATGAATAAAAAATGACGTAACACCTGCATTGAATAGAACAGTGAGGTTTGAATTAAATCTAAGTAATTTGTTCTGTAAATCCCTTTGAACTATCTAAATTTGTACTTTTTTTTTTGATCGATTAGGAACCTTACTTAATTATTTTAGAATAATATCTTTTTCTTTCCTCTGTAAAAGTATATTATTATCCATAAATAAAAATGTAATAACATATTTTGAATACATTTCAGGGTTGCATATATAAATAATAAAACCAGGCAATTTAGGGATACACTTTGAAAAAAGAGTAAGGCTTATGTCCTATTGGTCCTATTTTGTCATCCCATAGTTCACTATTTTCTTTAATTACATATTGTAGCTATTTTTTTTTCTTTTTCGTATTCGAAATATTTTTCCCCCGTAAATAATAAGTACATTTTAATGAAGACTCTATTGCAAGAGATGAGTACTGATTATCAAGTTTAATTTAAAAAAATGCGATTACAGGGCTCAATTTGTGCCTTTTGTAAAGAAAGGAAATAACTCCTTCTCCACTTTAATCTTAACCAAGTTCAATAAAGTATATTTTTGTTTCTGATATGTAGTATTGGATGAGTATATTCTCAAACTATGTAAACAACTCTGCTGTACTCAAGCCGACAATTTTCAAAAAAAAAAAAAAAAAAAAATTAACACATCCTTAAACTATTTTTTGGACCATTATCATTTACTTGAACTCGATTATTCAAAACACGGAACATTCAAGTATTGAGTAGACAAATTTCCAGAGCTGGGCCGTTCCATATAAAAAATGCACCACTCTATCAATACGGAACCAAAATATATGATACGGAACTATTTGAAATATAGTTTTACGAATATACGGTACGGACTAATGTGAAATAAAGTGTGTATCAAATCAGCAAATATTGCATTTTATCAATTAAATTGTATCTTTTTATGTTTGTATTAGTTGAATATCTCAAAACCTCTAATAATAAAAATAATTAATGGGTCATAAGTTTTTTTTAAAGCTTCAATAATTTTAATATAGTAAGACTCGGGGATTCACTTCAATATCCGAGTTGACTTGCGACAGAACACTGATAAACTGTAGGGTGAATATAAATAACGTCACTAAAGACTGATAGTTTGTGGTATGCCCATTGAAGATAACTCTAACAAAAGAATTGGTACAGCAGGCAAACCGCCTGAGATCTGCTAAATTGTCTTCTACATATACGTATTGATGAAAATCGTCTGTATAATGGGCATGTTAAAGAAAAAGTAACTAAGAATCAACATGGGAACCCTGACAATTTTAGAAATGGTTTGAGAAAAATACTTTGTCAAATTCTCTTTTTCTTGTCCAACAATCGGTACGATACATTAAATTGAAAATTCTAGCAATAGTGACGTCAAAGACTATCAGTGGTTGCGTGTTTTGTCAAAATCTGCCTGTCTTTCCTGCAATCAGGCCAATACATCAGATTGAAAATTCTAGCAAGCCTGATTACAAGATGATCTAACCTTTATATGAACTAACATTTCTAGGCTATAACATAAATATGAGTATTTTTCCCAAAACTAACTCAAATATATTTTCAAAATGTTGTCATGGCTGTATAAGGGCCACATGGAGAAAGACCAGAAGTCAGCCATATTGTTGTTGCGGAAGTTGTGGTTCTTTCTGGTGGTAATGACCTTCTTGATGTTGTAGGCAGTTCAGATGTATATGTATCAACGGTCTTTACAGCCTTCTTTGTACTGACATTGGTGCAGAGGAGATGGCACACGCGTTGCTTTTTTTGGTTCTTAAACATTTTTAACAATTAGGAATTTGAGATAAAAATAAAACTTTTTAGTTTTGTTTCAGTTGTCCTTAAGTTGCGTAATGTAACCTTGCTGTTAAAAATGAAGGGGAAAACTTCTTATTCAACTTAAATAAGTTTTGGGTTTTGTCCAGAATTACTTTTATGTTGATGTACAGCTTAATTATGACCTCACCTTCTAACGTTGTATCGAATAAATTTTGAATCTTTAACAAATGTATACTTTAGAACAGCTTAAAAATTATTTTTTCTTTTTAAGATATGAAATATAAATTAATCAAACTTAAGAGTGTTTATAATTAATTCACTATCATAATACTGCAATAAAATTAATTAAAAATTAGGGATATTCCTAAAGGGCCATTTCCTGGGAAAGGAGAAACCATAAAAGGTTTCGTTTAATAATTCATTCATTATAAATTAATAATTGCATTCATGATATTTTGATCCGAAAAAAGATTAAATAGCTGAAATTGAGGATTCAAAAACTCTTGTATCAAATAACGCTTGAAGTTATGGAGTAATAATAATATTTATATATTTTTTTTGTTTATATGTCACCAAAAAAGTCAAATGACGAAGTCACCTGCGAAGGCTATACACCAATGAACAAGTTAAATAAACCCTTTTTAATGCTAATATTTTTTATTTTCAGATTTTTATTTACATTAATCATTGCAACTAAGGAAATGATATTCAACTCTGATTCACTTTGATGTTTCATTTAATTTTTTAACTTTCATTTAATTAATATTACAACTATAGTTCATATTAACGAGGATGGTCGGAAAAGTTTCCGACCTACCAAAGATGCAAGTCGTTCCTTCTGAATTTTTATTTTTTAACATATTCTCTCTGTATCTCTACACACTTCTCCCAGCGATGGTCCTATCTCTGCAACCTGTCCAAATAGTTCTCTCACTTTCCCAGCAAAAAAAAAAACAGTTTTACTTCTTTTTTTTTGCCGGTTCCCTATTGGAGTCCACTGTTTGGACTGTATTTTGTTTAGGACGTATAATGATGTATTCAAGTTTTATCTACGCTAATTAATCGGCGCCAAAACTACAACAATAGTTAATTACTCGATTTTGTTCATTATCATACAAATACTTACATCCACTCTCTCAAACGAATGTTACATAACAGCTGCGCTTCCAAGATGGCTGAAACTTTGTTGAGTAACTGTCAACAGATGCTAGATACATGTGAGTAGATTTTATTTACGAGTTTGATTCTTTCCTGGAACTGAGTTTGCAAGTCTCTGCCCTCTGCCATAGCTGACGTTCATTGCTGCAGACTCAAAAATGTAATGTCCTAGAGCCTTACTATGACAAACTCCGAATCGAAATCCCTTGATCCTCTCGTCCTATTTCTTTTTTCTATAGTTTAAACTAATTAATCACGTTGAAAAATGTGCAAACTTCATCATTAATTTTCTCACATTTAAATAAATATAGTATATATATATCAATCTAATTAGATTTGTAATTAGAAATGTCAATTGCCCCTCCCCTCTTGTAGTGATTAATTTGATATATTAGTTATAGTTGTAAGAATTGAAATAATGAGTTATTTGTAAATTCAACATTCCATTTAATTAATGACAATATACATATAAGAAGCTTACATTATGAAATAATTGAATGCGAGGTGGTTTACCCACAAATATTCCCTTTGTCGAGAATATTTTCATAGGCTTATAATCTTACGAGAGAAGCCCTTATTCATACAGGGTGTCCACGATAAATTGGAACTACTTTAAACTTCATCCAGATCCATAATGTGGATATTCGGGGTTAAATCATACTAATATAAAAGGTTGCGTGAACAATACACTATAACTTCCACCACATTTGTATTGACAACAAACAATAGTCATCATGGAACAAGCAAGGAGAGACGCCATACTCTAATTGGCTCGCGCAGGACACAAGCCCTCTGCTATCCACAAGCTTCTTAACTACACCAAGACCACGGTGTACCGGGTCTTCAATGCCTAGGAGGTTGAGGGGAAGGTCTGCCACAAAGCCCACGCCATGAGAAGTGACCGAATCTGCACTCCCCACTTCCTTGAAGGCCTTCGGAAGTCCATCAAGGCTTCGCCGGGGACTTCCTTGTCCAGGTTGGCCAAGAACCGTGGTGTGAGCAAGCAGCTGGTCTCCAAGGCTGTGACTAAGGACCTCGGGTACAGGTCATACCGAATGGCCAAACAACACATCCTCATGGCATCCATGAAGGCCACCAGGCTCACCAACGGTAAGCGTCTCCTCAATCACCTGAAGAGCCATGGAGGAAGAATCATCTTCTTCTCCCACGAGAAGAACTAGACTGTGGACAGAAGCTACAACGTCCAGAATGACAGGTGGCTTGCCAAGGAGAGAGAAGAGGTCCCTGCCTTCACCACAAAGTTCCCGGCCTCCGTGATGACCCTGGGTGTCATCTGCAGCACTGGTGAGGTGATGCCTCCTTTCTTCTTCAATCCCAAGGAAAGGGTTAACGCGATAAGGTACTGCGAAGTCATGGAGGAGTTCGTCATCCCCTGGATGAAGGATACGAACGCTGGGAGTGATTTCATATTCCAACAAGACTCAGCGCCAGCACACATCGCCATGAGGACCACTAACCTCTTCAACTCCCACGACATCACTTTCTGGGATCGCAACACCTGACCCTCCAACTCACCCGACCTCAATCCGTGTGATTACTACTGGTAGGGGAAGTTGTAGAGGGAGGTGTGCAAGGTCAGCCACAAGAGCATCGCGGCCTTGAAGGGCTCCATTACGAGGGAGTTGAATGCTGTCGATTCCGCGGAAGTCATTAGGGCATGCAAATCCTTTAGGGGCAGGATGGAGAAGATGGCGACTCCTGAGGGAGGACATGTTGAATAAATTTATTGTTTAATATCATGTCTAACTTTTTCATATTAACAAATACACTCCAAATTCCATTTTTATCAAGCAGGTTGAATTTTAAGATAGTTCCAATTTATCGTGGACACTCTGTATGAAAGAACGCATTTCTCTTTTTATAATACAAATATTTGAAGCTACGTCTTCTTTTTTCTTTTTTTTTTTAAAGTAATATTATACAAAATTCACAAAGGAAATTTGTAAAACTGTCATTTCTTAAATAATAAAATAAAATCTTATATTTTGATTTTTTTTTTCTTTCTAAGAAGATAATAATAAGATCTTTATTATTGTATTTAGAAAAACAAGATAGCTCGAGTGGAAAAGAAGAGTTCTTGATATTGTAGAAAAAAATGCCTAAAAATATTAACAACTGGGACAAAACTTAGAGAACAGTTGTGTATCTATTACCTCAATATAATTTAAAAATATATATATATTACTATGTATAGGGTATTAGATCCTAAGCATTTTTTAGCGTGTGAGTTTTGTTGTTACTGGCAATTTGAACTGTGTTTTATATCTTCTCGAGCTGTTATCATTAGGATTTCCTTCTTGAAGAGATAATATTCAGGGCTGTTGACTCGTGGAAATTTTAGTGTGAGTCCGAGTTCGATTTGAACTTCAAGACAGAGAGCCGAGTACGATTTGATATTCCAGATCAAGTATCGGGTCTAAGGGAAACTTTAAGTCTACGTCCACAATCTGGAAAGTCAAACACTTGGATAGATATATGTAAGGGTAAACGTTTCCTTAAAGTTGGTAACTTACCAATAGGCCTAGTCAATTTTTTAACTATCCCGTTGAAAAATTTACTGTGACAGAATGTGACAAATATTAAATCATCTTTAGACTAGTATATAAGTATTTTTGTTTTAAAATGAAGTAACTTTTGAGAGTAGAAAAATAAATTAATTTATTTCTTGTGTATCTCAATTTATAATCAATAAAAAGTACGACTAAAAACAAAACTTGTAATATAACCATTATTGTTCATGTTCCATAGAAAGTAAGTCGTTTTTCAAACCGGTATCAGCTCTATCTTCTTCATTTCGATGTAAGTAAGATGCATTGTTTGTCTCATCTTCATAAAAATACTAGTATAAATTCTCTAAACTGGCTCAGGTCGCCCTATTGCTTCTTCAGAAGGGGTTTGTTGGCTCTTTTCTATTTCAACTTCTTGTTAATTAATATCAACGTTAAAAATATATCGAAAAAGAATAAAATATGATATTATCTAGATCACTCGTTTCCAAGGTGGTGGGTTTCCTGTGATTTCTGAAAAAGAAGAATATATTTTAATTTTACAATACATGCGATTATTTCTTCGTTGTATTTTTATATTTTTCAATATATGTAGAATAATATTGTCAAGTAACTTATATTATTTGCCTCTGGGTTAAATTTTATAGGATTGATATGGCCTTAAGTAATCGAATTGCATTAAATGCACTCCAAATTTCATATTAATTTCTCAAAGAGAGGTGTAGTAGGGGTCACAACACATTGTTTAAGGGTTGAACTCAAAAAAGTTTTAGAACCAATGATTTAGATCATTATGAGCGTTGTTAGCAAAAACCATATTTAAAATGAGTATATTCATTGAGATATTTAACGTTTAAACTAGTATGAATACTGACGTGTTTTAAATACAAACAATGGGTTAAGGTACGGCATTACGAAGCCAAACGGGCTAGATACATGCCGCCATGCACTAAACTGACTGGTTTTTCGCTAGGCACGGGCTAGTGTGGGTGTCCAGCCTAGGATAAATGTATACGTATATTGCAATCCGTCTATGAATCTTAATGCATACTTAGATACAAAGATGAGAAAACAGACTTTTACTCTGCAAAAAGCGATCATTTAAAAAACAAGCAAAAAGTGTTTACATGTGCTAGTCTTTACTTCAGAAAATGTCTAGATTATGCAGATCCTCCTTCATTGATGCCCTCTGGTAATTTAAAATCAAGTGCTGATATATCGGATCGATATTAGGAAATAGATATATCTTTCAAAATATCCCATATCTGCCTTGTATTGGCATTAAAGAAAATTCTTAGAAATTCCGATATTTGCTCCAATATTTTATATAATGCTATCTGAAAATAAAAAGAAGGGATGGAAAAAAATTGTTTGTCTATTTTTGTAGCCAGGAATGCTTAACACAGAGACAAGTCAGACTTACTAAAAATGAATGTTAAGACCTATGTACTTTTTAAAAAGAGTACGACACAAAGTTTGCCTCTCTGGTTATTACTTTAGGGTAAAGAATCCAACATAAGGTTTATTCATTAACAAAACTTATGATCTTTGTCTTCTATAAGAGTCACTTTTTTTAACGGACATTTTGCGAATATGACAAAACATGGTCAATCCGTACTTCATAATTTAAATATTTTTCATTGAAATAAGTTTGTCTCTAATGCGTCAGCCTTTTCGACCAAGTGAAACATTAACCAACAAATTAAGCATTGTATCCTTAGGATATGAATCTCTTAGCGAACAAAAAAAAACATTATGACTAAACAAAATAAGAGTTTTCAAAGATACGGTATTGAGGCAATGATACTTTATGTAAACAATTAAACTCCAAGTGACCACCCTTGGCCTCTTCAATGACATCGATCCTTGGCATGAATGCCTTAATTGCCTTCTTTGCGTATTTCTCCGCCATGTCAACCATTTCCTCTCCGTAGCCATGACATGAAAGTTTGAAGGGAGTGGGCTGGATAGGACTTTAGCCCCCCTTCCTCCCCGAAAAAAATACATTTTTGCTTTTTAATAGAATTTTGTGTTAAGGGTGATAAAAAGTTTACAAGAATATAGAGTAAAAATTGAATATTTATAATATGTTTTTTGTTTGAATAGCTTTACATTTTTGAAAGGCTGTCGAAAAAATTTAGAAAATGAAATTTTATACCAAAAAAATTATGTTTTTGTAAATAGGTATGGATTTTTCATTTTTTCCCCGCTTAATATTTGAAATTTTTACAATTCAATTTTCGGAGAATAAATATGGATTTTGAAAAAAAAAAAATACTTAAAATTTTTTTCAAGAAAATATAATTTGATATTTTTGAAAAAAATTCCAAAAAGTTCAATGTTCTCATGAATAGCTGTTAATTTTTGAAAAAATTTAATATTTGAAATTTAATTTTTAAAACTTATTTTCCAAAAAAAATCTTATTTTTATAATTTTTTATGAATGGCTCTAATTTTTTTATTTATTGTTATTTTAATGCAAAAAAACAACTCCAAAAACCAAGCCCTCACTCCCCTAAAGTATTATCCGGACTCCCCTAGAAGTGACACAGGACTTCCTCTAGATGGTGCTACAGATTCATTATGGCAGCAGTCTGCTGACGACAGAGGCCATTTTGAATAGGACCAGAAATTGGCCAAGTTGTTCTCACACCTTGTTGTGCTTGTTGGACATAGAGTAGAATTGAGGATCGACATCGGAGTAATGCAAACCCTATATCATTACTTGATATAAAGTAGGATTTGTGTTGATTTCCTTTAGGTCATAGCTGCAAGAAGCTATTACAAAAAACATCATGAGAGCTTAGCCGCTCTCCTCTTAAGCATCCTTCAAATTCTAAGGGTTACCATGTTGATTGTTTTTTTTTTACATAATAAAAATGAACACCCCTAATTATATATATGTATATATTAATAAATAAATAGGAATACACCCCCCCCCTCCCCCTTATCTCCTCTGTCTTTCTCTTCTTCATATCTTAATGTTTCCTTTTGATTTTACTAAGAGAATGATTTGATTAAGCATTATATATTTATTTTTATAGAGAGATTAAAGAAGGATAAAGCAAAATAGTTTTGACAGACAATTAAGTTATATAAAAATATATTTTATTGCATATATGAATCACAAATTGTTAACTATTTTTCGTTTACCTATGTTTATTTACATTCTCCACCATCAGAGGGCGTTCTTTTTAATAATAAATAATGCATAGTTTATTTCCAATAAGAGTTTGAGAGAATTCATACTTAGAGGTACTTATTTTTCAACTTTTTTTAAATTTTGTTAGTGTGCAAAAGTTGTTGTCACGTCGTAAAGAAATAACCTAGTTTTTATTTAGCCAATAAAGATTATTATAAGGCATTATTTCTTATTTTGCATTAAATCATTCTGATAGACATTTTTCTAACCTATAAAAAATATTAATAAACTTTTTTTAATAAAGTAATCTAATATAGCAAAATGAGGTTATAACATAAAGAAACTTTGATGGTTGCTATACGTGGATTATCAAAATTAAAGAAATTTTGCCTTGTTCATACCATGATGAATATGTGCGAACTAAACATGACCTTGTAGAACAATGACATTGTGCATAGGTTATTTTATACAACATGACAACTTTATTGTCTATACAACAATTATTTTAGTGTGTAAATATGGAAAGTTCAAAACTGTTTTATTAGAAGGACGTAAGAAGAGTTGTAGAAAATATGACCAGTCGTATTCTTTGAATAAAAAACAAAAAATGAACATAGGAACATCAGAATATTTTGGAGTAGAGCAGTTTAGCTGTCTTTTCGTTTCATTAAGTTACCTGTGAGAAGCTAGAAGATGAAGAAAGTCATCTCAAGTTCCAGTTTGTATCAAGAAAGAACATAAATTATTCTCTTTTGTTCCAACAAGGACTTACATATGTAACTAGTGATGAAAATCGGGTGAATTTCTAAGCTCACTTTTTTTTTTTTTAAAGTTGGCAAACTGAATAGTAAATTTTCTTTTATACTACATTCAATTATATTTAAAACCCGATTAAACCTTTGTTTGTACTCATGAAAGACTAGAAAATTTGGCGCAGAGTTATAATACTGAGTCCTCGTTGGACTCAGCATTAGAATTGAAAACCGACACTGGAATTATTCTTTCAATATTCCCGCGTCACATCTGATTGAAGCTGATGTTATAAAACGTCAAGACAGCTAACTACTCTCACCAAAACATTCTTCAAATTTTCTTGTTTACCGAGTTGATTTTCTATCTCTTTTTTTATAATATACCCAAAATACTCACGATTAACATCACTGCTTATAACTCCCCAACTAATCATCAGTGATACACTCCAGTATTCATAAACAGATGCACTCCTATTTTCTTTATATTTAGATGTACTTTCTTCCAGAATAATAATGTAAAATAAAAAAACAAGAATGCAATCTACATAAAAATATCGTACGCGTTAAGGTCATATTTTTTTACAACTCTATGCATATCTTAAAATAGACGCTGCGTAAAATCTACTTTGATTTATGGGAGTGAGATGAGGATTTTTTTGTATTTAGGTATTTACTTACTACTTATATACCAAAGTATGTAGGCCTAGCTAAAAATGAATATATTTATGTATACCGTATATATAAAAATGTACTTTTTATTTCTTAAAGCCCTCCTTTTCAAGATATCATCAAGTGCCACAAATCAAATTTAAATTCATATTAAAGTATGGATAACATACAAAGAGCTATGCATTTGGGAATATCTTAGCACATCAACAAAATATAAATATGTAAATGTAAATCATGCATCGTGGTCAAAAATGAACAGGACATTATTTCTTCTGCGAACTGTTAGAGTGTTAAAACTACATATTTTGTACTTTTACGGTAAACAAAAAACTATCCTATAACAGGGTATCATTTGACTTTATATACAATGTACATGGGTAAGGTTGCAAATCGTAAGCATTATGGTATGTTAAAAATAAGACACTGTCATGTTGTTTCATTAAATTAGCTGTGTGTAGCTTTGATTGAAGGAAATAAACAGAAGTACCGCTCCGTATTATGCTACGACATAGGCAGTAATTACTCCGTCGCCGATCATCTATTCTAAGTTCATAAAGGCACATGGACTTATTACCAGCGATGATAACCATAAGCATTTTTTAGGTCGCCCATCTTTTTTTTTTTTACAAAAGTAGTTTTGTAGTTTTTTTAACTTTAAGAGTGTTTTTTTTTTTTTTCTTTTCATAATTCCATTATTCTTTAATTTCTGAAGAGTGTACTTCCATTTCTACGATGCACAATAGAATTGACGTCATTCTTGCGTATGTCCTTTTTTTTCCCTTCCTCCTCCTACCTATTCGTCACAGCTGCAAGTAGCTGATCCAATGAAACGTTATGACAACTAAGCTGCTCTCCTCCTAAGTATTATTTAATTTGTCAGGATTGCCATGTTTATTTTCGGTTCCTTTTTTTGAGCATGCCCAAAATGCTAACACCTTTCATCAGTACTTATAACTGCTCAGCGTTACTCTACGTCAGGGGTAGGTAACTTTTGAGACATGGAGTACCAACTCCATGTCTCAAAAGTTGAAGTACCAATTTTAATATTTCTAATAAATTAGTGAGCAACTACCAAGATTAATGGTGAATTTGCGCGTGCCAGTGAATATACCTCCGCGTGCCATAGGTTGCCGACACCTGCTCTCGTCATTAATGAGCACACACACTCGTAGTTATACTTTATACTTATATTGTATCTTCCTAAGAATGAAAGCGTGTACAAATACTTTGACGAAAGCCACTTTGCGGAATCCCATTTATCGGAACGGACAGTTTTGCAGAAAAAATAATAAAAGTATTATATGATGATTCATGCTGCAATACAATGTAATAAAAATTTACATTACTTTTATTCCAATTTTGAAATATAATATTAATTATTTGCAATCATTAAGGGGTGATTAATTCGTAAAAAAATTGAGTTATTTCATTATGAGGATGCTTCAATAGGTGGCTTAATCTGCTGTTAGAATGATCTTAACAAAAATTGTGAGAATCGCCCAATAAATCTCTAAAACAAAAATATAAAGTGTTTTTTGTTGTCCGTTCTGGATATTTCGATTTATTGGTTGAATATTTTTGGTATTGGATATCAAAGGGACTTTTGTTTCTTGTGAAGCATAAGTTTCTTCTCCAATGTCCTCATACATGGTCAATTATCAAGTGAGCATGGCTATTACTTAAATAAAGTAATAACCACCTCTCACCCAAGTAATAAAACAAAGTACCCTAGCGGACAAAAAATTAATCTCCCACTTATTTACATTTGAACTAATGTTGACCACGTGTTCTTCGTTTCGCCACTAGATTTATAGGTTTGGCCCTAACTAGGTGTTAATGTTCGTATATGATGTCATGAAAGACCTTCCCCTCTCATTGACGTCATCAAATATTTAAATTACGATGACGTCAATACCGTCCTTCACGATATTGCAGTATATTGAAAATATCTAATTATAAACTGTTATAACGACATACCGTGCATCCCTTGTAACTAGGTACTAAAATAAAATTGCAATCACGTTTTGTTTTGCTATTTATATAATATATCTTTTATTTTTACTTCTAGGTAAGTAAAACACACTTTTCCACATAGGCTGGTATATGTCAAATAAAGTCTGCGTAGGTGATGATATACAATATTTAGTAGATGCTTGACTAATTATTGTTATTATTAGAGTCATAATTGTCTACCCATTTTTATGTCAGATATGCATTGCCAAGTCCCTTTGATCTTGTTCTTATCATGTTAAAAGTGTGATTAGTTCGGTCAGGACTCCCGAAAAAAACTAGGGTTTTTTTTACAATTATTTATGGCATATACAAGTTGCAACTCGAAAAATGAGATGAAGAATTTAGAATACTATTAATGAAAATAATTTAATGGGTCTTGGATGGTTGATATATTAATCGTACCCCATCAACACGAAAGCAAGCTAGGAGAATTTTTATCCACATTGAGTAGTGTATTTATATACTTCAACAATTTATCGTCCATTTTTACCAATAAACTATTCTTATTAACCCCCCTTTGGGTGTGCCGCAAATTGCACTTAAAGACATCAAAATTGATCTTCATAATAAAAGAATGATAAATTGATATATTTTATCTAAAAGGGGTCATATTGAGGCCAATATAAGTCAACTTAAATCAAATAAAGGTTAAAAAAAACAGTTAAAGTTCTTGGCAATGTTAATTAATCCCAGAAATTTGAATACAAAGATTGAATTACTGACTCAAATTACTATAAGAAATATTAGGCAGTATGTCACATTAAGTAAAAAAAAATAAAAAAAAAAAACTATTGGGATTTTTACTTTTTCTTGATTTTTATTCAATATTGGTTTTGAGTTGACGCATCACAATTATATTCAGTTTCTGACTTTTTATTAAAATTGCCTAGTTGATAAGACATAATCTGTGGACCCTTCCGCAGCTCAAATGCTCACTGTTGTATTACTCATAAATATACATAATATATGCATAGCTTTAATTGCATCAATTAATAACTAGTTGGATAGGGTATATTGTATAAGTTTGCTCGCACGTCATACTTATTCTTTCTTTCTCGAAATTGGAGACAGCCACAATGGATAGTTGTAAATGAATTATTGCACCTTTTAAATAAAAAAGGTATAAATTTGGAAATTAAAGAGTACATATAATAATTTACTCCATTTAACCAAGGAATCCAATTTGAAGTCCATAAACATGAAGTTCCTTCTCTAGGAACGACCGGGGCCTGAACATATTGAATAATTTCTTCTTCCGAGCGCGTTGTCCATTGAGCTTCGTAACTGTGAGTTTGTCTCTTATGAAGTATTATGTGATTGTGTGTGGGGAGGAAGGGGGGTGATTGACTCGGAGGGAGGCAACTCGTGGACTGAGGAGATTATATTTCATTAAGTAAAGCACTACAACTCTTTTCTTGTATCTACTATGAACCATTAGAATATAATTACAAGATGAACGTAATATGTATCATAGAAACCAACTTTTATGTCATACAATCCATCAACTATTGATACAGAAAATTACTATAAGTATTAAATATAAACTCCAATGATTGTCTAATCTTACATAGAAACTTATTTGAGTAATTGTGATCGATGGAGTCTAGATCCCCCTTCTCTTACTCCAATAATATGTACTTCGTTTTGCGAAACGTCGCGTTGTCCCACTTGATGTAGTTATATCCTTGCAAAGGTTGCAATGATTGAATTTCAACTATCGACTGTTGGAGTCCCAATTTCGAGATAGAAATAAAAATTATGACTTGCAGGCAAACTTATTCTATGTAGCCGTTAGAATTTTGAAAACGATTAATTTTGTAATTAAATAAAGAGTAACAAGGTGTAAAAGTTGTAACTTGAACAATTTGTTTTTACAGAAATCGGAACTTGTACACCATAAGTATATATATATATGAAAAAAACTGCCTTTGTTCTATTTTAAAAGATATTATCAATGAACTAGAAGGATGTAATTTCTTTCATCCATTGAACTCTTTTGGAAAGCATTGACTTAAAAGTAATACAAAGAAAAAAAAATGTTAAAAAAATCCTAATATTGAGAATCAGCAATGTCTTAATATAAATATGCATCGATATCAATTTACCTACCTACTAGGGGTTCACATTTCCCGGGAAATTGTCTTCAAGCGAGATTCCGGGAGGGGGATCCGGGGTTTAACTTGGGAAATATTGGGTTCCTGTTAGTATATACAAAAAAATACTGTGAAATTTAAGTCGAGTGAGCGAAATAAGTATTTGATGTCTTGATAAGTTTGTCCACTGGAAAAGGCTTTATATACCATTAAGGTATATAGGCAGGCTTGGTCACTCCATGACCTTAATTGCTTCTTCTTAAGTCACTCATTTGTTGTCATGGATGTATGTCTCGGGTTATTATCGGGTTATTATGAAAGACATATACACGACAGTGGGCTTTACTGAGGGAAGGAGGTCGTCTCCCAAGATTTATCGACCATCCTCCCTTAGACGCGGACGAGTCGTCCTTTCCACTTAGCAGATAAATACGCTCAAAATATAATTTTCCCATCTCCATGCTTGAAAGTGTGAATGGTGTTCTCGGGGTTATATTCCACTTTTTTCTTCCTCCAAACACTTTTTTAGTTGTTCATATACAGTCTCTCACTGTTAAAATAAATATACCATTAAAATGATAGACTGTAATTTTTCTTTGTTGGCTGTCTAAATTACAAAATCGGCAAGGGATCACATACTTATTTTCTGCAGTTATTCTATTTAAATCTAGTTCTCGCATATATTCTCATTTACCATGTTCTTCATTTGAATCTTAATAGTACTCGGGTTGCTTTTTAGAACCTGCAAGTCCATTATTTTGAAGGTTCTTACACTACACGCTCTGCAAAATAATAACTCAATTCTGATTGATCAACTAGCCAATTGTTGGTGGAAAACTATGAGAAATTCCGGGATCCCGGGATCCTGAGAGATAAATTAGATTACTTACAATCTACATATATAGAAATGTATTTATCTTTCAAAAAATGTTCCTTCCAGCCTTTTACAAATTATATTTGATTTTTTTATTTAAGAAATTCAATTATATTGTTGTGTCTTCTTGACACACGAGATCGTAACGCTTCAAGTGGATACTTAATCCCCTCTCTCTTTCTATTTCTCCTACTCCTGTCATGGAGTAAAAAGCATAAAATATTAGCATGTTATATGAATCAAATTGCAAGTCCTTAGAGCTTCCCTTATTTGGCTGTCATTTTATTTTTGATCTATCATTGCTTGCTATTTTTGTACGTTTATCTCACGCAAAATATAATATAATATGATTTATCATATCATAACAAAACAAACTGTCTTTATTTAAACATAAGTCAAAATCCAGACCTGGGTTTTTTTGTGATCTAATCAATCTACGAATGGTATTATTACACAGCTGTAGTATCTAATTATATTTTGAGAAATGTATTTGGAATATACATTTCAATAGGCTTGGACCCGTTTACCCCTTTCCGTTGATGCGTTCAATGTCTAAACAGATTCCCTACGTCGATTATTCGTTTTTTTGTTGTTGTTTTTTTTTCTGTTCACTCGTTCATTTTCGTACTGTCAAAGAAATACATGAAAAATGACATTTTTGTAGGAACGGTAAAAGTGAACATTCTCACGACTACATGGCAGCTAGTTCGTAAGTATTTTTTTAGTGGTTCGCCTTTTTTGAATTGGTAATCAGAAAATGAATATACTTTTCCTTAGCTGCGGTCACTATTATTTGAATCCTGAATTGTGAACTTCCTTTCCTACTATTTTCAATATTCAAAATCGGATTGAACATTTGCGTGACTTCATAAAAAATGGAGATTAACCTTGATGTTTTGATGCTGAGCTATAGTTATAAGTCCTTGTTGGACTCAATGTAGAATTGTTGATTTTCATTTTTTTTTTTTAAACCTGCCCAAAATACACACGATTTTCATCATTACTTATGAATAAATATAAATGTATTTGAGTATGGTATTAAATTTTTCTTTATATATTTTTTTTTCAAATAATTCATCAGTCAAATCTTACCATCTTTTTTGGAAGTGGTTCACTGGACTAAGTGGACTTGTCTATTTTTCAATTTTAACATATATCTATGTATAATTATTTCATTGTGACAAGGGCCTTCTTGCTACTTCTATGATGAATTTAATCAATCAATTTTAATTTAAACTGATAGAAATTGACGATAATCACTCGTCAAAGAAACAAATGTAATCCAGAGTGAATTTTGAGACAAATCATTCCAGCTTGTTTCTATGCTGACAGGATACTGAATAAAGATAGCAAAATAATAGTGATGTTTATGGATTTTTATGCTGTGGAATTATTAAATTATTGTGCAAATAGTTTTTATCAGAGATGAGTTCTTTATCAATCCTGTTTTCGTAGATGCAGTAGTGATTGACGAATTGTGTTCTTCTTCATCTTTTATTTTAGAAGCTGATGCATTTTTTAAATTAAATATATTTGTACATGCATACATTGCAAATATCAATGATGCATTTTGAAGAATGGGAGTGGGTGGACACTAGTTGATTGCAGTTTTTCCGCTTTGTTTGGATTTTGTAGGAAAAATAAACATTTATATCTTATTAGAAGAACATGACTGCTTTATATAGTGGTTTATTTAATTGTGTAACAGAGTAGTTCTTTTGGAGTCAAAATAATTTTCTAAACCGAAATTTTATGATTCGGACTTGGTACCCTAAATTTGCTGTAGTATAACTAAATTACGAAAGATGCAATGTTAATGGAATCTAGAATATACAACTCAAAACCAATTTGGAATATGTTTAATTACTGTATTTAGCTCTAATTGTTTTCTATATGTCCTCCATTTAAAGCTATAACAGACTTTACACGCCGGCGAACAAATTGGAAGCTCTTGACAATAAAAACTGTGTCTATGGCTTACCAAGCTGTGTGTTGAGACAGATCAGCCATATTGTTGCTACAGAAGTTTTGATTCTTCTTGGCTGTGTAGAAGGGAGGTGCTCCTTAATTTACTCATTGATGTTGTAGACAGGCACTATAAAGATGCAAATGGTATCTGCAGCCTTCTTGGGACTCACACGGCGTGGAGAAAGTTGCTTTTTTTGTTGTTGCTCCGACATTTTCACACTTAGAGACCTGGATACTAGCAATGCTTATTTATTTTTGTTTTAACTTTTGCTTGGATGCTTAATGAAACCTTTTGATTAAAAATAACGTAGAAAAACTCGTAGTTAAATGATATTCCAAGTTTTGTGTCCTCACTCTTTAGGCAAACATGATATTTCTCCGGATAAAAATGACAATTTTGTGATTAGAAAAGAAAAAACAGTTGTTCCGATTGTGGTTGTGTTTTTTCATTCATTTTTTAATTGATCGTCCTGGTATTCACATCTCTCCATGATGAAAGAATTCCCGCCTATTTTTGGTGCATTTAAAAAAAAGCATAACCAAATAATATTATATATATATAGATTTGCTCTCTACTAATGCTATTTTAATGAAAAAGGTTGTCCTCTTTAAATGAGTAATTCGTTTTCTCGACACAAAATCGTACAATAGGAAACTGATGTTAACAAGGGTTTGTTATATTTTTAGTTATAGTATAAGTCACGCTTTCGCCCTTTACAAAAATTCTACCCCAATATATATATACATATATACAGGGTTGTAAGTATTTTCGTGATTAAAAAAGAACAGAAAGTTAATATTCTAACCCTGACAATTTGAAGAATGTTTGGGAGGTGAGCTGCGTGGCTCTTATGACTTTTCATTAAATGAGCTACAAGCAGTTGTGAGATGGAGGATATAATCACAAGTCCTACTCTGTATCATGTAAGCACTTTGGTAGGAATTACTCCATTTTCGAGCCTCAATTCTACTTGGAGTAAGCATTATTCTCTATCAATCATGATAGATAATAATTCATGAGTACTTTGATGGGTTTCCTCAAGAATGAAATAATTAAGACAACAGCTTTGAAAAATAAAAATCACAGTTTCCAACTATAAAAAAACTTTCACAATCATGAATGCTTTAGATTTACAACCCACAACAACAATAAGTATGAGGAAGAATTTTATGTGCTCAATTTCTGAGGCTTCAAAATAATTTATTATTGCAATTATATATTTTTACAATAGGGATATATAATTATATTTTATTTATTTAACTATTTTGGAGACGGAGGTTTCAGGACTGAGGGAGTACATAATACTTATACCGAAATGTTTTGCAACAATAAATACTCTTCCTCCCTCATAGCCACTTGTGACAATGATGTGGTTAAAATCCACTGCAAAAAAACCATTGTACAGTTATCCCACATATGGACAGTAATTAAAAAAGATCTTCATATTTACAGTATTTAAGTGTTATATACATTCAACACTTAAATTGTTAAATCGGAATAAACACCAATGATTATCTCATTTAAATCAAGTGGAAAATTGGGTATGAGAAAACTAAATAAATATGGCGTGAGAGTTTATAGTTTGAGTGTACAACATAAATAAATTAAAAAGGGCATTCCTTTATAATGATTTTTTCTTGAACCAATATTGATTTCGAATTTACAAATAATATTTATCATAATTAATATTTGTCTGAGAAAAAAGTAATTTCATAGTTCCCGCTCCTTTTTTGAACTAAGTATATCTTGTTCATTATTGGTCACATCTGATCATACGATACTGCGTTGTAAAGGTGGAAAGTATATTCTACCAACACTTTGTTAGACAGTATTGCGCTTAACCTGTTCAGTCGTGAAGTATCGTGCGTCGAGTATGGAGGTCTCAAAGGAAGAAATTCGGCTTATTTTACATTTTCACGACGTCACGCGTCAAAAGTGAGAAAAAAAAATAATAGAAAGACAGTTTGTGTTGCACAACAGTGGTTCGAGCAATGCCCCCCTTCGTTCTTTTTAGCATTCTACTGTAAGCAACTCAATCGTTTGAAGCTGGTGATCGAACAGAAGCGGCTAGCATTGGTGATTAGAAGACAGCAAGACATAATCAAGACAACGACAGGCCCCTCATATCTTTAACGAAGCTCCGGAAGCTTCGGGAGCTCGGATGGGAAGTTTTTATGCATCCACTCTAATTTTCTGGACTTGGCACTAAGTGACTACCTCCTGTTCCTTTCTATGGTCAATGCGCTTGGGGGTACAAATTTGCGGTAATATATGACTGTGGAAATTGGTTGTCAGACTTTTTTGCTAATAGGAACAAGGGCTTCTACGAAAAGGGTATTATGAAGTTGGATTCTCGTTGGCAACAAATTATCAAACAGAACGGGGACTACTTGGTTTTAATTGGATGATTCTAACATTTCTAATAAAGCATTGAAGTAATGTGAAAAATACGAAATTACTTTTTCCCCAAACCTTTATTAATTATTATAGTTCAGAAAGTTGTATTATTTGCCGCAAGAATCTTGATCATGTTGTTAACAAACAAATATAAGTAAACAACGCTCATGTTCCATTTTTTGTTTTTTACAAATTACATCCTAATTCAGTGGGACTCCATATTAAGGGGAAATAGTTGGTACTTTCACTATATAAAATAGACAAATTTCAAGTAATCTTAATGAAACTATATTAAATAGTTTTAATATAAAAGACCGTATTAAATCCTATTTGAATTAAATCAAATTAATACATATTAAAAATCCTCATTTTTGGATCGACTAGGATGAAAAAAGAAAGATAATTGGATTAACTTCTATGATTCTTACAAATGTAAAAGTTAATTTAGTGTCTAAACGATGTGTAAATTATGTTATAATAACATATTTTTAATACACATAGTGGCTTGATATATAATATAACTAAATGATTAATACATTTTTGATGGATAGTAAAGGCTTTTATTTGTGCATCAATATATATTATGACTTTCAAATACACAACATAAGGGACTCATAGTTGATATTTGTACTACATATAATGGCCAAGTTCCCAATAAATCTTGATTAAACTTCATGAAATGGCTTTAATAATAATTCAAGAAAAAGACTTAACATCTGCATTGAATACTTGGGGTTGCCAATAATAAATAGTTATATATGGTTATAATCAAAATAATATGGACTGAATGAAATGTTTTAATTTGTACAATTATTTTTGTTGTTTTATTCGATTAGAGACGATAAAAGTAGGACAATTAAGGAAAAGTACCTTATTCTTTGCATTTAATAATTAATTTTTATCCACAACATAGAAAATAAAATTGTATAACAATGTAATAATATATTACTAGGTAGTAGAGGGATAAAAATTATACAATCGACAACAACTATTAATAATAATAATTATTGGCTGTTTAGACTCCCAAAAACTTCTTAAACTTCTGACATCACATGAAAACACTGTATGGGTTAATAGTAAATCCAATCATCAAATTATTTTGACAAAATATAATATTGATTTTTTTAAAAACAATTACACTTCAACATATATATTTAAAACAAATATAATTTTGAGTCTTTAGCCATTTCAAACTCAATCACAGACAATGCCTACAAACTTTGCTAATCTTTTAAGATTTTAATCCTTTTATCATTTATCAAAATGATTGAAATATCATTTTATATATTTAATTACACCATTCATTAAGTCCCACTGAATTACTATGAAGGTGACTTATGTACTTATGCATAAGATATGCTTATTTTTCTTTCTCTATCTATCATTAATAAGGATCCACCCACCCCCTTGTGGGATACCTCGATGGAAATTCCTCCATGTCTATGATAACACTAATATATCGTAGGTTGATGTTTATTTATTGGGTTATTATATATAGGTAGTACCTATAACAGCACTCAACCCATAGTTCTTGTAATACAGTATGGCATATATTTAGTTGTGGTGAAATCGGTCCATGACCGTTATGTCAGATGGTAGACCAAAATTAATCGTTTTCGAATCAAGGATCCTTTATCCTTAATATATAGACCCATTTTTTTTGGTCAGAATCAATGTACTGATTTTCTTTGCATATCTTGATTAATGAGTAGAGTTGACATTTTTGTAAGGAAAAAAAGAGCGCGAGGTGAAGGCGGGAGCGTGACATAGAGTACTGCCGAATAAAGAGCTTTTTTAATATCATCTACCCTTTATATCTTTAGAGACAATTAATTAGTAAATAAAAGAGGGGAACCTTCTATATTTAAAATAGCATGAGTGTAGGAAAACTATCATAGCTATATTTATTTTACTATACATACATTATTAATACAACGTACACCAAAGTTGGGCTAGAATGCTTACTTCTGAGGGATAAGTAAACATTATGATAACCTATTAAATAAGGGACAAAAAAGAAAAAAGACCGTGTTTCCTTTTCAAACTTTGAACCATAGTTTTTCCCGTACAAATATGTAAACTCTATTTTTGAGTTATACAAATATGATTTCTACAACACATTTAACTGTATATATCGTTATTAGAGATCAATGTTCACAGTTTTAAAATTCAGATGATGTCATCAACAATTCATCCATAGAATCGGTGAAGACCGAATTTTTTTAGGGATCAGTCCAAACCACACTTCTTTAAAGGACCAAATGACTTTGGTCCACTATAAATCATAATGGTCTCAGACTGGTCTAGGATTTTCAGAACAAAATCCAACACTAATTTATAGTATGGATATTAGTATTGAGACTCGGCCGTTCGTAATTTAATCGAGACCGTGCGACAAAAGTTTTGTCGACCGAAATTTAAATTTGTAGACCGAAAATAGTTCACACATAACTACATTCGTTCTTTTTTCTAAAATTATAACTTGTTCCTCCATTTTTTTTTTGTCTAAGAAAATGACATGGATGACATTAGCTAGAATTATAACGGTTTTGGACCGGTCTAAGATTTTCAGACCGAACCTCAACACTATTACATACATTTTTAGTTGACTTTATGCAAAAAATTATAAAATAATAATAATTCCTTTTATTATTATTTCAATGAGACTCATATTAAATTTTGCATAGTAACTTATCTCTATGTATATGAGTTGACGAAAATGTGCAAAACTATATATACAAAAAGACAAAAAGTTTATAGTAAGTTTACTTTGTATCTTATCTAGATATATAAATCCCAATGGGGGAGGTGGAAGAGAAGGGCTGGATTATCTAGGTAAAACGAGACAAAGAAGATTAAAAAACTTATTTATTATACATTTATTAACAGCAGAAATAAATCCAAATACTGTTAAAAAGATAAATCAACTCTAAACGACTATGCGACAGCTCTTCCCTTTGCAGACTGCTGTTACAAAAATAAACCACCTTGTTTTTTTAGCAATGTAAATAGTCATTTGTCTAATAAATTATTTCAAAACTCATTAAAAGGTTTAATGAAATTTCTTTATTACAAACTAGAAGTAGTACCGGCATTGGCCAGTGTAATTACGCATCGGCTTAAAGACAAATTTTGCTGAAATAATACAGAAGATAACTCACACGTAACTACTCAATACTTATATCAATTCATATGTGCTCTCTCCTCAAAATGAATCAATAATAATAAGAGTTGAAAAAAAAGTTTCATATCACGTGATGACTGTTGAGGAAGGTAGTGATTTAGTCTCTATAGCGCTCAATAACAAAATACGATGCCACATTCAAAACACATGCGATTTGTATACATGCCAGCCTTTATAAATGCGTATGAATTATTACTTATGATAACCATTAGAGAGCAATAACAAAAAGAAATAGTGCTACATATTCGATTCTACATGAACACACCTTTATACGAACACATTGTTATTGTTTAGATCAAAATGTGTTAATGATAATCACCAGGGACCATTATATACAATGCTCCCTGGTGATTATTGTACAGATATACAGATGCTCATTGCTTTATTAATAACATAATATTAAATACACACTGGAACGAGTATGCACTTAAAATCAAAAATGATCCCACCAAAGTTTCTAAGCTTTACTTCCAACAAATTAATACTGCTTGAGCCTGTTCTGACTAATATAATTGCAATAAAAGTATTGACGTACTGTTAAACATCAATAGGATGAATCCCGATATGTCTGAGTAGATGTTTAAACAAATAAGAATCCATGGACTGTGCCAAAATGATTCCAACGTCCGCTGTGATAGCAAAAATTGTTTTATATCTAATAAATTTTTTCCAATTCGTTTAATATATTTAATCATAACACCAACTGTTTTAATGAACAACTAACAATTAATGCTATGATTTTTTTCAAATAACTAAATTGATCATAATTTGATTTCCAAACGGAATATTTTGAAATTAATAAATACTAGATACTTTAAAAAAAAAAATTCTATGCTAAACAAAGAAAACACATTTTTTCCCCTCAATTTAAAAAAAATTGTTATTATTAATTTTTTTAATTTGCTTAATAGAGCAGAGTCTCAATAAAATTTTTCGGCCAATTCTTAGCATAAACGGTATTTTTTTCCCTCAAGAAACAGAGCAAAATTAAAAAACGGAATTGTTTTGATCCATTGTTTTAAAAATAACAAAAAGCAGCCTCACGCTTTGCACAATAACTCACAAAATAAAGAAAAAAATTATCATGAACTTTTGACCGCTGTCTTTGGAAGGTTGGTACTAGTGTTGAGACTTGGTCCAGCACCGATTTTTTCGGTCTCAATTTATGGACCGATTTTTTTCGATCTTACCCTTTCGACCGATTTTTTTCAGTCTAATATATATATTATGAGAGACCAAATTTCTTTTTTTATAGATCGACCGTCATTGATTTTTTCATTATATTTAACAAAGAATAAATATCTGGATAACCTCGAAAGTCTCAAACAAATACTCTATAATTATAACATAAATTTATTGATGTGAGCTATCTCTGTTTAAACTTCGTATGACGTAATTGTACTTGAAAATACATATGATGTCATGTTATAAATCATTTATCTGTAACATTGGTCTAGACCGATTTTTTTGGGATCGAACTAGACCGAATTTTTCCTTTGGACCGATCTAGAACGAAATTTTCTATGAGCCCGTTGCAGACCGAGATTTTTTGTCTCCAACTGGTCTAGGATTTCCAGCCCAAAACCCAACACTAGTTGGTACTCACTGAAAATGAGCTGAATAAAAAGAAATAGCGATATCTATTTGTGAAGCCAAGGACTTTTCTGTCCATGTGTTATAATTTAATTAATTTAGAAAAATGATATACATATGTTGTTATTAGGTATATTGTAATATAATTAAAACATGAATATTTTTTGGAAATTATGTGCAATGCTTCTAATACATAATTAATCTTTTTTCTTTGGCTTAATACACTATAAATATTTTTTTTAAAAGTAATAGAACCGATCCGAACAAAAACCAAATGGCACCAAAACAGCACTGTAGTTATTTACAAGTGAAAACTTTGGAACCCTTGATTAATTATTATTTAATATTAGGAATTGTATCCGGAGTTATTAGACGTTAACGAACAGACAAACTAAAAATGAATAAATATAGAAGATAACTGCCCAAGAAATTATGAGTGTTACTCTACGTTTTTATGAGAACACTCCCACTTAGCAACTCAATAATTAGTTGATATCTCCTAAAAAATGACAATTACAGCTTTATCTTAAAAACTAGAGGTAGATCCCCGCATTTCTTTGACTTATTAGATGTCGATCCAGAGACACACTTTGCTCTAAACATATAAATTTGTTTTATTAATTTGGTAGATCCTCAAGAAATCATCAGTTTTATTTTCCGTTTTTACGAACCCATTCACACGTAATCAATCAATACTTAGATGTTCTCTTCTCAATAAAGATACCAGCTTGAGAAAAAAATTAAAATTGAGTCCTCAAATCCTATTTTATACAACTCTATACTACATATACTTCTTTCTATTTTTTATTATTACGGAAGCTCGATGCTACGCGCAAAACGCCTTCGAGATTTCATTAATGTGACTACTTTGTTATCTCTTATATCAAAAATGTATGTACAGATTACATACATACAGAGCGACAGACAAACTTTGATTTATTTATATAGATGACACAACATACTTATTGATTTGTAATTGTTAGTAAACCGTGTGTATTCTGGGCTTTTTTCTTTTTTGAATTGGTAATCTGTAGAATAAATTATATTTTCCTCAGCTGTTGTCATTATTATTTAACTCCTCAGCTGTAACCTTTCTTTCCTACTACATTCAATTATATTTGAAACCCTGATTTTGTGTGCTTGTAAAAACGGAGAGTAAACCTGAGGATTTGTTGCGGAGTTTTAATCGTAAGTCTTTAAAAGATTCAGAGCAGAATTGAGAATCAACACCGGAGTAATTTTTGCCAATATCCTAGTTTACTTCATTCTACCCTTGCCGATTGTAGCTGATCCAACGAAACGTCCAGGAAGCTAACTGCTCTCCTCTAAACCTTCTTCAAAATGTGAGTGTTACATAAAGATTTTCGGATTCTTTGTTTTTAACATGCGCAAAACACATGATTTTTATCAAAAGTAATTGTCATCCAAAAAGTTAAAAATGACTGTTTTAATACATATATATGAAAGATCGAATGGGATTTCAATCATTGCACCGTATTTTTTATCATAAGTTACAATGGTAAATTCTTCATTTTAAGTTATTCGTTTAGCTTTTGTAGTAATTGGTTGGATCTACTTAAAAAATGTACAAGTTATATCCTGTTCCAAAGCCCAACTTCTACTCAAGAAGAATAAATAATTACAGCAATTTCTTTTAGGAAATATCTAACTGTTGTACTTCAGAGTGTTCGAGACAGTTATTATTTATTATTTTCACCAATTTAAACAGGGAATGTCAATACTGTTTCTAAAAAGTTTTACATACAAAATAATGTGCGGTTGACACATTGTTATATAGTTATATACGAAATGAAGGTTTCTTTCGAACTAATTGCAAAGCTATTTATCTTTGGATAAATGTATGTACTTCAAGCTAGAAATATCAACCAAGTCTCACCACATCTTTTCTATAGCTACTTTTTAAATAGCTTTCAATCAAAACATAATTGACTATTAAACTCAAACATTTATTAATACAATAGTTTATATTAATTTATAGATAAAACATATTTTAATTTTTGTATTTCTGTCTAATATAGGCGTACAATGCAGTTAGTGATTCCAAATAGTCAATGCAAAAAAAAACCTCAATAATCTATTACGGGCTTCAAATAAATAGTTTAAAAGTGCATTTTTTTTAAAGGAGATTATTATCGTATTGTTCAAATGACGTTCTCTCAATTTATCGCTATGACTTCATTGTTTGAGACTGTAAACATGAGAATGAAATAATATTTTGCTTCTATCAACATGTTCGTAGCTCCATTTAGAGTTGCAAACATATATTTACTCATATACATATATACAAACATAACTTTCAGTGTTGAGACTTGGTCCAAGAGCGTATTTTCTTTTCAGTTTGCTCTTTAGTGATTTTTTATAGACGATTTGTACCAATATTTCTGTCCACATCTCAATTTCAGACCGTTGATCGAAATTTAATCGTATTCGAACAGTGAACCGATTTTTTTAGTCTCAATCTATGGACCGATTTTCTTTCTACGCAGGATTTATGAGTTGTACAAATATGTTTTTTGCAACACATTTAACTTCATATCACGTTATTGTAGGGAGCTGTTCAGTCTCAGACTCGTCTAGGATTCGCATAATTTTGAAAAGCACATGACGTATTCATCAGTTCCTCTATAGCATACAATAATGGTCAAGTACATACATAAAATATAGGAATATGTTCTAATTTACGAGCGCCAGTGAATATGCATCCGCGTGCTAATAGTGGCATGTGTGCCATAGGTTGCCAAACCCTGCTTTATAGAGTCAGTCTATATCTAATATTAAAGAAAATTGATTTTTTGAAAGACTGAGTTTTTCATTGGGACTCACCAGACTAAATTTATCTCTGAGACCGGTTCAAACAGAACTTCTTTAAAATACGGCATTATTTCCGTCCAATTAAAGTTATAATTTTCTCAATTGGTCTAGTATTTTCAGAACGAACCCCAACACTGATAAGTATGAGGGTTGTTTAAAAAGTCCGTGCAAAGTCCGAGAGTTGGCTCTAACTGGTGCGTAACGAGGTTATGTTTAGTTAGTAGCATCTCTTGGAAGAACACACCAACTTTCATCCAGTTTGGTCTATTTCTTTTTTTTTGGTTTTTGAAGTCAAAAATACAAAGTAAAAAAAAGTCTATTATTTTTCCAATAGATGGCCTTAGTAAAGTGCGATCGTTTTACGATACAAGTAAAGAAAAGTACCCTATATTTGACAGTTTTTCTTCGATAAAGGCGAAATCGTAAGGCTGGCGGCTTACAATGTTAATAGTGTCCTAATACTGAAACAGAAAATAAGGCCGTATTTTCAGGAGCGTCATCTGAAGTGCCTAAAATGTAAGAAATTTTTGCTTTATACTTTAAATTTTTTTACCAAATTTCTTTTTATATATAAATAGTTATAGATTTTGGAAATTTTGAATCCAAAAAATTTAATTTTTCAATTTTTTTCCAAAAAATTAATTTTTTTGTGAATACCTATTGATTTTTGGATTTTTTTAAATTCGTGTACTGTCGTGATTTTCATTTAAAAACCGGACAATCGACTCAACCTAAAAACAAATAATTTTTTATCAATAGCAATGAGTTTTTGTCCCAAATATTTAATTTATGTTTAATTTTTGAAATGTTTTCCAAAAGAATAAATTTTTGAAGTTTAATTCTTGAAATTTTTTTACAAAAAAATTTAATTTTTCAATTTTCTTTTCCAAAAATTCAATTTTTTGTGAATAGCTATAGATTTTTGAATTTTTTTATTCGTGCATTGTCGTGATTTTCATTTAAAATTCGAACAATGGTGTCAACCTATACTTAGTTTTTTTCAGGATCATCAATTATGCCTATTTAAATATCTTCCTTACCCTCACATCCCTAATTTTATATATATATAAAATATATACATTTGCATTCTACCAACTTTCTAATTCATTTTGCAGAAAAACGTGCATAAATTTGCATTTTTTTCTAACCATAAAGATTATGTTATTTAAGCTTGATATTACTAGACTTTTATATTATTTTGTTTCGCTCAAAATGAAATTATCTTACAGACTTAACCAAACAAACATTTTCCTTTAGAATGTTAGTTATTTTTTGTAATTATCATATAGGAATTTCATAAAGGACTTTTAATCCTGTCTTCATCTACTTAATATAAATTTATATTAAAAACTAATGACATCACTACATTTAAGCTGTTTTAAATTTCAGCTTGGCTTAAATTTAAATCGAGTTGGTGCAATCAGTCCATAATATTATCAGATATATAATAGTATAGATGATTATAAATTACCTTTCTTTAAAAAAGAGGTTTTGTGAGGACAAAACTTAATGATTGATTATGGAAAAAAAGATTATAGTTACAAAAAGTTAATTTTTAGAACTATACAAGAATATTTCAAAAGTTGTTTTTTTACATATACATTAATTAGCTAATAATTACGTTTGCTCACTTTTCACATTTTTTGTTCTTCCATAAAATATTTGGAAGCCATGTGCCTTCCTGAAATATGCTCCATATTAGTTTTTTGAAGGGGAATATTAATATGTTGCTTTATGGACGGTTAATTTATGGTTTTTTATTGTAATTTTTTGATAAATATAGAACTACAATTTTCCGCATTTTTTTTTTACCTCCGACAACGAAATTGCAGGGAGGTTGTGTTTTTGCCTTTGTTTGTTTGATAGTTTATTTCTGTGTTTGTCACGAGGATTACAACAAAAGTTACAGATTGATTTGGATCTAACTTAGTGAGAAAATTATATATGGTCACAGTGAGAGGCCATTAAGTTTTGAGAGGTCCCCTAGCAAAAACGTTAAAAATACATGGCTGACCATTACTTTGGAATATATTGCTCTACAGATATAAAATTGGTGTCCTTATGTAAGCTTAATAAAGATGATTTATAAATGAAAAAAATACAATTTACCCATTCTACTATTTGTTTTAGTTTTTTCTGTGTCGTTGTGATACGTCAACATAAACTTTACCTAGGTAGTCTTTTTTTAAAATGTAGATTTATTTAAACAAGTAAAAAAAAAATCTTGTTAAAAAGACCTACCAAAAACTGCGCATTTGACCATGGAGTGTCAAATAGCTAATGCATATAATACATTTATTTAAAAAATAGAGATGCATATGTTTATAAAGAAGAAACTTATGATTTTGGGGGTCAAAAATTAATGAACCAATTATTCTTGTAGAAATCAATTGGAATGAAAAATGTATCAAAAAAAGTAAAAAAATCATAATATTCTTTTCTTTATATATACAACCCAATATTTAATAGAGAATATTTGAGGCATTTATAGGCCCTGTATTCAAATTTGTTGGAGTAATTAAAATACTCTAGAAATTTATCTAGAATTTAGAACCTTTATTAGATTTAAGAGACTTACATTTCTCCCGATATGAGTCTTTCAAATAAAATCCCTCCCTTTCTCATTTTTTTATTTTGACTAACAATTTTGGCTATTTTAAGGTTAATAAGAATAATTTGTCGATAAGATTTGACGATAATTGATTATAGAATGAAATATCAGCCACACTCAATTTTGAGAATTGAATTGTACCCTGCTTTTGTGTTGGCTGGTTTTTTTTGTTTCTTTTTCAGTCCGTTACGTGTCTTTATCATTTTCCATAAGTTCAAAATATGACTCATATTAAAATTATTTCTCGAAATGTTGCTTATACAATACTTAATATAATATAAAGGATTTTGAAAGACAAAAAAAAAAAATATACCAGAAGTTCCCTTAAAACACGAATTCAATTGCCATTGTACACATTTATAATAATGGAACTGTCTTAGTTGGATGAAATGAATTGTATTGTCTCATTCAATCTATTATTTTAAAAGCCATGGACTCAGTGTTTGTAGTTATTATTCATGACGAAGCATTCCCGTTGTGCTATTTTTCATTTTTTTATTTTAATGATGATGTAATTAAGTACTAATTATATGTATGTGTAATGTTGGTTACAGCCTGAATACATTGTTTTATATTCTTTGCAGTCTGTATGCATAGCCTTTAGCAAAAGGGATGAAAAATGAGCTTATCAAATGGGGAATCATAAATTATTTGGCTCCTATTCTCTCAATCTACATAAATATTAGTGTTGGGTTTCGATCTGAAAATACTAAAACCGTCTGTGACCATTATGATGTTTAGAGGATCGAACTTATTCGGTCCTCTAAAGCAGTTTGGTCTGGACTGGCCTCATTTAAAAATGGATCTATACCGATTCTTTAGAGAGTCGGAACCCAAAAATTGAAGTATAATTTAATTAAAATATTATCCCCATCATTTTTAATATTGGGGTTTGAGTTCGCAATCAAACGAATCTGAAACAAAAATAAAACATTGTTTGAATGCCTCGTCTCTAATGGTAAAAATGTCGGAGCAGTCAATCGAAAAAGACGTCGCTTGTGCAATCTCCTCGGCGCCGGTGTCAGTGGAAAAAAGGCTACAGAGACAGTTGGTATCTGGATAAGGCCTGCCTTCAACAACAAGAATTCCATTACAACATCATACAGTCAAAAAGAACCAAAACTTTTGCACCAAAATATGGATGACTTTTGATTTGCCTTCAAGTGGCCCCTTTCAGTCCTGACCTCAAACCTATGGGCTTTGCAGTTTGAAGTACTTTTTTTGAAGAATGTCTCCCGTACTTCTCATACAAAAATTGGATTCCCTTCGAGCTACCATAATGACATTGTGGTACGCCATAAACAAGGTCTTCAAGAGCTGCCAATCTGTTCGCCAGCGTATGTAGGCCCTATTTGCTTGTGAAGGAGGACCTATGGAATAGAAATATAGTTAAATATAGTATTTAAACATGTCACAAATTGGTTTTGAGTTGTCATTTCTTGATTCTATAAAAATCACGTTTTCGTAACTTGTCCCCACTCCGAATATTGAGATCGAAAAAATATGTTCATCATATGAATACGATTAAATTTTGGTCTACGGTATGGACCAAAATATCGGTTCAAATCGTTCTACAAAATCAATTATTGACTCAAATATATGCATTAATTATTAGGCCTAAATGATGTAAAAAAATTATTGGAATATTACATTTGAGATTTTTATTCAAGATTGTTTTGATGCTGACGCGCTACATATGTAGTTATTTTTTTAATCAAAGAGTGGGCCTAGAAGGCGAATTATATATTAAAGGTTATGTATTTAAATATTGAGCCACACTTGAAAGGTCATAAAATTAATGGAGGCTAATATACCAAGAATACCTATTTTGAAATTACATTTTAAGCATGTAGGCTTATATCTCTCATTTCATCTTAATTTGTTGTTATAAAATGTGTCCCTTTGTTGATACAATATATAAAGATATTTATGACATGTTTTCATATTTGCCAAGGTTAACTTTGTATCTTACTTGTACCTTGTTATCATGATAAACGTGGTGCGTCCAGATAAAAATAATCATGAACAACTTTAAAAAGAAAGAAAAAATTGATAGACATATTTCAGTCAATTACATAAATACTTCTTATTCAAATTTATGGGATGAGATAAGATCCTCAATAATTTTAGCTATAGTTTAGAGCCTTTATTTGATTTGAGATACTTATAATGGCCCCAATATGGATCCTTTCAAATAAAATATATCCATTTATCATTATTTTATTGTGACAATCCATTTTGTCTACTCAAAGGGTTGATACGAATAATTTGTTGACAGATAGTTCATTATAATATACAAATATAATATACACTCAATTTCGTGAAAAACATTCTAGCTCGCTTTTCTAATACGGACAGTATATATACTACATAGCTATTAGTATTGGGACTCTGTGCAATATTAATTCTGTCCACTAAAAATCATAACAGATTCAGACTGGTGTAGGTGACTTTGGAATTGTTAAGAATGGTTATTGAATAATAATTCCATAGTTGGGAAGAATTGGCTAACCCCTAAGACCGGTCTGAGACCGTTATGATTTTTAGTAAACCCTACTAATTCGGTCCTTTTATGGAACTTCGGTCTGGACTGGTCTCACAGAAAAATTAACATATATAATACAAAGTTATTAGTGATGACACTCAGTCAAATATTTTTTTTTTTTTTTCTCAATACATTCAGAAGCGATCTTGTCTGAAGTGTGCTTAAGCGAAAATGGATCATACCAGATTACATTAACAAAATCAACAAGAGCTCAAACGTGACTAAGGTAGGCACCTTGAAATTAATTACCTAGTGAAAAACACATCTACGTTCCTTAAAATTCATAGTGTCGACTGGCACAGACCTTAGCCTAAATGGTGTCCCGATCTCATAATCAAGTGGTTCCAGATCTCGTGAGGCAGGAGGCTAGAATATCCAGGGCCATAAATCGCCCTTTATCCGATTTAGGAGTTTTTTTGGCCTTGGTCAATCTAGTGGCCTTTACCCTTGCTGTTGAGTTCCATGTATTTCAATGCATTCCTGATCATCCTTCCACTAACGTTGTGTTTTTTTTGGGAGCTTGTGCATCGAGGCTGATAATTTCCCTCAATAATTTCTCCCGTAAACTCCTCCGATCGCTTTATGTTGTGGTACCCACAACATACCCCACAAGGTTTCCGTTGATAGCTGCCATCAGCCTCAAACGTCTTCCTGATCCTCAAATCAGTGTACCTGATGACTTCCACAATCTTGATAAGTTCACAAACAGAAACTCCCTCGTGGATCAAATCAAGCACTCTACGTTTCTTCGACGACATCACGAAACTGACTTTGTTTACAAAAATTGTATGATGCAAAAAAAGTTCTTCTCAAAAGTGGTCTTTCAAATAATGTATGTTTCCTTGTCCTACGTTAATTTGTTTGGAATTTATTTAATTTATTTGTGGTATATTTTTGCTTATACATACTGTACATAGATCTATTTGGACGGATATTTTGGTCGATACGGCGGTGTCAGACCGTGGTTCGAAATTCAACCATTTTCAAATATTTACTAAATTTTTTGATCTATGGGCCAATGGTATGCCATATACCAAGTAATATGTGCTGTATGCACATAGAAAACACTTTAAACCTCATATGACATCTTTGTACCAATGTTCAAAATTCGGAAACACAATTCATAAATAAAATAAGACTACTCCTAACTTTAGGCCGATATAGATCAAATTTTTATATATGACCCGTCCTTTCTGAACTTCTGTAAAAGGTTGAATTAAAAAAGGTACAACAAAAATTATAACGGTTTCAGACTGCTATAGGATTGGCAGACGGAAACCCGACACTAAAACCCATTACGCTGGCAAAGTTGATACATTGCAAATACAATAATGACTATGATTAAGGGGTCAAACATTCTTGACCTCCTTTCAATGAGCTTCCAATTTATAGTATGTACAATATAAGGGGTATAAATATACTTGTAATTGAATAATTATTCTGATCATTGATACGACATTTTTCTACTCCTGTAGAATAGATCAAACGGATTTGATAAATGTAGGTAGAATGTATGGATATATATCGTAAATATTGTGTCATCATCTTAATGTTTCAACAAAGGTATACTGCATATATACTGATGTACATATTACTTAAGTGCATAAATGCCATTTCAGATTTAGATTAAAAATGCAAATCATAAATTTAAAAAATAGTTATAAATATATCCAAATATTATAACCATGGTCATAACTTTGTAAAATTAATAAACATTACTCAATATTCTATTAGAATATTAATAATTAGTTAAATAATTAAGTAGTATTTGCTCGTTGTATATTTTAGTTGATTGTCCTAGTTCTTTTTACCTGTGTTACTAAAAGTGATTGGTTAAAATCAAATTAGCTTCTTGTTAAGTTGTGAACAATTGCCAACAATTATTGAAGAATAATCCCAAAATAAGAATAATTAATTACAAATTGATTTGTGCCTTTTTTTTCTCTCTTTTTAAGAAAAAAAGTTGCGATACACAATAAAATTATCAACGTTTATATCCATAATCTTGATACGAAATCAATAATTTTTCCATTCCAGTCCTAAATCATAGACCGATATTTTGGTCGAGAATCAATCTCAAACTGTAGAAGAAAAAATTTATGAGTCACCGTAGTATTTGATAACACATGATTGAAGTGATGTTTCCTCATTTTAAATCATAATTGATGTCATCAGTAGTTCATTAAAATATTGATTCAGATTGAAGTTTTAGATGAGATCCATCAAAACTGTATTTATTTATGGGATCGGTCTAAAAAAATTAGAACGCTGTTAAACTGGTCCAGAATTTATGGACCGAATTACAATACTATATATTTAGCTTTTATTTTTTTCCATATTCTTTCATCAACATTGAATCAGATAAGGGCTGTCGTTGTATCTACATTGAATATGTGTACAATATGAGACAAAACATTTTTCATTTTTTAAAGGACTGAAGTACTACTTATGTATATAGTCCGTTTCATTCTTTGCATTAATACAAAAATTGTCATTTTGAAGTTTATAACTGGTAGAGATACTTGATAGAGATGTTAAATAATTTTTTCTGAGGCATTTGCTTCGAATATTAATTTTTATGATTAATATGCATTGATCCTTTTATTTGATTTAGCAATTTTTGCATTGGAAAATATCAATTACATAGGTATAACTATACTGATGAATTATTTATATACATGCGAATTACTAATAAGCTTCACGCTAATTCATTAGCTCATGGGTTTTCAATCATTATCCTTCATAAGAGACAAAATGTATTTATTGCATGATATTTAGTTTCATGCAGTTTTGTACTAGCATTACTCATCAATCAAAACCTGCAATGACAATAAAAATAATCATTTATTATATTTTGTAGAGATTGAAGTGGACGTAGTCTGTTAGATCAGATAAAAAAAAGGCAATAATTAATAATTATAATTATTAAATAATTATTGGAATCTACTTTTTGGCAAAACACAAAAAAATAAATGGATTTTACAGTTTCAAACTACTTTACACACAATAATAAACTTAACTAACAACCACCTGACTCCCACAATGTGTAGGCACTTTTTTGAGAATTACATTCTGCATGTATTTCTCAAGCTACAAGGATATACACAGACGTTGATGAGCTTTTCTAATAAGTGGCTCAACCACATATTACTCAATTGTATGATTGTCTATGGAGTGATCCAGAATTAGTGTTCCATTCACTAAACATCAACTACAAAATCGGAAATAATAAAGATATAAATAATATCTTTTGCCGAGATATTCTCTGAGATGTGGTGAACAATGTCTGGAAAAAAAAAACTACAACACATATTTTGATCCATGAGTAGTGTTACATTCGTGACCTTTTAGAAATTCAATGCCTTGACCTATATATAATAGTAGTTATAAATTAGACACAAGTTTATATCTGGACTTTAAGACAATTATTAGGTAAGATGGACAATATGTTTACACATATGGAACTTAGAAACTCCATCTGACCAATTAAAGGAATATAAACAAATAGAAGATTCTTATGTACAAATGAAATAAATTAATTGCCTTCATATTTTTTCTTTTAATATGAGAAATGTGTGTCACTAAGGTCGAATGTCCATATATGAATTTTAGCCTGAAATGTAATAAGATACCCACTGAATAGAATTCCATTGAGAAACAAAGAAAGATCTCTAGTTAGGGGCGTTACTAGGATTTTTCTTTAGGGGGGTGTTGAATATTTTTTTCAACTTAATTTTCCGACTAACATTTCATTTTTTTCCAACTCGAAGATGAGTTGACTTTTTTTTAAACTAAGACACTGAACTTTTCATTCCCCCAAAAATATTATAAATTCCTTTCTTCATAAATAATTTAGTTCATTTTTAATGGAACTATTTTTTTAAGGTTTTTTTTACTCACGTTTTATGAGAAAAACAATGATATTTTGGTTTTTAAATATTTCCATACTTTTTTTCTTTAGAAAAACAATGGTTTTGAGTGACGTTTTTGGTGTTTTTCTAATAAACATACTTTTTTTTTTTAAACTCATGATTCTTAAAAAAAAAATCACTTGTGTGTCTCTTCTCCTAAACGGTGTTACAATTTAATTTATTACTTTTTTTAGAGTAATATCATCGAAGGACATTTTTCAAAAAATCATCCTAAAAGTTCGGTCTGAGAGCCCATTTTTCCAACTCTAATACTCCATCCCCAATCCCCCCTATTTTATGATTTTTTTAAAATTGCATTTGTACAAAATACAAACTCTGACTGATACTTTGATAGTTATCGCATAACCAATGGCATAAAAACAAAATATTATGCAAACAAGACGCCGGGAGAACTATTAATTACGCCTTGCAAATCAAGTTTTTCTTCTTTAATTTATGGATGGAAAAACAATAATAAAACAATGTTATAAATTTTGAGCATAAGCAATATATACCTATGCACACACACATATAGTTGATATACAAGGGATGGGCCTTCAAATTTACGGCATTGTTTTGTTATTGTTGATTAAATATTTATTTGTGTAAATATATATTTGTATATAAGTACCTCGAGAGGCTCCACATTGGTGCAGATATAGTATTTAGAAAATGTACTAATTGCTTTAGTAATAAGAGAGGAGGAGTTTAATTCAAGCCCATATGAAATATTTTTTTGTGCAGCACACTACAAAAATATCCCTAGAACCAAAATGAATATCTCCACGTTTGGTTTTTAACCATAAAAATAATTGGAAAAATATTGTTTAAATAACACTTTCATATCCATTACTAGGTTTGTAAATTCTAAGCATTTTTTAGCGTACGAATTTTTAGGGGTTGGCAACCTGAAAAGTGTTTTTTTTTTTTCGTTTTCTGGAGTTTTTATAAGAATTCATTCATTCTTGAGGAGAAATCATATTAGTATTGAGTAAATACGGTTATTTTTGTTCATAAAAAACAGATAGTAACGCAGATGATTTTTTTAAGAGTTATAAGGGTAAGTCCCTGCATGACTCAGAGTATAAT
The DNA here is from genome assembly GCF_016086655.4 of Lepeophtheirus salmonis. NCBI lineage: Eukaryota > Metazoa > Arthropoda > Copepoda > Siphonostomatoida > Caligidae > Lepeophtheirus > Lepeophtheirus salmonis. The sequence goes on along the minus strand of NC_052138.2, from coordinate 14,635,777 downwards.
TAAGGATAAACAACAAAGTCATTTTTTCTGTATACTTACTTCATACGGGGTGAGCCTTGTGTTTATTTACTTCATCTTGCAGTTAATTTAAAGGAACGTCCTCCAAATTGTCAGGGCTTCTTCCATTATAATATTCGTGTTTGTCTTTTTACCAACCGAAAATCCTTACACTTTAAATCCCTAATCATTACTGAGTTATGATAGTTTTGAGGTTTTTATGGTTGGTTTTGATCTTGAGATTAATTTTCCAAAGATCTTCATCTCCTATAGTCTGGATTGATTCCTCAAAGTGTTGGTCTCAAGATCAAATCAGCTACAGAAAAAAGATCCAAAAATTAATATTCGTAAAAAATAAATCAATTTTTTTTTTTTTTTTTGGTCTTGACTTTATAAGTCTTGCTCTTTATCCCTCAAAGTGTTGTTCTTGTTTTAATCTCAAATATGATAGTCTCCAACTAATCATTTATGAAACAAATAGTTTTAATGTTGTATTGTGCCATCAAAAGAAATAAATATACTTATTTATAAGTTTAAAAATACGGTAGACGGTTTCAACTCTCCCACTTTCTCGAAGATATGTATTCCTTTTTAGTATTGTACATATTATTTAGGCTTCATAGCAAATATGTTTCTTTAGCCAGTGTAGGGCTGTGAAGATAGAAATGATAGTTAATTAATACGATTAATAATACTGATCGTGGATAGTCGATATAAATCTTAATAATCTGGTATAATAAATTGAAAGTTAGTAATGAAATACCTTGAAAAGTCCACTTTTTTATTTTTCAAAATTATTATCTAGTCTATTTTCTTAATTTATCACCCTATTTGGATTTTTTTTATTTATAACTGTTAACAACTGTTTCCGGCTCCAGAAAAAGTTGCAAAATTAGACAATTTGTTGAAAAACTTCTGACTGCTATAACCATAAGCATATGTGAGTTAACTATGTGTAAAATAAATCCCAAAAATAAAACATATTTAATTACATCATAAACATTAGAACAGTTATAATAATTACGTCATTTAAATTTTTTATAGTTTTTTAACTTTCTATCCATTTTGTACTTGTGTCAAGTAAGTATCAACTAAAAGGCTTAAAATAATTGTATGAATATAAGACATTGAGAACAAATAAATGATTATTTTAAAATGATACTTTATGCGAATTTGGGAATCAAATTAGTACACATCAGTTTTTGATGAGGTTGCGTGTATTATATAAAATATTAGTTACAATATTTTATTGTTTTGTAGCTACTGTTGTATGCTGACGTAGTGTTATGTCGGTCCTTATTTATTCTGTCTAGTTCAGTCCAGTCTTAGGACCGCTCCTATTGGTCTATGGGACAGGTCCTTGGGACTGTCAGTACAATAACTGACGATACATAGAAGACATGAAGTTAAATGACGTAATCAAGGGCCAAACTTTATAGGTTTTTAGAACTTATATGCAGGACTGAACTGGACGGGAACGAGACTAAGCTGAAAGGGACAGTCTTAGATAAAATAGGACACAACACTTTTCTTCAATACTCTTATTAAAAAAAAAAAAAAATCCAAGAAAAAATGAAAATGAAAGAAACAACTTTTTAGCAAAACAATAAATTAAAACCTATTTTCAAAGGCCTACATTGTACAAATTTGTACCCCCAGGCGCGTTGGCTATAGACAGAAACAGGTGGTAGTCTCTTGGTCCCAGTCCCGGACTGTAGGGTAGATGTGCGTTTTTTCCTTTCAGGTATTTAAATTGTAAAATACAACAAAGTTATTCCTTTATGTCCTCCATACTCGCAATACTGTCCAAAAAGTGTTTGTATTATATACTCACACCTTTACAACGCCTTATCGTTAAACAAGATATACTTTGTTAAAAAAAAAAAAGAGGCGGGAAATACGAAATTACTATTTCCCTGACCTAATATATATTTTATGTGATTTAGAGGAATAAGAAGCATTTTTGTCAATCTTGGGGTGTATAATATTCCAGTTTACTAACATAGAGCTTATCAAACAATCGTTAACATAAGTTGATGTTAAACTTTGATATGACTGATATAATCCAGCTCAGAGATAGGGAAATAAAAGTACCAAGTGTTGCAAATGTCTCCCCTACTTTTTTCGAACTCATTTTAGAATATATTTCTTGAAGAGAAGTTTACAGGTATAAGAACATACCTTATATTATGCAAGTATGTATGTATGTGTATTTAATTAAGGATCTATAAAAACTTAGTTAAAGTGTTTATAATAATGCATTCATTACGTCTATCCCTGGGGAGTATATACTCCATTACTTGAGGGCTTTATCTAAGGAGGTTGAGAATGAATTAATATATACTCAAATTGGATGATAGATAATGTCTTATTTAAGAAAAAAAGAGGAGCAGAAAATTAACATTTCTTGATGCATTTAAAACAGTATTGATGAAAATCGGGAGTATTTTTTACCTCACCCGTTTTTTGGAGTTGGCAAAATGAAGAGTCAATTTTCATTTTGTTGTGTCTTGACGAGGTGTGTAAGACGCAATCTATAATAACAGGAGTCTGCAGAAAGAGAAGTGACGTGGAGGAATAAGGCAATGGTAGATTTATATGCAACACGTATATATTATCTTCAAATACAAAATATAAACTACTCTACATACATAAGTGATGTAAAGCTTTTTATACTATAAGAATAAAACTTAAGAATAGTACTCCTCCAAATATAGATAATATTAAATAAGAAGAAGAAGGAGAATTGGGGAAGGAGAGAAGAAGATCCTTAGATCCTTAGAAAAATACCAGTATTGGGCAAGTTAACTTATCTTTTTATCTAGTTAAGTTAAAGTTAATTATTATTGACTCTTTTAGTAACTAGTTGAGTTCCTGTTAATTTCGATTTCTATAAAAATTAACAATTAAGTTTAAGTTCATTAAATTTAGAGTAATTTAACTTAAATTAACTTACCGAAACTTGGTTAAGGTAATCTTAATTTGTATGCTCAAAATAGCTATTTCAGTTCAAATCAATTTAGAGATTTATCAAGGCTACATAATAAAGATTATTCTGTCGGTCTGTCTAGCTGGGATATTCTCTACTTCCAATTGAATGATCAGGAAAAAAATACAGATTCAAACTCCAAAACATCTTCTGTTTTGAAGCGAAAAGCAATCCATGGGAAGATTGCTTCGCATGATAACTACTGGAGGAGGCTGATGTGGAATGAAGCACGTTCAACGACGTGTTTGCGGATTTTAACTTAAACTTTAACTTAATCAAGTCAAGTTAAAGTTAAAATAGTGCAGTTTAAAAAATTAACTATTTCAGTGGAAAGTTAACATTGATAAATATGAAATTAACTACTTAATTTATAGTTAAAATAATGCTGTTTAATAATCAACTAGTTAAGTTAAAAGTTAATTAACTTTTCCAACTCTGGTCCTTACACAACACTTTTCCTGAGCTTTTGTCATTATTATTTAACTACTGAGTAGTTAACTTCCTTTTCTTGAAGGTTGGATGAGTATGTTCTCCATTCAATGGATATTCTAGAAGCCGTATCTGCCTAGGTAGAGATTACAGGAGCATGAAGAGGCTTGGATTTCATGATTTTCAAGCATTTTTAATTTTAAAAGAAGAAAAAATAAATTTCATTTTCTACAACATACATTCAAGCTATCATTGATATATACGCAACCGGACTGAACATATGGGTGTTTTCATAAAAGACGGAGAGTAACTCTGAAGATTTTTTGTAGAGTTATAATTTAAAGTCCTTTTTGGACTCAGAGTTGAATTGAGGATCGACATCAGAGTAATTGTTGCTTATGTTCTTGTTACTTTCCATATCCCCCTCGTCACAGCTGCTTGTAGCTAATCTAAGGAAATATCATGACTACTAAGCTGCTATCCTCTAAAAGATCCTTCAAATTTGCAGGGTTACCATATTGATTTTCGATTTATTTTCTTGATGCTCCTAATAAGCATCACTGATCATCAGTATTAAGCCAATTGTACACACTTTTTGAAAATTAACGGCTTCATCATCACCGATATTAATCCTTTTTGATCAAGGTGTCTCAACAAAAACCCCCACATGTGAAATTTTAGACTTGTAAGAGCACGAGGGCCCATTTGGGACTCGTGCAGATTTTGGCATTTTGAAGGATAATCATTGGAATTATAATCTGCTCAGAGTCAATCGATTCTCAAAATGTTTAGTTGAAAATACTTATACGAGCAAGTGTTTTCATTTTTTGTTATTAAAAAATTACCATTTGTGCAAAAAAACAAACACACACACAATGAAAACACAATTGCGAAATATAGCAAGCCGGGCAATACTGCATGTTCGATTTTGCAATTATTTGTTAGAGCTTAGCCTACCAATATTTTATAAGTTTGCAAAAAATAAGAGTGGGATCTCATCTGAATCCCTTTCATTGATGCCTATTATTGGAAAAGATCATATTTGGCAAATAAGTAAATTATTTCATTTTTTGTAAAAATATGTAATTCAATGATATTTTATCAATGTCCAATACCAATACCAACTTTGGTAGTGGAATCGATAAAAAAATGATGGTATCGTGACTACAACAATATATTTTTATACCAAGCAAGCCATTTACCTCTTTCATAAAAACAATATAAATTAGCAATGACATATTATCACATTTAAAAAAAGAAAAATAGGCTTTTATAGCAAATTATTAAAAGATTTATTTCTTTTGTACGAAGATTTGTCGTATCCCACTTTGGTCTAGATAAGATAATTTCCTTAGCAGGACTCAGTAAAAATATAAGCGTGCCCCCAATCTTCACATAACTTTTTTTCATTTTTATGGTCTAATGTGTTACTTTTAATGTCTTTAACAAAAATAAAAGAACCTGTAAATAAAGGCACAATTTATGAGTTTCCATTGATTTGACTCATTCTAACATATTATTATTAGTATTGTTTTGTTATTGAAAGTAGGTGCAAAAATGCAATAGGCAAGAAAAGAGTTCTTTGTCTCTTTTTTGCATGCAAATGTGTAAACATATAAAGTTAAAATATGTGCAATTTGACACAGACTTTGTAAGTAAATTTATGCAATTTCGTATTTGACTAAAATAAATGTGTTTTTATATGAGTATTAGTTAAACCATAGAGAAAGAGATAGATATAGGCGACAAAATGGCAAATAATTGAGCATACATATTAGCTGACAAAAAATGTAAACTAAGACGTCACTTTTCTTTGTTTTTCCTACAATATATTCCAATTCCAAATAGAGAAATTGTATTTAACTCGGATTGACTCTGAAGTTGTAATAAAAAATTAACCAATAAACTTCTTTTCTTTAACTGAGGCTGAAACTACAAAGCCAACCGTTAATATTTACTCATATATATTATGCTAATTTTAGAGAAGTTAAGAGTCATTTTTGTAAAATTTTCCTTTGAGCAATGTTGTAGGACACATAATTAGCTGTTTATTGCCAAGAAAAATATTAGCCTAGTAGTCACCATGAGCACACAGACGGAGAAAAGGATTAAGATAGCAACGTTTCTCTACTAGGAATTTTCCCAGAAGGCCATCGATGAGCAGATTGGAGCCTAAAGGAAGACAATTTACAGTGGAAGACATTGTAAGTAAATTTATGGAATTTCGTATCTAATTATACTGAATATATATGATACATGAGCATTTTTGGGACTTCTGGGACAATTCTGTGAGGAAGAATTTATATATTTTGAATTCTGGAGATTATCCTAGTTACAATTAGGAAAAGATTGTGGCCAAACTATCTTTTGTCCAAAAATGTACAAATTTGGGCGCAGACCACGCCAAGACAGTTTTGGCACTGCTAATGGATACTTCATTTTTAAAGCAGGATTGAGTTTTTGAAAACTCCTCCTGGATTCATGTAGCTTTGTTGATTTGAACAACAACTTCATTATAATGTTGTGTGGTTTTCAAAATGTGGTTATAATTACTAACCTGCTTGGGAGAACAGATTTGAATTTCCTTACGTAACCTCAAAAATGTTTAAATTAAGATATTATTCTTGCAACCCAGAGGAGTTGTTTACGGATCAGAATTAAATAATATATTAGTGAACGTATTAAACGGACCGACAGAAAAAATAACTACTTTTTTTTTAATAAGATAAAAAATTAAAATTTCTTTGAGAATCCTTGAAACGCAAAACATGACTGGAGCAGCTTAAATGAATATTTTCTTTCCTTTCTAGCCCATAATTAATACTTTTGACCCTGACAATTAATGTTATTTAAGATATGTATAGTCTTGATCGTTATTAATCTAACAAAATCAATACATTGAACATTAGAAGGATGACTTTTAACATTGTTTTTATTTAATAAAAGAAACCCCTTACAATTGAGGAACTAATATTTGTGTAGCTTAATTTTATTTATGCCATCTTTAAAAAAAAACTTCCCCTTCCAAGATAGGTTAAAAAAAATAAAGACAAAAAGTTAAGAGAAAATCCCAAATGTATTCATACTTCCTTAGTTTGTTGAAATTCAAAATGGAGACACATGCTTTGATTCAAAATGGATAATTGTTATTTATAGAAAAAAAGTTACTATGACATGTACTGTTATAACTAAAATGCCCATAAATTCATTTGTTTGTAGTTTAATAGCCAAATATAAAGCTGTACACCTCATTAGCGTTTTATGGGCATATTGCCATATCAAGTTTTTTCAAGTTTTTTAATCAACATGGAAGGGAATAGTTGTAAAGAGATAGTTGAATTAAATTGATGATAGCGTTATTTAGTAAAGATTGTTTCATTGATGATAGGGTTCTAAATTGTAAGCATTTTTGGGATGTAAAAAAAAAAAAAAAAAACCCCCAAAATGAACGAGGTAATCCTCATAATCTGAATAATGTTTGGCAGGTGAGCAGCTTAACTTTAGTCAGTAAAGATTCAGAGGTAATTTTTGAATTTTTTTAGGAAAAAAAAATTAAATGTTTTGTTTTGTAACTAATGTTTTATGCTTTAATATATCGAAATATGAATTAATTTCAATCACTCAACCTTCATTAATTATAGATTTACTAAGTGTTTCGATTTCAATGCACTACCCGGTATATTTTATTTATATTCGTAAATACATTTTATTTTGAATCTAATGTATTCCTAAAATATGCCCAATTTTACGATATTATTTATTTATTTATTTCAAAATGAAGTTATAATTTATAATAGTAGAACATTTGTACGCATCCATATTACTAAACAGGTAAATGGAAAAAAGTAAACATCTATGTAGAATCCATAAATTTACGTGCAAGAAACAAATTTAAAATATCTAGAATTAGATATACCTACAGTGTAGAAAATAAGTATTTGATCACTTTTCGATTATTTAAGTTTATTGGCGGGCTTATTACCTAAGCCAATCAAGTCGAACTAAATTTGTCTTTCCACCAATTAATAAAGCACTTTGAGTTCGTTTAAAGGTATTTGTTTGTAAAAAAAAACCAGCACATTTGTAGCTTTTTTTGTAGCTTAGAGTTAGTAAAATGGACCTTGTAATAGAGATTTTTTTTTTTTTTCAAGTTTAATTTGAGCCTTGAGCTTTATGATTTTTCTTATTTTTACACTGCTACAAATCAAGAGGAAATTAATTACATTACTGCAAGGGTGCAACTTTTTATTTATAAATTTAGAAGCACAAGAGCACCGTTACCTAAGGATTCTATTGTAATATTGCAAAATATGATATTTAATATGTCCAAAAATTAAAATTAATACTTTCATAAGATATTAAGTAGTAATATAGTTGTACTGAGATACAAAAAAATGGCACATTCAGCACGTTTAAAGCTATTAATAATGGGGGAAAAACACCGTATTTGAAGTTTTTTTTAAGAACAATTAAAGCGAAAAAAAGCTTAAAATCATCTTCTTTTTTTTCAAAATATACATATTTTTATTCTGAAATTTGTTTAGATTATGTTTTTGCCCCGTTTTGTTTGTTTTTTATTCACTAGGATTACGGTAAAAGTTACATATCAATTATGATATAACATAGTACAAAGATTAAATAAGGTCACAGTACGAGGCAATTAAATTTGTAGAAGTCAAGGTAGCAGAAAAAGTTAATTAAAAATGTATAATCGACCATAACTTTGGAACATATGGAGGTAAAGACCTCAAATTGGTGTAATTATTTACGTTTAATAAAAAGGTTTCATATTGTAAACAAAATCCTAGGTCAAGATGCAATTTCAATGTGACATAAAAGGTCAAAAACGTAATATACCTTTGAAGTAATTGATTTGAAGAGCTGAAATCATCTCTTTATGGTGCACAATACATCAACATATATGACACATTAAAGTATGAATTCAATAGATGTTGAATTTTATTAAATTCAACATCGCACATTTTTGAGTTTAGCATAGATAATATAAAATATTCCATTTAGGAAAAATGAGCATAGGCGGAGGTTTACACTTAAAATTCTAGATTTAAAAATGTTCGGAGGAATAAAAATGCCGAATGTAACCCCAAGAGCACTATTCCCGCTGTCAATCATAGAAACATTATGTTTTGGGGTGTTTATCTCCTAAGGGGAAATGACAGCTTCACTTCATAGATGGGAGAATGGATGTAACTGGAAATCTTGGCCAAATAAGTTCTTTATCTGATATAAATTAGTTTAATGTAGACATATAAATACAAATTAATTATACTATTTAGACCTTAAGTCTTGACATATTTGAACCTGTGTGTTACTAAGTTGGTACACTTGATATATGTTTTATCAGAAAAGAACAGAGAATTGTTAATTTAAATAGCAAACGAAATTACATGTGCTGAAGCGCTGAAAATGTTAGAAAAAGCTTTTGGTGAATCAGTTTTATCAAAAACCCGTGTATAATAGTGGTACAAAGCGTTCTGGACGACTTATGTCCTCTACCACCGAACTGAACATCGACGCAGTGAAGGAAATTGTTTTGAAAAATCGGCATGCCAGCTTACACAGTGAGATTTATGGAAGAACAACTCGTGGATTTTAGTCGACAATAACGCACCATTGCACAGAGCCCACGATTGTGAGCAAATTCAAAGCCAAACTTGCAATAAATTCCATCGATCCACCATCATATCCACCTGATAAGTTACTTTTTTTTTGTTCCCCTCCTTAAATTGCCACTCCGTGGATCCCGTTTGGAGTCTATTGAATCCACAAAGCAAAATTCATGAAAGGAGCTAAAGGCCATCCCAAAAAGTGCCTATTAAAAATGTTTTGAGGTCTGGAAAAAGCGTTAGCAAATGATTAAATGTGAAATTTGTATTTTATTTAACAATTACTGGTACTTTTTGACAGAAAGTAGAAGATTGTGGAGTTAAAATATGAAAACCAAACATTTTTTTATTATGTATAGACTTCATGCTAAGTAATTCTAATTCTAATATGGGCATGATGTTTACGAGTCAACTACTTGATCCATTTTCTTTGATGAGATAATCATACAACAACAAGAAATAAGTACACTGAATAATATATTACATATGGAAGGAAATAAATATTCGATCCCTCGTTGATTTTGTAAGTTTACTCACCGAAAAAGAAAAGAATGGTCCATAATATTTCTTGTTAATTTAACAGTGATATACATTATATGAACAACCGAAGAATTATTTGCAGGAAGAGAAATGCCGAGAACACCATCCCCACAGTCAAGCAAGGGAGATGAAACATTATGTTTAAGGAGTGTTTCTCTACTAAGGGCAAATAACAACTTAACTGCATCGAAGAAAAGATGGACGGGGTCCATCTTCCTGGAAATTTTGTGCAACAACTTCCTTCACTCAGGGTAGGGCATAGAAAAAGGGTATTTTAGCACGACAATGACCAAAAATATAAGATCAAAGATACATAGGAGTTACAGGGTCGCACACAGGATTATATTTTGGGATGAAAAGCAAGAAATTGCATAATTTCATTTCTCTTAACCATGTCTTGAAAATAAAGAAATAAAAAACCATTATCCGTAATGGTTTTTAATATTCTAAATATAGATCAGCATCCCAAATTTAAGCCACAAAATACTCATATAATATGTAAATACATACAATATCCACTATCTTTAGAATATGCATACATTATTAAAGGCCTAATAATAAGCCTTTAACTTTCCAATCTTAGAGTGTACCGTAATTACAGGATACTTGTTAGCATATTTTATATTTTATTAATCTAAACTAGTGATGGTAGGTTTAATCGGAGTTGGAAAATCGGGTGTTTCTTCTGGAATCGGCATCAGGAAATAATGTTTAATTTGCGATTCTGATTCTTATATATTATTCTTTATTACAGGTATTTAACTGTTTATTACTTTTTTAAGTTATAAAAAATTATTAAATTTATTCGTCAAGATATAAAAAACGACATGAGCCGTATGATTTTAAAAATATTCTAATAAAATAATTTATAATAAAAAATGCTCGAAAACTGAGAAGTAACATATGGTGCGCAAACTAAAAGTGTTCTAAACACATGCAGTCGTTGCCGATATTGTTATTTTAGGAGAATAAGCTTTGTAAAGGGATCTAGGAAAGCTCGCCTTTACGAAATCTGCCTTTGGAAAGTTTGCCGTGGGATTACTTGCCCTGGGAAAGTTCGTATTGGCAAATAAAGGAAGGTGATTTATTTTATTAATTATAATTCTAAGAAATTTATAGCAAAATAGTATTTATAAAAATTATTTAAAATAATAAAGAATCAGAATCACTGTCTGGATTTTTTGTTTTTATTGTTCAATTACTAATCTAAATAGCATTATCACCTTGGTGCTACTTAGCTCAATGAACTACGTGCTCAAGAGAAATTATTCTCATAATTTAAAATACGTAATTATTACAGCATTTTCACTGATCTCATAAATTATACTATAATTAAAAGAGATGCCAAAGTTAATATTTTTACTACATAAAATGAACAAATTTACAAAAAAACCTAGATGAAGCATCCTGAAATGGTTTTATAAAGACTTAGCAATTGCATGTAATGCTACTTCATGAAAATTATTCACACTGATATTGGAATATAATAGGGTATATAATGGGTACTAAAAATCCACATAAACTCTCTAAATCTATCCATTTTTATTTTTTGATCGATTAGGAACGAGAAATGTAAGATAATTAGAAAAATATATAATGGTAATAGTTAATTTTTATCTACTATATGGAAATAAGATTGAAACCACAATGTAGTAGCATATTTTCAATGTATTTTAGGGTCAGATAATTAATCAAACCTTGCAATAGAGAGATAAAATTTTAATTAGAGAATAAAGAATAAGTTATTTAATTCCTTAGTTCCATTTTGAAATCAAATAGTTTACTATTATCCTTAATATCAATAAAAAAATAGTTTTCTATGATAAAAAACTTGGTTGTGTATGCCTCCAAAATGGCCGAAAGGCTCTATACTATAATATTTACTTATACTCAATATTACAAAAGTAAAGTAACAATAAAAAAAAGAATCAAATGTAAAAAAAACATATTCTTAATCGCGATTGTATTACAAAATATGGAAAAAAATGAATTTATAATTTTATTCCCTTCAAATTATATAAGTTAATCAAGATTAATGAAATCAAATACTGCAGAGCAGAAGTATATATTTCAATAATAATAAACAACATTGCACTAATTTTCCTCATCTTGTTTCAAACATGCTTCAAATATATACGTATTAGGAAGAATTATTTTAATATTTTCTTCATTTTGACTACTTTATTCTCATTTTGTTGACAAAAAAAGTCTACAATATAATATGTATATTAACAAGAAATTCATTATTTTGCAATAGATGACTTTATTAATGTGTATCTTGCGTTGCATAAATACTATTGGCTTAACCCAGACGGTGTTAAAAAGGATAAGATTTTCTACTAAAAAACATTTTTAGTTGACTCAGTATTGTTTGAGTGGTCGTCAAAGATGTGCACCTGTAAGACAAAAAACCGCTATATTGTACAGTTTTTCTTGGATAAAGGGGAAAACGCAACCCAAGGGGTTGAAAATGTGAATATAGTGTTTATGGTCCTGATAACAACCAATCACACGCAATTTTAGTTTCGTCGATTCCGTTCCGTTTATTTTGATGTAAAAATAAAATTAATGAAAAAAAAAAACCATTAAAAATAATGAGCTTTTTATGGATTACTTTTCACTACACATTATATCCTTATCAAATATACCTTTTTATAGGTATTAATTCATTGTAAGTGTGTACCAAATAAGAAATCCTTAAGTACTTTTTAAATCAATGATTAGAAGTTTTTTTTTTTGTATGGATAAACAAATTGCAAAAAGTATAAAATCTCAATTTTGAACTTTTGGCATTACGGAAGGGCGTCCACCGTGGTGGTTTTTTGAATTTTTTTACCCAAAAAAATGAATACTAGAAATTTCATTCAAAAATTTGTTTCTAAAAAAATTTAATTTTTGTGAATAACAAATATCCAAAGCTATTATTATTTATTTTTTTTCCCCCAAAAAATAATTTCCTGTTAATAGTTATGAATTTGTGAATTTTTTTGCTTTTAATTTAATATTTGAAATTTTATTTATCATTTCTTTTTTCAAAAAATTTAATTTTCTTTGAGTAATAATGATTTTTGAAATTTTGTTCATAATAATTTAATATTTGAAATTTAATTTTTAGAATATTTTTGCCAAAAAATTAAAAAAATTGTGAACAGCTGTTGATTCATAAAAAAATCCTTTCTTTTGTGAATGGATGTGGTTTTTTGAATTTTTTTCCATAAAATTCGAAATTATATTCTTTATTTTTTTGTAAACAGCTGTGGATTCATAAAAAGTTATTTTTTTCTGAATAGCTGTAGATATTTTGAAATTTTATTTTCAATCTTTTTGTAAAAACCTGTGGATTTTTGAAAAAAAAATTAATTATTTGATAATAGCTTTGAATTTTTTTCCCACCAAAAATTCCAAAAATCAAGCTCCCCTTAAAAAAAACAAGAAAAAATATATATTTAACGGTACACTCTAATGTATGTATATTTGAACTTATGTAAATTTATGCGGGAAAAAAATCTAGGTATCCATATACATATGTATAATATAAAGACTTATATTACCCAAGGTTTAATGAGGGTAATGTTTGCAGTTTCTTATATAGTATATATTGGTACAATAATATTTATTTAGGTAAAGTTTTCGTGCTTAGCTTAATTGTTTAGTTACATATTAAAAATACTTTTCTAATAATTAATATACATGGTTCTACGACATTGGGGCATGATATATTATAAATAAAATCATATATATCTATAATATGAAAGAAGATTAATTCAATATATTTATCACGTTTTAAGAAAGATATCTTGTTTTGAGAAGGTATATATTGTGTTAATTTAATATCAACAGAGTTGCTAAAAAAATTGACCTTGATACGCGCAAGATTTTTTTCAAGTGGGCAATCTGAAGAGCAGGGTTATCCACAGGGGGTGGTCTGGAGGGGCTGTACCCCCACACCAAATTAAGAAATTTTGGCTGTTTAGTAGAAAATTTTATATTTGAAATTTTATAACAACCCACCTTAGCATAGGATGCTAATAACTTATATATATATATTTATGTGGACTTTAATGGCTCACATCTATGATGACCAAATTTCAACCCAAAAAAAAAAAAAAATGACGTTTAAACCTCGTTTATTTATATATTAAGGCTAGATATCATTGAGGCGACATGCCTTAAAGCAAAATGTCCTTAGGCATTATAGTTTCAGGTGAAAGAAAAAAGGTTCGAAAGTTTTTGGTAGCTACCGACTTTCTCCAATTATTGTAACCATTCATTTAAAGAGCAGAGTGGTTCACAACTTAGTAACAGGTCATTCATAAAATATTAAAAACATGTTAGTGAAGGCTCAAGCGCACTTGCTACAAATGCAGTAATTGAATGGAGAAATTACTACAAGAATATAAAATATAAGTTCAGAAGGTCAATTGTCAACCTTGTTGAATATTTAAATGAAATAATCATATAGCATTCTCAAATCTACAAATATAAAGAACGAGGCCAGTGAAAGATTTAATATTGTAATTTTATCAAACTGTGATTTATGACTTTAACAAGCCTTTTTTTTTTTTTTTTTTAAATATAAGGATATATTCACAATTGAAAAACAATAGAGTCACAAAGTTTTACTCGAAGGCATAATTATTGTATGACTTCATTCCAGCTGTTGCTGGGGGAATTTATGTTGGTTTTTATTGAGGTTTTGTAATACTGTAAGATTTGGAAGTCTATATATGTATGTATGTAAATCATAAAGTTCTCCTTGCAACAGCTAACATGAACTCATGGAAAAACTATGCCTTCAAGTCATATTTACTTCTTTATGATATTCACTTAAAGGTTTCTAGTACTATATGGCAACTTAATGAATTTTTGCTTTTTACTATTTTTTTCTCTTCAAAAAGTTTAATATTTGAACTTTAATTTTTAAAATTTTTTCATAAAAATTTAATTTAGTGTTAATAGCTATGGATTTTTGTAATTTTTCTCGGGATAATTCAATATTTAAAAAAAAAATTATTATATTTGAAAACTAAATTTCCGAAATTTTTCGACAAAGATGGATTTTTTTGTGAACAGCTGTAAATTTTTGAAATTTTACGAAAAAAAATTGATTTTTTTTTCAAAAAATTCAATATTATAATTTTTTCCCTAAAAATTATAATATTATAATTTTTTTTTCCAAAAAATTGAATAATTGAAATTGAAAAAAAAAAATTGAAATTTTATTTCTAAAATATAATTTTTTTTTGTAAATAGCTGTGGCTTTTAGATTTTTTTTTTTTTAAATGTATTTTTTTGTGATTAGCTGGGGATGTTTGAAATTATTTTACAAAAATATTAATTTTTGGATTTCTTTTTTCAAAAAAAAAAAAAAAAAAAAAAAAAAAATACATATATATATGTATAATCCTGCGGACACCAACTGCTTGCCCACTTTTGGTGGTTTCTATTGTGAGAGGGTTTATTTTTGCGAGAAGCTCATATCTATGTGTAATGTCATTTCATTTAATAAATTATGTATTAAAATGATGTTCGATCCTAATTTTCTATACAATGATTGAATTACTCACTTTTTTCCCCTCTTTAAAATGACACTCCTTCCTCATTTTATATTATCAAATTAATTATTATTGATGATGTAGTAGTTGATTAACTAACGCTTGTTTACATTCTCCACGCAAAACATGTATTAAATAAATACAAAAATATTGAACTAAATACACTAAACGGTGTAAGAAGAAGGATTAAGGACACCAGGGTCAAAGTTGAAAATAACACATAAACAAAAGTCCAAAGTTGTCCTCAACTCTGTTGCTCCTTGGCATACTTATTTTACATACATATTAGTAATTACTTTCCGTTTTCGAAACCATTTTTAAGCAAATAAACAAGGGTAATTGAACTCTGTACTCCTGTCAAATCGGCTATTTAATACCAACCATTAATTTGTTCTTTAAAGGTACATAACCATTCGCTAATGCATATTTGCAACAACAGGAAAAGGGAACATGTAAAAAGTTATGTGGTTCTGGGAAGATTTCCCGCAGGAATATTCTCCTTCAGAAAAATTTTCCTCAATTATACTATGTATATATGTATGTAGTGATTCATTTACCGATTTGTACCACCAATGATGGAACTGACCCATCTCAGGATCTGTATATAGCCTTCCCATCTGCAGTAAAACTGTTGAACATAAATAGCTGACATTGTATAAAAGTATTTAGATTTTGGGCAGGTCTGTTATAGTTCTTGAAGCGGTAGTTTTTAATCTGCCTAGAGTCCTCACTTTTATACTCTACAGCCAGTACATCTGGAACATAAGTCTACACAAATTCCTTTTGCTGGAGATGCAATTTCAGAAACTAGGAGGGCTATTTTGTTATATCCCATCTGCAAATAGCTAGAGTATCAATGGATCCGTGGATGGGTCATAACCATTTGAAGATCGGACAGATTGGTAGATGAATTACTACATCCTTCATATATTTATAAGTCTGTTTTTTTGGTGTTATCGCACATGGAATCCATAAGGATCAGAGAGATCAGTCGGAAATTTAGCAAGTAGACGTATAAATTAATCAATCATATTCCTATGATTTTTTTTTTTTTTTGCTTTCTGAGGTCATTAAGAGGCTGTTTTTGACCGAAATAAAAACTCACTTTCATTCTCTCTTTCCATATCTACCTCCTTCTCTATGTGTCTCCCCTCTCCCTTCCCTCTGTCGTTTTTCTTCTACTTTCATTCTTTGTCTGTATTTAGGCCTATAACGAAGGCGCCCTCTGCTAGAATATAATATAATTGCAGTCATTTTTCAGCGGATGACAATTTTCCTGGAGACAATCCTCCACGCACAATCCCCAATATATGACATCATTTTTAACTAAAATAACCTCCTCTCCCCTATGTTAAAATGTTACCCCCCTCCCCCCACCCCCAATAATAAGTGAGTGCTCGGGAAAGAAACAACAAGTTATGGTTATACTTGACTGTATTTCTGATCATTTTCAAGACTGCTAATGACGCCATAACAAAATATGAACTATATTACTTGTAAGTTGTGCATAACTCAAAAGTACTCATACAAATAAGGGAAAGATTCGAAACTACCCGTCAATTGTAATAGATATAACTACCGTTTTTTAAAAGGTTGCTCAACTAATAAAAATCCGAATATTTGTTTTAAAACTGTACCCTCCGACGTTTAATTGTCCTCAGCGTACCTGTTTTTACAAAGTAATATAGAGGTATTTTTTACTCGAGCAGGTCTGAAGAGAGGGGAATAGTAACTAAAAAAGAAGGTAGAAGAAAAGAGACAGAGAGAGGGATGTAGAAAGAGACGGAGGGAGAAAAGAAGAGGG
This sequence comes from Lepeophtheirus salmonis, assembly GCF_016086655.4. NCBI lineage: Eukaryota > Metazoa > Arthropoda > Copepoda > Siphonostomatoida > Caligidae > Lepeophtheirus > Lepeophtheirus salmonis. The sequence goes on along the minus strand of NC_052138.2, from coordinate 14,618,836 downwards.
GAAAGACAGAGAGAAGGAGAGAGATATAGAAAGAAAGAAGGAAAAGTAGGTTTTTTTCTATTTTAAGAATACAAAAACAGCCTCTTAATGATATCAGAAACCCTAAAAAAGGAATATTTTTGATTTATTCATACGTCTAATTAAATTGCAGACTAATCTATTCGACTGTTTTTGATTCAATGAGCTACAAAGATATAAACGGACTTGTGAATATATATACAATTTGAGTCTAACTTTTTCATAACCTTGCCGTAACAGACACTTTAAATATACTTTAAAAACATTTTAATGACCTAAATCATGTTCGAAGAAGTAATTTAATGAGAACAAACTTTTATTCCTTTCTAAGATATATATAGCTCTTCAAAAACTTTACTTTTTAGCGTACATATAAATAGATACAAACATAACGTTTTGCGATAATTGAGTTTTGTTTTATGCTCCGCATTTTTTTTTTTTTTTTGGTCTTCTAGTTGACAAATAAGTTTATTCTATTACCCTACATAACCAAAAAAAAACACCATTATTTTGTTATTTATAAGAGGAAAAGTAACCATCATCATTCTGACAGAGTAATCCTCTGTCAATGATTAGTACGAACATGAAGAACTTTATATAATTAATTGATTATTTTAAAAAATTATTTCATTTTATAACATATTTTATTTTGTTTTGAAATACTAGCTGAAATTCGTTTGAGTAACTTCAATTTCAGCGAGTGTCGTCTTCATTTGAGCAATTATTTATTAAGGCAAACTTTTTTCATCATAGTTTATTTCAGCGACATTTTCATATAGTACACAATACAACATGCATGACTTAATGATTAAGAGTCATCACTCACCTGAGCTATGCGTCAAATCAAATTGAAGAAATTTAGCGGGAAGAACTGAGGCTCTTATGAAATTTCGTTTCAACTCTGCAAGCTTCTGTGAAGGGATGCATTTACAAAAAATATTGAGTGGCATGGCGCTCAAACACTTTGATCGATCGATACTTGTGGAGTAGGATCTTTAAAAATGATTCTTTGTTCATTTTCATTGTCAAATGTTATGATAATAAACTTTTGATTTATGAGTAATTTTTGACTTTGATCAAAGCTATATGTTTTTATTCTTTTTAGGAAAAAGCTTCCAAGGAGTTGGGACGAATAGTTTTGGGTGCTCCTTTATTCATTTTTAAGCTTCATTAAATGAAGAAATATTCATCATTCTTAAAGACAAAATAAACTATATATAGTCCTTATAGTCTATAGCCTATTTTAGATACTATATGAAAATGTCGCTGAAATGAACGACGCTGAAAAGAAGCTTGCTTACATTAATGTGCTATGATGACTCTCGCGGATATTAATATTGATCAAATGAATGTATGCTACTAAAAATATAATTTATTTTAAATTGTTAAATATTTTAATATATTTTTTTTCTTCTTTTAGGTAAGTTTCTCATCTGTGAGGTTAAAAATAACGACAAATAGTAAACTATATATAACATTGTAAAATGAAATTATAAGTACTCTGCTTTATATTAGTGATATTTAAACTCTAATTTAGTTGTTTTATTATTTTTAAGATCCTAGTATGAAATTATATCTATACTGCACAATGTTATGTGAAATGCTACGTAGAAACCCTAACTCAGGGATTTTAACCTTTTAAAGCATTGTAATATGAAATAAGTGGTATCCTGACAATTTTACAACCATTAAAACTCTTCCATTCTTATCCTTTTTAAGCATTATAATATGAAATTATGGGTATTTTGCTCATTTTTACTGACGTAGAAGACTCTAGTTCAGTGGTTCTTATACTTTTTAAGCATAGTAATAAGAAATTATGAGAAAACCGCGTTCAATTTTACTGGCATAGAAATTTGAACACATTTGGGTCATTTTTTATACAACTCCAATCATCAGGTGCTATAGATAATTTTCTGATTTGCTTCCTTTTCGTCCTAAAGAAACGGTTGAGAGCCGCAATTCAGATTCTCCTTTTAAAAGGAACCCTCTGAATTCAAAACATAATTGGAATAACTCTTTCAAATAAAAAAAATATTTTGTATAAAATATACCTACATATTTTTGAACAATGAGAACAAAATACCCATGACGTAACTTCACATTTCTTAATGCTCAAAAGAAGGTATGTAGTTGTTAATGAATGGTCAAGGCACTTATATCATTATTCAAAATGTCTGTGTATTCCATCTCATAAACCTGCGGCGTCAATGTAAAGACAATCTTGAACAAAAATCAAGGAAGGAAAAAATCCCAATTTAATACATGGGCTGAAAAGTACAGCGCTTAATAAAGGAAGAACGTTTTCTTCGTTCAAAGTTTGTTTTTGTTATTTTAATTTTTTTATACACTTTGTGGAGCGGAGTCCCCATAATTCTTTTCAAGCAATTGCATAGCTTGAACTTTATTTTTTTTCACATTAAGAAGAAGTTTAAAATTACAAAACAAAATTGTTTTTGATACATTGTTTTGGAAATAACAAAATTAGCGTCATACTTTGAACAATAACTCAAAAACTAAAAGACAGATTGTCATGAAATTTTGACATCTTTCTTTTCAAGGTTGTTATTAATTGAAAATGATGTAAATTTAAAAATAGTGCCACCTATGGTGGATGCCTGGAATGTTTCAGCCTATGTGTTATATTAAATATTTAAGTCAATTATAAGACTTTTATTAAAATTTTGTAGGAAGTGTTAAGAGATCTAAGAATTTTGACTATAATTTATAATATTAATTTAATTTATAAGACTTACATATATTGTTCAAATAAAATCTACCAATTTTCTTCTCTTTTTTTTCTGGAAAGATCACTTTTGGCTTATTTTAGTACAATTTATGGGACACTCAAAGGGTTAATAAGAGAAATGTGTTGATAGAAATGGACAATAGTTTGTCAAAGAATACAAATTTTGAGAAAAAATCATCCTTACTTACTTTTGTGTTGACGGGCCACAAATTAACACATACAAAAAAGATGACTCAATAATAAATAAACATCTTCAAGTTTTTACAACTCCCTCCCCTCTTAAAATACACTTTTTTTATTTATGTATATAAAAAAATTATAATGACATTTTTAATAAATATATATATTTAAGTAAAGTAATTGAGAAGGGGAGAATATTTTTTATTTTTGTAATATTTTATAGAAAATCTTATTAAACATAAATATATTTAAATAAATAAACTTTCCTATTGGCATATTTTATAAAATATTCCTTTTCATAATATCATTATTTTCTTAGATAAGGGACTCAGGTATTTAGTATTCAGGTATATAGGTCCTAGCTGCTTAAGACTTTTATCATTGCCTAGCAGGCCCCTAGGCATGTTAAATTTCTCTACGACCACTTCTTAAAGTATCATGGGTGCAAGAAAAATAAATAAAAAAGTTTTTATAAAGATATAAATCGGATTTGGCCTCGGATCCCAGCGGTTCGCCGGCACAACCCATGGTTTTGGGTGTATTTTTGGATACTAGAAGGGGTCTTTCATGATTAGAGCAACGGTACTTATAATTTTTACTGCCTTCGGTTCCAGTAGTTCATCTGCGCAACCCTTAGTGCGAGCTGAATTTTGGGATATTAGAAGAGGTCTATGATGCTAGGGAAGTGGTTGCGAATAAATTTATCCTGCTTTGGGGCCATGCAGTTCACTTGTACAACCCGTGTACCAGAGTGTATTATAGTTCATTAGAAGGGATCATTGATGCTTTGAAACGTGGCAGCGGTGGAGTTAAAACTGCGTGAGGGCCTTATATTTCACCTGTGTATTTTGGATATTAGAAGGGACCCATGATGCTGAGAGAAGCGGCTGCGGTGGATTTTTTTAACCATTTGATAGTTTCACTCCCAAATATATTTGCAATGAAATTGCATACGAAATATTGTCTTGCAATGAAATTTCTTCAGGAGGAAATTACCCAGAACAATTTTGTCTCACAAAAATAATCTACACAATAATTTTACCCTGCAACTATATTAATATAACGAGTATGTCTGTAGGCCTCGTTACCGCAATCATTTTACCGAACTCCAAGGTTGACGACTGAACGTCCCTCAGCACTACCTTTCATTTTGTTTCTAAAAGTTCTAAAAGCGTATAGAATGTTTGCACATGCATTGGTTCTAAATTTCGCAATTAATTATTTTTACTAAAAAATTGAAGTAATATATCTATGAAGGTGTAATATATTTTACACATCATTTGCAATGTGTAGGTTGCAAAATAAATTGGAGGTGCATGTAAGTTAGGACAAAAGGCTCTACAAACTCACTTAAACAAGAAACAAAATATACAAGGCCTCAATTATTATTAATTATTAATAGAAAAAACATATTCCTGTATGAAATGATAGCAATAGAGACATAATTAAACAAAAGAATTACAATTGATATAATATATGTATTTATTTGTGTTGGGTGCGGGTCTGAAAGTCCGAGACCGGTCTGAGACCATTATGATTTTTAGTGAACAGACTAATTTGATCCTTTAAATGGGTTTGCTCTGGATGGGCCCTCCGGAAAAATCTATCGGGATTCGTTGCATTTAAAATTCATTCTAGACCTATTCAATAAATGAAATATTGATGAGGTCATGAGTCTTTTAAAATTGTTTGAGCATTTGCACAATAACGTTATATTATGTTATATCTGTAACATAAGTCATATATTTATTAAGAGTCCATGAATGTGGATAAGGGAGAACATCGATGTAGTGAGTGATTTTGTTGATGTATAATGTATGTAATGTTGCGCATAGTTTGTTGAAGTATCAATTTGTGTCATTGTTTATTGTTGATCCTATGAACTATGAGAAAAGGTATATATTACTTGACTGATTAAATAAACTTTGTTCTATATATGTTTATATTGAAGATTACAGATAAGTAGAATAAAAACACAAGTTCATAGACAAATAAATGTAAGTTGACATTTTCGAAGAAAAAAAAAAGGAATTGAATATGGTCATCCTGACATTTTGAAGAATGTTTGATAGTTCCATCATGACGTTCCATTAATTTAGTTACGAGCAGTTGTAAGGAAATACATAAAAGTTCCTCTCTGTATTTTGCAATGATATTGCCATGAATTACTCCGATGTTGATCCTTAATTCTACTCAAGGTACAGCATAGACTTACACCAATAATTCCTCAGCGTTAGTCTAAGTCATTCAAGAACACAGATTCCTGGCTAAACTTTATGTATAGATGTTCTCTCCTCAAGAATAAAAGGTTTACTATTACAGGCTTAGAAAATATAAAGCATTGTTCAGGTTCAGGAGAAAAAAAAATCGTATCTATATATTGAGACGGATGAAGTATATCTACGATTAAAAAACGATTCAATTTCGGTCCGAACCTGAAAAAAAAAATTCAAGCCTCTATATTACTAATTATGTGCAAGTTATTATTAGAGAAATACACGACCCCTATTTGTTTGCCTAATTATCACAGTGACTTTTAGGTATGAAAAAAATCAAAACAATCGTTATGCTGATTTGTTTGTCTGTTTGCTAATAAGGGATGCAATTTTTTTTTTGTATTTATACATAGACATGCATATGTGAGTAATATTGCTTTAATTACATGTCTATGTATCGACTGCAGACATATATATACAAATATGTACGTTAGGGTGCATCAAACCCCCCATCATTTTTTAAATTTACTATATTTAAAGTAAAAATAAGAAACTGAAGGATTTTTATTTATGGACCCAGTTCACATATATATAAGATGGTTGTAAATCATTATTATTTTCGTTATGTAAAAAAAAAACCACCAAAATTAATATGGTAATCCTGACAATTTGAAGAATGTTTGAGATTGGAGCAGCTAAGCTGTCATGACTTTTCTTTAGATTAGGTGTGAGTAGCTGTGAGATGAAGGAAATAAACACAAATCCAACTCCATATCCAGCAAAAACAAAAGGGTAGAATTATACTATTAGTTCAAAAAAAAACTTGTACTAACAGTTATATATGTAAGTAATGAAAATCTGCTCCATTTTATAGCTCGCCTGTTTTTTTGTTTGTTTTTTTAATTGGCAAATTGAAGAGTGGATTTTCTTTTCCTAGGCTGTTGTCATTATATTTAATTACTGAGTAGTTAATTTCCTTTTCTACACATACAAGCAATCAATGGTATATACGAAATCGGACTGCATGCTACTCTATTTTATTCATGATCACACACACTCGTGGTTATACTTTATACTTTAATGTTCTCTCCTCAAAAAAGAAAAAAAATGATATAAGCTTCAGGAGGAAAAAAAACACGCTTCAGTTTGCCAACAACAATAATAAAAAAACTCTCATTCCAGAAATACTTAGAATTTACAAACCTTAGGGGTGTCCGCAGGGGTTGGGATGTAGGGGATTTTTCAAATTTATTTTGCAAAAATTAAATTGCTTAATTTTTTTCCTAAACAACAGTCACTCTTTGAAAATGTTTTCCAAAAAATGTAATATTTGAAAAAATTTTAACAAAATTTAATATTTTAATTATTAAAATTTAATTTTACAAATTTGTGAATAATTGGTTTTTTGAAATTTCGTGAAAAAAATTCATAAATTTTAATATTCCATTTTTTTTTTTGTAAAACATAAAATTTTGCATACAAAAAAAATCCAAAAACGAAAATCTCCCTCCCCCAAATATATATTTATATAAATGTAACCCTGCGGACGCCCTTGAACCTATATATGTACAACTGCTCAGTGGTCAAATAGATCACCTCCAATTTAGTTGATTTTTTACAGATTTCTTTCACCAAGTATCACACTTGTGAGAGTACTTTAAAAAAATTGGAGAACTGAAGGTCTTTTGATACACCCTAATATGTACATTGTACATAGATAGAATACAAGAAATCTTAGATTATTGTTCAGCCCTATTTCTTAAAAATGAATACATTTTTTGTGTTTTTAAACATTTGATTGTGATTAAATACATTAGAGGGTATGAGAATAACAAAGTTTCGAGAAATCACAGGTCTAAGAATCTAATAAGTTGCCTTTTGGGAAAAATAAGACTATGTAAAAATAGATTTGTCCAGAATTTCTTGTTAACTTATCGTGGTTCTTGTTGGAGGTTTTCGTATGGAATAGAACTTTTTTATTAAATCAAAAAAATAACAATTTAAAAAAATATAAAGTCTAAATCTATGAAAGATATTTTAAAACATTTTATTTAAAAAAATCATGGACTAATTTCGCTGTCCTATTATCGCAATTTCTTGGCGCTTCTCAATATTTGCTAACAAAATTAATCAAGTTAGCTACAAAATAGAAATTTGACACCTAATTTTTATTAAGACAACCGCCCTAGATCGTCGTTAGTAAAAAACCAGTAGGGCTATTGCAAATTGGCATGATCTAAAACGTTTATCTACTTAATACCGTAACTCTTTAGGGTTTAAAGACCCAATGGGGTGTTTAAAGACACCACTAATCAAGCTAGATTAAAAATTGAATATCTCGATAAATGTTTTATTTTTTTGTTAACGACATCCTTTTTTGTATCTTATTTAATTTTAAATTAGAGTGGTCAGTAAATATATTGTGTACAAAATTTGAGAAGTATAAATCAACTTTTTATTTATAAAAATATAATTTTAATAGGAGGAGGTGCTGAAATATGTAAAATATTTGATTATGGTATTCTGGGCTAATAAATTTTATTATATAATATAAAAGATGTAGGTAGATGAACATTTTAGTCTAAAATTATTCCCCTCCCGAAGAACCTTTTCAGTACTTCCTGATACACAACAATAAAATTTTAGGACGATTAATAAACCTTTTTGACGCTTTGTTTATAGAAAATAATATAAGTAAACAAGGCTCATGCCCCGTTTACTTTGAATAGAATATAAATATATATTTATCTGCTAGGGTGTGTGATAATATATTGATTATTGTTCAACAAAACGGCGTATGCTGTAAATAACTTCTATTACGCCCTCTATGTGAATAACATACCTTGGCAAGACAAATTTGGGGAAAAAAATACTTTTTCGACATTTTTATCAATGTTTATGACTTTATCGATATTTATTTACTTTAACCCGATGAAAATTATTATGAATAAAATAGATCCATAAAATATTTTTTATTATTTGTCGGAAAACATCTTGCTGTTTTGTTAATTTCATCTGTAATGTTTCTCTCTGGCAAGAATGAAAGATTTGTAGTTAATTTCTTCAGAATGGTTATCATTCTATCCTGAAGACGCAAGCCATTCCTTCTGGACGGATATTAATTGGAAGAAAGTTTGTTTTTCAACTAGAAGTACCTAAAACATACATCCAAGCTTTGTAAAATCGTCCTGGAAAAGGAAAAAGCCTCTCTCATCTGATCTATTACACTATGCAACAAAATGAAAGTCTTGGAACGCCCGCAGACTGATGCCCACATTTATGAATGTTACTATAGCTGTAGAACACGAATATGATCATTAAAATTTTCAATCCATGAAGGTTTGGCCTTTAAAGTCTTTTTTTTTTTTAAATCAACTTTTTAGGGTATAACTAAGATTCAGTGCCATATTTCGACATGAAAAAACGATATATATGCAAATCAAAGTAAATAGTAAATTGATAAAAACATTTCAGCATTTAAACAATGAATTATTTATTACGTTATCTTGATTTTTTATAAAAAATGTATATAACCACCAAAAAATCAAGTAAAATAAAGAACCTTCCTAAGATACTTATATCTTTTTAATTTTTTCTTCAAATGCTTTATATTTAAATTTTTTAGTAAATATTATAGACTTAATTGACAATAAATAAATCAAAATCCCCCTTTTTTCAAGGCAATTTAAAAAAAATTGAAATATAAGGTTTATTCTATAAGTTCAGCTATGATATAAAGCATTTGAAGAAAAAAAAAAAGTTATTAGCATCTTGACTTATTTAGAGAAGTTTATTATAACGAACTCAAAATGTCATTTGCTGAGGAAATGGAACGGAAAAGAATTTGAAAATTAATGAAAGTGCGTCGAAGACAAATTGGCCCAAGGAATTCTTTGTTCAACTTTATAAGAGGAAAACCAACAAGACGATTCAACTTATACAAATTGATGATAACGTCAATACGTGAGACAAATAAATAGAAAGAGGGATTCATTCAGAGAGACGGCTCACATTTACGAGGTTTTTGGAGCTATATTTAACAATTTGTTCAAGTTTTCAACATATTGGTTCCGATACAGGGTAATAACAAACAAACTTACTATGGAGAATATTCATAGAAGTACTCCAGAAGATAGGATTTGCTTCTTTTGTAAATCGGCAAGCGAAACTGCAAATCATTTTTTGTCTAAATGCTGTGCCACAAAAAAATACAGAAATAGAATAGTGCAAATAGTTTACCTGAAATATAAAATAATTTTAAGACCTAATCATTTTGCTTTTCTTTATATTGGCTCCTACCAAAACAAATTAACTATTTTATTTCAAAAGTTGTTATGGTCTTTTATAAATTTAAATGTACAAAAACCCACTTACCGCTTGACATACTAAAATACGTAGAAAATATCGTTTTGATTTGTTAAGGTTGGAGGTGTTTTAAGTAGTTTGCTTTTTTTTTATCACATGTTTATATTGTATTTACATAAATTTTATTAATTAGAATAAAGTTGTTGTAATTCTGTACAAAAAAAAAAAAAAAAACAATTTCTCAAAGCCCACCAAGGACTCCCAGATGACTATCTCTGAATCGGATAAAATTCTGGAAGTGTTATTATACCAAAAAGACTACTGGCTCCTAATATATAAAATATAGGTAGTCCTACGACATTTTGTAATGATTAATGCACTTTCTTAATTTGTGCAAAGTTAATAAATAATAATTATCTAGACCAATTATTCAGTGTAGGGAAGCACAATTTTTAAATGGAACTAACTCTGGACCAAAGCTCTAAAATAAGGAGAAATCTCTTGGGAGGAAAAAAAATTTATTTCTAAAGATGTCGTATATTAAGTTGCCGTATACTTTTTAATCGTATTATATGCATTTTTATTACCTTACGAATAATTCATTCTACTTAATGATTTCAAATGGTGAATTCATGGAGTAAAAACAAAAAAGTTTAAGGTACTCCTAGCGGATTAAAAAGTATTCTTGAAGCCTTCCAAATTTGAGAAAAAAGGATTTCCTTCATTATTGTCTTCCCTATTGGCTTTGCTTTGGACCACTTTGTATATTTGACAATGATAAAAAAAATTGTCAAAATGAAATAATGGATTTACATAACATCTTTTTTTTTTTAACTTCAAACGAAATTCAAAACAAAATTATGTATATACAATACACATTAACGTAAGTAGTTTTCTTAATTAGATTATTCTATATTTTTGTTAGTTCTTAATGTCTTTCAAAACTTGTTTTTAAAAAGTATTTTTGTTGTTTATTACTTTGTTGAAGATGAGATTGATTTCATCATGCCATTGAAAAAAAAAAATTATACGCCCTAAATATAAATTCTGTTATTAATATTTTTTCTGTAGATAATTTGTTTGTTCTTTTAAAAAGGGGATAGGAACTAACCATGCGGGGAAAGTAGACTATATAGCATTCGTAATTTGTATTTCCGTATACAGGGAGCGACAAATGTGTATATTTCGTTACCTTCATTTTATCACGCAACCATTTATACCGAAAAGAAAAAGGAAAAGGGGCCCAAATCATCTAGTACTTAGCCAAATAAGTCAATCATACCAACGGCTAAGTATTTTTATGTACTTCCAGACTATCATTACTTTCTTTATTTATCAAAAAGAATATATCATGAAATAGACACATTCTTGGTGGAAATTTTGAAAAGTAATAAATTGACTATTTTTAAAATGAAATGATATTATTTTTTTCGAGTTTTGGAAGTAGAAAAATTCCTATGATATTTCCTCCACACATTTGGGACACCCTGTATGTGTTTGAATATAATTACATAGTTTATCAAAATATTTGTGTAGTAATAATAATTTAATAAGGTAAATATTTGCAAGGTGTGTTTAAAAGCATCCTTTTTCTTAAGAAATAGGTACTTGAAATGTTCATTTTATAGATGTTTGAATCATTTTATGTCTTAACGTAAATAAAAAATGTACATTAATTTATGGAGTTACTCTTGTAGTCCACAATAGGAACTTAATCCACCTATCTTCAGCTAGAGACAAAATAAAGTCACGTAGTGAACTAATATTTGACCAATTACATAATTATATCCAACTATTCGGCTTTATTAATTAGCATAACATCATTTTATTCGTGTTAAACAAATCCATGTTCAGAATACTAAGAATGAACAAGTCAGTGGCGCTGGGCCTATAAAGGCCGAGGAGCCACTGAAAAATTATTATAGTGGTTTAAAAATATTTGACTTGCCTAAAAACTTATAATGGTAAAATGAGGATTTTTTTAAATTTGTCATTTAAAAAAATAAAAAAGCTTATCCATTTATTTTATTTTCTTCTTGAGTATTTATTAGTCTTAAAAATATATACGAATATAACATCATAAAATGGTAATAACACTCTCTTTTAAAATTATCCCAATCAAGAAGCCCATTATCACATTTGTATTCTTTTGAAATAAATAATATTGAAATTGTTTTTTACAAATTATCGCTAAAATATATTCAAGATATAAGGACGTTCTAAAAAATATAAAATGGTTTGTTCAGTTAAATTTTATTACTTTAAAAAAAAATCTCAACTCTGGTATTTTACAAAACAGTTTTTGGCCCTTTATTAAAAAAACCATTTTGTCCAGTTTTTTAAGAAAGAACCCCAAAAACCATACCCTCCCCTTAAAAAAAAAGAACTAGTGTGCGCCACTGATGACGCCCTACTATAAAGTTGGGCCTTACATGCAAATGTATGCCGGCATCAGTGGAACAAGTATATAAACATCGACAACTGACTACATTCCTATGATCATGATCTTTTTTTTTTTTTTAATATAAAATTTAAAGTCTTTCTTTTGACTGAACTTATTCAAACTAAAATTATAAACAGCAGGTGCTGTATGTGTTTTTAATATCAATGGCACACAAAATTGGTCTCACACAACGTCCTACTCTGTTCAGTTCCGTAAATGTTATCGCTCCTTGAAAAAGTGCCACATTTTATAAGGCATTATTTTCAAAAATATTTATTATACTTCAATATTATTTTAGGATTTTATATCTTCTAAAACTGTTATCAACATGATGTCATGCTTGAGAAGGTAACATCTAAGTATAAAGTAAAAACTAATGAGCAGGTTTATTAAACAATCAGGGTTTGCTCGTGAGTTGTAAGCTTATGTTCTTGTGGGACTCGAAGTACCATTGAGGATCGACATCAGAGTAATTCAAGCCTTTATGTATCTGCTATGTTTGGAGTGGGATTTGTGTTTTTTTCCTTCATCTCACAGCTGATGGCAGCTTATTTAATATAATATAATGACATCTAAACTGCTCTCCTCCAAAACATTCTTCAAATTGTCAGGATGATCTAAAGAACAGACATCTAGAACTACAAGAGTAATGCGGCCTATTTAGATGATTTGACGGCCTTCTTTTTTAGCGTGTTAAACCGCTGAAATTTATAAAAATAACATATAAATTCTATAAAATATCTACTTGCATGTAAATAATGTCTTCTATTTTTCTGTTGCTCGCTTTTTTTTTGTTCAGCTGACGTGTTGTTTTTCTAGTTTTCTTTGGGATTACCGCGTATATTTTTGGTTTCTTATATTTTACATACCAGCAAGTCATACGTGTGCATACGTATGACGTCTGCGGCTTTTGCGACCGATTTGAACTCGTCCTTAAATTGAAAAACTGAACCTCAAAGTTTTAGAACCGCTACCTCCCCCATAAACAGACGCCAACTACATATTCAAATGAGTCATTTCGGGGGATAGGTTTTCAGCATAAATTCCGGATGCCATGTATAAAATTTTTACGTATAAGGAATGAGAATAGATGCAAAATGTATTCATTTTTATGGCAAATTCATTATGCATAAAATGCATTGTTTAATATTGCAATATTCCACCTCCACATGCCTGTGATTGAAATTTCAATTATTCATACATAAAAAGATAAAATAATCTTTTTGAGTGATTTTATATTGTAAGTACAAAATCATTTTCCTGAGTAGAGTGGAAATGGAATTACTTTTTTTTCTGAATTTACGTGTGGTCTTTAAAAGGGCTATAAGCACTTTAACTTTTATAAGGGAAAGCTGCTTTGTAGTGAAAGCAGAGAGAAATGAGGGGAGAAGGAATCCTTGACAAGATGGAAGTTTTTTGGTTCTTTATAAATAATTAAAAATATTTACGTACATTATAAAAGTGGTTTTGCTTTAATTACCGGTTGGTTGAAGTACTTTGTAAAAGACAAAAATGAAGATAGAAGGAATTTTATTCCTTCTGTATGTTTGATCTACATTTTCTTCAAAAAAGGAAAAGCTCTTTGATGAAATGTTTGTACAAATACAATTTTTCACTATTAATTAAATTGTCAGTTATGATTCTAACTCAGATTAGGATTTAATTTAAAATCTACATATATACTAAATACTTCTTCTCATGACCAGGTTGCATAAATTAATGTAGTAGTATTTAATTAGGAATTTATAATTTACATAACTTAAAAAAGTTGTGCTCATATTTCATGAATTGGTGCAAATTGATTAGGTACATCTATGCCAAAATGCATACTTCGAAATCAGATACATATATTGTGTACAATTAGGTGTACAACATATTTGACCTGTTAACACATAAGCAGGCTAGAATGATTTTTCTGAAAATTGAAATTACATTTGTATTCTTTGAAGAATAATTATCGTCAATTTCTATTAACAAATAATTCTTATTAACCATTTGGGTGTGTTGCAAATTGCTTTTAAAGTAGCTAAAATTGATCGTCACAATTAAATACTTAGAAATGGATATGTTTTGTTTGAAAGGAGACAATATAAGTTTATTAAGTCAAATAAGGTTTACTTCCGGGTTATCTTACTTAACCGGATTGATACAGTATGATTAGTATATTTATTATAAAATATAATCAATTTCCTGCTCCATCGTTATTATCATAGCAAGAGGCTTAGAATTATCAGGAACTTTCTTCACAATAACGAAACATTAATATTATAATTATTAGTATAATAGTATAATTCAGTATATAGAGTTATTTTCTGAATAATTTTTTAATTATTTCGACCATTCGTAATCTCCCTCCTTGGCCCGGAAACTTTTTTCTTGTAGGCCTATAAATGACTTAAATATCTGTTTGTGTATCTTGGAAGTAAAAAAATTAATTGGGATTTTCTCCTTTTCTTGAATTTTGATGAAGATAGTTTTTATGTTGACGTACCACATCCTCCTAACACAAATCTTTCAAAACAAACAATTATTATCCAATATCTTATTTTGGATGAAATATCTAGGTTAAAATCCTTCAGAATTGAAATATCCAACGAGAAACACTTTTACAATCCTTGCCACGGTTACACCAACTCCACTTAAATTTAATCTAGTGTAAATACAGTGACGTCATGTAAATTCCTTGTTTAAATATACATATATAAGTCGTGTTGGCGCAACTTAGTTATGAGTAGAGTTGTATAATATACGACCTGTACGATAAAATAAACCGAAAATTAACGTGGTCAACCTGACAATTTGATGAATGTTCAGGAGGACACTCCTTAGTTGCCATGAAGGTTAATTAGAGCAGCTGCAAACAGCTTTAAGGAGAAGAAAATAAACACAAATCCCACTACATATATATGTATAGAAAGGAATTACTCCGATATCGATCCTCAATTCTACTCCGGAGTCCATAAAGGACTTACAATTTTAACTCCCCAACAATTCATCAGTGTTACTCTCTGTTTTTCATGAGCACACGCGTTAGTGACTACTCTATACATAGATTGTCTCTTTTTAAGATTTATTATTAATAACTAAAGCTTTAGAGAATATAAAAGGCTCGTCAGAATAGCAACTACAAAAAGATTTGCTGGCGTAAAGATCATATTTTATAAAACCATATCTATCAGTAGAGCTGTAAATCTGAAGCGTAAAATTATATTTAAAAATATATATTAATATTTTATTATGCATTTAAAAAAAAGACATTAAAAGTAGACGGAAAATCATCAATACGAGGGATAGATGTTAATACCAGGACGATCTATTAAAGAATGGACATAAAGAAAAAAGAACGATAGTACAAACAGTTTCTCCTTTTTTTTTAATATGTAAACTTTGTTTTTTCTCTACGTTTTGCACATCTCTATGCCAAGGTTCTAATTTTTAGTACTGTGTCTCTCAAGCTCTGGTATGCAAACTCTCCTTCAATGGTAGCTGGATACTTGATATTTTTCCATGTGGTAGTCAATGTAAAAAGGTTGATATCTACTGCTTAAGTAGATTGACACAGTTTGACTGTTATATATTCAACTGTGTTAAAATATAAGTATAAAAAGCCGTTTGTTTTTATTGAAAAGAAAGTATTTTACAATACAATGTTCCTTTTGTAAAGTATTTTGGGTTATGCAATGAGACTAATGAGTCAATCCTTAGAATATAAGAATGACATTTGAGGGGGGGGGAACAAATTTATTCGGAATGAACTGGAGTTATGTAATTGTGATAAATGAGTACTTGACATTTAATTATACCACTGCCTATCATTGTAATTTATTCTCACATACCCTTGAGTAATGTATCTACTTACATATAGTGTGTACTGTATATGTACAACAATAGTTGGAATTTGAAAGTCGATCTGTCTTCTTTGAAAAGAAGTGAGTAGGTCTAAAAGAATTTAAATGTTGTTATTGTTTTTTACCTGAAAGAACCGTCTTTTCATTTATTAATAAGTAATAGATTATGTAATGAAGCTAGCAGAATACACATTCGATCAAGTTAATTATTGTGTACATGTTTTGATAACATTATTTTTTTCCCTATGATATTGAAAATATAGAATTATTGATGAATTTCTAAATCCATCTCTCTTGTCCACGTTTTGCTACCCTACACTGTAATTGATTGTATGGTTTTGGGGCGAAATAAAATATTAAAGGAAAGACTTACCTGAATCAAGGTTCTTGAAACTCTAAGAAAGCAATTAGGAAGAACTTTTTATAGAAGCACATACATTCCAATAAATCAATTTAAAGACACCGAGGGTTGAATAAAAATAATTTCCTGTTAAAAAATGAGGATAACTACAAATGTAAACCACACTCAATTTTGAATGGAGGGAAATCATTCTTGGTTGATTTTGTCTTGAGGGGTCACAAATGTGGAACTCTGAGAGGCTCATATTGATTAAAAATGTGTTGGTGAAAGCTAATTGTGTTGAATAATATGAAAGCCCTCAGATGTATAAATAATTCAATTCTATATCTTCCCTTTCCCAACATTTTTTCTTCTTCTTTTATTCCTTGTTTTTTTTTAATGAAAGAAAAATATTTTCATATTGAATAGAATCGGACTATCATAAAATACATTAATTCTCTAAACAAATAAAACTTTAAAGGAATGAGAGTGGTCCATTCATACTCATATCTAACTAAAAATTATAGCTTTAATCCATTCCTCATTCATTACGAAATCAAGAAGGAAATTAATAAAACTTTTCGACGTTTGTTGGTATGTTTTGGAAGAGTTTTAAATCAAATCATAAGTTTCTATTTCAATTAAGGGAAAAATATAACGGAACAATTTTTAAAGAGAGGTTGCGTAGTATTAGTCTCTATACAAAGTAGAGTTGTATTAGCAGAGCCGGTGCATTCAAGTTGGTACAAAAGGGATGTAAGTTGAACATTGTGAGCTGTTTACATTGTGTAAAGAGTCCATAATTTCTAATACTTAAAAAAAATAAAAATAGGAGTAATTGGGATAATATGAGAGGATTTTTTATCCAAATGACTTATATATTTTTAATCTATTGTGGTCATATAACTAAAGCTTTCACAGTAGATGTACCTTTATTTTGTGCATGAAGCATTGTTAGCACTTCTCTCTAACAAACTAAAATATTTGAATTTATTTTTTGAGACCCTCAATTACCCCATGCTCAGGGTAATACAGGTCACCAAAGTGGCATTAGGATAAATGAAACCAAATAAAATATAATATTTTTTATTATTTCACTAAGAATATTTATTATCATAAAAAGTAATGCGTATTACCACAAAATTCTCCACGTTGTATTCTATTTTTACTATTTTATCTTTGTTTACGTCAAAAATTTAATCCATTAATAGAGGACAATTAAAAAATCTCTATAAAAATTGTAAAAGTAATAATTACGTACTTTCTTCAACAGGGTGGTGAAGAACTAGCTTTGAATGCAATATGGCTGAAAGATTAAGTAATTTACTAGCAAAACAAAGTAACTCATAAAATCCCAGTCACTCCTACCTTTTTTCTATTAAAAAATATGACTTTTAAAAAAAGGGAATTAGTATTGACACAGTCTAAGAAAGGAGACTCAAAACTGGCTTGACCTATTTAAAAAAAAAGTTATTGTCACAAAAAATGAAAATGTAGTTGGAAAATTTGAAAAAATATACTTAAACCCTTTCAAATAAAAACCCTAACACCGCAGCTATTTCAGGTTCCATCTTGTCCCTACTATTTGTCCACCAAAAACGTTTATAAGCTATAGAGTACCCTTTAGGAGGAATCATTTTCACTAAGAGGTCATTCACAAAATATTATGCAAGTTTTCGGCATTTTATGTGCCTTGTCCAACACGTTCGCATTTAGTATAGATAAAATACGTATTTATTATAGTTTGTATCGTCAATTTCAAACCTCTCTTTGCTGCATGTGTACTTATTTTGTGAATGAGCCCTAATATTGTAATAAAATACCTCGTTTTACCAATTGAATTCGTTTAATAAAACATCAAATGTTTTTAATGCAAGAGAATGCTAGCCATGATCCCTGATTTAGGCTTAACTGAAATGTCTTTTATTATTTTCAAAATTTGGGAAGATATATTGATGATGACGTCATTTAGTAAAAACATCAATATCCACAACATGGCGCAGATTTCCTGAGTTGTTGTAAATCCCAAATAGGTAGGTATACAAGTTACAGAATCATAATTAATAAAATTTATAACTTTCATTGTTCAGAAAAATGTGACATATAAGAAACGATTTTAGAAACAAATGACTTTTATAAAACATATATGTAGAGGAATGCGTAAGGCAGAACCTTAGTTCAATATGTACCCCCTTTTGGTTCAATGACAGCCTCCATACTAGGTCTGAAGTTCAGGCAGCTGTTAATGACAAACTATTCATAAATTTCATTCCATTTCTTGGTCAATGTGGATTTCAGATACTCCAGACTTGGATGAGAGTTCTTATTATCCTTGGACTCCAAATAACCCCACACAGAATAATACAGTTGATTAACATCTGGCTATTACTGGTACAGAAGTTGGCCATACATCGGGCACAAAACTCTTGAACCTTTATTTTATCCACCGCATCCTCACTTTCTTATCACACCTTTACCTTCATTCAGGACCTTCCTGACGTTGTAGGCTGTGGCCAGAGACACGCCAACTATGTTTGCAGCCGTTTTGGTGGACACTTGTGCGCGGAGCAAAAACATGTTTTCATTTTTTTGTTCTGGTTCAAACATTTTCCAGTTTAAGTAAATATCCTGTTCATAACTAAATAATTGAATATCGGAACTTTTAAATACTTTTTGAAGCAACCTACTGAGAGGAATATTAACGGGGAAAAAGCTTTTAATTTAATTCGAAGTTTTGGTCCTACATCCTGTACAAACTGCTAATAAACACAAGTTGACTCCACTGTCTTGGTTTAAATAAACCCATTATCAATAAGTAAACAACGTTCATGCCCATTAAAACCCTCATTATCGACTACTTTACTCTACATTATAAACCTCAGCAGAACTACAAACAATTAAATAACTTGCATCCCAACACTTCTCTCTCTATCTTCATTTAAGAATTAATGAAGTAGTTCTTAAAATTTAGCATAGAAAGAAATTTATTTTTCCTCATTAATCAATTCTATCAATTCTTTTTATTCCAATTCAATGCATGAAGAAAGGAGCCTTAAGATTTTTCTCTATTAAATTTCGTTTGTTAAACAATAAAAAAAAGGCTTATCGACAACATTTCATATATAAATTTGTCATGTCAAGATATTGACTATGATTTTATTTCATACATTTATATGATTTTTTTTACAGTTTCTTTGTGAATTATTGTTAAAAAAAGTTATTTTATACTTATCTTTGACAATAAATGTTTGAAGAAGTAAACCTATAAAATATTTGTAATATATCGTAAATGCATTTGTGTTTAATAATAATTTTACTTCCATGGATTAAATTAATATCAAGGCCATCATATCATAAAAGTTGGTTGACAGAATGTCCCATTATTCTAATTTAATTAGAGTTAGAGGTTTTGTGATTGTAAATATTGGAATATTCCGACGTTTTTTTTTAATATAATTTGATATAAAAAAAATTATGATTCATATTTTTTTAAAATGGCCATCTAATTATACTTCATTCTTCTATTGAGACAGCCCATTATGCATATATTTATATTTACACGTATAATCCTTTTTTTAAAACAATTTAGTATTTTCTACAAAAAAAAATCTCTTGGCTTCATAATTTTCAATTATATAACAAAGATTTTGAAAGGGTAGGGCCTTAACATAATGAAGAATAAATATAATTATGTAATTCACATGGACCTAGTCTTTGGGAAAATTTATAGAATAATGAAAAGAAATTTTCTTGGTTAAAAATAAATATATTATGCAATTGAACCATTCAAATATTGAGCATTTTTTAACCTTGCCAAAAGCTTTGCATTGATTCAAAAATATGTACAAATAAAACCATTTTTTCTATGCATTTAAATTTTTTCAGATTCTTATAAAAATCCTATCCCAATGGATATTTACTATCAAACCTAGCGTAATTAGTAAAAAAAATAGAGTTACAACAACTAAAATAATCTACTTTGCAATATCAATCTTGGTTTTACGATATTGCCTATATAATTTTCTGAATCCACAGTTTATTTATCAAGATTATGTAGTTTAATAAGTCAAAAATACGTCGATACCGATAATATAACATGTTGATAATAGAGCGAAACAGTTTTTTGTCTTAATATTTGATGTAAAAATTGTTGAAATATTCGTAAAGTATACATTAAATAGCCCCTGCAAGATATTACTCCTCATATTTTTCTTATTTTTAAAATTCAAATTATGATATTAATGAGGAATGAGCACTATTGTTTTGTAGTGATTTTTGTCACATTTTGAAAATATGACGTCTGGGTCAACTTTTAGACCTCAGCCAATAGTTTTTTTTTTTTCAAAAAGCTAAATTGTCGTCCAGGTTAGGTTACCTTTTTTAAAGGGTAGGAGTGCTTCAATTTACGGGACACAAAATGTACCACCAACCTTATATTTGTTCAAAAGTTGAGATTATCTCTGTTAAAATATATATTTACTTTACATGGTAATACTTACAATCTACATTTTTTGCAGCCATGTTTGAACCTAGTTTTTTTGAATTAATTAAAAGCGTCAAAAACCAAATTCTTGAGGGTGTGGGTGTTTAAATTGACTATTAATCCATGTACAATGTACATCCGTATATAGAATGTATTATTTAGTTACCTATGTTCTCGTATGTGGTAGGGTGAAAGTGAAGAGTTAAAAATTTCTTTGTATCCTTTCAGGTTTTTCTCTTTCTTTTCCAAACTCCTCTTTAAGGACATACATTATTCTAAGGTACAATAGTGTTAAGACTACGTCCAAGACCGATTTTTTATTCGGTTCGGTCTTAATTTGATTTTTTCTACAGCGATTTCGACGAATACTTCGGTCCAGACAGCGATATCAGGCCCGTTATACATTACATAATTAGTACAAATTAATTAATTATATGCGATCCACTCTACCACCGTCCTCATTCCTTAGTCGACGGATCGACTCAAGCTCCTGGTAAGAGACAAACTCACAACTCCTCAACACATTCACGTCAATTCACTTCTTGTAGCGATGTTCTTATTATGGAAATTTTGTGACCGAATCGTTTTCAAATTGAGAATCCATTTTTTTGGTTTCAATCTATGGACCCATTTCATCCGCTATCTTCATTTATGAGTGGTACGAATATGATTTATGCAGCACATTAAACTTAATATGACGTCATTAATAGCTAGTCGATGTTCACAATCTGATAACACACATTACATCATCAAAAATTCATCTATAGAATCTGTTCATACCGATTTAAAAATGAGACCGATTCAGACAGATATTTCTTTTGTGGGATTGATCTAGACCATGGCGATACCTCGCTAACACAAAAATGCCCTATGTATTTTATTATCAGCTGTCACTTCCCTCCTTTGACTTGATACATCATGGCTATTTCATAATATATTCTTTTTGATAAATAACCAAAGTAATAAGTTATTCTATACATATGTTCCGTTTCCAAAAGAACAGGAGTACGATTTCATCCCTCGTCGATAATATAATATATATAATGGCCATCTTATTATTTTTATGAGTAAATTTTAGCTATCGTATAAAAATATTAATATATAGCTACACTTTAGCAAAAAAATATTAAGGAATAATATTATAATACTCTATTGAACTAGTTCGGCACGCTATTGTACCGTGGTTCAATTCGGTACGGTACGAATGTACGTATATATATAATCACATAATATATATTTTAATTGTTATACAATTTTGGTTTATTCTTTTTTAAGTAATAGATTTAGATAGTTCGGTAAAGATTTTAATCCATAAGCATCCTATTACATAAGAAATAATTTATGTATTTGTTTATACAAAAAAGAAATAATTACTTACAAATTGATAAAATCCATCCCAGTTGACGCAAACTTAGCGGTATGGTGGAGGGATAATTTACATAAATTTTCCAATGTTTCAAAGTTAACTTGCCTATACCTCTCAACTACAAGTACATCAGTATCAAGTGAAATATATTTTTCGACAGCTGGCGATATTGTGACTGCTAATCGGTCTTGTTTATTACCTGAAAATGTTTTCAAGCTCATCTTTTTGGAAAAAAAATATAAATTCTTGAATAATAGTATTACATAATCCGTGCATATTTTATATCAAGCTTTCTTTTTCAGAGAAGTTAACTTTATTTTTACAGAAAAGAAATTATTAAAGAATAAAATATAAAAAAAAACTAGAAAAACTAAATTAATCCTAGTAAAAAAACAAAATACCTAACCAAAATGCATACCGTGAAGGGTGTACCGCAGTTCGTACCAAACCGTGGGTTTAGCGTACGACCCCAGCCCCAATGTATATTTAATTCATATTAAGAATTGTAGAGATATAATAAGATAATAATAGTTTGAGAGTACTTTAGAATTAATTAGCAACTGGTGTGATTGACTTATTTGGCTAACTACAGGATGATTTTTGGCATTCTTTACTTTTTCTTTTTGGAGGAAAGGTTGTGTGATGCAATAAAGGTAACGACGTGAGATATTATTTTATTTGATAGCGGTAACTTCTTTAACGGACCGAATTAGTTTGGTATATAGAAAGAGATTCAAACCCAAACCCAACACTAATATATTTAGGTAGGTAGAAATTGGAATACTTTATATTACATAATATTATATTCTCTATTATGGAGAAATCTGTGAGAATATCAATTTATGCACTTAAGAGCCACGGACCTTGATGTTCGAACGCCCTTAATAAATAAAAACACTAATGACTAATTCATCATTGTATTTACGTACATACTATGTGTCTATCATGTATCATTCTTTTGAATTTAATTATTATTGTCAGTGGGCCAATTTATTCTATGTAGGTACTACTTATAGGAGCAGGTTCATATCACATATAATAAATCAAAATCAGGGCTGAACCCTTGGGTCAAGGCGTCACAGTGGTCGAGGATTATACTATGTAATTAAAACTAAATCATATTTATTTATGTACAATAGGGGAGCGAGAGAGGACCCTTATTATTTATGTCTAAATTAATCCAAGCTGATTTAACTTAGACTTGACAAATTTTAACACAGCACACCTACATATGTAGTCATGAAAATAGGGTGTGATTTTTAGCTCACTTGGATTTTTTGAGTTCCTAATCTGAAGAATTTATTTTCTTTTCCTAAGATGTTGTCATTATTATTTAACTCCTGAGTTGTCAACATCCTTTTCTACTACATTCAATTATATTCCAAAACCTGATTGAACATTCCTGTGTGCTCATAAAAGAGGGAGAGTAATCCTTAGGATTTGTTGTGGAGTTATAACTCTAAATTATTATTGGATTTAGATTAGAATTGAGGTTTGGCATCGGAGTAACTATTGCCAATGTCCTTGCTTGTTTCCTTCTCCCTTGTAGCAGTTGATTGTAGCTGAAATGATGAAACGTCATACCAGCTAAACTACATGCCTCTAAAAATATCTTCAAATTGTCAATGTAACCACGTCATTTCCGGTTTCTTGTTTTAAACATGCCCAAAACACATGTGATTCTCATCTCTCTCTATATATATCTGCTGTGTATCTGCTCATTTGAGCAGGATATTTTAGGTGAGTGTCATCTGAGCGAGATTAATTTGATCGAGAATCCATTTAGGGAGCTTCCTTTCAGTGAAATTTTATAAAATAAACATTACGATATAAATGATGTCATTGTTCACAAGAGTGGTGTTTAAAATCTAATGGGAGGAGTCTAGTAGGAGCAATTGAGGCCTTTGTCAGATTTGCCTCAACTCTGTAAACTTCTGGGGAAGAAAGTATCTTAAAAAGTTATTGAGTGAGATGGGGTTCAAACACTTTGATTGACGGGTCTCTCTGGAGTAGGATCTTGATAAAAAGAATGATCATTCTCGTTGTGAATATTATGAACATAAGCCTTTGATTCATGGGTCTTCTTTTTTTTTTGTCTAACAATGCTGCTGTTCATCTTTGTAATATTTATTATAAGAAATTGTAACGAAAATTAACTGTGCTAAAATGAAGCTCGCCTATATAAATCCTTACTCAAATGAATGCACGCTGTTGCCTACATTTCCTTTGTTATGAGCGTTATAATATCTCAAATTTATCCTCGCTGATTCAGTTTTGAATTTTGATAAAATTATATCAACTGATAGCAGAGGAATCTATCATTTAAATAATATAAGTTAGATGTACCAACAATGGAAAACTGATTCCATTATTACAAAATAATGTTTCTCAAAAAAACATTTTGTATCCCTCAAAAACAATTATTATACAAAATCTAGAATAAGAATTGAGAAAAGTTTTGGATTTTTTCCACAATAATCTGCATTATATTATACGAATTTGATGTAAATTTTTTGGATGCAGCTTTTTTGATATTCCAGAAAAAAGTACTATTGCAACTGTCGCCGGCCTTCTTACATGACGTAGTCACTCACTGGTGTTATGAAGCTATAACTTAAATTGTTAGCATAATGAAAGATTTTTATTGCATCTCCCAAACTTTAGATTAAAAAAAAGAGACAGAAAAAAGGCCCAAAATAAGTTTGAAATTTGGCATATAACATATATTATTATCCCCAGCTGTTAGAATATTTGATAGAACAAAAATAGGTTCCCTATTCAACAAGATTGAATTCAAATTAAGTGAATCAATGTTCAAGATAATAATTATAATTAATACATGCCATGAAGTAATAAATTGACAGCTGAAAAGAAACACAAAGGAATTTTTGAAGTTGTGTGAATACCATGGGGAATTATGTCATTCTTCCCGTGGATCTATGGCACTATATTTATTCCATGCGATGTTACTTCACAGATATAAAAGTTTACTAATAATTTCGTCGTCAGCTATCGATGTTTCTTCTTCTTTCCCCTTCATCAATATTTTGGACGTTGATTGACACATTCGAATGAGCTCTTGTAAAGCTGAGAAGAATTCACAACAATTCTAGTTTGGAAGCATTGGTTAACTGTTACCAATTGATTTTCGTACTTTTTTCTGTTTCTTTTAGGATGAAAGGTTGCAAGATACAATAAAAGTACGGGTGGATATTTGGGTTATATTTGTATAGTTATTTAACAAGGTAAATAGAGATCTGGAAAAAAAAATACTTAGCAAATTTTATTGGATATCAGCCTGTGTATTTATTTTCATATATTTTTTCTGAAATACATACTAGTGTCGGGTTTTGATCAAGTCAAATACCCTTATGACTTATAATGGACAGAACTAATTCGTTCCTATAAAGAAAAACATTGTCTAGAGCGGTCTCATTTAAAATTCAGTCTACTCTATCCGTTGTCCTTGTACTAATAGTCAATAGTTATGAATACATAGACTGATTCCATAGATTGTTGATGACATCATGTGTGCTTCAAAATTTACTTAAATTTCAGTCTACGGTCTGAGATTGCAATTTAGACTGAATTATCATTCCAAATCGGTCTTTTAATAATCAATTTATACAGAAATGGTGAAAAAGTTCGGTCTTGGACCGCGTCTCAACACTAATATGTACATCCATACTCGAGCTTGAATGACATAAATCAGAGGTATAAATATTTATAGTGATATATTTTTATAAAAAAATAGTTTTGCCAAGAAATTGCACTTCCGTTAGTGAATGCATGGATGCAAAATCAATGGAAGAAGTGACGAAATGAACTTTATTTCTATCTTGAGTGTCTCAAGTTACCTGATTACCTTGTACCCCCTATGTAATATGTTTGTATGGTCCATATAGAGGAGGACTTTGTCTTCAAATAAAGACTCTTTAGTAACAAGGTAAAAGAGAGTGAGAGATGAAATGGGTGGGTGGGTGGCTGGGTGAGTGGATGGGTGTGCACCCACTTACCATTACACAAATCTATTCAAGAAAAGGCCTGATTCTTCGCTTCCGCCGTACTTTTAGGATGTTGTAATATATATATATATATAAAGTATCGAACTTAATTGCTTTTTTTGATAGTACATAATAATAGCACTTTCTTTCAACTCCTAAATGAATAGTACTTTTTTTTAAGTACTCAGAAACTCGTTTTTTTTTTCTCTCTCTCTCTTTTTCTTCCTCTTCTTCCTTACCATACATTATTCTTATTACCTAAGTGAAAGTATGGATAAATGCTCTATGGATCGTGGTTTTTCCTTAAAAACCACTCTAAATACATACATATATATATTGGAGTGAAAAGTTTATTACAGACATTGTAAGGCTCTTTGTTGGTTTCCTTCAAACACATAAGTATGAACTTAATTCAAGGATGTCACACAAAAGTTGTCCCTTAGCTAAAGTAATTGTCATCGACTCTCTCTCAAACTTTCATCCCCTCAAAGAGCAAGAAAAAAATGTAATCAACTGATAATTTACTAGTTGAGCTATTATCAGGTTATAAACCCCCCCCCCCACTCTCCAGCTGAAGTGTAAATATAAAGATTATATAAGATGGGATCTACTAAAGCTTAACTCAGCACATCAGTAGAGATGTACTTCCCCTCAATATAATATTTGAATTTTTTTTTCCAAAATAATTAATTTTTGGTGAACAGTTGTGGATTTTTAAACAAAAATTCAAAAAAACTTAATATTTGAAAAGAAAAAATTATATTCTAAATTTGATTTTGTCAAATTTTCATCAAAAAATTCAATATCTGAAATTTAATTTGACAAATTTTTAGTTAACAGCTTTGAATTTTTGAAAAAATTTCTGAATAGCTATAGATTTTTGACTTCTTTTTTTTGAAATTTTTTTCAAAAAATATAATATTAGGAATGTAATTTTTGAATTTTTTTTCAAAAATTTCAACTTATCAAAAATCAAGTACCCTACCATATATATATATATATATAATCCTGCAGACGGCCCTGCACATTCTAAATTATTGTGCTTAAAAATTGTTTTTTTCTATTCACTTCCCATACTCTTGACTACAACATAAATACTAAATAAACTGTTTCATCTATAATTAGAGCAATAAACGTAAATTTTGTATTGTTATAAAAATATAAGGTCATCTCAAGTTAGTCAGCAAGGAAAGAAAAATCTCAGTCACGGCCCTGTCCCCTTTTGGAATTTCAAGTGACTTCCTTGGATGGGATATAAGTTTGTTTACTGTACAAAGAGTTATGGATATTTTGAGGATAACATAGTGAAAGATTTTTGTACATCGGTCGCAAATTTGGAAGATAAAATATCTGAATCTGCATTACTAAAAAAAAAATAGTATTGATTAAAATTTGGTGAACACCTATTCTGAAATTCGTTAAAAATCACGCCATATGAAGTATTGCATTTATCATATTTGTATATACAACACATAAATCAGGATAGGGATGGAATTCGTGGTGGCGTCTAGAAGGATGCTTTTCTTACAATCAATAGCTAATGATGTGTTCTACAACATTACTCATAAGTTAATTGTAAAAAAATGACTTTTAACCCCTCAAAATTTGCATAATATAGATCAGTAATATTATAACCGAAAAAAACGGTTCAAGATTTGAAAACTATTAAATTTGTCTACGTTCTTAGATCGGGGTCTAGACATAAATATTGGTTCAAGCCGGTGGAGAAAAGATTAAACCGAATGAAAAATAACGAGTCTTAACACTATTTGCATGAAATATACTGAAGTTTTACAACTGATAAGGCTGGATATGTGAGAACATTGATCTATATATCAAAATCAAAAAAAAAAAAAAAAATTAAAGCGATTTGAAAATAATTAAATATCAATCTACAGTCTAAGATTGCAGTCCGGACCGAAATATTGATACAAATCGCTATAGAAAAAATCACTAAATACCGAAACGGGAAAACAAATTCGATCTTGGACCGAGTTTCATCACTAATAGGTATCTTTGTATGCAGTTACATGTACGTATGTAATAAAGACATAATATTCAGCGTCCTTTACTCACCAAGATGGATTAGGAGAGCTCTACGACCAAACCACAATCAGTAACAAACAACAAAGAAATTCCTTCATTGCAGACCTGTTTGTATTTTGTAATTGATTGTGAATGTGTTATATATATATATATATTGAGACCATACATTACACTATATATATGAATACTATACCAAGAAATGCCTCAATTCATACAAGGTTTCATATTATTATCTTTTTGAAAATGCGTTGGTGTTAAGTGGTTAGCCAGGGCCTTCTGTTATTGAAGAGAAAAATGAATTTTCATACTATTGATAGAAACATTCATAAATGATCATATTAGTTTGTCGTAGATACTTGCAAAAATACATTTCCACAATATATATATATATGATTTAAATGGATGTTTTAGGAGTATATATTTAGATCAGCTCCATATGTTGTTGAATAACAATTATGTTCATCCATAGAAAAAATATAAAAGCCTCATAAAAAATCAACATTATATGGAGTTGTTAGCAACTCCATATTTCTATATTTAAACTCAAAGAGATGAGACTATGACAAACATTAATTTGGAGCTAGACCCCTTGTTGATATCAGATGTCTGTAATATGATTTCAGGGGGGTACGGAACAATATATATACTTTATTTTATTTTTTTCGAAAAAAAAATCCAAATAGTAAAATTTTTTGAAAAAAAAATCATAAATCCACAGCTGTTGAAATAAAATTTATAGATATTATGTATTTTAGAAAAAAAAACTATAGTTATTTACAGAAAATTAAATTTTTTGGGAAAAAAATTATTGAAAAATATTTTATTTTGAAAATTTAGATATGAATTTTGCAGAGGCCCCTGGATTTTGTCTGAAGAAATTGAATTACTGCTATGAAGAAGAGAGCCTTCTATATTTAAAATTGCATTAGTGGAGGGGAAAATATCATCATCATTATTTTTTTTTTTTAATATGTATTTTTATAACAATTTACACCAAAGGTAGACAATAATTCTTATGTCAGAGGAAGAAGTAAACCTCACGACGACTTATTTAACATGCGAAAACTGTTTTTCTTTTTTTAATTGCAAAAATAAGTTTTTAGCTTTCAAAAATCCCTTCTCTAATTATATGGTATGCATAATTAGAGTTGACATTTTTGTGAGGAAAAAACTAAGTTTATAGATTTGAAAAGGAAAAACAGTTGTTGCGTGTTCTCTTTCTTCGTGTTTTTTTATTTATTTAATAGATTGTCTTGCTATTCACGTTTGCCTCAGACCTAAGCATTCGCCCCTATCTTTGTTGTTAATTGTTTTAAAAATGCATAATAATAAAAAATATATAAGAATTTAAATATAATTATGATACTTTTCCTTCACTAATTCTATTTTTTTTTTTTTGAAGGTTCTTCCCTTAAAAACAGTAACTCCTCGCCCCCCTCAAAAAAAAAAAAAAGAGTCATATAACAGTGAGTAGATATTAAGATATTAATAAGGTTCTTAATTCATTGATATTGTAAGAGCTCGCTCTTACCTTCTCCTCGCGCTCTTTTTTTCCTTACAAAAATATCAACTCAATGCCATGATATAGTCCTGTTTTGGGGTTAATCCTTTTCCCCCTGCAGAAATACTTATTCTCTTGGGGACAATAATAGATATTAAGTTACGAAGTTTTCTTTAAGAAGGTTGTTATTGCATAAGTTCATATCAGCTGTTGTTGGGTGATTTATGCTATATTTATACATATGTACACCATAGATTGAGGGGGGCAGTTGGCGTGAATTCATTCCATATAAGTGCAGTCAAACAATCTATACTTATCTTTTGGGGCAATCAACGAACAAACTTTTGACAAAGTTTAAGACCTCTCAATGCACTTATAACGTAGTAAATACAATTTTGATTTTTTTACTACATATATTGAGTTTTTAGGGGTGGCAATTGGCTACATAGTAACATATCAACATTTAACCCTGTTTGAATTTCTCTTTGTTGAAAAAAAATGAGGAGGGACATGATCTTGTGTTATGTTTGATATAGCAGGGAAACTGCAAATCAAGTAGCACATCAGGAATTCCTTTTTTTGTGCGCCTAGTTTATGATAGTTTAAAGTAATGATGCGACAATTTCAAAAAAACATCCCTGATTGGAGGGGGGGCGGAATTTAAAAAAATAAATTATTTTTATTAAAAGAAACTTCAAAAATTAATTTTTCTGGGAAAAAAAGTTCAAAATTTTTTTTCCAAATATACCATAAAAATTTAAAAACCTATGGCTATTCTCAAAAATTAAATTTCTTGGAAAAAAAATTCAAATATTAAGCTTTTTCTAAATACAGATTCTAAAATCCCATTCTATTCTTTAAAAAAAATTCAAATATTAAATTTTTTAGAGAAAATTTTCAAATAGTTATTCACAGATAATTAATTTTTTTGGAAAAAAAATTATATTAAATGTAAGTTGTAAAAAGCAAATTTTTTTATAACTTAGAAATTTAATAAATTGGAATTATAAATTAAACATTATTTTCATGATGCAGATTCCGATTCCAGAAATAACACCCGATTTCAAATAATCGTCTTATCACTAGTTTAAAGGGTATGTGCTCAATGATTTGTGGTTTCATTATATTATCAACATAACATATCAAAATATGAACCTAGTTGAAGTGATTGCTGTTGTACAAAAAGGAGGAAAATTATATTTGATATCATAGGGAAAATGGTGATCATTGAGCAAATGTTGATTTTTTTAAAATTGTACAGTATTTAATTGTTACAGCAAATACTAAAATATGGAAAAAGTGCACTTTTTAACTCATAACATCATATTTGTGACGGTAAAAGAGGCTTAAAAAGGGGCAATTTCGACCCTAAAGTTTGTTTTTTTACCTTTAAATGAAGATATATATGGCCAAAATGGCTTGAAAGGCATTAAATTTTTGCCAAAGTCGCTAATTAATTATCCTCTGCAGAAGATGTTTTTGTGTAGGTGGGAAAAAATATTCGTCTAAATATGAGGGTAGTCTGAAAAGTTTCCGACCCTAAAAAATACAAGATATTGGTATTCTACAGATTTATCCCATATATGCTCCTATCTCTGTAATCCGTCCAAATACTACCAAAGCGTTTTTCTCTGCAAAATAATTTTTAACGAGACGCTTAATTTTTTTTGTCCCAATTACTCCGATTGACTTTGACACGTCAAATTTTACCACAACATTTTTATATTTTTGCTATTGTTTGAATCTATTTAAAAGGAACATATTCAAAAAAAAATTATAATAACGACAGCTGTATCCTCGATTTAATTCATTTTCACAAAAACAATCACTCAAACGTCTGTTACAGTACATTTGTACGTCCAAAAGGGCTGAAACTTTGCTAAATAACTGTCGATAGATGCTAGATAAATGTGACTAGCTTTTATTTACGAGGTCTGCCTCCTTGACGTTGAGGTTGGAAACTTTTCAGAGCAACTTCGTAGATATATGTATATACACGAGTACTTCTACTTAATCCTAATGCTTAACATCAACCTCATCAATCATAAGGCCGACAAAAACATGAACGAACATACATTTTCCCTGATTTACGTAATTTAAAAATCATTCTAAAGTAATTATTAACCAATAATATATTTAGTTAAAATAATTATTTTGTGCTTTAAATAAATTAAATTAGAAGGTAAAAATGCTATAATTGTAATTGGATATAGTATGTACAATTTTGTTTTCTAATTTAAAATGAGCATGGTTGAATAAATGTAGTTTAATCTATAGCCAAGGACGAATGAGTCTTTTTTGAATGTATGGTTAATACACAATTGGAACTTGGCTTCTTATTTATAAAATGTGATTCAAACAGAGAAAAACATATTGTTAAATAGGTAGAGATATATTTTATTTCAATTCGTGATTGATTGGACTCCAAATATTGGCCATCCATTTCCAATTTATGACTGTAAATTTGAGTTTTATGAATGTTCTACTTATAAAAACATAATAGTAATGTGGGGTGTAACGGGGAAAAAATTGCAGTTGTAAAATATTTTTTGCAAAGTGTACATGTTTTTTTTTCTCTTAAACTTCCTCATAGTTAATTAAAGATGCCACATAAAAGCACTAATTCTGCTGTATAAAAAGTTTGTCCGCTCTTAGAATCCTACCAAATAAAATATGTATTGAAACGTTTATCCACGTTGTAACTACACCTTTAGAGATGGCAAGGTGGGTGGGAACAATCCGAGCGACTGTTGCAATGTAAACTAGAATGGGCACTCGTTAGAGCACAAAACCTCCGCATAAAATGAACTTGAAGTATCTCTATTTGTTCCAAATTCATGGTCGGTTCTGCATTATTTACGTTTTATGTTACCTTGACTTCTGAAAATTTAATGGCCTGTTACTGTGACCATGTACCAAGTTTGATCTAAATTGATTATCAACTTTTCCCTTAATCCCGGTGGCAGTCAAACAAACTAACAAACAAAACGAAAGAAAATACATAACTTCCCTTCAGCTTCGTTGGCAGAAGTATAAATGAGGATAAAAGCTGAGAAAGACAGGGTTTAGCATCATGGCTCTGGCAAATTTCAATGTTGGATACCTACGTTCTAAAAGAGGCTGTCAAAGCCATCGACTAATGAGATAACTTCACTATTTTCAAAATGACACTGTTCCGAACCATTAAGATCAGACGAAAGGTCTTGCAGCAGGATGATACACCAGCTTACACTTCAAAAGTGGGTCAAAAGTTCTTGGAGAACAATGTGCGTTTTTGAAGCATACAAAAAAGTTGAAAAAAATCCCCTAATGATCAGATTTTAAGCCTCTGGATGATGTATTTCGGCCGCAAATTGAGAAGGAAGTCGTTCGACTTCAACACCTACCTAAGTATTGATGCCCTGAAAAAGAAAGTCAATTAGCAATGTGCCTTGATAAAGGAGGTCTATAAAAAACTGTTTGTAAGGAATTTTGGAAGAGATTGAATGCTTTTCGATATAGATCGTTTCCAAAGAAAAATTCGGTCTGGATTGTTTAAAAAAAAAAAATCGATCTACATCTTTCCCAAAGAAAAGTTCGATCTTGCAGAAAAATCCATTTGGATCCGTCCCAAAGAAAAATACGTTCTGGATCGGTCTTACAAAAAAATCAATTTAGATTCATCCAAAGAAAATTTTGGTCTGGATCGTTGTTACAAAAAGTCGATTTTGAGGCTTTATTAAGAGAAACTATTCTCCATGTCTTATTTTTAAGTATTATTTATATAAAAATTATTAATTTGAATGTTTTTATTTTCGACTTCTTGTTGTGCTGGACTAAGTCAAAGTGTATCATTTTTTTTGTTACACACGTATTTTTCTGTGAGTTATTTCAAAAGGTTAGATTGACTATTATTAAAAATCTAAGTACCTACAATGAAAGGCTACCAGATTTACCAAATAAAATAAAATAATTTATAACAATTCTACTACCAAAAACTTAATGAGCCTATTATTGAAGAATACCTCTCTTCTTTTAGGCGGACTCGGGAGGTGGTGGCTCAAGCTTCGGAAGCCCTTTCGGGAATCCCCTATCCATGTCTACACCCGGGAATCGTCGTTCCTTACAAGACGTAGATGCACTCGGTCTCTTTCTCCAAGGGAAATCCAGTGGACGACATTTATCGCGGTGCATATCCGACGATGTCCGACGTCGGAGTACAGCCTCTCTCATCTCTTCCTCTACATATCAACTCAACCATAATCTTTCATCAACAGGTATGTGTATTTTATTTATTTTATAAGGGGGTTAGAAGACCAAGTGGAATTGATTCTAATTATTAGTTATTGAAAGGCGCACAGTCGTCATCCTTAAATAAATGACAGGGAATTATAAAAATTGTAGGCACTCATATCTTGTTCAGTCTCGCATTCTCCTCAAACTGTACACAATCCCCATTCCCACTGATGATTTTTTTAAGGTTCACAATGTACGTTTATGTTATAGTCTGACATTTTTTATTAGAGTACAAATTCCAAAAAATTATCAGTTTCTGACGATAATTTTAAACAATTGATTTTTCAAATAACTAATTGTACTGTATTTAACTTGGCTGAAATTTAAATCCAGTTGGTACAGTGGGTCTTATAAATGTGTATATGTAGTAAGTAAACATATTTTTTTTTAAATCAAAAAAATGAAAAAATCACAATTTATTTTCTTAATTCATATACAAACAGCCATTTTCATTGACATATATTTGAGTCAATTAATAGCCTATTTTTCAAATTTTTGAGAGGATTTCAGATACCCAAGTTTTTAGCTATAGTTTAGAATCTTTATTTGATTAAAGATAATTATTTTGATCCCTATTCGCCCTCTTTCAAATAAAATTTGTCTACAAGTCCTACTGTCATTGCAATTTGCGACACATCCAAAGAGATAACAAGAAATATAGATTGACGATAACTCAATTTTGAGAAAAATCATTATCTAATATCATTTTTCAAATATGTTAGAAAATTACAAGATATTTTTGTTTCAGTACATGAATTATTTGTTGATTGAGTCTGCTAGTCTAAGACGCCTAAATATAAATGCCCAACGGCTTCTTTTTTAATGCCGATTTTCAGAAGTAGTGTTTATGTTAACATTAAGGATAATAGTGTTGGTTTTTTATGTGTTGTGCGTTTCGTAATGATGATGAATTAGTATAAACAGTTATGAGTTAGGTACCAACTAAAAACTATCATGTGTATGGATCTCATACCTACAATGGTTGTGAGTTGTACTTTTATCATTGAATGTATAATTGCCACTTTCATAGAACAAATCAAAGAGTTTCCGGTAATTGTTAGTCATTGAAAAAACACGACTTTTATACACACAATATTTGTGTATTGTAGTGTTAGTACTCGGTCCACACGGGCGTCCGCAGGATTATAATTGAGTGGAGCTTGGTTTAAAAAATTTTGAAAAAAAAATTCAGACTGAATTTTTCTTTAGAACCAATCTAGATCGATTATTTTTTATAACCGATCGAGAACAAATTTTTCTTTAGGACAAATCCAGATCGATTTTTGTGTAAGACGACTGATCCACATCGACTTATGTGTAATATCGATCCACATCGATTTTTGTGTAACACTGATCTAGACCGAACTTTTGAAAAAGAACTCTCAAAATCGACTTTTTGTAACAACGATCCAGACCCAAAATTTTCTTTGGATGAATCTAAATTGATTTTTTTGTAAGACCGATCCAGAACGTATTTTTCTTTGGGACCGATACAAATAGATTTCTCTGCAAGATCGAGCTTTTCTTTGGGAAAGATGTAGATCGATTTTATTTTTTTGTAAACAATCCAGTTTTTCTTAGGAAACGATCTATATCAATTTTTTTGTAAGATATATTCCTACCAGATTTTTCATTGGAACAATCTAGATCGATTTTTTTGAAAGACAGATCCTAACCAATTTTTTTTTATGCGAACATTCTATATCGATTTTTTTTAATAGAACGAATGAGTTCGATCCATTAAAAATCATAACAGTCTAAGACCGGTCTGAGATGTTCAAACCGAAACCCAACACAAATATATATGTATTCCTTTGGTCTTTTATATGTAGATACATTACAAATGGATATATTGTCATCGTTTCATTAATGAAAGAAAAAAACATGACTAAGTGCATTGACTCTCTAGTTTCTATCATCAATATGTCTTCATTGTTCAATATGTTATTTAAAGCAATACACATAATTTGTATCTTTAAAGATAATTATGTGCTCGGAGTGGGAATTTAATCCTTATATCATTTCTTGCTGAAGAAACACTTTATGTATTGTACATATAGCTTTACAGATTATCTATCTATGTACATTTATTTCAATTGAGATACATATATGAGACTTCAACATAAAAACAATCTTGAAAAAAAATCAAGACAATACAAATCTAGAATTTTCCTTAATACATACACCCCAATAGACTACTAATAAGAGTCAATTATAGGCTTATTACTCAAATTTGTGGGATGAGTTGATATACTCAAGAACTTTAGCTTGTAGTTTGGGATCTTTATTTGATTTAAGAAACTTATATTGGCCCCGATATGACCTCTTTCTAATTAAATCTATCAATTTATCATTCTTTTGTTGTGACTTTCAATTTTGCCTACTACTTTAAGAGCAATTTTTGACCCATCCAAGAGAGTAATAACAACAATTTGTAAATATAAATTGACGATCATTCGTATAATAATAATTCGTAAATGTAATCCGACCTCAAGTTTACATATGTAAAAGGGTCAAATGAATGAAGTCAAAGAAGAATATTAAAGTATGTAAATGTAGATTGTAATAAAATTTATTTCATCATATGAAAATAGATTGAATACTGACAAATTGATTTGAAAGAAAGAAATGAAGGAATTAGATATCATGATTACTATCCTATAATTGTTTGTCATCGGCTCACAAGAAGTCACAAAGGCTGAGGGATTCTTATTAATTACTTAGGGGGGTATACATGTTATTATTACATACATTCTATAAAGGAC
Organism: Lepeophtheirus salmonis; assembly: GCF_016086655.4. Taxonomy (NCBI): domain Eukaryota; kingdom Metazoa; phylum Arthropoda; class Copepoda; order Siphonostomatoida; family Caligidae; genus Lepeophtheirus; species Lepeophtheirus salmonis. The sequence continues at coordinate 14,582,297 of NC_052138.2, read as the reverse complement.
ATTGTGTTTAGACGTTTACATCATAATTAATATTACATATTAACAGTAGCCGGAGTTTTTTGGCAATTATTGTGTGAGATGAAAAATTTAAAAGCTCAAACATGATAGCAGAGATGGGATGTAACAAAATAAAGAAAAAAACAGAAGGGGAGGATGATCCAGCTATATGACATATGGAATTCAAGGAAATTGGGGTAGAAAGTTTGTATTTGGTGAGGATGCATTATTCCAAAGAGATGACGGATCAGGAAGAGTGGAGAATGGATTCGATTGATTGAACACTTTAGGTCCATCATCTGAGCCATTTGAAAAAGCTGAGTCAGTGGACTCATAGCCTCCTTCTAGGATTTCTTCACTCCACCCATAGGGGCCAATACCCAACACTTCCTTGCTCCATCCCTTATAGGAGGAGTCTGTTCGTCGAAGACTATTGAAAACAGAGTATTTATCGCCTCCATTGACACTGATAGTATGATTATAATTGTTGCTATTGTTAACAAGATTGCTCCTATCGTTGGACTCGTCTTCGTTCACAGAGACGTCACTGCTACCTGAATGAATGGACTCTGTTGAGTAGACGGAAGAGAGTCGTCGTCGGGGTCGTGGACGAGCCACGATTTCATCCGAGATATTCGAACCACTGCAAATGGAGTTTTTCTTAGAGCGAGGAGGAGCGTTGAGGACGGGTAATGGAGAGTTGGAGTACGTGCTTGAGTCAATGCTTCCAAAGGAGGAAGCAGACGAAGACGTGGAGAGTTGTCGTTGGTAGTTATTCGGATTCGGAATGCTGATGGAGCCTAGATCCATGATTTCGTTATTGACGTTGAGGATTTTAATATGAATTTTTGTTCTTTAAACACCTGATGAGCAGTTATAAGGGGACTAAGTGATAATTAAAGTTTCTCCTCTTATATACGTCCGCTTTTTTATGTGGGGGGGAGAAAAAAACTGCGTATGCTGCACGGGATTGATGTGATTAACTCGCACTTTCTGAGGAAATTCGCAAAATCGTTTCTTGTATATAATATGTACAATATATATATCAACGTAATTTAAAAATAATACAACAGGAACAACGTACTATAAGATAACTTTAAATGATTGAAATCCTTGAAATTCTTTTTTTATTGTTATTTATGTTTTGTATATTTTTTTTGATCTTGTTGACTTCTCAAAATTCAAAAAGGTACTGACTGACTTATGATTGTGACTTGAAGCAGCATCAACGCACCACGGAGGCCCACTTACTTCTTTTTTTCTTAAACTTTTTTTATAAAAATAAAACAGAACCTACACGCCGCCATTGGTATACCACTCCCGGTTGTAGTACTTGCACGCTTTAATTGAAGGAAAATGACTTCTTAATATAAGAGGAGGCTTTCATTTAATTGTTCGCAGAGTCATAGAGTAAAATCATTATAGAGTACTTGGGGGAAAAAATGATGGATTAATTGATTGAATAACCATTCAAATTACAGGAGTATATAAATGAGAGAATTCTTATATTTTGCCTGAAATTACGCAATAAACTGTTTTGAATGAAATGTTTGATTTTTGTTCTGTTTGCGCATTTTTTTTCCTTTTGACGTAGGTAGGCTCAGGCATAGTACATACTATAATTGATTAATACTATACAATATTTAACAAACTCTATTTCTAATTAATATTAATATAATAATAATTACATGTATACCTAAAAGATTAAAGTCTTCAAAGTTCCACAGATACAAAACATATTCATAGAATACTCAATTGCAAATTAGTTAAATGAGTGCAAACGGCCATATGTTGCTCATTCTACCTACATATGATAAGAAAACTGAGTGAAAATCCTCATCTAAGAAATGAGTTTTTTTGCCCCGTAAAAAAGAGAGTAAAACTCCATAGAAATCCATCATCGTAATTATCCTCAGGTGGTGTTAAAGAGTCTGCCTTGTTGCCTCAATACAGATGTTTGATTCTTCGCTAATAATAACTATTATACAATAGGTGAAGGATTTACGGATCTGCAACTTCAAAATTATGGAAAGTTAAATTGGTAAAACGAATCCATCCATATTGTTTCCTTTGGTTAGTGAAGTTTCCGTTGTAAGAATGAAATTTTATACTCGAATAACTAATGTCATAAATCACGCCTACTGCAAATTGACTCTATATGTATACCCATTTGACTTATTTTGCATGAAAACGTAGTCAATTAAATTTGTCATAAATTACATCATATTTAAAGGAGACACCTTCAGATGGGCTCAAAATTGATATTTTTAAAACATAAAATGTAAAAAATTCCAATACATCTTGACTAAAATCATATCAAATGGCTTAAATAATAAAAAATACTTCACATCTGCCTTCAATACCAATGAAAAACAATGATATTTGAATTATATCAAAGTAAAATGTACTGAAAATCCCTAAACATGGCTAGATTTGTAAAAATTATTACTTTTTTTTTATCTATTAGTGTCGATAAAGATTGGATAAATATGGAAAAATATCTTACTCTTTCTATTTTAATAGTTAATTCTAAACTTACAATTCGAAAATAAGATAGTTAAACGATGTAATAATATATTTTAACATATTATAGGATCTGATATATAATAAAACTAGGCAATCGAGGGATCTTTTTTGATAGAGAGTAAGGCTCAAGTCCTATTATTTCTTGATCTTATTTTGACATCCTTCATATGAATGAAAGATGAGGTTTTATATCTATAAAACTTGGTTGTTTAGGCGCCTAAGATGGAGGACATCACATGAAAAGGCTTTAGGCATATAACTAAATGTATTTTGTTAAATAGAGCATTTAGATATTAAATAAAAAGTGTTCATTTCTTGTGATATATTTACATAAAATATGTATGAACAACTTTCAATTAATAATCTCCTAATTTCATACTTGGATAAGTTATGCAAAATCAAAAGAAATTATACAAGCATAGTTATTACAGTTATTCTTTGGGAAAAACCAGTAGTAGATTTCTGATACTCCGATTTCCCAGGTAATTAATTTGCAGGGGCTTCGGCAGGGGATGGGCTGGAGGGGATGTTGCCTTCTTCCCAAAAAAAGATATTTTTTTACAAGAAAATTTAATTTTCCATGAATAGCTATTGAATTTAGGAAAAAAAAATTTAAAAATTTAAAACCAAGTCCTCCCACCTGTAAAAAAATATATATATATATATAATCCTCTGGACGCCCCTGTTTTAAATATTTTGACTGTAAGCATGGAGTAAATATTATCTACATATTGCGTTGTCTATAAATAAGACAATTTGGAGAAATGCGTAGCCCCTTGAATAGGTATGGAAGGTGACCTCCATGGAATTCCATTTGAACTACGTAGAAGATAGAAAGTAAATATACAACGAAGACGTGCCACTACAATAATATGTAGAAACGGAGTAAAAATACACACTTGGTTTTGAGAAAAACTTCACTACGCAAGGCATATATCAACATGAGTCATTATTCCGCAGAAAATGATTTGATATCTAGTACTACTCCTAATACAAGTCAAGTATAAAGAACATGCAATAAATAATACCCTTTAATGAGTCTGCATAATTTAGTTACTATGACATGGTTACGGATATACAAACCAAAACAAGAAAATAGCACAAAGAATACCACAAAGTCTGCCATTTTAAAACTACGAATGATTATCTATGGACCAAGTAGTAATGTGCATAATTATTAGTGTTGAGAGTCAGTCCGAGAGCAATTTTATTCTTTATTGTCCGATTAGGACTGAAATTTAATCGTTTTTAAATCATGGACCGATTTGTTTGTTATCCATTTATGAACCCTTTCCAGGATAATGAGTTTTACAAATATGATCTATGGAACATATTTAATTACATTTGACGTCATGTACAGCTCAATTTTGTAACATAGATGATGTAGTCAAAAATTTATTTTTAGAAAAGATTTAGACCCAATTTTTTTCGTGAGACTGGTCCGGACCGAACATCTTTCAAATGACAAACTTGGTTCGGTACATTAAAAATCATAACAGTTTCAAACTGGTCTAGGGTTTTCAGTATTATGTATTTATTAGTGTTGCGTCGGGAAGAAAAAAACCGTCTGGATCGGTCTTTATGAAAAATAGTATAGATCAGTCACATTAAAAATTCCTTCTAGATTGACTCTATAGATGAGTTGTTGATGACGTCTTTTATTTTCAAAATGGAGACCATTGGTAAAATAAGATCACATCAATTTAAATGTGCTATATACCATTTTAAGTGGGCCGTACTAACTTGGTCTTTTTAAAGAAGTTTGATATATAAAGGTTTAATTTAAAATTCCTTCTAGACTATATCTATAGATCAATATTACATAATGTGTTTTTCAAAATCGTGAACATTGGTACAGTAACGTCACATGAAGATAAATGTGATATTTAGCGTTATCATTTTTAAAATAACGAACTAATGGTTCTTTAAAGAAGTTCAATCTGGACCAGTTTATTTTAAAATTCGTTCAAAACTGACTCAATTGATAAATTGTTGATACAGTCATGTGGGTTTTAAAATCGTCAACATCGACCTACAATTACATAATATGAAGTTAAACGTCTTGCATATTTGTATGTACAACTCATAAATCCTAGACCATTCCGAGACCGTTGTGGTTTTTAGTGGACTGAGGTATTTTGGTCCTTTCAATAAGTTCAGCTTGGACCGGTTTCAAATAAAAATTTTGCTCCAGATCGACACTAAAGAAAAATTGTGTCTGGATCGGTGTTACAAAAAGTTAGTTCTAGAATGTCTCCAAATATACATATATCAAAAAATTCCAAAAAAACAAGACAACCCCCTCCCAAAAAAAAAAAAAAAAAATGTAATCTTGCGGATGTCCCTTATCAGTCCAAAGATTGAGGCCAAAAAAAGTATGTCCACTATTTTTATGCGATCTAAGATGGGTGTCTGGATCGAAAGATTGGTTCAAATCGTGTAATAAAAAAATCCTTAAACCCGAACCAGAAAAAGTAGCAACACTAATAAACATATTGCATCGATCTACATGTGTATGTAATAATGATCAAAAAATCACTTCACGATGACAGATTTTCTGCTAAAGCAATGCCATTACAAAACAAATTGATAAGGAAGTCCATTCAATTATGTATTTATAAAGTATGTAAGGAATTAGGCCTACAAGAACTTGAATGCTAAATATGTAATATATATGTACAATGTACAGACAGTTTATACATATATTAATCTGTTATTTGGAGATTTTTATTTTCACATATTATAAGTTAAGGGATGGAAGGGAAATAAAGAGATCTCCATCTTGTGGAGTTGTTTTGAACTAAATATATATAAATATTATATAATTTGCATCTCAATATGTAAAATTTACCAAAAAAAAAAAAAAAAAAAAAAATCCTGTGGACGCCCCTGAACAGAGTTGCTAGATTGGCCTTTTTTTAAGCAGTTTGACTTAAAAATTTAGATTTGCCCTAAATTTGAAATAAATATCTATAAAATAGTTTTGTTTTATACAGCAATGTTTCATCAAATTTAATTTAATAGGTTCTGTGGTACATTCAACTATTTCAAGGGGCAATTAAGAGGTTGGATATCCCTGATGTATACTACCATTCTATATATATATATACACTATCCTATAGTTTTGTCTAAAACCATTTAAAAGTCAAAAATTTAAAAATACAAAAATCTATGCGTAAAAAAAGAGTTTTTACCAAAATTAAAGATAATTAAATATTTCAAAAAAGGTGGTTTGTTATATTAAATAATAATTAGTATTATTATTCAAGACTTCCCTGATAGGGTATACTGCATATAATTATTTTTGACTAAAAATTCATATCTAAAATGATGGCATTAACGTTCCTTTAAATACACTTACAGGGGCGTATTTTTCAGGATTTTTGTTTTTCAATAATTTTTTTAGGGGGGGACTTAAGTATTTGGCAGGGTAATTTATGTATAAGGCAATGCGACTGCTATAAACGACTTCAATAACAATTTAGTATAATACTAGAACCGGCTTTTGTACATTGTAACTTATGTATCTAGCCGGAGTGGGACACTTCCATACGACTCTGCACTAGGGTAAAAAAAAATTTAATTTATTTTCTAAGAAAAAACTCATTGATTGTATAAAGAAAAATATACCAGTGACAATGTGTACAAAAGACTAATCAATTGCATTCAGCTGTTAACTATGGTATATCTAATTCAAACTCGGGATTTAAAAGTTTGATGGTTTTTTTATACAGATATGCAACATTTTGAAATAAACTCATAGAGGTCAAAATAATTAACTTTACCGTCACTAGGAAAACAATTTATTTTCGTACACACAGAATGACTCAGCATTCTGCATTCAACATTTGGTACTCGTCGTTTTCTCCCTTTTCTCTTTTTTTAATAGGTAGGATTGGCCAAACACAGAAGCTGTATTAATTCTCTGTCCCCCAAGGTTAATAGAAATACAAGGATGTAGTATAACGCGTTTACGACTTATGTTTAACTTCCCCCACGTTTTTTAATAGCAACACCATAGAGTATGATTGGTTGCATGTTTTTTTCAAAACCAGTCTGTCTTGCCCAGCAGTCGGTACGGTATATCAAATAAAAAAAATCTAGGAATAGTGACGCCATAGAGTATGATTGGTTGCGTGTTTCGTCAAAATCTGTCTGTGTTGCACAGCAGTTGGCACGATACATCAAACTAAAAATTATAGCAAGCCCGATTCTATGATAGTCTAACCTTGTATTTCTATTAACCTTGTGTCTACCTAACTAAGATAAATAAAAATTATTATCCCTTCTATATTACTGTTTCGTTATGGGGACGGCCTTGTAAATTACCATTTTAAATGCGTCAAACCCCGGGTATACTACCATAGAGCTTTTTTACAGAAGTGATAAAGTACATCATAATTAAAGGAGACGCCATCAAAGGGCTCAAAGTTGATACTTTTACTTGCATAAAATTGACAAATTTCCCATAAACCTTTATTAAACTCCATGAAATGTCTTCAACAATCAAAAAATTAATTTAAAACCAGTCTTAAAAACTAATTGATGCCCATGTTAAACAATGAGATTTGAATATTCAAAGTAATTTGTACTGAAAATCCTTATAAAATGTCTGCATTTGAACAATTTTAATTTTTTTGGATCGATTAAGGACAAGAAGAATAAGATAATTTTTCGTTTGACATTAAGGCTTAAGTCCTTTTATTTGTTGGTCCCTTTTTAATATCCTTAATATTAATAAAAAAATGGGTTTTATTGCTATTAAACTGCGTATAAAACTAGGATTATATATTCATTTTTATTTTAGTGGAGAGGGGCTTAGTTTTTGTAATTAAATTTCAATAATTACATTTTTGCTCTCCTATATAATTTTATAGAAATAAAAAAATGACACCTAATTCCGAACTTGGGGGAGGGGGGGCTAAAGCTCAACCAGTCAACCCCTGCAGATTTCCTTGTTTAGGCCTCCAAAAAGACTGACATGAACTATACTGACGTCACTTCTATAGCTAACAACAATAGTACTTACCTATGTACATCCATTTATAATTATCTCATGATTTTGAGCGGGTATACAATGAGTATTATAATTAGGTAATGCCTTGGAACACCTTCTATTTTTTACCCATGAATATATTATACATATTTAAAATAGGCACTGATTATACAGCAATACGGAAATATAATTTGTCTATTTTTGAGTGGTAGGGGTGAGACAGAGAATGAGTGGAGTATGTAAAAAAGTTACGGAAGGAATATTTCAAATATGTATACAATGCAGCTCAAAAAAGAAGAAGAGCTTCATTTGTTTATATCTCAATTTACAAGGAGGAATAAAGTTTCATTGTATTTTTAAAATAAAGAGTCATGTACGTATGAAGGATCTGATTCTTTCGGGAGATTTTTATGATGTTATTTTTTTATCTTTGTTTGCAAAATAAGAGATGTATGTAGAGAGGACTAAGCTTAATTTGAAGGCATGGAAAAAATTGGCATTGTAATTTTCGATATTAATAAAGCAAAGTTTATCGGTATGTATGAAAACCCGTCACGGTGTGCACTGTATAGAGTGTTTCCTGATATATATCATATACCAATACAGTACAAGGAAAAAAGGGAGTACAATTTCCATGACCACTTTATAAAAGGAATTAAATCTCTTTGGTGTTCGGCTCAACTCTAATTAAAAAGGAAAAGAAGAGGGAAGTACTTTATTTAATTTTTTTTTAAATTCTGCTATTTTTTTATTATCTCATGCTCATATAAATATAGTTTTATTCTTGAGGAGAGAATGTATAAGTATTGAGTGTGTAGCTACGTGTGAGTGTGCTCATAAAAAACGGAGAGTAACACCCAAAAATTGTTGGAGAGTTATCTTCAAAATTATTTAAACCAAATTCGTATGTTTGACGATGCCTAATGACTCCGAGCAATGATGGCCAGTGCTGTATCAGTCCTTATTTATTCGGTTCAGCCCAGTCTGAGAACTGGTCCTTCGGACTGTCAGTACGAAAACTGAACTAAAATTGATTGGAGTGAGAGTGAACTAGACGGAAATGTCGGACACCACAATAATGGCGTGTATTACCGTTAATGTAAAGCAAGATACTTTATTTGGAAGAACACTTTTATGTATGTTAGACCTCTTTAATGTTGAAATTTGTCATCAAACATATATACACTGATACCATTCTCATTTACACGGTCTTAACATACTTAATATACCATTTAATCTGATTTTGGATATTGTCTACACCTACTTCCAGATATTCATGACTGATGTTATTCAAAAGCTGTTGTAAATAAGTTAAATTTTTCTCAAATACTACTACCATATTCTAGAAACTGTTATTAGCTTTCTTTTGGTACTACTTTCAATGCTATAGCATCAACCTCTGGAAAGTTACAATGAAAACAAGGCCATACATGATATCCCCAATTTGGTAGGGTTTGAAAAAGTCAATTATAAGATTACATGTCTCATGAGTAGATTTGTGTAGTTTGTAATAAAAAAACTTCATTCAAATATTAGAAAAGGAAAAACGTTGTTGCGTGCTCTATTTCTTCTTTTTTGTTCATCATTTAAAGTCGTCCTCATGTTAATCTTCTCCCTCTGAATTATGCATTATTGCCTATCTTTGCTGTAAATTGTTTTAAAAATGCATTATAAAATAAATATTTATGAACTTAAATATAATTACAATATTTTCCCTGCACTAATGCAGAAATTTATTTTATCCCTCATAATCATATAACAGGTAGCTGTAATTCAAGTCTATCATATGTCTTCTCTTAGTACTTTTTATGTTCATTACAAATTACTCAACTCTACTCATGAGGCAGGTATGGCCAAGGTCCAATATCAAAGTTACTGTTATATTTTGGATAGTAGGAATAATATCAGTTTCCATAATTTTGACGTACAAAGAGTAATTTGTAGAGGTCTAATAGATTGTATTTGGATATGAAGAACCAAAAATTAAATTAAATGAATAATACATTTCCTCACTCTCAAGGAAGAAACTTTCTAAAGGAAAAGAAATGAAGAGAAAATATTAGTGAAAGAATATACATAGATTGTAATAATGACTTATATTTTTTTTTCAAGGACAAACCACTTTTTCCTGCAAAATTTATATGTATACTAGATTTCTATCAAATCCATATTATGTATGTAGTAATAAAGGACCAGGATCCCTCCTTCTAAGTCGGTGGTTATCATCCTTTTGGTTCCCAATAACTACGGGTGTACTGATGCATCGGAACCGGCTCAATAATGTGGATTCCATTTATACTTGTGCTTACTTATTTATATATATTATTAAGCAAAATAAGCTCTAATTTTTTTATTTCAAATTGTCAACCAATAAGAAGAAATGAGGTATCATATTAATGACTAACCTAGGTTTAAGACTAGGGGCTCCTACATATAGGAGCCCTGGATAAAATTATTTTTTCTTTGATTTTTATTTTAACATATAATAAGTAGAATAATAGTCGACCTATATGAAAAAATTTAGATCTAACCTTTGAAAATAAAAGTCTATTAATCTGTGCGGTCAACATATATGAGCTAACCAGGAATACATTGACTCATGAGGACGGAGAGGAACCAATGTTTTAAATGATTTGAATTTCAAATATTTTTTTAAAACAAATCATGATTATAATTGATATTTATACATGTCTTTTTTTGTGAAGCCCTGATTAATAAAAAGTTTGACATTAAAAGAACCCTTTCCGTTAGAAAAGGGGTTCTTAACCTTTGCAAACTAAAGGCACACTTGTGATTATCAAATCCTTTCCGAGGCGCAGCTTCCCAAATAAGTGAGTAAAAAAACCTAACATGTCTATACAACAAATAATAAACTAGGCTGTAGATATGTGTTGTGCCACTGTCTGCTGTAATAACCAATATATTCTGATTACCCTTCGTTAGACACTTGGACTTGCCTCTGGGAAATAATGAGATCAAGTTGTAGTGAGATGAATGAGAATCTGACCTGACACGCATACTAATGATAATTGGTCTGGAAAAAAAAACAGCTTTTCAAGTCGCAACTACAAAAATTTGCTCCCTCTTTCATTATCATATTTTTTTCATCCCTGTTTAAACTTCAAATTGTCAGGGAGACCACTTTAATTGTAGGCTTTTTTTTTTAACATACTGGCGGGACATATATTATGCATCACAGTCTATTAAAGTAATATAATAAATTTCCAATTCTTTTTTTTCCAAGATGTAAGTTTTTATGTTGACGCACTATGTACATATGTATTTACATACTATTTAGGACTTGTAGGTATTATTATGTAGAAGCCATAGTACATTTTAAGAGGTGGGAAATGAGTCGTTGATTCGCAAGTTTGCAATACACACATACATATTGTTTGCTGTTAGCAATAAAGGGCGTTCCTTACCTTAGCTTATATAGCTTGAAAAATACTCATACATATATTCCTACTCTCCTTTAGGTATTCGCCCTTTAAGTGTGTTTGAATTAATATGCGCATAAGTTTGTGTTTGCTTGTATATAATATGGAAAAATCATTGTACTAAAATATACTATATCTGTATTTGTTCATACATTAGAATGTACTGACTTCGGGTTAATAATTTCCTCTCCGTGCACAAGTATATTTTCTTCTGGTTACATTACAAAAACTAAGTAAAGACAAAGTCAATTGCATCTTAGGTCATTTGTGACATGCTACAGCAGATTTTCCTTTGGAATAAATTGGATTTTTGTGTCGAAAATGCATATTTTTCAGCCTCTCTTACCCCTGTTCCAAATATGATGTTATGAGCAAAAAATTTACATGTGAGTAGTGTGGTAACAGTACTTATTTAGGACTGATGACTACAGTCCCGTCCAATCTAGCCTTAGTCCGGTTCAAATCGGTATATTAGTCCTGAAACTGATACAGTTCGGATCTTGATATAGTAACTCAATTATAGTTCTTCTTTTTTTTAAATTAGTTCTAGTAAATGTTATATTTGATAAAAACAGGGAAACTGCTAATCATAGAGGACATATGGAACCCATTCAGTTATCAAAAACGAGGGCACAACATTGTTAACTGATAAACTGAATACTAATAAATCTAAAAAGTATAATTTTTTATGCATACGTATATTTGGATCGGTGGTGGTCCAAGAGGCTTAAAACTGGTTAATTTTGAACCTTGAATACACATTTTTCCCGAACTAAAATGGTCTGTATCACGCCAAAAATTGTCTGAGAGGCCTCAAACTTTGCCACAGTAAGTTTTTGATTGTCCAAACAGAAACTGTCTTCGTGGAGGGGAAGTAAAATATCAACCTGAAACATATATGTATAAAATGTATGTACATTTAAGAAAAAGGCTATGATTTTTTTTTTTTTCAAGCAAAAGAATCCTTTTTAATTAATATATCCAAGGTTCATTTAAAATATTTTTTAACAATACTTACATATGTACAAATGGAGTTAAATAGTCTTATTTCGTTCATGTGTTTTGAACAAATTATTTATATTGTACTATCAATTAGAAAAACGAAATGCAATTACTTATAAGTAGTTCGTAAATAAATGTTGAGAACAATGAAAACGTAGAGCTATTAGGGAAAACCTATCTAGAGATGTTCAAAGCTATCTGGCTACCTCCAATTCCGGATCTAAAATGAGGTCAGGGACATTCACAGGATTATATTTCTTTCCCAAAAAATTTAAAAATTAAATTTCAAATATTAAATTTTTTTGCCAAAAATTAAAAAAATCCGTAGCTATTCTCAAAAAATTAAATTTTTGTAAAAAAATTTCAAAAATCTATAGCTATTCTCAAAAACTTAAATTTTATCAAAAATACACAGCCCTTCACAATAAAACAAATTTCAAATATTAATTTTTTGGGGAAAAAATTTCAAAACCGCCAGCTGTTAAGAAATAATAAAAATTTTAGAAATAAATTCAAATATTAAATTTTTAGAAAAAACATTTCAAAAATTTATAACTAGTCTCAAAAAATTAATTTTTTTCAAAAATACACAAAAACTGGAATTTCAAATATTAAAATTTTTTGAAAAAAATCTCAAAATTGAATTTCAAATATGAAATTTATTGAATAAAAATTTCCAAAATCCACAGCTATCCACAGAAAGTTAAATGTTTTGGGAAAAAAATTTGTAAAATTAAATTAAATATTTTGGATAAAACAATTGGAAAATTAAATTAAGTTTCTTTCAAAAAGAAAATTCGTAATTTTGAGGGCCAAAGCCCCTCCATCCTATACCCTGCAGAGCCCCCTGCTGGCGCGGCAAAACTGTGGAATAGGGTGTGGGGGGGAGTATTGTATTCTTCTTCTGACTTTTTTATCAAGTTCATAATGTAATGCGCATAATAACTGAACAAGACCGTTAATGTCCATAATAACGGAAAAAGATCGTTAATGGGTAAAATCCTTGAAGTCATAAATTTCATATTATATTCTGAGACCCTTTCCAGAGACATAAATTGACGCTTGGCCCATGAGATATCAACAGGGCTTGATTTAGAGTCAACACCCTTCGTAAATTCATATACTACAATCTGGGACGCCATCCACTGTAACCCCAGTTGAGATACCGGTCCACGGGTTGTATTGTGTGCCAACGCGACTAACAAACACGTTGGAACCCACCGCCAATTCATTGAATATAATCAGAGACGGCATCCACTATGGTACAGATAAATATCAGGCCCCATAGGTTGTTTTGCGTGCCAGCGCGACCATTAAACGGGTTGGAACCCCGTCAATTTATGTAATATCATAAGAGACGCTATACACTATAGACATGGTTTATATCCTGGACCACGGGTTGTCTTGCATTCCAAGTTATTATGCACATTAACGGTCTTGTTCAGTTATTTCAAATTAGCAGTCTTGTTCAGTTATTATGCACATTAACTTTTTTTTTTTTTTGCGTATTAACAGATTTCTTACTTTAACTGCAACATATATGTACATAAAAGGTCAATGTCGATTATAGGTATGTGAATCCTTCAAGGAATGGCACTTGATAAGGTATAATTAGTACTCTCCTTAGAATAATCATAATGAGAAATGCCTCTCCATGAATGAAATACAAAATATGGTAACTCTATGCACTCATTAATAGTAGTGATGCGACTCGGTCCGAGATCGATTTCTTTTTCAATTAGGTCTTTTTCAAGACCAAAATATAAGTCGAGAATTTCAGTGCTGTCAAATCGTGGACTGATCCATTCCAAACTCATATCTGCATATTATATTCATAAAAAATAGTTAAAAATCAAAATAATACACTAAAAACAAGTAAAACAAAACAATTGAATTTGAAAAATTAGAGGTATTTTCACTTCTTCAATGGGACGATGTTGAGTCTTCTCAAAAAAAAATCCTTTCTCCTTCCATATTTCATGTACTCTCATAGGAAAGTATTATCTAATCAACTGCATAACTTTATATTCTTCATTTTACTTGCCCTAAAGTATGTAGTTCAATGATATTTCACGAGCTCTATGTATATCTTGGATTACTACATTCTTCTTACTTACAAGTATCAGGTTTTCTTTAAAATGCAGAGCAGGTTCATCCCGATCTTCGCTTATCGTCTCATCTCGTGCAGACCTAAATTGAACGTCCATGCTTTTTTTTCTAATTCCAATATATCCAAAAACCACGACGCCGACGCCCTAAATTCCTAAGTTTTGATGAACTCAGAATAATCATGCAATTGATCTTCTATTATTCCACAATCAAAGGAGTATTCTTTGTTTTTCACCGGCTTCCTGAAAATTTGACTAACTATCAACTCATTTGGGTTTTTTTTTTTTTTTGTGCATCTTTTTTTGAAAAAAGGTTCCAAGATACAATGCAAGTAACACGGATGCACGTCAGCGACAATTCAACTATCGAATTACCGAACTAGACTCTTTACTTTTTACTAGAAATATTTTCGTCATTGTGGCAAATTATGCAGCAGAGCTAAATAATTAATATGTGAAATTTAATTATTTGTGAAGAGCCGTACATTTTTATATTCTTTCTCCGAAAAATTTAATATTTTAATTTTTTTGTGATTAGCTGTTGATTTTTTATTTTATTTTCAAAATATAATATATATTTGAAATTAAATTCTTTAAATTTTTTTCCAAAATTTGTACTATTTGACATTTCATTTATGAAGGGTTTTTCAAAAAATTTAACTATTCAATTGTTTATCTTTACAATAAATTTTTTGTGAGTAGCAATGGATTTTTGAAATAAACTTTCAAAAAACTTTTTAATTTATTTTCAACACACCTGGTAAAGAATTGATTTAGTTTGGGACCAAACATATTAAAAGGATTTCTGTATACCAAAATCTATCACTAATAAATAGTCCAGATCAAACAACATCAAATGGATTCGTGAGATACAAAGGGATGATTTGGATGATGATGGAATAAAATATTATTGTAATGTTTATGAATATACCGTAGAGATAAGATAATATTTTTTTTATATATACAAAAATTTCGTAATATATGAATATTATTTTGAAGGTGAGGGGGATTGGAGATGAGATGAGAGAACAAACAATCCCATTTCCATAGAGAGGAGTTAAATACTATATACAAAACATCAGAGAGAGAGGGAGAGTGAGTGAAGAACAAAGTCAACACTCCTCTGAGCTTCATCATCCCAAATGACCTTAGGAAGTCAATGTAGTCATAAAGGAAAGTGATAAAAAATAATGAAGCCATGGTTTAACAAAAGTGTTACTAGTCCTTTACGCAGTAGTGTCCGGCTAATTAACTAATTTGTTATTCTTAATAGAAAATGTAATATATGAAATTTAATTTAATTTCTCCAATTTTTTACCATAATTTTAATTGTGTGAAAAAATTTATAAAACTTTATATTGGAATTTAATTTCAGAAATTATTTTCCAAAAATGTCATTTTTGTCTGAAAATTTCTGTATTTTTGTAATTGTTTTGCGAAAAATTAAGTTTTTTAGGGATAGCTTTGTATTTTTGAAATTATGCTTGAAAAATTTTTGTTTTGTGAATAGCTATGGATTTTTTAAAATTTTCCTCCGAAAAATTTAAATTTGAAATAGATTTTCGATTTTTTTCCCCTAAAAAGTTCATATTTTGTGAACAGCTCTGTGTTAAAATTTAGTTTTTTCAAAATAGCTATCAATTTATTAATTTTTTTCCAAAAAATTTAATTCTTTTTGAAAGCTGTGGATTTTTGAAATCGTTTTTAATCAAATTAAATATTTGAAATTAAGTTTTTCAATTTTTTTGGAAAAAAAAAATTTGGGAGTTAATTGCCCGACAGGATTTGAAGTATGTTGGCGTGATGCACAGAGATCCCTGATAGCTCTTTTTAGTTGGGTTCCCTTTGAAGCTTTTAGTTCCTCTCAAAATTGACCGTACTATTGCCTACTATAAAATTACGTTTCCTATTGTTAAAATTTCTGTATAAGTTGTTGCATGAAGCAGGGAGCACTTCTCCCTGCATAGAGTATATTAGAGTAGAGGAGGAGAGAAAAAACAAAAAAAGGAAGAGAAGAGGAAAAAAATGGAGGGAAAAAAGGGGGAACAAAGAAAAAAAATAACAAAATTTAGACTCATTTACATATAATGAATTAATTGATTCGTTGCATGTTTGTAAAAATAGATATATATATTTTTTAATCCATACCAAATGTTTTTAATAATAATAAAAATAAAGGCATTATTGACATGTTAAGTAAAGATGCAATTAAATGGATCATAACTTATAAAATATGGAGCAACCAACATGTGGAGAACGGCCTGTACCTATGTAGATCGCAGGAGAATGATGATCTGTAAAAGAATGAAAATGATTTAAAAACAGTACCAACTGTTTATCCTTTGAATAAAAAGACTGTGTGTTTTATCTACAAAAGTCGCATCCCTGTAACTTACATACTGGCATTGTAGGAATGCGACTTTTGTAGATAATAAATATAGATTTTTTTTTTAAATTAAATAAGGAAAAAGCAGTAGGTACTTTTTTTCTTTTTTTAAATGATGTTCATTCATGTTGTGGTGAGAACTAATAAAAAACAACTCCCACCTATATTTATTATTGATACAAAACAAAATCTTAGTACCTTCTATAATGATATGGGATCATTCATGTGGCTCATCTGGCAACCCACGGATCTACTCTGAGACCCCCTCCCCTGTGGTACTTTCTGATAATTGAATTTCTATTTCCTTTAAACCTCAACGCTGTCAATTATAGTGAGGTAATTAAGACACTGTACCCGTTTTCTGTTTGTAGGGAAGGGAGTTTGAACAGCACCATCACATTTTTTGGTACATAAAATTTAAATTAAATAAATGAAAATTTCAGGCCTTTTTGATTGATATATTGCCTTAAAATGACAAATTGTTTGAACCACTTCAAATGTTAGTCTATGGGTTGAATATTATTGTAGTTTTAATACTCAAAGAACCATAAACTGCAATAAAAACATATGCTCTACATATTTTGTTAAAATGTATAAATTGTATTGAAATTAAAGCAGTACATATCTCTGTCACTATTTCATTGGCTCAAATAATAAAACACTAATTTGATAAAAATTGTGCAATAAATGATATTCAAAATCATTTGAACATATTTTTGCATATCTTAAATTATTAAAAAGGTGGAACATGCATTTAAATTGTAGATTAAGGTTCACTGAACATAAATAAAACATAATTTGACCTATAGCTTTTGAAATGATAATAATCGCTTAAAAATGGAGAGTTTTGGGCACGAAATTGACTTTGAAAAAAAAAAAAATTATTTGAGAGCCATGCAATTTTGCCTTGGTATGCTTTTATGAATTGACTCGAGCATTAAATTATTATTATTATTTTTTTTTAATCTAAAAAATCAAAAAAATCACACCATACATTTAAATTGTAGATAAATGTTCATTGAAAATTAATACACTGACATTTAACCCGTAGATTTAAATGTGAAAAAAAATACGATTAGGCATTAATAAATAGTCCATTTTGACCACAAAAAGAATCATTTTTTCATAGGGTCAGAACTTTTAAAACAAAGTGGCAAAACACGCCTGTTAGCTTGAGTAGATTCCTGGTAGCACTGATATTTTTTCCCTACACAAGAGCACTTTATCAATTTCCTTTATGCTGTATTTAACTTTTTCTTCCCTATGCAGAGTTTACCTTGTTGATTCTAGTAGAAGGGTAAATTCAATGGGGCTACGTAAAGCATTATAATAAAGTACCGAAACCCGACCGTTAGCTGGAGGAAATAATGGTGCAGCGGCTTAACATTTTATCGCAAGATGTCGCTGTCCATAGGTATGACGTAAATTGGGGTAAATAATGAAGAGGGACAAAGCAGTAATTTTAGAGTGTGAGGCTTCACACTCTAAAATTACTGTGGGAAAGAAGAAATTATATTTTTCTTTTGTTTTTCCTTTTTTGAATATCCCACTTAAGAGAATTGGAATTTTCAATTATACATGGAAGACATACATACAAATAAAATTAATAGTATTATGATAAATATATATTTTAAGATACAATTACTGATTTCAATCATTGTGACAGCTGTGAACTTTGACTCGAGACTTGAATTTGGCTCTATAACTAAGTTTTGTCCTACTAAGCGACCTCCAATGACCATTTTCTTAAAATTAAAAACTATAAACAAAAGCATTACTCCTAATTATACCTCCAAATAATATCTAAACAATACTTCTAGCGGACAAAAATAAGTTTCTGGGTACTTATTTTCCACATAAATTTATAATTCTAATTTTAAAATAAATTTTTTGGGAAAAACATGTGAAACAATAAATTAAATTTCAAATATTAAATTTTTTTATTAAAAAATATATATCTATTTAGGGGGGATAAAGCCCCTGTAACCCACCCACTGCGGACAATCCAGGTCTGTTATGAGCACACACGAATTTGGGGGAAAATGTTTTACAATTTGAACTGTCTCTAGCATAAAACTATTTTTGCATTCATGCACAAAAATTACTTCAAAAACAAATTATTTTATTGCGTTAATTATACACATATATACGCAATAGTTTTTTAAATATTTATCTATTCATATGATAATTATCAATTGACGTCATTGGGTTTTGCGGTGAGAAAATACATGGAAATGCCTACAGAGAATCTGAGGAAAGAATGCTGATTGAAATAATAATTAATCAAAAAACATGTACCTCAAAATATCTTCACTCATTTACAAACCTTTCATCAAAATAATGACTAGGGAAGGAACATATTTTTAAATGCTAGGAGAATAAAACTGTAATATTTATTTACAAAAATCCCATTCCTAACAATAATACGAGTCAAAGGATGTTCATTGAGCAAGTAGATAATTTTATACCTATCAGGAAAAAAAAAATAGAAATGTAATTTTTTGAAGAAAAAAAAGATTTTACTATTACATTTTTTGGAATTTTTTTTTCTAAAATCTACAGCTATTAACAAAAAATGTTTCAAAAGCTTACAGCTTTTCACAAAAAAAATTTCAATAATTTAATATAAATTATACAATTTTGGGAGAAAAATTTCAAAAATTGATAGATATTCACAGAAAATTAAATTTTTCGGGGAAAAAAAATTGAAAAATTAAATTTCATATATTAAATTATTTGAAAAAAAAAAATCGATTACTAAATTTTCTAGTGAATAGGAAAAATTCCTTAATTTAGGTGAGCTACAGACCCTCCAAACCACCCGTTGTGGACGTACCTGCTGTCGCATCTATCCTTAGAGCCTCTTTAGGCATGATAACTTATTTTTTAAATGTTCGAAATATGAAGTCTTTAGTGTATCAAAATGTTCCTTTTAGTCTAATTTGCTCGTTGGAACATGGGTCCTTTCCGAGAATAGGGTCGTTGACCTACCTCTAAATACTGTTCAAAATTAGCCAATGGTATTTATAGACTAGAAATAACATTTTGAGATATTAAGGATTTCATATTTCGAACATTTAAAAAATCAGCTTCATTTATAATCTTTCAATTCCAATAAATAGATTAGTATAACATATTATCTCTAATAATAAAAGGATTTGTTGGTATAAATATCCATTTAATCATTTGATCCCATTATTTCAGTACTTTGCTCAATCAATAAACCTTAGGTAATTTTAAAATTTCATTTTTCTCATCGTATCCATGATGAACTAAACCTTTATTAATAGATGGGTTGTATTTTGGGTAATGTTCAAATATTTGTAGGGCTCATTATAGTATTGTAACAATTGTATTGGAAATATTAAGACTAAGATACTTTGCTAATTGACTAAAATGAGTATGCATAAAAAAGTAGAGCTTTTGTTGCCTTATGATGATTGGATATTCATACACTTAATTCATTTCATGGAGTACATACTTTCGAAAAGACATCCCATGAATATTTTAATTTATTCATAATCCACCTTTTGAGTCTTCATTGATTGAAGGACTAAAATATATTTTAGCGTCTTTATATTACAGGACACGCCTCGCTGACACAAAAATATACAGTGTTATTGTTGTCAGCTGTCAATGTTTCTGCTTCTTTTCTTCTAATTTGTTTGAGAAACGCTGATTAATTGAATTAGAATCATCTCCTTTTAAGCTGTGATCGCTTCCTATCAATTATTGAATAATAATGAAACATATTTGGGGATAATAGGCCAACTGCCAACGGCCTCTGGGCTATTTATGTTCGGAAAAAAGGTTGTAATATAAAATAAATGTTTTTTATTACCTTTTTTTAACCTTTAGAGTCCATTTTCCTTACTTGTGTCGTTATTTAGTTAGTTTGATGAAGTTTTATCATAAATTAATTTCTAAATAAATCCTTTTTCTGGAAAAAGTAAAATTTATTTCTTCAAAATGCCTCCATTTGTATTCAATGAACCTGTATCTAAAATTTAAAGATATGGTATTATAAATATAAAAAAGGATACTCTCTAAAGAAATAGGTCTTTCAAAATTTCTCGTGATGAAATAAAGTCAGCTGAAGGGTGAGAATAATACGTATAAAATTTGAAATAGAGAATAGTAGAAAGAAAAACGATAGTAGGTATTTGATAGTGTCTATAGGCCAATGAGGTAGTCAGTTCCACTTTGCTTGTTGCTCAACCGAAAATTCACATTTTTTATCAAAAAGCCCTTTATTATTTTTGAGAAAGATTGAAATAGTCTCAATGATATTACTTTGTTAAATTCACCTCATATCATAGTCGGAAAAATGTCAGTTCCATCGGAAAATTTAAAACAAATTTTCAACACCCCAAAGAAAAATTCTGACCCTACCTATTTTTATGATTACCTCATTTGCAAAGGAGGACTAAAATTAATGAGTAGGACTTACTAATTGGCTCTAGAGGTAGGTACATATATATGTTGAAAGAAGTATCCATTTAGTTTTATATTTAGCGAATTGGCAAATTTTTAATCAAATTTCCAATTAAAAGGAGATATTATGTACTTACGAGGCCGTTGATGGGTTGTTAGTTAAACATTAGGCACTCTGTGAGTAGATATTTCTTTTCTAAATACCTACATACCTATAATGAAGGTATATTCCCTCCAATTATTTATGTAAGTATAGTATATCAAGTCAAACAAAGAATACTTTATTCTCCGAGGAAAATAATATCCGTATAATAAATTATTCAATCACGGTTTAATTTAACAATCATTTTTGGTATAAAGAAATTCATGTGCTATCCATTAAGAGTTTGTTTTTAAAACGAGTTTAAGTGCATATTTTTGAGGAAATTATGGGTCTTTGTAAATTTGAGTTTATAATGCATTTGAGAAATACTGGAACTTAACATTTTGATTTTAAATATTTGTATGTGTGAGATTGTAAATCATAACATTTTCTCTATGTAAAAAAAAGCAAAAAACAAAACGAAAATTAACAAAGTAAGTCGGACAATTTGAAGAAAGTTTAAGAGGACAACAGCTTAGCTGTCATGACGTTTCATTAGCTGAAACTGGTAATGAAGTAAATAAATACAAGTTAGTCCGTTGTCGATCCATCATTCTACTCTGACTCTAACCCTTATATTTAACTTGCCAACAAATCTTCAGCGTTACTCTACGTCATTCATGAGCACTCACACTTTATACCTGGATTGTGAAGTCAGATCATTTTTTTTGAGGGACTCCAACTACACTATTTGAAATCATTTGACTCTTACTTTTTGAAATTATTCAACTCCGAAATAAATAATATTTAACGGAAGGACAATATGTAAAAAAAAAAACCAGATTTTGAAGATAAACTATAGTCCGAATGTGCGTAAAAGGTGTTTATGACGTCATAAAGTACTGAAATTGTAGATGTACTATGTCCTTCTTTTTTAACCTTTCTTAAGCCCTTTCAAATCCAACTAGTTATAATTGCACAAATGTAATTTCGACTTTTACTACATAAAATTCTACGTCTACATTCGACTCTGAGATATGGTAAAAATGTGTAAATCCATCAACTCCGATTCCACAAGCCTGTTTTAACTTTCAATCTTCTCTAATCAAGAATGCAAGGGGAACAAAAACAGTTTTAGAAATTTTTACAACACTTTTCAAGTTGCCGACCAAAAAAATCTTTGCACCCCAAGAAATGCTAAGGTTTTACAAGCATATTTATATATGTATTTGCACTCTCATTAAAAAAATGTATGAAACATGTACATGAACCAAACCTGAGCGATGTAGCATCGTGCTAATTAAATCAATATACGAATGGAGCGTCAATAGTTTTTATTAGTTCCAATTTGAGTTGTGTTAGCCCTTATTTATTCGATCCAGTCCAGTCATATTAGTCCTTGGGATCGGCCCATAAGATCCTCTGTATTTTGGACTATCAGTACTTGAACTGATTAAAAAAATTAATTAATATAGTTCAAGAAACAAACTTTTTACGTTTTAGGACTGATATGTAGAACGGAACTGAACCGGACTGAACTAGACGGGACTACAGTCTCCAGTCCTAAATAAAGACCAATACAACACTATTTAAAAGTATATAATCACTATTAGTTTTTCCAATTTGAAGGTCGACCTTATACTTAACATATACGTAAAGCAAAAAAAAAAAAAAAAAAAATGTCAATCCTCATTGTTGGGAAAATATGATGTTATAATTATTATCTAACAAAGAGTTACCCTCAAATGACCTTTGATAAGGGCTAATACTATGTACATTGTACATAGAGCACTAAACAAAGCCTGACATAGAAACTTTATAATAAGAATACATACTTACCTATGGATCCTTTGCCAAATTTTCTTAATTTCATAGTTGATGGTCACAGAACCTCATAACAACATTATCATATATGGAATGAACACCGCAGGTATAGTTCTTCGAGAGCTCTGTATACTCTTGAATAATCATAATAGCAATAATAACGTACCAATCAGTACCAATGATAAGAAAACGATTGACTACCTCACCATAAAATATCAATAGTCATCTCTCAAGGCTTTACAGAAATCAACTATAACTATTAATTAAATCACATTGGTTTTTGATATCCTTCTCAATCCAAATATGGAGAAATATAGGAGGGAAGTTGGGTTGATCCATTATGGGTGGCAATGATGTCCTAATTATGAGCCAAGAGTTCATGTCCCACAGCGAACAAATGGCTCCTGTGATGTAAAGCTATTACTTTTCTTTACTCTCTCGAACGATTGGATCACATGCACAGTTAGAGCCTACT
Source organism: Lepeophtheirus salmonis (assembly GCF_016086655.4). Classification (NCBI taxonomy): domain Eukaryota; kingdom Metazoa; phylum Arthropoda; class Copepoda; order Siphonostomatoida; family Caligidae; genus Lepeophtheirus; species Lepeophtheirus salmonis. Next base: position 14,559,027 of record NC_052138.2, on the reverse strand, counting down.
TTTTACTATTTGAAATAAATAAATAGCCTCATTTATATGGTTAAAATCAAGCTGAAGAGCGTCAGAGCCTATTTATATTGATGACATCATAGTCACGCAACTTTTCATTGGTATTGTTTTTGAAAAAGCATGAAGGGCATCCATTGCAAGCGTCCCCTTTTTTAAAACAAGAATATAACAAAATTTATTTTTAAAAATAGGTTAATTTATAGTCTATAAAATGATAACATTTTACTTTTATCTCTGCCGAGATAAAGGGACTCTTGCGACAAATGTTCCCTTAGTTCCAACCCCATTGTCCATTGGTGAAGCATCTTCTGTTTCAAAAATGTTGAATAAAATTGAAATGGACTAATTTTGATCAAATTTTCTATATACATATGTTCAATTTCTGTTTATATTAAACAATTAGAGCATTTAATGTTACTATATAAAAACAGAGAAATTTAGACTATTGAAATGAATTTCTTAAATTCATTTTATTGTAAAAATTGGAAAATGCCATTATTTAAACAGAGTGGGAACCAAACATTTTCTATAGCATAACTAAATTACACAAAGCATGATTTTGATGGAATCATGAAAAGAAAACTCAAAACCAATTTTTGATATGTTTAAATTTTGTATTTAGCTATATCTTTATTCAATAGGTCCTCCTTCACAAGCAATAAAAGCCTCAACACGCCAGTAAACAGATAGGCAGCTCTTGAGGATAAAGGCCCTATCCATAGTACAGCACTCTGCCATGATGGCAGTTCAGAGCAAATCCAAATTTGGATGAGAGGTGTGGTAAACATCTTCTCCAAGACGCCTGAAGCTGCAAAGTTCAGAGGGTTGAGGTAAGGGCTGTAGGAAGGCCACATGGAGGCTGGCCAGAAACCAGAAATTTTGGTTATTCTTGGCTTTATGTGCCTTTAATGGAGTTTTTGATGCTATAGGCAGTCTGGATAGAGATGCCAACGATATTTGTGCTCTTTTGGGCACTAAAACTGGCGCAATCGCGTTGTCCTTTTTGATGTTGCTTATACATACTCTGTAATGAGGGGGATTTTTGTTCATTTCCTTCCTCTCACAGGTGCTGCTGATCTCATTAAACGTCATGACAGCTAAGCTGCTCTCTCCCAAAACATTATTCAAATTGTTTGGGCAGTTACGTTCATTTTCAGTTTCTATTGATTGTGTATGAGCTCTGAATTACGTGAATTTACATAAGGTGGTTTTCTCTTTTATAATTCAAAAACCATGTACATAAATTAATTTGAAAATTATTTAAGTGTCTTTTTAAATATCATTTTTCACGGGAATGCTTTTCAAGATGAAGGGACACTTTTGTTTTCAATATTACAACCATTGCATTCATATTATTATTGTTAAGATAATTACAGACATTTACTTCACCATACATCCATTTTATGTATAATATATATATATATATAGGAGGAATAAGGAAAAAAAAGACATAAGTTTTTATTTGAATGTCAAACTGATTGCAAAATCACAATTGTCATTTTAAAAGCTAAGGCCGATCCTTTTGTATCCATGGTTGTAGAAGTACGTACAATGTATATTATAAATACAATGTGAAACTTCACTTTAAATATAATACATATGTAACATGGCAACGAAAACGTTTTCCACTCACTCTATCAAAGTATTTATTATTATGAATACATTATTTAATATAATTTTAATAGATATAGTACATTTGTTCGTTTGACTAATATGTATTATGTGTGATGACCTATTTGTACATTAGCAGTACATCAACACAAAATTGAGTGTGAATTATATTTGGATTCTTATGCGAATTATTCTTATTAACATTAACCCTCGGGGTGTCCCGTAAAATTGCACTTATATTACTCAAAATTGGTTATTCCTAATATCAGAATGATAAGTTGATTGGTTTTATTCCAAAAGGCTCATATCGGGACCAATATAAGTCCCTTAAATCAAATTTAAGTTATACCCTATATTTAAAATTTTTGTGTATCTTTATTCATCCCAGAAGGTCTAATATAAAGTCTTTAGTTGACTCAAATATGTCTATGGAATATTGGGCTGTATGTAACTGAATATTAAATAACAAAATAAGTTGGGATTTTCTCCTATTCTAAATTTTTGTTCAAAATGTTTTTATGTTGACTTTGATGTAAAAAGTAAGGAAATAAAAATATTAGTGCATTAATGAATACATTTCATGCCTTACATATCTCAATGGGAAAGAAGTATGCATGATTGCAATAAAATGCAAATGCCTAATGGCAGTGATTCTCAACCGGGGATCCATAGTGCATTGCCCAAGGGCTTCACGAGATTTTTAAGGTAATGAATAAATGTTTTTAAATACAAAATTAGTTGATCGAATCCCCTTCATCCCCGCCCCTAAAAAAAATTACGTCCAGAGGCTCAACAGTAAAGAAAAAGTACATTGAGAACCACTTTCTTCTATTTTATTTATATTTCCATGAGTTTTATCTATCAAGGGGTGAATAGATGACAATATTTTGACGTACACTCCTGTTTCGTTTTAAACCTTAAAGATGCATCCAAATCGGTGGATAACATCCGCAAATTTGTCAAATCATTACTTCTTTCATCATCCAATAGGATATAGTATGCTCTTCTCTAATTGCTCAATGTCCTTTTGAGTATCGATATTTAAAGACGGATATATTATTTTTTTTTGTATTTGATGATATGATTTCATATTTGGTAGATGATGATAGAGTAGCCTTGAATTGTGAGCATTTCACTGACTTACTACTCTAATGCACTTAAGGTCAAATAAATAGATTAAAACTATAAAAGGGACTTTTCTATTTGATCCATCCCTCATTGGACAATGCACACATTTCACTTCAAAACATGAAGATATAAAGGTCATTGAGTCCAAAAGTTGACAATCTACAAATTATTATATAACTTGATCGTAAATATTTGGAATAATCCCTATAATAATTAAGGGCATCCGCAGGATTGTATATATTTTTGGGGGGAGGGCATCGTTATTGGAATTTTTTTTTTTTTGACGAAAAATTCCAATATTTAAAAAATTATTAGAAAAATTAAATTTCAAATATTAATTTCTTTAGAAAAGAATAATTCAAAAATCCTTAATTATTCTCAAAAATTAATTTTTTTCTAAAAAAAATCAAAAATCCATTGCTGTTAACAAAAAAATAAAATTTGTTGGAAAAATTTGAAAATTAAATATCAAATATAAAAATATTTCGAATTTTTTTAAAGAAATTTATACCTCTTCACAAAAAATTAATTTCAAAAATTATATTTCAAATATAAATTTTTTAGAACAAAAATTTTAAATTTTTTGGGGAAAATATAAAATCAAGTATCAAATATATTATTTTCTAGTAAAAAGCAAAAAAAAAAAAAATTAATAGGGTCACCATATTTTGATTTCCAACAAAAAAGGACATTGGTGCAATCAATGACGGTTTATAAAGTTTAAGAATAAGATAGGTGCTAATATTTAGGCGTTAATAAAATTTAAAATACCGAATTATTTATAAATTTTGAGTTGTATTTATAGCAACATTTATTTTATAAAGGTGGTTCTTTTTTTATAATTTTACATGTAATTTAAGTCGTTTGAAAATCAACTTAACCCACTAAAAACCAGACATATGTATAAATAAAAAAGATCCTCTTACTCTCCGAACAGGATGTATAAGGAGACATGTCTGGGATACAGAAGGTTAGTCACCCTTACACTATTTAGAGGCTTAGAAATGGGGTGGAAAAAAGAGCGCTGTTCATTCTTTCCTTCATTTTTGAGCATCTCAATGGAATAAATCTTTGAATAATGTTCATTTCTTTGCTCTTTTTTATTTAATTCCAAAGTTGTATTTTACTCCTGTGGGTTCCAAACTATTTAATCAATTGTTGTCCAAATTTCATGGTCTATTAACAAATAAATGCCTAAACCGACATTTTTCATTAATAAAAAGATGAACGGATATGGTGTGAACGAAATCAAGCCTACATATGTATAATATCACAAACCTTGAATCAATTTGGTGATAGATTATGCACACATAGTCAAATAATGAAAGAATTTCTAATTTATTATTATTGCAAAATATTCAATCACGTAGAGTATTTGAATAATACGAATAAGTGACTCATGGAATGATGTAAAACGATATTTATACATACACACTAGTATTGGGGTTCGGCTTAGAACTCTTAGACTGTTCTGACACCCTTATGATTTTTAGTGGACCGAACAAATTATATCCTTAAAAGAAGTTCGCTCTGGACCAGCTTTAAAGAAAAATTCAAAAATTTGTTCAGCTTGGCCATATTTAAAATTCGGTCTAGACCGATTATATAAAAGATATAACAACGAAATCTCGCGCTTTTTACTTTAAATTAACATAAAATAGTCGAATTTAAGATTTATTCAAAAAGCAACAACTGAATGGTACTTATAATCAATGAGAAAATATGTAACAAAATATAGACTCCGTTGACCTCAATCACGTCCTTGATTGATTGCGCTAGCCTTGGAACTTGAGCCCGATCTAAATTCTGGCATTCCAGGACGGTGGAGTGGCTGAGGCACTTCTTGGTAGTATGAAGACCTCTTTTAAACTTTGACTCAAGTTAGCTCTAGACAGAATAATCCCTCGTATTCAGGTTGGGGGGAGCTAGAAGGCCTTTGGAAATCCAGTCATAGCATTGCTCTTAGGGCCAATCATGAGCCGTTTTAAAGGTTTCATCAGTCTGCAACCATTCTTCTTCTTTTTTGTCATCTTTGGGCATTGCTAATATCCATAGTATTTTTCACCAAAATCATCATAATAGCGCACCTGCATTTTGCCTCTAAAAATGTAATAGGCTGGGCATCTTCTGTTGTTGACTAAATGGTGGGGTTTTGATACTACATGAAAGATATATATGTACGAGGGTGGTCTGAAAAAATTGCTACCTCAACGTGAAGATGCCAGCACTCGTAAATAAAAGCTAGTCACATCTATCTAGCATCTGTCGACAGTTACTCACCAAAGTATCTGCCATTTTTGGGATTGTAGTTGTCATGTAACAGCCGTTTGAGTGAGTTAATGTGATGGTTTTATTAAAATGACTAAAATTGAGTTGTTACATTAATTGTTGATGACCTCAGTTGTATTTCAAAATTGCAAACGTCGAGCCACAATGCAATTGACGAAGTTAAATGTGTATATAGGTCGTCTGCAGGATCATATATATATATTTTATTTTTTTTTGTGGGTATTGGTTTTTGAATTTTTGTTTCAAAGAAATTTCGAAATTTTTTTTTTTTTTTTGGGAAAAACATGGAAAAAAAGTCAAAAATCTACAGCTATTCACAAAAAATGTAATTCTTTAAAAAAAAATTGCGGAATTCTACCACTGTTCACAAAAAAATTAATTAAATTTTCTAGTAAAAAACTAAAATTACTTAATTTGTGCAGCCCCTCCAGCCAGCCACCTACGGACGCCCCTGGTATAAATATGGATAGAGGGATATCGGTCCAAAGATTGTGACAGAGAAATTTGGTTCATGTTTTGAAAACGATTAAGTTTCGGTTTTGACTGAGTTATCGGTCCCAATTGGTCTCCAACAAATCCCTTATGATCGAACCGGGACCAATTTGGTTTTGAACTTAGTCTCGACTCTAATACATACATATTAAAGGAAATAAATGTATTACAGGGATATTCATTCAAGGAGGAAATAATTGTATCTTCTTCTATGAGTGAAAGTTGACCTCTTCAACTTTTGATGAGAAGGATATACCTACGAAGTATGTATATAGTATATACACATGTATACCTTTCTGGAACTACCCAAGACGTAAAAATAGAAGAAGAAACAATATTTTCATTAATAATAATGAAGAAAAAAAAACAGCCTCTTCATCTTTATCTACGTCGAAATCAGGTTTCTGTAGACTTCTCATTATTGCATCTTCTTTTCTTTTTATTATCATCTTCAACATGGAATTTCCTTTTTGGAGGTATGTCAAAGTCAAGGAAGAAATTGCCCTTCATATTTTAAAAGTTGTGCATTGTTTTTCTTAAAAAAAAAGAGATTGAATTTGGGCATTTGGGTTGTTGAGATGGGGGATTTATAAAACGCTACAATGTTATATATATATATATCTGATATGTATATCAACTTACATATGTGGTGTGAGGGCATGCAAACAATCTTGAACAAAAATCAAGAAAAGGACAAAATCCCAGTTTATTTTTGTACTTTATATACCTATACATACAGGCCAATATTTGATTTAATTAAAGACTTATTATTCCAATTTGTGGGATGAGTTAAAATACCCAAGAATTTTGACTATTTGAGAACCTAAATTTGATATAGGGTACTTAATTTTTCCCCAATATGGCCCTTTCAAATATAATTTATCAATTTATAATTATTTAATTGTGACAATCAGTTGTGTTTACTTTAAGTGCAATAAAAGATTAATAAGAATATTTTATAGTTATAAATTTACGATATTTCGTGTATGAATACAAATGTAATCCAATCTTAATGAAAAATCAGGATAGCTGCCTTTTATGTTGACGGGCTATATATGTTGGTAAGAATTACTGTTGAGACAAGAGATAAGGAACTTTTCTTCTTCTTCAGTCTTATGTAATTTTTTTTACAATCGATTTGGACCAATATTTTGGTAAAACTCGTGGGCCCAATTAAATCTTTTTCAAATGGTGGAACGGTGGTACCAAAATATCCTACGTATTTTGTTATCAACTGTTGATTCCCTCCTCGTTATTGATACGTCATGGCTATTTCATAATCTATTTTTTTTATGAATAAACAAAGTAATAAGTTATTCCAAGTTAATAAGACAGTGATAGTCTAGGAGTAAATATGATATAATTGGCAGTTGGTATGATTGACTTATTTGGCTAACTACCAGATGATTTTGGTTATTTTTTCTTTTTGGAGAAAAGGTTGCGAGATACAATAAAGGTAACGACGTGGTTGATCAAATTTTAGGGCCTTACTCTTTGTACTCTGTAAGTATTTTTTTGTTCTATAAGAAGAACAGAATTTTTGAGATTTGTTGGATAAGTAAAAATACCCAAAAAATTAGCTATAGTTGAGGACCTTTATTTGATTTAAGAGATTTAATATGGTCCTGATTGGGCCTTTTCAAGAAAAATCCCTCATTTTTCTAATTATTTAACGTGACAATGGATTTTGGTGAGTTTAAAGGCAATTTGCAAAGTCTCCAAGGGGTTAATAAGAATAATTTGTGGACAGAAGTTGATGAGAACTCGTTGAATAATACAAAAATACTTCCAGTCTCAATAATAATAAAAATCATAGTAAGTTGTGTTTGTGTTGAAGCTGCTCCACATACATATATGAATTCCATAATATACGACCTTTCCTTGTCCTTGAGTAATCCGCTCTTGATTGACTTCACAATCTTTTTTTCATTGCTTTGTTGGATATCTTATTTGATAACGACTACATATACTCGTATATACACGAGTACGTACCTATCAGAGCTATTTTTAAGAGGTTTACTTTACTCAGTATTTACTAATACAATGTATCTCATTGATTATTTTTATTTTATTACGATATTGCGTTGATTGAGTCACTCTTCAGATATTTACACATCAATCATTAGTAGTAGGAATACAGGGCTATGCAGATGGTAATTAAATTACCATAGGCATGATTTTTAGCCTTTAAAAAATATATATATAGCAGATAACTATGATCTAGGTATTTAAATTGGATAATAAATGCTTCGATTTTTTTTGTATTTGTGAAGGTATTTCATATTCCGGGGTGTTTGCAGAGGGTGGGCTAAAGGGGCTCGTTTTCCCCTTCAAATGAAGAAATGTTTGCTTTTTACTATAATTTTTTTAGGTCAATTCATTTTTGGAATTTTTTTCCAAAAAATTCAATTCACTTTCTATAGCTTTCGATTTTGGAATTTTTTCCACAAAATTTAATTTCTTGTGAAAAGCAAAAAAAATGTAAAATTTTTTGAGAATAGCTATGGATTTTTGAAAAATTAATTTTTGGATTTTTTTCAAAAAAAAACCTTACACCATTGCCCCCATCTCAATAAACTTTCCTCTGGACGCCCCTGATATTAATGACACCTTCATTTGTATGGGTATATTACATAAGTGCGCGGAAACTGCCTTGGAAAATTGAATGTAAAAATATATGTTTAGATATTTGTCTTTAATAATATTTAACGAATTTATAATGTGTTATCATGAAGTTTGAACAAAATTCTGGCAATCTTCAACTGGCAATTTTCTCCAGGGCAGTTTTCCTAGTACCTACTACTTTGTATATGTAGTCCTTGTTCATGTTCACTTAAAGTTTCTCTATTTGAAAAACAAACGTGAGTTAAAGATATGAAGACTCTTGGACCTGGATCCAAAGTACCCGGCTACTGTACAAGTAAGGTTGCATTATCCGAAAAGATCCGAGACCACAATCGACTTTTTGTACAAAAACTTTTACAAATAATAAAAATGATGCGATGAATTTTTTGGATGTTAAAAAGCTTAAAGCATTGTTTAATAAAGATTGCACGGGTCTAGGATCCAATGTACTCGAGTACGGTATGTGTAAATTTGTAGTAACCGAGATCCGAATAGGCTTCAGTACGCGAACTTTTACGGATCTTATAAAACTTATAGTTTTACTTCATACTTAATCCTACTTTAAAAGAAAAAGATATTATCTAAATCGGATGTAACATCTCTATTAATCTTGATCAGTGCTTGAAGCAGGATCTACATCATCAGTTGCATTGTGTGGTTAGTCGAATGTTAGTATAACAATAATTCTAATAATAATTAATACTTTAATTCCAATACTAATAAAGTTGTGTTATTCATTGCAGTTCTGCATCTAACAATACAAAAGTCTTGCTTGGCTCTAATAATGAACAACATTAAATTAAAAAAAAACATTTTTAATTTTTATTAATAAAGAATTCAAAATTTTAAATAAGTTTGGAACCGTTTGGAATTATTTTGATAGGTTATCAACACGTTCTAGGAAGCCTATGAATAATATATAAAAGATTTTTAGAGACCTATATACTCTAGCATACATACTAATTAGTGTTGATACTCGGTTCAAGACCAAACAATTTATTAATTTATTAATTTTATCTGTACATATTAAGTTAATTTTTCTGGAACAATTTGGGCCGATATTTCGATCCATACCACGATTTTGGACCGTCTACAGAAATATAATCGTTTTCAAATCGCGGACCGACTTTTTTGACCTCAATATATAGATCATTTTTTTCGATATAAATTAGTGTTCTGTTATTCCTTATTTATTCGGCTCACTCCGGTCCGTCCTAAATAAAAGATCGAAACAACACTACTCTTAATCTATATGCCACTTTTCTCCCATAGATACATTTATGTCTTGTACAAATATGACTTATGCAACACATTTTACTTCTCATGGCGTCATTGTAGGTCAATGATCACAATAGGCCATAAGCAAACTAAAGAATTGTATATTATCCTCAAGCTTGTTGTTCAAAAAAATGGACCATGCTCAGATTAATTTGACAGCGACTTCTATGTGAGAAACATACGTAGATGCTATTTTTAATTAAATAATATTATCATTCATGTAGTCGTATTATTTAGCCACAAGACGGCTCATGCCCCATTTTGAAAAACCTAATCAACTATTCATCTGTAGAAAAAAACTAGTGTTCTGGTAGTCCCTTTTAGGACCGCAAACTGCCATCAATTCGAGTTTAGTCTCGGTGATATCCAGGTCAGTCCTAAAAACTTGTAAAGTTTGGTCCTTGATGACGTCGTTCAACTTTATTTATTCTTGTTTTAAGCAGTTCTAGTCCTGACTTTCCGAATTACCACCCATCCAATGGACCGGTCCTTAGAATGGATTGGACTGCACCGAATAAATAAGGATTGGCTCAACACTAAACATTACCATAGATCAGACTGAATTTTTCTTTGAGATCGGTCTGAACCAAACTTACTTAAATGAAAAATTAATTCGTTCAATTAGCAATCATAATGGTCTCAGATTGATATTGGATTTTCAGACTCAAATCCAATATTTTCATATACATTATATAAATATTCAAAATTATTTCTGCATAACGCATTCAAAACAATCCGAATATATGTCGTTCCTAACTATGTAGATCGTTGGATATAAAATATTTACAACCTTTTATTCCGTACACAGATAACCTTATTGAGATATCTTATTTTATATTTTCTTAAAAATTACTAATTTAGATTTTTATTAATATTTTTTTAATTATACTTTGTTTCAGGTATGTGTCATGAAATAATAAACCGTTTACTGAATTGATTCACTGACTTGTAAATGATTCCTTCTACTACATACATACATAATAAACTCCTTGCTTCATCATTTCCACCCCAAATGTGAATGACTGATAAGACATTTATGATGATGAATACCCATTTCACACTAACTTGAGCGTATTTGAGTTTTATGCGTATTACTCATTATCAAATTCATTCACACTATTCAAATTAATTCCTTACAAAACTATGTCAAGTAAATGACGCAACATGCATTCATAATATAAGTTGACGGATTTAACATTACATGTGAAGAAAGCATGACTTGAAGTTTTTACGTTACTATCTATGCACGTTCAAGTAGGGCCCTTTGTGTCCGGAGTCGTAGCTTTCTGCAAAGAAACTTTTATACGTATGTATGAAGATAGCATGTTAAAGCAATTTCTCATAATCGGGCAAAATTGCATAATGATTGGTGCACTCCCCTAAACATAGAGATGAGTTCATTTTTGATTACCATATGATGAAGATAATTGCAACATTCTTATGCAATAACATTTTTCAAATTCTCCTAATGATAATTATTTTTAATCTATCAAAACAATCTATTCATCAGAATCATAGGAATTTAGTGTTTTTCGAAGCATCGTAAAAAGCTGAAATATATACCCTTGTATTTTAAGGATGTCATCAATTACATTAAAACGTTGAATTGCCATAAATAATATGAGTACATAAGTACTATGAGTAGTGATGTGCCAGTCCTAGAACGGATCCAATCAGTCCTTCGGACTGTCAGTACTATAATTGATTTAAAAAATAAAGAAATGACGTCATTAAGAACTAAACTGGACCAGGCCGAGACAGAACTGGACGGGACTGTAATCCTTATTAAGTACCAACACAATCCTAGCTACAACTATAAATATGCATGACAAATTATGTGTATGCTTAATCATCTTCCCCTCGAACTTAAAAAGTTTTAGGACGTAACTGGACCGTACTGAGACTGCACTGGACGGGACTGCAATCCTTGATAAGGATTGACACAGCCATAACTACAAATAAATCCTGTAAATTATGTGTTGCTGGATCATTATTTTCCTCTATAGCCTGCCTACATAAGGTATCCTTGTTGTTGTTGTTAGACTATTTGAGAGTTGCGCAATCCTTCTGAGAAATGTGCATTTGTTGATTATTTTTGAGGCATCCTTTGTTTTTCTAGTTCTCATAACTAATAGTAATATATTGTAAAAATGATGCACATTCGTGGGAACACAAACATATCCATGAACTAGTGTGGGCCTGACGATCTGACACCGTTATAGGGTTTGTAATACAGAAGTAATTTGGTCCAAGTTGGGTCTGAATCGGTCTCGTCGAGAAATTTGTTTTGAAAAGTTGAATTTTTTTGATAGAAAATAAATATCGCAATGTTCCCTTTTTTTCCTTTCAGAAAAGAGAGGAAATTTGCTGTGTATGACTATTTTTAATCAACAAAGACTATCCACGGTTTAAGACAGCGGTATGGATCAAAAAAACAGTCTAGATCGTTAAAAATATCACTCAAATATTCGATCTTGGACCGAGTCTCAATACTACAATTACCTGCCCGAATATTTATATTACGAAAATCTTCTTTAATTATTTTCTAGGCCCAAGATTCGTACTAAGCCTTATTTTGAGTTATTTTAAAATCTGAAAGATCCCTTTGAACTCACATCAAAGCAATGCAAATAGAGTTTTTGGGCTAAATGATATCTTTGTTTAAAAGGTACTTAGTATTTAAAGTATGTCTCTATTTTGCATCCTGGAATAGATTAGTAACCATATCCTTTACAAAATAGGAAAAAAAGAGATTTAAAATGATGTGGTTTTTGAGTAGATTTATATATATAATTTTGGCGCATTTGTTGGTACAAAAATGAAGGATAAAGCCCTTTTAACTTGATTTGTAACCCATTTTAAATCATTTTTGCCTATCAGGATACTTTTTACTGTGATGATTAAAAAAACAAAGGATTTAAAACTTTCTTTTTCTACCCACTAATGATGTCTTTTAAAAAAAAAAACATGGATTAGATCCTATTTTCAACCAATATTTCATAACAGTTAGGATATATGTACCTTGTATTTATATGAGGATTAAAAAGAATGTTGAAATATCCTGGGTATCATTTAAATTTTATTAACTGGATTAGACAAGTTGTGGGGTGAATGACAAATTGTCTTAACTCAAATATTTACTTTAACGGAATTAAGCTGTATTCACAAAGTGGGGAGCCAAAATTTGCAGTAGCATTTAATTACGATTTTGTCCCCGTTATTTTTAATTACCCAGTTTCATTACGCAATTAAACGAGAATTAAAACCAGATAAGGAAGTTGTGTTTTTTATCCCATGACTCTATGTGCAAAAATGTTGGAGTAACAACAAAAAACGCAACGCATATATTATCTCCTCTGCATCTGTGCACTCAACTCTCGACGTGTTCTTAAAATTGGTTAATTGTTTTTAAGTTGAGGAAATAATCTAAATAATCTATAATTTGATGATAATTCCCACTAAATTGTATCGATTCATCTGGAAATTTGTTTGTGATACATAACTAGTTGTATACTATAAGCCATTCATAGTTCTTAAATATTTGAAACCAATGAACACTTTTTTTTTTGCAAACGATATATTTTTGAGCATGGAAATCTTAGAGAAAGAAACATGTGGAGAGGAAAAGATATTTTTGATGGCAGTTTGACATTGTGAGGCAAACGTATATAAGAAGAATAATTATTACATATTTACAAGACATTTTTTATGATTTTTTTTTATTTTTCAAAATGGTCTCCTTGTAACGCTACACACTTCTCTCAGTGATACTCCCACCTCTGTAAATTACTCCAACTTGGATTGACTTAGACACGTCAAATTTTAACACAACATGCCTTCATATATCTGCTATTGTTTTGTTATCTTCACTTTGAGGTTGAATACTTTTCAGACCCCCCTCGTAGATTAGGTATGGATGTATTTGGTTTGAAGAACAAGTTTGTAATTTTGAACGTTAACTCTACTCATGAGCTGAGTTAATTGAATTGATTAAATGATTGTCTTAAACAATTTCCCACAAGGAACTCTCTATTGGGATGTTTAACTCATTAATACGGTAATTGTCTTCTCTTTTCCGCCTCTTCTAATTCTCTGTATCTTCTGTAGTACTCCTTATCTTTGTGAACAGCTGAAATTTATATCCAAATATTTCACAAGTTATTGCCTCTATATTTTTATGTTTCCATGATGGAAATGAATATAAGACAGGGGTGAAACCCTTAGAGTTCGACGGAAACTGGCGAATAAACATTAAAGGGGCTTATAGAAGATATTATATTATATATCTTTTTAGGGGCAAGGGGTTAGTTTTTGGATTTTTTTTGGGGAAAAAATTAAACTTTTTGAGAAAAAAAATCAACAATCTATACCTAAACATCAAAAAATTAAATTTTTTGGAAAAAAATTTAAAAAATTAAGTTTCAAATATTAAATTTTTTGAAGAAAAACAACTTGAAAGATTAACTTTTTTGGAAAACAAATTGAAAGATTAATTTTTTTTGGAAAAAAACTAGAAAAATTAAGTTTTTCGGACAAAAATTGCACTTCAAACATTAAATTTTTTGATAAAAAATTTCTAAAATTTATAGCTAATTACCAAAAATTAAGTTTTTGAAAAAAAAAAAATTATAAATTAAACTTAAAATTAAAACTAAAAATTTTAAAAATAATTTGAGTAAAAATCAAAAATTCTTTAATTTTAAGGGAACTACATCTCACCCCTTCACCCCCTGCGGATACCCCTGCTTTGCATCTTGCAGGCGGTGGGCTGGTGGGGCTGAAGTCCCCACCCCAAATGAAGGCATTTTTGCACTGAAAAAACCAATATTAATATATAATCCTGCGAACACCCACTCCCTTTGCTCGAACAAAAATTAAGAATGACTTCTAACGCAACTTTTGTCCAAAAAAAAAAAAAAGCTAGCGAAATGCAACTAACATATTTTACATAACTCTGTACACTAAATGGAGTTGTAAAAAATATGAGTTTGAACGGGAATTCCCCTTTCAAAAAATGACTATCTTTTTTTAATTCCTCTTCACATCCGTGTTCACAGATTCAACTCCTCATCAATGTCAAGCCAAGGACACGAGACATAGATACTATTGTTTTTAAAGTTCTTGTTTGAAAGATGTATTTCTTATTTAAAATATATCATTTAACTTTGAGGATATTCCTCTGAAAGTGAACGTAAGTGTCAATAACTGATGAATGAGAACAGATTTGAGAATCCACTGAATCTTTTCTTCATTTTCCTTCTTAAACACATTAGGGTCAAGATCCTGGATTCAATAATTCTATTTATTCCTTTTCGATTTCAATGCTTTTCCTTGAACATTTTGCTCTTGGAGATTTTAAAAGCACTTAATTTTTAGAATGTGTTATAAAAAATTGTGTTTTTTGTGAATGGTTGTTGATTATTGAATTTTTTTTGAAAAAGTGTAATATTTTAAATAAATTTCTTGGAATTTTTTTTCCAAAAAAATTTAATTTTTTAATTTAAAAAAAAATCCAAAATGTACGCCCCCCTCCCAAAAAAAAAAAAAAAAACGATATAGATGTTCTTGCGGACGCCCTTGGAATTATTACAGTTTTTATTTGTATTTCCTAAGCTTTAGGTCTCAAATGTAATAAGTATATTTATGTATGATTCGAATGCAAGAAATGACCCTGTCAGATGATTTACATCCTTGAAACTTGTAATGTATATTGAACATACATATATTGTATATGTAAAATGTTTTCTTAATTGTTTTTGGAGTCACGAAAAGGATTCCCATTTTTTTTTTTCTTTTTTTTTTCCTCCTAACTATAAATCTAGGATTTTGTGATTCCTTGTTCATGAGTGAAAAAAAATATGTATATACTTAGGCATACAATGGAATATCATTATTATTAGGTTATTATCAGTCCCAAAAATTTAAGGTTCAGTCAGAATCAAAAGCTGTCCCATAGTCCCATCTTTGGTAAATGACGTCAACTCATCATACATTGATCACCCACTGATGTCAGGGCAATGCTAGTACATTTTTTCTTGGGGAGGGAGTGGTTGAATATTCTTTCAAACTATTCAACTGACATCTAATTTTTCCGACATATATAGTTTATTTTTCCGACAGACATTTCATTTTTTCCCACTCTGATTTAACACATGGTCTGAAAAGTCCCAGAAAAAAAACAACTCATTTTTTTATACGAAATTATAATGAAACAGAGTCCCCCTAACACTTTTCAACCCATTGCTTAGGTTGAACGATATTTTTTCTTCATCAAGGGACAGTCTAAAATTAAAACATGAAATTGTTTTTGATACATTGTTTTAGAAATAAAAAAGGTATCCTTACACTTTGCCCTATAACTCAAAAACTAAGGAATAGATTGTCATGCAATTCTGATTATTGTATTTTTAAGGTTGGTACTAATTGAAAATGAGGTGATCTAAAAAATAGCACCATTAATTTTTGAAGCCGATACTTTTCAGCCCATGTGTTGAAGTGACTTTTTTTTAAAGATAGGCTAGGGCCCTTTTCAAGAACCATAAAATGCCTTTTTTACAAATAATTTGATTCATTTTTGATCGAATGACTTTTCTTTTTGAAATTTGTGTTTTTATGATCTTTTGGATCCATTTTTCGAGAGTGTATTCAGTTCAACAACACTTTTCAGGAAAAACTAAACTAATTCAAATGGTAAACTGAAAGCCTTTACTATAATATTAGTGGAAATGATGTATTGTAGAGGGCACTTTAAAATTTAGGACATTTTTCAAGAATTGATAACAGGGACGACGAGATGGGTAGTTATGCTAATTGGGAGCATTTTGGGCATGTTAAAAAAAAAAAAAAGAAAAAGATTATTTTTTCCAAAAAATTCCAAGAAATTCCTATTTCTTTTTTTCCACATGGCCTGCTGGCGCTGTCAGCCTCGTATAGAGTCTGAAATTAACTCCTGCGATGAAGAAAATTTACAAAAAGTCCTACTGCGTGCGATACTCTTCCTTTTTATGAGCACAGTCATACGTAGTGACTTTATACGTAGATGTTATCTTCTCCAGAATGAAATAATTGTTGGAAAATTTCTAAAAAAGTATACACCCCTAACATATAATCCTGTGGACTCCCTGATAGCAAAACAGTATTTTTTAACTATTATTCAAAATATCAATGAGTGGGAATCTGCTTCAGAATTGGAATCGGGAATTTTTACTAGAATCGGGATCTGGATTTCTTTTCTTTTTGAATCGTTCCGTCACTATTCAGAACACAGAAAGATAAAGGAAGGAGACAAATCAACAGCTTATAACAAAATTCACTGTACATTTTTGTGTGAAAGTTAGGAAACGCCGGTTTACACATATTTTACATAAACTATTTTATTATAATTGTCGTTAAAGAAAATCCAAGTCATGCTGGCATGAGTGTACCAAAGTAGAACTCTTTGTCCATTTGTTAAGGAGAGGGGTTTATTTGCAGAAATATTACTTTTTTGTAATGTCGTAGAGTGAGTGCCCTTTCGACCCATCAAAAGACTTCCTTGAAAATGTGACAAACGCAGCACTTCAAAATATGTATATTATACATCCCAAATGAGTTCCTTATATGGTTTGTGGCTTAACCCATAAAATCAAAGTTCAATATTCTCGCATTAAATAATTATTATCTATAAATATGTATAGAGTAGACTCAAAACTGCGTAGTTATTCTCTGTATATAAAAAAGTTCCAACGTTATCGCTCCATAGTATTATTATATTTTTGAATGAATATTAAGTAAAATATACATGTTATTCATATTATAGGTTCTGATTTTTAGGCATATCTCTAAATTAACCTAAAATAAGACTTAGACCCGTTCATACTTATTTTGTGCATCAATTTATTTCAATTTAAAAAAATAGTTTAGGCTTTTATTTGTTCATTTATCTCCGCTCATTTTTTAAAGCAAAACGTAGATTCAATTTTGTGAGAATTTAGTTGGCTAAAAAACATATTTCTTTCCTCGCAAGGTGTCAATTTTGAGGTACCACAGATGACGTCACATAATTATTTGGCGTATGTAATTTCGTATCCCTTCGCAGAGTTCACCTTGTGAATTCATAAGAACTTCATTAGTTATTCATAGAGTTATTAATCATATTCTCAGCGACCCTAGCGGAGAAAAAATGTATTGTCGTGGCTCATCGATACCTTTATTGTATCACTCAATCTTTCCTCCAAAAGGAAAACAAAAAAGAGGCACAAAATCATTTTGTAGTTGGCCAAATAAATTGTTAATATTATCTCTCATACGTCATCCTAGAGTATCATTGGTATATAAAGTCTTCACAATTTTTAAATTGAATTACATTTATATATATATATTATAATATTAAAATCCCTACATACTATTTTATTCGATACTGTATTATGATATGGCTAAGTAATATTTTATTCAAAGAGCAGATATAGATTAGTATTTTTATATGATCGACAAAACTTCTTTATAGAAATAATGAAATGGCCAATATATATATATATATACGTCGACTTTGAAAGATCAACAAGAAATTATATTCCAGTTCTTTTGGAAACAGACCCTAAGTATGTTATAAATAGAGATGGTTTTATTATAATAATGCAAGGAGTGGGCGGCGCGAGGGTGACATTTGATATCTGAAATGAAGTACTTTTAATATCAACTGCTTGTATTATGATTTTTGAGGGAGAAAATGAAATACTCCTATAAAGAGGAGATACTTGTTATATTTAAAATAGTATGAGTACTAGATAAATATTATATTTCATATATAATATTTTAATATGCCTTTTAAAATAAATTTATAACAAGGATAGCCGAGAATTATTCTCTTAGAGGGAGATGTTAACACACACACGATTATTAAATAATGATTAAAAAAGAAGAAAGAGTACTCGCATCAACCGTATTTCATTTTCTAATCGCTATACCTAGTTTTTTTCTTTACACACATCCCTTCTTTTATTATTACTAAAGAAGAGTATAATTATAATATTGTCTCTGCACCATTTATAGCAATGATTCGTATAATCATGTAACAGGTAGCTGATATGAACAAGGATCTTAATTCATATAACTTGCTGGCACATGCTCCTCCCGGTCTTATACAAATCCCATCTCTAAGTATATTATAGCTTGACAACATGACAACAAACTATATAGGGTAATTTTGTGTTAGTGAAGTAACTCCGATGTAGACAACTAAACTTGGACAATGATTACGTGCTCATCATTTCGCCAATGGGTTTTAGCTTTGATCTTGGAATAAGATATATCTTTGGAGAACCATAAAAAAGGAACGAAGAAATGGACGGCTAAACGAATGCCTTTTCAAAGATTTCCCCCTTAAATCCTTCCATTTCCCCCCCATTCAGGTACTTGGATGTTCAAAAATGAACGGAAAATGACCATGACACTCCTTTTCCGCTCAAAATCCAAGCTTGATAATATTACAATTTTTCATTATCATTTGTTAAAGTGCATTTGATAAATTGGGAACTGCTTCCATTGTGGAAAAATAATGATTGTACAATAATTTCTTTCAACATGGAAACACGAGCATAACATTTATGTTTTACTTGAACGAACAATAACAAACGTTTATACAAATTTGTTCTGTAGAGCAACAAACATAAGAGTAGGTACACTGGGTACATACATATGTTATATACGTCTTGTACAAACTTATATTTTGCCTGTTTTCTCTTCCATAAATTAACGTGAATATGATGAGGAGCTACGAAAACAGACGTATGAATATTTGTTTTTCTAGTTGAGGCTCAAAATAAGTCCATAATATGTACATACCTACTTTCTAAATAGGATCCAAATTCAAAATATGTTTGTATTTGTTATATATTGTATTCGTGTTAGGTATTAAAATTACAATCTGAGTGTTGTTATTTAAGACTGCGTTACTTCCCTTCGAATCCTAACGTGAGTACTTAAATAAAATGGATATTTTATTAATATAAACCTATATAAATTATGTTTTATTGCTATGAAACTTCACTAAGCACTCAATAAGGTATGATCAAACTAAAATATATATATTATCTGCAAAGAGGTGTGACTTTCTGTATCCTGGCCTAATATAATTATAAGCAATCTATAATTATAGATTGCTTGAGTATGTAATAATGATATTATCATTTAGGGTGTTATTTTGTTGCATTAGGGTGCCTTATTTACAAAATAATATAAATAAACAACGCTCATGACCTATTGGAACTTTTCACTACACTGTTTTTGCAACAAGTGTGATCTTCAACACAGATTTTTTATGTCCAAATTATCCATATACATATTATAAAATGTACAGCACTTTTTGAAATGCTTCCAATGGGAATTTCAGTCGCCTTTGTGGTGTTTCTAATGATTTTTTTACGTTGCCAGGGTGATACCGTGGTATCTGAGTTCCAAATAGCAAAGGGCTTCTTATGGATCTGAATAAGGGGTTTGAGGCAAAAGAGGGTGTAAATAAAAGAGGGAAGGAGTGGGTTAGATTATAGATCCAGGTCCGCTACTAAGCTTGTCGGCCCTCTATAATATAATAACTATAATAAGGGCTTCCCAAACTTTATTATGTCAAGGCAACCTTACACTAATACTTTTTTAGCTGAGGCCCACTTTATACGAAACATGTGTACATGTATATGTACTGTAGTGTCTGTTATCAAACTGAGCCTGCATAAAAAAGACTGAAGACCGGAACTGAGATCGATAAAGCTAAACCAAGATCAAACCCGCCGAAATGAAAGAACCGGGACCGATAGAACTGCACAACCTTGGTTGTATCACATAGCGATGACAAATTGTCTCCATTTTCTCAAATTCACCGACAATCTTTATGATTGATGGCTACCAAACAAATACTAAACAACGCTGCGGTTTCAAACTTGAAACATATGCTTTACAGATTGTGTACTTTTTAATGCAGATTTTTTTTTTTAAACAACTACCACTATCTCTTATTCAGACCGGGTACTTTTGGGACCGCCCTTGTTGATACAAATGTACCTATGTGCCAAAATAAACTCTGTATTTATTTTTGGATGAATTAAAGAAGAAAAATGTCATTGTATTGACATCTTCTAAATGTTGTTTGTGATATTGCCAAGAATCAAAAGGAGTTTACGAAATACGCAGTTAAATATTTGAATAAAATAACTAAAGTGGGGAATTTAGAGTACAAAATAAGACGCTATTTAAACCTGTTTTTAGCAACAATAACGACATAAAAAGCATATTTAAGGTACATAAATATATGTTTCCTAATGTGGAATTGAAGTTAAAGATAGAACGGATTCACATTTTCTCATATCCGTGTCAGTTCGTGCTTTAGACGTAAATATTTGGGTAAATTTCGGGCGCCCTAATTTTGGGATCTAGACTCGAACACAAAGTTAGACAGATACTTGGCTCAAAATTTATTAGCATTTTACCCAAAGTTCGGACTTAAATAAAATAGAATCAGGATTAAGCTTATATTTTTACTGATGCTGAAACAATAAATAACCCAATTTTATTAGTATTATAGCAGAATTATTTTATAATTATTGTTGAAATAACATTGGGTATGTAGTTACCTTTATTGTACCTCGCACATGGGAAGAAAACATATAAAATACTTTCAACTTACTATTAACAGGGGCTTCCGCAGGGGGTGGGCTGGAGGGGTTGTAGCACATTTTTTGCTTTTTACAAGAAAATTTAATATTAGAAAGATTTTTTTTAAATTTAATTTTTTTGAGATTAGCTATGGATTTTTGAAATTTTTTTCAAAAAAATTAATATTGGATTTAAAAAAAAAAAACCCCAAGAACCTAGTCCTCCCTCCTCCCAATATATTCCTGCAGACGCCCCTGAAAGAGGTCTAAAATTAATTTTCCAAAAAATTAATATTTGAAGTTTTATTTTTTGAAATTTTCTTGTTAAAAGCTCTAGATTTTAGAATTGGCTTAACAAAAAATTTAATTTTGGAAATATTGTTTCAAAAGATTTATTATTTTTTTTATTTTTTGTTTTTTTAGAAAAATTTAACTTAAAATTTTTTCAAAAATTTTTTATTTATTATTTTTTTGTTTTTTTAAATCTATATTTCCCAATCCTTCCAACTGTGGAATAATTATTCAATAATAGTTGATGATGGTTCCCAACTTATTCAGAAATAATTCGTATCCAATTAATCAATATTAACAATATAATTAGAGAAAAATAATAAAAAACTATGACAGCTGACAATTAAATAAACTGTCAATTTTTTTGGTTTGTGCATGAGGTAAGACCGTGTGGATACAATGCAAATACTTATGTAGATGTTGCTTCAATCACTAATCATGATAAATAGCATGTATTTTGAGATAGATATTATCTTTTTCTTTAAATACATATAATTGAGTATTTAGGTATAAGATAAGCTTTTTTGTATCCGAAAAATCACTCGGATCTTTTTTGTATGCGTAAAAACTCGGGTACGCGAAGTTGGTTCGGATCTCAGATGTATTCGTATAATGCAAGTTATCTAGTACCTTAACTGGATACTTTGGGTCCGGGTCCAACATCCGTTCTATCTCTACTTGAGGTACAGACAAAGTTTTGCTTATTTTATCTTTTTTTTTTTTTTGAAAGGGAAATAATAACGTTGTTGTAGTCATTAGAGGTTATTTGGGATCGGGATTTTTGGAGTCTTAATATCGTATACAAAGCAAAAAATGAACGAATATATATAGGATGAATCAGCATTCACGGAACACTTCCTAGGATATTATATATATACATCGGCTTCTTTTATTTATGTGATTAATTATCTTCGTATCCATCTTTACATACAAGAGGGACATAAGTCTTTTAAGTAGCTAAAAGTATATATATATATATAATATTCATTAGATGCATATGAACGCATAAATATATCAAATGTATTTATCTAATTATATATGTATGCTTTGTGGGTGGTAAATAGTTTGTAGTACATGAAGATTTTATTGTTTTTATGTTGAAAACATATATGATAGCTGTACAGGGTGTGTTTGAAAAAATGTCCGGTTTAATAACCTAACTTTTTATTTAATAGGTGTATCACAATAAAATTTGAAAGACAATCAAATCAATACATTTTAAACAAAATGTATTATATGTGACTCGTCAACACAAAAGCAAGCTATGTGAAATGGGTTTTCTCAAAATGGAATCCTTTGGGTTTGTCTCAAATCGCACTTATATTAGTCAAAATTGATCGTCATAACAACAAAATGAGAAACTTATTTATTTGAAAGGGCCATATCGTGTCCAATATAAATGTCTTATATCAAATAAAGATTCTAAACTGTAGCTTACATTCTTGGATATCTTATCTCATCCCAGAATGTTGACTAATAAGCCTATAATTGACTCTAATATGTCTATGAACTATTGGGAGGTTTATATCAAGTAAAAAGATAAATCGGGATTTACTTATTCTGATTTTAGGATTGTTCTTAAACCAAAATATAATAGGTTTGATACAAGCATACTCTGTATTGATGCAGATTAGTAGATATTAAATTATAAATTAAGAATATACGTTTTAAAGATGTTGCAACTCAAAACTTTTAGTAATTCTTCTATGGAAATTAGGCCTTAATTAAATAGACAAGGGATAACAAAATCTACATAAGATCACTTTACACAAACTCAGTTCTTTTATATTACAGATCTGTAAATAGAAACTATATCTGTAGACATGTGCATGTGACAGTTGTAAATGAATAATTGTATGTAAATGATCTTCAGTATTACGTCGCATTAATTGTCATGGCAAATTGAAATATTCAATTTACCATTGATCTATTGTAAAATGATATTCTCGCATATATATAATATACTAAGCTAAGTATTTTAATAATGATTATTGAATAGTTGACAATCACTAACTATATTAAAATGAGCGGTTCTTCTATTTTTGTCCCAAATAAATACATCTAATTAGTGTATTTAGGACTGAAGATTGTATTCTCATTAAGTTCAGTCTCAGTACAGTCTAGTGCAGTCTTGCCCCGGTCCTGCTCAGTAAAGCAAATCAGCCCTAATAAGTTCGCTCCTTGATGACGTCCTTCAACTTTATTTCTTCTTCTTTTAATCATTTCTAGTACTGAAAGTCCAAAGAACCGGTCACAGGGACTAATAATATCTGTCTTATAAGAGTACTGGACTGAATAAATAACGACCGACACAACACTACATACATTGAATCTGTACTGTAAATACAAGGTGGCACTAGAGGGCCGCTCGTTTCAAATTTTGCTGGTACTGTACCCCTCAATTTAAATATCTTTATATATAGATTCAAATAATATAACCTGCCGGCATGCTAAAAAAAAGCAACCAAAAATTAATGTGGTCACCCACAGAACTCGAATAATGTTTGAGGGGAGAGAAATTTGGCTGTTATTAAATTATCTTCGAGCAGTTATGAGATGAAGAAAATAAACATAAGCCCCACTCTGTATCTAGTAATTATATAAGCACAAGTTACAATGATATCGATCCTTAATTCTACTCCAAGTACAACAAAACATTATACAGATAATTCTACAACAGATCATTTTGTGTTAGCCGTGCTCTTTCATGCAGGGATTTTATTTTATACAGAAGATTTCATCTTCAAGAATACATGGAGCTAAATATAAAGTTATATTCATGGAGTAACTACAAAAAGAATGCAATCTTTAAATTTCATATTTTTTTTAAACCACTGAATAAATGTATAAAATTGCTTAGTTCGTTTTACCGATACTGTAGTGGTACTGGGGAACGAATGCATTTAAAACGGTTGTATATTAAATTTGTAGAACAACCGTTACTTGCAAATTCCCATTCAAAAATTGTTCTGTCCATGACATAATCCCGCCAATTTTTGAGTACCCCCCCCCCTCCTCCAAACGAATTTACAAGAATGAGAATGATCGTTTATGCAAATACAAAAAACATTACCAAATATTTTAAGAATCTCTCATATGTTTGGTCAGTAGTTTTAGTCGGGGGAAAAAATGAAAATGTCGATATCAATACAAAATATATTGATATCGTGACAACTACTATAAGAATAAGTAAAATTGTTTTATGGAACTACGAAGCTCAATACAAGGCTTGTACAACGCGCTCGGGATAAATTATTTTCTAGAACTCAATGTTTGATACTCGGTCGCTCCTAGAGAAAGAAACATATTTAATGAAAATAGATTTCGAAGTCAATTTCTTGGTCCGAGGGGCGTCCTCAGGAATATACATATATATTTTTTTTAATCCAAAAATTAAATTTTAGATAAATGGCTATAGATTTTTGAAATGTTTAGCTATACAATTTAGTATTTGAATTTTTTTTTCCAAAAATTTAATATATAAAACTTTAATTTTTGAAATTTATTTTCAAAATTAAATTTTTATGAACAGCTGTGGATCTTTCTTATTTTTTTCCATAAATTTTTTACATTTGAAGTTTAATTTTTGAAATTTGTTCACAAAAAATTAAATTTTTGTGATCAGCTGTGGATTTTTTATTTTTTTTCCAAATAATTTAATTTTTTTAGATAAATCTGGATTTTTGAAAGTTTTTGTGAATAGCTGTGAATTTTTGAGAAAAAAATTGTAATTTTTTTACAAAAATGGTAGTTTTTTGATTTTTTTTTTTTTTTAATTGCAAAACCAACCCCTCCCTCCCCCAAAAAATATAAACAGACCCTCCTGAAAATCACACCTGGTCTCTCTTTAGAATTTGGAATGCCATCCTAGGATATAATTCATAGTACAAGACTGGAATTAATCTATTCCTGGGGATAAAACAACAAAATAAAAGATAGACATTCAAACATTTGATTTCAAAGATAATTATTTTCTATTTTGATTTCACTTCTATTGAAATTACTTGTTTGTATTTTGCGGTTGGGTGATAACTTTTGGACTTTTATTACCTAGTTACTAGGTTAATTCATTTAAGCGGATTTTATGTATGTAGTTTCTAATTTTCATAAATCCCCTCGAAAAACCTTGCGACATTTCCTCTTTTAATCAAACTGTCCTTGTTCTTAATTTCATGGGATATGTCATGGATTTTTTAACTTATCTATATTGTATCGTATTTATAGTTGTATATGTTCTTATGAAAAAAAAAAAACTCTCCTATGGACAGCACGCAAATGCAGGCGTCATTCGTTGTCAGTCAACGTGTTTAACACATTCATAATTATTTTATTTTTTTACCTCTAAAATCCGTGGATTTTTCATATGCAAGCACACACCGACTTCCTTAACAGTCCGGCATATCCCGTCCAACCGATATTATTTACTCCTCTCTATTATGCCAATTTTGAGAGGTTAAGAGTCATTTTTTAACAATTTTCCTAAGAGAAATGTTGTAAAACACATAATGATGATTTAAAATGTCTCCCATGCATGGCAACATTGTAAATAGTCTCCTTTGAGACCCCAGTATGCTCCGGATGGTCTTTTGGGACAACCCCACGCGGAGAAGTGCAGCTATTGCCATCTTCTTACTGTACTGTGTGCTCATGGTTGCGACTAGGGCAATGGTTTTCTTAGCAATAAACAGCTAATTATGTGTTCTACATCATAGCTCATAAGAAAATTTTGAAAAATGACTCTGAATCTCTCACAATTTGCATAAGAGAGAAGATTAAATAATAATAGTTGACCCGGTATGTACCTTCTATTGTTGGAACCTGAGACCCTCATGAGTTTAAGTGGACGGAACGAATTCATTTCTTTGAGGCAGTTCGTTCTGGACCGGTCTCAAAGAAAAAAATGGTATGGATTGGTCTTACAAAACAATTGGTATGGATTGGTTTCATTTAAAATTCGGTATGGAACCGATTCCATAGGACGTCGTTACCTTTATTGTATCATGCAACCTTTCCACCAAAAAGAAGTAGGCCCAAAATCACTTGGATCACCAATTCTGCCCAACTATGGAATCATTATTTAATAATTATTGAAAATTGTTCACAGCTTAGCAAGAGCTAATTATAATTCAACAGAGCACTGATTAGAAGAAAAGAAGCAGAAAGGTCGACAGCTGATGTCAAATACAGTGTATATTTTTGTGTTAGTAATGTAACCAGCGATTAATTTGTTTGTTATTGTTCCACTTTATGACGTCACACATAATAATAAGTAATGAAGTAAAAGTACTTTGTTCAACAGCTGACTCAATCCTTAATTTCCAGTTTATTCTCTCTAGTAGTCCTTGATATAATGTATGAATATTAGTCCGGAATATATTACATATATATGTATTGTTCCTTCTAAGAACATATTTAATTTAATATTAGTTCCGGAAGAGAAATGATGAAATTAAATCATGTACAACATATTGAAGAAAAGAATTTGGATAAATGTACATATGTATACCTACATAATAACTAAGAAATGAACTCATCCATGAGAAGGAGATTAAATAATCTTGGTATTTCTTCTTGATATATAGTATCATTACTGTAATAAACATTAAATAGTATTAAACCTAGGATGTAAATCCTATTTGTCTAGTATTCTGTCGTTCATCAGAATAATATTAAATCTGTACATGCACACACAAACGACATAGGGATGTATATTCTAAGGTTTTTTTGTAGCGTGCTAAATTTTTTGTTGTTGGCAACATTAAAAATATCGAAACGGAGTCATTCCTTCCCATGTCTTTGCTTGAAACAGAGTGGAACTTGTATCTATTTCCTCCATCACACAGTTAATGCGATGAAACGTAATGACAGCTAAGCTGCTCTCCTTTTAAATATTTTTCAAATTGTCAGTGTTGCCCTGATGATTTTCGGTTTCTTTTTTTAACATTTACAATCCTAAAAATTAAAATGGTATTAAATACGACCTTGAATGTGTGCCAAACTTTTTGTAGTTGCAACTGAACAGCTAATATCAATATTCTTTCATTCATGGGGTAGAGAACTTCTTAGTATACAGTGCAACCTCGAGTGTGTGTACACATGATTGACTGAAAGACTGTAACGCTCAAGAGTGTAAGTCCTTGTTGGAGTCAGAGTAGAATTGAGGATCGACGTTGGAGTTATTCCAGCATAAAATCTTGGCTAGATACGGAGTTGAGTTTTTGTGTTTATTTCCTTCTCTCACACCTGAAACTCCATGACAGTTAACCTTCTCTTAAACATTTTTTCAATCTTCAGGATAACCACAATAATACTCGTTTTTTTTTAAAAAGTGGTAGACCATATTTTATTCAACTCTACTAATATTATATCCACATATTACACAAATTTTGCACATGACTCTCTCAAATATCTCATTCGAAAACTGAGGGATTTCCAATGACTAAAAATCACTATACAAAAATATGTACGTTGTCCACGCCACAAGGATTTTTCTAAGAATGCACGATTTATATCGTGCATATTTTGAGTGTTTCTGTAAGAATCAAACATTTGGAGTCCGTATTGATAATGGTTGTTGATCTAACAAGAGTTATATAGGAGTAGTTAAAGATGAAGTGCGTATAAACTCGTACAAACACATAAGGGGGTGTGAACTATAAAATGCTCTCTGATTTGGTCTGGCACTATCTGCAATGTAGTTTCTTTATTGAATAATATTAACTCAAGCCCGTGTTTTTAACCCTGAACATCTACTTAATCCATAATTATCGTATTATTTAACTTTTATAGATGTTATTAGCCAAGGTAATAAACTTTTTCTTCTTCCGGATCCGTTTTGTTTAGTCATTAGTATACTACTTCTTCATACCTACTTTTGGATATTCGGAATTAGAATGTTATAGGTTCCTTATCCATAAAACTAAAGCTTAATCCTCAATCAATTTCCGAGTATTTCTTTGCTGCTGCGTTTACATGTACTTTTTGCATTTTATTTATACATTGTATTTATCGTCGAGTCCAAAGCTGTTGACATCCATTGCTAAGCGAAAGTTGTTGCATAGATTAAAAATACATCACGTATTTTTGTCTCCTTATCTTCTTCCCCTTATCATTCCTCTGAACATTGATTCATTGAATTCGAATTAATTAAGTCGTAAAAAAATTCCAAAAAATTATTTAAATATAGTTTTATAGTTGGGAAGAATTGGTTAACTACCAACTGATTTTGGGCCATTTGTTCTGCTTCTCTTCGTGGGAAAGGTTGCAAGATACAATTAATATAACGACATGACAGTAGTACCATAGTCCAAGAGTATAGGTTTTAAACATTTGACAAACTAAAAATGCAATTTTCAGAATTTGCAACCGGGAGAGTCTTTTTTATATTTTCTAAAGTTGTTCTCATTATTATTTCATTTTTGAAGAGAGAACATAAATATAGTATGTCTAAAGTAATCACTAGTGCTTGAAAGATGAAGATTAGCACTAAAGATTTATTGCGGAGTTATAAGAGTAATTCCTTGTTGTACTCGGAGTAGACTTGAGGAGCGATATCACAGTAATTTCTGCCTACATATATTATTGCTATATATGGAATGAAGGTTTTTGTTTATTTTCTTCCTCTTTTAGATGCTCGACGATAATTTAATGAAATATCATGTCATCTAAGCTGATTTCCTTCAAAACATTCTTCAAATTGTTCGTTGTCAAGTTAATTTTTCAGGCTTTTTTTCGACTATATCCATAAGCATCGCTTCCGCTTACAAAACTCCCATCCCTAAATAAATCATTTACCTAATAAGAATAAAAATTGTCCTCCACTCCTTAGCACAAATTTCAAACTCCCCTATGTTGGTACCCTCTATTTTTTTTTGAAACCTTCAACTCTATTCTCAACAAGAATGTTTAGACAAAAGTTGTTAGAAAGATGTAAAGTTTATTTCTTGATGATAGATGAACATAATCAAAAAAAAATTAAATCATACATATTTTGATAGTTTACTTTTTAATAAAATGGGTTAGTGGAAAATAAAATTTATAAAAATATTTTTGTAGACTTTGTGATAGAATGATACAAAAACATTTTGCAGAGTGATTTGAATACAAGACTTTTAAAAAAGTCGATATTTTCAGATACCCTAAAAATATAATTATTTAAATATTTGAAGAACGAAGTTTTTAGATTGTATTTATAATCAAATATTAATTAAATCAGGGGAAGGGATGTTTATGAAAACGGATATCATTGAATATTTATTGATAAGGCCAAGGCTGCATTTTCAGACAAAAGACAAAATGAGTGGGATTTGACTCACGAACTTGACCCATGTAATAGGTTACATTATATTTTATGTCGAGTTGAATGACTGTATCGTTACCAGATATTCTTTCAAGAAATGATGTCAAATAAATGTGAAAAATGCATAGTTGACTTTTGAAATGATATAAACAGATGTGTGGCCCGTCAACATAAAATCAATCAAGAAGGATTTTTGTCAAAATTGTATTTACATTTGTATTCTTATACGAATTATCCTCAATTTATATCAACAAATAATTAACCTATTGGAAGCGCCTCAAATTGCATTTGAAGCATGCAAAATTGATTTTCATAATAAATGGAATCATAGATTTTATTTGAAAAGGTCCATATCGGAGCGAATATAAGTCTCGTAAATCAAATAAAGATTCTAAACAATACTGAAAATCCTTGGGGATCTTCAATCATCCGACAATTTTGAATAAAAAGCCTATAATTGACTCAAATATGTTTAGGAAATATTGGCCTGTATGTAAAAATTAAGTAAAAAATAAATTGAACACTTCTCCTTATCTTGATTTTTGTTCAAGATTGTTTTTATGTTGAGATACAACATTTGTATGAATAAAAATTTAGAATTTAAAAAATATTACTTGAAAATTATAAAATTTACTCTGTTATTTATATAATTATTTATTTAAATGCAATTGTGGGTTAGTTTTATTTTTAAGAAATTAAATTTCATTTACAAATGTCTTACAAAATATCCCATCATAATTTGTAAAGGGATTTAAACTTGAAATATTTGAGTTATAGAAAATATATCATTCCATAAAAATATTTATGTCTAAAACTGACTTTTCAGTCATGGTTGCATGTTCTAGGAAATTTATATTTCATTTGAGCTACAATTTGATGTTATTGCCAATATTTAAAAAAGAGGTTAAAATGACATAACACTAAAAAAGAGTAATAATTATGGGTTCCTGAACATAGTCGAATATTAAAATACTTTGTACGATTTTTCTATTGTCAGATAATTATAATAATACAACGAATAAATTTTATATAAGTCGGTTTATGGCGAGCGTTAATGCTATTGTTGAATAGGTATGGATAATTTTGTATCATGATTGGCTCATAAATGAAGGTTTATAATCTTAATCAACCATAAATATTAATTTATGATATGGATAGTTGGAACTAGAATGGAGTGAATGGTTTATTATATTTTTTATTTTTACGGAAAATTAATACTTTTAAACTCACAAAACCTCGTCATAAATGTTCTTTCTCTATTTCTTCTCAGACTTAGTTAGCAATTTAAATAATTCCGTATTTTCTAATTAAATTATGTTTGCCTGCTCCATTTCTATGCATATGGTTAATTTACATATATATATATATATTGATTCATAACTTGTTATCAACAATTTTTCAAATTTACACATTAACATTATCTGACATACATACATAAATAACATCAAAATATTATAATTGACATCTTGAATGACAAGTCAACTTTTTTTATCAAATGATTTTTAAACTAAATGTAACTTGTTTATACATATTATGTATCTGTAGACATTTCAAACGTCTCATCACATGGTTGACTTGTCTGATATGATCACTTATTATTATTTAAGGATTAAAAATCAAAGTACAACATCAGCGTCATCCTAACTAACAAAGAAACTTTTTCCATTGTTCCATTGTTTGCAATGATCTCATTCCTCGTCCATCAGGGATTAGTCATATATTAAAATACACTTGTAAAGGCCATTCAGTTACCGACTTGGTTATATGCCTCTATGATTGTACGTTCTACATATTATATTATATTAAGACATATGATGAATCAGGCTTGAGTCATAGAGTGATAATAGTAATAACTATATAGGTAAAACATATAATATAATTTAGAACAGTGTTCCCCAACCTTTTCTAACTACGGACCGGTTAACCCTTGACAATTTTCTGTGTACCGGGGGGGTGAAATAATAATAATAAACGTGAATCCACTGTATCTTGGTAACTAAGTCGCGAAACCGATTTGAAGGATGGTCTAACTTAAGATTTAGTCACCGCCTATTATGCAGAGTTGGCTTGGTGTGTAGGAATCCCTTATTGCGATCGATCCATACTTCAAGTAGGACTCTTGGAACTCTGCTAAAAAATTTATTTTTTCTTGGAAATCGTAGGCTGCTCGTCCCTCTTTTCATTGTGTCATCGCAAAGAAAATTTTCAAAGACGGCTCTTTCTTATTCATTTTACTAGCTTGGTTAAATTTTAGCGTGCAATTGAGGAGAATAGGGGCATTTCTCCTCAAAGACTACTTGACTTATAGTGGGATTATAATAGAGAAGCACTTAATACTCAATCTAGATAGAGTTTGTAGGGAGAACAAGAAAATAATAAGTATAAATGAAAATAACATTAGATCTTAGAAAACATTGTAGCGGGTGCCCGTTGAATACGATGAGTCAATTAAAAATTATCGACCCAAAAATAATTTGCAAGTACTAATTATATTTTGTCATTTGCATTTATATTTAATATTTTCTTCGAGTATCAGGTACAAGTTTCCCTCACGCCATACTCTCTCTTTCTGTCTATAAAATGGAGAGAGCAACAGAGGATAGTTTAAACTCAATTCTCACAACCTTTCAATAATAAGGAAATAACTTTGGTACTTTAAGCGTAGGGATACGAAGTAAAGAGAAGAATTTATTCAATATACTGAGGAAGATGTGAAAAATCAGTTAAAAACATTAAATTAAAGCAGTCCAAAAGATTTTTTTTTTATCCAAAGCTATCGAAAAATCCAATTTTGGAATAATATTTTAGATATATTTCTTATTTTGACTTGTATGAAAGTAATGGGTATCAAATCAATGCGAAGAACATATATGCCATCAAATCCACTAAGTCAGGAACCATAAAAAAAAGTGGAGCATAAATGAATTTAAAAAAAATAAATGAAAAATAGGAAAGAACCTCATATGAGATATATGCTCATAATGTCTTCAAGAATTCTATCTATAAAAAGGGCTAATCTCCTTGTGAAATTTACTCCATATATACTCGATGAAATATGTCTGAAAAACTCTCTAGATGTAAACATTACTCCTAACCGTCTGAATATACCCTTGAAATGACTCCAAAAAGACTCAAATATCTTAATGTGAGCTCCAGTTAATGGATCCACAATGTTATACTTATGCACAGCAGTAAAGTGTGCCATTTATCTATCTCATTCCAAAGGTTGTGATAGGCTGGCGAATTGTCTGAAATGATGTAAAAATTTATTCGAAAAATTGTGGTCGATAAAATTATAACTCAATTCAGGGATACTTAATTATACTATATACGAAGACATCATATAGGTAACAAAAAAATAATTAAGTTTGAACAGGGACATAATTATAGACAGTAAACTAAGCGTTAATATGATAAAATTTGAAACTTAATCTAAATTACATTATTAATAATAGACGTGTTTAATTTTTTTAATTATTTACTATTATTGTATCGTTGTTAGGTATAGAAATATACAGTAAAAGCTTCTATGATTGTATAATCCCACCTGTAAACTTATTCCAACAATTATGATCGATAAGAGCATCACAAAATCAAATGATAATTAATGCAATATAATATTAAGACTTATTTTAGGTAAAAAGTTATTAAGTTTGAGTAAGGGCCATGATTAAAGACTGTAAACTAAGGGTAAAAATACTTCAATTAGGATTTGAATTCACTCTTATCCGAGTTCATCGATGTCCAAGAAGAAAAACCCCAGTACAAATTTGCACACTAAGACTCACTTTCAAACTATTCCTGAAAGTAATTCTACTGTCATGATTCATGGTAGATATTAGAAAAAGTAGTTATGCCTTATATAATTAGATATGATCTCCTCCGGTCTCATCCCTCAGCCAATGGATGGACTCCGAGAGAACTCACCTGCTTCCCTCGTACAAATAGAAATTATTTCCTTATTTTTAAAAGGTTGCGAGAATTGAATTTCAACTATTCTCTGTCGCTATCTCTAATTTCGAGATAGAAACAGAAAATATGACGTGTGGGAAAACTTGTACAGTATACATTTTCCTTATTCTCATAGTCATACCAACTGTACATGAAGTAGTACCTTCTATAGTAAGTCCTCTTTATTATCATCCCAGACATAGTTAATAAATAAAGCAGAAATAACTAATTAACTCTTGTGCAGCCCGGTCCTGACTGATTTTCCTGGTACCGTCCCGGTAGTTGTAGAACACTTCTTTAGAGAGTGATAAATTTCTTGACACTCGGTTTGCATCCTTCATTAATGAAAACTTGATGGAATCAAAAGTTTTTTTCATTCTCTCCTCTAATCCACCTTCCTGCATTTGAAGGATTTTTTTTTTCTTCATTCCTAGGTGTGGTACAAGATCCTTAACAAACAATATATTATTTTCTTCTAATGGAATGGCCATTGATTTAATCATGGACATGCATGGGTCTATAATTAGAGTACATACATACACAATAGATACGTTGAGACAATGGACTCCACTCTTGAGAGTAAAAGGGGGTGGACCCTGTCCTTTATATGCATGTAATTGCTTCTTCAACCATTCAAATGCGAGTCTTATCTCCTTCATAAAAGGTTTTTACCATGTATCTTAGTATCTAAAACCTATGCCACCCTTTATTTTTTTATGGAAGTAATGGAAAGTTTCAGATATTTTGATTTGAAAGCGTCTACCTAGATAATAGATATAAGGTAATGTTTCAACGCAAAAGCAATCTTAAACAAAAAGTCAAGAAATCTCTTAAAAAAATTTAAATAACTACATCAGTATACACAACACAATATTACATCACACCTGTAACTAGACATGTAACCTGACCTAAATCCAAAGAATAGCACTCAAGATTTTTAGAGGGGCTAGGGTAATGAGTAGGACTTTTCGACTTTTTTATTTATGGGTTTGTAAAAAAAAAAAATCAAGATGGTAACCCTCACAATTTGAAGAATGTTTGAGGAGATCAGTTTAGCTATTATGCTGTTTTATTTAATTTGCTACGAGCCGTTGTTAGATGAAGGATTATAGACACTGCGTATCAAGCAAGGACATAATCAATGATTACTACGTTTTTGATCCTCAATTTTACTCTGGGTTCAACAAGGATTTACACTTATAACTCCCCAAAAACCCTTAACATTACTTTATATTATTCATGAGTACTCACACTTATGATTACATTTAACACTTTGATGTTATCTCCTCAGCTTTAGAATATAAAAACACGGT
Organism: Lepeophtheirus salmonis; assembly: GCF_016086655.4. Taxonomy (NCBI): domain Eukaryota; kingdom Metazoa; phylum Arthropoda; class Copepoda; order Siphonostomatoida; family Caligidae; genus Lepeophtheirus; species Lepeophtheirus salmonis. Next base: position 14,524,117 of record NC_052138.2, on the reverse strand, counting down.
TTAGATTGGCAACAATAAAAAAACTCGCATGCTAAAAAATACTTTAGATTTACAACCATGCTTCTTAAAGTTACATATTTGCATCCTAGGACGCATAAATGAGGTAAACAACATTTTGGAGTGGACCATTGAACTTGAATTGAATTGGTCTTTTTATGTATATTTATATATATATGTATAAAAGAAACCAAAAAAATGTGGCACAAAGTTTGTTTAATATTGATTTATAAATATATATACAAAGGTGAAGTAGGGGTGGATTGACAGCCCATTAATGTATGAAATAGTAAGATATGATCTCCATTCACGCATGTATTGACTATTGTAGGTATAGCTTTGTGCATAGTTTATTCCACAGAAATGATTCTCTCTTCCATTTTATGAGATCTACACATATTCTTGAATATTGATCACATAAAAGAGATATAACATTACGATCTTGTATGTAGATTGTAGGTACAACTATTTACCTTTTGATAAACTCAATTTCGATTATGGGGTTCAGGGACGTCTTTGTCAATGGAGAGTTGGGAGTTGTAACTTATATAACAGGGTATGTAGTCATATACATACTTAGGCATTATATGAATCACTCTTGAGAAGGACTCTTAAGAATGATACTTTCCAGGGGCATCCGCAAGATTATATATATTATTATTTTTTTTTTTTTTTATTTATTTCATTATTATTTTTTTTTTTTTTTAAATCAAAAATTAAATTTCAATTTTTACATTTTTTCCAATTATTTTTTTAAATACACACATGTTCACAAAAAAGTAAAGAAAGTTTCAAAAATTCATAAGTATTTTCAAAAAATTAATTTTTAAGGAAAAAATTTCAAAGATTTAATTTTTTCTCAAAATTTAAACAATCGACAATAATTTAAAAAGTATTTAAAAAATCAACAGTAATTCACAAAAATAAAACATTTTAGAAAAAAAATTCAAATCCTAAGATTTTTGAAAAAAAAGTTCTAAAGTCCATAGCAATTCACGAAAAGTTAAATTTTTTGTAAAAAATTTTTAAAAAATTACATATTTTTTAAAAAAATTTCAAATTATGTTTGTGAAAAAAAAAAAATCAAAAATCCACAGGAATGCACAAAAAATTTCAAATTTTACGTTTTTTGGAACAAAATTTCAAAAATTCAAATGTTTTCACAAAAACTAAATTTTTTGGAAAAAAAAATTTTAAAACTAAATTTCAAATCTTACATTTTTGTAGAAAAATTTCAAAAATGTATAGTTATTGACAGACAATGTAATTTTCAGAAAAAATTAAGTAAAAATAAAAAATTTTGAAAACTTAAATTAAATTTCAAATATTAAATTTTCTAGTTTAAAAAAAACCTGAATTGGGGGGGGGGGTATACAACCCTTCATTCCACCCCTGTAGGCGCCCCTGCTGTTAAATGATCATTGATACAAAGACATTTGTGGCCAATTTGGGATTGGGTTGAAGGACACGGAACATGATTTACGATTATCTAATGTATATTCTACATATTATTCTTTTTTTTTTTTTTAAAGTATGCTGTTATTGTCGTTATTACTCTTCATTTTCAAGGCTTTTTTGGACTGTAAGCACAACCAGACAGCTTGAATTAATTGTTGTTAAAAGAGCTTTGATGATGATAAAATAAATTATACAAGGTATTTGTGTTCTTTTAGTAGGTGGAGATATCAGTATAAGGGCTATAATACATATTTGTTGTTCAAGTGAGAGATCTTTATTCTTTAACTAATAAAATATTTCTTTCTTTTCAAGGTAAGAGTGATAAGTTTTGTTCGATAACAAGGAAAATAGTGCGTACTGATCAATGATCATGGGATAGACTAATTTTTGTAATCTGAAGTACTATTTATGTACAATAAGTCATTAACTCGATTGAATATCGCAACCTTTCTTCAAAAAAGAAACGGAAAAAGGAACCAAATCAGTGAATAGTAGGTCAGCTCTTGATTCCAACTATGTCATTATTATTCAATAGTTGAAGGTAATCGTTCTGAGCTGATAGACAAATACTATAAACATGTTGGATCTACTATCATCAAAAATGACATAATTTGCGTTCTTCATCTGACAATTTTTATACTATTCATACAAGAATTGTGCGCAGTGGGTGGGGTGGAAGGGCTGCAGTCCTCTCCCCCCCCCCCAATTCTTGAAAAGAGAGCATCTAAGTTTAAAGTAATGACTAGTGTTGTGTCAGTCCATATTTATTCAGTTCAGTCTTAGAACTGGTCCTCCGTACTTTCAATACTAGAACTGATGAACAAAGAAGAAATCAATTTTAGTGACGTCATCTAGGACCAAACTTCATCAGTTTTAGGACAGATATGCAGATCTGAACTGCACAAAGACTGAACTAGACAAGACTGCTGTCTTCCATCCTAAATAAAGATCGACAGAACACTCCTCTTAATCTAAGGACTGATGTGCGGATCTGAACTGGGCGGGACTGGAATCCTTAGTCCTAAATAAAGATCACCACAATACTAATCATAACTTGAGTGTGTTCTATGATAGACGGAGAGTAAAAATGAGGGTTTGTTTGGGAGCTGTGAGTATGTGTCATTGATTGACTTGGAGTAGAATGAATGATCAACATTGGAATAATTCCAGGTTATATTTCCTTTGCTTGGTTTTTTTTTTGAAAAAAAAATAAATCCAAAACTAGAAATTTGTGAGACAAAATTCCAAAGTCCACAGCTGTTCACAAAAGTTTTAAATATTTGAATCTAATGAAATGCCAGGATATCTAAGCTGCTCTTCTCCCAAACGTTTTTCAAATTGTCAGGGATACCATATTAAATTTCTGTTTTTCTTATTTTTACATACCGGCAGGACATATATTAGGCATCACTGTGTATGTATATTAAAGTATGTCCTGAGTAGTAGATTGACATACTTTTAAAATACAAATGTACTACTTAATGTGATGACAGTGTTGAGTACTTACATATCTACATATCCTATCTTTTTTATTTAAATAAACATTTATTTATTTGTAGCAGTGAAAAACGTTCAAAACTAATATTTTACGTATTATATTTATTTAAAATCAAGCAACTTGAAGGTTTTTTCCTCCCTCGTGCTAAGAGCTCTTCTCCATTCATAGCTTGCAAATCAGAAATATCAAAGTACATGAGAGATTCACCATGACTCTTCAGATAATATATATGTAGGCACTAAATCTAAATTGGACTCATACTGAGTGAGGACATGACAGTTTCATCTAAATATTATGTATTCTCCATGTATTTGTTACTCCTACGAATATTTAACCTATGAAAAAGACTTGCTTTTTTTGTTTAAATGGAGTAACGACAACTATCGTTTGTTTATTAATCGTGATGATGTCATTATATTCGGATGATGTCATGAATGAGAAACTGGCAACGTTTTTTCATTGTTTAAAATGGTAAGATGATACAATGTGATCCTTATTGAGTGATAGATCCATCAATAACGATCACTTTGTGCCATTGATTACAACGGTAAATGATATGATGGTATTTTTATTGAATCTCTCAACCTTTCATTCCAAAAGAGAAACTGAAGCTAACTGATCGAACTTTTTGGAAAAAAAAATTTAAAAAAAGATTTTTTTTTAATTTCATAAATCCACAGCTGTTCACAAAAAAAAAATCAAAAATTACATAGCAAATATAAAAATTTTTGATATGTAAAAGTTCATAACCTCATAGTCGCTCACAATTAATTTCAAAAAGGAAGTTTTAAATATTAAATTTTTTTTTTAAAATTCTGTTATTTACAAAAATTACATTTTTGGAAAAAATTTCAAACATTAAATTTTTTCTTCTGTCCGAATGAGGAGGAAAAAATTCAGTAATAAGCAAAAATTGCTTAATTGGGGGAGCTACAGCCCCTCCTACCCACCCCGGTCAAACCTCCCAGTTAATAGTAATTTAAAATTATTTTATACGTTTTCTTCAAAAGTAATCACATTTCTCGAACACACCTCTTAAGTCTAAACTATTATGTGATCAATATCATTTATAACATTCCATTGCACTGAGAGGTTGCGTGTATTGTTGTTCCTCGGTTACGACTGCATAAGTTATGTTCAAAAGTCGTATAATTTTTGATCGATTTCATTCCTTGTTATATTCCAATTATTTTCTTTATACCTGCCACAATTATTTTCTTCATATAACTAATAACTTCCTATATCTATCAATTAAATCTATATCAATTTTGTCTACATTAAAATTGCCCGATATGGAGTATAAAATGTATTGTTGAGAAATGGTCTGTTGGAGTTGGAGTCGGTGACGTTAAAAAATCTAGAGTCAGAGTTGAACTCTGAGTCGGACATTTAATCCGATTGTGCATCACTACAATTTGTTTCACGCTACGGGGTTTCAATGCCAATGAATTATGCATGTCTCTGTAAGAGTTTCAATTAGGAGTAAGCCTTTCCGCAAGTTTAAAAAAAAATACAATGTACAACATTGAAAAGTATTGTATTTTTTTGGGAAATAAAAAAAGGGAGTTATGACAATCATACATAGCTAAGTATGTTATTACAAGGCATGATTGTACTTGCATATTTGCTAATAACACATAGGTATCTACTAGTGTTGAGACTCGGTCCAAGACCGAAGATTTTTCAGGATCAATCTTAAGTGATTAATTATAGGCCGGTATTTTGGTCCAGCCCAGGTTATCAGAACGTACAGAACGGGGACACAAAACTATCAGTAGCATGGATAATTTAGGAAATCAAGAAAAAATACAACACAAAACCAAAGTTTTGTGATACTTTTATATAGCATATTTATTTAACTCCATTTTTTATTCAATATGTCCTCTTTCACTAGCAATAACAGCCTCGACACGCCTACAAACAGATTGATGGCGGTGCCCTTTTCGTACCACGCTGTCGTGATGGCAGCTAATAGCGAATCCAAATTTGGATGAGAGGTGTGGTTGAAATTTTTATCCTAAATGCCCTCAAAACAGAGGGTAGAGATCAAGGCTGAAGGTAGACCAAAAGTCAGCCATATTGTTTCTTCAGAAGTTTTGTGCCTTTTTGTTTGTATGGAAGGAGGTGCTCCTTGATGAGCATATTGATGTTGTAGGCAAGGTTATGCTCTTATCAGTTTTATCGATGCAAACGCTAGAACCAGAGCTGAAAAAGTCAAACAGAGACTTCAATCGAGACCGCAATATATTGCTTATCCGTCTCGGTTCTTGTGTTTTTGTTCCTATTAGGAATATTTAAATAAAATATAATATATATTGTAAAAAATAAATTAGCTTTAATCAATAAGTCCATTCTCTGAGTTTTGCTTTGTACAATTACATCTTTTTCAAATGAGTTTTTTATGTCGCCGCCAGGGTGATACAGTTGTATCTGAGATCCAAATAGCTAAGGGCTTCTTATGGATCTGGAAAAGTGGTTTTTGGGACTAGACGGTATAAATAAAAGAGGGAAGGGGTATGGTCGATTATGTTCCGCTACTAAGCTTGTCGGGCCCCTATAATATATTAACTATATTATTTCTTAAGCTAGGGTTTCCAAAAAATTTACTATGCAAGGGCCCCTCTACACTAAAACATTTTTAGGTGAGGCCTCCTTTTTATGTATGTGTAGACTGAAAGTAATTCTCAATTCTCCATCTTTCTTTACATCCCCCCTCCCCTAGCCTTCCTTCACGGCCCCCACTTTGAAAACCATTGTCCTAAGCAACCTTATTTTTCATGAGGCCTGTTGGAACTTTGGGCTCACTCAACGTAAGAGGTAGCTACAGCCCTGTTTGTATCCAATATCCTTTCCTGGGCCCGAATTTTCTAGCGATACCCCTTTTTTTAAGTGCCTGTAACTAAATTGAGCCTGTATAAAAAATAACCGAGACCCATAAAGCTGAACAGCGACCGAACCCGTTGAATTGAAATAACCGGAACTGATAAACCACTGAACCTGAACCGGTCACAACCTTGGTTGTAGGCAGTCTGGATGGAGATGCCAACGGTTTTCCTAGTCTTCTTGGCACTGACACCGTCACGGAGGAGATTGCACACGTGTTGCTTTTTTTGTTTGTTGTTGCTCCAACATATTCACACATTTTGAGACATGGGATGTAGAAAACTCGTTTATTTTTGTTGCAACAGTCTTTTGCTTGAGTAATGAAACCTTGTAATTAAAAATAAGGGGGATCAAAGAGTAATTATATGTTACTGCAAGTTTTGGGTCCCCACTTTCTAGAACATAATTAAATCAGTTTCTAATCGTGGACCAAGCTTTTCGGTCTCAATCTGTCAAACAAATTTTCTCTCCTACCTGTTTGATTTATGAATTCTACAAATATAATTTATAGAACACATCAAACTTCATATGACTTTGCAACACAACTAAATCCATAAATAAAATATGTAAAGAATGGGTATAGACCCAATTTTGAATAAGACTAAACTAGACCCATTTTTATATAAAATCGAATCAGGCCAAGTTTTTCTTTGAGACCGGTTCAGACCAAACATCTTTAAAGGACCGAAATAATTCGGTCCGTTACAGATCATAGCGATATCAGGCCCGTCTAGGACCAAAAACCTAACGAAGTATCTGCCTGTTTAAGTACATACATAAATATGTAATTTAAGCTCCTTGAGAATCCATGTTCATTTTAAAGTTTATTACATCTTATAAAATCAACATATGTGCGGCTTGATTTAATTAAATTTACACATTTAACCTTGTAGTATTGATATAGTTTAAAGTAACACTATGTACATACATATTACAAAACAAAATTTCATTTGACACAAAACGACTTTAATTTAAAAAAGTATGTAAAAATTGTATCTTAACAATACTTATTCTATTAAATAACAATATTCAGCAAACTGTCAAGCAAGAATGATTATTCTCAAAATAAAGTGTGGATTACATTTGTATTCTTATACAAATTATCATCCATTACTTTAATTTATTTGCAAGATTGTTTTTATGTTAATGCATATTTTTATAATATAAATGCATACCATACATATATATTTAAAAAAAAAAAAAACATTAGAAAATTGTTATTTTTCCCTCAAAAAAAGGTCATTTAAAAAAAAAAAGAAGAGATTTGATGTAGTTAATATACAGCTAGATTGAGAGGAAGTATTAAAATACGTGGCAAAGTGCTAGGTGAAGGGACTTAGCTCACAGGTTGTGAGCTTGATGAGCTACTGTTGTTTTGTCTCGATATTTAACAAGAAATTAATTATTTGTGTTTGATTTATAATGTATGTACATATAAATGTATTTTCCTTCAAACCTAAAAAGGTGAATCACACGTAAACTATGTATACCTAAGTGAGTCACTATGTTCTTACCAACTTACATATTTTGGACTGTCTCAAATGGTAATATGACCTCCAGTCCAGACATATATATATGTAAGTATATCTATCCGTCAGAGTATTTTATTTGTAAGGAATTATGTTAGTAGTTATTATTGGCCTGATATTACGATCCGAACTCTTTAACGTCTTTACTTTATGCAATTTCCTTTTATTTAATTTACCATCCTACCTGGAATATAAATAATTACTTTAACAGAAAGCTAATATGTGGTGAGTCAACATAAAAATAATCTTGAGCAAGAAGTAACAAAATGAGTAAGTCCCAATAAAGAAGAGAAGAATAAGAAAAACATATGAGAAGAATTGATAATTCCCACCATCAGCTGACAAAATGTGTATATTGACACAACCCTCCAAAAAAAGATTAACAGAATCTATTAAAAAATGGCCTCACAATGTGACAAAAGAATTGAGGCTCTACTTCACGCGAAACACACACCAAAAGATATCCAAAACTTGACTTAGGCAAGCAGGCAGACTATTTACAAGGTCAAGAAACCCATTAATGACCGGATTGGCATCGAGATAAGCATCAACAAGATAGTGAACACGCAGCAAAGGTTACTTGGTCCTTTTTAGAGACCAACATTCAATTCTGACGAAAAATAATGTGCCCAGATGCCAACCACTTGACTTTTCCTTCTGGTCACATGTCGAGGCTAGGGCCTGCCGAACAAAGGCACTGAATTTTGAAGCTCTTAAGGTTTATGTTAATGAGCGTTGTAATTGAATTTAACAGCTATCAGAGCTTCCAGCGTGCTATCAAGGTCATTATCTATGTCGATGGAGGAGTCATTGAAGATTAGAGTTGTAATAAATGTGCCAACATCTTTACCAAGTTTAGGTAATGAAGCTCCGCCAGATTCCGAAATAAAACTTGTTAAAGACCCAAATCTTTAGTTTTCAATTATCTACCTAGTATTTGATTAGATTATAGGTATATTTCCCAAATTTGTCGGATAATTTCAGACATTCAATAAATTTAGCTATTGTTTAGAGCATATATTTAATTTAAGAGACTTATATTTCCCCTGTTATGACCCTTTTTAAATAAGAAATGTCCTTTTATCATTCTGTTATTATCATAATCAATTTTGGCTACTTAAGTGCAATTTGCAGCCCCAAAGGGGTTGATAAGAATAATTTGTTTTGATAGAAACTGACAATAATTATTCGTCAAAGAATACAAATGTAATTCACACTCAATTTTGAGGAAAATCGTTCTGGCTTCATTTTGTGTAGACAGCTCACAAACTAGTACTGTCAAGTGTATACCTACACACACAAGTAAATAAATAACATGGTAATCAGGACAACTTAGTGTGCAAAAGTAACCTTTCATGAGTCACCAGGAAATTTCATTGACTACACTCCATGAATTGTTGTATACAACAAAACGAAGGTATATAAATACATGAGCTTTTTATAGTTTTTGAATTATTTATAAAGTTTCTTCGTTAAACTACATATATTGGTAGATAGTATATAGATATATATATACATATATTGGGTTGACGTTGGAACTAAAATAAAGAGACAAATAGTATTAAATGAAGAACTTTCAGTTTTTTCGAGAAAAGATTGCGCGATACAATAAATGTTATCCTGACAATTTGAGGAATATTTGAGAGGAGATTAGCTTTGCTCTCATGACGTTACCTTAAATTAGCTAAGAGATGAAGGAAATAAACACAAGGCTCAAGGCGTATCAAGTATGTACATCAGCTGGAATTACTCTGATGTCGATCCTCAATGATACTCTGAGTTCATCAAAGATTTACCCATATTACTCGTTATAGGGCATCTTCAGGGGGTGAGCTGGCGGGGATGTAGTCCACCCTCGCCCAAAAAAAAGGAATTTTTGCCTTTTACAAAAGAAATTAATATATGAAATTAAATTTAATTTTCAAATTTTTTTTAAATTCAAAAATGTAATATTTGAAATTTAATTTTTGAATTTTTAAGTTTAATTTTTTGTGAACAGCTCCGGATTTTTTAAATTTTTTTCAAAAAATTTAACTTTTAGAGAATAACTAGAAATTTTTTAGTGAATAACTGAAGATTTTTGAAATTTTTTTTGTAAAAAAATTAAAATTTCAAACATTTTAATATATGATTTTTTTTTTCCAATTTTTTTCCATTTTTTTTTTAAATTTTTGGTAAAAAATTCCAAATAGCAAACCCCTTCCCCCAAATATAATCTTGTAGACGCCCCTGCCTTAGCGTTATACTCTGTCGTTCATAAGCACAAACACTCCTGGCTACACTTTATACTTGTATGTTCTCTCCTCAAGAATGAATGAATAATATCAAACAGCTTAAGAAAATATAAAAAAAAACTGTTCAGGCAGCCAACAACTACAAAACTCGGACTTTAAAAAATGATTAGGACTTACAACCTTATCAAAAAAGTGTACGAAAAATAGGGTTTCTCCTGATAAACATTAATAACTTGTTTATTTTTAACTTCATACATATAACTTTAATTTAATTAAAATAAATCTGATATCACAAAACCTCAACCAGCTTGAAACAAATATATGAGGAATTATCCTTATTTCTGTACACCCGTTGTGACTTGCATTTTTTAAGGGTTGACAAAGGTACTTTTGTAGACAATGTTTTGTCTGTATAAAAAGTAGGCATTATTTATACAGTAAATAACTTGAGACTTTGAATTAATGGAACGGTTTCCCATGATAAACCAATTCCAATTTGCTTTAAAAATACATATATAAATAGAATAAGTACTTCTCTATTAATTAAACGGTAACCTGTTATTTGTAAGAAGAGAATTAATGGATGGTGTACATTTAATATGTAGAGTCATTAAGAGTCTATTATACTTATTCTTAGTATGACTACCATTTCATCCGTTGTTTTATTGTCTGCAATTTAATTCATTAGTATCCAAGCGTCACTTACATATTATTATATTGTATAAAGTACGCACAACGTTGTTCCTTGTTCTTGGTTCTTTCGTTATTCAAACTAAAAAACAAATAAAGCATGAGTTGTGATTTGTTTAGCTATAGAATATACCTCCTTTATTTTTTAACTTGTTAGCTCATGGCCAACTGGACTTGATCAACAACAACACTTGTAAAAAAACAGGAATAATAACGAACATCGTTTAATATGTTAACAAATGACAGTCATTTCTTCTTGATCAAAAAGACAATAATTATACAAAGGAGTATTATTATCACAAGTGTCTGTACATAATATCAATGAATAAGTAATAATACGTTATATATACATCAACCCTATTTTTGTAAATATTTATGCCCCTTCAATTACAAGGATCATGTCAAGGACGTACTCCCTAGTCTGAATCCTCGTCTCATACTACAACTTATAGTCCAGAGACGATGTGATATGGATTATAATTATATGCCCTTGATTGATATTATTGATTATGATACTATCATATGTTCATGTATTATATCTGGCCCATTGGAGGCCATCTTTAGAAAACGGAGTGATACTGCATACTTATATATGAAAGATATAGTTGCATGCAATGACTCAATTATATCACCACTTATTAGTAGGATCTTGAGTTTAAAATCTAATTAAAAAACTTCCCTTCAAAAAACCCTGTTACTGCATAGCGTTACCATAATTGTACTTTGTAACCTGTCCTGCAAAAAAGAAACAAAAAAAGGCCCAAGATCAATTGATGTGTCGTAGCTCGGTGAACAAAGGGCTCGGTGGATATTTTCCTCTTGAAATCCATGTGCGTTGATTACATTCACGGCCGCTCCTAGTGAAGTCCATATACATAAATGATGTATATGGACTTCCAAGATCATTCCTAGGTCAAAGGGAGTCACATTCCTTGTTAATTCCCATTAAAAAGATGAAATCATGGTAGTGGCTTATTTAGCTGAATATTTAGGTATAATCGACGTCCCTAGCGGGTAAAAAAGTAAACTCGTACCCAACTCTATTTAGACAAATATTGATGACGTAGTCTTTGTTTTGCCACTTAGTTTATAGCTTTGATAGAGTTTAATAAGAGTTTGTTATTCAAGTACAACTAATTGATTTTAGAACCCGGATAAATGAAACACTAGAACAAATATCGACAATTCACAACAAATTACAATGTCAATTTTTAAGGTAATGCCGTGACGGATGATATACGGATACTTATAACTTATACTTACAACTATAGAGATCATATATGAATCATAATCCCTTTATATCAACTATTTTAAATAATTGAAATTTAATTAATTATCTATTTTTATTCAACACTTTTATAGACACTTACAATACATATTTAAATTTAAGTTACTTGAATGTAGATGTATTATTACTTCTCAGCCACATTTTGAATATCAAGGAAGTCATTATATATTTGTATTAAAAGTATATTTTATTATGATAAATTAAATATTCGTGTTTTTTTTTTTTTTTTTTAAATATAAAATGGATTTGTGGCATTCTTTAAAGAGGATTTAAAATAACGGCCTTTAAAAGAAACAACTTTTTTTCCATCATCATATAAAACCCCTTAATAGAAAACCATTATATTTTTGAAAAATAAAAAGTTAACTTCTACACGGAAAACAAACACGTTATTCTAGAAATAGAGCAAAAAAATAGGAGAATAAGCAAACTTTGAACTCAAAAATAAATAAATGTATTTTTGGAAAAATATTGCACAGAAAATATTCTATTTATAAAGTTTATATGAGAAGATTTGCTTGAAAATTGACTGACGTCAATTCTAATATCCCTTGCTAACATGAATAATACATTTTTATTGATTTTTTTGTCATGGAAGAATCAAATATTAATGAGTTAATTCAAAGTGAATATTTTGGTATATTCTGGGGAGGAAGGGGGACTGAAGTCTCGGAAGGGATGGAGGGGCCGGAGCCCCTCCCCCAAAAAAAAAAAAAAAATTAGGGACGTTTGCTTATTACTAGAATTTTTTTTTGTCATTCCGGGAAATTATGCACCAGAGCAAAAATTTAATTTTTGAAATTTTTTTCCGACAAATTTTATTCTTCTAAATAAATTTGGATGTTTTATTTTTTTCTTCAAAAAAAGTTATTTTTCAAATTTAATTTTTGAAATTTTTTGGCAAAAAAATTAATTTTCTAGGAATAGCTATGGGTTTTTGATTTTTTTTTTTTTTTTTTAAATAATTATTTTTGAAAATTTTTGCCAAAAAATTTAATTTTCAAGTAGAAACTATGGGTTTTTGAATTTTTTTCCTTAAAAATTTAATTGTTCTAAATTAAGTTTGGTTTTTTTTTAATTTTTTTTTAAATTATATTTTAAATTTAATTTTTGTAATTTTTTGCCAAAAAATTAAATTTTCTGGGAATAGCTATTGGTTCTTGATTTTTTCCCCAAAAATTTAATATTTCATTTTTTTTCCCCAAAAATGTGAGAAGCTTGGATTTTGGAATTTTTTTTCCAAAAAAAATATTTTTTATTGAAAATCTATGGATTTCGGAATTTTTTCCCAAAAATTTAATTTTTTGTTAATAACTATAGATCTTATAACAATATAATCCTGCGTACAGCTTGATATTAAATGGGTTGTCGACACTCCAGCTAAGTAGAATGACTCATCTTAAAATTGAGTGTGTATTATATTTGTATATTTATACAAATTATTCTTATTAACCCTTTAATTGTTGCAAATTGCACGTAAAGTACTCGAAATTGAATGTCACAATAAAAGAATAATAAATTAATGATTTTATTTACAAGAGCCCATATTAGTCCTTTAAATCAAATAAAAGTTCTAAATTATAGCTAAAATTCTTGGGTATCCTAATTCATCCCATAAATTTGAATAATAAGCCAATATATGTCTATAAATTATTGGCTTAAAAATAATTTGGATTTATTCCTTTGCTTGGTTTTTGTTTGTGATTGTTTTCATGTTGGTATATAATTTAATTTATGCGGAAAAATTTCATAGAGCATTTTGTAATTTTAAAATGTGTTAACAAAGGTAAAAAGTTAAGAACCACTGGTTCGAGAGAAAACTAAACGGCTTTTGTATTTTATTAGAGGAATTACAAGGAACTTTTAACGTTGGACGACTGAAGGAAGTAAAAATACCTTCTTTTTTTATAACTGAAGGATGCTGATTACTGATTTTGTATACGTATATATTTTAGATATACTCTAAAGCAACTTTATACTTTGTAGTATAGGTAGAATTATTGAATATTTAATAACGGAGAGATGAATCGAAAATAAACAAGGTTAGACACGAACTGACTTAATTTCCATAATAATCCTAGTAAAAAGATAAAAAAAAGTTTCTAATCGATATCCACATTTATATGATTATCTATTATTACCTTTGTATTAACCTAATGTGTACAGTGTACATAGCTACACATACGTATAGACCCAGTTTACATATTTAATTATAGTGCATGTATCTACTAGGATGAAGGAACGACAAATAATAATTAAACTTATTTGGATGAGTCAAACCTCAAATCATGTGGAAAGTTGTAATTGAATAAAACATATCTATAGTTGTAAAAAATATTACTTATATACAAGCCCAGGGACTTAGCAGGAACACATATTTTTATAATTTTGAGGAAGGGGGTTGTTTTTTGGATTTTTTTTGATAAAAAAAATTCCAAAAATTGGAGAAACTAAATTTCAAATATAGATTTTTCAAAAATTGTTCTGAATATATGACCATTCACAACAACTTAAATTTTTTGGAACTTTTTTTTGAAAATCCACAGCTGTTTATAAAAAATAAATTATTAAACAAAAATTCACAAATCCATAGTTGTTCACATAAAATAAAACTTTTAGGAATTTTTTTTCAAAAATCTACAGTTATTTTTAAAAAGTTCAATTTTTTGAAAAAAAATTTCAAATATTAAATTTCTGGAGAAAAATTAAAAAAATCCATACCAATGTTCAGAAAATGTAATTTTTTGGAAAAAAAAATTGATAAATTAAATTTTTTGAAAAAAAAATTGATAAATTTAAATTTTTGGGAAAAAAAAATTGAAAAATTTAATTTCAAATATTAAATTTTCTATTAAAAATGATTTTTTTTGCTCCAGTCCCTCCAGCCCACCGCCTATGAGCGACCCTGGCTTTAGAAAATAAATAACAGTCTTCAGATTTTAACTAGAGCATTTTGGAGCTTCCGTCAGTTCATATTTTTTACAGCTCTCACCATATATGAACTTACTATCTACCACCAAAAAATGGTTCATTGATTAAGTAGTGAAATAATGTAGAATTTCTTTGGACCTTCCATTTGACTTATCTTTTCACTATTCATTTCAACTTTCACTCTCTCAAAAATTAATGAAGTAAAAAAATCACCAAATTAAAATTGGAAACCTCATAAATCTAAGTCCCATTTTTCGATTATTTTTCTCTCATTCTCACTGCATGATAAGTCGCTTAAATTCATAATTGGAAAATGCATATTCAATCATTCTTTATACTTATAAAGTATGAAGAACTGAAGGGTTGAAATGTGAAATTGGATTTTATATTCTGCAATTGTATTGAGCAATCCTTGAAAGAGGTATGGGAGAATATTTATTTTCTACCATAAAAAAATCATTTGCATTTTAATCCGTTTAATGATAAAATGTTTGTGTGTAAAAAATATTCTCTAGGACTGAAGGAGAGAAAGTTTTTTTCTTCTTTTTTCATGACCTGAATTAGCAAAACTAATTAAAAAGAAGCCCATAATTGGATGCACATTTCCACTTCCAGGACTTTTTCATGCTTTTAGTCTATATTTGGTAAACGGAACCAGGGGTTTTCAGCTTTTGGGTCTGCACCACAAAGATAAAAGTATTTTTAAAATTTAGATTTTTTTTTTAAATTAAAAGTTATATTTGTTGTTAGAATTACTACAGACTAGCCGTAATACCTAGTATTGCCCGGAGTAATAAAGTGTAGGCTAAAAGACAGATTTTACTTCAAAAATATCCAGGAACAAAACTTGACTGTTACTCTCCGTTTTTATGAGCATACTCACATATAACTACTCAATAATTATATCAACTCATATGACGTCTTGTCTCCTCAAGAATGAAAAAAATATAAAATGATGTATGTACTGTAGTCTTCATAGCGCTCACTAACATAAACAGTAATATTTGTATACACACTCCATGCCACATGCAAAACTCCTAAGATATTTCATTAATACGACTACATTGATGTTTTTTAGATCCGAAATATGTATTTATAATAGTGGAGCACTGTATAAGGTCAAAACTCCTGCGATATTGCATTAATACGAATATATTACTATTTTTTGTATCCTAAATATGTATATAATACACATTGTGATATCTTAGATCAAAAATACCTCCGTTTGGTTCAAGGATTCATACATAAACATAAATAGACTTTAGTTTTAGAAGCATTAAACTTATACTAAAATAGTGGTTTTAAATATAAAATACAAAAATGATGTTTGTATGTTCCTTGAATGGAATTCAAGGTCTTACTAATATATGAGAAGCTTGATTAATCCCGTTAAAATATTTGACGAGTATGATACATAGATACATTGTCTTCCTGTAGGTGTTCAAGATGAAGGTCAGTGGATGATTAATCTAATCATCCACTTAAGTTGTGTACATTTGATAAAATCCTTTTCTACTGGAGAACGCATAATATATGAGACATAATATTGGATAACATCTAGTTACCGATATTTTATCTCCTTGCAACCTTTCTCCCAAAAAGAAACTGAAAAAAAGTACATAAATCAGTTAGATTTTACCCAACTCTCTCAAACTATGGAAAAATTGTTGATCTTCACAGCTCAACAAAACATAATTCAGATTCAATCAATCAACGTTCAAAACACTGATTTGTGGGAAAGAAGTATAAACAGTGGACAACAAAATATAATGCACATTTTTGTGTCAGTGAAGTCAAAATGTACAAAGTGGGTACCCCAAAGCATGCACTTGCATTTAATCACGATTTTATCCCTGTTAATTTTAACATAGATGTTTCATTACGAAACCAAATGACAGCTGAAGTTAAAATAAATAAGTTTTGTTGTTATCGCATGTCTCTAAGGGTAAAAATGTCGAAGCAACAAAAAAAAAAAGGCAACGCGTTTACAATCCCCTCCGCGGCGGCGTCAATGTTGGGAAGGCTGCAGAGATCGTTGGCATCTCCAACCGGACTCCCTATAACATCAAGTAGTTTATTGTATCCCCATACAGCCAAGAAGAACCCAAACTTCTGTACCAACGATATGACCGGCTTCTGCCCTGCTCCCATGTGGCCCTTCTTCAGCCCAGACTTCAACTCCCTAATTTACGAAGTTTGGGGCGTTTTGGATAAGAATATCTGTTGCGCTATAGACACTGCCTTCATCATCAAGAGCTGACAATTTGTTCGCCGGGCTGTCGAGGTTTAAACATATGAAAAATTGGTTTTGCATGATCTTTTCTTGATTTCATCGAAATCCGATTTTATGTAATTTAGTGATGCACCTTAAAGATTTATCTATGTAACGAACAAATTATGTCATTATTTTGACACCCTCCCCCCTCTTTCACTATGTAACGCACGTGTAACATAATGTAATCATAATTAAATAATGTGTACAGGTACTTGCAACAGTGTTATACAAGTCAGTCACTACATGGCTTCCAGATGTGCTATAGTACAAGTCCTTACATGTCCTTAGATATTTAGGAGGATGGATAGAGTATCCGTTTCTATCGTCTAGAACGTAATATGCCTATAATCTTCATTTATGTATTTTCTTATAAAATTTTCTCTCTTGGGAAATGAATTTTAAAGCACGCAAGGAAAGAAAATATTATTCCATCTTATTATTTCTAAGTCGTAATTTATTATTTTGTCCTTAGCTTACGTGTAGGAAAGAGTGTAGCTTTTAAACTAGATCAATATTTTATAGACATATAAGAAAAAAGAACAGTTTATTGATTCTAAAGAAAGCATTTGTATTTAGGAGTTGTAAATCCATAACATATTTTTAGGATAGGAGTTTTGTTATTGTTGCCCACCTAATAAGTGTCATAATTACGTAATTCTTGAAGACAGAACATCTAAGTATAAAGTAACCAGTAGTGCGTACTACGTAGGTTCATGACGTAGAGTAATCCTGATATTTTGTGGAAGAGTCATAAGTGTAAGTCCTCAGAGTAGAATCGAGGATCGAAAACTGATAGTCATTCCTGTCTATCCTTGCTTGATACAGAGTGGGATTTGTGTTTATTATCATCTCATAGGTGGTTGCAAGCTAATCTGATAATACGTCATGACAGCGAAGCTGCTCTCTTACAAAACAATATTCAAATTGTCAGGGTTACCATATCTATTTTTAGTTTTTTTTTTACATACTGAAATGCTAACGATTTACAGCCCTAATAATTAGAGTTGTATAAATAATGACCTAGAACGCATGTGTTGTTTTTTAATAGTTGTAACCTGAACAGGTTATTGTATCTTCTTAAGCGTTATCGCTATTCTTTCATTCTTAAGGAGGGGACATTTAATTACAAAATGTAACCACGAGTGTAAGTGGCCGTGAATGAAGGAGATTAACACTCAAGAGTTAGTTCTTGTTGGAATCTGAGCAGAATGAAAGATCGAAAACAGAGTAATTCCTGCTATTTCCTTGCTGAATACCGAGTGGGACTTGTGTTTATTTATTTCATGTTGGAACTAATTTAATGAAACGTCATGACAGCTAAGCAGCTCTCCTATCGAAATATCTTCAAATGGCCAGAGTAACCATGTTAATTCTTGGTTTCACGAATTATCGAAAATGCTTACAATTTTTTACTTTAGTTATACATGTATTTTTACTTATAAATCTTTAAGATTAGGGGTCCTCCAGCAAACTCCAGAGGATTTCATCTTGTGTTGTCACATTTCGGTGTATTTCCTTTGTTACTGTCTTTGTTGCATCTTATTCTTGTTAGTAATTTCGTCAAGAAAAGAATAGATTTGGTTTGATGGGATGAAATATTTAAAAGAAATTATAACTTATATATGTCTTGCAATCTTCAAGCAAAAATATTCGTTAAGGTATACATTTCGTCTAGTACGTAGAATTGAGGATCGATATGGACATAATTCCTTGTAAAATACAGAGTGAGATTTGCATTTACTTACCTTGTTTCATGGCTACTCACAGCTCATCTAATTAAACGTAATGATAACTAAGCTGCTCTCCTTTGAAACATTATTAAAATGGGTATGGTTAGAGATAGGACAGATGTAGATCCGAAGTACCCAAGTACGATATAAGTAAACTTGTCTTATCCGAAAAGATCCAAGATCCAAACTGGCTTCGAGCGCTTGAACTTTTACGGATCTTAAAAAAGATCAGAGGGATATCCCGGATCTTAAAAAGCTTGAACTCTTCCTTAATAAAAAATAGAACGGTTCTTAGATCTGAAGTACTCGGCTACGTATAAGTAAATTTGTATTCTTCGAGATCTGGAATCTTAACAGGGTTCGGCAACTCAAACTTTTAGAGCTCTTTTAAAAGACCTAAGGGATTTTGGGATCTTAACAGATAAAAAAAATGTTTGCTTAATACTTAATTATAGTTTTAAAAAGATATTATCTATATCGAACATAGCATCTCTATTTATCTTGATTAGTGCTTGGAGGCATTATATTCATAAACAGTTGCGTCGTGTGGTTATTCCAATGCTATTATAACAGTAATTGGAATTAATATTCTCTAATATTAATATTACTGAGTTATTCATTGTTTCGGCATCATTTATATATTAAAAAAATGTAATCTTATTTTATTTAGATCCTAACTTTGAGTAAATACTCATAAAATTTGAGATCTCTCTAATTTTGGTTTTGAAAACTGGATCCGAAAGTTTGGGCCCCCAAAAGTACTTGAATATTTATGTTTAAAGATCCGAACCGACCTGGATCCGAGAAAATGTGGATCAATATTTAGTCCGGGTTGCAATGTCAATTTTGCGTTGTTTTGTTTTGCATACTGAAAACGCTTGCAATTTACATCCCAAGGGATTTAGTTGTCATGTGAAAGACTACTGAAAATATTGAACTAATTGAAATTATTTTCACAAGATTTGAGGTTTTTTTCTCATTTAGAAAAGTGGGAACTACGTGTTAACTACTTATATACAAAATGTCTACACTCGTTGAACTGCTTCTAATTCTATATCCCCTAAGATAGTAAAAGAATTGAACCCACGTTATCAAATTGCGTATTGCGTAAATACAAACCTTAGATGATATTATGTTAGTTCAATGTCCTAAAAACACATGTTCATTTCAGAACCAATAGACATATTTATTGCATATTAATTATAACGCCATCTTTACATGTTTGGATGTGTACTCTGCAATGCTTTGTTTAATGCTTACATCCATACATGCATGCAATTGTACACTAAGTATGTGTATTTTTCATTCATTTTTTTTTGTAAGATATTAATCACAATTTAAGATTATTTAAGTATTTAAAAAATAAGTTATGAATAGAACGTCATATTTTATTTTCTAGTGAAGAGAGAAAAAGTTTGGTAATACTCACAGTGAAAGCTCACTTTGTATTACAGACACAAAAGTAGTAATACTTAGAGACGACAAGTTGTCCGACATTTAAGTAAAAGAGGCAGCTGTCAAAAGGTGTACCATATGATGTCATATTTGTTTGTTTTTCTTAGATTCATATTTGACAATATGTAGTACGAGTTCTAATACAAGTCAATCATAAAGAATATGCAATAAATAAAACCCTTTAATGAGACTGCATAATTTAGTTACTATGACATGCTTGCGAATATAAAAACCACAATAGGAAAAAAGCACAAAGAACGACACAAAGTCTACCATTTTGAAACTATATATGTATGTATATACAGGGGCGTCAGCAGGATTATATAATATTTTTTTGTTTTGGGGGGAACAAAATTTTTTCACAAAAAAACAACAGTTGTAAACAAAAAAAAAAATTTTTTTAATTCAAATATTGAAAACAAAAATCAGAAATCCCGAGCTGTTCACAAAAAATTTCATAAATTAGATAATAAATATTACTTTTTTGGAAAAAAAAATTAAAAATTCGTAGCTATTCACAAAAAATTAATTTTTTGGAATTTTTTTTGAAGAATCAATTTTTTTGGATATTTGCAGGGGGGGGGGTCATTTGATATATACAAATTATTAATGTAGATACATGACGGTGTTACATTTATTTTATCATGCAACCTTTCCTTCTTAAAGAAAAATAGGGAAACCCTCAAAGTCAGTTAGTAGTTTACCAATTCTTCCCTACTATGAAATTATTATTTAATCATTATTTGTTGGGAATGGTTCAAAACTTAAAATAAGCTCATTCTAGTACAACCAATTATGAGAAAAGAAGCAGAAACATGGACAGCAGACAACAAAACTAAAAATGATTGTCTATTATGATTTACTCTGATGGTACAGTAAAAAGTTAACGAATCCTTTAGCTGGTGTTGGAACTATAATACACCTTTACGCCCAGAGATAAAATAATAAACATTAATATCTTGACTAAGAATTTAATTCATGTCTCGAATAGAGTTTGTAAGCAATTTATTCCAAAAGAAATAAATACAAAAAAATAAGCTGGACGTGGCTCTCGCGTTCTGTCGAAACTTTCGAGAAGCTCGTATCTTAATAATAATTTGTTTGTTTAGCCAATTGTATCTCAATTAAATTGGAGCATACATATGCAAACTAAAATGGGCACTTGGTAGAGCAAAATCATCTACCTAAGGCCCTTTTCCCCACATTGAATGTGAAGCATCTTTATGAAAGTTACATAAGGAAACCAGTTTGAGCTCTGTACCTCAATGTGTTTCCATAGTTATGGTTGGTTATATATTTTTAACGTTTTATGCTACCTTGACCTCTGAAAATTTAATGGCTTCGTACTGTGACAATATATATCATCTTTGTACCAAGTTAGATCAAAATCGATTAGTAACTTATGCGGTAATCCTGGTAACCAAGAAATAGGCCAAAACATAGTCCCCCTTCATTGCGGAGCTGTAAATAAAATAATGAATGTGTATTTAGTTGAGATTTAACTAGGAGTATATGTAGCTAAAGCTCATGGCGTCATAATAATAATAACAAACTTATATTGTGTGGTAAATCTTAAGCATTTTTAATGTAAGGTGTTTTTGGTTGTTGGCAATCTGAAGCTGTTATTATTATAATAATAATTTTTGAGGAGAGAACATCTACATAAGAATTGAGTCCCTATGTGTGAGTGTGCTTAGGGAAAAAGGCAAGTTACAGTGAGGATTTGTAGTGGAGTTACCTTCAATATTATTAAAGCAAAGTGAGTCTATTCGTGGACGTCTAATAACTCTGGTCAAGGCTGGGTACTACGGGTAGTTTATAGATATTTCATGGACTCAGAATTTGAACTCAAAGATTGGATATACAGAAACAAATGGAAAAAAAAGGAATACACTATTCTTATCATGTTATGTGACTCATGAAAATACATATTTATTGTATATGCGAACTATGCTCAAATTATGTCCTTAGAAACAAGAGTTGTTGATACTACTTGAATACATATTATGTGTAATAAAGTATTATTATTGACTTAGTTCTCTCCCGTCCTCTCCCTTTTTTTTTTGTATTTACATACCTTATGTGATTCTTTGTTACAAAATAATAGCAAAAAATAATATTTATGGATGACATCAGTAAATTTCTTATATTTCTCCCATTTCATTATCCAAAATACTAATATGAATGATATTGGGTTTGAGTCTAAAAATCCTGGACTGGTCCGATTCCGTTATGATACTTAGTGGACCGAACTAAAAAAGCTCGGTCTACCTAAATTGGTCCCAAAGAAATATTCGGTCTGGATGGCCTTACAAAAAACTCTTGTCGATGACGTTTGTTGTGTTTCAAAACCTACAAAGGCGTCAAATGAGTTCAAATGTGTTGCATAAATAATATTTGTTCAACTCATAAATCAAGAGAAAATCTGTCCATAGAATAAGAACGAAATAAATTGGTCAACGATTTGAAACTGATTGAACTTTGGTCTACAGAGTGGTTGACCAAAACGTCGAGTAGGATTTAATTACTATTTTATCTCCGTTATATCTAATTATGAGGTTTCATTATGCAATCAAACGACAGCCGAAACAAAGTAAAAAAGATTTGTTTCTGTCCCATGTCTCTAAGTGTAAAAATGTCGGAGGATCATCAAAAAAAGGCAACGCGTGTGAATCTCCTCCGCACCGGTGTCAAAGCTGAGAAGACCGTTGCTTTCTCCCTCCAGGCTGCCTTCAACATCAAAAATTCAATTACAGCTCCATACAGCAAGAAGAACCAAAACTTCTGCGGCAGAAATATGGCTGTCTTCTGGCATGTTTTTATGTTACTCTGACCTCGAACCCCGGGACTTTGCAGTTCAAGGGATCTTGGAGAATAATTTATGGGGCACCTCTCATACAAATTTGGATTTGTTCCAAGCTTTGGCCTTTTCCGTCAAGAGCTGCCAATCTATTCGCTGCCATGACGAGGCTGTTTTTACTTGTGAAGTAGGACTTATTCAATAAAAAATAGTAAAGGCCGAAACGAAAAAAATCGTCTATCAACACTAATATATATATTTATAGAAAAATACCTAATGGAATTAGCTATTCTTAATATTTAACCTCAGTATTAGAACGTATATATTTAGTTTGATTTGAAAGTGGATAAAAAATGTATGAGTAAGCCATTGTGTAATTTGTTATTCGTACAAATATGTAATACAATTATGACTAAAAACATTAAGCTATATTTTTAATCTTACTTTGTTAAAAATAATTAAATTACTTAAACAAAACAAATGATGTTCCATATACTTTTCAAGGAGACAAACAGAGGGGAATGATGAAAAATATAGTTTTTATATGGAATTTTATCCAGGCCTTGGAGGAGTTAGTACTTATTGTCCTAGATCCAGTCTTAAAGGTTTCCTTTTAGAACGGTTTAGAGTGATACTTTAGTCTACATAATCGCTTTTATGCCTGGAATCGAATATTTGAACAGTCTCGCATATATTTAAATGAATTTCTTTACAACAATACATAACGTAAGTCTTATTAGAAATCTGAATTAACATTATCACATCGAAATCTCAATAAATACTTAACATATCCATGCAAAGTTTTGAATTCATAAATATTATTGTAAACCGTTATTCAATTTAAAGACTTGCAATATGACGAAAACACATGAAGTAACCATGCATAATTGAGTTGTACATCTACAACTCATGAAACACGTCGATACTTTTATTGTTTATCACTATCATTCTTCCAAAAATAAACTAAAAAAAAGGCGCAAAATCAGTGCACTATAGTTAGCCAGTTTTTCCAACTTTGGAAATATTATTTGATTATAATTAATTGTTGAGAATTGCTCACACTTAAACAAGAGCTAATTATAATTTAGCAAATCAACGTTCTGAATACTGGTAGGTGGAAACGAAGCAGAAAAATCGACAGCAAAATACGGGTATCCTTCATAAGTTTGCTCGTGCGTCATATTTTGTCTTTCTATCTCAAAATTGGAGACAGCCCAAGCAAAAAGTCAAAATTATATCATCGCAAACTTTTCATAATAAGGACAGAACTTCGCTAAGCGAAACGAATTATATATCATTAATAAATTACAACTTTGTAGGATCTTGAAAGTAGATGCAAGGTATCATTATGTGAAGAAGGTTTTGAGTTCGTCTCTTAATGAGTATCAATGAAAAAGGGTTTGTCCTCGGAGTTGAACCGTGGACTGAGGGATGAAGCTGGAGGAGATTACATCTCTTTATGAAATTGCGCTACGACTTTTTAAAACATCTACCATGAGTCATTTCGTATAAATCATTATTTTCATATTTCTTGTGATCTCTTCTAGACTCATTCCTTTGTCTGCGGTTAGAATCCGAGCACAAGCCCATACTCCATAGAAGGCGAACTCAGAGCTTATTTACATAAGGAGTCCTTCCATCTACTTTTATGATCTTCCAAAATGCTAATTGTCTGAATAATTTGCTCTAATCGAAATTCCTCTGCCTACTACTCCAATAATAGATAATTATTTCCTTATTAGGAAAAGGTTGCCATGATTGAACTTTACCTTTCTGTTGTCTCCAATCAATTTCGAGAAATAAATGGAAAAATTCAAGTTATTGAATGGATCTATTCCTAATTTCAGGGGCGTCTGCAGGAATGGGGGGGGGGATTTTGGCTTATTTTTTTTTTTGAAGAAATTCTATGTTACAATTTTTGGCCCATGTCTGAATTTAACCATATGACCATATTTTGGAAAGTAAATCTATAAAAAAAATTATCCTATTTTTCCGTTTAAAATTTTCCTCACAAACCGAAATACAGCCACTTCACCCTCCCCCATGCAACTCCCCCCTAATTTTAGATAAGACAGATCAAATTATCTTTATCCGAATATCATCAGTAGATTTATTGCATGTCCATGACTTAAACCTGTTTTTTTTTTTGTATTCAATAATCATGTGATTTTAATGAGCAAAGATAGATAATGTCAAAAGGGGGCGCTGTTGAAGAAGGAATCTTAAATGATCTCTTTTATTATTGTAATTTTGAACAAAATTCATTTATTTCATTGGTGAATCCCCTTTGATCTTTATCTTTTGCCTTTAGTGACTAGCATAAATGCAATTAATTCAATGCAGAGTACATTAATAATAATAAAAAAGTAGCCTAACTGGATTTGCTATTTGTATAATTATTTATACGGTTGGGAAAAAGTAATTTCGTATTTCCTGCTCTTTTTTTTTATCTAAGTATATCTTGTTCATTATTAGTCATATTGGATCATAGGATGTAGTCTTGTAAATGTGTAAGTGTATACAACAAGCGCTTTTTGTACAGTATTGCGCTTGGCTGGTTCATTTGTGAATTATCGTGTGTCGAGTATGGAGGTACCAAGGGAAGAAGTTATCATTATTTTACATTTTTACTATCTGAAATGGAAAAACGCGTTTGACCAAGAAAAGTTGCAATGTTTACGGATCGCTACTCATTCGGTTCGTATTGCACTACAGTGGTTCGATCGGTTTTTTCCCCGCTCAATTATCGCCTCTACTGTGAACAACTTTACCGTTTGAAACTCGCGGTGGAACGGAAGCGGTCAGCGTGAATCAAGACACCGATCTTTGATGACAAACCAGAATCAAGAGGAATTCGTAGGGGGGGGGAAGTTTCTTATACATCCCCCCTACAGTCCGGACCTGGCATCAAGTGACTATGCCCTGTTCCTGTCTATCGGCAATGCTCTTGGAGGTACAAATTTTGCCTCAATATAGGCCTGTGAAAATTGGTCGTCCGATTTTTTTGCTCATAGGGACAAAGGCTTTTACGAAAAGGGCACTATGATGTTGGATTCTTGTTGGTAACAAGTCATCGAACAGAGCAGGGCATATTTGGCTTAAATTGGATAATTTCAACACTTTTTATAAAGCATTGAAATATTTACACTCTGCAAGAGACTATTTATGGATAAATAATAATAAATAAAAACCTTCAACTTCAATAAATAATTGGACCAAATGATGCCTAACCAGTTAAAAAATGAAAGATTGATACGTTTTTTTTTTTTTTTTTTCATGCTTCTTAACCGAAATACATATCTTTATGTTTATACGTTAAGCTATGTTATTTTTTTGTTTGACTAACCAAAAATTAAATTATAGTTACACTAAATTGTGTATTCAATATATTATGTATAAACAACATGCGTTGTAGTGTACGTATAAAAGGAAGGATTTTTAGTGGTGTGTGTGTGTCTTTGTTTGTTTGCTTGTTGGTGGTGATATTGTATGAATTGACAAGACAACCATTAGAATTGTCATAAAAAGTAAACATCAGCAATAAACATTTCCTTTTATGACATTTTTTCATTTGAACACACTTTTATTTTCTCTTTCTTCTCTGATGAAAATGACTGTTACATACATAGATAGTGATGAAAATAGTGTGTATTTTGGGAAAGTTAAAAAAAAGAAACCGAAAATTAAATTGGTAACCCTGACAATTTGAAAAGAATGTTTGGGAGGAGATCAGCTCAACCTTCATGACGTTTCTTTAGATCAGCTACAAGCAGCTGTGACAAGGGAGGAGGGGAACGGAAATAAAAAAGAACATTGGTAAAAACGACTCCGATGTGGATCCTCAATTTTACTCTAAGCCCAACAAGCCCGACTCTGCAAGAAGTTCTCAAAGTTACTTTTGTCCTTCATGAGTACACGCAATAATTATTACTTAGACGTTCTGTCTTAAAAATAAAGAATAATGACACCAGTTTTGGAAAATAAAAAATATTGTACCAAATAGAAAAAGCCACTTCCTCTTTCTAAAACAAGTTTTATAGACCTCTACCTATCATATTTCATACTTGAGTTTACTAATCCTCGGTTTGATCAATTTAATCATTTTTTGGCTCAAAAAATTTGATGGAACCAATCACAAATATATAATAAATGAATCATTTAATATCAGAAATTGAAAATCTTAGGCTTTGACCGATGTTCAAAAATAACAAAACCATTACAACTCAGAAAGTATTTAAAATAATAAAACTTATTAAGAGGGATGTGTTAAACGTAGAGGAAAAATAACAATTATAAGATTACGTATAAGGACCAATGGTTGGTATGTACTCTCTTTTTTCTCCTTTGATAATTCGTTAATTATACAAAAGCGTGTGTATAATGGGCATCTTTAAAAAAATAAATCGTTAATCAACATGGTAACCCTGACAATTTGAAGAATGTTTCAGAGGAGATCAGCTGTGGCAACAGGGGAGGGAAGAAAGGAAATAAACAATGACATTGTCAAGAATTACTCCGAAGTCGATCCTCAATTATAATAAGTATAACTGGTACTTAGCTAGGCTAATAGACCATCATGTAATCGGGCTTTCTAGAATTTTCAATTTGATATATCGTACCGACTGCTGGACAAGAAAGACAGATTTTGACAAAACACGCAACCAATCATAGTCTATGACGTCATATTCCTAGAATTTTCGATTTGATGTGTCGTACCGACTGCTGGGCAAGAAAGACAGATTTTGAAAAACAAGCAACCGTTCATACACTATGACGCCACTCTGAAAAAGCGTGGTTGAAGTCAAACATCAGTCGTACCCGCGTTATGGCATAACCTATGGTTTATCCATTATCATTTTTTTTAAACTAAAGCTTTAATTTTTATTTTTACATACCGGCAGGTCATATTTGATACAACTCTAATCATAAATAACAATATCATTGCAATGACGTCATATGAAGTTTTACATTAAGTCATATGTGAGACCCATAAAATTTTCAATTACCAATTTGAGAGCGATGTAATTTCGGGCCTGAGTCTTTAGACGGGTCTGAAGCAATCGAACTCTGTATTAACACTACTAATTCCATACAGTGTATGCAAAGTATACGTGGCGAGTTAACATAAAAACAATCTCGAAAAAAGAGAAACACACATTGATGTTTTTAGATCAAATGTGCATAGTACCTATTATTTCATATATATATATTTAGGTCAATCATAGGCTTTGCATTCAAATTTCTTGGATGAATTGAGGTACACATACATGGTATCTACAGTTTAGATTCTTAATTTAGTTTATGTGACTTAATTTGGACCCGATATGCCCTTTCAAATCTATCAACCTCTAATTATTTAATTATGACGATGCATTTTTCCTATTATTTTAAGTCCCATTTCCGGTACCTCCAACGCATACAAATGTAATCATCACCCAGACTCTATTTTGAGCTAAGTTACTCCAGCTTACTTTTTTCTTGAGGGGTTGCATGAAAGATGCTTTGTTAATACTTATGTAATACATTGTACAAGTCAACACATTAATGGCACACCGAACATTGTCAAATCTCCCTTTGAATCATGTTTGATACAAAGGTAGAAAAAATATGTACATTTTTTGTGTACTTATTTGGCTACCTAGCCATGATGTGGTACTGATTATTACGATTATATAATAGAGTTTCCTATAGGTACATATAAGGAGTCCATAATTGATCAGTCTGAAATTTAGCAAATAGACGTTTAAAATAACCAAACATGTTCCCATGACGCTTTTTTGGGCCTCCAAGGTAATTAAGAGCCTATTTTTGACC
Organism: Lepeophtheirus salmonis; assembly: GCF_016086655.4. Classification (NCBI taxonomy): domain Eukaryota; kingdom Metazoa; phylum Arthropoda; class Copepoda; order Siphonostomatoida; family Caligidae; genus Lepeophtheirus; species Lepeophtheirus salmonis. Next base: position 14,495,535 of record NC_052138.2, on the reverse strand, counting down.
GAAATGAAACCTCATTCTCTCTTTATATATCTCTTTCCTTCTCTCTGTCTTTTCCCTTTTCTCTTCTCTCTCCGTCTCTTTCTTCATCCCTCTCTCTCTCCGTCTCTTTTCTTCTACCTTCATTCTTTGTTTCTATTCCTCACTATTCAGTCCTGCAACGCTAGCATATATAAAATAGACTTATTTATGTAAGGATTTTAATAATTTCCCAAATAATCCTCCCATCACCACCACCACACAAAAAAAAAATTATGGAAGCTAGCAACGCCCTCTATCAATGTTTAACGGAGTAATCCCACCCTAACGAATCAAAATTTCATTACTGCTCCTTCAATGTGACAAAAATAAGAGGAAAAATAATATTCAAAGCACTTGGATAGTCTTCTACCCATTTATGATATCTATATATATCAGAGTGGTTCTTAATAAGCTTTTTCTTGGAAAAATAAGTACTACAAAATTTCAGCATGATCAATTAACATTTAAGGGTCCTGCATTGAGCAGAATGTTTGTGATATTTACGTTGTTTTGTATAAAGATGGGATATTTCCTTTAAATTATTCAAAGTACCTTACAAAACAGCCCTGACAATGAAATATTTTGAGCATGGTTTAAAAACGAAACCGTTTAAAAATAAATATTTGTAACTCTGACAATTTGCTGAATATTTTGCAGGAGAGCAATTTAGCTATCATGACGTTTCATTTAGATCATATACAGGCCCTGTGACGAGAAGCAGATGAAAATAAGCAAGGGTATAGGCAAGAATTACTCTGATGTCGATCATTAATTCTACTCTGAGTCAAAGAGGTGCAATAATCCCTTGACATTAGTCTTTTATGAGCACAAGCGAATGTTCAACTGGGTTTTAAATATAATTGAATTCAGTAAAGAAGGAGCTTTACTCCTCAGAAATTAAATAATAATGATAACTGCTTAGGAAACGAAAAAAAAACACTCTTAAAGTTGCCATCTCAAAAAAAAAACCAAAAAAAAACTGGCTATCTAAAAAATAGACCTGATTTTCATCACTAACTATCTCCCTAGAGCAAGAACTCACGATCCAGAAATGCATAACAAATTATAAGAACGTTTAATGGAGTATTGCGTATAATGCACACCTAGTGAAAATAATAAATTTTCCTTTTATATTGACATTTAATGTTTTAAAAAAATATTTTATATATTCTCAGGAGCCATTTTCGTAGTACCTATTTTTTATTTTTTTTAATCAAAAATAACATTTTGAGATCTTAAGAGCACTACTTTTTCATAAAAGATTCTTAAGAGCCACTCCAATGTACTAGGTATACCTATTGAACACACACCCAAAGAATAATATATCACTTACTCATAAAAAAAAGTAACCCCTTATGTTATGTAATAGCAGCACTTATGATTATATATTTCCATTGATTTCCATAAGATCATAAATAAGTTATGATAGTGGCTCAAATAGGAGGGAGAGTTGGTTTTACCTATTACATACCCACATAGGTACATGGATATATAGAAAGAAGCGTACATGTTACTCCTTTTTAAGTAATTGAATAATGCCTCCTATAAGTGCAAAATATAGATAAAAGCAGACACCTCTAGGATTATGAATTCGTTGTACAAAAATGGTCTTAAAGGAAAATTTATTACGAATATAAATTAATCTTATTATTTCTGAAAAGGTCTACAATGGAGACCAAATTGAATTAAATGTCAATGATCTTCTAAAATTCTATGTTTTATTGTATTGGTTGAGAACTTGTCCCTTAGAAATAAATTGATATACCATATAGGCACCATTCGACTCAAAACATCAATGTGACCAGTTTGAATGGTTCTTGTATTGGTATACGAGACAAGAACGGGTCAATAAGTGGGGTTTGAATAGTAGGGCTGTAAATTGTAAGCATTTTCGATATGTAAAAGGACACCGAAAATGAACATGGTAATCCTGACAATTTAAATAATGTTTGAGAGATGAGCAGCTCAAGTCTAAGGATGTTTCATTAAATTATCTGCAATCAGTTTTGATATAAATTAAGTACACACAAGTTCCACTCCATATCAAGTAACTCCTCAGCGTTACTCTCCGTCATTCATGAGCACCCACACACGTGGTGACACTTATTGTTAGTAATGAAAATCCTGTGTGTTTTGGGCATGTTCAACTAAAGAAGATACCGAAAATCAACATGGTAAGCCTGACAATTAAACGAATGTTTCACAGGAAAGCAGCTTAGTTTTTATGACATTTCATTGGATCAAGAAGCTGTCATGAGGTGGAAGTGGTAATAAATAAGGACTTAGGCAAGAATTACTCCGATGCCGATCCTCAATTCCACTCTCAGAAAAAAAAAGAATTACAATTATACTCCCCTAAAAATCTTCAATATGACTTTTTTTCTTTTATGAGTACACACGAATGTTTAACCATATTTTGAATAAAATTGAATCTATTTAGAAAAGGAAGTTCACTACTCAGGGATCGAATAATAATGACAACAGCTGAGAAAAAGAAAATTCATTCAATAAAATGTGTGAGCTAAAAGATAAAACGATCTGCATCAATAAGCAATATGCTTAAACAAATAAAATGGCCACTTCAGGTTGGTTACAATAGAAAAAAGTGCTTTGTATTTACAAACTTACTAATGAACACTGTCTTACATAGTATGAGAAGTGATTTGGTGAGCTCTTTTTGGAAGTGTGATTAAAGAAAAGAAACTACTAGTTTTGTTCTATATATGTACAGGTATCATAGTGGTAATGGGCAAATATTTAAAAAGGTACACTTCTAAATTAGTATCGTAACTTGGAGTCCAATTACGTCATATAAAATATTGTAACCCCTCACACCGATAAACTAGCAACTCCAGCATATCTCTAGGAAAAGTCATACAGACGCCCTAGTAAGTGCATTTGAATTATCCTTAACATCCTGTTGGTTGTATATTTTGAGTCGAAAAAGTATATAAATTCCGATTTTAGTGCCAGAACCGGTACAAAAATATTGATTTCTCTAGTCAAAAAAGACTCAATTGTTCTCATAAAACCATCCTAGTCCATAGATTCTCAAAGCCCTATATAGGGAAATAATTTTCAAGAATAAAAATGTAAAGTTCCCCTTAGAATGAGGTAGATTTTCTCCCTTAATCTGATTTATTAGAAATATGATTTATGCTGATACATGACAGCATCAACAATTAATCTATATAATCGGCAGAGAGCGAATTTTGATTAGGACGATACAGATCGATATTTTTGCAAAATTTTATCACGGCGTTATCTCACTTACACAAAAATATTCCGTATACATAAATATAGACGTGTACATAAACGATAGATGGGTAAACCGCTTTTAAATATTGTTAAGCTGTGAACAATCCTCAAGAATTATTTAATAACAGTTCCATAGTTGGAAGAATTAGCTAACAACCAATCAATTTTGGGTCATTTTCTGTATTTTATGGAAAGAAAGGTTGTATGATACTATTAAGGGTAACAACGTCATCTACTTTTTCATTACCTCGCTAATACAAAAATAACTTTATTACTTTGTTGTAAGCTGTTCATTCCTTTGTCTCACTTGATACGGCATGACTATTTCATAATTTATTCTTTTTGATAAATAAACGAAGTAATAAGTTATAATAGGTTCCAGTCTGAACTTTTCTAAAGGACCGAATAAGTTCAGTCTAGTAAAAACCATAATGTTTTTAGAATGGTCTAGGATTTTGTGACCGAAACCCAACACTACCAAACTATACCTTGTTATAATTCTAAATGGAAAACGGACACTTACGTAGAAATAATCACAAGGGAGGATAATGCCTCGTAATTTGAAAACATTCTGTAAATGTATTTAATTTTTGCATTGTGCATCCCTACCAATGTCGAATGATGAAGAATCTTACTTTCATTCGACATTAATGGATTGTATTGCATTACAAAAGGCAATATCAATTACTTCAGTCCCCTGTTGAGTTGAGCCTAGAACGAGGTTTGTGTTTTGTTTTTTAAATACGTTACTGCAGTTCTCACACATGTCAATTTTAAGTAAGGCCGAGCTAAGTTTCAAGCCGTAGTATATATGTCCATATATATATATATATACGATTCAATACACGATATATAACACTTGTTGTAATATGAGGATCGACTATATTAATTAATCAAATCAAATCTAAATATCCCATAAAAAAGAAGTAAGTATCTTCATCATCGTGCGTGTTGACATCCTATCGAGTATTTGCCTGAAATGAAATGGAAGCATACATGTGTCTCAATACAGCATCTGTGTACTTAAGTACCTAGAAACTTGGCATTTCTTACTAATGTGTTTATTATTGTAAATAGTATTATATGTCAATTAGGGTTGTTAACCGTCCCTTGAAAAACGGAATCGTCTCGTATTTACAAAAAAAAAGTACCCGTTCCGTATTGAGCTGAAATGGAACGCAATTTAACCCGAAATACTGTGAGTTTTAAAAAATGGTTAGTAAAATGCCACTGGAAAATGAATAACAATGCGTTTTATATGCAATTTACGGTAAATGTGTTCCTAGGCCATGTCCTGCTCTGAAACCCATGAGCTGACACCATATTTACACATGTGTACGATAACACAGAATACGTTCATCCCATTGGCTCTGGAGGCACTGTTCGCACGCAGAGAATAGTCGAATAAGCAAATCAGCACGGTTGAGAGTGACTAAGACGCCGACACTACTCTACGTGAGTGTACAGCTTCAAACAACCATTCAACTCGCACTCCTACAAAGGAAAATCATGAAAAGGATGCAAAATTCATCTAAGGGTCCACACTTATTTATTTTTTAGAGAGTTGACGACCCTAATGTCAATAATCAATATTTGTTAATAATATTTTTTGGTTTCCCTGTAAGACAGTCAGATAACTGACTTTAGGGGGGATTCACAAAACACGTAGCCTCTAGGGGAACAGGAGGTTCTATCCTAAAACTACATCTATCCTCGTTGGGGAGGGGGCAATATAAAGCCACGTACAAATATGTTGCCTGAAAACTGAGTTAAATAATGAAATGAAACATTACTTTGTAAAAAAATTTTAAAAAAGGTTAAAAGAGACTCACATTTTGTTAAATTTAAAATTCTATTTGCGTTTTTAGGGTGGGGGAGGGAGTAATTAAAAAACACGTGGTTTTAGAGAGGGAGGGAAGAAAAGAAACACGTAGGTCCACATAGGGTGAATGGGGTGTTAACCTTATATTTAAAAAAGAACCACGTGCTTTATGAATGACCCATTTTGAGTGATGAAAATCAGGTGTATTTTTTAGCCCGCCAGTTTTGTTGGAGTTGGCAAGCTGAAAAGTGAGTTGTTTTTTTCCTCAACTGATGTCAATACTATTAAATTTTTAACTTATCGAATACATATCATTGATACATATGAAACAGGATTGAACAGTCGTGTGTGCTAATAAAAGAGGAAGAGTAACCCTGAGGATTTGTTGAGGAGTTATAAATGTAAGTCCTTGTAGGACTCGAGAAGAATTAAGGATTGACATTGAAGTCATTCTTGTCTATGTACTTGCTTATTTCCATCTCTTCTTCGTCACAGCTGCTTGTCATGGATTTAATTCGACATCATGACAGCTTAGCTGTTCTCCTCTGAAACATTATTTTAATTGTCCGTGCTAGCATACATTTCCGGTTGTCTTTTTTAAATACCCAAAATGCCCCAGTTTACCATCATTGCCAATTATCAAACATAGCATTGGCAAATTTAACCCTAGTTGAAGTGATTGTTGGTTTTACAAAAAGGGAGAGCATTATATCTGATATCACAGGGAAACTGTTAATCATTGAGGACATCTGGAACCCCTTAAATTATTATTATTTAATAACAACGTGCGCAATATTTTTATCTGATAAATCAAATATTAAGAAATATATAAAGTACAATGTTTGACTCATAGCATCAATTTTGGAACTGGGGTACATTAGGTTTAAAAAGGACGAATATCAACCCAAAAATTCCATTTAAAAAAATTAAAATGACTTGAGAGGCCTCAACTTTGTTAAGGTTAGGTTTTTGACTGTCCCAATTACCTATGCGAGGAAAAAAAATCATATTAACTCAAAAACTGAAACGTCTATAGTGATTTAAATAAATATATGTACATGGCTTAAGGACCTTTATGTTGGTTATAACTTATAAGTTATAACCAACATAGAATATTACTTTCCTCTGTAAAAAAAAAAAAGTAGATCAAAAGAGAAATGATTTTTTTTTTTATAAAAAAATATATAAATTAGGTTGACTAATAAACAATTATTATGACATAAAGAAACTTACTTTCATAAATACTGACACACAACCATTAAAAAGTGTTGTAAAAGCCTTGAAATGACATGTTGTAGTGTTTTTATTTATTTATTACACCTAGGGCATCAAGGCTTCAATCAATGTGCATAGATGATGATTTATGGTGGTTTATTCCCATTATTTTCTGACACTTTTGTTTATGATGTTCATTCATGGGAATAAGGGTTTTGTGTCAAACACGAAGTTATTATTAGGAATGAGCAACACGTAGAGAAAAATAACAGTTTTGAGATTTGAAAAGTAAAATGTTTGGGCATATCATGTTTTTTTTAATATTATTATTCTTTAGTAGACCGTCCCTGTGTTGACATGTCGCTCTGGATGATAAATTCTCGCCTAAACATACATGAATTAAAATATATTTAGGACATTTTAAATATTGAATGGGCTCTTCTCTATAGCCCTAATACATTTTCTCCTTCCAAAATCATATAATAGGAAGTCGATGTTGATTATGTTCTTAATTCCGTATCAAATGTATCGCTCCCTCTCACTCCTCGAGCTCTCCGAAATGCCCACCCATAGTTATTTTGTAGCCATCAATAGTGTTGTGTCGGTTCTTTCTTGGATACAGTCATGTCTTAGGGCCAGTCTTATCAGTCCTATGATTTTTTCTTAGAAATGTAGTTAGTTTAATAAACTCAATAAGACGTATGAGATATGCATTAAGCATATCATTTGTAGACTTCTTGCAAAAATATTCCAATTCAGGAGCATAAGCACGAAATTTTTACTAAGTTATATAACTTATTATGTTATGTAACGTAATAATTTAAAAAAATGAAAGACACCCTTAATGACGTCACAAAAAATATATTTACCGTTTTTAAGGACCGACCAGCGGGACTGGATTAAGAGTAACTGTACTGTTCCAGGGTCCTTAATCCTAAATAAGGACTAACACAACAATAGCCGCCAATATCTCCCATGGGGTATTTATAATTCAATTTTATTCAAATTTCGTCAAAGAATAGTGCGGAAAAGATGCTTTTATGAGTTAAGGAAATCGTCTATGCAAAATTTCATTGCTCTACAATGTAATCGTTAAGTCGCACATCTCGTTCCAATTTTGAAAAAAGAAGCTGTAAATTCTTAATAACGTATAGAAATTTTGAAAATAAATTCCATGACTAGGAACGATTAGTGATGGAATATATGATCCTCAATTCACCTCCGAGTCCGACAAGGACTTACATTTATAAATTTTCAAAGTGACTCTCCGTCATCCATGAGCTTTATACTTACATATGTTCTCTTACAGAATAATGATATTAGTCTTAGAATATAAAAAAATCCTCTTTAAATGGCCAATCACAAAAAAAAAATCGCACGCATACAAATGCTTAGGATTTACAACCCTAAATATGACATTGTAAAACAATGACAACTGTTTTGCACTAACAGCAAACGAAGTTTGAACAATGTTCAAACACAAACAACCCTATTTTACAAGATAGTTAGATTTTTATGTATTCTGTAAAATAATGAATAAAATACCCATTTTTGGTAGATAACTGTAACTTTTTTATTATCACACTCTAAATCACAATCCTTTTTGTTTTCTGTTTTGTAATGTATGTATTTTTCAAAATAATAATAATAATAACTTGGAAATATATAATATACATTGATATATCGTCATTATTCATCATGGGCATTATTCATGCTTAAATATGCAACATGCATATATCGAATGTCCTCATTAATACGAATATAACTACTTATTTGAGTGTATACCTACATGTTTTATCTTTATAGTATTTTCTTCGTTCTTATCTACGTACATATGTGATTAGTTCACACTAAAACAATCTTGAACAAGAATCAAGAAAATAAGATAATCCCAATTTTTTTCTTTACTTCATATTTCAGGGGCATCCGCATGATTATCTATATATATTAATTTTTTTGGGCAAATGGGCTTGGTTTCTGGATTTTTTTTTGGAAAACAAATTCAAAAATCCACTGTTGCTCACAAAAAAAAATTAAATTCTTCCTAAAAAAACATCGAATATTAACTATTTTGGAAAAAAAAATTATAAAATACTTACTTATTGGTGAAAAATTAAATTGTTTGTAAAAAATTTGAAAAATTAAATTGTTTGTAAAAAATTTGAAAAATTAAATTGTTTGTAAAAAATTTGAAAAATTAAATTGTTTGTAAAAAATTTGAAAAATTAAATTTCAATATTACATTTTCTAGTAAAAAGCAAAAATTTCTTAAATAGGGGGGCTACTTCAATTTTGCCTAATTCAAGACCCACTTACAGAGCACCCAAAGGGTTAATAAGAATAATTTGTGCATACAAATTGACATTTATTCATAAAAAAATACAAGTTTATTCTACACTCAATTTTTAGAAAATTAATTTTTGCTTTTTTTTGTGTTGACAGCCCAGATATATAAAAGTCAAAGAAGTTGTCTTTGTGTCGAGTCTCAATATTAATATTTATATTACAACCCACATATATAAAAGTCAAAAAATCTGTCTTGTATCGAGTTTCAATATTAATATTTATATTACAGCCCAATATTTTATTCACATATTTCGGATAATTATAGGCTTGTTATTCAAATGTTTGGTATAAGTCAAGATACTGAATAATTTTAGTTAAATGTAAGAACAGGGTCCGGGAACCCATGAGTCTTGAGCCAGATAGGCCCTTTTTGATTCTTGCATCTGGCTTGCAGAAAAAATCTTTGATAAGAAAACGTAGGAACTTTGCTAATAGCTCCTATCGTCAGTGTGGCACAACGTTATCAGGGGCATCTGCAGGGGACTGGAGGGGCATTAGCCCTCCCTCCGAAATCATTGAATAATTTTTGTTTTTATTTAAGAAAAATTTTGTTAGAAAGAAAAAGTTTCTGATTTCCTGTTTTGTGAATAATGCCTGTTATGCACTTTATCAATGAGAATTCACAGACTTATTGTACTTTAAAAAGGTTGGTCTTACATAAAATTCATATATTTTCTTGCATTTAGTGTTGAATATATTGTACGACTCTCACGCAATTACATTATATAATAATTGGCGTTCAAGGTTCCCTCGGCCAAAAAGGTTCCTGACCCCTGATTTAGAACCTTTATTTGATTTAAGAATCTTATTCTATTCCCAATATGGCCGTTTTTAAATCCATTAATTTCTTGTACTTTTATTGTGATTATCAATTTAGGCTACTTTAAGTGCGATTTGTGGCTCTTTCAAAGGGTTAAATACAATTTTGAGAAGAAACATTCTGTCTTTGTTTGATGTCAAATGGCCACATATCCGATGAGTGGACACAGAAATAATCAAGAAAAAAATAAAGAAAAGGAGAAAATTCAAATGTATTATTTCACATCATACATACAAACAGTTCACAAACATATGTATTTCCAGAAGTGAGAAAAATACATTTAACTGCAAGTCCAAGTCAAATCTCAAGTCTTTGTTAACAAGTTCAAGTCGGTGAATATTTTATCAGTCCAGTTTAAGTCCTCAAAAAATATTAAATACATTAATGAGTACTTTATATCCAGTGAAAATAATTGGACTGACTTTTGAGTTCAAGTCAGGTCTCGAGTCTTTGATTTTTTGATCAAATGGAGTCAGAAGGTTTTAAAATATGGAATCAAGTCTAAGTCGAGTAGCAAGTCTCGAGTCTAAGTTCCCAACTTAGGTGACATGCTCAATATATTTTTGATACCATATAAAAATACAACTCAATATTCCATAGGTATATTTGAGTCAGTCAACTATAGACTCTTTATTCAAATTACAGATATTGCCTTTTTATTAAATAAAGTCTGATCAATATCCATTATTAATTCATTGCGACAATGATTTTTTCCTTCTTTAATAATGTAATTTGCAGTGCCTCGAAAGGATAAATCAGATTTTTTTTGTTGATAGAAATGGACGATAATTATAATTTGTGGAGGAATACAAATGTATTTGCTTACTTATGCGTTGATAGACTACTAAATATTTTTCTTGGAGGAGAAGAAGATTCTATTTGTAATATTTTTTAAGTACCTATTATGTAATTAAAGTGTCTTGCTATCAGGTAAAATATCTTAGTCAAATCCATCATCCCATTCCACAAAAAAGTATTTCGTCTTGAAATACGTCATATTTTTTATCCATTTCATTATTTTAAATGGATATAAATGGCTTTATATATATTACGTTTATGATATTTGCAATCAATGAAGGAACTCCTCCAACAAATCAGACATAAGCAAAGGTATGTCGTGGGGAGAGGGGGTGGGTGGCCCCACAATAAGTGTTTTAATTGTAGTGTTTATTTTAAATACACATAGTTTTCCAACCAAGGGCTTATCATAAGTATTTCGTGAAGGATACGTGGTGGATAATTTTTAGAAAGTGATGATTCAAATTCAATTCATCCTTCGAAATACCCTTCATATTTTTGCGTAGATCTGCAAAACTATCTACATATGAATAAGTGTATTTCCATTGGCCCCCTATTTCAAAATAGTGTTAATTGTTTTTCACACAGTAAGTTGGAATAAAATACGTTGAGTGGGGATACGTAGCAATGGAAAGGAAAATTCTACAAGAAAAAAAAGTTACTGGACCAAAACAATCGAGAACTTTGAAAATCCCGTAATGATTAAACTCCAACTATTTTATGCTATTAATATAGCTGTAGTAAAAAACGTCAGTTTTAAGAACAATAATATTCAGTATGTTTATGATCATGTTATTGATTCATGTTCTGAATCAAACCATATATTAACACTAATTAAATTTATTTCAAAATGTTACGCAAACATAAAATTTAGGAAAACTTGAGAGTTCGGAGCATTCTCATTATTTAATTTAAAAATCAATAATTATTTATTCTTGAATTGAAATATAGTCAGAATCATCTCCCAAATCCATCATTAATATTTTGAAAGGCAAAAAAAAATTATATTTACATTTAAAAATTGGAATAAAATATTAATATACTTTATAAAATAATCTATTTAAAAAAACATTATTAACTTTTTGACATCTCTAAATTAAAATAATTATCATAAAAAATGAAAAAAATATATCTATATTTGGAAAGATATCTATGTTTTGGACCATTTTTCGGAGGTGTCGTAGGGGGTGAGCTGGAGGGGCTGGAGGCCCCCCCCAAAAAAAATGAGGACTTTTTTGTGTTGTATGAGAAAGTGTAATATAGAAAAAAAAATTCAAATAATTTGTTATTTAAAATTTAATTTAATTTGTAATTTTTAATTTTTTCAAAAAGTTTAATTTTCTGTGAATAGCTATATGTATTTATGAAATTTTTCTTCAAAAAATTTAATTTTGAAATTTTTTTCCTAAAAATATTATATTTGAAATATTAAATTTTTTAAATTATTTTCCAAAAAATTTAATTTTTGGTGAATAAATATAGATTTTTTTTTTTTTTTTTTTTTGAACATCCGAAAACCTAACCCTCTATAATATAATCCTGCGAACACTGCTGATATTTCTTCTTTTTTGACGGCGTTAACTACTTTTTCACATCATCACTATATATGTATTTTTTCTCCATGGTTCTGAAGCAATAGAGCGTTTGCATGTCACGTGTTAAGTATTTTTTTTTTTTATTCTTTAACCCATTTAATAGAATTGGATATTTGTCCATTTTATGTAGTAAAATATAAACTTTGAGCTGCAAAGATGGTATCTTCCTCAATCATGATGCAAATTTACGAAGTCCGTGAAAACGCTCTATTGCAACAAAATCAATTAAAAGTCCATATCAAGGGAGATTGAGTCATTTTTACTCATTAAGAATAATGTAATCAATCATATTTATCAGATATACTGGGGTTTCCGCAGGATTCTATTTTGGGAGGGTTTGTTTTTTGGATTTTTTTGAAAAAAAATTCTAAAATTCATAGCCATTCAAAAAAAAAAGCTTTTTGGAAAAAAATTAAAATAAATAAATTTCAAATATTAAATATTGTGGAAAAAAATTAAAATAAATAAATTTAGAATATTAAATATTGAAGAAATTTTTTTTTTAAATCTATAGCTATCTACAGAAAATTAAACTTTTTGGAAAACAATTTCATAAATGAATCAAATATCATTTATTTTTACAAAAAAAAAAAAAAATTCACAAAAAAATAAATTTTTTTGTAAAACAAAACTTTGAAATATTAAATTTTTGAAAATAGATTCAAAAATTGAATTTCATATACTATTGAATTTTTGAAAAAAAAATCAAAATTCCATAGCTATTCACAAAAAAATTAAATTTTTGGAAAAAAAATTCAAATATCTAATTCTGGAAAAAAATTCAAATATTTAATTTTCGGGAAAAAAAATTAAATATAAATTTTTTTGGGAAAAAAAAATTCTGGTGAAAAGCAGAAATTTCCTTAATTATAGCCTCTCCAACCCTCCCTTTGCACTCCCCTGATATAATTACAATTGAAGGATATAAGTCCCAATATGCCTTAGTTATATTAATACTCATTTTAAAATTATTTGTAGCCTATTCCTTTTTGGCCAATTCATTCTTTTATGTGCTATTGGAATTTTTCTATTGTTCTAAAAATGTTATATTTGAAATATTTTTTTCTATTGTAAAAACTAATTGTATATCAGTTTTTTTATTGTTTTCTGTCTGTTTGATATAAATATAATCAAACTGGCACCCCCTTTTGACACTCTTGAAAATGCAAAAACATTATCACATTGACCATGTGAAAATACTAACTTTTGTAAATATGAAGCAATTTTTTATGACCTTGTGATTTATTTATTGTCATTGCCATTGCTAACTTGCCTTGTTCCTTCTTTAACCATAATGAAGATACACAGTAAGACTTACTGACTAATAGTCTTCTTCCTTCATTCACTTAATTTCCTTTTTTAATTTGTATTTAATATACGTTCTCTCTTTTCCGTTTGTACAATAATTCGTTTTTTAGATTGATTTTTTTTTTTTTTGTTATGCATTTTCGAATCTACAACATATAAATTTAAAAAAACTTTGAGATACGAGGAATCGATCTTGTTTTATGAAAAAAATCAACTTATAAGCAAAAAAGAAAACTTACCCTCCAGAGTCCAGGAATCTTATTCGATCAGAATGAAACATAGCCATACGTACGTAATTAAATTTTAATTATATGTCTAAAGTCTGTCTCTGTTTTTGAAATAAATGCGTTTTTATCATTGTTTTTCTAAGCAGGACAAACATCAGACATACTGTTTAAATTATTTTAATACTATGTAGGATGTAGGTTCCCCTTTTCTTTTCTTTTTTAATAAGACACACTGATGAATAGCACCACATGCTTATTGTTAAAAAAGACTCTTCCTCAGACAATCAAACAAACAAATATCTTACAATCTTTAATATAGATGTATAAATCACATGTGAAAATTTGAAGTCAAATTTCAAGTCATAGTCTAATTCTCCTACGACTCCTATACTTGTAATAAAAATACATATTCTTTGTTGCCCTGAAAATGTACGTAGCTAAAAGTAATGTAACAAACTTTCTTTGTCCTGTTTGTTTGAAATTTGAAATACTTAAATAGGCAATCAGCTTAATGTATTTTTCCTTTTAATTGTTTTTATGTTGTTTGTGAATTTGTGGATAGAGAGTCGTGCGATTAAATTTGGAATTATATAATAAGATGATGATGATAATTTGATTAAAAGAATATTTATTTTTATAGGGGAGAAAAATCATATTAAATAGCACTTTGCCAAATTATATATAGATTTAATAAGTCATTAATCATTATATGAACAATATAAGAATTTATAGGTGACCCGCACATGTACCTGTGATAGCAACTAAAGATATTGCGAATACTCAATTTTTCTGCTGAATAACTATAACAAAGTGTAAAATTGGAAAAATTGAAACATTGCCAGTAATTGATAGCGAATTATGTAAATGCAATATAAATTTGTTGTACATAAAAACACAAACAAAAAAAACGGTGTCATATACGTTCATTCATCGATTGAGTGATAATACTATTTCAAATGTAGTAACTGGGTATGTTCAAAATGTGGAGGGCGCCACTATAAAAAAATTAACAAGGGGATTAAGTCGTTCTACCATATGATTCTGATTCAAACTAGTTATTCAGCGATTTTTTTACTATTCAATGCATTGCTAATCATTGATTTAAATAGTATTAGTTTAATAATTTTCATAAAGTTTCGATAGATTTAGAGTTAAATTATAATATATATTTAACATATTCTTAAAGATCCCAACTACTGTAAATTAATAAACTTTGTGAGTTATATGTGAGTTTATAGGTATAACTACATTATTTTGTCATTAATATTCTATTTTCAAATTCTTGTGGGCAATATGTCAGATATTTTTTGACTTCCGAGTCTTTCTGGTTGATCTGAGGAATATTTGAACATATACATATGAAGTATATATAGCCCTTATATATTAAGTGGCCAACCGTTATCATTCCTTACTTAGTGGCAGTACAGGGGCGTTTGTTTTTGTTTTTTTCGGGGGGGGGGTAGAATTTTGCCTCCATTAACCTTCTTATTTAGAAAAAAGTTCTTAATTTGTTTTTCTTTACTTCAACGACCCTTTTTTTAATTCAGGAAAATCGTTTTTTTTTCTTGAAAACAAAGCCTCAAATTGAGTTTAAGTGGGCTATTTTTTTTTTTTTTTATATAGAAGTGATTTTTTTAAATTTCTCCTTTTTTTTTTTTTTTTGGTGGGGGGTGTCCAGCTCGCCCCCTACCTGCAGATTGCAGATGCCCCTACTATATTCATAATTTCTAGTGCAAAATATATTATTTAGTATTTGGAAGTATGCGTTGTTAAGACAATACTCATGAAAATTGTAAAGATTGCAGTTGATAATTTTTTTTTATTTTTTGACAAGATAAATTACAATTACTCCATCTATAACCTACAAGGTAAGGTAATTTCGGGTTCATTGCATATTTCAACTAAAATTAAATAATAATTATAAAATATGAAAAATACAAAATTATGATTTTTTGATCTTGTGTTAATATACTTTTAGTAACTTAATTGAAGACTATTCGATTTGAATCTTAATTTGTTAAACTTTTGAATGGATTATTAGGGACGTTTACAGGGGACGGCTGGAGAGGCGGTACCCCCCACTAAAAAAAATAAAGGAATCTTTGCTTTTTACTAGAAAATTTAATATTTCAATGTTTTTTTCAAAAAATTTAATATTTTATATCTAATTTAGTTTTTCAAATATCTTTCCGAAAAATTTAATTTTGTTTTTCAATTTTTTTCCAAAAAAATTTAATTTTCTGATAATAGTTATGGATTTTTTAAATTTTTTATAAAAAATTTGATATTTGAAATTTAATTTTTCAAAGTTTTTTTCTAAAAAAATTAATTTTCTGTGAATAATTATGAATTTTTTAAATTTTTTCACGAAAAATTTAATACTTGAAATTTAATTTTCTAAATTTTTTTTCCCTTTTTTTTTTTTTTTTTAAACTATAAAAACCAAGCCCGCCTAAAAAAAAATTAATCTTGCGTACTCCCCTGAGCTCCTCTGAGCTTTCATAAAACCTTATTTTGTCCCTAAGTGTCATTATCCGCCTACATATTTGGCTGCTTCTTCTCTCCCTCTCAGTTAAAACAAAAACACCAAAAATGAGAAATTTTAATCTTTTACGTAATTATGGAAATGCAAAAATTAATGTCACACTCATACACCCAGAAACACCTACACGTATACAATATGCATATATGTAGACATGTAAAATCAAAGTCTATCTCATGTTCATAGAGATTGAATAACAAATATTAGGGTCTAATAATGAATACTTTCGCATTATTAATGAATCATTGAATCTATTTTATGATATTCCTTATTAATAGTAAAAATATATATTTGTATGCAAATTGTCGTTGCTCTTGGCCTCAAATGACTTGATTTCCTATAAAATTGGCTCCTACTAAATTTTTAATTTATTTTATGAAGTTTTACTATACAAGTATTTTTTTATCAAAAGAAAGTTATAAAAAGGTCCTCTAGAGTATCACTTTTTTGTTTATTCAAATAAAAAATAAACGTACTTGCAAATTTTGATGTATATCTGTAATATGCTAACAAACACATAGATAGACAGAAGGCTTCATAAAGTTTTGTTCCCTTTTACATATATCGTAAGAACTGTCTAGCTCCTCAAAATACCCATTAACTGCCGAAATAACTTCTACATTGTAGAAAAATCTTTGATCGCTGCGCAATTTTTTAAATTTGGAGATTAGAAAAAAAAATCCGAGGGGACTAAATCTGGCGAATAGGGTACATTACCTGCATGAAACAACGCCATCTTCTTGGCATTTTTTGCTTATGCACTCTCAGTCGACGATCCACCAGTGTCGCTTTATGGACTTTCTTCATAATTTCTAAAGTTTTCACCTCATTTGGTCAACCACTGCGGTGCTCGTCTTAGCAGCTCGTATAAACTCATCTAGAATTTTTTTTTACTTTTGCAAAGGAAGCAGCAGTCTCATGCAGAGTATAATCCGGTTCAGCTTTCATATTTTTTAGACTGAGCCCTTCCTAATAAAAGTATTTTATCACATAACAATGATCAGTTTTTGTCATTTTCACAAATTCACTGACAACTTTCACTATTGATGGCTGCTAAACAAATACTAAACGACGGAGAGCCTTCAAACTTGAAACATATGTTTTATAGATTATTTACTTTCCTATACGGTGATTTTTATAAACAGATATTTTCATCTCTTAGTCAGGCTAGGTACTTCTTGTACTGTGTCAGGAGGATTCGCCTTAAACATGTTTGCCTTTGACGTTTTTTCTTTGTACGTATTCGCTTTGTGACACTTTCGCCTTGAGACGGGTTCTCTTGTGACGCTTTCGCCTTAAGGCGTTTTCGCCATGCACTGTTTTGCCTTGTGACTTTTTTGTCTGGGATGATAATAGAGGGAATACTACATATTTTTAGTGATATATTTATTTTGAATTTTTACCGTTGTATTCCAGAGTAAGGAAATAGAGGTTAAATATATCAAAATTTATTGTATTGTATGGACTGCATATGAATGTTAATGATTCTGTGCAACGGAACGTAGCCGTAACATTTCGTGATTCCTTCCCAATGCTTTAAAACCTACGTATTATATATACTTAAGCCTTGGAGAATTGTTATTGTCTAGCTTGTTTACCTTTTTGTTTTTAGTTTCTCATAACTGGAATACAACGATAAAAATTCAAAACAAATATATAACTAAGAAGAAATAGTATTCTCTGGCTAAAAAAACGCAAGCTGAAAATGTTGCAAGGCAAAACAGTACTAGGCGAAAATGCCTCAAGACGAATGCGTCACAAGGCGAATACGTAGAAGTCAAAAACGTACAAGACAAGCATGTTCAAGGCGATTCCTCCTAGAACCTTTCCTGTACAGCCTTCGTATACAGATGATATTACAACCCGATCACATTTTATTCTAAAAAATGTAAAATTGAAATACTTGAGGACAATTGAGTCTCCTTTAATGTTCAAACTTTGTCAATCCTACTTTATTATAAGAAAGAACACTTTGAAGCCTCCATCTTTTGACTTTTTTTTTCTTTTTTACAAAAGGTGAAATAATTGACAACCTAATGTAAATTTATGCACATCCTTCAATTGGGACAGTGAGTCTAGACCTGGGCCTCTTGAAAATAAAAGTGTTTTAAAAGAATGAGTAACGTCCTTGTGTACAATAGATTTTCATCTGATTTGAGTCACTTCTTCTCAATTTGGTGCTATTGCGATTACATTTTTTTTTATAAATGGCAATAATTAATTACGTCAAATAACAGAGGCTTTGACAAAAAAAAATAAGGGATTTGCATGTAAGGCGTTCCTGTCTCTGTTGTTGTTTGTTATTCAAAAATGTTTTTCTAGAAAAAAGGTTTTTCTTATTATTATGTTATTGTCTCCTTTTATGAACGTGAATTCCATTGTGTTTTTATGACTTTTTGGACAATTTACCTATCAGCTCTATACCTAAGATAAAAACGCGATAGTCATATCAAAGTATATTTTTGGTTGTTAATTAATTTAATTGAAGAGTGACCTAATTCATTAGTGTGTGTTTTTTTACATATATATATTTAAAAACACTTTCTGACATTATCTCACTGATGGAAATATAGGTTATACATACTAATAATATTTTCTAATGAGTAGTTTGTCTGATATTTACATCTGTGGCCCGTCGGGACAAAAACGGGTTAGAATAATTTTACTCCAAAAATTTGTACATCTGAATTCTTCAATAAATGATCATCTTTCTAAAGTACATCATTCAAATTAATTATTTATAACTTATCCATGTTGTAAAGAGTCTGAATAGAGATCCTAACAGTCTATGCAGCCTTTTCGGCACTGACATTGGCGCCCAGAAGATTGTACATGCGTTGTCTTTTTATTGTTGCTCTGGCATTTTTACACTTAACAAAACTTGTTTACTTTTGTTTCAGCTGTCATTCATCCGTGTAAATAAACTTTGTAGTGATAAATAACAGGGATAAAATTGTAATTAAATGCTACTGAAAGTTTTGTATCCCCACACTTTATAATATACAGGGTAGGGAAGCAAAACGTGGAATGTTAATTAATGTTTATTTTCTCATTACTATGAAAGGATTTAGTGATTATTTTTTGATATTCCAGTTTTTAGTTTTTATATAAACAAACTATAATAATCATTTTGTCATTTCATCATCATGAGCGAGCAATAAGGAAAAGGTAGCACATCTCAGATTTCCTGGATGGCGGAGTTAATGTGATGAAGATTTAGTGTTCTAGGAGCTAGATTTTTAAGTCGGCCAGAATGGAAAAAAAATAGAGAAGACTTTTCCAGGATGTCAGGAAGTGGAGAGCATAATTTAAATAGGGATACGAAATTCTTGTTAAGTTTGGAGAAGAATATAAAGAAGGATCCCACTAAGTCGATGAATCGGCTCATCATCGACTTCTTTGTGGCTCCTAAGACCATCAAGAGGGCTATAAAGCATAAATTGGGATTATTTTCTTTCACAAGAATCCCACCCCAGCTTATGGCAGAGAGCATGTTAGCCAGGAGGCTCGAGAGGTGCAAGAAAATCCTCACATAGATTAAAGCAAATGGGCCAAGTGTAAAAAACTTCTCGGACTATAAGATTTTCACAGTTGATCAATTCCGCAACCACCGGAGCGACGGCTCGCTTGTAGAAACAATAGGAAAGGTCCAAGGGGATTCCCACACCAAATATCCGGCCGAAACAATGGCCCTCGGTGTTGTGGCCTATGATGGAAAGAATATGCCTCTGTTCTTTTTCGAGGTGGGACTAAAAATCGGTCAGGAGGCCTACTATAAGGTGCTTAGGTACACCATCTTGCCATGGCTGAAGACCAACTGCCTGGAGGGTAGCTACGTGTACACTCAGGAAGGCGTCCCCTCTCACACGTCTACCAAGTGTCAAAAGTTATACGCAGATAACATGGGTAGATTCTGGTCCAAAGAGATATGACCCCCTTCCTCACCAGATTTGAACCCACTTGACTTTTTTATATGTGCACTTTGAAGAGGAAAACAAACAGGACCTTACACCCAAATGCAGACTCACTGAAGTCCCCTACAGGGACTGCATATAACAACTTGTCAAAGGAGTTTGTCATCAAATCCTGCATGGCTTTCAGGCGACGAGTAAAGGCTGTGATTGATAATAAAGGCGACCATATTCAGTGAAAAAAGTTTTACAAAAACCTTGTCTAAATATTTTGTTAACATTTTTTTTTGCCTATTATTGAAAATATAGAATTATTGATGTCTTTCTTAATCCATTTCTTGTGCTACGTTTTGCTGCCTTAACCTGTATATAATTGACCGAAATATTATAAGAAGTTTATATTTATGCAATAAAAAAATTGGGGATGTTTCTTGATTTTTGATAAAGATTGTCTCTGTAATGACAAATGTCCAATGCATGGAGATGTAGATTTATGAAGTAAAAGTATGGAGGGTTAAACTATGTGGCCGTAAAAGTATTCAACTGAATATTTCTACAAAAAATAATTCAACTTTTATTTATAACTCCATAAACATTCGTGTTTGAGTCCTCATTTCCTTCATATTTTATGGTTCATTTTAGTGATCTTGAAACTCATTGTACTGAACACACATTTGTATACTTCTACAAACTGTAGCTTCATCATCACGCCATTTATTTTCAAGGCTTGCTACCTTTGTAACTAAATGTTCTTTAGCTTATACTTTTTTTTTAAATAATTACTTTTTTTTATTTCGTTCTTTAACTCATGTGTAAATCTGTGCTCACAAGGACTACAAACTTGAAAAAGTATGAATCTGTTTTCATTTTGTTTAGTTCCTCGTATATAATTGGGGGGGAGTCATCATAATTAAAAAATTTGCACAATATTGAATCTAGGTTTCAATTTTTTGTTGGACAAATTACGAAATCAAGTAGATTATAAATAATGATGCATGGATATATTCTATTTTGATACATATGATACATATTCTATTTTTAGAAAATCCTAATTTGTTTTTCCCAGTCGTATTTCAATTCAATATAAAAGTAGGAATCCACACTTTTAAAAAGTGTGAATTCCTTTCATAAACCTACTAAATAAGTGTTAATTTCATTAGCTATGACTACAAGAAATGCACTTGTCAACAAATTTATGAAGATATCGATCCAAACACAAATCAAGATAAATAGGAAAAATCTATATTAATTTTTTTGAAAAAAAAATTCCAAAATTAAGCTTCAAATATTAAGATTTGTGGAAAAAAAAATTCAAATATTAAACTTTTTGGAAATAATTTCAAATACTTGAAATTCAAATATTCAAGTTTCTGGAAAAAGTTTTAAAAAATCCATAGCTATTAAAAGAAATAGGTATTATTTCGGGAAAAAAATCAATTATTAAATTTTTTACTCTGCGGCATAAAAAATTCTAGTAAAAAGCCAAAATTTCTTAATTTGGGGAGCTCCAGGGACGCCCCTGATTATATATACATCATGGATCACTATACTCTTATATTCACTCAGACAGACAAACTTTACTTTATCAATATAGATATGTTGCATGTTGCAGAAGAGGAAGTTACCTCAGGAAATAAATGATAATAATATCAGCTAATAAACGGATGATTATCCCTAACAATTGATCACCCTACTTAATACCCATCCATGTACATTGAAAAATAGGTAGAATTAATTCTTTCAAATGTCTCATCAGGCAATGAGATCATACCTCATACAATCCTAAAATAAAATTGGGAATTTTTAAGTTGAACCAAGTGTTTCTCTTATTCCTCTTAATATGACTCTTTTTTTTTTTTTTTTTCTAGCAAATTTATTTAGTCATAATGGCTCATACATCTATGTATGTGGGTTGAGTACCATTTCCTGCACATTCCGTATCTAATTCCATGCAAATTCTGCATAATTGTAGCCCATCTAATATTTTCTTAAATTGCAACATTGCAGGCTAATAATAATATGTAATTGCTTTTTATATACCAAATGAATTAGGAATTTGTCAGAATGTAGATGTGTACTATGTAATAAACATTTCTTTTACATTTTTCAATTCTCAAATACATATGTAGTATGCTATCCGTCAACATAAAGTCAGGCAGGAATTATTTTTTCAACATTGAATGTGGAGTACGTTTGACATGTCCTCAGCTTTATTGCATCACACAACCTTTCCAAAAGGGCCAAAATTAGTTGGTAATTAGACAATTCTTCCTTACTATAGAATAATTATTCAATCACACTTGGGGAGTATTCAAGTTCGACAGCTGACAGCAAAATAAACTTCTTTTGGTAGCGAGATAACACTGTAAATTGTATTGTTTTGTATTATTTTTTTTTTTTTAAATAAAGATGTTAGAAAATTTGATGATCCACGCATCCTATTTTTCACATTTTCAGAGAGGGAAGATTATTATTTTCTTCTTGGTCCATGGGATCACTTTAGAATAAAAAAGTTTAAATGTTTTTTATAGCTGAGTATATCATCATTAATTAATGTTAATCCTTATTCGCGAAACAGATCATTTTTATCTCCTATTAAACTTTCAATAAATTTTGCATCAATACAATTTTGCATACGTCATTTTCATAGCATATGACAACTTTTCCGCACTCCCTGTTATCGAAATTCGAAAAAAGTTGAAAATCAAACTGGGCTAATGTACATGACAACAAGCAGTAGGTGCGTAGATTTTTTTATGTATAGGAAAATTCTTATTTTGCTTAAAAGGAAGAAGAAACACGAGGATTCATTCGTGGTAGGCCTTTTTTTATTTATTTTTGCAACGCTTAGAAATATAACTATGCTTTTCCAACGACTTCATACTACATAATATTGAAAACAAAAAAGAGTAATCAAAGGCAGGCGCGAGTTCTTTTTTTTTTTTGACGTGCTCTCTTCGTTCTTATCATCTCTAAAAGAAAATAATTAAAAAGATTCAGTATTTTTTTGTCCCGCAATTGACTGTGTGTTTATTGTTGTTAAAATATATTTATACTACATTTGCTTAGTAAATAAATAGAATGAAAGAGTGTCCGTGCTTTTTGACATAAATAAATATTTATTAATTCAAGTGTAAGATATAAAACAGTGTTATTGCGACTTATAAAAGAATTTCTTCGTCGTCACACAGGGTAAGAGCCTTTAAGTATCAATGATGTCCCAAGATGGAAGAGAGTGCCATTTGGAGTTCTGGGTTGTAGAGTGATTGAAATACTTAATCCGAAAGCAAGATTACAAAAAATCTTTTTTATTTTGAAAAGGGAACTTTTAATAAAGTATATTTCCTTGTACTAAAACAGATTCAAGGACCATGATCGGAGGAAGGGAGTGTGGTTTGGAAGTATTTTGTCTAAAAGACAAACGGTTAATAAATGTGTCAAAAAATGAAGTTATTTTATCAAATATTTTAATATTTCAGAGCAGATCCGAATATTTGTTGGTGGCATAAATTTCAAAAGTGTGTCAATTAAATTTGACTAAATAAGAAAAATTTATAAATACATTTTAATAGATTTTTAATTAATAAACTATGGTTGTCATGGGAATTTGTCAAAAAGTGTCAAATTTTGCAATTAAAAAAAATCATTTTAAATATTTCATGAAAAAAAAATCTTTGTCACTACCCAGTTGAGTCTTTTACGAATTTGAGAGCAAGAATTTGATGAGTCAAGATCCAGGCTATCAAATATTGTTCTCCAGACCACAAACGATATCATGTCAAAATTGAATCACATGACTAAATATGTAATCCCTCATCAAGTCCTCGCAAGTGTCATCAGTTGTCAGTCAACGTGTTTGACATATTTAGAATTCTTTTTTTTTTTTACCTCAAAAATCCGTGGATTTAAAATATCTAAGCACATATCGACTTCCTTGAAAGTACAAAAAATGTACCCATTAGTGTTAAGGTTCGGTCTGAAATTCTTAGACCGGTGTGAAACTGTTATGAGTTTTAGTGTACAAACTTGTTAGGTTCTTTTAAGAAGTTCAGTCTGGACTGGTCTCTAAGAAACAAATCTATCTAGATGGGTTCAAAAAAATAATAATAATAGTCTGTGGGAATGGGTCTCATCTAAAAATTGGTATACACCGATTTTACATAATGTTATTACCTTTATTGCACCACGCAACCTTTCACTCTATAAGAAACTGGGGAAAAGCCCCCAAATCAGTCGGAAGTTAGCCAATTCTTCTCAACTATAAAAAATACTTATTCAATCATTGTTGGGAATTGTTTACAACTTACGAAAGCTAATTCAATCAATCAGCGTTCAGAACAGTGACAAAAGAAGCAGAAACATTCACAGTTGACAACAAAATACACATTTTATATTTGTGTTAGTGAGGTAGCGATGAATTGTTGATGACGTCAGATGTGTTTCAAAGCTGTGAATTTGACCCACAATGGCGTCATATAAATTAAACATGTTGTATTAGTCTTATTTTTACAACTCATAAATTTGGGGGATAGGGGAGAATATCGGTCCATACATTGGGACGGACAAAAATTCGCCCGTGATTTTAAACCGATTAAATTTTGGTCTACGGTCTGAGATCGCAGTTTGGACTGAAATATTGGTGCAAATTGGTCTAGAAAAAATCAGTACTAATATATACGTACATTTACATCTATAAGTAAATACGTTTGTCGTTTCAATAAAAAAAAAACCTCTTAGAAGGAGCATGGGCGTCCGAAGGGGGTGGGCTGTAGGGCTAATCCCGCCCCCTCAAAAAAAAAAAAAAGAATTTTTGCTCTTTATTAGAATATTTAATTTTTGATTTTTTTTTTTTTTTTTTAAATGAATTATTGAGATTTAATTTCTTCCAAAGTTTTTACTAGTAACTAAAGATTTTTGGAAAAAAATTGAGTTTATTGTAAATAGCTGACAAAAGATTGAATATTTGAAATATTTTTGCAAAATTTTTATTTTTTTCAGAAAAATTTAGTTTGTCAAATTTTTTTGAATTTTTAAAAAAAATAATTCCACTAACCAAGCCCACCTCCCTCCTCCCAAAATGAATATATATATATATAATCCTGCGGACGCTGCTAAGGAAGGAATAAATTCCTCAGGTAATTGATTGATTCAACTGCACACATCAATGTATGAATTAGATATTTATGATTGAAATATTAATTAGAGAGAGTGCCTACATAATATCACTATATTTCATATAGTAACTAAGACTTAAGTTCCTTTCATTGTAATTTGAGAATTAAACTAAAAAAAAAAAAGAGTATAAAATTCGGAGTAATTGAGAGTGAGTAGTAGTAACGTATTCAAATCCGGAAACATGGAGACTTTCAAATACGCTTATTTGATTTCTTTATGAATATTAATCAAATAACTTAATAATATTATTAAATATACAATAATATATACATTGGTGAATTATAATTTGAAATATGATAGGTTGAGGGAGGCCCAGCGGAAGTTTTCCTTTGACACATGGATTGACTGATACAATAACGGCTTCATATCCTTTATGGAAATTATTTTTCAGCGAAAAAGTTGTAATACACTCACTCACTCTGTTCAGGGGTGTCTGCAGGAATATTTATATATATATATTTTTTTTTTTTTTGCTTAGTCTTTTAATTTATAATTATAATTTTTTATTGTTCATAACAAAAATTCCTTGATTTTTGGGGTAACTACAGCCTCTCCAGGCCCCCCCCAACTCTGGATGCCCCTGTGATATTCCACTTACTCCGACTGATTACTGAATACAAGGCTATAAAACAGAATGCCGAAACGCGCATGTATGGTTCAGGAGATTTTTCCCACAAAATGTCAGATCACCTGGTACTGTATCATTCCCCCCACTCCTAATGAATACAATTTTTCTTATTTCGCAGAATCTCCCCGGTTAGTTGAATTAAAAGGGTCAATTAATGGAAATGGCGTAGTTTGTCATATGTAATATAATATTCATGTCACCCTCAGTATCTCAAGCAGACGAAAAAGTTGTTGTGTAGACAAGTAAATTTTGATATACAAAGTTATATATAAGAAAAGGCTAAAATGAAGTCCATGTGATCATTATTTGTCAAAATATGTTGGCTACTCATATACTTTTTTGTCCGCTAGGGACGTTGAATATAATTCAATATGACTTTATAACAAACTATGGAACCTCCATAAATTCCCCCATCTAAAAGAATTAACATTTCTGCGAAATGAAGAAAAAGTTCTATACCAGGGGCTTCCGCAATGATTTTATTTTTTATTAAATTCGAATATTGAATTTTTTTTAAATCCACAGCTATTGACAGAAAATTAATTTTTCTTGGAAAAAACATTTGAAAAAATAAATTAAATTTCAAATATTAAATTTTCTAGTAAAAAGCAAAAACTTCTTATTTTGGAAGGAGCTACAGCCCCTCCAGCCCTCCCCCTGCGGACGCCCCTGCATATATCATGAGGGGAAATGTCAGTAAATGAAAAAGTGAGGTCATTTGTGTAATCATAAAAACGACATCATATGGATACTAATATGAAAAGGAATCTACTCAAATCTTTGCAGGTTTTATAGCTTTGGGTATGGAGTTTTGATGAATATATCTATCAATTTGGAACTTGCTTGAAAAATCATAATTGCAAATATATATGTTGATGAATGGTGGATCGGTACAATAATTAAACGTTTTTTTCTCCCATATGATTTTGAATAATTAAACATCTATTATTTATGAATGAATGAAGGTAGACAATTTATTTCTTTTATAGAGTGGTTTTTACTCTTGAAAATATCTAATGTCTATCATAAATATTAAACAACTCTCATCATAATTAATTTTGATGAACAATAAAAATTTTAATACACTTATTAATAATTGATGTATTTTATATATTACATCAACACAAAAGCATGCTACATTTTTTTTTCTTCAAAATTGAGCATGGATTACGTTTGCATTCTTATACAAATCAATTAGTCAATTGCTATGAGCAAACTGTAGATTTGATGCAAATTGCACTGAAAGTATTTTCACTAATTGATCGTCACTATAAAATAATATCAATTGAGAGATTTTATTTGGATGACATTATTGGGTCCAGAAGAAGGTTCTAAACCATAGATAAAATTCTTGGGTATCTCAACTTATCCAATAAATTGTAATAATAAGCCTATCAATGACTAATAGATAGGGGGAGGACTCAAAAATTAGACAATGTTAAAAGCCGTTTTCCCTTCTCCATATTTTTATTTTATGCCATTTTTATAGCAAACTTTTGAATCAAAATTTGGTGATTCATCAATTTTCTACACTTTTTATTCAATATGTCCCCTTCCATTCTGAATGATGGCTTAAATACAGGGACAAACAGCTGGCCTGGATGAAGGACAAGTTGTTGCACTCCTATGTGATTATGGCCTTCCAGTCATCGAAATTCGGATGAGAAGTCTTGTTCGTCTTGCCTCCAAGACGCACCAAAAAGCAAAGTCCAGGGGACTCACGTCAGGGTGAGGACGAAGTCCAGGATTCATGTTCTCTCTGCAGAGATGCTCCACCTTATTGAACGTGTGTGCCGAGGTGCCGTCTTAGATAAACACATAGTTGTCCCTAGGGCCATGGTCAGATGTGGTACCTGAGGACCTTGTAGTAGACTCCGTGTTGACTTTCTCGTTGTCCTTGAAGAAATAGGGAGGCATCTTGCTGCCACCGGACCCCATGACGACAAGGACCATGAATTGAGCCATTTTCCTTGTTGCTCGGACATTTTTGATTGCAAAAACAAAACAAGCATCAAATTTTAGCTTTTTGTCAGTTCTTTCGAATGGCACCAAGTATAAAATTGTTATACTTTTAGAACTAAAGCTAGGCTAAGCTAGGATTGTGTAATTTTTATGTACTGGCCGAGTCTACCTATGAAATATTGAGCGGTATGTGTTTAATGAAGTAAAAAAATACTTCGGGGTTTCTTCCTTTTCTATATTTTTGTTTAAGATTGTTTTTATATTTACGGACCACATATATAGTTATCATTAATCATTCCAAAATAAAAAATAAAATCTATTCAAAGATTTATGTAAATTGTCACACTTAATTTTTATATTGTATTCATATATTTTTCTCTGTACATTGTACAACTGACATATCATCAATATCCTTAAATGATAATAATATATGCATTGCACATAATTTATATATCCTGAACTGACCTCAAATCTCTCCATTAAGTACAAAATGTTAAGTCAAGTGCATAAAAATATATAGTGAAAACATGAAAGCTTGAAGTGAGGCATGTTTTGAAGTTGTATTTATTCCAGTTGTCATGTCAAAGGTCAAAAAGCCGAGTATTTGTGTGAGCATTGCAAAACAATAAATTTGTCGCATAGGTTTTTTTGTGCAAAGTGAAAATATTGTTATCACGGGTTGCGTCAATAACAAAAAAATAGGCAGTGTATTTTGTGGTCAGCTGTCTAACTTTCTGTTTCTTTTCTCCTAATCAGTGTTCTGAACGTAGATTGGTTGAAATAGATTTTTTTTATGATTGAACAATCCCAAACAATTATTTAATAATAATTCCATGATTGGGAACAATCAAACAACTACCAAATGATTTAGGGCCTTTTCTGTTTATTTTCGAATGAAAAGTTGTGTGATACAATAAAGGTAATGAAGTGAAGTCAAGGGCGTCTGCAAGATTATATATTGCAGGGGAGTGGGGTGGGGCGTTGGTGCTAGGTATTTGAAGAAAAAAATTCAAAAATCCACAGCTATTCACAAAAAATTATTTTTTTTGGAAATAAATTTCAAATATTAAATTTCTTAGAAATTATATTTAAAAAACTTCAGCTACCCACAAAAAAATTAAATTTTGTAGGAATTTTTTTAAAAATTCACAGCTTTTCATAAAAAATTAATTTTTTGGAAAAAACATTTCAAAAAAATTATATTATATTTGAAATATCAAATTTTTTGGAAATAAAAATCAAAAATTCCTTAATTTGTGGGGGAGGGGGGCTACCACTCCTTTAATCAACCACCGAAATCGCCCCTAGACATATGCATTGAGCATGAAAGCGTAAGTAATAACATTAGAATATGGTAGTTTTAATTTTTTAATTTCTTGAGCATTGTACTCTCCTAGGTCAGATTAGGTTCTATGTGACTGCAGTGAGCTTTGCACTTTTAACATTATGAGTTAGTACATTTTTAGGGCAGACTTTTAAATTTAATAAATATTAAAACCCGACCATTGAAAAAATATTAATAAAAATTACAAGGACTTAGCGTATGAAAAAAAAAAACATTAGTAATTGATTTTCAAAATTATATAATAGTGACGTCATCAAGGACGCCTGCAAAATATATTGTATATCTTTTTTTTGACAATTTTAACAAATAACTTTTATTTATAAGTGCCAAAAAACAATTTTTTTAAAATTTAGAATTTAAACTTTGTGGAAGGAATATATTTTGAAGTAATAACCCAAAGAAATTGAACTTTGACATTTTATTTTTTAATACAAAATGATTTACTTATTTGTTAAGATAACTATAAAAAGTGGGGAGCCTATGGCCACTTATTTACACATTTTAACTTTTATAAATAAGCCTATACTTGATTTTTAGGTTTGTTAGGGTTCATCTTTTTTTTAGTCTCCTTTAGAGTAAAAATGATTTTTAAATTTTATTTTTGTAAATATTCTTTTTTCGTTTCTACTCATTGGAAAATGAAAAATATTTATTATCATTATGTAGATGACATGCTAGGTCATTCATTGTCTCGGGTATCTCCGACTGATAATCCCCATATCTATTCACAAAGAACTTTTTTTTTTTCTTCTTTTATCATTTTTCAAGGAAATTTTGACTGAAAAGAACAACAACTACTCATATAAATAAATAAATTTCCTTCCTTGAATTTATTCCTGGTCATTACTTGGTAAAGTTTGAAGGACATCTGGCCATGTCCTTGATAGGAAACGGAAAAACGGTTAGTTCGAAATTGAAATACTTTTTACATACACATATTTAAAAATAATTTTCCCAATTTCTATTTGTGAATTTCAAAAAGGTGGAATAGCTATAATGTACTGTAACATCTTTAAACAGACAAAACTACACTTTTAATTATTTTTGATATTCGTAAGCCCGGTGTATTTAAATAGTGATAAGATAAATATATTTCGTGCATAATATGTTCTTGTGTATTCAAACAAACAAGACTAAAATACGGATTCGTTGAAGGGAGAGTGGTGAAGTAAAGCTGAATGTTTCTTCTCATTGATAAAGGAACGATATTCTATATATACAATATGTGTTTTGTCAACACAAAAGCAAGCTAGAAGGAGTTTTCTTAAAATTGAGTGTGTATTCATTTGTATTTTTCTAAAATTATCCTCAATTTCTAGAAACAAATTATTTTTATTAACCCTTTCAGTGTGCCACAAATGGCAATTAAAGTAGCCAAAATTCATCGTCACTATTTAAGAAAAAAAGTAGAAAAAAAGTAATTGATATATTTTATTTTAAAGGGGCGATATCAGTCTATTATAAGTCTCTTATATCAAATAAAGGTTCCACACTATACCCAAATTTTTTGGTTATCTTAATGCATCCCAGAAATTAAAATAACAACCCTATAATTTTCTCAAATATGTCTATGAAATATTGAGGTGTTTGTGTACAGGAAGTAAAATAATAAGTTGGGATTTTCATATTTTCGTTACTTTTGTGCAAAATTGTTTTTATGTTGATGGGCCACATATACATATGTAGTACGTGCTTACTTTAGAGAATGTTGTGTTAATTGAACTTGTTAGTACAGTTAGTTCAATAGATCTATGTATTGTATACTTACATATGTGTTTAAAATGATGATCATTTTAAACACATATATAAATTGGGTGTTGAGAGCATCTGGGGGATAATAATTTATGATTGTTGATTACTTTTATTTTCAAGTCCTACTTTGTTTGGGGCTCTGATGTTTTGAAGAGTTTTTTTCTCTGTCATAGGGACATTGAAGATCTCTGTTAATCATGAATTAATTAGTATACGGTTCTTTTCATATTTATATATTTCATTCAACACGTCTTCCCTTTGATTCAGAACACTAATAGAGGCTCTAATAATGGTGAGGGTAAAAGACTTTTGTTGATGTATTCAAGACAAAACTTTCAACCAACGATCCATGAATTTTTGAGCAGTTTTTGATTTGCAAAAGATACTTAGAGACAAAGTTATTTATCAATGATCATCTCTTGGCGAGCTGTCAACATTATCCGTAATTATTGAATACTAAGTCCATTGTTGCGAAGAATTGGCCGCTACCAACTGATTTTAGGTCTCTCCCACTGTTTAATTTCGTACGAAATGTTTGGTATTCACAAGATTAAAAGAAAAAAGTTATTTCTAATCTGTGAATAATTCTCAATTATTATTGAATAATTATTCTATAGTGAGAAGAATTAGCTAGATAACTGATTTTGGGCTCCCCCTCCCCCCTCCGTTTTCTGTTTGTATTGAAGTTTACGTAATAAAATATAGGTAAAGGCGTGTTATATTGGAGTCGTTCAAAGGCTTTTGTTGATGGATCCAAGGCAAGGTTTCACCAAATCATCAATGTATTTATTTGTCAGTTGTTGATTTGCACAAGTATTTATCAGTCGTTATGTTTTCTACCACGCCAGGAAGACTCCAGGTCAGGAAGATAAATTTCATTTATATTCATCCTGCGTTGAGTTTCCCATGGTGAGCGATATAATATGTAGTCTTTTCCTTAAATTTGTAAGATTTATACTTCATACTTCACAAAATTGGGCATGCTTTTCAATCTTTTTTCATGCAAATAGTGTCTCCAATATACATTAAGAAGGGATCTAAGTAAAGAAAAAACGAAGTGTAACTATTAGAAAAAGAAAAAAGTGGTTCAAACATATGCTCTATCTTAGTTTTTGCTCATTATTTAATAGGAGGTCGTAGTGTTTACTCCTTCTTCTGAAGTAAGGCATTCTCGCCTACCTTTGATCAAATTTTTTTAAATGTAAAATTTAAATTTAAATATCATAATAGCAATTTTCCTCTTTATAATAATAATTCATCCCCCCCCCCTCCACAAAAAAAAGTCATGTTACAGGCAGCTGTTAGTAAAGAGGGTCTTAATTCAGTAATACCATATGACTTGCTCACGCCTTCTCCTTGCGCTCTTACAAAAATATCATCTCTGAATATATCTTGTCTCGGGGTATCTTAGTGATTTACAAACTATTGCCTCTGATTGATTAGTGTGTTTACACGTGGATCTACTGAAATTGAATTAAATCTTCTTGATTTAGGAATATGTACCCCTAAAACAGAAGAACTAAGTTTTTTATTATTAAATTTTCAAAATATTAATGTATCCCTATCAAAAACTGATTCGTCCACGTGTCTTCTTCTTGTTTTGAAAATCAAAATCATGATACTTCAAAGTTCATATATTCACATATCTTATTTTTTTTCTTATGAATAACTTCAATAGATTCTCAACTTTATGTTTCCCCCCTTATTAAAACTGATTATAAGCCAGGAACAATGGACATTGTTTTTTCTTTAAATACTTTTTGAAATTAAAAGATATAATTTGTAATTTTCTGGGTCTCGATATATAGACGATTTAGATCCATATTTCGGTCCTAATGCGATCTTAGAATATAGGTGGAAAATTAATAGTTTTCATATTGTTGACCAATTTTTTGGATCTCAATATATAGAACGATTTGGACCCATATTTCTGTCCAGACTGTGATCTCAGACCTTATAATAAAATTTAATAGTAGACCTATTTCTTGGGTCTCAATATCTAGAACATTTTATATTGTCCCGATCCTTGAACCCATTTACTCTCTATTCCGGATTATGAGTGGTACTAATATGATTTATACAACTCATTTATCTCCATATGACGTCATATGTATGTCATGTTTGAAACATAACGGTCTTTATCAAAGATTCAGCTATAGAATTTGTCTAGACCGAGTTTTAAATGAGACCGATCTTAACCCAATTTTTGTTAGAGAAAAGTCCAGAGTGAACTTCTTTTAAGGACCAAATTAGTTTTAAGACTGGTCCATGAGTTTCAGACCAAAATCCAACTCTAACACATACCTTACTTGATATACTTTAAAGTATGTAAACAAGTGCTTAATGCATGGGCCTTCTTCATAGAAGAGGGACATTGCAAAACTACATATTATGTTGGTACATAAATACAACCTTGACACTTATTATGAAGGTCAAGTATTGTGCATAACATATGATTTTTTTCCCTCCTGAAAACAAAAAAGCAAAAAAATAATAATATTTATCTTTTTTTTCCCTTCTTTTTGCAAAAGATTTAATTAAATTTTTATCTGTGCTCAGATGATTAATTAACTTTTATTTTTATGTTGACACTCTGATTACATCATGTTTGTATGTAGAACTTAGATAGGACTGGAAGGATACTTTTATGTTATTTACATGGAGCATACAATTATGGCATCAAGGTTGTTCATATTATTATTTGACTGACTTATATTTTGACAGAATTTTTAATTTGTTTTAAATCGTAAATGACCATAATAGGAAATTTTAGCCAAAAATAGAAAAACATATTTGGAGGCTTTTAAAGAGTTTAGAGTTGATATTTTTGTAAAAAAAAAAGTGTTAGGAGAAGGTGAGAGCTATGATAGACCCTAATTAAGACCTTTTTTAAAAATCAGCTGTCTGTTATATGATTTTGGGGCGAAAAAATAAAGAGGAGAAACTTCTACATTTGAAATAGTGGAGGGAAAATATTAGAATTAGAATTAAGTACATATTTTATTATGAATTTTTACAACAGTTTACACCAAGGATAGGCGAGAAAGCTTACTTCAGAGAGAGAAGTTAACACCATCACGACCTATTAAATAATGAAAAATAAGGAAGATAGAGCACACGCAACAACTCTGTTTCCTTGACTATTTTTTAAAGATAGTTCCTTCATTAAAAACTACTTAACTCGAGTTATTATAAGGAGTCCTTCATAAACCCCTGTGTTTTTATAGACCCCCCAGTATTATACAGAGTACAACTGTTGTAGTTTTGTCGGCTAGATAGGTGTGTTTGGCTTCAGTTTAAAAAATGATATAGATTAAATATGTATTTAGTCCATAATCATTGAAAAGACAGATGATCCATTTTGCGATCCGTACCGGAGAAGACAATTGCAAAATATTGAAACACGGACCAGTCTTTTGTCTGGAGAGTCAGGACTGAAACAGTCTGGAGTTGATTATGAATCAACAACAAAGCTTGCTGATCACAAGATGAGGTCAAGATACTAGAGGGATTAGGGTGTCATTGCAAACTTGCAAAAATCATTGATGATTGATGGACAGTGTTTTAGGCCGGATTCTCCTCACCCTATGTGGCCAAGTGATTTGTTAATACCCCTCTTTGAAATATATATATATATATATTTATTAGAGATTGTCTAGGGATGTATTTAGGAATCTTAATTATAATTATGGAGTAGAGTACATAGGAAGTTGAAAAATTGATATTGAAAGGGAAGTAAAAAATGGTATATATAATACCTAACTATAAATATGAAGAGGTTGTGTGACTTATATTTTATTTATTTTTTCTATTGGGAAAATAATGATATAATATATACGTATGGACATTAACAAAATTAATCGTAAGAAGCTTTTATTTCCTTGGAAAATTCTAACGCTAAAAGCATAGTGAAATAAATATATGGAGGCGAGTTGATAGTTTTTTGTTTTGTGTAGAAGACGTAATTTTGAATATTTAGCTCGGGTAGAAGAATTCAGCTGCTATAAAGATAGATTGGGTAGAGAGGTTTCTTTGGTTTGAAGAACAGTTTTGGATTATTAAACGCTAAACTTACTCACTGTTTGTTTTTGTTTTTTACATCAGCTGAGTTATTTGAATTGATTAAATGATTGGCTAAAAAAATATCCCAAAGAGGAGGTAAAAATTTACTCCCCATTGGAATGTTTAATTCGTTAATAGCTCTGTACTTGTCTTCTTTTTCTACGTATCTTTTTTCCTACTCCATCGAATAGGGACTGTTTGATGTACAGGAATATTCTCTAGGGCCCCCTTTATCCAATCAAAAATTAACGGAATATCAAATTTGAAACACTAAGAAGTAGTCCCAATTTTTGTCAAAAAATTCAAATTACTCCGTTGCATCATTTCTTGCAATATAAACTTTGCTTTGAGCTTGGATTTTTCACATTTCATAATATTTTTGATAATAATGGTTGTTTCAAATCCTATTGAGTTTCTCCACCATATGAGTACCATGTATCTGGAAACAAGTCCTGCCGGACGATTAACAGTCCAAATTTTATTGTCATATGACGTTATTGTTCTGATGTTCACATTTGAAAACGCACAGAACGACATTAACAATTCATATATAGAATCGATCTAGACTTATCCGGACCGAATTTTTCTTTTGGAACAATCTAAGCCGAATTGTTATTTCTCGAATGACCCACATGGTCCCTCTATCTGTCTCCATCTTTTTGAGCAATATTATATCTACAATACAGTCAATATTATATATTTTACAACCCAAATCATACAAGTCCAGGTGATGTATGTACCTAAGGATTCGGCATAGATGAAATTGAGTCAATTATTATTATATTCATCTATCTATAAACACTATACACACATATACTTATAAAATATACATTATACACCTTTATGAGAGAGTGTGTTTTTTAGGGACCTCCTCTGACTTTCTCCATAATGTTTTGATAACATCTTTTATGCCATAAATAGGTTCTTGAAGTGAAGTGAAATGTAATCCATTCTACATAACTACAGAAAAATCTATATATGTATATATAAACGGTGAAAGTTATTGTGATTATCATATCAAAACCCTCTTTGATTCAACACTTTTTGGGCCTAAGACTTCAACGCCCATAGGTATGTAAAGAAAAAACATATTGATATGGACAATTTCTTTTGCTTTTACCCATACAAGGATATGGACCACTTACATATCTATATGTACTTATACAACAACCCCTTACAGTTGTTATTATATAGGCATAGTATATATGCGGTACGTTAACATAAAAACAATCTAGAACAAATATCAAAAAAAGGAAAAAAAATCCAATTCATTATTTTAGTACATTTACATACAAATTTGAGACATTACAGGATTTTTATTCAAATTTCTGGGATGGCTTAAGATGAATAAGTAACTTAGCTATAGCTTACCATCCTTTTTTGACTTCAAAGACTTCTATTGGCCCCGATATGGCCCTTTCGAATAAAATATGTTAATTTTGTGACGATGAATTTACTACTTTAATGACAATTTGCAACACAAACAAAGGATTATTAAGAAAAGATTGATGATAGAAATTGACAATAATAATCTATATAGATAACAAATGTAATCCACAATCAATTTTTAGAAAAATCATTCTTCATTCTTGCTTTTGTGTTGACGGGTCAAATATCTCATTGTCATCTTCATTCAATAAAAGTTTTTTTTTATAAATATGCAGTTAGTTTAAAGAATATTATTTATGTATGGATAATAATATTATATTTTCAGTTTGTCTTTTAGTTAATTAAAAGATTGTGTTTTTCTCTTTTTTTGCAATTATAAACATTTGTAGAAAAGACATCTGGAAGTTCTTCGTTGTACTACAAATTTAAATAATGTTTATGAACAAACTTATTGCTTTGGTCCTCAAACTTACTTATCTGTGTGTGCATATTAATAAGCACAAGAGTCACTATTTCAACTATGGCTGGAGTTATAAATCACAAGCATTTTCCGTATGGGAATAAAAAAGTAAAGGAATAGGTACTGAAAATACTGACACCTTGAATGTTTGGGAAAAGAGCAGATTAGATGTAATTACATTATATTAAATAAGCTGCAAGCAGCTGTGAGATGAAGGAAATCAACACAAGTCCCGTAGGATGGATCATATACATATTCTTTTTTTTTTTTTTTTGGGGGGCTTGGTTTTGTATTTTTTTGGGAAATAAAAACCAAAATTAAAACTTTTTGATAAAAATTTCCAAAATCCATAGCTATTCACAAACAAAATTGTTAATTTTTGGATAATCATTTTCAAAAAATTAATTTTTAGAAAAAAATTTCAAATGAAATTTCTAACATCTACATATATTCACGAAAAATTAAATTTATGAAAAAAAATTAAAAGCCGATCCCAAAAAATTTTGACAATTTAAAAATTAAATTTTTAAGAAATGTTTTCCCAAAATCCATAATTACACAGAAAATATTAAATTTTTAAGAATTTTTTTCCAAAAATCCATAGCTATTTACAGAATATTAAATTTTTCGATTTTTTTTTTCCAAAATACACAATTTTTCTAAACAAAAATTCAATAATCCATACCTACAAAAAAAATTGAAGTAAAAAGCAAAAAATTTTAAATTTTGGGAGGGCTACAGCCCCTTCAGCCGACCGCTGAGGACGCTCCTGGTACAAGTCCGCATTTAGCAAGGATATATTTATGCATGAATTACTCCTAATTCCCGTAGGACAAGAATAATGATAACTAGGGTTGTGAAAATTGTCTTAATCTTCGTAAAAATATATTTTTGTATAAAAA
The DNA here is from genome assembly GCF_016086655.4 of Lepeophtheirus salmonis. Classification (NCBI taxonomy): domain Eukaryota; kingdom Metazoa; phylum Arthropoda; class Copepoda; order Siphonostomatoida; family Caligidae; genus Lepeophtheirus; species Lepeophtheirus salmonis. The sequence goes on along the minus strand of NC_052138.2, from coordinate 14,458,000 downwards.
GTATAAGTTGGTAACCTTCAAAGTATTATTGCTCTTATTTAATATGTATCATGGAATATGGTCCATAAAATCATATCTGTGATGTTGGGGAAAATTGAATTTTTTGTGGGACCAATTCAAGAAATAGTTTAACACATTTATTTGATTTAAGAGACTTATATGGGCCCCGATATCTTACCTTTTCAATAAAATATGTCAATATAATTCATTCTTTCATTGTGACGATCAATTTTACCTTTAATAATACCCATTTGCGGATCACCCAAAGGGTTAATAAGAATAGTTTCTTAATAGAAACGGACCAGCATTCGTATAAAAATACACATGTAATCCAGTTTCAATTTTGAGAAGGAAAAAAAACATTCCAATTTGCTTTTGTGTTGACGAGCCACATATTTACTTTTAAATAGGTTTCAAATGTTGGGAAGGGGAGAAAAAAATATTTCATTTTTTGCTAAAGTGTTTATAGTTAATAATATGTTGGGCCTTTGTGTAGTACGTAAATCACGGCGTAGGTGTATGCGACTTTTAGAAGTATTTTACATTTGCTTTAAAGTTTACTTTGAATAATACCAGAAGAGAAATATGAATTATATTCACTTATAAATTAAGAAAGAAATTCCAAGGATCCATTTCAACCCACATATCATTTACTATTTTTGTACCCATATAAATGGCTCAAAACCTTCATCTTTTGATGAGTGGTAATCAAGGTTATATATATAACAATTCCTTTTAGATAAGCACTAAAAAGAAAAGAAAAATGACTTAATTAGTTTGCTATGGAAAACAAAAAAAATCCATCTGTTCACTTCTTAAACATTTTCTTAATTTTTGAAGTAATTACATTCGTATAAACTTGTAAATTTGTGTATATTCAAGGACAATCATTATATATATGTATGCAAGTACAATAATTCACAAGAAAATGATTCACTTGTTATGGAAACAGAATCGCATCAATAATTTTAATTCAAATGACCTCAAAAGGAATTTGTCACAAGGTGTGATCTTTTTTTATTGATAAATATTACGTACATATATGACTTGTAAATTCAAAAGCAAGCTAGAATGATTTTTTCCCGAAATGGAGTGTGGATTACATTTGTATTATTATACAAATTATACTCCATTTATACTAACAAATTTCTTTTATCAAACCTTTGGGTGTGTTGCAAATTTCCCTTAATGTAGTCGAAATCGATCGCGATGATAAGTTTATAGACTTTATTTGAAAGGAGCCAATATAAGTTTCTTAAATCAAATAAAGCTTTTAAATTATAGGTAAAATTATTTTATATCTTAAATCATCCCAGAAATTTGAATACAAAGTCTATAATTGACTTAAATATGTCCATGAAATATTGTACTTTATACACCAGCTCAAAACAAAAATCGTTCGTAATAGTTCTTAATGATAAGACTGTATCCATGGCGTGCAACGCTGTCAGGGTGGCAGCCTAAAGTGAATCCAAATTTGGATGAAATGTGTAGCAGAGATTCCTTTCCAAGATGTCTATGCTGCAAAGTCAAGGGGGTCATGGCTGAAGGAGGGTCAAATGGAGGTAGGTAGGTCAGAAGGCAGCCATATTCTACATAAGTTTTGGTTTTTCTTTTCTGCCAACAGGCTCTGTAGTCTTCTTGGCACTAAGATTTGGCGCGAAGGAGATCGCACTCGCGTTAATTTTTTTTTTTTGCTTCGATATTTTTACAACTAACACCATAAGATGAAAAACAAATCTTGTTTATTTTTGTTTCAGCTGTCGTTTGGTTGCGTAACGAAACCTGGTCACTAGAAATAAAGAGTAAAAAATTGTAGTTCAATGCAACTGCATGTTTGGGGTCCTCACATTGTATATATGAAGTAAAAAAAAATCATTTGGATGATCTCCTTTTCTTGATATCTGTTCATGATTATTTTTTTGTTGACGAACCATATATATTATATACGTCGGAAACCTGTTTCCACAATCCCTAAAAAAACATATATCTATTTATGTACATCGATTCATTACAATAACAGTTTCTTGAATTCGTATTTATTTTTGTTAAATGTGTTTTTACAAATTTGTTTTTTCCTTACTTCAAACAAAAAACATGTCATTGAAAATACACTTATTAATAATGTTTTCGAACTTATTCACTCCATGATTTTGCGGACTCAGCAGCGTTCTCTTTTATTCTACATAGCTTTTGCCTGTGTAGTTTGTAGACTTGTTGCCTTGAAGAAGTAAATTACTCCTTTATTTTCATTGTTCTACCTTCTTCTTCTCCTGTTAAAGTAGACTTCTTAAGAAAAAAAAAAAAGCGAAATTGAAAAGAAAATACAAATTAAGGTCGTTAAATTTCATTATGTATAACTTTAATCAATTGAATCATTAGTGTATTGGTATTAAAAAAAGCTATTTATGTTTAATTTGTAAATACTAACGATATATAATTAGTCGTATCATTAAAAATATGTAAAATATTTATTCAATATACATATATATTGAATAAATCCTTTTCTATTCATGAGACACTTGTATATATTCATGACATATGTGTGTTAGTTACATTTGAACATGTTAGAACCATATCGACAGAGCATAATGATTGGCACAAACAGATGTGCAATGATCATAGATACGCCAAGAAAGAAATGAAATACTTTTTTGTTCATATTATTATGCATTTAAATCAGGCGTTGCGTTACGAGAAAAATTTCTCTCTCAACATTTAATTTAATGATACTAGAAAACTCAGCAACGGCATTTCAATACTTTTTCGACTAAAAATATCAAACAAAGCTGTCGTTAAGGGTAATTCATAGAGGTGTATAAAATGGGTGGGAGTAGCTTTTTCTAGTTTTGAAAAGTATTTTTATATTTTCACAAGCCTTTGTCATTATTATTTAATTCTTGAGGAGAGAACATCTAGGTACAAAGTAATAAGTAGTGGTCACGAATTGACAGAGAGTAACAGTAATGATTTTTCTAGAGTTATAAGTACATCTAAGTTTTTACTAGACTCGGAGTAGAATTGACGAACGACTTCCGAGTAATTCCAGCTTATATACACTTGCTATAAACGGAGTGGGATTTGAGTTTGTTTCCTTCCCCTCACAGCTGATCGCAGCAGATATAATAAAACATTATAACAACTAAGCTGATCTCCTCACAAATATTCTTCAAACTGTCCACTTTAATGTTCTGTTTCTTTTAATTTTAAATCCTGCCGGCACATATATTATGGTCATTCATATTTAATTAATTAATGTATTAACGCTAGCGTATTGCGTTAGTGGACCATGTAACCTAGAAAATTAGCGGAATTAGGGGTAGTGTATAGTTGTATACTACAGAAGGGACTATCGACTCATAAAGGCCAGTCTTTAATAGTTAATTATTCAAGTGCCTATTAAGTTATATTTGATAATAGAACAGACACAAAAAAAAAAAAAAAACATTAGATATTTGAATGATTACGAAGAATTAAAATGAATTATTACTATTATTTAATTATCAGCAAAATAACAAAAACTGAAGGCTACATACTATGTAGGTATACACTGTGATTACGAAACCACAAGCTTCATTAGTCCTCAATTCCATGACTTAAGTAGTGTTCACTCTTTTAAGAGATAACTACATCAATATACCCCAGGAGGCAAAATTAATTAAAATGTCTATATTTCCCCGAGTCATGGTGCAATTAAATCGATTTCTTTAAATGGCAGTGAGTGAGTAGTGGTATATCTAGAAAATGGAACGCTGTAGTGTAATCAAAGAAAATAAAGGAGTTGATCTTTTTGAATATAATAAAAAATTGGCACGGAGCTTTGACACTTTTTAACCATTTAAAAAAAATGGTTCATTTCATCTATTGTACTATTACAAAAAATATTACATAATATACATATATATATACAATAGTAACCCCTCAATAATACATGAGATTCCCACTTGCTGAGAACAGGTGTGTCTCATTCTTAAGGACGACGAATCTAGAGCCTGATTGACCTCGTTAAAATCTTCTTACGTAATCCTCAAAAAAGATATTTACTCCATGGATACGAGTATGTCATTTTGCTTCGAAAAAACCTTTCATAATTTACGCATGTCTGTAAATCAGTCTTTCTTCACCACGTATTGGTGGGTATTTAGATCTTACATAAAAATGTCTACAAAATATTGGACTGCATATATGAAGTAATAAATATTTTTGGTATTTTCTCTGTTTTAGTTCGAAAGTATTTTATGTTAAAGCAACATTATAGAAATGAAATGTTGTCTTTTATTTTCCAAAGAAAGGTCGTCACGAGTAGTAACTCGTGACGTTTTAAGATTCTAAAATTGAGTAACTGAGGAAAAAAAAAGAAGTTCAGAACCACTCCAGTAAATAATGGACTTTATTGTTCGATTGATCTAGAAATGAAAAACTCTGTATGTGGCCCGTCAACACGAAAACAAGCTGGAATGACTTTTCTCTAAAATGAAATTACATTTGAATTTTCCACAAATAATCGTCAATTTCTATCAATAAATTATTCTTATAACCCCTTTGAGTGTGCACTAAATTACACTAAAGGTAGACAAAATGGATCGTCTCCATAAAAAAAAGTGAATTGATATATTTCATTTAAAAGGAGCGATATCGGGGCCAATATAAGTTTTTAATACCAAATAAAGCTTTTATACTATAATTAAATTCCATGGTTATCTGAACTCATCCCCGAAATTTGAGCAACTAGCCTATAATGGACTCAATTATGCCTTTGAAATATATATCTATATAGGAGAAAAATTGAATCTTTTTGATTTTTCTTCAAGATTGTTTTTATATTGACGTACCACATACTCTATAGCAAAATCCGGACTGATTAACTTAGTCTAAAAGGAGTTATTCTTGTGTACAAACACATTGTGGTTAACTTTAAATAAAAAATTGAAATATATATATGAATGACTGTGGACAGTTATGTACCACTGTAGAACGATGCAGCGTTATCTCTACCATAAAATCTAATGACTTTAAGGTTTACCAAACCTACCTATTTATTATAGCTACGCATTAAGCACCGTTATATATATGTATGTAATTAACCTATTACTGCAACGCCCTTACATTTAATATACATATGATATATACCCAAGTGTAAAATTGACAATGAAAAATACTACAATAATATTTTAACGAACCAAAAATTTATATTGTATATAAAAATTAGACTCATTTTATAATAAATTATTATAAATAAAGGTTCGTCAAATAAATTATGTTTTTTTAAGACCATTAAAAAAAAGGATGAATGGGTGTTCATTCGATTCCTTATTTTTTCAATTTGAAATATTATTTGCTTGCATTTATATATGTGTATGTTTTACTATACTTAAATGTTAAAAGGAAGTCCTTAAAGGACAATTAGAGAGAGAGGTCTGGATATATGTGGTGCGTCAACATACAAACATTCTTGAACAAAAATTAAAAAAGATGGAAGAAATCACATTCAAATTGTATTCAAATTTGGAGGATAAGTTAAGATACGTAAGAATGTTAACTTTAGTTTAGAATCTTTATTTGATTTAAGAGACTTATATTGGGACTGATATCTCCCCTTTCAAATAAAATCCATCAAGTTATTATGGTGGCAATCAATTTTGGCTATTTAAATGCAATTAGCGACACACCCAAAGTAGAGTAAACTTGTATTATCCGAAACCCAAATCGGCTTCTGATACCAAAACTTTTATATTTTTGTGTTAGCGAGGTAACGCCTTCCTCATAAACACAAAAATGTACACTGTATTTGGTTGTCAGCTGTCGAAGTTTATTTTTATTTTCCTCTAATCAGTGTTTTCAACATTCATTAGATGGATACGAATGATTTCTTATGAAGCAGTAAATAGTTATCAACTATTATTCAATAATTATTCCATAGTTGGAAAAATCGGCCAACTTCCAACTGATTTCGGGCTCTTTCTGTTTCTTATCAGATGAGAGGTTGCGAGATACAATAAAGGTAATGACGTATCCAATGTTATTATAACAATAGTTATAATAATAACTATTGTTATCTTTAAATAGTAATAACATTAGGTTATTTATTGTTTTGGCATGATTAATGAGCAAAGATGTACCCTTAATCCTGAACCTATTTTATTTAGGCCTGAACTTCGGGTAAATGCTTATAAAATCTAGACTCGTATATAATTTTGGTTTTAAATCTGGATCGGAAAGTTAAGGTACCTGACATTTAACAGAATATTTAGGTCTAAAGATCCGAACCGACCTGGATATTTAGAAAATGTGGATCCTATCTTTAGACCAATGGAAATTGACGATAATTCGTATAAGAATACAAATTTATTTCACAATTCAATTTTGAGAAAAATCATTCTATAACGCCTATTCTTTTAAATAAGGTTTTTAGAGGATTAAAAGCCATACTTCGAAGTGAAATAACTATATAGAAGATTATTGAAGGTAATATCAATTGATAAAAAACATTCTTTGATTCAAAAGATAAATTATATATTAAGTTATATTGAAAACAGTTCCTATAAAATGTGTCTAATCATACAAAAATCCAGTAAAATGAAAGATCATTTATGGAAGCTAATATATATTTTTTTAATATTTATTTCAAAAGCTTTATAGTATAGCTAAAAATAATAGATAAACCTTATTTTATAACTTAAAAAGATTTGTCGTCAAAAACAAGTTCGGTTTTGATAATTTTTTTTCAGTTGAACTATTTATATCTGTTAGATTATTTAATAAATAGGCAATTTAAGATTGCGTAAAAATGTTTCGAAATTAAATATGATATAATTAAGTCGATTATTTGACTAATTGTAAGAAGTAATTAATATTTTAAAGGCATGAAGATATTCCCAAATTTAAATATGTATATGTTTAAATATTTTGTCAGATCCCGAAATCTCCAAAAATTGAGAAACCTTACAAGAATAATACTTATGGCCCATGAAAACAAAGGTAATTTTAAATGTGTTTCTCAAAATTGAGTATCTATTACATTTATACAAATATTTGTAAATTTCTATTAACAAATTATTCTTATTAACTCTTTGGGTGCTTCTCAAATGGGCCTTAAATTAGGCAAAATTCATTGTTACCATATAAAAATAAGAGAAATGGATATATTTTATTTGAAAAGGCCTTACCTGGACCAATATATGTCCCATAAATCAAATAAAAGTTCAAAATTATAGCTAGAATTCCTAATCTCATCCCGGAAATTATAATACACAGCCTATAAAAATTTAATTTTTTCTGAATATGTATGGTTTTATTGAGGAAAAAAATTCCCAAAAGTTTAAATTTTGTAAATAGTTGTAAATTTTTGAAAAAAAAATTATTTTTTTATTTTTTCACCCCCAAAAAAAAAAAAAAAAAAAAAACACACATCGATGTACATATAATCCTGCACAAGCCCCTGATAATTCATTTGAGTATGTCTTTGAAATATTGGGCTGTATATAAATAGAGATTTTCGCATTTTCTTAATTTTGTTCAAGATTTATTTCATGTTGATGCACCACAATTAATATTACTACTTTTTTTTTTAAATGTGTTGTTGTCTAGGACGAAGCAAAGTAATGATGCAATCATGTTTATCAAAGAGATGTAATAAGGATATATTATGAACATATTTTATGTTTTTATATGCACGTCCCTTTAAATTGAATTAAAATGCTTTTACGGCCCACATAATAAATCATCCTTACATACATACATAGAAGTAGGAGTTGAACATACCTAGTACCAACATAGAAGTGATGACATGATTCTATTATTTTCTTTTTTTGATTATTATTATTATTAAATAGAAAAAACGTCAGTTGGTTGACATTTTAATCTAAATATATTATTGGACATACATACCTACATGGATATTTTATATATGATTAGCATAATTGCGCTTATACGTCATATTAACATAATCATCACTGATGCATAAAACATGTCCTGTTGGGTGATGTAAAAATAAATTAAAGCGAAAATGAACGTGGTAAACCTCATAATTTGAAGAATTATTGTTTAGCTGTCATGGCAAGTGTTGTGTCGGTCCTAATATACCCCCTCCCTCCCCCAAGAAAAAAGGAATTTCTGCTTTTTACTATAATTTTTTTCGTCATTGGGGCAAATTATGAAGCGAAGCAAAAAAATTATTATTTAAAATTCTTATATTGATATAGAAGAGGACGTCATCTAGGAATGGAAATTGGTACTAAAGGAATACTTGCGGTCATTTTAACGTTGTTGTTTTTTTTTTTAAATAGCTTTGTCAAATAGTTTTTCGATGAGTTTCTTAATGACTCAGTCTTTTAAATTTGCCCAGTTTTGTTCCTATATTGTGAATATATTTTATAAGTATGTACATTGTATAATTAAAAAGTATTAATTGAGGAGTTTACAAAGGATTTTGTTGCTCTTTTATTGCAATACCTCCTTGGAATGGGATTGTTTTTTGTTTTTCATTTCAATATAAAACCATGAGATTATAACATTTGTCACTTCACGTCTCAACAGTAGAAAAAAAGTTTAAATACATAATCAATATAATTACAAATATATGGACATGATATATAAGAAACTAAGGCGTCCATTAATTGTATATGAGTTTTCGGGTCAAAGGACATGGGAAGAGGGAAGTTACGCCTCCCTCCTTGTTACTATGACTCATAAAGTAGTTACATTCATTTTTATTATCTAATAACTAAAAAAATTCCGTATTCCTTAAATATGTTTTGACTCCCAAGTTTTTTGCATATTTGAATAATATTAATACGTACTTAAAGCAGTTTTACAACATAAAAGATCAATCTTTTTGCGACTTTTTATAAGGGCAAGGATCAAATGAGGAATAATCTAGTAAAAGGATTGAAATGTGATATTATTATGTTCAAATATCTATAGCAAAGGCAATATACATGCATAATATTAAAGAGCGTACAAAATTAAATATGTCTCATTCGTTTGAAATGACGGACAAAAATTGTAGTCAATGTATTTAATAGGTAAAATCAAATTTATATATTCATAATGGTCTAAAGAATATATATTTCACAGACATATTTCAGTGTTTTACATTAAAGTATTGGATATATATATATATATATTGTACAAGTTTCAACCAAAAAATGACACTAATAATTTTAAATGAAGGATTTACAGTACTTGGTATAAGGATCATGCAATTATTGAATATTCCATGGAAGGTGTATATACTCATGATGTTTTTTTAACTATTTGAATACAAATCACTAAAATATAAGTATACTGTGGTACATTATAATTTTCAAATGTCCACAGATATATTACTCATAAATACTTAATAACCAAATAATTTAAATTAATAAAAATGAAATGATATTATCAAAGTATATATTTTTCTAATTAGAATGACTAATTTTGTAGTATTATATCGTGATACTGTATTTTAAGACAAAGAAATTGTAACTTTACAGACATAGCCACTTGTACACAACCTATGTTTACAAATAGTATGATTATTTTTTTTCTACCCAAGAAATACATTAATTAATAATTAATCAATCTTACAAATGTGAACCGTGAATTTTTTTTTTTTTTTTTTTTTCTCCAAATTGACTGTATTTGTATTTTTATACAAATTATCCTTTGACTGTATCACAAATTGCACTTGAAGTAGTCAAAAGGGTCACAATAAAACAATAAGAAATTGATATATTGCCCCCGATATGGATCCCTTCAAATAAAATATAAGTCTCTGAAATCAAATAAAGGTTCTGAACTATACCTTAAACTCTTGGGAATCTTAACTCATCCCAAAAATTTGAATACAAAGTTTATAATGGAAACTCAAATATGTCAATGAAATATTGACCTATTGATATAATTGAAGTAATAAAAAAAATGGGGTTTTCCTTTTTTGTTCAAGATTGTTTTAATGTTGACACACCAAGAATTCTTAATTCACTCAGTTTACAAATATTGATTTTATATATAATCCTTTATTATGACCATACATGTATTAATCAAGTGTAAATTACTTTTGTTTTTTAAATTAAATTTTGCAATTTTTTACAGAATTGATGTATTCTCAAAAAATATTGCTTCAACTATTAATGATTTATATTTTCTATTAAAAATTATTCAATTATTTAGAGCCAATGTAAGAAAAAAATAACAGACCAAAATGTACTGAAGAGTTCATTTTTTTCCTGTTTTTTTATTTTTCGCTGTTAGAATTGTTATTTAATTCCCAAATTTAATTTTCTACTACATAGAATAATATACCAAACTGAAGAGAACATTTTTGTGTACTCAAAAAAGACTTGGAATAGCCCTGAGGGTTTGTTGCGGAGTTATAATTGTAATTCCTTGTTGAACTAAGAGTAGAATTAAAGATCGACGTTGGAGTAATTATTCCCTGAGTCCTCATTTATTTACTTCTTCCCCTCGTCACAGCTGCTTGTAGCTGATTTAATCATGACAGTTGCTCTCCTTGCAAACATTCCTTAAATTTTCAAGGTTACTATGTTGATTTTCGGTGTTTTATTTTCTAACATGTTCAAACTGCTACCAATTTTCATCACTAATAATGAGGATAGATCCAGTTAGACAAGTTCCAATATATTCATCCCTAAAGAAAAATCATAGCACCGGCTATGAGTAGACAGCTAATGAATTGAAACTTTTCCTAAAGATAAATGTAAGATCTTGTAAAAGAGTCCCAAAAACGACTTGATATTTTTCAAACAAGATCATTAAGAAAAAACAAAAACCTTTTTTTCTGAAAAAACCGCCGTTCTATTAAAAATGAATCAAATTCTTTATAAAGAAAAGTTTTTAATATTTTTGGACAAATGAAAAGGACCATATTTTACCCACCCCAATTAAATCACCTTATATTAGAGTCATAAAATTTAAAAAAAATATTCAAACAAAAAAAAAGTATACCTCTGGCCCTGATAATAATCCACATGATTAGAAACCCTAAGTGTAATAGAACAAATCTAGATATTTATAATATATGCACTTAATTCTGTGTACCAGTAACGTTGCTATCCCTTTGATAGGGCTCAACATTCACGAAAGTGTATGAAGCCCCCCAAAAAATAATTAAAAGATCCTATATATATGAGTAATTATATTACAGGGTTGATCATTTTTGGGATTAAGCTCCAGCCCTTCAAATAATGAAAGTTAACATCGCCCTTGGTGTGAATATTATATATTAAGATTCCTGGCTATTTCAATGTAATCACGAAATTTGATTATTATTATTAAGTCCATAATCTACTGAAATAGGCCTATGTAATATTGGGGCATTTTATTGTAAAAAATAATTGGAATTTCGAATTGCCTATTTATTAATACATCATAAATACAGGGGTTATACGCCTATTGTGGTTTTTGGGAACAAGAAAAATCCGAGTTTCTGTTGGAAAATTAGTACTAAAACCCCGTAAAAAGGGAGAAATTATTTTTCAATGTCGACTTTTTACTTTTATCCTTTGTTTTTATTATGGTTAGGACAATAAAAACATTTTCTTCATCATAAATTATTTAAAATAATGTATGCCTGACCCGATACCTGTAAAATACTTGTAAAAATTTAATCTTAATCGGGTGTTTACTTGATTTTCATTCCGGTTATTTCAATACTGTAAAATTTAAATAATCGGAACTTTACCAATATTTATTCAGCAACCTCTTTAATTGCAAGTTTATATGTTATGTAACAACCAACAGTTTTAAGTCTAGTGATCAAATCAAACCATAATAGCACACAGTTCTATTATATGAAAATATAGGCATAGTATGAAGTAACTCATCAACAACTCAAAAAATATTTTTTACCTCAACATATAGTTTTTTTTATTATCTATTATTTTTATATAAATAAACACGATATGAGGGGAATGTACCGCACTTTACGGGGATTCGAAATAATTCCAAACACCCCGTGTTTGAAACCTCATTATGTGGAAACCTCCTTTACCTATTCAGTAACAAAGATTCATGATTTTTATTAAAATAAATTTGTGAGTTTAAAAATAGAATGATAAGTCTTACCCTTATTTTTATAAAAAGATGCTCTTGTGTGGGTAATTGGGGGGAAAAGTAGATAATTAAAAGGAGTGGTATAGGCCCTGAAGTCCTATATTAAACAAAAAGCCTTAATTTTTAAAGAAAATGTTCTCTTGTAAGGAATGAAAATTACCTTGTTCATACATACACGGAGAATCAATCAATTATTATTATTTTGCAAAAAGTACATACAAAAAACCAGTAACAACAAAAGTTATATGAACTTTAAATATAAATACACAACGTACTTTCATGTGCATAAATAACCTACTTTCATCGATTACATGTTTTGTATTAATCGATGGATTATTATGAATGTAACTGTAGGTATACACGAAACACGCTATTCCTAGAACGATTCAGTCGTTAATTGAGTGTATTATGTTACAGTGAGCCATTGCTTTTACAAACAGTTTTCTCATACTAATAAAGGGCTCGTAAATGAATAAGCATATCGCAAAATGGGATCCTTTGGCAAGGGAATAGTAATGTACATAGATATAAAAGTATCCGAGTGCTTGACTTCTTCATTCTTCTTCAACGCCCACATTATCCAAATACAGAGAGGGAATCTTTCTAAAGAAATTTCTGTAAGTACGCAGTGTATTTTATCTGTATGTAAGCATACCATAAATCATTCTGATAATATGGCTTATTTGAACATATGTATGTATTGTACAAGTAAACAGTATATATGTGCTTGGATATACGAGCTTCCGTAAGACCTCTCTCATAGATTGATTTCAGCATTATTTATTATACATATATATGTATGGAAAAAAAATGCAAGGGCTTAGAGTTTATTTGTTTCTATTTTTAGAAAAGGAACAAAAGTTATGAATAGGTACTAATGATATGCGGGTTGATTTTTAACCTACTGGTTATCCGCAGGTGGGTTTGTATATTTTTAAACTGCAGTTTCTACAAAAATGAGCTTACTTAGTACAGTGATTCTCAACAGGCGGGCGGGGTCAATTCCAGTGCATTTCTTACGACCTGCGAAAATTATTTAACTGCAATAATAAAATACTAATAAATGCTTATGATTTGGTATAATTAACCTTGATGGGGTTTTTATGAGAAGACCGACATGCAATTGTCCCAATTATTTATGGAGGGGTGAGTCAGTTGCTACCATTGATAGGTAAAATCATAGAGATAAAATACAAATAGTGCTTACGATGAGCAAAAGCAAAGGATTTTTTAAAGCCGAAAGTTAGTTAACCAAAACAATAGAAAATATAAAGTTATTTACACATCAATCACTCCAGTTCTTGAGTGGAATCATCCTTTACTTTTTTTTAAACAGAAGTGTTCCATAAAAAAAATATAATCACATGTAAAAAAGAGTGAGGATCGAACATAAAAATATTTGAAGCGCCCTCTATATTGCTAAGATACCTATTTATTGTTACTACAATTTAAACGTTTTGGTCAACTACGACAGCGTCAACTTCTTCTTCACATCTCGTAGATTAATGGGATGAAAAATAAACACACTTATGAGTATTTATATTAGATAATGAGGATTACGAAAACCAGTGTAGTCGCAATCTTTCAAAGGATTCACGAGCAAATTACAGTCATTAAATCTATGGATAAATAAAAATAATCAAACTTTAATTACTTTTATCATGTTTATATTATCTACTGTCAAAGAATAATTAAAGGCAGTATTTCATTAGCCGTGAATGGTCCATGAGAAGATTTCTTTATCTGATTCTAGCTAACACCCAAAAACTGTTGAGAGTCCCTTGACTTTTAATGAAATGTTTCTTACTCAACAAAAGTGTACCATTTCTTCAGGGCTAGAAACTCCAGTAAGTCCACCCATTCTCACGCTTCTATGCACCACATGTAATTTCAAACATATTTTTTCAAACATTGTCAAGGTAACGTTGGGGGGGGTATCATCATTAAATTTGATGTGAGAAACTTTCTTTTGATAGCCGACATTGAATGTAAGGGTTGAGGGTGCAGGCAAGGTCTCTCCTAGGATCTTTCTTTCGCGATGAATATTCTTTTGCAAATCTTCCGACTCATATCCGACACTAATATGTGTTAACTTTTTTTATGGAATATAAAGTATGGGCCCTTTCATTTTGCCATAACGAATAATTTTTTTCATATTTATTGAATTACTTTTTTTTTACAAAACAATGCTTACTTTAGTTTTTTAATTACCTTTCATAAAAAGGTCAAGCCTTTTTGGGGTTCTTTTTCTCGACTGTATCAATTTTTATTTTAATGACTTTTTCTTCCATATCTTTTGGAAATTTTATCTAGTCGTCATTGGATGAATAATCCAAACTTTGCGGCAGAGAATTTCGACTCTAATAGTCCATGAGAGTTGCATGTGGCACCAGCCCTGGCGGTAAATTCTTTTATGTATTTTATGAAAAGGTTTATAGGCAATTTCGTATGTAAAGTTCTAAATTTTAAATCTATTTTATTTGTTTGAAGGGCGATAAATGATTAAATATTAGGTTTATTTTCAATTTTCTATAATAATTAAATTAGATAAAATGTTGCGGACTGAATAGAGTCAGGTTACATAATTCAAAAGATGTGGTACTCACAATCTTTAAAAAACAAACAACCGATCATTTATAGTTACTAATAAAAGGTTATCCACAATGCAGAATAAATGCATCTCTTGGACTCTCTATAATTACAAAAATAACAGCTGATATAGCTTTGTATACTTATATGTACAATATAAGTATACCTATAATTAATGAACTCCTCTTCTCTGACTGGCACTCCTTCCTCAATATTAGACAGCAAAAGAACTCAAAACTCCTTCCCCATATTAATCATAATTTGTTTTTCCTCCTTTAGATAATTGAATGACATCTTCTCTCCTCTTAACACTTTCTTCAACAAATCCCCCTTCCAGGACTTCTCATCATCAAAATCCACAGTCATAATTAATCAAAATCCTCTGATCACCCAGTTCCAAATGAGGAATGTATTTAAAATCCTTTGTTAGTAATACCAAATGACGGGAAAGTGTGGTGATCTGAGAATCCCTGACGAGACAGAATCCAATTCAAGCTCGAATTGCTCCCTGGATTTGAGCCGAGTTGAAGTGAGTGATGAACTAAACGTGAATCGATGGTTAATGCGAATCATGAGATTAGGATCTTCATTCATATCCAGTTCACCAAATCATTATCAGCGGCGTAAATCTGCTGTTGAGTTGAGTGGAGTACGTGGGCATCCCAATGCCTTGACACATCGGAATAGACGGTTCTCGGACTCGATATCCAGTCCTCTTGGATTTCATCATGGGAATATCCAAGGCCAATACCATTCCTCATCTAGTCAAGCTGGCTCTACTCACAATAACAACTTGTCTAAATTCTACACAACGTCTTCGAGGAGTCGACGAGGTTGTTTGGAATTTGATATTTTTTTAGGGCTTTTAACTAAACATATTTGTGTGAAACGGGTTTAAATTGTAACATATATATTTAGTCAACCAAAAAGGGTGTGATTAAAGATCAATTCAATACATAAATTGAACGTATATCCACCTTATTTAAAAATCATGTCAGAAATCGCGACTTTTTATCAATTTGAAGGACTATGATTTATGATCAAAAGTTCTTTCAATGATCATGTGTTACTCATAAATCTTACTTTAGTATATTTTTATTCAAACACATCATGTTCTGTTAATCACTAATAACCCAGTGAAAATGAAAATTAATGATGAAATATTGTCAGATACCCGCATTTTTGTAATACAAATGTACATCAAATAATGTTTTACTTTGTCATTCAACTTTTTAACAAGCTATGTGTAGAAAAGTAAGTAATGTTGAGTTTAGTATCACGGCATTTTATGAAACTTAATTAATAACTGTATAATAAGCATGTACATGTGTCAATTACAAGTTGAAACAACATACAAATGTAATGATTATGGAAAAGGTTGTGTGACTCTTTTTATATAATGTTCCGTGATTTTATTTATTTATTTAAGTAATAAGCTTTTTAAATCCATATAGCTTTATAAATGGCTTCATTTTTTTAAATATATACATTTAGTTATTGTGATCATAATTAGCAACTTATTATTAATTTATTATATATTTAACAATACTTAATATGGTATTGAATCGTAATTAATAAGGATTAATATTTAACTTGTTGAGATTTCTTCACAGACGAAATTTTACGCCTCTCTAATTTTCCTAATTATTGTTTTTGTTTCTACTTTCAGGCTCAATGGAGCAAACTAATCTATTACGCATGCGAAATAGCAATCTGGGCCAATCTGCTCCTTCATTATCGGCTAGTCTGGTAAGTCATTATCTTATTAAATACTTTTCATCCGCCCCAATAACCAAATATAACCGCTCCGTTCTGACTTTATAATTTAATATTTGTCTTTGTTATAATGCGTAGGTACACAGAAAAAGTTCTTCTTTTCAGAGAGTTTGGCTTATATACATAATATGTTATGTAGAGCAACATCGATAGAAGGAACCTTTCCCCCTATTTCTGAGTATCCACATACTTATAATAGCTAGAAGAAGGAGAGGTTTCGTGTTAGTTTTTCTCCCCCCCCCTTTCTTCACTGTAGCAGCTTCTCAGCTCGGTTCTCCACCATTCCCCCTTCCTTTTCAGTTCTCTTTTTTCTTCTCATTGCTCTTTTTTATTTTTGACGACTTTCATCGTTGTTTTCGGTTTCATTTCAACATGACTGACAGTACTCTGTTTCTCTATGTGTTAATAGTCTGACTATTCCTTGTCGCGTAGAAGAAAAGAAGATATATATACATATATACTCCTTGACCATCATTAAAAAAAACAAAAAAGTTGGAACATTTTCTGTATAGGGTAAGACACTCTCATTGAAAAGTACACATCACTGTTTTAATAATATGAAAACTCTCCTCAGGGAAAGTCAGATTCGAGCTGTCAATAGTCATTATTAATTAATCTATAACAATCTTCTTTTTATACCTATAGACTATAAATAGAGTGAGTTTTTTTTTTTACCCATGGCATGTGTTTAACCTAAGGACAGTAGCAAATGACTAACTCCTTCTTTTGTTCTTCCTCATTTGATTGGAATGGAAAAATATAAATAAAAGATATTAAATAAATGCCATTAAATAAGCCAATAATTTCGGTTAGGAGTGTTGTTTTACTGACTCAGGTCTATTTGTGAGGGGGGATATGCGTTCTATAGGTATTAGTTAATTATCTGATTCTAAAAGAGGTAGAGTACCTTTTTTGATGAGTTTCAAGTTTTGATTTTTTTTTTTTTTAATAATATACAATCATATACAAACTAATTTTTTATGTTCCTCACGATCCAGTATAGTATTTATAATTAAGTTTTGTTTGAAAAGCTCTGGATATCAAATTGCAAAATACATATAATAAAATATATTATATGTATTTGAATACAAAAATAATAATATAAATTGGAATGGATATCTTTGCCTTGATGTTTTGGAGAGAATAGCAATTAAATTACTCTTTTCTTCCGTATTCCTAGTAGTAATTCTCTAGCTGTCTTTATCTGCAATTTCAAATCAATTCAAATCTCGCAACCTCTTAGATTCATCTTCCTATTATTTTAATATTGAACCAATTTTTTTTTTTTTTTTTTTGCATAAGCTTAATATACCTAAGCACATTGCTTATTCACCTCATCTATTTGGTAGAAGGGGGATCATAGATTCCCAGGTACATAATCGTAGGAATGAGACAAGACGCCTCCATAATAACGCGAATATGTCCAGTTATAGGTCAAAAGTTGAACTGCTACGTTTTACTTACAATGCAAGCCCCTTGAGCGACGTAATTTTCATCTCCAATGTTTTAAACTACTCACGCATAGATAACAGAGAATATTGTTTTTGCTGTATATGTGCTAAAGGTTTGTTCTTCAAATCTTAAACACAAATAAGTACTTTATACTTTATTAACTGTGCTGATTTATTTAAAGAAACAGTCCCAACTTAGTAATGTATTTAAATAAATTTCTACAATAATTTATTTTGTTAATATGTTGTTCACTTTTTCGTTGTCACGAAACCTCCGTCTCTCTCTTCTTTTTGTTTTTATTTAATGGACTTTTGTTTTAAACCACAATGTGTTTAAATTTTTATGAGGATGTTAAAGATGTGACAATGTACCTACTTAATGCAATGAACTATTGTCTATTCCGTGTCAACCAATGTAATTTAAAGGAGTTAAATATAAAATAAATTTGCATTTAAATCAATATGAATTTTTTCATGTTTTAGTAGATATGGTCTATGACAAAAAATATGTACGCGCTTTACTTAAGTTATTTATGACACCAAAGGACCTAAGCAAGTCGAAACATATTTTATATTTATGGATAATAGCTTCTAGAATATGATCATCTAAATACACATGAAATATCAATCTTGGTTTGTACGTGATTTCATATTATGTCTTTTTGCCAGAAGGAAATCAATTTTAGTAAAAGGATGATATGCCATTTATCGCGTTATACACAAAATAAATACATAGAATCCAAAAATAAATGACAAAACATTAGCGATTAAATATTTACAATTTTAGAAGAAGAAACGTGTTGTGCATTTCAACATAAAAACAACATTGAACCAATATCATGTAAAGGAGAAAATCCCTATATATATATTTTTAATTTCAAATATACATATTTGAGTCATTTATAGGCTTTTTATGCAAATTACTGGGATGAAATAAGATACCCAAGAATTGTAACTATATTTTAAAACATTTATTTAACTCAAAAGACTCATATTTTCTCCGATATGACCCCTTTCAAATAAAATTCTTCAATCTCCTTTTCTTTAATGGGAAATTTGCCATTTTTAAATGCAATTTGCGACACACCCAAAGGTTTAATATGAATACCAATATAATCCATAATCAATTTTAAAGAAAATTATTCTAGCTTGCTTTTGTGTTGAGTTGAAGGGCCACCACATGCAGTCTTCATAAAAGTATGAATCATAATATTAGAAAAGGTTGAGTGATTAAATATGTAGGCGACTCACATCAATAATCTTGCAGTTTTTAATTGTAATAATTATTAATCAACACACACTTTGAGTGGATAATTCTGGAGTTCACATAACACCTCTGCTGGTGTATGTAGAAACTGATTTCATAGTATATTTTTCGTGCTAGAGGGAAATCAATTTTGTTAAGAGGATGATTTTACAAAAAAAACAAAAAACATATATATATATACACCTCTGTGCATAGGTACATTTACAACCATAGGAAAATTGATGGATATCGATGTTTTCACTTACTTTTGGCTCAGTGTTCTTTTTTAGTAGTTGTTATTTTTTTGTTATGGAATCTTATAGAGAGAATGACTCATCACCAATTTTTCTTTCTTTTTCTCTCTGACTTCTCCCTTTTTTTATATCCCTTTAAACACATTACGTATTTTAGTCACATATAAACTCCGATGAGTACCATGGACGGTACAAGTATAAAGATATTATAAGCCACATACATATTTAGTCTGTATAAATACAATATTGAGACAGGGCATTCCCTCTATTACAACGAATAAGGAAGTAATAAAAATATCCGTCTTGGTTTCGGTATCATCCATCTCTAAATGGGTGATATTGTCCATGTAAATCACAGAAAGTGGGTCGGTTTCCTTCTCTTATCAGTTACAAGAGTAGTGCACTGCCCTCATATCTTTGGATGTCATTTTTGTAATGAAAAAACTACCTTTTAAAATTAGTACAGGAAAAAAGTGGTTTTTTGTGTTTTTTCTTCTTTTTGGTTGATTAGTGAATTGCTCGCAGGGGTGTAAATTGTTTTTAAAATGCCTCTTAAAATAAATATATATGAATTTAATTATCATAATAATATTTTCCCTCCACTAAACTATCTCAATTGTAGCAGGTTTAGTCCTTTAAAGCAATAATTCATTTTCTCCTCCATAATTCGTATAACAGGTGGGTGATATTAACAAGAGTCTTAATTCAGTATTACTATATGCTTTGCTCCCGCCTTCTCCTTGCACTTTTTTTTTTCTCTCTCTCTACAAAAATTACATCCTCACGTCATTACCTATAATACGAAAATAAATAGTTGGAAAGGCACAAAATTGATAGTTGATAGCCGACCAATTCTTCCCAACTTTGGAATTATTATTCAACAGTTATAGATAGTTTATTTTTTTGTGCTTGAGAAGAGCTCATATTAACTCGACCCATCAACTTTCAGGCCACTATTTAGGAGAAAAGAAGCAGAAAAGCCCAGAGCTAACAACAAAATACACTATAAGTCTTGTGTTAAAGATGTATCATCATAATATATGAAATATTTTAAACTTCGTATGACGTCATTGTAACAATTGTCAGAATTCGGAAACACAGCGAACGTCGATCCTCAACAATTCATCTATAAAATCGCTCAAATTATAAATGTGTCCTAGCTAAGCCGGATAAAAGGACCCTGATTAGTTCCTTCCAACAAATAATTGAGTGTCTTAAGGGTCTTTCCTTGTATCTTGTAGAGTTACAAAAGTTCGCTCCTTTGAGTTTTCCCTCTTCCTTTTTCTCGTTCGTTAATTTTCGAAGTAACTACATTTCATGAGCCTTTGTTCGGTACATTGAATGTTATGTTTACGTATGTATATAATTTTTATATACATATCTATGTATCTCTGTACTGATTTTCTCTTTTTCGCTCTCTTCCATGATCGTTAAAATGAAATTAAAAGTTAGTATGTATGTACATAATAAATTGTATGGATTCAACATGAAATAATGAACATGAAATCAAAGAAGACCTATAACTATAAAAATGGCTAGAAATTCAACTCCCCCCATCACACACTTAAAGTGTGTGTGTAATAGGTGATGTAAAAAGTTCTGATCGTTTTTTGCTTTATTATGAAAATAAAATTAACTGGTAGGATTATCCGATGTAGATGGTTACAAACGGTTTTCTAGCAAATCATTTAGTTCCTGGGCAATAGAACAAGTGATCACATGGCTGTCCAATTCGATGATTTCCATTATTTTATCCACATCTTCGACGTCGATATTACCAGAGCGGAATTATTGGAACCCCCGCTTTACTGTTGCATCCGATATTGTATTTGGTACATAAAGAGCACATTTTTCTTAGCCGCCTGCTCCGCCTTTTCACCTTGGTTGTACTGATACTGAAGAATGTATCGAATTTTCTCTTTCTTTTTTTACTTCCGTTTTGGAACGCTGTATCTCACAAATGACTGTAAATGAACTTTTTCAAAATTGTATGCTTAACCTTTAAGCATAGTTTAAGCTTCTTTTGATTCAATGTTTTAATCGTGAGATAATGCTCACTAAAGGAATATAGCGAAGAACACTTAGAACTTTTTACTTAACCTAATATGCATATTATATAATAACCAAAAGTGTTGGATCTAACTCTCAAAAAATTTTAATTCCGTCGAGTTCGTATTACGACTATATACCAAAACTCAAATACTCAACTTCCTTACTTCTTTTTTAAATCAGTTCTAGTATGAAGGACCGACAGTCTTAAGGACCGTTCCCAAGGACTAATAGGATCTGTCCTAAGACTGGATAGAATAAATAACGAATTACAGAGTACTACAAAAAAGCATATCAGTGCAATACTCTGATTCAAGATTGTACTTCTTACCACTTGAGCCACGTTGTCAAGGAATGGTTTTAATTACTCTTGGATTCGATTCACAATGTTTGAGTTTTTTGAAAATTTCCACATAATATGTCATGGTTATAAATCGTAACCCTTTTTAGTTTGTAAAAAGAAAACAAGAGACGGAAAATGAACATGGTAACCCTGACAATTTGAAGTATGTTTAGATGAGAGCAGCTTTTAGTTGTTTCATTTATTTGAATGTGAAAAGAAGGAAATAAAGACAAGTCCTACTCCGTATCAAGTAAGGATATAGGCTGGAATTACTCCGTTTTCAATATTCCATTCCACTTGGATTAGTCTTTCAAGGACTTACACTTATAACCCTTCCGAGTTACTCTCCGTCATTAATGTGATCATACACTCAGGGTACACTTCATACATAGTCGTCATCAAAACAGAAAGGGCTTAGGATTCACAATTATAATCATGTGGTTGTTTCTCCTCTTTATAAAAAAGGAGGCTCTGTAGTAGATTTTACTGTCTTGTTTAATTCCTTGATGGTAATTTGAGTTTAAGTAAAGTTGACTTTTCCCAAAAAGGGTTTTAGGATACTTGTAGTTATTTTCAGAAAATTGTGAGGTTTAGTAAAGTCAAATCGAAGACTACATAGTGCATAATATCCTATATAAATAGTGTGTTTTCTTATAATACATAAATATCTTGTAACATCTAAGACAGAGAGTATAATAATAATAATATGCAAATGTAATTCGTCAAAGGGGGATAAACTCAAATTTGAATAAATTTCTATTTTATTTCGGTAGATAGGGGAAAATAATGAAATAATATCTAAGTTCTTCTTTGTATGTAGATAAGTTTTATTAAAAGTTCAAAGATGGAAGTGAGTTTTCTTTCAAAACTAGGGGAATTGAGTTTTTTCGTCTTCTTCTTCCCTTCTTTTTAACTTTTTCTTTTCTTTTTAGAAAATACAAGAACTTTTGATCCTTCATTTTGTTTATAAATTCTATAGGGTAGAGAAGAAAAGGAGTGAAAAGTATGACTTCCTGATTTGCAAAAGTTTGTAGAAGTAACCCCCGTCTCAAAAATTAGAAATGTATTTATTTATGTACACGGATTTGTGACCTTCTCAAGGTGAATTTGAAATGTTTTATGTACATACAAGTGCACAGAATGATATATGTATTTACATTGTAAGACAGAACAATGTCCATCTACTAGTGTTGACTTTCGGTATGAAAATCCTAGTCTGAGAGACTTAATTCGGTCGTTTATGGAAGTTTGATCTAGATCGGTACAAAAATAACGGATCTGGCAGGACATTACCTCACTTATTAAAAATAATCATTATATTTTGTTGTCTGCTGTCGATTTTTCTGCTTCTTTTCTCCATAAATCCGTTTTCTTTCTTTTTTTTTTTTGTACACTTTTGGATTTACAATCCATACCTTAAAAAACCTTTGAAACACGGGGAATTGATCTTATTTTATGAAAAAAAATCAATTTATGAGAGAGAAAAAAAATATTGTCCTCCAGAGCACAGGAATCTGGTCTGGCCAGAATAAAACATAGCTTTTAGTATGTAACTCAGAATTCTGAACAACTTTTATTTTATGCATAAAGTATGTATTTGTCTCTGTTTGTGAAATAAATACCCTGGTTATCTGTTTTTATTTGCGGACGGACATACAAAAATACACGTACTCTAATATTATTATATTATATTAGATTAGTCATTTTATTATTTCTATGAATAATTTTGACTACCATATAGAAATATAAAATATAGTATGTATATCTACGCTTTTAATAAATTATTACGAAGCAATATTATATATAGTATCGAATAAAGTACTATGAAGGGATTTAAATATTAATAGAACTAATGATAGTCTGGGATCATTTAAGAGTTGGTGTGAATGAATTATTTGGCTGACTAGCAGATGATTTCGACCCTTTTTTCTGTTTCTTTTCGGAGAAAAGGTTCCGTGATACAATAACGGCGTCTTATTTCATAGAATACACGCAACCTAATGTAATCGTTTATCTGTTTATCATGTAATTTTATACTTCTTATTTTTGGGGTTTCTTTTTTACCCAGTTTCCTAACTGTGTTTTAAAAGGGATGTTCGTGAACAGAGTGTAAAGTGCTTTTTCTAGAAGGATTTGTATTTATTTATGTCCACTAATAATCATAGCAGTACGATTATTTGGGAGAAATTGTATTTAATAGGTAACTAAATAATACATCAAACATTATGTCTCCTAAAAAATGTTGTCACTTTCTGTTTATTATTTTGAGATCTGTGTCATCAGTCAATACCGGATATGTTGTATTGGTTGAGACTTGGGAGTTACATACCTACATATATAATTAGAATAATAATGATGATTGAATAATTACACCCCACGCAACCCACACGCACTCAAAATGTGAAGAATCTATTTAAAAGGATATTTGGTTCCGAAGCCGCCTCTAGTTCAAATATGTATTCAATCTAAGAGTTAGGACCGATGAGATAATTTATGATAAGATTTGTTTGTTTTGTTTTGTGCAAAAATTCCTGAGTGATTTATTGACTATCTACTACCTATTAGCATGGTGGTCTGAAAAGTTTCCGACCTCAATATAATGATGGCAGCACTCGTAAATAAAAGCTATTCACATAAATCTACCATCTGTTGTTGACAGTTACTCACCAAAGGTTGAACCATTTTGGACGCTCAGTTGTTGTGGCGTAACCATCGTTTGAGTTGAGTTGATGTGAGTGTTTTTCTGAAAATGGACAATATTATTTTTTTGAAAATGTAACCTTTTAATAGATTTAAAGACAGACATATAACGGCGTATTATGTTAAAATTCGACGCGTCTAAGTTAATCCAACTCGGAGTAATTGAGCCAAAAACAAAAAGAGTTCCGGGAACAATTATTCCGCAGAGAATAACGCTGAGACCTACTATTTGGACGGACTACAGAGTTGGGAGCATCAACGGGAGAAGTGTGTAGATGTATAAGGAGACCATGTTGAAAAATAATAATTCAGAAAAGATGTCTTGTATCTTTGTTATGTAGAAAACTCGTATTTATCTACGGTGTGATTAAAGGGGTCAAATTTTTGGACCGTATATTCATTATCAACTCTCCTACCACACCCTTCCTCCCAATCATGGCACCTCATGGATCAATTGATGTCAATTTTTGAATGGGAGTCTATCTGATCCGATTAGGGGTTTTTGTAGGTAGATAAATAATATGTAACAATACTCATACAATAGTAGATGCAAAATATCCCCATAAACTATGCTCCTCAATAGGGCACTTTGTGATTATTATTATTATTATTATAAATATTCTAATGCAGGTATTTAATGCACAAAATAGAATATTATCTAAATACAAATGATGTTATAAGTATCATTATTTATGTTCACGGAAATCAATACTTACTTTGGAGAGTAGGTACATAAAGTTGAGTAGAGTTGTTCATAAACATGCATTGGCTCTGATTTCAATTGATAGGGAGGAAGAAGCATACAGAAAAATAGGTATCAGGTAACGATGACTCCTTACCAGTCCTGCTAATTGTTAATTGCATTTTGAGCATTTAAAATAAAACCAAAAATCAACATTATAACCCTTACCAATTAAAGAATGTTGGAGTATATAATAGAAAAATAATTAAAAAAGGACATAGTCAAGAATTACTCAGATATCGATCCTCAATTCTACTCTGAGTCTAGCAAGGACTTATAAAGTTTGGTCCTTGATGACGTCACTCAACTGTATTTTTTTCTTTTTTTTTTATTAAGTCCAAGCCCTGACAGTCTCAAGGACCCGTCCTAAGAAATGACTGGACCAAATAAAAAGGACTGGAACCTCATTAGCTGTATGTTTGTAATTATGCAGTGAACAAATGATTTTTGTTCAATATTGTTTTTATGTTGACGATCCACATTTTTATTGAGTATTTATTTCAATTTTGCTTCGGTTATATCCATTTCATGTAGTATTTAGAGTAGTATTATAATTTATTTTACATTGAATACCCGTCAAAAGAGGGATGTCCTGCTGACGAATATATTTTTTGTTCATATATTTGTTAATGGCCCTCTCTTTTTTTATTCTATGTTATCAGAATTAAGTCTTAAAAAAATATCCAAATATGTGTTGCGGTTGTTGTTTTTTGTTTTTTTGCTGTATGTTGTGAAAAAAAGCAATTACACATTCAAGAAAAATATGTAAGATATGAAGAAACAGACAGGCATTGGCTTACAACATTAATTACGTCATTTGCATTTCCCCTTTTTCTATGTATGTATGATTGTAACCAAGGACTAGAAATGTAAATGGGAAATCCAAGATGGCTTTGCTATAAAGGATTTTAGTCTGTTCCAAATGAACACGTGTATTTATGATTCCTATTCGTTTTACTCCAATTTCTGAACATACAATGCTTAGTTATTTACAGTTGGCTTGAACAGCTATATGAACCGTTGTACTATAAATTATGACAACTACCCAATCTATTTTAATAAAGCAAAGTTTATCTGTATTTATGTTTGTTTGAACTACAGTGACAGTCATTTTTGAGTGTATTTTTGGACTGTGTAGATAGTGACTGTCTGATGTACAAGAATAGCCTCTAGAGCGCTCTCTATCCATTCAAAACTTTAACCACTAAGAGGAAGTCGAATTTCTGTCGAAAAATTCAAATTACTCCGTGGCATCAATGTCTTGTGATATAAATTTTGCTTTGCGCTTGGATTTTTCACATTTTATAATGCTTTCAGTCATAACTATCGTTTAAAATCCAGTGGAGTTTTACTGCAATACTAGAACCAGTCGTGTTGGACGTTCAATAGTTCCTATAGAGTAAAAAACAATATGAAATCTCACAGGCGTTTTGGTCAACTCATATTTTATAGAACTCTATACTGTTTAAAATTCGAGTTGGAGACTCATTTTTAACAACGAGTGTGTGTAGCTTAAGCTGTATTAAAAAAGAAAAGAAGTACACTATATAAAATAATAAAAGTGACTTCAATATTAAATTTAGCAAAGAGTGTGGTTAGTTAAAACTCAGCCATGCAGCGCTCTAGTGACTAAAGTACTCCCTGACTCATCGCGTCATATATATATATATTTAAAAAACATCAAACTGTTATTATTATTCTTTTATTCTTGAGGAGAGAGCATCAAATTATTGGGTAACTAAGTGTGAGTGTGCACTTGATAGACGGAGAGTAACCCAGAGAATTTGTGGGGGGAGTTATCGTCTATACTTATAAAGCAAGGTTTTTAATTAAACTAAAAAGAGCAAAAAAATTAAAGAAGAAATGAATCAATTATTAAATAATGAACACTTAATTATTACTATTTGTTGCAAATAATGATATATTTTGGGCGAGTTCTAATAATCAGAGACTTGGTGGGTTTAGTAAATTCGAGTTTATTCGAATTAGAAAAACACTCGAACCCTTTATTTTTTTACATACTAAATTAATCTTTATCCATTTGTGGATGAGAGTCACGTCTGTGACTTGTTGATCCTGCTCGTAGTCCAAGTATACGTCTGTTTTTATTTCGTTCTATGAAGGGTTAATTTGAACCAGTTATTTTTCAACATCTTGCTAATGATATACATTAGGTATATACATGTGAATATACAGGTTCCTTCCCGATCAGTTAGAATCACACAAGAAAATGTTTTTGTTCTTTTTATTGTATGAGTGCCTCTTCGCCAAATATCAAATTAATAAGTATGTATGCTTTTTTTAAACGACATCTGTTTGCTAAATAATAGGGATGTGATTGGCTACTAATTGTTATAATATGAAATTATCTGAACCAACAGACAAGTTGGCTATGAATGCAGAAGACATTTGACTGGATATTCATTATTGTGTTTTGTTTTTGTGGCATTTTGAACATTTTCATATGGCAAATCCATATGCCCATTAATAATACCCTTGACTTGCACCTCTTTCAAAAAACAAAAACTCCTGGATTTTGAATATTCTTTCTCTTAATATATGCAAGGTTAAACTACGTGGTTCCTATTTGATGTATTTAAAGTTGTATTTTTGCCAGGGATTTGAGCAAATTACACCAAGAAAAAGGAAGCTTTATTTTTTTAAATGCATCATTAATGTATTTAAAAATTCATTATGAATCCGTTTCATTAGGAAAATATACCTATGAATGCATTAGTGTTGAGAGCAAGGTCTGTGGACTCGCGGGTTTGCTATGATTTTTTTTAGGACAGGGACTCCTTTAAATATAGATCGAGTCCTTGTTTCTGGTTTGTATTATTTATAAAAGCTTAGCAAGCTCATCAGTCCGTCCTTTTTTAAAGATAGTGTTGAACGATGCAATCATGAAGGTCAAAAATGAACCTCGCTCCGACAAAGATACTTCCATGTATACCTCGTGAATTCGGGCTAATGTTATCGTCACAAGTGAGGGTCGAACGATTGTTCTCCGCTATTAAATTCATTTTAAGTGACCAGAGGGCATCAATGAATGAGGATCTTCTAAATGCAATCATTTTCTTAAGAGCAAACTGTAATACGTAAATATTCTTGGTTTGTCTTTTGTAATATTTGTAAATATGCATAATTGAAACGAAAATGTTTAGTTTTGAAGATAACTTTTACCTTCCGTTTTTTATGCAAATCAAAACTATATTATTTAAATGTATATTACTCACCTACTTTGGTATGTGGACCCCTTTGCAGAGTATTGAGTGTTTGTGGTTGCGTTCATCAAGATTGAATGACAGATTGCAATATACGTCTATCCAAGTGTGTAGGTTGACAAATTAGGGACTTGGACTTGAAATTCCTATTAGAATTGATCTTGCAGTTCAAGTTGGACTCGGACTCGCCCTAAAGTTTCAGTGAGTTCACATTTCTGGTGGACACTCGGTCCAAGACTGATTTATTGTTGGTACTGTCTTAAATAATTGACCGAAAGTTAATCGTTTTAAAATCGTGAACCAATTTTTCCGTCCCAATCCATGGACCGATTTTCTTACTTACTCTGACTTATGAGTTGTACAAATATGACTTATGCAACAGATTTAAAGACATCATTTTAACTAATTTCACAGTTTTGTAACACACATGACGTCATCAACTATTCATCTATAGTGTCGGCCTAGAACAAATTTTTATTTGAGGCCGATCCAGACCAAACTTCTTTAAATGAGCGAACTAGAAAATTATAATAATCTCAGACCGGTCCAGGATGTTCAAACCAACCACAACACTACTATGTATGTATGTAGCCTACTCCTTTGAGGGGCATCAGGGTATACTCCTCTCTTCCCTTGTTGTTGTATCCTTGAGATCTCCCTCTTCCATACTCATTAATGATTTTTACGTATGTATATTATAAATAGGTAGAAGATGTACAATATATTATTTATTTTTTGAAAGATTCGTTAAATTGATGTGATGTTTTGAAGAAAAATAAAATATATACCTACCATAAAAATACATAAATAAACTCCTATATTATTAAGAGACATTGGTTATGGTCAAAAGTTATTCAAATATGGATGCAACCAGTGGGTTTTCTTGTTTGTTTTTATTCCTTTGGATTGGTTCTTTTTCTTTTCCAATTGAGTCATGCATTTGTACAAATGCAATTCCAAGAAATAAGCCCATACCCTATTTCATTGTCTTGGTCTCCAACTCCTCCAAAGAGAAATCGCATGGCAAGGTTTTATAGGACGTAACTCTTGATATTTTCACTTGAACAATGTGTATATACATGGGGTTCCGCAGGATTATATTTTCTTTCTTCATTTTTTGTGGAAAATGTTTGAAAAATTAAATATTTCTGAAAAAAAAATTTAAAAATCTAGAGGTGTTTATAAAAAATTATGATTTTGGGAAAACATTTCAAAAATCAAGTTTCAAATATTAAATTTTTCGAAAAAAAAATTCAAAAATTGATAGTTATTGAAAAAAAAAATTCAATTATTATAATTTTCGGAGAAAAATTTGAAGAATCCATGGATGTTCTAAAAGAATTAGATTTTTGGGGGAAAAAATCCAGAGCTGTGCAGAAAAAACGGATTTTTTTGGAACAAAATTTATAAAATTAAGTTTCAAATGCTAAATTTTTCAAGAGAAAAATTTCAAAAATCCACTAAATTTTCCTGCAAAAAATTTGAATATTTATTAAATTTTAAATTTTTTTGAAAAAACAATTTCCTACTAAGAATCAAAAATTCCTTAAATTTGTTTGGGGGGAGGGGGCTACAGCACCTCCATCTCCCCCCTGCGGACGCTCCTGATACATAAACGGGGAAATTCTTCAGAGAGTTGTTTCATGGTTCGTGGGGAATCATTGATCCCATCTGTGGCCTCTCCTCCATCATTTGGAATTATCTTCTTTACGCCCAAGACTATATATTGTTTCAATTACCTTTGCATATCGTTGATTCTAGGGTTGTGGTTTTTTTGTTGTATTTTTCCCATTCCTCATTAATTAATTTATTTTTAATTACATCATCAGATATGACAACATTGGAATATGAATATAATTAAGTTACCACCCATTTGTAAGTTTTTCCCAATGGAACACGTTTTTATCAGCACGATCATTTTGAGGCTCTCATATCACACGAAATCCTTCAATTATCATCAGGGGCGTTCATAGGGGGTGGGCTGGAGAGGAAAGTTTTTTATTTTCTTAAAAAAAAGTCATTCGGGCAAATTATACAGAAAAGCAAAACATTTAATATTTTAAATTTTGTTCCAATAATTTTTTTTTTAACATACAGCTATGAATTTTTCAAATTTTTTTCCAAAAAATTTAATATTTAAAATTTTATTTAATTTTTTTGTGAAAAACTGTGGATTTTTGAATTTTTCCCCTAAAAATAATTTAATTCCAAAGACCAAGCTGTCCCCCCGAAAAAAAAAAAAATCAACATCATCATCATATATATACTCTTGTTTAAGTTACAACTATAGAGACGACCTCCCTCTTTGTAGAGTATATTTCCCCTCAAAAGAATATAGATTTATCTTACCTACGTGTATTGTATCACGCAAACTTTACTTAGTAAATAAATAGAAAAAAGGCCCAAAAACAGGAGGAAGTTAGCCAATTCTCCCCAATCATGGAACTATTCTTGAATGATTGTTAAGAACTGGATGCAGCTTAACAAGGATTAATTCGTATTCAACCAATCCACGTACAGAACACTGATAAAGAGCAAAGAAGCAGAAACGTTGACAGCTGACTAAAAATACTTGGTATATTTTAGTGTTGGCAAAGGTCATGCCGTGAGATAGATCCACCTTAGAGGATGTATAAATCATGAATTTTTCATTCTACATTTGTTGTTTTAAATTTATAAAGGTTCTACCTATCTACGTTTAAATTTTAAAAAAATATCTAGGACCTTGAAAAATTTAACGTAAAAAAATAAGGTCATTTCTTCCTTCTTTTTTTATAACAAAAATCAAAAAATATATTAATATATATCATAAGCTTTGTTAAGCTAAATGAATGTTTTTCAATGATGTATTATACTTGCCTTTAACTGCTTTGGTATAGATAATTAAATATTCATCAAAAGGATAATTACTTCATCTTCAAGGCCTCAGAGCTGGATTGACTTACAGATCCCTAATTTCATTTCTGCGCTGGTCTACTGTTAATAATACCACATACTAAAATTTGAGTCAATCCCTTTTCTCCTGAAAATTGATATCATCATACATTTATAAATCATTGGACTCACTTTGATATGTGTTACCCAACCTTTCAAACTCTCATAAAGTGGTCGTATGAGCTAGGTATATACATACATTCACTTTTGTATCTTTGTATATATATTTTTTTTGTAGTGTATCTCATTACATATTATTACTCCAAACCCTAAGGGCTTCAATGAGAGGTAGAGGGGACTATGTATTTGCCTTTCTTCTCGTTATTAATACATAATATTATGGACACTAACTGTCAATTAAACCGAGGCCTTTATTTACCTCAATTTCTAGTAGATATCCTTCTCTCCCTCTGTTGCTTATACGTATAAGTGTAAATTGTTTTGAATGCCAAAGCCTTGAGGATTGCATTTACTTACGAAGCTTGCATATGTGCATGTGTGAAGAAAGAACCGACCTGTTAATGAGAAGGCTCCTCTCTACATATATATGTGTGTATGTATTTATCTACTTAAGATAAATATACTTTATCACCAAGGTTCTTAAATATGTCATTAATTAGTATCTGTACTAAAATAGTCATTTTCTTCAGATATTTCCTAATTCAATTTGATATTATGTAGGTACATAATAGAACAGAGCAAGTGGCGAAACGAAGACCACGTGATCAACATTTGTGCAAAGTACTGGTCGTAGCGTAACTTGTTTGTCTGCTAGGGGCGTAGAATGTACTTGAATATTACTATATCACTAACTACGCAGTCTCTATCAATTCATCCTGAATTAAAAGGGTTAATTCTGTGAAGGGAAGAAAAAGTTGCATACGTCATAAAGGAAAATGATCGCTATTTTGTTTTAAAGCTTTCAGACAGAGTGGTCTAACACGTTCAGAATGGATGAATGATATAGCTGTCAAGCTTCCCATCAAAAAATTATTAGTTTTTTGTATAAAAATAGATCAAATGATTATTCAAGACAAATGAAGAAAATATTCGTGAGCAAAAACATCATATGGTGCTCCTGGTAAAGATGATCCTGGCTAAAGATTGTATAAAAAACAATGATCCAGAATATAAGAAACAGAGCATTATGTCATTTTTCCCAATATCAGAAGAATGCTTATTTGAATTTTGTTAAAATACCCCCATAATATTGATTTACTTCACTCATAATTATGAGCATATAATATATACAAAAAGTACGGGTTCCATTCGTGGTTCTCTGCATCCTCAACAGCAATGGAGCTCAATCTGAGAGACATAGTGAACACAGTGGTCTACTTGGATGTTCTGAGGTTGGACAAGAAGGAGAATGGAAGGCTCAACCTGTTCGAATAGGACTCTGCACCTGCTCACAAGGCTAATGAGACATCCTTTTGGGACCCTAAACGTGCCCCTCCAAATCTCTTGACATGAACCCCGTGGACTTATATGTCTAAGGGGAGTTGGAAATGCATGTCTGCGCCACCAAACCCTCGGCTGATGTCCATCAAGGTAACCATCAAGCACGTGTCTGCAAAGCTCCCCATGACCTGCCGATAATTCTGTGGGGAATTGAGGCAGTGATTGAAAGTAATGGAGGTCAACTTGAAAATTAATATTAAACCAAAAAATCGTCAAAACGCATTTGTTCAGGATCTGAATGAGGTAAAAGTTTGTGGCAATTGTGAAGCAGGGCCCTGTACATATAGATTCATTTGCTGTATTGGGAACGTCCTTTCATTTTGTGTCCATTGTGCTGAATGGACAAATTGTGTGCGAAAAGTAATTTATTTAGCTTGGTTTTTGTTCAACATGATTTATTAAATCCCGTTCTATTCATTATTTCAAATCCTCATAATAATCTATTATTATTATTATTATTTTTTTCTGCCCTAAAATAAAAGCATCAAAATCAATACACGGTCAACTTGGAAGAAGGCCCTTTTGCCGAGTATTTTAAAAACATGGATACTTCAAATAAAATATATGTAGAACTGGGAGGCACAATAATTAAATCCATTCATTCATTATAATATATATAAGATCATGCAAGAACAGCAACATATATGATACTAATTATGTACACACATAAAATACGCTGTAGTTTTGAAAGTCTTAAATTCCGGAGGAGTGGGAGGTGACTGTGACAAGAGCCTTGGTTAATTAATAAAATGTATGAATAATAATTTATTATTAAAGGAACATTTTATTTATTTTTTTGTGTGTGTCTTGTGATTCCTTTTATTTACTCATCATCAATTAAGGAGATTCCATTTATAATGAACACCTGTTTATTTACATACATACATCTGTATTTTAAGAATACTATATACAACTCACTATTTCATATTTGGAGTGATGGTATTTTAAGCTCCAAGGTGCTTATGCGCCCTCCTTATGTACTACTCTGATAAAAAAGAAACTGTTATTGTCTCATTTCGAGCTCAATTCTCAAATTTATGCTCTTATTAAGTTGCTACACATTTCCACAACGTATGTTGACAATATCAGCCATTTTTCATTTTCCGTTTTTAATTTGGAATTAATTTTGTTAATTAATAAATATATATTCATAATTAATATTGCAATTTTCTTTCCAAATTAAAAAAAAAATAAAAGCAGATTCTGAAAGCTTGTTGGATTTGGATTTATTTTATTCAATCAAAACACCTCCAGCCTCAATTACAGTCTCTATACGAGACCGAAAGCGCGAGCATGCCTTTCCCACTTTGTCCCTTGGCAAATCCTAGAATTCCTTTTTGATCCGACTGATAAGTTCGTCTTTGGTGTTGCAGGGGGTTCAGTTGTTTTGTCGTTCGATCGCACTCCACACAAAAAAAAACATCTTTGGATCCAGATCCGGCTAGTTTGGGCCCCAAAAGTCTTCAGACTTTTTTCGATGTGTCGGAGGAAGCCAAGTCCTTTAAAGGCCTTCAATTCTCTTTTAAACTTGTGAATGAAAGTTTTAAACAAATTTCCCCTAATTGATTTTTTCTGTCCATTTCTTTTTATTTTTTCAATATTGAAAAAATGCGGAAAAACCAAAAGACTACTAATCTCTTCATTTATAAAAAAAAAAAAAACTAACAATGCCAACATGTGTGGACATGTGTATTAACATATTAAAAAAATTAATTTGAGAATCGAATGAAAATTGAATTCAGAGTAAGAAAATAATGGTTTTTTTATCATTAGTCTTTTTTACATCTGTATTATAAATAAACTATTTAGACTTTATATTTTTGTGCCAGCTAGGTAACAACGTAAGATTGATGCAGTACGTATACAGGGCTCGAAGATGAAATCCGCGCCCTCTCTTGTATTAACGAATATAAAATATATATATAGAATCCGTATTTTTTAATATTTTTATTTCAAATGAAAAACAAAGTCATTATAGGTCATTTGTTTTGAGGGTTACTCGCTATAAAGGCCCCCAGCCTCGATACGGTGTCTGACGGTAGAGCAGACCTTGATGACGAGTTCCATGGGCATGGATGCGAAGTGCTTCTTGATGGCGACTACCAGACTTGCTTTGGTTGTCTGGGGACGTCTATTAGTGTGTGCTTCAATGTAACCCCAGACAAAATAATCTGTCAGATTAAGATAGGGATTTTGGGGGCCACAAATCTGTCCGGTTTACATCTTGTAGGAATGCCATTTGAGATCCCCGTTAAGACATCCCCTAACAGTCTTATTACGGCGCATCTCTGTTCCTTCTCTGTGAACTGTATTTCCGGAAGCTCGAAATATAGTTCTTCCATTGTGACGAAATTAGACTGAATGAATGTTGTTTATCTATACATTACACGGGATTTAAAAAAATAATAATTAAACATTCATCTTCGAGCTCTGTAGATATAATTTGACACAGTTTTTCATGGGTCACGCAATCTTTCCAAACCACAAAAAGGTGGCATGGCAGCTAATTATTTTATTTGTGGAGTGATAGTATTTTAACCTCTGAAGTGTTTTTGGGGGCTCCTTATAAAGAGTCTTTTGCAAAAAAAAACCTAAAAGAAGAGCCAGGCTGCATGATTTCTAAAATATAAAAAGAAGAAAAGTCTACCTGAAGGGCCCTTTGCAGACATCTTGACGACTACTACTACTGGTGAGCTTTATGCGTGTACGTACATACTGTCATATATGCTTAAGTATGCTACTTTTTTTTTTTTGCTTAAATAGGTAAATTATTACCTATGATTCAGGGATGTTTTTGTAGTTACGAACATTAAAAAAATACTTTCCACGTTGTGTATATATTTCAATGGATAATTATTCATGTATCTTTAGCTTCCTACCTATGACGTAATTAGCGCAGGGGTGAGGAAAGATCAAAAGGTGAAGGGGGATCCCCTGTGCGTACCTATATATTATAATAGGTATGGAATATAATATGTATACGCATAAAACCATTCGGATCATCTAATCAAAGATGTAGGCGGACTTGTTTCTCTCTTGTTTGGTTGTTTCTTAAAGGGAATAAGTGCCTTATGTATGTATGTACGGGGTGCATAGTTGGAATCTGAACACTTGTAAAAAAGAAGTATAAAAAATAGCTGACATACTGTTTTTCGAGTTATAGTAATACTCAAACTTAATAATGTAATATAGCAAGTGTAATATACCGGATTCGTAGTTCAAATATGAACATTTATAAAAGAGAAAAATAGGAAAAAACCAGCTGACCAACTATGCTTATTGACATCCCTTCCAAAAAAAAATGAATACAATGAATGGAAAAATGGCCTCACAATGAGACAAAAGAATTGCTGCTCTACTTCGCGCGAAACACACACCAACAGAGATTCGAAACTTTACTTAGGCAGTCAGGCAGACTATTTACAATATCATGAAGGCCATTAATGAATGTATTGGCATGGAGATGAGCTTCAAAAGAGGGTGCACCGATACAGCAAAGGTTACACAGTCCTTTTTGGAGACCAACATTCCATTCTGGCCGAAAACAATGTGGCCACCATACTCAACAGGTGCTAACCCGCTCGACTTATCTTTTTAGTGGCATGTCGAGGCCAGGACACCGAATCTCGAAGCCTCTCAAGGCTTTATCAACTGGGGCTAGGCCATTAAGGAATTTTGAATTTTTTTTAGAAAAAAATTAATTTTTTGTGAACAGCTTTGGATTTATGAAATTTTTGAGAATAGGTATGGATTTTTGAAAAAAAAAATTCTATAAAATTTAATATTTCAAAATTAACTTTGGAATTTTTTTTGCAAAAAAATGTATATATGATTCAGTGAATGATTTATGATGAGTATTGAAACTTTATGAGCCCAAACTACATTACTAACACCTATCAAAGGACTTTCAGTGGTGCATCAAGGCCCTTGTCGAAGATTAGTATAACGCATGTGACAACATTTGAGAAAAGTTTCCCTATTTTCCCAAATTGGACTTGATAAATTCCAGATTGAAAATGTATACTTTTCGATTACGCACCTGGTATATATTATACCATCAATACTGTGCCTAAATATGTACCTAGGTATGTGGAAATATATACATTTGTAGATGAGCTTTACTTATACCTACTTGCTAATAATATGAGGTCATATGCCATCCGATAATGACAATTTTTGCCCTTGATACCTTCTGATAATATTTGCATAATTGCATGCATATATACATCCACTTAGGCAGAGAGAAGGGCATTCAAGGCATAAAACTCATTTTGATTAATAAAATGACTCTGTATGGACAAAGAGTCCTACAAATAATATGTAGTACTTACTTATTAATATTATATAACTACGAGAATGGCAAAAACAATTATTCAATCAGTGATTTTTTAAATTGCTGTATGTCAAGTGCCAATTAAGAATACATTTGTGCATGCCCGTACGACGTACACCGTATGAATAATAATGATAAACGCAGGCACGTTTCTGTGCCTTTGAGGAACGCCCTAAGGTCCTCTTCATCCATTTACTTGTTATGTAGTTTATGGGATCTTTTGCAACAATCATACTGGGTATGAGAGGATATTTTGTCTAGGATTGGGAATTCTAAGTATTTTGTAGATTGCGTGTTTTTTTAGGTTGGCAAAAAAACAGTGTAAACTATTATCATTATTCTTCAGGAGAAAACATCCCATTTTAATGTATAATAAAAGCTATACGTGTAGGAATGGTTTTTTTGTAGAGATAAATTGTTCATTCTTAAATAGATCGTCTTAGTGTAGATATTTGTCTTTTAAGGAAGAATTCCCGCTAATATCTTTGGTGTATATTTTTAAATGCATAATAATAGAAAGATATTTATCGAACTATAACATTTTCCTTGCACTGATGCTGTTTGAAATATAGAAGGTTCTCCTCCTCATGGCATTTTTTCATTTTCCTCACACAAAATCATAAAGCACCTGATGTTAACAAGGGTTTTAATTTTGGGATAGTTAAATTCTCGCTCCTGCCTTTTCCTCGCGCTCTCCAAATCCCTATGTATTCGTAAATCCTTGTTGAATTCAGAGTATAATTCAAGATGTAAAACGGAGTATTTTCCTATCTTGATTTCCTTCATGACTGCAGCTCATTTAATGAAACGTCATGATAGCTAAGATGTTCTCCTATTAACCAGTACAAGTTAATTTTCCATTTCTATATTTTTTTCTATACGGAAGTAATACTTGCAATTCTCAAGTATAAGTCCTTGTCGGGGCTCGGAGTATAATTGAGGATCGAAAACAGAGTCATTCCTGGCTATGTCCTTGTTTGATATGAAGTGGGCTAGTGTTTATTTCCTTCATCTCACAGCTAGTGTTGAATCGGTCTTAAAAAACTAAAAAGACTGCAGAATATATCAGTAAAGGAGCGTTTCTTATCAGTCTTTTATACGAACTACAACACCTAAAATTACTTAATTTACTAACTACGTCAGAAGGGTATGTGGTTAGAACGTATAATGCTCAAGTATATCACGTTCTAGCTATTATTCATTATTTTTTCTTCGGTTTTGTATTCTTCCATTCTAGCTAGAAATGAAGATAATAAAAAGATAGCTGGGACAGAAAGATCGACTACTCGGTCCTTCGGACCGTTGAATAATAAAAAAGATCAGAATTATTTTTTTAAAAAGACAAAAAGGGGGAGGGAAGGGAAATACTGATTAGGAAATTAGTCCTAGGACCGATCCCACTACCCACAGCTAAAGCTGCTCTCCTCTCAAACATTCATCAAACAATCAGGGTTACCATGTTGATTTTCGGTTTCATTTTTTTAACATGCTCAAAATACTCATAATTTCCAGCACTACATACATATATATATATAAATGAATATCACTTTAGATGAGTTGTAGCAAGGATGGTGTGTTGCTAAAGCTCAGCGCGTCATTTAAAAAAAGATAAGAACATTTATTTAGGGTTGTTAATTCTAAACATTTTTTAGCGTGCTAGTTTTTGTTGTTGGCAATCTCAAAATGTGGTTTACTGTATTTTCTCAAGCTGTTATTGTTACATATGCATTATATTCTGTTCATTTTCGGTATTTTGTATTACGTACATTCCAAAAAGGCTTACGATTTACAACTATAATTATGTAGATAGATAAATATGTGAGGGAGGAGAATGAAATGGGAACATGAAGCATTTTTCTTATTTAATATGTAGAGTCAAAAAGAGACTGCGAACAACAAACAAGGAATGATTATAACTATTTTATCCTTTTTTTTTCTTTTTTTTTTTACTTGATTGTTATTGTAATAATATATTATTTTGATTACCTCGTTTGTACATATATTCTACATACAAGCTCATAATAAGATAAGAATGGGAAGAGATGTTTACCTATATATGTTATGTATGAATGTAGGTATAGTATTTGTCCATTATATGATTGTTTTGATACTTGAGCCTATGGTCCTCAAGAGTCCCTTCTTTTATACTCAAATTCAATTATTAATTAGGGGGATTATAGCTACAATGAATTAGGGAAAATATTTTACACAAATGTAAGTGCACCTCTAGAGTCCGTCTGGAAATCTTAGACAGATTTGAAACCTTTCAAAGAAATTTAGCCTCATATAAAATTAGGTCACGTCGTTACTTTGATTGTATCTCACAACCTTTTCTTCAAAAAGAAACGGAAAAATTGAGAACTGACACCAAAATATAATGTAAATTTTGTATTTAGTGAATGAATTGTTGATGACGTCATTTACTCACCCCATATTGTGAACATCTATAAATTGAAGTTGATCGACAAAAGTTTTTCAACTGTGTATTATTCGTTTAACTTGGATACGGAGAAAATCGGTCCATGGAGTGAAACTTTAAACAAACCGATTAATTGTGAGAGACAAAAAATCCGTCCATGATTTTAAAACGAGTACATTTCGGTCCACATTCTGAGTAGAGTAGTTAACAAACCTAGCCTTGGTTTTTGAAGATCTTGCTAAGGATGTTCAAAAGCTTGGGGTTGGCGTCTCAAATAAGTTAAACAGGTTTGGCTGGGGACTTCAAAATTGGGTTGTTTTTTTAAATAGATTTTGAATAATAGTATTAAATCGTAGAATGATTAGACCTCAACTTTTTTTGGAGGTGTGTCCCTGGTTGTAAGTACCCCAAGAAATGTCTTCACTTTCAGTGGGAAAGTCAGCCTTATTGAAAAGTCAGTTAGGTTCATAATGACGTCATGCACTGAAACAGAAATTCTTAATAGTGTTTATAAATCCTACCCAGTTCTGCTCTAAGTATCTTGGTTCTGATATGGCCAAAGGGAGATAAATAGCAAGATTTTACATCATTTGTGGGGCATCCAATCATTGTCTTTAATTTTTCCTACTCATCTTTATTAGAAGATGGAATAGGTGACTTCGTAAGCATTTGGATCTTTGAACGTGTAACCTTTTGTTTTATTTTGGAGCAAGAATTTCTACATTCAAATAATAGCGATTATATATATTATAATTGGTTTGTGCTTGGGTCTTTCAAGTTTGGCAGCTCTTGAACATTCCTACCAGGGCATCCACAGGATTTTTTTTTTTTTTTTTTTGAGGGGAGGGGTTGGGGGGTTGGTTTTCTGATTTTTTTTAAAGAATAATCCAAAAATTACAATTTATTGGGAAATAATTTGAAAAATTATAT
Source organism: Lepeophtheirus salmonis (assembly GCF_016086655.4). Classification (NCBI taxonomy): domain Eukaryota; kingdom Metazoa; phylum Arthropoda; class Copepoda; order Siphonostomatoida; family Caligidae; genus Lepeophtheirus; species Lepeophtheirus salmonis. Next base: position 14,417,495 of record NC_052138.2, on the reverse strand, counting down.
TTTTCAAAAACTTCAGAATTAAATTTGTGGAAAAAATGTCTAAAATTATATTTCAAATATAAAACTTTTTGCAAAAAATTCATAACTATTCACAAAAAAATCAAAAATCCATAGCAATTCTCAAAAAATTAAATTATTTGGAAAAAAATTCTAAAATTAAATTTCAAATATGAAACTTTTTGGGAAAAAATTTTAAATTAAATTTTCTGGAGAAAATTTCAAAAATTCATAGCTATTCACAAAAAATCCATAGAAATTCTCAAAAATTAATTTATTTGGAAAAAAATTCTTAAATTAAATTATTTGGAAAAAAAATCTTAAATTAAATTTCAAATATGAAACTTTTTGGGAAAAAATTTTGAATATTAAATTTTCTGGAGAAAATTACAAAAATTCATAGATATTCACAAATAATAAATTTTTTTGGAAAAAAATTTTATAAATTTAATTTAATTTCCAATATTAAATTTTCTAGTAAGAATCATATATTCCTTATTTATTTTTGGGGGTACAGCCCTTCCAGCTTTTCCCCCTGCAGAAGCCCTGATATGAAAGCTTGGGATTCTCTGGGTTTAAAAAATAAAGGGTTTGCTGATAAAACCTGTCTTGTTTTTAGTCTCAACACTAAATTAAGCACATATGTAAAAGGAGTTATAGACAAAACGCCTGGGAATTTCTGTCCTTGGACCTCACAGACTAGACATTCAAGAGAAAAAATGGTTTTATATATTATGTGTATATATATACATAAATCAATTATCTCACAAGTTCCAATCAGACTACGTAGTGAGAAGGAATGTTTTGATGTATATATGTACTTATTAAAACCAATATGGTATTACCATTTCATAGTTCCCTTACCATTTTAAATACTCAATATATGAATGACCTTCATTGAGCTTTCATGAGCCATGCATCTTTATATAAATATAGTTATATGTGGCCATCAATGGGAAAACAAATTATAATGTTTTTGAGTGTGAATTACATTTGTATTCTTATATTTACAAATTATCGTTATTTTTTATGAGCAAAATATTCTTATCAACCCTTTGGATGTGTTGCAAATTGTATTTTAAGTAGTAGCCAAAATTCATTGTCACAATAACATAATGATAAGTTTAAATATTTTATTTAAAAGGTGACAAATCAGGGCCAAATATGTCCTCTAAATTAAATGAACAAGTTAAAATATAGCTAAACTTGTTGGGTATACAGGGACATCCACAGGATTTTATTATGGAAAAGAAGGCTTGGTTTTTGGAAAAAAAAATTCAAATATCCAGAGCTGTCCTCAAAAAATGATAAAAAAATCTACAGCATTTCACAAATAATTTTTTTTTGAAAAAAATATCAAAATATTATTTTTTTTTGGAAAAAAATTCAAAAATCCATAGTTTTTCTTAAAAATTCACAGCTATTCACAAACAATTAAATTTGTGGGAAAAAATTTCAAAAATAAAATTTTACTTAAAAAATTTCAAAAATAAAAATTTTTCGAGAAATTTTTCAAAAATCCATAGCTATTTAGACAAAATAAAGTTTTAATTATAAAAATTTTTGAAAAAAAATTCAAATATTTAATTTTTGGAAAAAATTTCAAAAATCCAAAACTATTTAAAAAAGATTAAATTTTTTGGAAAAAATGAAAAAAGCCCTTCCAGCCCTGCGGACGCTCCTGGTATCTTATTATATCATCCCACAAATTTGAATAAGTCTACTAAAATATTTGGATATATGTATATAATTATGAAGTAAACAAATAAATTCTTATTTTCTTGATTTTTGTTCAAGATTGTTTTTATGTGGACTCACCATATATGGATATATCTATTTTGGATTTGTTACCGAATGGAGCTCACTCCATGGTCAGAAAATGTCTGCAATAATTTGTTCATAAAGGTTGCAATGTCTTTTATTATTCTTCGTTGTTCATATTTTTATATTTCATTGAATAACTTGATTTATGATTGGTCTGTTCATATAATAATAAACAGGTCGTATGCATATGGGGTGTGCATGAATTGGAGTTAATCAAATGGGTATATACATATGTACATATATGTGCTTCTATTGTCAATGTAGGTATATGTCTATTAGGGAGAAATAATATCTACATTAATGGGCTTGCAATAGAGAATCGACATATGAAAAACAAATAAAAATTTACTTATGATCCATATTGATTCCCGAAAAAAAATATGGATAATAATCAAAAATTCAAAGGTTGGCAATACTGATACAGAAAAGGATAATGTAGATACCCGAAAGAAAATCCAACTGATGGCATGACTCATAAGGTCCATTCAGAGAGCTACTACCACTGGCGACTCTAGTGTTGAGATAGGACCGATCTTGGACCCTGATCTGGAGTAAACGGGTACGGTATAAGTAAACTTGTCGTATCCGAAAAGATATTAGATTCGAACCGATATACTCGAACTTTTAATGATCTTAAAAAGCTTAAAAAAGGTATGAGGGATTTTTCGGATCTTTAAGTATTGCTTAGTAAAGATAGGACAGGTTTGAATATTGTCTTAGATCCGGATCCAAAGTACTAGGGCATGGTATAAATAAATTTTATTTTCCGAAAACCGAGCAGGTATTCAAACTTTTAGGGATCTTAAAAAGATTCGAGGGATTTTTTGGTTCTTAAAAAATCTTAGAGTAATCCTTAATACTTGATCCATGTTTAAAATAATATATTATCCATATCAAACGTAACATTTCTATTTATCTGGATCAGTGTATGGAGCGACATCTACATATATAGTTGCATAATTTTTTTTCATTGTTTCGGCATCAATAATCAGTAAAAATGTAATGTTATTTCGGTTAAAATTTGGATCCGAACTTTGGGTAGAATACTCATAAAATCCGAATGTTTGAATACCCAAAATTTACTCGAATATCTCAAATCCAAACTGACGCGGATCTGAGAAAGTGTGGATTCATTCTATTTTTTACTCTGGTAGCATATCGAATGTCTTAGTCATTAAATTCCAAATAAAAATTTATGAATTATTTGAAGAGATGACCAGACAAAAAAAAAATCATAATAATCGAAAATACGCAGGGCTTATACGACGAAAATAGCTACCTGAGGTAATGCTTTTGACCTAGCATGTCATGTGTCACACAGCCTTTAAGTGATGAATATTTTGCAGTAGTGCTCTACCGTTAAAAGAAAAAGATGTTTCCTCAATGCAGAAAACATTCTCTCAACAAGTAAGACCTTTGACCTGGCATGTCACACGTCAGAGACAGCCTTTAAGTTAATAACCTTCTGTGGAAGGAATTTGTAAATGTACCTCCTATTAGCGTTGAAAGAGAAAGATATTTCAGCACTGCGAGAAATATCCTCAGTGCAAATACATAATCGATTAGGCAATAAGCTACTACATAGATTTGCTAATTGTGTGGTGGGCTGACTATCTTAATAAAATAAATAATAAAAGCCTGGTGCCGCATAAATATACAGTTTTGTTCAATTATTAGCAAATTTTTATGTTTTTATAATTTATTTTTTTTGAAATTTTGGATTTTGCTCCAATCTTCGTCATCGATATCGAAATTTTTATGGTTGATAGATATCATGCCTGTACCTTGAAATGAATAAGAATCATTCTTTGTTTCACAAAACTACAGGCTATGGTGCAAATTGTAATTTTGCCAAAAAAATTAAAGGGATGATAAATATGTACAATGTTTATTTAAACATGCAGCAACCTTGCCTCTTGATAATTATAGTGCAATATATGTATGAAGTTGAACGTATACTGTCCTAGTTTTATTTCAAAGGTTATACATAAGATAAGATTTGAGTATTGATACAAATAAAATTTACCTAGGTAGTACATTTTATATTATGACTCCTTTATATCATGATGTCTTTAATTAAATGTTTAGTTTGATGGCACAACATCATTTTTCACGTCAAGACGTCATTATATCCACTGTCTACTTTTTCCTAGACAGAGACCCCTAGTTCCTTGTCTCATTTAAGCTCACAGATGCTAAATATATACATACCTATCTAAGGTTATTAAATTTTATTTTGTTAAAAAACCTCATCCATCTATTGAGTACGATTGAATCATGATGACTAAGAACTCGTATATTGTACATAACAATGTAGAAGCAGAACAGACTTTTTGTCGTCCATAGTTGTAAATATACAGGCATAGCATATACATATGGCGCGTCAACATAAAAACTTATGGGACACAAACCAAGAAAAGGAAGAATGTCTAATTAATTTATCATATATCATATATACCTACCTACAACCCAACATTTCATAGGCCTATTTGAGTCAATTATAGGCTTATTACTCAAATTTGTGGGATAAATTAAGATACCTTATAGTTTAAGTCCTTTATTTGATTTTAAAAACTTATATTGGCCCCAATATGTCCCCTTTCAAACAAAATATACCAACTTATCATTCTTTATTGTGACGACAATCGATTTTGGCATCTACTTTAAGTGCAGTTTGCGGCATAATCAAAGGGTTAATAAGAATAATTTGCTAATAGAAATTGACGATAATTTGTCGAAGTACAATTAATTTAATATGGAAACTATAAATAGTAGGTTGTGTTCTGAGATTTTACTCCTTTGTGACGGCGAAATAGTTTGAAATTCTTCCTTCGTCTACCAGACATCCGATCATAGCCGATAGCCCTTCAACCATATTCTGATTAATGTTGGATAAGGCTTGGGAAACGTTATTATTTATCCTTCTGAAAATTCTTTAGTCAGGACTATACATTCATTATTATTTCGTTTAGGACCGAATAACGTCATGTTTGTGTGACCGGTAGCCCAAATCTATTTGAACAACACTCTTTCTAAGACAAAGCATTAAATCACTAAAAAATTTACAGTATATTCTGTTGTCAGCTGTCTATTTTTTCTTCTCCTCTTCCTTTAATCAGCCTTTTGAACATTGATTGGTTGAATAACTCTGATTAACTCTTGTTATTCTTTGAACAATTCCTAACAATTATTAAATAATAATTTGATTGTTCGGACAAATTGGCTAACTACCAACTGGTATGTGGCCTTTTTTCTGTTTAATTTTGGAGAAAAACTAAGGAAATACTAGGAGAGTATTTCTGGACTCCCAAATCGAGTCTGCAGGCTGCAAATTGAAAAGTCCGATTTTAGATATTTGCCTATGATCAGAAAACTGCGTATATGAGGCATCATTTGCCTTCATCTTGGAATCCATAAAAGTGCCTCCTAAAAAATAAAGTATGTTTGGCATGATCATGGCTCAGTGCTCACCACTATCATAAATCAATGATGTTCTTTTTTATAAGTTTCCACGTCAAAGGACTCACATTTTTATAGGATGGCCTCATTATTAATAATGAAGTGTTGCTTATAACATATTTTTGGCATCATTTTGTTTTATTATTATTGTTGTTATTATTATTTGCAATTTGATTGCAAAGTAAGATATATGTATATTCTAAGGAAAATATATATTATTTGAGTGGGGGGATCCAGACTATACACAATCGTCGAGTCGTTGCTTTGACTTCAGAGAGTGACGAATCAATATTATCATTATTTAGACTTGGAAAAAAATTTATATATATATATTTTTTTTTAAACTAGGCAAATGATGGAGATTAACTTAAAACCCACTTAAAAAAGCTCATTCTCTCCCCTTACTTATTCCAGGAAGTAGGTAAAGGTGATGCAAAAGAAGTCAGATAGTGGATTGTTCTACTTCTTCATATATATAAATGTACATATAGGCCTATAACATCAGTACGACAGATAGATTATATATATTATAGGACCGAGCGTTTAAATGACTCATTTTTATGATTAGGTATCTTTTCAAGGGGGATAGGGGGGATATAAGCATTAAAACAGGAGTGGAAGAAGAAGAAGATCCAGGGCCAAAAAACCTCAATTTACCGTCCAATATGGTCGAACACATTTGACTGTACTATTTTTATTAATATTTATTTAAGCTGCACGAAAATCTTTGGTAAAGTTACAAGCCTCTCAAGTCATTTTAAGTTGACAAAAATATTTTTCAGCCCGAGGGCGTCCGCAGGATTATATATATATATTTTTTTTTTTTTGGGGTGGGGGACTTGATTTTTGGAATTTTTTGAAAAATAAATTGAAAAATTACAATTTTATTAATAAAAAATTTCAAAAATCCATTCACTGACATTCATTTTTTTTTTAGAAAAATGTTTCAAAAATCCATAGCTATTCTTCAAAAAATTCAAAAATCCGGAGGTGTACACAAAAAATAAAAATCTTTGGAAAAAAATTTATAATATTAAATTTCAAACACTAAATTAATCATGAAAAATTTCTAATAAAATAAAAACAAATATTAAAATTTAAGTAAAAAATTATTTTTGTACAAGGAGGGGGCTTATAGCCCCTCTAGCCCTCCCCTTAAGGACACCCCTGCAGCCTATTTTAAATCAGGGGTGTAAGATGGAATCCATGATTAGCAGATTTCCTCTTGTAAAAAGAAGTACTCTGGCAAAATGTATCTTTAGTTAAAGTGAATAAGGAGGAAGATTATACTTTATAGAACAATGAAACAGTAAATAATTGAGCACATCTTAGACCCTTTAAATTATATTCAAAACAAGGTCTACAAGGTATTTTTCACTCATAAATTATAAACTACAACTTTTGACACATAGCATCATATTTGAAACAGTACAAGAGGAATAAAAAAGGGTTATTTTGTCCTAGAAATACCTTTTTTTTTTCTAACCTTAATTGCCTTAACTTTGCTAAAGTCGGTTCTTTTATTCGTCTCTTTCAGAAAAGATCTTTTTGAATAAAAAATTCAAAAATCCACAGTTGTTTACTAAATTAATTTTTTTGGAAAAAAAAAAAAAAATTTAATTTTAAATATTAAGTTGAGGTCAGTCCTAAAACTTATAAAGTTCGGTCCTTGATGACGTCACTCAGTTTTATTTCTTTCTTTTTTAATCAGTTCTTGTAATGGGAGTCCGAAGGATCGCTCCCAAGGACTTTTCCTAAGACTGGACTGAACTGAATAAATAAAGACTGACTCAGCACTATATATTATATATATATTAAATCTATCTATGGAAATGAGAACAGAGAAGAATATCTTCCAATAAGATTACCAATAGCCCCGATTACAAGTTCACTTTATCATCTCATTTGCTTTTGCTATTTATAGTCATATAAACTTACAGTTATTCGTCAAAGTCAACGAGAGTTAAAATATTGTTAGATACCCAAAAAAAAAAAAATATGTTGATATTATTATATGCATCAATTGTATTGTTCAAAACCCTGTTATTTATTTGCTGATTCTGTTGTTGAAAGTGCGTAGGTGGATTTCTCTCTCCCTCTCTTTTTTCACGATTATCTTTTAGAAAGAAACAAAGATGCGGAGTATAAATTTCCTTTCAGCTATTTTGCTGTCATTCATTTTCATAAGTTGACTCCTAGTTATATGATTTAATGCAGCGCTCTCTAAACTCAATAAAAGTATTACACAGGATTTGGATTTAAATAACTTATAAAGCAAGGACCTTCGGTTAGAATTCAATGTATATAATAATGGATCCTCTGTTAGTGAACTACGATATTATACACACCAAGATTGACAAAAATACTACTTTTTTCTTTAAATCTACACTTTTATTGCCAATTCTTTCAGTTTGCTCCTGAAATATTAAATTTGATTACATAGAATTCTTTATTAGCATTAATTTGTATATTTAACAACTTTTAATCGAGGTTCAGTTCATTTAATAGTCTATCCTTTTGCCTGGATTTTTTCCCCCCCAAGACGTGGATTGAGAATGACGGTAGCTACAAAAAATGTAATATTTTGTATTATACAGGCAATTTTATCAACACGGATGGGTGGGTACTCATTTGATTAGCTACAAGATTCTTTTTTTTTATCATAAAAAATATTTTTATCATTTCCATCGATATTTAAGTGTGCGAAAATAATACAAAATTTAAATGACGTAATTATTACAGCCGTTCAACTGTTTATCAAGAAATTAAATAACTATTATTTTTACCCATTTCACTAACTGCTTTAAAAAAGATATTGACGAACAGAATAGTTAATAACTATTTTCTAAATAATAATCAACAGTTGGCAAGAGTAAAAAACAGAAGGCTACCTTCCGTTTGTTTTTTAAAAAATGTCCTTTCCCTTTTGACCGTCGAGGTTGAGAGTGGATACAAAAACTAGTCCTGCTGGAACACACAAAAACTCAAAAAACCCAACTTTGTTTCAATTCTCAATTAGGGAAAGGTCCAAGAATGTACATTAATATTTTATTGTAAGAAAAATGATTATAATGTAGTTAGAAACAATTAATCTAAGCAAATTAGATCATCAACATCATCATTAGTAATAGCTCCACACCCACACATCCATGATCCACAATTAATATGTACCTACGTTTATAGTATGTAGTTATACATATACTTATGCACGAGAGTCACTTTCCTCTGCTAAACGTATTAGTGGACCCCAGTAAGGAGGTTTGTACATCCCAGTATTATTATTATTGAGACTCGGTACAAGATCAATTTTGAACTCCTCTAGTCTTTTTCTAGAGCGATTTGAATCGATATTTCTTGAAAAATTATTGAAGATGCGTTTTCAAGGATTGAGAAAGGGAACAAGACCGACTTTAAATCCAATATTAAGGAAGTCCTTTTTGGCAAAACTATAACAATTTTGACATAAAAGGTTTCTCTTTTATAGATATGACAACTAAATTTTAGTGAGGGGGGTGTTATACTCCTCCATACCCCCTACGGGCTTTTAAGTACAAATGATGTTGCCTATTGGATCCTACCTTATTATTTATCTACAGTTCATTTATTTATCTATGTTTCATTTGCCAAAAAAAATAATGAATTCATTGGAACGTTATTTGTTAGCTTACAAATCCTGAGTGTCTCAAAGGTATACCGAAAGTGTATGGTTACATGCAACATACAAATATAGCTACAAGATGATAATGATAAGACCCATAGAAGAAGACATCTTTATTGGAGGTGTATTAGAGAACGCCTACAGAGGTATTAAAACAAAATTAAGTGCTCTAATGAAATATTTATTGGTTCAATGATAGCTTTGAAGTCGTCAAAACAATCAATACAAAAAAATAATAACAGAATGTATTTTATAGTTAATATACTACATTTTGAAGAATATACAATATGTCAAACGTTTTTACAAAGAGTTTTGCCCTAAATTAATTGTTTTTGCTGATTTTATTCAATAGTAAAAATATGGAGAGTACACCAAACGACGTCTAACCTTTTTAGTCGTCAAAAACAATCAGAGAAAGCAAAAGGGCTGATATTATCAACATACATTGTGGACAACACTAATAACATAATCAAAAAATACATTTGAGAATTGATGAAGAATTGAATTAGGAATTAGGAAATAACAATTTCTTTTTGATCAGAATAGTATATTGTATAACGTTACAAATAATCGAATTGATCATAATATCTTCTGTTAAGGTTCAGTGATTTTTAAAGAAGAATCCAGGTAGCTTTACCTGGATTTGTCATCATATTATAAACATTATATGGTATTATATTACTTACTGTATTGAAAACATTTGGGTTATTTCTTTCTCATAAAAAAAAATCAAATCATATTTCTTTGTATGTTACATTAATAATATTATGTTGAATGTTTAACTAAAAATATGTTAATCCCAACGACTAACAAAGAGTCGTTCTAACTCCTCCATTTTTGTCATTTGCAAATGAGTGATTTTTGTTCAATTTCCGTTGGATAATTATATTTAGTGGGATGGGGAAAAAATCGGTAAATTTATTTATCGTAAAGACTACGTAATATTATTGTTTTTTATAAAAGTTAAAAACTTTGGGATTTTTTTTTTCTTTTCTACAAAAAAAAATACAACCCAAAATGAAATCCTGCGAACATCCCTGTAGAGTTGTATCAAATATGTATGGGTTGAAGCAATGTTATTTGGCATTACAAGGTTATGCCATCATGTAATCGTGCTTGTTAGAATTTTCAATTTGATGCACCTCACCGATTGCTCGGCAAGACAGACAGATTTTGACGTCATAGAGTATAACAGTCAAGGAAGGCGATATATAGCTACCCATGGCAGCAGTTAGACTCATTGACGTTGTTATTATTGATACGTGTAGTAGAAGTCAAGCATATGTCGGAGCAGCGTTATGATATAACCTTTTATTTCTATTAATCTTGAGTTGAGGGCTCTTTTTTTTCCACCCAACCTATTAAAACAGAAAAGAAAAAAGTATTAAATTTCAATCACTCAACCTTCATTTATTATTGAATTAATAATAAGTGTTCAGATTTCAAAATGCGTGATATCAATTGATCAAAATTAAATAAATGCTTCTATTAATAGTTGATGATAATCAAAATATGACTGATTTTATAATAAAATAATGAGACATAGGAATTGTAACTTGTACAATCTGTTTATATAAACTACGACTTGTAGAGAAATCGCAACTTGTACAATGTACACAACAAATCCTATATATTATGTAAATATTTATGTAGATTAATAATGACATGAGCGTGTTTGTCTTTCTTTGGATGCTATTGGATACAGAGTGAAAGAAAAACATTCAAAAACTATGTACACACATTAATTTCAACTGTCTGATAAAAACAAAAAATAACTATTTATTGTTTATAGTCATATAATAAGGATGATGATGATTGAGGATGATATTAGACTTATCTATATTAATCAAACAAAGTTTGTTTGTCTGCAGAGGTATCATTTTGGAATTTGTACTTAGTATCTTCGAATTACATGAATACTCGATCTAAAAAAAAGCAATGTAGCTTTTTATTTATTATTTCTAGAGCTCAACGTGTCATAACATTTTTTTTTATGTGTTGTGTCAACATAAAAGCAATCTTGAACAAAAATCAAGAATAATAATGGTTTGTTTTCTTCGTATATACATGCAACCAGTGTTGTGTTGGTTCTCTCTCCGTTCCTGAGGACGACTGTCAGTTCTTGAGAATGCTTTTTAAGACTGTCGGTCCTTGGGATTGATCCCGAGGACTGTCATTCGTTGAATTGGTCCTTAACTTGTCCTTCCTTGGAATTTTTATTGAAAATATTGATGGTTTATTAAGCCAAATAAGATATTTGAAATATGTATTAAGAAAATTGCACATATTTTGCAAAAAATATGTGCAATTTTCCATAATAATGCAATATAAAACGAATATCTTATATTTTTACTTAGTTATGTAACTAATTCTGTAGTATAACAGAGTAATATAAAAAGGAAAAACACCGTCAATGACGTCACGAGGGATCGATTTTACCTTCTTTAAGGACAGACAAGTTTTATTTGGGACCGGAATGGAGACGACCACGTTCATTGGTCTAAATATGGAACTACACAACATACATCCCAATATTTCATAGACATATTTAAGTCAAGTATAGACTTTGTATTCAAATTTTATGGGATGAGTTAAGATACCCTAGGGTTTTAGTTCTAGTTTAGAAACTTTGATTGATTTAAGGGGATTGTATTGGCACCGATTGGGCTCTTTTCAAATAAAATCTATCAACTTCACATTCTTTAATGTGACAATTAATTTGTGCTACTTTTTGTGCAACTTGCGGGGACATCTGAGGGGTTAACCAGAATGATTTGTTGACATAAATGGATGATTATTATACATATGTAATCCACACTCAATTTTGAGAGAAAAATAATTCTAGCTTGCTTGTGCGGTGACGAGTCACAAGGTATTAAAAAAAATATAAGTAAACTTAAGTCGATAACAAACTCCTCAATAAAAATTTTGTCGTTCTTTATATTATCTATGGATGTGACTTCTTTTTTGTCGTGTTGTGAAGGCTACTGCCTGCCTTTGGAAAGAATAATATTTATTATGATTACATAGATATAGTTTGCCTTATTTTATCTTGTCATTCAAGTGGTAATAAAAATTGTTTTTAATGTTTTTGGTAATTGGGGAGTGGGGGGGGGGGCATTAAAGCAATTAATTAATCGTTTTGATAAAACCTCTAAGGGAACTATGTATATACAATTAATGTAATATAAAGGGATTAGTAAATATGTAGGATTCAAAAGAAGACATTTTCTCCTTCTATTCAAAAAGCCTTTGAACGTCTTCTTCCTTTTTTGGATAGTATTGTATGAAGACAAGGAAATGCATAAGCACTCTACCAAGATGGTTTTGTTGCTCCCTACCTAGGGCTTCATTTAAGTCAATTGCGTTCAACCAAAACATGGTCATATTTTTACGATACAATTAAATAGATTTGTAAATCCTAAGCATTTGTTAGCCTTCGAGTTTTGTTGTTATTGGCAACCTGAAGAGCCTTTTGTATTTCCTAAAGTGGTTGTCATTGTTATCTCATTCTTGTGGAGAGAACATCCAAGTATAAAGTGTATGTAATCATGAATATAAGTATATAAAACATATTCCGGATAGCTTTTTCTAGTTGGTAATCTGAACAGGATTTTTTATTTTCCAGAGCGTTTGTCATTATTAGTCTTTGTTGGACTATGAGTAGAATTGAGGATTGATTTTGGAGTAATTTCAGCCTATATGCCCTTGTTATATACGGAGTGGGATTTTTATTTACTTAATTCTTCTTACAGATGATCTAATAAAACGTCAAGAGAGCTAAGCTCTTCTCCTCCCCAACATGACCGACCACGTTAATTTTTTGATTTTATTTCTACATACTGGCGGAACGTATATTTTACATCACTGCTCATGAATAAAAAAGAGTATTTGTTGGGGATTTATACTTGTAACTTTGTCTTGGACATAGAGTATAATTGAGGATCCAAAACGGAGTAATTTCTGCCTATGTCCTTGATTGATACGGAGTGGAATTTGTGTTTATTTCCTTATCCTCAAAGCTACTTGCAGCTTATGTTATGAAACTTAATGACAGCTAAACTGTCTCCTCCCAAAAAAAAAATTAAATTGTCATGTTTTTTTTGGATATGCACAAATGCTTACGACTTACAAGCCTACATTCTAACTAATCAACTCACAAAAAATAATACATAACTCTAATTTTTGATCCATGGAGAGCCTCTTTCACTCACTCACTCACTTATCCATCAATCATTCATATGACGTATGTATAATGAATCTACATACAACGTAAAGGAGAACCTCACTCATGCTATAGGATGGGTAGCTGAATATTAACAGGTGTTTGATTCTTAAGTGCCTTTGAGAGAAGTACGGAAAGAGATCATAGCAGCAATGAAAATAATAAATTCAAGATTGCAAAATAAAAATGGTTTAAATGCACACATATCAAGACTACATATGTATATATTGTCTGTATTCTTCTACAATAATAAATATATACGGTGTTCTTGCAGCAGCAGGACTCTCTAAGTAATCAATTCATATTCACCGTTATGGAACGGTCAATCCGACTATAAACACAATATAATAATACGTATATATTTAGTATATTTTATTAAATATTTATTTGTGGTTTTGTGGATAGGGGGTAGATACTAATAAATAAATGTAGCAAGCTGACGTCATCTAAGAGCAACAGCTAACACTATTATTTTATATAAACATAATGAGAGATGAAAGACGGAAGCAGAATAGCTAAGTCAACCAATCAATCTTACTACATATGAACCCATGTACCATATGTATTATGTATGATGTGATAGCTTACAAAAAAGGGAATGGTATAATGAATATAGGTAGTTATAAATATACATTAGGGCCCTGCATACACTCATTAGCTGGTTTTCTGCAAAATAGCATTTGCCCGTCAGCTTAAAAACAATCTTGAAGAAAAATCAGGAAAAGGAGAAAATCCAAATTTATGCTTTTTTACTTCATATATACTTATAACTAGTGTTGTGTCTGTCGTTATTCGTTCGGTCCGGTTCAGGACCAGTCTTAGGACTAGTCTGGAAGACTGTGAGTACTTAGGACTATCAGTAGTATAACTGATTTAACAATCATGAAATAAAGTTGATTGACGTGATCAGCTTTTACGACTTAACTAGATAGGACTTCAGTCTTCAGTCCTAAATAAAGAGGGACATATACCTGGGATACCTGGGGTTTGCAGGATTATTTTTTTGAGACGGGGGGTAAATTTTTTGGAAAATAATTCAAAAAATCCCCATTTATTCACAGATACTTCAATTTTTTGAAAAAAAATTATAAAATTAAATTTTTTAGAAAAGAATTTCAAATATTATAAATTTTTTGAAAAAAAATTATAAAATTAAATTTTTTACAAAAGAATTTCAAATATTATAAATTTTTTGAAAAAAAATTTAAGAAATCATAGCTAATCAGAAAAAATTGAATTTATTGTGAAAAAAATAGAAAAATTAAATTTTTTTGAAAAAAAAATTGAAAAACTAAATTAAATTTCAAAATTTCAATTGTTAAATTAAATAATATTTTATTTTCTAGTAAAAAGCAAAAATTCCTTAAATGGGGGTGGGGGGAGGGGCTATATCTGTCTAGTTCTACCCCTGTGGACGCCCCTACAAACATTGCATACAACTAGTATTGTGTCGTTCTTTATTTAGGACTGAAGACAGTAGTCCTGTCCAGGTAAATCGCATTACGGTCCAGTTCAGTCCTATATATCACCCATAAAAACTTTAAAAAAAGAATGAAAAGTTCATATACCAAACGTTATGTGACAATGAATTTTTGAATTAAATTAAAGGAACGGTCCTAATACTGGACTGGACTGAATAAATAAGTACTAACAAAGCACTAAAAAAAATATATATATTAAAGGTATATTTAAGTCATTTATAGGTGTTGTATTATAATTTGTGGGATACTTTATGATGCCCAAGAATTTTAGCTAATGTGTAGAATCTTTATTTGATTTAAGAGACTTATATTGGTCCCGATAGGGCCCTTTTCAAATATAATCTGTCAATTTAACATTCTTTTATTGTAATAATGAACTTTTCGCTACTACTTTAAGTGCAATTTAGGACACACTTAAAGAGTTAATAAGAATAATTTGTGGACAGAAATTAACGATACTTCGTAACAGAATACAAATATATCAAACCCCCTTATGAGTTTATGCATAAACGATATATATTTTACAGGCACCCTACACCAGTAAGGCCAATAAAGAATTCCTCACGTGTTGATAGGAAATATGTAGCTCGTAATCTTATGGATATATGTACATACAGATAATAAGGAAGAGTCCACATATGGGCCTTACGGTCCCCTTAAAAGGGCAGAGCCAACCCTATTTTTTTTTTTTTTTTTAATACACAAGGATGATTAAAAACCTATTCAATGATTTATTGATTCGTCAGTCAATAATATTATACATTTTTGTATGTTTTCTAAAAGGACCGAGGGTGTTACATATGTATTAGTTATCACTTGAGGATCAAGGACCTTGTTTTAAGGTAATCATAATACTAACAAAGGAATCTGCCAATTATGTATGTAGTTATGAGTTGCATGTGGTCGTTAAAAATGGTTCTGTGGATATTTAAGTATGTGTGTATATGGAAATATATGTTGTAACAATATATCCGGGAACTCTGAAGAGATGTTGTTCTCTTCCAGGGTGGAAATGAATTCATTATCTTTATGGATATAGCAAGTTTGTCCCTCTGTCCGTTTATTTGTCCGTGAATTGACCTCATTTTATCCAATGAGGTCGAGTAGCTAAAGCCATGTATTAAAAAAAGGGTAAGTAAATATATACTCGTATAAAAAAAATAATTACATTAGATGATGTTTAGCAACGAGTGTGTGTCACTAAAGCTCAGTCCCTCTTATTAAAAAAGAAAAGGGGAGTATATTTATTTAGGATTGTAAATCCTATACATTTTTTAGCGTACGAGTTTTCTCAAATGTTATTTCTTTCATACTTGAGAAGAGAATCTCTATGTGTTGAGTAACAATCTGTGATTGTGCTCAGGAAAAATGGAGAGTAACACTGAGGATTTGTTGGCCGGTTATTTTTAGGGATGAAAATCGTGGGTATTTTAGGCATGTTAAAGAAAGAAGAAACTGAAAATCAACATAGTAATCCTGAAAATTTGAGGAATGTTTTGAAAGAAAGTAGTTTAGCTGTCATGACGTTTTCATTAGATCAGCTAAAAGCAGCTGGGACGAGAATGAGAAGGAAATATATAAGGATATAGGCAAGAATCCATTCTACTCTCAGTCCAAGAGGGGTTACAATTAAAACTCCGCAACCAATCTTTAGGGTCACTCTCCGTCTTTTATGGCCACACACAAATGTTCAATCAGGTTTTGAAAGTAACTGAATGTAATACAAGAAAAGGAAGTTTACTACTCAGGAGTTCAATAATAATGACAACAGCTGAAGAATGAAAATTCATTCTTCATATAACCAATTCCAAAAAAACAGGCGAGCTAAAAAATAAACCCGATTTTCATTACTATATATATTTTTTATATTATTAAAGCAAAATGCGTCTGTTCGTTGACGTATAATAACTCCCGTCTATGACGGTTGCATCCGCTAGTACTTAAATCTTATCATTCGAACAACAGTTATATTGGAGTTATTTGTACAACAGAGAAGAGGAGAAACATGGTATTATTGACCAAAATTTTGTTGGCAATGCGGTCAATTACAAACACATAATGTGTACATTCACAGTACACACTTTGTAAATGTATACATAGATGCATGGATATGTTTTTCCCATCTCTTTTTATATTTAATTGTTAGAAAATAAAGTTATTATTATACATATGGACTGATGAACCGTTTGTCAACCCTGTGAAAACTTTCTTTTCAATAACATACTACTCTGATCAAACAGTTACCGTGATTTTCTCATTCCAAATTAGATTTTGAAATTTATGCTATTAATATGTTGGTACACATGTCCACAACGTATGTTGACAATTTCAACCATTTTGAATGGTTAGTTGGTTTTTCACAGGTAAAAAGAATCTTATCTTTTTTGTGATCCATGTTTTTATACTATTGAAAAAAATGGAGAATGAAAATCAACTAAGAGGAAAAATCTATTAAAATTTTTGAAAGAAAGTTTATTCTTCTAAAATAGTTATGTTAAACAAAATGTTTAATATTGAAGAATAAACAATATTTCAAAAGTTCTAAAAGAATTTTCTCCATAATTGATTTTTTCTCCCTATTTTTATTCAATGGTTGAAAATCGTGGAGCACGCCCAAAGACGGTAAATCTCCTCATATGTCAAGAACAAACAAACGATGCAAACGTTGTGGTCATGTAAGAAACATACTACAAAAATTAATTTGAGAATTGAAATCCCAATTTGCAATTAGAAAAGGACAGTTTCTTTTTTTATCCGACCTCATTTTGGTTTGTCCAGCTAGGTATACCGGAAGGGACTGTAAATTTATTTACTGCTCACTACAGCATATATTAAGTATATCTTCTATAAAACCCATCCATCATATGACGTGAATCATACTAGTAGAAAAAGAGTTGATTATGACAAAGTTAATTCTTCTGCCTTAAAAACATCTGTTTTTAATTGTTAGTATTTTTGTTTCGTTGGTTGGAGTTGTGCTCTTCCATGAGTGAACTTGCCTGACTCACATCCATTCAATAGGTATTATAATATATTATACTATATCAGAACCTCTAATACTACACACTAAATAATACTTATTAATTGCAGTAAAATAGTACCGTATAGATATTACTGGTTGATCCCCCTCGGCCGCCCACCAAGTGAGGTCATAGTTCACCATATTGACTTGAGTCACCATCATGATAAGACATACAAAATTTGCATTTCCATATTCAAATAATAATTGGGGTATAAATTCTTCCTTCCATTGACTCAGCAAATGAATGAAAAAATTAATTATTATTCATACAAGAGGAGTTAAAACAAAACAAAATGACTTCAATGGGTTTTAAAGCAGGCAACACTCCTTCCTTCTTCACATATGATGTAGATATTGCATATGTGGTGAGTTGATACCTAAAATATCGTATGTATAGAATAAATGTCAAAATTGGCAATATCCACCACAATGACGAAAATGCAACAATCTGTCCCATTTTTATGTTCCTATTTGATCAAGCCCCTGATAGAACAGGTGATACAGCAGGGGGTGGAATGAAGGGCCTGTTGTCCAGCCCAAATTAAGGAACTTTGCTTCTTACTAGAAAATTTAATATTTGAAATTTTATTTAAGGAATAAATTTTCTAAAAAAAAGTGAATCCTAGCACTAAATATGCGCACAAACAAAAAAGGAGTTAAGAGGCTCTACATGGATTAAAAGGTCCGGCATAATGGGCAGAGTTATTAGAGAATATTTCATATGAAAATTTCGAGATACCCAATAATGTTACTATAGTTTAGAGCCTTCTTCATACTTATGCGACTTAATTTGGGCAGTCCTTTCAATTATAATCCATTCATTTCTAATTAATTCATTGTGACAATGACTAGTATTACTTAAAGTGAAATTTGTGACGACGTTCCCAAAGAGCTAATCATACTCATTTTTTGAGTATAAATATAATCCATACTCCAATGCGGAGAAAAATCATTCCAATTTGTTTTTGTATTGGGGATATTTTATTTTATTTTTTTGTGTGTATATTACCGGAAAGAAGAGTATGCTGTAGATGTATATATACATATCTCCTCACATACATCAATTGGACTCATGTCCAATATCAAAACAACAAAATCATCATGAACTTTGAGCCTCTTCACCATATTTTATCAAAATAAGTTTTCAATCCCCATTGATGATTCCTTCCAATCACATAAATATATGTATGTATATGAGAGTAGGCATTGACATTATCATTATAACTAAATGGAACGACATCGTATATTCACTCTAGATATTTAATTAGACCATGTTTCATATGAAATGTGATATTTTGTCAACGATAATATAATTATAAAATTGTCAAGAGGGAAGCGTGGTTGGATATATTACCATAAATATATTATATTTGAATAAGATAGATATGAATAGTATTTATTGTTGAATTATGTTTTTGGAAAATAGATATCTAGTCATTGCTATCTTTATTGCGTCACGCAACCTTTCCTCTACAAAGATGGACGTTGTAATCCTGATAATTTTAAGAATGTTCAGGAGGAGAACAGATTAACTTTCACGACGTTGTATTACATCAGATGCAAGGAGTTGTGAGAGAATGAAATAAATATCACTCCGTATATAGCAAGGACATATGTATATGCTGGAATTACTCCAGTGTCGATCCTCATTTCTACTCAGACTCCAACAAGAACTGACACTTGTATCATACAGCTTTTCCTTCTAAAAGAAATAGAAAAAAGGCCCAAAATCAAGTAGGTAGTTGGCCAATTCTTCCCAAATGTGGAATTAATAACTATTGTTTATTGCTTACAACTTATTAAGAGATCATTATAATTAAGCCATTCAATTTCCGTAACACTAAATCGCGAAAAAGAACCAAAAATATCTACAGCTGTCAACAAAATGTGTTCATATTGGATTTGAGTTAACATTTTTGAGCTTGAGTTTTTAAGTTATGCGTCAATTGAAGTTCTTATAAGATTTTGGGAGTTTGTCTTTATAAATAAACAATCAACTCCTTATATCCTCCGAATAGAAACAAAAAAAGGCCAAAATCAAAGTCAAAAGTTCTTCACAACTATAGAATTATTATTATTAAATCCTTAGTTATCGAAAGAGTTCACAACTTCTTAAAAAGAGCTCATTCTAACTCAACCAATCAACGTACGATTAGGAGAAAAGAAGAAAAAATATCGACATGACAACAATTTATGCCTTATATTTACACTGGAAATTTGACTCATCAAAACTCGAATGTATCAAATTTTCATAGTTGTTCGAGCTCAAGTATAGTCGAATTTCCCTAAAAAATATTTCGGCCAAGTTGTAGAAATTTTGATAAAAAATATTACGTTGTATATAACTCAAGGATGATTTCATCAGTCAAAATAGAGGAGAGGATATTTTTTCAAATATTTTTTTGCTTGAAGAAATAATGAGGTGAAGAAATGATAAAAAGAAAAAATTGCAAATTTTGCCGCTTTTGTCTACACATCAGATTTTATAATAATATGTAGTTCATTTTCCGTGTTAATGTGAAAAAAAATTTGTCATCATTTTGTGAAAAAATCCGTTTGGCCTACTTTTCATGGCCCACCTCACGTGAGTGGGCATTGAGGCATACTTATTATTTCATCCGTCTCATTGAATCGTTCTGTTGAAAGAGTCGTCTTTATACTCGTGTCAAGAAATGAATCCCATGTGCCACACAGAAGAAGACATCTCCTGACTTCCTATACATAGAATGATCATTTAAATAGGAGTGGTCAAGCTGGAGGAAGAGATATCCACCACAATGACAAATGCTCCAACGCATCTCTTTTTTAATGTTCCTCACAAACCCCTGATTGAACAGGTGAAGCAGGACTCTTCTAATATTATGTGCTTGAAAGCCGATTATGGGGAGATACGATAAGTCATCAGATAATCTCCCTGGAAAAAAACCCACGTTGGAATCTCAAAGGGTTTGAAAATCATAAGAGTGAAGATTAAAAATATTTGGAATCACTTCAGAAATGAATTGATTACCATGCATCTTCCATATCTAATTCCAGTAGTTCTTTTTGATTTGAAATCTTTATAGTATTTTTATTCTAGCTATATAAATTATTATAATTATGGATAATTGTAAAAATGCAAATACTAATGAAAATTACATAGTGAAATTCCTCACATATAACCATATGTTTTAAATATGATGCGTATAGGTTCTTGAATCCTCTGTTTGAGTAGTTTGACATTTTTTGACTCAACAACTTCATAGATGAAATTGAAAATATATCAACTTGGGTCATTAAACAGACTAAAGTACAATTTTTTTTAATAATAATCCTCCAGTCTTGCAAATACATTGTCTCATCGAAAATATGTTAAAAATAGTTGTGTTTTTTTTAAATTACAAATTTAATTTAAGAGCTCATAGCTCCAGACTTGAACATTGATAAGTTAGTAGAAGAATACGCGGATTATGTTACATCGATTAGTTTCTACGATAGTAAATGAAGATTTGATTGAATCCATGTGCTCATGAGTTACCTCCCATGTTAGAAAATCCGAAAATGGATTCCCAAGATCAGGGAATACAATTACTGTAGGAGGTGGATAGCATGAAAAGTAAGTCGACTTTATGTGTATTATCATATTCGTAAAAAAATATATAAAATATGAATTTTACAAGGTATAACAAGGAAATCCTGCGCTTTTGATCTATCAACATTAAATTAACATAAAATGGTCATTATTTAAGATTTATTCAAAAAAAAATGTACAGCTGTTACAATCATAAAGAATATGTATATTTCACTCAATGTATCCTCCGTTGCCTTCAATAACAGCCTCGATTAGTGTCATGAACTGCGTGTGGACCCTGTAAACTAGAGCCAGATCTAAAGTATTGTCTCTCAGTACGATTGAGTGGATCAGGGACTTCTTGGATGAGTGAGGACCTCTGTTGACCTTTAACTCAAGGTAGGATCGGACAAAGTAATCCATGGGATCCAGGTCTGGGGAACTAGGAGGCCAAATCTCCTTGGACACTCCAGCATCTGGAGTCAATGGGGCTCCACCAGAGTCTTTTTCAACTCTGCAACCTTCCTCATGTCGTCTTTGAGACCTCAGCATTCCAAATATTCAAATTGTTTTTTCTCAAAATCATCACAAAATTGTGCCTCAGATAATATAATAGGTTTGAAATCTTATGTTGTTGACTCAATGGTGGTAGTAGTCTATTCAGTGAAACATTTATATGTATATTTCTCCACAAAAAGAAAAAAAACATTGCACAATTTCGTCAACATATATACCGGATCCCTGAATACTACTACTTATAATAAGGTGACCAACCGTTATCTTTTTCCCGGACGTTGTCTCCTTTTACATCCCACGACTTTATGTTATAAATTCATGAAATGACCGACTCTTTAGGGGTTGACTTTCATTTGACTTAATATAAAAGTCAAATTAAAAATATGGAAACACCAAAATCCAAATATTTTTATTCAAAATAAACCAGATTCAGCATTTATTCATATATATATTTTAATTATTCTTACATTTCAGTCATTTCAAAATATACACACCACTTTGAACCCCTTACAGTCATCGCCCATAAGATATTTTTTTGTCAAATTCCATCATTGAGTAGTACTTTTTCATTCCTTGACTTTTAATTATCCTGAATGCTTGGAATAAGTTCCATTTACAAAAATCAAACAAAATTGTTGTTTTTTCTCCACAGACCTCCTCACTCACTCACCCCAATATTTTTTTTTTTTTTTTTTTTTTCTTCAAAAGATACTTGTCCTCAAACAGGATTGAGTCATACACCAACAGAAGTATAAACATATTTGACTACTTTACCTTCAACATAAATAAAAGGCGCTTATTTGACTCTTAAAAGTCCTTCAATAAAGCCTCGGTGTCCTTTGAAGTTGAAAATGACTCTACGTAGCTGATAATTTCCTTGCTCTGTATGAATCCCTCCTTGTAAACACCATTCAGATCCCATGTGTTGTTCATCTACCATTCTATATTCATCGCCGATGAAGTCATTTTTCCTGTGTGCTGTCGTGTGAGGATATTACGTCATTAGTATACAAAACGAGTATCTATCATTTCATCTATAATTATTAACTTTTTAACAACTTATTTGACTTATTTTGATGGATATACATATATTGATTATATAGGTGCTGTCGTGTACATACAAAGACTTGTCGTGGATCGGAGTCATTCCCGTCTTCACACTCCTTATATCACTACAAGTATCAATAATGATCATCATCTATAGAATTTAAAAGTCAGGGGCTTTCAATAGGAATAATTATATTAATAGATTATTTCATGTTTAAATTAAAATAACTTTTATACTACATAGCACACAGAATTCGTGTATGACTCTATGAGTCATCATCATTCTTTTCGTCTTATTTACCTTCGTTTCTTCTTCTTCTTCAGCAAGCACTTCGGAAATTGTCATTCAACGGCGTTCCTCGTCGGCGAGCTCCCTCGCTCCCTCTCAGTAGACGAAGGAACGGACAAAGTTATAGATACTTTTTTTTCAAGAACCTTATTTTGTGTTAATCATTTTTTCATGCTGAACTGAATCACTGCATTACATTGCTCTGTTGATCTTGGTTTCAAAAGAGATCATTCGCGGAGATCATGATTATTCAAGAGAAAAAAATAGTTTGAGGAATATGTGATTCTTGCTTTTTTTTAAATAGCAAAATAGTTATTTATTTATTTATTTATCTACGTGTGATTCCTTCATGTGTTTGTTCAAGTGCAACTGCTTTATTTTACTGTTTTCATTGAAGAAGACATTGTCCTAATCATCCTCTGTACTTTTGTATCATCATTGGCTTACATCATTTTTCGGAAAAAGGAAACGCTCCAGGATTGAAGAAAATAGAAAAAATGACACCAAATAAGATTTTTGTAAGGGCTTACGTTTGCGAATATTACATGCTGAAAGGGTTGTTCAACTACAAGATAAAGTGTATGTGAGGGGTTTTCACTACACTCTGGTGTAGTGAAAATCAATATATATTTTATGAAAGCTAAAGTGATAAACCACGAATGGTATATTATTTATATATGATAGTAATTCCATAACTCCTTGAAAAAAAAAATCCAAAAATTAAAATCTTTTGGGAAATAATTTCAAAAACTAAATTTTAAATATTATATTTATTTTTAAAAAAAAACTCAAAAATTCACAGCTATTTACAAAAAAATTAATTAAAAAATCCACAGCTGTTCTCAAAAAATTATACTATTTCGAAAATATTTCAAAAATTAAATTTTCTAGTAAAAAGCAATAGTACCTTAATTTTTTTTTTTTTTTTTTGGGGGAGTCTAGTTACAGCCCCTCGAGTCCAGCCCCTGGAGACGACCTGTCAAAAAATACAGGGTAAAACAAAGGATTTTGAATGTGGAATATCTAATAATATATAAATAACATTCAACATTTTTGAATCAGGGACTCAGTCCAATAAGTTTAGTGTGTGTTTTTGCAAAAAAACAAAACAATATGAAGAATATAAATAAAAACTTTCCCTTTTCTTTCGTTCTCCAAGAAAGAGTTCTTATTCTCCCGCTTCTCCATTGTTACAACATTTTAATGATTATGTGATGTGATATGAAGAATGGATTTCATAAATTCTAACAGTTCTTAGAAAAGAGCCTACAGATGTATGTGTATCTACAGCACTATTAGACAAATCCTTTCATTTCATTTACGCATCTAAAGCATGTGCCAATTTATAGTGTTATGAGTGTGATTACTTTTATTTTTTTGGGCTAGTGCCCAAAATCACTACTTTGCTCTTAACTCTAATTTAATTTTCTCTTATACTACCTAATTCAGATTAGTTCACATAAACACTTTCAAAGTGACGTCAAATATATAGATAGTAAAAAGTTGTGTTGTTGATAAGTGAGAAGCAGAGTGTAGAATTGTTACACTAGATATCTAATATCTACTAGGCCTCCTTGTTGAGGATTTAATGGGTCAGGGTAAATTGAGCATAATTTCAATTTCCGGATGTTTTTGGCAAATACAAAATATACTCTTGGTAATTATAGGCGTGGATATAGTGTACTAAGATATATCATATTTTATACAATTTATTTGCATTCAGCATCTGAAGGATAGGATCTACGCTAAGTTTCTTCCCATCATTAAGGTCCACATTATTAGAGGTATATATTCTGAATAAAAGTGTACAATTAAGCGGGGAAAAGGACTGTGAATACAACATTAAAAAGAGATGCAATAGATATTATTGAAGTATACGTGGAAATTTAATTATTATAAATATTTAATCTGCTTCTTTTTGTTTTTTTGGTCAAAATTTGTTGCTATCTTATTAATTTATGTTGTACTTTAATTGCAAAAACGAAAATAATTAATATGCTGTTAATTATAATGCCACGCACATAGTTAATTAATTATCAAATAAGATTTGTAGGTACTTGACAGAGAAACAATTTACTGTTGGGTGGTGAACAGAGTATTTTTTTAGTATATGGATTTTTTTTAAATCATTTTATTAACAAATTTGTGTTAGTTTTTGCATTAAGTGATCCCATATCTTTTTTCTATTTGTATATAAAAGACAGTGGTTTGTTTTAGTTCATCTTTATTCGATCCAGTCCAGTTTTATGACTAGTACTTCGAACTGTCAGTACTAGAACTGATTTTTTTTTTTTTTTTTTTTTAATAAATCATGTTGAGTGACATCATCAAGGATTGAACTTTATAAGTTTTAGTAGTGAATAAATCCCTATTTCACATAAAAGGAAGAATGGTTCTACTGCTATCAGTGAATTTTGGGTACTTTTTCGTTTAAGATAAATGGTTCAGAGATAATTCAAAGATTATTTGGTTAGATTGTTTTATGTGAGTGAAATACCACCGTAACATATGTATGTTCAGAGATGCCTAAAATATGTCCTAGAATGTGGAAGTGGAATCCGAAAATTGAAATTTTTTGTAAAAAAATTGAAAAATTAAATTTTTTGTATCAAAATTAGTTAATTCCGCAGATATTAACTAAAAAATTCAAAAATCAATTTTGAAATATTAAATTTTTTGAAAAAAAATTTCAAATATTAAATTTTTTGGAGAAAAACTTCTAAAAATCCATAGCTATCCACAGGAAATTAAATTTTTTGGGTAAAAAATTGAAAAATTTAATTTTTTGGATGAAAAATTTAAAAAATTAAATTAAACTCGAAATATTTGATTTTTTTAAAAACAAAACAAATATTAAATTTTGGCTGGTCTACGGCAACTCTATCCCATCCCCTACGGACGCCCCTGTATTTATTCGGTCCAGTCTTAGGACCGGTCCTTGAGCAGACGTCATCAAGGACCAAACTTTATCAGTTTTTATAACTAATATGCCGGACTGGACGGAGCCAAAATTGAACTGGACGGGACTGCAGTCCTAAATAAGGACTGGCACAACACTAATGGGCATTCATTTAGAGGGAGAAATACTTACTAGCCTTTAGTTGTGCGGGAGTTGCATACTAAAAAATAATATAATATTAAATATGACAATAATGGGATTATTATTTTATTTTTTAGACAAGATTTAATTGAACGATTGATCATCATCATCACTCACTTTTTCTCAAATAATGATTTAAAAGTATATTTAGTTACTTATTTAATTAAATGTACCTAACATAAATCAAGCATTAAAGTAGGATCTACATACAAATATTTACTATCCCACAAACATATTCTTCAATATTGTAACTGAAGGTCCGACCAACGGCAGGGAACAATAATACTTAAATATACCTCAAACTTGATTAAACAAATTGATAATATATGTATATTTATTTATTTTTCAAATACAGACTCTGAATGCCCAAAAGTAAGTAAATTGTGGTGGGTGTCGTTTTACTTATGACATATCCAAGGAGATGTCTCTATGCGGTGTATGTTTCCCTCTACCGTACAATAGACATATTATGTAGTTTACCAGGGTTGAAACTCGATCACAGAACCATTTTTTTTTTTTTTTTTTTTTTTTTTTTTTTGTTCAGTTCTGTATTAAGCGATTCTTCCTTGTCAGATATTTCGGTCCAGACCACCATCTCAGACCGTAGACCAAAATTAAATTGTTTTCAAATCGTAGACTGGTTTGTTTTTCTTTTTTTTTCAGTCTCAAACATTGGCCGATTTATCCACACTCCTGATTTATGAGTTGTACAAATATGATTCATGTAACACATTTAATTTTATATGACGTTATTGCAGGTCTCTGTTCACAATTTTGAAACACAACTGAGGTTATAATCGGGGTTAGACCTATTTTTTTTGTATGACCGATATATACATAATTTGTTTGGATCCGGTTTAGACTGAACTTTTATAAAGAACTGAATGTGTTGCTCAATAACGGTCTCAGGCAGTTCTAGGATTTACTAGTGTTAGGTTTCAGTCTGAAAATCCTATCATTATTAATCGTAATCCATTGATCCCACAATAACAATAAAATAATTTGATAAAATATAAACTGAGGAATTGTTTTTTTATAATAGAAAATATTGTGTTTTTTTTTGTTTTTTTTATGTACGACCTCGGTCCACAGTTTAAATTTTTGTCTACGCTCTCAATTTTGTTCCATGGTCTTGACCGAAATATTGATATAAAAGCAAATCACAGAACCGAACAAAAAAAAATCCGTGACTTGGAGTTCCAATGCTAATAGTATTCCATATTTCATTCTATAGAGATGATTAGAAACATATATTATTTGACTATAAGTACACAGTGTATTTGTTATTTTTTTATTATCAGACACAATGGCAAACTTGTCAGCCATTTAATCATTCTTCTTCTCTTTATAAAATGTCTTTTGTTGAATTAAATGCCTCGACTTCTGGCGATGTTGTTATTGAACACACATAGTTCGTGATTCCACCTCATAACAAACCCATCTAACTACACGCTTCCTTGTATTTTTGAAGATGAATACACAGATTTAAATGCATAGATGTGAGAATGCACCATCCTTGAGATATTCCATGTTGTAAGTAATTATCACAGTCCTTCCACTATCACTAGTAGAGTCCTTTCGAACCTACCACAACCAGTTTTGTATCCACTCTCAACCTCGACTGTTGGGAAAGGGGGAGGAAAAATTTGAAGGAAAAAAAACATATTTTGTTTTTTTCTTGTTGTCAACTGCTAATTATTATTTAGAGAATAGTTATTAAATAATTATATACATTGAATTGATAAGCTTATCAATGAAATGATACAAATTAGAGGATATAAATTGATATATAATCCAAATCCTTTGTAATACCTTTTTTAATTCATAATATACGTACACTTAGCTGCTCTAAATCATACAAGAATCAATTTATGTAATTTAATTACAGAAACTGAAAGGAAAAAAACAATTTTTATCCCAAAAGCTAGCCGTAGCTATACCATAGAGATAAAATAATAGAGTGCCTACGCTGAGACAAATAAAGGGAAATTTTTTGAAGCCGAAAGTTAAGTGGCCAAAATAAGGGTACATATCCTTATTTATACATCAAACACTCCAGTTCTTGTATGGAGTGATACTATACTTCTTTAAAAACTAAAAAGTTCCATATAGAAAAATATAATTACATGAACATAAAAATATTTGAAGCGCCCTCTATGTGTTTAAAATAAAGCTATTTTTTTCTCCTACGATTAAAATGTTTTAGTCAACAACGACGGCGTGAACATCTTATTCACATCATAGTGCCTGTTACTCACCCCTTAAATTATTTTGCCTTAGAATATTTTTGCTTAAACCGTTTTGCCGTAAAGGCATATTGCCTTAATATATAAATAAATGAGGCTTATACGTCATTAATGTTTATTTTTGATTGAAATTGACGTCCTCATTGAATTTTCTAGTCAAAATATGTAATGTGTATTATTATAAAACGCGTGAAATGATTGTTTTCTGTTTTTTATAAAAATGATGGAATTATGCTCTTGCTTCATATTATATTTTTTTGTCAATCCATGAGTATTTTCTTACATGAATAATCCATCATGTCTAATGATAATTGATAATGAAGAACTGACTTCTTCCATTCGAATAGACGTTCTATATATTTTTTCCTTGTTACACCAATTTTATCGTCTATTTTTTGTCTGGTTCGTACTCATTCCATAGTGAGATTTCAATAGTGTATACACACTGAAATTTCGGGCATAACTCCATTCTTTATTTATTAAAGCAAAATGTCCTGAGGCAGAATAGTTTAAGACCAAAGTCGTTAGGGCCTCACACCATTACTCTATGAGTTTAATATCTCATAATATTAACCAATACGATTTAGTGCGTTGGAGCCATACATCCAACCTCATTAGCACATAATAATGACTTGAATGGTCGGTATTAAGTGATACAATGACGTCATTTCTCCACTGTATAATTGTTATAGTTACCAATTATCCCCAATCTCTAGGATATTACATACATAAAATAGAAAATATATTTGTAATTAACTTTTTGAAAATTTCAGTAAAGATTACTTGGATGCCCTGCTCTGCAAGTATTTCTCCCCCCTATTCCTCTTCTAAAGTACAATGGATCTTCATGAGAAAGAAGTGATTTGTACATTTGATAAAGCCCTTTATTATAATGAGTGTGGAAACTCGTAGTCATGAATTGAGGACATTCCACTCAATGTATATATGTAATAACAAGAAGTATGATGTTGTTTGTGACGTTTACATAGTATCATGCATTGTAGACATTTATAGCACAAAAGATTAAATTTCTCTCATAGAAGAGTAGATATTTGAATATACATCATTTTTAGACTTATGAGAAATAGAGTTAACAAATCCATTTTGTATACTTGACATTTTGATAAATTCAATTTTTCTTCCATTGAATTTGTATATACATTAAAGTGATCACTATTTTTTAAATCAAATAATATGAAGGTACCCATTTCAGGGGCGTCCGCAGGGGGGCTGTAGCCCCCCCCAAAAAAAATGGAGAAATTATCATAAAAAATGCTTTTATGAAAAAAAAAATTAAGGACTTTTTTATAAAAAAAAAAAAAAGATCATTCGTTGTGGAAAAAAACTAATTTATCTATTTTTCAAATCCAAGTGAATTTCTTGTGGAAACAAATTTTTAAAAAAATAACATTTCTTTTTTGTAAAATATTCATAACAATTTTGGCTAATTTTAGTATGAGGCTTAGATACAAAAAAATAATATGTGATGTGAGAAGGCAGGTTAGTCATTAGTGTCAAATGGTATTATGAAATTCCAATTAACCAATTATATTCTAAAATTTTAGTAAGTAATCTTGATTTAATTTAATTTGAACAACGCAAAATGCATCTTTTTTAATACATTTTCAAAGTTTATGATTGAATTTATGATAATATGTGAATTATGGATTTGTTTTGTACATAATTTGTTAGTGGCTACGCAAAGGGAATTTGTTCAAGCAAATTTTAAATAAATATATTATCGTAACCTCATATTAGAATTAGCTAAAATCTTTAAAATTGCTCTGGTGAGTTCTGAAAAGTATATTTTTGTAATCTTTAAATGAGGATCTTCATACTATTTCATTTCAAAAATAATTATTCTCTTAAAGTACATGGAATTATAATTAGCTGAAAGTCAATCCACTACAATTTGTGTTGATAGTTTATTATTAACACGTCGTTACCTTTATGGAATCATCCAATCTTTCCTCCGAAAAGAAAAAAGGCCCACAATCAATTTCTAGTTAGCCAATTCAATAATTGTTGGAAATTTTTCACAACTACTTAACGAGAGCTAATGTAAGTTCAACCAATCAACGTTCCAAAATATGCAATGAATCAGCTGTAGATGTATCTTCTAATTTCTCCCAATTAATTTTCTGAATGTTGATTAATTTAATTATAATTATCTCTATTTAAGCTGTGAACAATTTATATGAATTATTGAGTAATAATTATAAAGTTGGAAGAATTGACTGGATGTTACCAACGGATTTTGGGCCTCTTTCTGTTTCTTTTCGGAGAAAAGATTGTGATATAAAATCATGTTAAAGACGTGAGAAACATCAACACTTCTTCTCTCTAAATCACTGTTCTGAATGTTGATTGGTTGCATTCAAATTTTGATTAAAAATTACACAAATAACTTAATATCAAGTGATTTAGAGCTTTTTTTCAGGTCCTTTTTGAAATAAAGGTTGCGTGATACAATGAAGGGAACAACGTGCTGTATTTTCTGTTAGGATGTTAACACACTGCTAATTATATATCTTCCAGTGTTTGTATTTGCGTATGTACTTAGGTGCATTTTAATATTCTTTTGAGTGGTTAAATGAAGAGGAACACTATGCCTTTTAAATTATATTATTATGTAATGACTATCTACGAAGATCTCTTTCTAATTATTTTTATCTGATTGGATCATTTATGTGTATTATAGAATAATGTACATAATATGTATACAGTATACACTCTGTGTTTGCTGCTTCCGTATAATCTTTTTATCAAACACAACAACAACACGATGTTCTAAAGGTAGGGATAGAAGAGAACAACAACTGCATGAATGTACGAGTAGTTTGTTAGTTAGTGAGTGAGTTCTTTGATGCAAGTTAGTTATAGTTTTTTAGGTAGGGTAATGGGATAATAGTAACAATAAGAGCTGCATCTAATCAACTAAAATGAGTTAAACAATTATGCTGACACTTTTTCATTTTTTAATTACTAATGATGCGTCATGATTGTTACCTTTATTGTATTACGCGACTTTTCATCCGAAAAGAAATAGAAAAAAGG
This sequence comes from Lepeophtheirus salmonis, assembly GCF_016086655.4. Taxonomy (NCBI): domain Eukaryota; kingdom Metazoa; phylum Arthropoda; class Copepoda; order Siphonostomatoida; family Caligidae; genus Lepeophtheirus; species Lepeophtheirus salmonis. The sequence continues at coordinate 14,386,024 of NC_052138.2, read as the reverse complement.
CCCAAAATCTGCTGGTAGCATTTACTAATTCGTCCAAACTATTGAACTATTGTTTAATTATCCTTTAGTAATATTGGATCGGTTCTAGGAGTGATTTCCTTTCAGTCTTTTTTTTTATCTGTCCGATCTTTTTTTACCATTCAACGGTCTTAAAGATTCATAGTCAGTCTCTCAGTCCTGGCCATCTTTTTATTTTCTTCATTCCTAGCTAGGATTAAAGAATATAAAAACTAAGAAAATAATGAATTATAGCTAGAATTTAAAATACTTGAGTACTATTCATTCTATCCAATCACCTGCTGTGACGTACTTAGTAAACTACGTCATTTCAACTGTTCTAGTTACCATAAAAACCCGACAAGCACCGGTCCTACGACTGACAAATTTTATGTGATGGCAATGCTGTGGCGTATCAGTGTCTTCACTGAAGTCATGAACTGCATCAAAATTGAAGGAGACGCCATTTTGGCTGCTCAAACATCATTATTTTTACTACATAAAATGGACAATGGTACAATAAATTTTGATTAAGCTCCATCAGTTTTCGGTTAAGAATAAAAAAAGACTTCACACTTGTTGTGAATACTACTTGATGTCAATTAACTTTGAATAAAATCAAAGTAATATGTACTGAAAATCCCTAAAATGGATAGATTAGTGCAACTTTGTTTTGTTTTTTTATCAAAGTAGGATAACTAGAGAAAAAAATCTTGCTGTGTCCATTGTAATAGCTAATTGATTATCTATCATATGGAAATAAGATTGTAAAACGACGTATATAAATAATTTTTGAGGTCAGATATATAATAAAATTAGAGGGATATATTTTTGATACAGCTTAAGTATTTTTATTTGTTTCTCCCATCATGACATTGTAGCAGTGGCGTCGGCAGGATTATATTTTAGAGGGGGGAATTTTTCTGAAAAAAAATCCAAAATTAAATTTTCTGAAAAAAATCCAAAATTAAATTTTTCTGAAAAATAAAAAATTTTGTAAAAAAATTTCAAGAATCCAGAGATGTTCACAAAATATTATATTTTTGAAAATATTTTCCAAAATTAAATTTCAAAAATGCAGATAAAAATTTCAAAAATTCAAAAAAATTTATAAAATTAAATTTTGGAGAAAAACTTAAAAATCTATAGCTATTCTCAAAAAAATTAAATTTCTTATAAAAAAATTTCAAAAATCCAGTTTGTTCACAAAAAATGAAATTTTTGGGAAAAAAATTCAAAAATCCATAGCTATTAACAGGCAATTAAATTTTTGTGGAAAAAGTTTGAAAAATTGAAATAAATTTCAAACATTAAAAATTTCTACTATGAATCAAAAATTCCTTAATTTGCTACAGACCCTCCAGCCCTCCCCCTGCAGACGACCCTCCTAATAGTTAACAATTAAAATCCTCTTTTCCTTAATATTAAGAAAAATGTGAACAAACTGACTTGTTTAAGACCCCCAAAATTGTGAACATCAACAATGCTGACGTCATATGAACACCCTCTGTTTTATGTAGAGGATAAATTAGTCATCGGAAGATGATTGTTTTTTTGACCATGTTTCAGTCTTCTGAAAGGGAACAGGTCCAACCATTTCTTTCTATATTATACCTTTTGTGCCATGATTATTACTTTTTTGCAATTTTGATAATATCCATTAAAATACAAATACGTAAACCTGAAATTATGAAACTCTCTTCTTCCCAAGTTTAACCTTTAAATAAAAAGTAAATAAATAAAAACTTTTGTTATCCTGGTCAAGGAAGAGAAGAGCAGGAAGGGAGGGGGGTAGAAGGTACGGATGTGGTAGTGATGATGGTTAATAATATGATTTTTTTTCTACAGGCAGCAAGGTAAAAAATTAAATATAGTTATATATATATATACAATATAGAAATGTCTTTTTGGAATAATGAAACTTGATTATCCACATAGCAATATATTCATTGTATCTCTCAACCTTTCCTCTTATTAAATAGAAAAAAAAGTATTGAATTAACTGGTAGCTAGTCAATTATCCCAAACTTGGCAACTGTCGGACAATATGCATGTGTGTATAAAATTGATTACATCCGAGCACGATTTGAAAACGAATAAGGGTCCAGAGCACGGCGTTACTTCACTAACACTAAAATGCAGACTCTATTTTGAAGTCGGGGTTCGCTTCTTTTTTTCCCGCCTTAATAGACTTTTGGACAACTTTGATTAACAGTTATTAAATAATAATTCTATAGTTGATAACAACTGATTTTGGGACTTATTTCATTTTATTTATGGAGAAAAGGTTGCGATTGCGATATACAATGGACGTAAATGACGTATGTAAGCTAGCCAATTATCCCCCTCTTGCTAACTATTGGACTATACTTTGTTATACGTATTGGGAAATTTATTTCCTCTTGGTAAGAGTTAATTCGAATTCAACGGCAATATACGTTCTGGGCACTTTATAAAGAGTCAAGGGCGTCTGCAGGATAATATTTTGGGGGAAGGGTTTTTTTATAATTTTTTTGAAAGAAAATTATAAAAATAAAAAATACATTGTTATTCACAAAAAAAAAAATTATTTTTTTTGGAAAGAAACATAAGAAATGAAATTTTTAATAAAAGTTAAAAAATCTACAGCTATTCATAAAAAATTAAATTTTTCCGACAAAAAATTTCAAATATTACATTTTTTCGAAAAATGCTTCAAAAATCCACAGCTACTCACAAAAAATAATTCTTTTTGTACAAAAAAAAATCAAAAATCCATTGCTCTTCAAAAAAAAAAAATATTTTTTGAAAAAAAAGTTCAAAAATTCAATTACAAATATTTATTTTTTGAAAAAAAAGTTCAAAAATTCAATTTCAAATATTAATTTTTTTCAAAAATATCTAGTAAATAGTAAACAATTCCTTGATTTGGGGGAGAGGCTTCATCCCCTCCAGCTTGTAGATGCCTCTGAGGAGAATGCAGAAAATTGTCACCTAACAAAAACCATATTGGAGTTGTTACTCCTCGTATGTTGATAGAAACATTTCCTCCTTCCCATTATATTTATAATCTACTTAATCTCAAAGGTAACAATTAATAGTAGCAAAAATGTAATTCTTGATGATCAATATCTGAATTTCCATTCTTTTGAGAGGCACTTACAGAAAGATAACCATACATCATTTTGCAATGGTCTCAAGGTTAATACGTATGTATTTATGTATATCTTGAAGCGTTTTATTTCCATACATATGTATGCTCAATTCTCTCGCACCCTTGGATCATAATTATAATATGAATTTAATTTCAACAAATTAATCATTAATATATTCACTGTAGATATTGTATGTACAGTTAATATTCAAGCAAGGCAATGCTCTGCACGGATCATTATTAGCATTTTTATTAATCCATGTCCATAAACCGGTTTAAGCCGTTGTTGTCTATCTGCAAATTACCATTATCATTATTTAAAATGTTATATATAGCAATTATAATTATTAGAGTTCGTTAGTTAAGTATGTAGATTCAATGTAAGGTCCGTTTCTGTAGTAAGGATCGGTTCTTTACTACCTATGTAAATTGATACCATTAACTTCACACTTTCTAATATATGTAGGATTTTTTTCCCCTTTTGACAAAGAAAATTTAATATTTGAAATTAGTTTTCAAAAAATTTAATTTTTTAAATTTATTATTTAAAATTAAAGCTGTGGATTTTTGAAAAAAAATTCTAAAAAATTTAATATTTGAAATTTATTTTTTGTATTAAAATTTTTGTTTTTTGTGAATAGTTTAAGAACAATTTTTTACGAAAAGTTTAATTTTTCTTTTTTTTTCTCAAAAAAAATCCGAAAAACAAGCCCCCCAAAAAAAAAATAATAAATAATATATATATATATTATCCTGTGGACGCCTCTGAAGAGAAAAGATACTTGAAGTTTATAGTAGGAGGTCTTTGGCTTGAACTTATTATAATACGTTCTAGCTATCTTTTATTATTTGCTTCGTTTTTATATTATACAACACTTCCAGTTTTGTGCTTTTAAGACCATATTTGGCGGGATGAAGGCCTTTGTAATTGGGAAAAATTACTCTTGGATCGAAATTATCCATTTAAAGGTCTCTTATAATGTCAGTGTGTCAGAAAGTGTACTTTTTCTATTGGTTTATCAATAAAAAATAAAAACGACAAATTTTAAATCAAAAATCCCATTTTCCCCAAAAAAATGGCCTGAGGGGCATCAACCATTACCAAAGTAATTTTATTCTCCTCAGATGAAGAGACATTTGTGCAAGGGGGGGGGGATATTAGCCCAAAATCGGGATAGTATAATGCCTTCAATGGTTAGCTGAAACTTCTACATCTGAGAACTGAAACTGGTACTCATACATTCAGAATCGGAAATAAGTTGAAATAAAACGTCATCATTCTACAACTACCATAATTTTAATTAAAATATTGTAATGATCACTCTTTGTCCTGTTCATTATTCTTTATTGAGATAGTCTCGTCATGTGTCTTTTTCATTCAACTCGTAGGTAATTTATGATTTTTTTTTTTTTTTGAAAAGTATAATTGGATATTCGTGACTTTGAATGGTCATAAATATGTGTATAAAGTGATATTTAATTAAGCATAATTGTGAGACTTTATTGCATTTTATATGAATAATGATATATTCTAATAAAAACCGTTGTTTTTTTGACCAATTAAATGAGTACAGAAAAGATTCTTTATGTGAGCCACCCATGAATTCACAATAGACATTAAGTATAATATATAATGAATATTTTCTGCACGAGTGAATTCTAAATTATATATTTATTTCCATAATTCAATGTTGTTGTTTTTTTGAGATAGAAAAAAATACGAGTCATAATTATTCGTTGAAATCCTGCATCTTACAGTTAGGTCACTTGGTATTTTTTCTAGACTGATATTTCGGTTGAGACTGGAGTCTCAATCCGTGCACCGAAATTAAATCGTTGTCAAATCGTGAAACATTTTTTTCAATTTCATTTCGCTCAGATATATACAAATTGAACACATAATAGGAAACACTTAAAACTTCATATGTGAGTCATTTTATCAATGTTCACCATTCAAAAACTTTGCGTAACGTCATCAACAATTTATTTATAAAATTTATTCTAATGAAATTTAAGTTATTGTAAATATCATATAACCAAATTTTTGTATATGACAGATCCAGATCGAACATTGAATTAGTTTGGTGTAACAAATATTATAACAATCTCTACATTCCGGTCAAGGATTTACAAACCGAAACCCAACATAAATGTTCTCCTATTTATGGCCTTATAATAATTAATACCATACCATTTTGCCACTTCATATATCCAGTGCCGGTTCTAGGATTTTTCTTTAGATGTGTCTTGAATATTTCTTTCCAATTTTACGACTAACATCTCATTTTTTACATACATATAATGTGATCAGTCAAATGAAATTTAAAATGATTCATCCTTGAAGTCCGTTATAATATGTTCATTTAATGTTACAATTACGTATGAACATTATTGTACATACGTAATTGAAATCCATTTGTAGCCGAGTTCTTTCTTGTGAACGATTAAAAAGATTTTATTATCTTGTTCTACAAATATAAAGCACACATAATTATTAATTCCTGAGAAAAATAGACCACTGTTAGAGAGTGCTCAAGTTGTGTAAAAGTATGTGTAAAAATGTACTCTCAAGTCAGCTGTTACTGGTAGTTATAAAATTATATGAGTAGGTACGGTTATGTCAGTCTTTATTCATTCGATCCAGTCTTAGGACCTGTCCTTACTAAAACTGATTAAAAATAAAAAGTTGATTGACGTCATCAAGCACCGAACTTTATACGTTTTAGGACTGATATGCAGGACTGAACTGAACCGAGACTAAACTGGACAAAATAAGGACTGACACAACACATTTGAAAACAAAGTTGCATTGATATACAACATACAAAATTAATTATAGCACTTCTATTTTATATACGTATCGAGGGGTTGAGGACAAAATTCTCCTAACTCAAAAATTAGAAATATTAATGTTATAGGCTATAACAGAGAAACAAAACAGAGAAATATACACCATTTTCTTTTTCAAAATGACGCACAGAGCTTTTGCTACATATGTTGGTTATTAAAAATGAGAAACGGATAAACTTTGTTTATTAACATAGATATAAAGTAAGTTTGGTAACAGTTATTTTTATTAGTCTAACTAGAATATGGCTTTGATGATTGATTGATTAGGTCTGAGATCGTTTTTTTTTACAGTTCGGTCTTAATTGATCCGTTATAGACTGATATTAATCAAAAACATGCCAAAATTTAAATTGGTATGACAATGTCTCCAGAGAAACATGAAATTACTTGTTTAAACCAAATTTTAACGTCCACGCCAAACTTGGACCGAATTAGCCCTTAAAATAATTGAAATTATAAGAGTTCAGATCGAAACCTAGCACTAGTATTTAAATGAGAGTGAGAACTTAGATGTAGGTTCGTAAAATACTATCAAAGGATTAGGAAATGTCTATAGTTCTTAGACCATACAATGTTTATGACGAAACATACATACTTCTGAATTATATAACAATATATTTTATTTTCATCTGTACAATCTTGATCGATGTGTTTTTTTTTAAACCCAAGAGCACAAAAATGTACATACAAACATAGGTAATCCTCGACATTTATGTATTTGCAAAATATAAAAAACAGCCTTAGGACAAGATTATCAGAGAGGGTATTTTTAAAACCAAGGTGGAAGTACTCGAATAGTATACATTATGATGTACAATGCAAATAATATTTGTAGTATCACTAGCCTACTCCATACTTCTTTCAAATTAAAATTTCAGTAAGACTTTGGAATTTATAATCATATAACCCTATATTTTGGGATCACGGAACCTCTTAAATGCATTTAACATTGGTTAAATGAGTATACCATTATGTATTGCTCAATATATGTATGCCTAGTTATAGCTATTAATTGATCTAAAGGATGGGTTGCATTTGATGGAAGATAGAAAAGTACGTTTAGAGAAATCTTATTCGACCTTGATTGCTCCTTTGACAAAAAAGAAAAAGGGATTTGTGAATTTATTCAATCCAGTTCTTTTACTTAATAATATATACTTAGATATCCCGTCGTTACATCTATTGTATTTCGCTTGGATTTTTCATATTTAATAATGTTTTCAGTCATCCTTATCGTTTAAAATCCTATCGAGTTTTGCCGTGATACTAGCACCGTGCATCTGCAGACAAGTCGTGCAGGACCTTAAACAATCCCTATACATATAATTATTATTCAACAATAGGATATGAGCAAACTAGAAATATTTATATTAGTCGCAAGGTGGTGTGAGAGTCTGTTGCTGGTTGTTTAAAAAATGGTGCATGCTCAGAGAAATTTTGACAGCACTTCCTATGAGAGGAACATACGTACATGTTATTTATTATTAAATGATATTATCATTCAGGAAGTTGTATTATTTTGCCACAAGACGGCGCCATTCGTTGTCGCTTTGTTTATTAGCCAAACAACGCTCATACCCCATTCTTTTGATTTTTTCCCCAGCTTAACGAGAGCTTATTCAAATTCAACCAATCAACGTTCAGAACATTGATTACGGTTAAAGAAACAGAAGCATCCACAGCTGTCAACAAAATACCCTCTGTATTTTTGTGTCATTGTCATGTAAGGCCTTGAGATATTTTGTTTTTTAATTTTGCCTACAAATATTAAGTTGTTACTCTTTGAGGGAAGCATTGATTGAAAGAGGTTAATCAAAGTGTAGTTAAAAAGGTTATTAAATGTCATTCTTATAACTGGGATTTGTTGAATTGGAGTCATAATTAATGGGCATAACTTGGTAATAATAAGTAACAATGTATGTACATACACAGAACTGAGTATCTCTCCTCGTCTTAATATCACCTTGAAGTTTTCGTTCTTCTAATGTCTGTGTTTCTATATATTTTTTCTTCTTTCTTATTCACAATTATGGTCAAGGTTTTTCATTCTTATAATGATTATTATGGTGTTAAATACTAAGCACATAATATGACCTAAAAAAGAACCACTAAACTCTCTATTAGATACGAGGAAATGAAGAGAATGTGAGGTACAGCTTACATATTATCCTCATATTCAATTTTTTAGCCTCTCTTAATGAACGTCTATGAGTTTGCAAAATTCACTTTTGTACTTAATCCATCTTTGTAACAATTCCCAATTTAGTTAAAATTACATGTATTCAATAATAATTCAATCAATGCAAATATGATGTTGTTCTATTCAATAACATAGATTGATTGACCTTGTAATTTAACATTTATTATTATTATTGATTAATTGCATATTATATACTTATTTTAAACAATTATACAATAATGAGTATTATCAAAATTACTTCCTACATACAAATATGAACAATCGCAAGCCGCATGTAATATTCGCAAATTATAATGTACAAAATATTTAATCCCAAAGTGAAAAAGTTGGGTCATCAATATCATCATTCCTGTTAAGGGTTCATTTCCCGAGGAAAGGAAGGAGTGCAGCAGCCTCAAAATCCTCACCCATGAAGTTATTCTCCAATTTCATCTCATCTCAGTAACCTTATAAATAAATAAATAAATCAGAAAAAGATGACAAAATGGAGCCAGAGGGTACAACAAGAAAATATAGTTCCCCTCGTCCCAGACGGCATCACAGCTTGATAATTCCTGAATCTCTTCGAGATCACACGATCTTGTACGGTCCTCCACCTAGATTTGGTCCAGTATTCCGAATTGGCGGGAAAATGGATCCTGGTAGATTCACATCCTCCACGCAAAAGCTCTATTATGTTGGAATCCACGAAGAAGAGAGATCCGAGTTTGACTTTTCCAGTTGTCCGAGTGGAAACAATCTCCATAATAACCATCATGGAAACAACAGTGCGCCCTCAACCAGGCCAAGTCATCGTTTCAGTCTCTGTGTTTCAAACCCTTCTTCTTCATCTATGGGCTCAGGGGCAAGACCTACTCTGAGTCCTGTAAGAGAACATTTTGCAGAGGAACCTCGGGTACTGTAGATATATTATATTTTTATGTTACCTTTTTCAAGAGTGAAAAAAAAAATCATACAAAATCAGGGCTCTTTTGTTGCTCTGAAACCCTTGTTGCAAATGCTTTATTTTGCAAAAGTCGTCTCTCATTAATAAATAGGTATTATGTAACGAAGAGTTGGGTATAAACAAAATAATTATATTATTACTTTGTTCTCAGTAATATTCTAAACTTATAGGGTTGGTGTCTTAGAAAAAGACCTGTGTAGCTCTTTAGCTTGCTACAATAGTTGATAAACTTTCGAAAAGTCCGAGTTGAGATATATTCACATGTCTAAATACATATTATTAGGTTAACTATTGAGTATAACCTTTAGCATTTAAATATTTTTATGCATTAGATCTGTGTGAAGCATGCAATGATGAAAAAAAAAATAGATTCGTCATATAATATGCCAACAAAACTTCGTTTTTTACTATCTCGTTTGTGGTTTAACCCTTCATAAGCAATGTTAGACGGGAAAGATCTATAATATAACTGTCTTCTCTACTCAACTTTATTTTGATTATTCAAATGTAAATAATTACTTATATACCTTGTGGACTTGCTGCAAATGTTTTGTCTTAAATGTTTTTTTTGTTTTTTTTAAATTTGAATACAGACCATTTTATAACTACAAACTATTTTTCGCTGAAATCCTTTTGATAAATTATGTATGTATTTCAAATTAAATTGACTTATTTAGTATGGGTTTTTTATATTCCTTTAATTGCTAAGATGGAGTTGCTATTTATTATATTTTTCCTACTATTCTATTGTTACTTGTCAATGAATTGTTTTTATCTCAATAGTATATTACTCGCTTAACAACATATCAACCATCTAAAAAAAAATGCATCTAATTTTTTGATAGCAACTTATACAATCTAGTTGTGCGAGTTGGAACTTGTAAAGGACATATATACAATAATAATATATTAAAGAAAGTTCATTGGAATAACTATAGTTTATAAAGTAAATGAAGTTTCATACTATATTGTTATACTAATAGAAAGTTGATAGTTAAACTATCGCCCTCTATTGGTTGAAAAGGGAAAGAGGGAAATGAAAAGATAAATTCAATTGAATTCATGTATGTACGTTTGTACTTAATTAATACGCATGTTGAATAATAGGATCATTTACGATAAATGATAGTATATTTTTATAAAGAGCTACCTAAATCGGGCCGAGTTCGAGAAAAGAGTATTTGTGTTTATGTAGGTATTCAGAATTAGGAAGGAGGATCTTAGCATTTATGTAGTGTAGAAGTGAATGTAATGTTTCCGACTGCTCCTCTTGCTGAGCGTGGAAATACACTAATGATAAGGCGCTCATGTTCAAGAAAAAGAAGCTGAATTATAAGAAGAAGCTGCAGCAGCCTGGGAAGGGGGTGGAGGGAAGGGAAAGAAGTGAAGAAAAAAAAATAGAAGGAAAGAGAGAGAGAGAGAGAAAAAAAAGATTCAGTTGGGTTGTTCTTCTATGAAATTGTGGACTGCTGTAACTAGGGATGTGATAACATTGAGAATACATAAATGGTATTCTTTTCTTAATCTTTCTCTCTCTCACTACTTCTGTATAAATAATGAATTCCTATCTGAAAAGTCAGATATTTTGAGAATCTTCAGCTACAGACGCATTGAATGACTCTTCTCACGATGCTACTCGGAGGAGGTGTTAGGAGACGGAGAGGCAAGAGCAACAAGGACCCTGAACCTGAGGAGGTTTCTAACTTATTTTTTAAGCTGTGCTAAGGCCAAACTGACTCCCAATGAGTTCTTATGTGTATTTTAATCTTTCTTTGTAGATCAATGAAGAGGAGATCCGTGGCGAAGATGCTTCTGGTGAGGAGGATGCTGTGGATGTTAAGTTAAGATCCAGGAGCAAAAGTCTCATGAGTTGCAGCAAAGAGGAAATGAATGACTCCTCGCACAAGGAGAGAGCCTTTCAGTCTCTGGGCATCAAGTGCCCCTCGTCTAATAATAAACCAGCCAGTGGACTTCCAGCACATATGAGACCCGAAGCAGAGTCCTCTAGAAAGGGCATGTCGCGAAGTATCTCAGACTCCACACTTCGACGAGCTGCTCTTCATTTAAATCTTAATCAGTCCCTTGTTCTCCCCTCTTTTACCTCTTTACAACAATTTAAGGTTAATAATCGTGTTTTAATACTTGTATCATACGTAGTTAGTAGTTACTTGTTGTTACTGTTATTCTATCCCAACGGAGCGGTTCTTGTCCCTTGAGTCCCCTTGTATGCATGCATCATTAGCATTTATCTCTCTTTTTTATTACAGAAGGAATTATCTTTATCCAATCGTCGTCCTTCGACACGAACACATAGGAAATCCATGATAATTCAAACCTCTCCGACGCTGCCGAGGTGTCATTCTCCCAGTGCCAATGTGTCCCCTTTGGATTCTCCAAAAGTGTCCCCCAATCAATTTGCTTTTGTAAATATTAAAAAGGCAGATGGAAGAAGATGGTCTGTTGCCAGTCTACCATCGTCGGGATATGGAACGACTCCCGGAAGCTCCAATGTATCTGTAAGTTTAGTTATTCAACCTGTATCCGGTTTAATCTTCTAAATCAATCCTCTTTCTTTTTTTTTTCGATTCTACATCCCACAATCTATTATTTTTTTCTTATTTCAGTCGCAATGTTCGTCTCAAGAGCGTTTACATCAGCTGGGAGCCGCTGGATATTCCGCTCCATCAAGCCATGCGATAGCTCCAGGTACTCCAGCTATGAGTGGGAACTTCGTGGGAGCCATTCCACATCATTTAGCAACAACACACTCTTCTGCAGGTGTTGAAGCTCGATCTGCTCATCGTCATTTCTCGTCGAATGAATCTAATCCTTGCCTTGTGGATGATGAAAACGGTAGGCGTTCGCCATCTATGAGGCCAAGATCAAGGTCACTTAGTAGTCCGATTCGTTCCCCGGTGATTGATAATGAAATTGTGATGATGAATACACTTTATAAGGAGCGTTTCCCAAAAGCTACTAAACAAATGGAAGAACGCTTGAATAATTTTATTACAAATAACGAAAGTCTTTCAACAGAATCTGAAATAACCCCAGGTTCCATTGCCATAGTTCGATTTGTACATCATCAAACACTAGAGATGGCTAGGGACTGTCTACAAAAATCACAAGATAAACTCATAACCAGTCGTTATTTTTATGAAATGTCAGAAAATTTAGAGAAGCTTCTTGCTCAGGTAAGGAATTAAAATTCATTAGTAATTTTGAGAACTCATAATGGTTTGTATATTGTTATCTTATAGACCCGTGAAAAATCCCCAGAAGCTGCTAGTCATTTAACTGCATTGATTAAAAAACTTTTGTTGATCGTTTCAAGACCTGCAAGGTTATTAGAATGCTTAGAATTTGATCCAGAAGAATTTTATCAATTACTTGAAGCAGCTGAAGGACAAGTTAGAGGAATTCATGGAATTCAGGCTAATGTTCCTCAGTATATAATTGGAAAATTAGGACTTAATCGGGATCCTTTAGCAGAGTTACAGCAGGATCTAGAAGAAGTTTCTGTTAATAATTGCTGTCAAAGTTCAAAAACATCTCCAAATTCTAGCTTAGATTGTTCTAGTAGCTCTTCGACGGGAGGTACTGCGGCTGCAACATCAACCCCCAACCCGAAGGAAAGCGAATCTCGATTTAAGGATCCCTCTGAAGACGATTTTGATGTAATCAAATTAATTTCAAATGGAGCTTACGGAGCGGTGTATCTTGTCAAGCATAAAGATACCAGGCAAAGATTTGCCCTAAAAAAATTAACAAACAAAATCTTATTTTACGCAATCAGGTAAGATTTTTTTTTTCTTTCTTTTTTTACTTGAAATTAAATTTATATTCCCAAGATTTTATATAAAGTACTTTAATTATATGTTGTAACATTTGCTTCAAGGTTGAACAAGTGTTTGCCGAGCGAGATATCATGTCTTTTACGGACAATCCTTTTGTAGTTTCCATGTATTGTTCATTTGAAACCAAGAAACATTTGTGCCTCGTTATGGAATATGTCGAAGGAGGGGATTGTGCTAATTTGCTCAAGAATATGGGACCATTTCCACCTGACATGGCTCGATTTTATTTTGCTGAAACTGTTTTGGCGGTTGAATATCTACACTCATTTGGAATAGTTCATAGAGACCTTAAGCCTGACAATCTACTTATAACTGCATTAGGTCATATCAAATTAACGGACTTTGGACTCTCGAAAATGGGTTTAATGTCTCTTGCAACAAATTTATACGAAGGATACATCGATAAGGAAACCAAACAATTTTCTGATAAACAGGTAATTAATTGAGTGTAGTTAAAATATGGCTTACTATCCTAGTTATACATACTCTATAGGTATTTGGTACTCCAGAATATATTGCACCAGAGGTAATTTTAAGACAGGGATATGGAAAGCCTGTTGACTGGTGGGCAATGGGTATCATATTGTACGAATTTATTATTGGATGTGTTCCCTTTTTTGGTGAAACTCCAGAGGAATTGTTCGCTCATACCGTGAATGATGATATCGAATGGCCGGAGGAAGATGATTTTCCTGTTTCGTCTGAAGCAAAAGATATTATCACTGCACTTTTACAACAAAATCCACTTGATAGATTAGGCACAGCTGGAGCTTATGAAGTTAAGGAGCATCACCTTTTCAGCGGAATAGATTGGAACGCATTGCTTCGTATGAAAGCAGATTTTTTTATCCCTCAACTGGAAGATGACGAGGATACATCATACTTTGATTGTAGGTCTGATAGATATAACCATGAATTAGATAATGATGATTCTTTGGAAATGAGATCTTCTGCTGAAGACACAGATGATACACAGTCTCTTTTCGGATCCTTTACTTCTGCATCTCCAAGGTGATTTATTTATCCGTTTACATATGTACCTTGTCACCGCAAAAGCAAGCTAGAATGATTTTATCAAAATTGAGTGTGGATTACATTTGGAGTTTTCAATTTATATCAACTCATTATTTTTATTAACCCTTTGGGGGGGCCGCAAGTTCCATTTAAAGTAGCCAAAATAGATTGTGACAGTAAAAGAATGAGAAATAGATGTAGGTTTATTTGAACAGTCTTTCACATAAAACCTATATATATGTATAAGTCCCTAAATCAAATAACTATGGCCAATATTCTAGGGAATCTTAACTCATGCCACAAATTTGACCATAAAGCCAATCAAAGATACTCAAAGATGTCTATGAAATATTGGGTTGTATTAGCATTTTCTCCTTTTCATGATTTTATTTGAAGATTTTTTTTTATTCCACCACAATTGTGCCTAAATAAATCTCTCACATTTGTTCAATCATATAAGTAATGGTTTATTCCTTTTTCTGCCTTTCAGATATAGAAAAGTGCATGGAAGTAAAGATAGTTACATTGGGCATCGTCATTCCATGTCGATATGTGAATCTAGCCACTCTGACCACTCGGATCATTTAAATTCGAGCAAAATATTTTCCCCGGAGATGCGTCGATGCAATGAAGATGCCCGAAGTATTAATGCAAAATCATGTCCTGATTTGGAGGATATGGTAGCAAGAGCTTCAGTTTCATCCTCTAATCTGATCAAATCTTCCGTGGACTCTTCAGATTCACATCATTCATCTTTAGGACTCTTAAAACCCATTATTACGCCGGATTCTAGTCAAACAGAAAGTGAAGATATTTCTCCTTTACTTCATAGACGAAGGAAGCATAATAATGTCAAGGACCACCATGTATTGCCAAAATTTTCAATATCATTAGATGAAGCAAAGCAGCTGGAAGTCAAAGGTGGAGGGAAGTCGCTTTTGTCATATTCTGTTCTCGACTCCTCTGGACCTAGGAGTTTGCCTGTAACTCCTAAATCTTCTGTGGAGCCGAATACTCCAAGTCCTTTAGTGTGTGGAGATGTGAAGCAGCAAAGAACTCAATCGATTCTCTCTCCCATTGTCAAGTCCTCATCGGCAACTGGACTCTCACTCATGATTCCAACAGAGGATATAATGTGCAGTCCTATTCAGTCCCCTGGAGGCTCAAGCACTGCATCATCCCGAGATGCATCACCTTGTAGAGATTTTTCGCCTCTTATTAATACCTTGAATGCTCCCATTATTGTCAGGCGTGGGCCCAAGGGTTATGGATTTACCATTCGCGCTATTCGTGTTTATTTCGGTGACACAGATTTTTATACAGTTCATCATCTCGTTATGGAAGTAGATAAAGGATCTCCTGCTTTTGATGCTGGATTGAGGCCGGGTGATCTTGTAACACATATTAATGGTGAAGCTGTACAAGGACTTTTTCATACTCAAGTTCTCCAAATTCTTATGTCAAGTGGAGAAGCTGTTACACTAAGAGCTACAGCGCTAGAGACAACTTCCATTAAAACTGGTGGTCGTCGCAGAGATCCACAAGCTATAAAAATGGCTCGACGCACAACAAGTACCTCGGTCTCTAAGCACCATCGGAGTAAAAGTCGGCGTGATGATAAAAGAAGAAAAACCTCTTTATTTAGGAAACTTAGCAGCAAAAAAGCATCTCAAGATCTCCAACAGCTAACAGCTGTTGGAGGAGGCTGTTCTTTGAGTGCGAGTCAAAGCTTGAACTCTCTTCCTCCATCGACTCCACCTGTTGGTCGCTCCATCAGCTCAGATTCAACAGATTCTAGTCCCATGGATTCGAGTCCATCAAGTTCTGTTACCTCTCCCTCGGCTGCAAGGCCCTCATCTCTTCATGGTCTAAAGCACAAATTACACGTCAAGACCAAGACTCTTCATTCCCCAAATCGGAGAAAATCTGTTGGACATATACCTCTGTCTCCTTTAGCTAGAACTCCTTCGCCCTCTCCCATTCCAATCAGTCCGACGAGATCTCCATCTCCTCTAGCTCTTGGACATCATTATCAAGGATCTTCTAACACAACTCAAACATATAGTCCCGGCTGCCTTACTCCAAATAATGGGACCAAAAAGTCTTTCAATCGTCCTAAATCTGCTGAGCCAGGTTCTCCTCTTTTAAGAAGAGCTCTCAGTCCAGATCGTCTCCATCCTCGATCCGCTGAGGGCAAGAAGTCTGTGGTTGCTGCAATCAGTCCTCTATGTAACCCTTCATGTAAGGTAGTTGTCTCTACCACTCCCAAATTGACCATCTCTACAACTACCAAGACTTGCTCTTCTTCTTCATCCACGTCCTGTTCACCCTCATCACTTGAGCAAGTATCTCCTCTTCCTACTCGTGCCATTCATACAACATCTCCTCTTGCAACCGTCGATAACTCAGACGTTCTCCTTAGGAAACATTCTAAATCATCTTTGAGTCAAGCAACCATTTTAGAAGAGGACGAGGAGCATGTAACAGGAGTATCTCCTCCTTCTTCTTCTACATCTTTTCTTCCAACGACTGGAATTATGGTTTGCAGTTTACTTCGCTCAAAGCCAGAGTCTAGAGCTGTTAAAAATTTAGCTAATGAACTTGGCACCTCTAAGAAGGATACTTCTCCAATCAAATCGCCCAAACCTCCGAGACATGAATCAGTAGTTATTAGTCGAATATCCAAGGCATTCAGAGGTTCAAATCGTTCTGAATCAAAGTCGAAAAAGGCCCGAGAAGCAAGTTTAAGCCCTAATAAAGCGAATTATGATTACAAAGATGGAGCTGGGAGAGGAGAGGCATCTTCTTCACAAACCTCTGGTAACAGTTTGCAAAAAGTTACGAGAAAAGATTCAGGGAAGAAAAACGCTCAAGAGAAAAGAGATATTTTTAAGAGTCTTCATTAATCCAATTATCAAATATTCATTCTACCTTATATACATTATATAATTACTATTATCATTCTTTTCTCACTTCTCCCCCCCACTTTTCTTAGTATCCTATTTATGTGAATAATATTTTATTATACTTTTTTTTTGTTTATTTTGGAAATTTCGCCTTACTGTTTCTTCTTTATACATACATTATTATATAAATACATATATTATCATAATCGCTCTCCCCAATCCAATTTCTTTAATATTTGTTGCCGCCTGCACCAACTATAACCCCTCCCTCTGCCGCTCCACCCACTCCCACCAAAATTTTCTAACCGACCACGACTTTCCGGCAGACTCGATTTTTAATAATGAAATAAATATTAGCTAAACGCATTATTCAAAATATACTAGTGTATGCTTCCCTCCTCTTCTTTGTTACAAGTATGTATCTCTTGTCTAATCGCAACCCTTAAAACTTCAGACAGAACTTTATATTATGAACTCTATAATCATTGTTGTGCTGTGTTATATATGAAAAATAAAAAAGAAATTATATATAGAATAAATATTTATTATTAATACAAGATAGCTTTCTTTTCCTTCAAAAAAAAACTAACTAATAAATTTATATAACTAAGAAAAGTAATAATAATAATATGAATTGGGGCATAACACTTAACATTTACATATAAAAAATAAAATCTAATTCTTGGGTTGATAGACCAGGAAATTCTTGGTCCCTGTATACTGAGACGCAAAGGCAGTTCCATTGGGAGTTGTTTGAGAAAAAGAAAGCTTACTCATTTTTAAGTAATAAGCTCCCGAGGAGGTGAAAAAATTTTCCCTAAATGAATCAGCTAACTTCGTTGCAATCCCTTGTCTTTGATATTCAGGCATTACCCACAGTCTAGAAATACCAGCTAAAACCTGAACTGGCTCATCTTCATTGTAAGTTAATCCGTCGTCATTCATTTTGTGAGCTTTACTTGCTTTTTCTGCAAGAAGAAGGCCAACAACCATTTTGTCTGCTATGTAAAGGAAGGCCATTGGAGAATTACATTTGTCCAATTGAGTCACAGATCCTATTGTTTTGTCCACAACCGAGAGAACTGAAAGGAGTTTATTTTTTTCCCAATGACGAGTTTCCTTGTTTGAAGGATCCAACATGATAATCCTTCTCCCTACTTCAGGAAGATAACGAACCACTCTTTCGTTCTGCCATCCATTGAAACTGATTTGGTCCAAAATACCATTATGAATCAGACGATGATTTTGCTCGTCCTCCTCATCCCCAATAGTAAAGAGCGTGGAACATGTGAGACACAATTGAGCTCCAACTCTGCTTTGTCCGGCATCAATCACCATTTGGGTCATACCATCTTGTGCATTACCAGGGATCGCTTTGAAAAGAGACCTTCTGAATTGAGGGGGCTTCTTTAATTCAGTGTGATTAGAGATATCTTCTAAGCCGGAGTCAGCAGAGGATTGATAAAAGATAGGGAAGAAACTTTGGCCTTGTTCGTCTGTTTCTATTACTTTTTCCTCTTCATTCGGCATTACCACTGACCCGTTGATCTGAATGTTTGATATAATATCGGATATATTTTTTCTCATACCGGTCCTGTCTTGATCCATAGAATAAACAATCTTGCTTGAATCTTGGACATTATCAATAACTTGAATGTCTGTCGTAACAGGGACTTCAAACAGGACTTCCTCATGGCTAAATAAAGAACGGATTTGTTCTTCAGTTTCAATGGCAATCTTTTCAATTTCTTTATTTTGTTCCGCCTTATCCGAGCCATTGATATCATCATACTGACAGTTAAGCTTAACAATAATATCTGAGAGCATTTCACCCTCAGTTGGAGCTTCAAGTTCTTCAATCACTGAAAATTTAACAGGACTCTTTGTGTCTACAAGTTTAATCTTCTTTTTAGGAGGTGAATTAAAAAAATTTGTTGTAGGAGAGAACAATTTATTTGACTTTTTGGGGGTCACAGTCGTTTCTGGTTCCGGAGTTCGACATGGACTGTCTTCCTGATGTTTTCGAAATACCATTTGTCCACCAATTATTTCATACGACACCTTTGTTCGATCTGAAGACACGTTAAAGGAGCCTTTCTTAGACGATTTAGGAGTAAATTTAAATATCTGCTTTTTGGAGGATAAAGGCGTTTTTGATAAACTATTTTCAACGAGAATTTTCGGTGATATAGAAACTGCATTCTCCTCTCTCAGTTGAGTTTTGTTAGGTATCTTTGGTTTTTTATTTTCATTCTTAGGTTTGACCTTCTTTTTCTTTGGTTTCTTAATTCCATGGCTAACGCCTTTGTTCGTACCATAGATCTGAACTCTTCTTTTAGAAACTGAAAAACAAATATATGTAACTACACACTGTTTCTGATATAAAAAATAAATGTATATATAACATTCTTTCTTGAGAAGGCAAATTAAGAATATTAACATTTATGCAATGAAATTTCATCAGAGGGCTCTAGCTTGAGAGTTGATTATTTAAAATATGAAAAATCATTGGTACTATAAATGATATCGATTTAGGAAGTTATGTATAAGAAATTAAACACAAATAGATTTTTGTGGAATAAATAAAGATTGATATCAACCGTTAAAACTACTTAATTAAATAATTTAAAATAATCAATTCACCCTCAATCCTTAAGTTGTGATATACAAAAAATAAGCTCATTTTAGATTCAGTTCTACAACAATGTTTTTTCTTCATATCAAAACTTAAATGTACATATGTGGCCCGTTAACACCAAAGCAAAAAGAATGATTTTTCTCAAAATGGTGTGTGGATTACGAATTATCGGCAATTTATAACAACAAATTATTCTTATTAACCCTTTGAGTGTGCTGCAAGTTCAAGTAGCCAAAATGGACCGTCACAATAAAAAATATGAGAAATGGATAGGATCTATTTGAAGGGAACTCTATCGGGACCAATATAACTCTCTTAATTCACATAAAATTTCTAAACTATGGCTAAAATTCATAGGGATCTTTACTCATCCAAAAAAAAATGGAATACAAAGCCTCTAGATGAAGTAAAAACATATATTGTGATTTACTCCTTTTCTTGGTTTTTGTTTAACACTTTTTTGTGCAGACCGGCCACATATAAAAGTGACTCCATGTGAGACATGTTTAGTAGGGAAGGTGGACTTGTTCATCATGAGAGATGTTGAACAAGATCCTGGAGTGTGAATAGGACAGAAAGGCCTAACGCAAGGTGACTACTGAGTAATGAGTAATTACCTCTGTTGGA
Organism: Lepeophtheirus salmonis; assembly: GCF_016086655.4. Classification (NCBI taxonomy): domain Eukaryota; kingdom Metazoa; phylum Arthropoda; class Copepoda; order Siphonostomatoida; family Caligidae; genus Lepeophtheirus; species Lepeophtheirus salmonis. The sequence goes on along the minus strand of NC_052138.2, from coordinate 14,365,856 downwards.
TCCCTGGGCTGAAGAGACTTTCAAAAGGTTTCTTTTTTTGTTTGAAGACGAGAGTGAAGGGCTGAGAGTCCTGGTGGCTGCCTTCCAAGAGGACGCTGCTTCTCCCCCATTCGAGTAGAATGATGACTTATTAATGGAAACGGTTGGCCCCAGATCCTTGGACACGGGACTTTGAGAAAGTGCTGGAAATACTCTACGAAATCGATCCGGAATCCTTTTCCTCTTCTTTTTCTTTCTGGACACAAAGATTTCCGTCGTTTCCGTAAGATGAGTAGAGAAAGAGGATCCCCACTCCGAGACGGGGATGATCCGTTCCTCAGAGCGGCACATTTTCACAGGAGAACTGTAGTCTTCGGAAGAACCCCCCTTGGAAGTCGGAGAACTCAGCACAGGAGCATCATCCACCTTCATTCTACGACACGACTCCCAATGAAAATGCATCCTTTATATTTACTAATTGGAATATGATCTAGAGTCCGTTTGTGTACCACACGTACCAATGTCAACCACTTTCAACCTATTCAATCTATTTAATGATAATAAAGTTTCAACACTTTTAGCGGGAACTAAAAAAAAAGAAGGAAAGAAACAAGGAATGACGTCAGAGATCTCACAACCTCTAGCACCTATGTAGCCATATATATAGCCAGGGTATACTATATTACATTATATATTACTAAAATAGAGCATTCCCGGATCTAGCTCATACTATTGGATAAAAGAATTCATAGACCATAGTGCATGGTTTCCATTCAACTACAATTTTTATGTTATATAATTTATGTAAATTCGTAATAACATAAAATTAGGTAATTATGGATATTATACATTGTGATGAGGTTAGATTGAAGTAGAGTATAAACCAACAATGCTTGCATGGCTTTGGCATCTATAAGTTTTGTATGAACATTAAATCATGCAATAAGACCATTTTGAGATGTTGGATTAAAATGAATCCAGCTTAATATACAAATTGTAGATAATACACTCATAGCGTTGAGGTGGAGTGTTAATCCTTTCATTATAGCAGGTTGAATTGCTTCATGACCTTGGAATCTATGCACACTACATGAATATGTTCATATTTAATGCATTTACTTTAAAAGGGCATGGAGGGATCATGGATATCAATAAGAAGTAAGAACGTAGGACACACAAAAATAAATCGAAATCATTCAAAAGTAATTAATTAAATTGTTCCACAAGTGAATAATTGATTTATGGATATTCAGTATGAATTATTTGCAAACTTCTAAATAGGATGCGGACTTAAAATATAATTAATATTCATAAAAATTTGAAAATAATCTCAGATGATCTAATTCTCGTAAAAAACTAATAAATCAATTTGATGCAAAATGTTACTACTCCAACTATTGATAAGTCTGTAAAGGTAGTATAAAAGGATCCTGGAATTTTAAAGAGAAAAGCGAAAAAGCTTCATTTTTTCTTTTATAGTCCTTTTTTATTTCACAAGAAATTACTATGTTATTAATTATTATTCAAGGAGAAAAAATTAAAATTAAGACCGAAGTTTATTTTTATTCTGGTATGTGCCTTAGAAAAGTAGAGTCTGAATCATGAGCGACATCTAAAGCGAAAAAAATGAACTAACAACGTAAAACCCTAAGCTTATATAAGTGAATAAAGTAAAACTGAATCAAATACTTAATTATTTACAAGAAGGTGGAGAATTGAGGATACATAAACATAGTACACATTCTTCGTATAAGAGAGCCTAAAGTATTAAACCAAGTAGCGCATCGAAGGCTAAAGTCATTATTAGCGGGTAAAAATATCCTGTTTCAAGCATTTTGGAGAATTATTTCCTATCCTATAGTGAATGAGTCAAATACTGTACTGTTTCTACTTTTATTTACTTCATTATTCATATACTTTTTGCTTGAACAATTATGGAAAGGGAATTATGATTCAAAATGATTTTCACATACAGAATGGTTAGCAGGTTTCCAATTAAGAAGATATTTAAGATTTAATATCCCTTTTTTTCTTCTTGCCATTCTTACAAAATTTTTGGGAATGGAAAATTTAAAAAAGCAAAGGTTTCCATGAAGCTTTTGGAAATTTGACTCAGTTCTATTTTTTCATCCTCGGACACTACAAAGACCCATTGTTTTTGAGTAATTCGTTTCAAATTTGCTTTGTAATAATATGAAAATATAAAATATTTAAGTCAAGAAAAAATTATATACGTATTATAATTATTACTTATACAAACTTATTAATACTATGTACTACGTAAGGTTAATAGAATACAAGGTTATACCAAAACGTGTGTACAAATGATGTTTGACATCCACCACGCTTTTAATATTGACGTCATAGTAAATGAGTGGTTGTGTGTTTTGTCAAAATCTGTTTTTCTTACCTAGCAGTCGAAACAATACATCAGATTGAAAATTCTAGCAAGCCCGATTATATAATAGAAAAGGGACATCTTGCGAAAATATTATTACAAATATTGACTATACTATTTCCTCAAGCTAACGGTGCTCGATACGCTACTTGGTTTAATGCTTTAGGGGAGGCTATAACTATGCTTTTAATAAAATATTACTAAGCAATATTATAATAGAATATCGAATAAAAATTGTAAAGAAATAATAAGACAATAATAGCAGTTGGTATGGTTGAACAGTAACCGCTACGAACCATTGGACCGATAAGGAACCTGAATGAAATATCATTGACGATTGTCAATGTTATTTCCTGCTCCCTCCTTGGCCCAAGTAACGACGGCCTTACCATTGTTAATTATTAATAAGAACAAATTTATATTGTGGCAAGAGATTATAACTCTTGATTGCAATCAGATGTATGTATGATACTAATTTTTGAGTTTTAAAAATATGAGGAATGTAAATAATTAATCATTTTTTATAATAGAAATAAACTTAAATCAAAACTCGAAAATGTAACTCTGTTTAATAAATTGAAACTAATATGTATTCCAGCTAAATATTTATAATGGAGGATACTTTACTATAAATTAGGGAACAATTTCAGTATCTCCTAGATAAATAAATAGACAGGGACTACTTTAAGTATTGCGAGGTCCTATGCGAAACGGATTGTACCGGATCAACATATACTTTGCTTTTTGATTTATAAACCAAAAATAAAAGTATATTTAGGCAAGTTCGATAGACGAACTAATAATTATTGAAGGGATATATGTAAAGAAAAAACTAAGTATTTCCATTTAAAAAAGGAAAAAATCCGTTCATGAGTGTGTTTTTTCTTCATATTTGTTCATTATTTAATAGTCGTGGGTGAGCGAAGAATTATCGCCTATCTTTGGTGTGAATTGATTTAAAAATGTATAATATACTAATAATATTTTCCCTGCACTAATGCTATTTGAAATGTAGAAGGTTCTCCTCTTTATAGCAGTAATTCATTTTTTCCCTCCAAAATCATAAAATAGGCAGCAGATATTAACAAAAGTCTTTATTCAGTAATACCATAAGCTTCGCTCCCACCTTCTCCTTGTGCTCTAACAAAAACACCATCTCTAAATAATATCGCCTGACAGAGACCCCTATAAAGTTCATCAATTTATACTCGAGTTTTATTAAGTAAACAAAATAAAAAAACAAAAAAAAAACTAGGGTCGTGTACCTAAAAGGCAATAGTCTGGGAGCATGCTACGGAAGATTTCACTTATTAAGGTACCCCCCGATATTACTTATTTCATCTAGAACATTGATTTTTTTTGTCAGCCTAAAACCGCTTCCGGGTCTGACCTTTGGGCGAATTATTTTTTACCCGACGAAAAAGCGATAGAGAAAAACTTAAATGTGGTTATGGTGGGGTTCCTCATCATCAACAACAGTATGTACTTGAAGAAGTCGTGAGACAAATGGAGGAATTACGGGAAATCGGTCCTCATAAACATATTTGGTCTTTCCAAAAAGGAATTATAATGACAACAAATGCCCTTCTACAAATGTTTCCGTATGTCAAGGACCGTTATGGAGTCGAATTTATTATGATTTCTCGTTGTAATCAAGAGTATCTTGAAAATTTATTTACCCAGTAGCGTCAACTAGGTTGTTCCAATGATCACCCAACACCTGTAGACGCACTCAATCATATACGTCTCTTTATGCTTGGTTGACAAGCCAAATTTGCTGTCCCATCCCCTCCACTTCAATGTAGCAGTAAACAAGGAGCTACATTAGACGAATCCAACAGATTTGATCCTATTGAAGATGGAGAATTCATTACAGGTTCGATTTTAAAATTTGTTTTTTATAAATTTAATAGGTTCCGTTAATAATGATTTGAAATTTATTTGATATTTAATATTTGTATTGTTTACGTGTATAATTCAGATAAATATAGGCTAAGACCTATTTTTAGTATTTTACTTTTAAAAAAAACCCCTTAAGGTAAATTTTAACAGCTTCTATCAATTCCAAAAAAGTTAATTTTTACTCGAAAGACGTTCAAGCGTCAAATAAATAATTTGAAATGTATTTATAATACATTTGCCATTTATTACAAACAAACTACCATGTCTCCACTTTTCATATCAAGGAATATTTATCTTTCAATGAAGAAATTTTAAAAATATTCCCATGTTATTAGGTAAATTAAAAAAATATATTAGGAACCTATAATAAGTCACATTTATTATTAACTTTTTTCAAAGCTATTTAAAAATATATTTGGTTTATTTAGTAAGCAAAATTCTTTTTTAATACTAAAGACCTACTTTGTGACGTCATTTTGCCTTTTCTGCACGTGTAGGTTGAAAGGAACGTCTATGTACTACCTTGTCTCCTCTATATATCTTGATTATATTATAGTAGATAGGATGCACCCGTTTTATATATTTTATACTCCGATTAACTTGCTAATTGCAATTATATAATATTATAATATGTTAGATATCTGTCGGTCCGTGCGACTGCGGATTAGCAAGTTTCTCTTAATATTCTTAGTATGTGTATAATAAAATAATTCGTAATAAAATATACATCCTAGTATAACCATAATAATATCTTGAAATTGGGCTCTTTGTTTATTAGCTCTTTTACTTCCAAACTTCTTCCAAAACAGCCAACTTAATACGATAATGTTGCATTTCAATAGTTATGCATTTTTCAAAGTATAGGGCTCAGGGATCCCAATTGAATAGAAATGGACGCACGCCGAGGCTGCCCCCAAAAAGCGTGCCCAGTAAAATCATTGTGTTAAAAGGTTTGGGTAATATAGTTGCATGATAAAATTCGGGCAAACAAACTATTTAATGATAAAAAAACTCACGCCAGGTTTAATTATTGAACAGCCGCTTCTCTGATGATCAAGGATCACTTTTAATATCCCATAATCTACTCCCGTTCACTAGACAACTTGATGCAAAAGTTCACATGTCCGTTAAACATCCCTTATATCCTAAAACGTCCATATCGTATGAATACATATATATATATAACATATTTAACTTTTCCTCTATTTAACCCATTATTAATGTCAGCGTTAATTTTACTTAATAAATTATTATCAGTTAAGATCACCTACACAACCCGTGGGTCATTGTGTATTTTTGGAAATTACAAGAGGTCTTTGATGCTCAAGGAAGCGGCGGTGGGGGAATTCAACATGCCTTGGGGCCCAGCACTTCACCTGCACAACCCGTGGGTTAGAGTGTATTATAGCATAATAAAAGAGGTCCTTGATGTTTAGAAACGCGATGGCGGTGGAGTTTAAACTACCCTGGGGATCAGTACTTTACTTGCGCAGCCCGTGGGCCTGGGTGTATTTTAGGATATTACAAGATGTCCTTAATGATCTTTGAGTGAAACAGTTCTTTTAAAAATTTAGTTATTTTGATGATTCAGTTCTTTTAGTGAATCAGTTCAGTTGGTGACTTTACAGTCGTTCGTGTGCGCAAATAGGTGTGCACCCAAAGTATCAAGCTACCGTGCGATAATTGAATATATTCATATTTCATAATAACTTTTAAAAAAAAGTCCAACTGAATAGCTATGGATTGATGAAATTTTTCTCCAAAAATTTAATATTTGTAATTCAATTCCGAGCACCAAGGCCTCCCCAGAAAAAAAAAAATGTAATCCTGCGGACGCCCCTGCATATTTAAAATTTCAAATAATTATTCAGGGGTGGGGCACTATTGGTCAATTGTATAATTCATGTTTTCCCACAGACAACACTAAGTAGAAGTATGTTGATTGTTGTGTAATGTCAAATGTGTACTCTTAGGCCGTCTCGTCTACAGAGAAATGTTTTCAAAACGATTCACTATTTCTTTTAAATGTTTAACGTCCACGCGAGGAAGAAATCTGCTTAATCCGATCTGGTTAAAAATGTTGATGTATCTAATAGGAATATTATTAATACTTAATACAAAAAGGTTTTTTTTAGTGATGAGACTATTAATCGGAATTGGAAAATCGGTTGTTTTTCTCTGGAATCGGCATCGGGAAAATAATGTTTAATTAGCGATTCTGATTCTTATGTACATATTACTGTTATTCAACTATTTATTATTTTTCAAAGTTATTAAAAGCAAATAATTAAATATACATATTCGTCAAGATATAAAAAACGACCATGTGAATTTGTACCTTGAGTCTTATAATTTTTATAAAATAATTTATGATTATAAATGCTCAAAACTGAGGTGAAACAAATTGAACACAAACTAAAAGTGAACAAATGTGGTCTAAAGAGTGTTGTGTCGGTCTTTATTTATTCAGTTTAGTCCAATCTAGTCTTAGAACCGATCCTATTGGTCCTTAGGACTGTCTATCATTGGGACCGGTCCTCAACTGTCGGTTTTTGGAATTTTTCATAAAAATATCGATGGATTATTAAGCCAAATAAGATATGTGAAATATATATTAAGATTATTACACATATCTTGCAAAAAATATGATTTTTTTCATTATAATACGACGAACATATTACTTTGTTATATAAGTTATTCTTATATGTAACGAAGAAAAAATTAAAAGGAGGAAAAGTACACTCTTGTAAAGAGATCTTGGAGAGCTCGCCTTAACAAAAAATGAGAAAAGCTCAGAACCCGTTAAAACCTTACAACTCTTCAAAACACGGATTCTCTGTTTTTCTTTTTCGAGCAGCCGATTATAACATGTAAATCTTCCAAAATTGACTTCCTTTCTCTGTGAAATTTAGAATTTATGTTTTCCCACAGGCCACACTATATATAAACAGGTTGAATTTAGTGCAAATTGCACTGTTAATCCCAGATTATTTGAAAAGTATTCTTTCTTTGATTTTTTAGACTAGTAGGGGTAATCGACATTGCTTGGAGTTACTCAGTTGATTTAGGGACCACTCCAAAGTCCTCTTCAGACCAATACGACTAACTTGTCTGCATTAATATAAATTAATGATATATGAATATTTCTAAATACATGAGGGAGGGGCCGCTATTAAACATAAATCTCAATGGTCAAATTTGATGTTCAATGTACTAGCTATAAATTCATTAAGCATATTTAAGCTTAAACATAATCCCTATTCCTCTAGCAATTGCATCATTTCAGTACTAAAGTTTTATTTTAGTAACTATCATTATCTTCTTTCATTTTAAATAGTAGTTACAACTAGAAGTGAATTACTGGTAAAATATTTTATATGTATTATAAAATATTATTTTTTTTAAATCAATTTTCCCTCTTTAAGGATGAATATGTAAAAAATAAATATGAGCTGACTAAAAACTTTTATCATATGCATTCATATTAATAAATAATAAGCATCAATACCACAAAAAACATATTGGTTATAAGGTATAACCAGACTATAGTAAAATATTGATGTGTAGACTATATACACCGTTGAATTACTCTTATGACCATGATTCAATAAGTTAAACTAATTTTTAAGTTAATCTTGGAAAATAAAAAACAATTTTTCAATTACAATTTTGAATAATTCCGCAAAAACATGATTTTTCTTGTCTTATAAGTTTTTAGCGAGAAAAAGTGTTTGGATCAAGCTCGTAATTCCCCGAATTTTTATTTTTTTTAGAAACTCGAAAATACTCATGCAGCAAAATTCAGATCGTGGTACATCGCTATAAAAATGATTTACATTAAATAAAGAAAGGTAATTTATTTTATCAATTGTAATTCTTAGAAATTTAAAGCAAAATGGTATTTTTCAACTATTATTTAAAATATTAAAGAATTTGAATCGTCATCGGGATTTTTTACTATTCACAAAAAATTAAATTTTTCGGAAAGAAATTGCAATAATCTATACCTATTGACAAAATAATGATTAAAAAAAAAATTGCAAATATTTAATTTTTTGGAAAGGAAATTCTATTAAAAGGAAAAAATTCCTTTTTAGAGGACGGAAAGGGCTACAGTTCCTCCAGCCCACACCCTGTGGACGCCCCCTGTAACCTAGCTATGGTAAAATATTGAGCTAACTCAGCTAGCGGCACATCACATAAAATGCATATTTGAAAGGTTCTTAATCTTTTTCGTTAACCAATACATTTAATACTTAATTGTAAGTAAATCGTGTATATTTTTTTAGCTTGGCCGGTTTTTTTTTTTAAATTGCTAATCTGAAGAATGAATTTTCTTTTCCTTGGCAGTTGTCATTATTATTTAATTTTTGAATAGTTAACTTCTCTTCGAAATAGATTCAATTATATTCAAAACCTGAATGAACATTCGTCTGTGCTCATAAAAGATGGCGAGTAACCTTGATAATTTGTTTCGGAGTTATAATTGTAAGTCCTTGTTGGACTCAGTGTAGAATTCAGGATCGACATTGGAATAATTCTCGCATATGTCCTTCTCCCTTGTCAAAACTGATCTCATCCGAAACATTCACCAATATGTCAGGGTTACCATGTTGATTTTTGGTTTCTTTTTTTTTAAACATGCCCATAATACACAAGATTGTTATCCCTAAGTATAAGCTTGGTTAGTCCAAGATTGCCCAAAAAGAGGACACGTGAGACACGCGTATGTATCGGTTTAGAAAGTAACATTTTGAAATGAATATATAAAATTATTGATTCTTGTTTTTAGTTAAAACATTTTATAAATTTATTTGTTATTTAATTTCTATTTGAAGTCGAGCCCTAAAAAAGGACTGTCGACGCCATTGTGATAACAGCAGTAGCAAGAGCGAAAGGAGAACAGTCCCAATTCTAAAAAAAGAATGAACAAACTATTTTAACGTTATGTCCAACTTAATAAATAAGTGATACACTATAAAATTCTCATATATTTTCAAAAATTTGTCAACTTCTAATTAATATTATGAATTACTCTGGTCCAGTTTTGATTATTCAGTCTATATAAATCATAAAATAAGTTTAAGATATAAAAATGTAAGGAAAATTGACCAAATTTCCGGTGAAAAGTAACCTAACTTTGACACCTGAGAGCTATGATAAAAAAGCCAACACAATTTTTGGCACAGAGACACTCCTATTTATGTAGAACATGTTCCCAAAGTTTCACATTTATAAGAGTTTGGCTTTTGTAGACGAGTATCTATATTTCAGAACCGACTCAGAATTATGGACTGAAATTTGACACACTTAATTTACTCATGAATTTAATGCTTGTGGGTCAAAAATCATCCCAATTTGAGGGGTTGTGTGACGTTTTTTATTTATTTTTGTTGATTTGACATGGAAGGACCCAGACATTAAGTAAAAAGAGCACATTTATGGGCAATATGCCAGTTGATCACCCAATTATAATGACATCAAAATTGTAACGTTGCATGGATAAGCTCTGTAGAATGTTTTCATTGAAGTCAAAAGTTACATCACAATTAAAGGAGACGCCGTTTGGGGGATCAAAGTTGATATTTTTATTATATAAATAAACAAATTTCCAATATATATTGATTAAACTCCATTAAAAGGTTTTATGGATCAAACATTACTTAAACCCTTCATTGAATACTACTTGATGTCATCGATAAACAGGGATTTTTGAATATAATCAAAGTAATAGGTTCTGTAAATCCCTATGAAATGCCTTAATTTCTACAATTTTGATTATTTTTGATCGATTAGGGACGAGAAAAGTAAGGTAATTATTAGTAAAAAATATCTTATTCTTTTCATTTTAATTGTTAATTTATTGTCTATAGTAGTGAAATAAGATTGTGCTACGATGTAATATCATATTTGTAATACAAAATGAGTTTGACAACCCTGCTCTAGAGGGATATATTATTGATAGACAGTCAGCTATAAGTCCTTTTATTTGTTGGTGTAATTTTGACATCCAACAGTTCAATATTTTTCTTAATATTAAAAATAGGGGATCATTCTTATACAACATTGTTGTTTAGGCCCAAAAAATGGCCGACATCAACAATGCCCACGTCAAATTAGAACTCCATAACATTAGTGATATTTCTGTTTATGGAATTCTGCCATTAATGCTATCAGTTATGAAATTCAATTTGTTTTCTAGTTTGCCATAGATACATACATACTGCAGGAAAATCCATAAATAAAATAAGGTTATTTTGAATTTCATAAAAAGCGAATAAAATAAATGACTTGATTAAATACAAATCAAAGAGATTTGAAATAATTTATGATTACGACGTGATATATGAGAGTAATTGATGATAAGTGCCTCTAGTATAGAAAAGGGTCTTTTTTTTAATAGTCTGACGACACTGAGTGCATACTTTAAGTCAGATAGTCGATAAACCAGGAATGAATTGGAATATTTTTGCTTTGATTGGCTTCCTATGTTGCTTTCAAATCACACTTGCTACTAACAAACAACAAACAAATGAGGGATATCAAGTCGATAGCAAAGGTGAAGTCCCTGAATACTCCTACAAATCAGGTAAATTTATATTTGCATGTCTCTAAAGATATTTAGATATCCTTTTTGATTCTTTTCATAGGTTGTAAATACCAGGAAACCCCGTGGTCCGACTGTGATCCTTTTGAGTTTGTACAATGGAGAGTTAGACCACTTATCAATGGCGGTGCAGAATGTGAGCCTAAAAAGAATGATACAAAACAATGCGGTCTAGATCAATTGGCTCCTGGTAATTTTCTCTATTTGTATTGATATAATGGGTTTAATTTACTTTTATTTCACCTTAGGAACAAAATGGCTCTTGGCCGAGCATAAAAAATGCATCTCTGAACTGGAACATCTCAAAGACATCATTGGGGATCTACATAGATGGGTTGATCTTATTCATGAAAGAGGTCAAGCCATGTTTAATGCCTTTAATGAATTGAAAAAACATTTGGAGGATATTCAACAGCAGGTGAGTGTTGTTGAAAGTATTTCATTAGGAGAGACTATTGATTGATTATCTTTTTCTATCCAGATCATTGGTCTACACAGAGTCAATCATGATAATGAGGTCATAATCAATCGACTTAAAAAGGAGTTGGATGAATGGAAGGGAAAAGCTCGGAAATTCCAAGTTGAGTTGGATGAGCTCAAAACTAAATACATGGAACTAGAGCGTCAACATAATAAAATGAAACGGGAATTCTCTTCTTGCTCCTCTGAAAGAGCCCAATGTAATGCAGAACAGACCACCTATGAGTCCAAGATATCTAACATTGTTCAGGAAAATAGACAGCTCAAGAGTCAGCTCATCAATGCTGAGAAATACAAGGATCTTGTAGAGGCTGCTAGAAAGCGTGTGAAAAGCCTGGAGATCCAGGTTGATCGACTCCTGAAGGACATCAAAAAGACCCAAACTGACTACAATAAATGTAAGATAGATGTTCTCAATGCCAAGACTCGGAAGGCTCCAAAATTCGTCAAGGATACTCATGTTGATTTAGGAATGACCATGTTTATAACGCATAACAAGACCAAGGTCAAAACGACCTACAAGCCCAAATACACCTACACTACAACAACAACCACCACCACCACTACACGCTACTACCCAACCACCTCCACTACAACAACCACCACAACAACTACTTATACTACTACGTACACTACGACCACAACTACAACAACCACGACCACGACAACATATACAACAACCACTACGACAACAACAACAACAACCACCACGACTACCACGACGTACTACACCACATACACAACCACCACCACAACAACGACTACGACTGAATACTCCACTGTCACCTACACATCAACCACAACCACTACTACGACAACAACGACATACTACACTACTTACTCAACAACAACTCCTTATACGACCACCACCACTACAACTACAACAACATATACTACGACAACCACTACCACTACAACCACAACCACAACCACCACGACAACAACAACCACGAGATACTACAAACCCTATCAAAATAAATATAAATAAAATATTGTTACTTTTGAAGCACTTATTCATTAGATTTAATTGAAATACATACAAACATAACAAAGTATAATTAGGATTAATTATTACTGGACATTTTTTATTATATATAAACTTGCCCTCAAAATTATTCATACTCTTGTTAATTTTAATGATTTTTTATTTTTACTAATGCAGACTAATTAGACCCCAATATGGTGGACTATTTAGCTGGGATTTGGCTTCAAATAACATCTAGCGAGCGTGTATATTTTCTCCAGAGCAGCGGCGCCTTCAATGAAGACTTCTATGTACAAGAATAATTTGATGGCGGACCGGGACACCTTTGTCCCTGCCTGGTCAAGCGTGTCTATTAAGATCTAAATTGTGGTACAGGAGTTGTTGTTGACCTGTTGGCATAGTATTTTTCCAAGTATAGGAGACACTTCCTGCCATGTCTCCTGAGGGTTTTCAGAGTGTTGAATACCTTTTGCTCGTTTATTATGCTCTGGGTGGTTACCACAGGGATATCATACTGCTTTGAATGAGCCTTCTAACCCTTTCCTTCACTGGAAATGAGTATTGTTGTCATTCTTTCATTTGTTGGGCACATATAACTTATAAAAAAAAAAACTTGACAAAAATGCGTTTGTTTTATAACAAAAATTAAAAATATTTCGCATTGGTTTTTGTTTAAATCGGATGATTATTTTAGGAAAAAACTGGTTGGTTGTTGAATAGAGGTCGCACCCTGTCTATTAATATCACAACGTTTGTATGTTCATTGATGTCTAATAAATGGTCAATCCGGGATACTTTCCGCTAGTTTATAATAAAACATCATTTGAATATCTAGTGGCATGGTTCCTAATAGGCACTAACACAGAAATAGAGCGACACAGCTCAGTGGAAGCCTGGAAGAAAATATTTGATTGAACTCAATGTGCGTAGATACACACCTCGCTCGTTTCTAGAGAATAAATTCATTTTCTATATGCAAAGCATTAGTGAGCACCGCTCTAAATTCTTGAGCGAGAGAACGCACGAATTTTGGCTCATTTATATTACTTTTCCGTTTTTGGATCTTATGAAATAAAATCGAAAATTTTTAGAGTAAAATAATAATTTTAAAGATTGCAAGAAAAGATGGTTGAAGTTATGTCTCAAGATAAGCTAGAATCTTTTTTTTTTCCTATGCTGGATCTCTGGCTCTCTGCTGTTTTTGTCCTCAGCTACCGTTGACAGAGTAATTTCTAATTATTTAAGGAGAAATGTCAGAGTTTAAAAGTGGAAAATGGAATTGAAGTAGCTCGCGGACAACGCCCTCAGGGGAAATTATTTTCTTGAACTCAATGTGTGTAGGTTCGAGCCCAGGTCATTTCAGGGGAAGAAATATACTTTATGTATATGTATATGGACTTCACACAAGATTCCTAGGTTAGTTGGAGTAATTGTAAGACTATAATAGTTACTTATACTTAACCAGTGCAATTCCATCTAATCAATTAAAGGAACATTAAAAAAATATATATATATGTTTTGTCAATTAATCAAATATTTAATAGTTAAAACATTAGATTGATAATTTTTTTTTAAAATATAATTTTAGATCTTTAAGTTTTAAATTTTCTTGGACCTTATTTCTATTCATTTTTTGATATAAATAGTATATAAAAATTGAAGGAAATTAATTGCCATCAAAAAGAGTTGTCAAATTCAAATATTCCTATACGAGAAAAAATGAGAGCCACTCATTTTTATTTGTATGGGAGTGCGCTCATTGCTTTAAAATACGAGTGGAAGAGATAGCGGGCTGACAAAATTAATAACTGAGCTCTGTGTATACGGAATTTAAGGGCAGTTGTTAAGTTTGGTGCAAAGACGTCTTCTACCGCAGGACATGAAATAAATTCAAATTCAAGTTTTTAATAACTAAACAACACGTAGTTTTATTTAATTAAATTACTTTCATAGGAACAACAAAATTTGAGTAAAAGTATTTATTTAGTAAAGGGGACATGGGGACATGGTTTTTTTAAATTAAACTAAGTCCCATTTTCTGAATAAATGCACTCGAATTGTATTTTTTAGTCATCCTAATCGAGGATGTGTTAATGCATCAATTTATGTCAGGGCTACTTGTCTTTTGTTTTTTTTTTTTTAAATAATTGTTTTGATTTATTTGTTTGTTAAATTTTACACTGTAGCTGGACATTGGATGAAATATAAAAAAAAAAAAAAAAAGCACTCTGTTTATAATTATATATCCCGAAGTAAAAGATGTCTTTGTCTAAGGTGGAATAATTGAAGTACTATTATGTTTATTCATACTTAATCAACACAACTCCATCTGTGCAATTAAAAAAAAACATTTAAAAAAGAAAAAGTTATAACAACAAAAAATTGCTACTGCAGACGTCATGTGGTTCATTTTGGTATTATTCTAAATATATTTTCCAGATCTTTTATATTTTAATTAGAAAGCCTTGATATTGTTGGTAGTAGTGACTGCAATAATACAGAAATTTAATTATACAGTTGTAATTGCTAGGGTGATGAGAACCAATTTTGTACTAATGTATTAAATTACGAAGTTATAGAAATATTTACTGAGTGATTTTCTAATTATTTTTAATTGGTTGCCATTGTGGTTTCCGAAGGTTATAGATACGTAAAATTCTTATTCCCAGATATTCGTCGAAAAGTAAATACCCTACTCCAGTAGCGTCGCTGTCTACTTTTAAAAAAGTTTCTAAAGCCTCTCCAACAATTTTATCATATATGAGCAAGGTTAATAAAAATATAAGGTTTCACTTTAAAACGTGTACGACTGATGCTTGAATTTCATCACGCTTTTTAATATTGACGTCATACTGCATAAGTGATTGCGTGTTTTGTAAAAATCTGTTTTTCTTGTCCAGCAGTTGGTAGATACATTAAATTGAAAGTTTTATCAATAGTGACGCCATAGACCATGAGTGTTGCATGTTTGTCCAAATCAGCCTCTCTTCCCAGCAGTCGGTACGATATATCAGATTGAAAATTCTAGTAAGCTCGATTACATGATGCTCTAACCTTGTATTTCTATTATCTATTATATATGAGTATATATTAGGTTGGTGAAAAGTAATTTCGTGTTTCCCACCCCTTTTTTTAAGCTAAGTACATCTTGTTTATTATTGGTTACATCAGATCATACGATATGAGGTTATAAAGGTCTGAGAAGATGTTATAAACGATTTATGGACAGTATTGCGCTTGACCGGTTCATTCGTGAATTATCGTGCGTCAAGTATGGAAATAGGGATGAAATTTGCCATAATTTTACATTTTTACCACCTGAAAGGAAAAAAGTCGTTAAAAGTGACCAAGAAAATTTGCGATATATATGAGGGCGATAATCTTTCAGTTCGTTTGACACAAACAGTGGTTCGAACAATTTTTTCTACGCTCAGTTATGTCCTCTACTGTGAACGTCTCGGCCATTTGAAGTTGGCGATCGAACAGAAGCGGTCAGCATTGGTAAATGGGAGACAAGAAGTCATCTTCAAGACAACACCAGTCCGCATATCTTTGAGGATGCACCAGAAGCTCCCAGAACTCGGATGGGAAGTTCTTATGCATCCACGCTATAGTTCGGACATAGTACCAAGTGACAAGTACCCGTTCCTTTGATGGCCAACACGCTTGGGGGTACAAATTTGGCCTCATTTGAGGCCTGTGCAAATTGGTTGTACGAGCTTTTTGCAAATAGGAACAAGGACTTCAATGAGAAGAGCATTATGAAGTTGGATTCTCGATGGCAACAAGTTACCAAACCGTATAATTGGCTTAAATTGGAAGATTTAAATACTTCTTATAAAGTATTGAAATAAAGTAAACAATACGAAATTACTTTTTCCCAAAACAATTTTTTAAATAAATTTATTTAAATAAGTTATTATATAAAGCTGTTGATAATTATTGGAGCTAAGCCTCCCCCCACTCAAGCTGACAATGTTCATCAATGCATGAAACATGCACTCTTCTTTCTTTTTTAGCCAATATTTTTTCTAGCTTATCATTTGGTAGAATGGTTATGAAATTAAAGGAGAATTGAATTAAAGCAATCATGTTATGAATGTCTTAAGGAGCTAAAAGTTATATATAAATTAATGTATACTCAATAAAATATTCAAACTTGATCTTTCTGTATGTCCTACCAGGGACTTTCTGCAGAATTATATATGTATAGTTTTTTTTTTTTGGTGGGGGCCTTTGTTTTTATAAAAAAATTTCAAATATTAAATTTCTTGGAATTTTTTTCTAAACCATTACAAGTGCATGTTATTCATTGTTATTGGACCGTTTGAAAACCGGGCTGCAAGAAAAACACCCACAAAAGTCCTTTTCTATCACGACATTGCACCAACTCACATCTTAGTACTTGTGGTTGCAAAATTAAAGGAAATAGGGTTCTTACTCGAGATGTCCAAATAATTAGAGATATCAAATACCTTCACTCTTCTGTCATACATCACCATATCATGGATTTATCAATGATTTCTGGAGTAGTAACCTCAACAGGGCGTCCAGAACGTTCAGCATCACTTGTGCCCATATTTTGAAACCACTTATAAACTGTTCTAATCGAAGGTACAGAGTCCCATAATGTTTATTCAGCTTCTTTTTAGTCTCTTGAGGCGTTTTGCCTATCATAAAGTAATGTTTAATCAACACACGGAATTGTTTTTCGTCCATTTTTTAAAATCCCTTCACTTCCTCGATAAAAAAAATGCCAAACAATAAGAAATAGACCGATCTGGCTGAAAATTGTTGTGTGCTCTTTCAAGCGATTTTATTAACTAAACATAACCTCAATACCCGCCAGTATGGCCATCTCTCAGACTTTGCACGGACTTTTCAAACGACCCTCGTACTATTTATTAGTTAATTGATCTCTAACTCCGCATTTTCATTTTTTCAGAGCATACAACTTATTTTTTTAATAATATGAGCTTGCTGCTCAATAAGTGAATATAACTTTTGACTTAGTGTCCACTAACCACTGTGTAAATTAGGTTATAATGTTCCAGTTGTTAGATCGTTGTCATATATTCAGTATTCTTAGCCTAGATATTTTGGTATTCGACATTTTTTCTTATTATCAGTCAAAGTGAGTTTTTTGAATTCTTAATTGTGCTAAATCTTTGGAAAGTTTCGAAAAGTTAAGTCAAATTGTTCAATCTACCCATTTTATTATTAAAACTAATAATATATCAAATAGCTTTGAATATAGCCTTCAAGAAAAACTGCGTTAGATGATGTAGAAGCAAATCCTATAATTTTTACAACTTGTATTGTTCGGGAAAATGAGCCATATAGAAACAGTTTTAGAGATAAAGGACTTTTATAAAACATATACATGAATGTTTAAGGCAGAAATTTTATGCACTATGTCTCCATTTTGCCTCAATGACAGCCTCCACACGAGGTCTGAAGTTCAAGCAGCTGTTAATGATGGACTGATCAAAAAGTTTGCCCCACTTCTTGGTGATGGCGGACTTCAGAGACTCCATTCTGCGGTGAGAGGTCCTAGTTGTCTGGGAATCCAAAACGGCCCATATGGCATAATCTAATCGATTATTATCGGTTTATTACTGCTCTAGATGTTAGGGGGACAGAAATTGGCCATACTCTTGGCACAAAACTCTTTGACAACAATATGGCCCAAAGTATTTAAAGGAGACCTGAGAGTGGTACTTATTGCCATAGCTGCAAGAAGGCCGCGTTTAACATCAGGGTTCAGGCCTAACGGAACAATCCAGTTTCTAAGAACTCTGAAGCACATTGTCGAAGTCTTCAACATGAACCGTTTTCGTCAGCCAAAATAATGAAATCTTTGTATTATCAATTGTACATCAATAGATTTAGAATTTATGACCGATCACTCAAAAAATTGCTCATTTTGACCTTTTTTGAAAAATGGTTGATTTCTAGACTTGAATAGAATAAATAGAGAAAATTTGGATTCTAGTCAGATTACATAACAGTTGTGATACTTCTTTGATGACATTTTTGGAGGGAAAATCCACTTGCAGAAATCCTAATTCATTAGGTGGGAAAACAATCCCTCTCGTTTTTGTATATTATACAATCAGGGTTATGATTACAGGATAGGATATATGGGAAACTGCCAATGAGAGGAAGGTTAAATTTGGCACAAAATTGCCTCTTGAATCTTGGGATAACAAAGCAGAAATACTTTTCCGTCAAATTTTCCTTAATTCTAATTGGTTGTTGTGCAATCTAATTTGAATCCTGCAAAAATGATATAATTAGTGCTTGTAATAAATTATCGATTTAAACTTACTTTTGACTTCAAGATGTCTAGATCCCTTCGATTTAAATGGATTATTTAGCCCAATGAAGATAAAGAGACTCCTTTTTTTCTCAGTTTGGATCTAAAAGCTCTTTGGTGTAATCTTTATCAAAAAAGAATCGAACATGACAAAAAATATAACCTATGTACAAAAACCTTTATTTTCAGTCAATCATAAAAACAACTTTTAATTTTAGAAAAAGCAATAACAAATGTCATCTTTTTAGCCATGTATTTGTAAACAAGCCTATTCCAACGGGCAATAGGCTAATTTTTAAAAGCAAAGAGATTTTTTTAAATCAGCCAGACAAACTATCCTTTTTGAGGAATTATACTTTCACCTATCTTTCGCAGAAGAACCTGTTGTAACCAGTTAGAGATTATAGATCAAGGATGCTATGTATTAAACAAGCTATTTTGAAAATAAAATTGTATGTGAATCTAATGAAAATGATGCCCTCACCATAGAAAATTGCCAGCATGTTCTTAAAGATCCAGCCCCTGGAAGCAGTTTTTCTTTCATCAAATCTAATTTTCCATTTTTAATGGAAGCCATCACAAAACTTGAAACAGAAGGAAGGTCCATTTATGATTATCTGAATATACTTTTATTGTATCACACAGCCTTTTATCCAAAAAGAAACATAAAAAAGGCCCGAAATCATCTGGTAATTAGCCAAATAAGTCAAACACACCAACTGATATTTATTTCTTAAGAACTCCCAGACTCTCATTGTCATAGCATTGCTCTACTTAGATATATTTCTCAATATTGAATTCTTACATAATACATATTTTATTCGTTACTGTATTATAATATTTTATTAGAGACATCGATATACATTTGTATTTCTATAAAATAGGCAAAATTTCTTAATGGAACTAATAAAATGGCTAATATATATATTATATAAACAATGAGGGATCAATAAGAAATTGTATTCCTGTTCATTTGGAAACGGAGCATAAGTGTCCATTACTTATTCGTTTATTTATCAAAAAGAAAAAATTATGAAATAGCCATGATGTACCAAGTCAGAGAAAAGAATCAATAGCAAACACAAAAATACATACATGGGGTATTTTTGTGTTAGCCAGGTTACGCCGTGTTTGATGTCGAAAAAAATATCAAAATAATTCCTGTAGAAAAAGCGGAAATACTTTGGAAATAAATAACTTTTTTAATTCACAGAAATCCTCATCTTTTACTGATGCAAAAGGTTGAACGTATAATCAGTGGTAGTCATGATGAGATCCCTAATTCAAATTTGCTCCAACTGCTATTGTGCACGTTAAACGGTATTTTAGTAATTTAAACTAATTAGTTTAAATTACCTTAATAAAACTCTATTTTTCTTTAGAAACAAATTAATCAGCTGTGATATTTTCGCTGCTAATTCTTCAAAAATTCTTAATCTAGTCATCACTTCTTAATTATTTTTTTTCTGAAGCTCTTATTATTATTATTATTCTTTCATTCTAGAGGAGAGAACATATACGTGTGAGTATGCTCATGAAAACAAATAGTAGCACTGATGTTTTTTGCAGAGTTATCTTATATATTATTCAGGCTTGTTGTCGTTCACCTTATTTCATCGTTTAGTTCACTTTAATCGTTCAGATTGAGTTTGTTTAATCGTTCACTTTTAAACAACTTTTCGTTTCGTTTTAATCAATTTCAGAAAAATCATAGTAAATCAAAAAAAAATCCAACATCTTTTAATACAAGGGTCACCAAACTAAGAATCATTGTCCTCATACGCATGTTCTTTTCATGGGCCCTTAGCTTCTTCTATCCCTTACTAAATAAACCGGCTTTTTGGACTTTATGGATTGTTGAAATTATTTTTTATTGAAGGATTGAGTGTAACTTATTTTTTTCATCTTATAAAATATACTTATATTTTTAAACAGAGTAAGATTCTGATGAAATTATTATAATTTATTATTATTATTGAAACACCATATTAGCTCACATTAGAAGTTGCTCCTCAAATTCCTGATCAGTGTTATATTTAATAAAAATATTCCTGATCCTTTTGTTGGCCAAGTCCGACTCCATGTTCCTGGACTTGTCAGCCAAAAATCGATTTATTTCATTGTCTGGCTTATCTTCCATATTTGATTCAATACAGAAGAATCCACTGTTAGCGTATGCTTTGATTTCTTGGTTCTTCAAGATATTATCTAATGATTTCTATTAAGCCCATTCTTGCCAGATCTTTCTTATTAGTCTTGAATTCAGCTAATGACCATTTTTTTTAACTCTTTAACAAATGTTTGACAAACGGCCTTTTGAACTTGTTATGTCATTGTAGTAATTTCCCAGTTCTTCAACCTCTTTGAGTAGCGGACGTACTTGAGCCTTTGCTTAGAGGTTTTTAGTAATTTACCAATGGTTACACCAAAGTTAATAGAAATACAAGGTTATACCAAAATGCTTTACCTACAAATGTTTTACTTCCACTACGCTTTTTAATAGTGACGTCCAAGAATATACCTGTTACCAAGAGTAGCCATATATTGCCTTACTTGACTTTGACTTAAAGTACTGCTGTCATATTTGTCTGCCTTAATAGAAGTATGTACGGGACCTTGTATTTCTATCAACCTTGGTTATACTAAGCTGTTGTTTATGATATTACTCTAGTATTTCATGTATTATTGTTCTTTATATCTTTAGTACTCTTTGTACAATACTAGAAGACTTCTAGAACATCGGCTCTCAAAAGGTAGTGAAGATCACATATAGGGATTAATTTTGAGGTTTTAAGTTTTGAATCATGATCATACTTTCATTCAGTGAGGAGAGCAATTAGCACAAGAACATAAAAATATAACGTCTCCAGGGCCGTCCGTAGGGGCTGGGCTGGAGGGGTTGTAGCACCCCACCCCCCATACAGGATTTTTTTAATTTTTACTAGAAAATTAAAAATTTGATATTTCAAAAGTAATTTCTTAATTTTTTGTGAATAATTGTGAATTTTTAAATTTTTTTTCCAAAAAAATTTAATATTTTAGATTTAATTAGTGATTTTTTTTTGTGAACAGCTATGGATATTTGAAATTATTTTCCTAATATTGGAAATTAAATTTTTGAATTTTTTTTCTAAAAAATTTAATTTTTTGTAAACAGCTGTGAATTTTTTTTTCAAGAAATATAATATTTGAAATGTTTTCTATGAAATTAAACTTTTAAAGTAGAGGCCTGATGCTATTCGATACTTCGTATACCTTTGTTTCGCTGATAGTATAAGGTCCCACATTGTTTTACATATTCTTGTGTATCTCCTTTCCCATTGCATCCCTTCATAAAAATGTAGAGTTCATCCGGATTTGGATCTTGCAAATGTAGTCTTCTTTTGATGGAGCATTTTGGAAAATTCATAACCACGTTCATGGGTTTAGGTGTTCTGGTTGGGCTGAAGGGCCCGCTTCAGCATCGTTATTGGAGGATGTGTAGTTTCATTACATTTTAACACATCATTTATATTTTTTAGGCCCAAATTTCTTTGTATTTCCTGAGATATGTGAATTTTTACTCTACTTAATCTTTATTTCTGGTACCAGGTTTTTCCATGGCGTTTGATTTGTAGTGCACACGAAGTTTCCCTTACGAGCTAGATACACAAACTTTTTCAAGAGAAAATTGACCTGAAATACTCTCTTACACCAGGAGAACAGAAGAAGTTTCCAATGAAGCGTCACATCTATCATACCCAAACCACCTCTCCATTTCTCCATTTGCAATCTCCTATATCCTATGTATTTTGAAACATTTACGTAATCAATCCCCATCTTATTTCATTTCTTCGCACATTCCTCGCTATATGGTAGACATCTCATAATATGGTTTATGGTTGGAACTATCGTTGTCTTCCAAAATTTGATTCTGTCAAGTATTTCGAACTTATATTTTCTAATTGATAAAATCTTTAACTCTATTTTATTGTTTATTTTTTTACCATTTTTTGAGTGTCATTTTCCATAGTGATAATATTTCCTAGTATTGTTGCATCTTTTACCAGACATGCCTCCTCGAATAGTTTCTCTGGTGCTTCCATATTCGTCATGATTTGAGTCTTTTCTTCATTTATTTTCAAGCCCGATCTTTCTTCAAATGGTTGAAGGACTCAGTTGAGGTATCTCCAGTCTTATTATTCAGGGAGTTTTATTATTTTGCCGCAAGACGGCGCCATTCACTGTCGCTTTTTTCAAAAATTAATATAAGTATACAACTCTCATGTCCCATTAGTCTCGTCTTTATTTTGTCTAGGAAAGGAAAGATTGGTTTTAGTCTGAGAAACATTCGAAAATATTGTCTTTCTTCGTTTTCGTCTAGTCATAATTGACGATATGTATGTCCTATTATATGAGGGGTAGAGAAAGCCCTTATAAATAAACGTACGTGTTAGTGCCTATCGGGGCCTTTGCCAAATATCTTCATATTATATTTTATTAGTGAACTAGCAGTAGTACCCGGGCTTTTCCAGAGCTATTAGGCATCGATGAACAGACAAACTTTACTTAGTTAATAAAACACATGGTCTGAAATATTCCTGCTTCAACAAAACAAAAAAAACCGCTTTTTTTTCCTTTAAAATCTTATATTTTTAAGTTATTATTATTTTATTGGCTTTATGGAGCGGAGTCTCCATATCTCTTTTTAAGCCAATTCTTAGCTTGAATGGTATTTTTTCCCATCAAGAAGCATTAAAGCATAGAATTGTTTTTGATAAATTATTTTGGAAATAACGAAAGTAGAACAATAAGTCCACAAATGAATGAGCCGATTTTTATGTCTATTGAAGGTTGGGACTAACTGAAAATGAGGAGAATTAAAAAAAAAATATAGCGCCATCTATTTATGAACCCCGGGAATTTCAGGCCTTGTGTTTGAAGATAACTTCTCAAGAAATCATCCGTGTTGCTCTACATTTTCATGGACACACTCACACGCAGTTACTCCGTACTTGCAAATAAACAAATCATAATGATAACAGCTTGAGAAAATAAAAATAAACATTGTTCCAGTTGCCAACCATAAAAAAAAACTCACACGCTACAAATGCTTGGAATTTTTAGAAGCATAGGGAAGCTACAGTTTTTACGTACTTTTAAGTAAGCAAATATTCATTAAATTTCGAATAGTGTCATGAAAATATTTGGTATCTTCACAGCCCTAATATTTAGGTATATATTTCTTTATTTCGACTTTCATATAGATATATATATATTTTTATAAATTATACCTTCAGTTAACATCTTATATAATATTTTAATATTATTAGTAGAATATAAATAATAGTTATAGTAATAAAGATGGTGTGATGAGTGGAACAAGACTGATGGAAGTTAAGATATTTAAGAGAGAAAGAGAAAGGTGGTAAAAATTGAAAGAATTAAAAAAGTTTTTTTGGAAATGTCATGGTAAAAATTGTCAACAAATGTGATGTTCTTAAAAAAAAAAAAAGTATACTAAAATAGATATAACTAATATCAGTGTATAATAGGATCTATTCATTTTTTTTTTTTTTTGTAGGTATGAATGTAATTTGTTTATCCTATAAAATAACAGCTAAAGAATGGAAATTGATCGATGTATCAGTTTTGACTATTCAGTTAATAATATAAATGGCTTGTTAGATATATTTTATGTAATAGTATATAGGGGGATCATGGATCAGAAAACGCCTTCAGAATGTAGAAACAGCGTGTTCCGAATCAAATAAATTAAATCAAGGAGTTTTCGGACGATTTCAATTATGAATGTATGTATACAGATAAAATTAGAAAGATGTATAATATGTGGAATAATGACTTAAAATGTGAGTTGTGTACAAAGAAATGGGAATCAAAACCCATGAGAAGGGAAAGGGGATTTTGCTTCTTAAGTTAATGGCTGAATATTTGAATTTTGAGTTCAATTGATGGGGATTAGGAGTTGAAAACTAAGGTAAAGGAGGAGAGCCGATTTTCTTTCTTTTAGTAAAATTTAATTTATTTTTTTTATGTGTCAATTTTTTTTTAAATTGACACATAAAAAAATGCCCTCATTTTATAAATATTAGATCCTTTAAAAGCCTTTTTCAAATGATTTTTTTCATAAATAATATTTTCCCAAAAACAAAAAATCTTTATAAAATGTTCTTTTTTATAAATATTATTTTCTCAAAAAATACTTTTAAAAATGGCCTTTTTTAAAATATATCATCAAAAAAAACTTTTCTTAAATGACCTTTTTTTTAATATGGAAAGATTAATTCTTCATGTAATAGCTTGTTTTTCAGACAAAAATGAATAATTTTTTCTAAGTAAATATGGAGTTTCAACTTTGAAAACATTATATCCTGTGCAGGGCCCATAACGAGACCAGGGCTTTTGAAAGTACACCTTTTATGCATCCCAACAATAAAATTATAGTTTTTATGTTATATTCTGCCAATATTTTAATTTTTATAATACAAAAAATAACCCTCTCAATATTTTTTTTTCAAATAAAATTGTTTTAAAATAACAGGTCACGAAGTAAATTATTTAAAAAAGAATGCTAATAAAGAAAAATATTTGAAAAAAAAAAAATGTTAGTTACAAACATTCAGTTAAAATTTGAAGCCCTCCCTCGTAAAACCGGCCCTGAAGTAGAGTTTGTGATGGGTGAGTGACAGCGGCTCCGGAATGTGTTTGTAAGTGGGTTAAGGCAAAGTCCCACAACCTTATAATTTTACTATAGAAATATTAAATATATTTTAAAAAAGCCCTCCCTCCCCCCCTATGGTTCCGGCTCCACAAATGTGTGAGGACGTCTAACGAAGAACACAAAACAAGACTACAATAAAAAGTAAGGTGCAGCCCTGTTGAGTCTTCTCTTTTCTTTTCAACTTCTATCGTAAGAGGGAACACCCAAACGAATTGCTCCTAATCCTTTTTATAACGGTGATACCTCACTAACACCCAAATATACTGGTTTTGGTTGTGAGCGGTCGTTGTTTCTGCTTTATTCCCCCTTAATGAGCGTTTTGAACGTTGATTAGTTCAATAAAAATTAGTTATTTTAAGGCTGTGAATGGATCTCAACAATTATTGAATAATAATTCCATAGTTGGGAAGAATTGCCTAATTACCAACTGATTTTCGATCCTTTCCCCTCTTTCTTTTAGTAGGGTAAAGGTTGTGTGATACAATAAAGGTACCGATGTAACTTGTAGTCTTTTTTTGTGTTCTTAGTTGAGTGATAAGGAGTGAAGAAAATGTAATGAAAAAAGTAAAAAAAAAAAAAAAAGTAAAGGTAAATAAAGAGAGATGGAAAAATGAGAAGTTATAATGGGGTGTGTGATATTTGAGCAACAGCACATAATAAGACTCAATTTCGTGATCAAAAATATACAAATCTATAATAATATAAGACATAATGAGAGAGAGAAAGAGAGAGAGAGGTTGGGTTGAGAGCAACTTGATAAAATGTTCCTGATAATAATTATGAATATATGTAATAATATAATTATAATATTAATCAATATATATCTTAAATAAATAAATATATAATTTTTTTTTAAAATCACAATTGAAGTATTTAAATAATTAATTAATTAATAATAGTTAATAATAATACCTATTATATTATGAAATATAATGAAAAAAAATTGTATGAAAATAATAATAGGTTGAAGGAGGGTTTATATTAATTAACTAGTATATTATTATAATAATTAAAGATGGATGAAAGGTGGGACAATTTTCATTTCTTTGACAAAAACTTATTCTTTAAAATATATAGAGTATATATTTATATTTATGGAACCTATATAATATGGTTGTAAATCAACTATTGCAAGTGTCCTTTATTCAGTAACAACAGATCCATGTCAGTGGAAGGTTTTCCTTGGTATTTTTTTTTTTTTTTTTGTAAATTAATGTTCTTGCGAATTAAATAAGGGATTATTATAGTAAGAATATATAATATATACATTTTCATGGAAAATAAAGAGTTAAGTACAAAACGTTTGGAGGTGATGGTAGTGATAATAGGAGAAGAAGTATGACATTGGCTCACGGAGATAAGTTGTATATAGAAATAGTAGTCGTAATTTTCCTAAGGATTTGCTGAGAAAGAGTTGAGCAGATAAAATGAGAGAATGTGGTAGAAAGAATGAGGAAGAGGAATTTCATTATATTCGAGTAGTATTCGACATCAAATGCCAATGAGAAAAGTAAACTAGCTCAGCTAGTATGTATATGATAATTACGAGACAGACATTCTTAAATACATTATAGTCCCAACTAATTTGGTGTGTACCTATATATATATATATATATATATTTAGAATAAGAACTCAACGCTTGTTTTGAGTGATTAGGTGAGAGAATGAATGATGAAAATGACAATGAGGAACGAAAAAGTATGTATGTATGTTTTTAGACGGAGTAAAAGTGATCCGTACTTTCTCCATCCTGACTTTTACTCTTACTTAATACTCTTCCTCCTCGTCGTATCGTTGCCGAATTTCATGAAAATCATCTTCGTATCTTTGTAAGGGCCTCTTTTGATGATGAGCAGGTATCATTCCTCCTCTCCCGCCGTGTGTATTATTAATACTACTTTTATTAGGGAACTGATGATGAGGGGCTGGATTGTGTCCTTGGTCATAGTATTCACCTCCTACTCCTACTCCTCCACCAACACCACCACCAACACCACCGTCATAGTATCGATCGTCATAGTCTAATTCATGGGGTGGATATTGGCGATCACCTCCTTGATTGTAGTATCTCCCTCCTCTATTATTATATCCTCGGCCATCATCTGGATAGTTATTACGCTCATCTATATAATGATGATCTCTAGATGGATAGCCCATCTCCTCCGGAATATTATTTTGACGATACCGACCATCGTCTTCTTCCACTCCCACATCCTCTTCATCGTACCATGTATCCTGGACGTGATACTGTGAACCCCCACGGTCATAGACACGAAAGTCTTGTTGTTGTGACTGCTGTCTATGAGAAGGGAGAGGGGGCAGAGCATGTGAGGGTTGGGGTGGTAGGTGCGGTTGCTGTTGCTGCTGTTGGGATTGAGTGGGTGTTTGTTGGGATGGATGATGATGAGGGTGATGGTATGCTCCTGGAGATAGAGTCACATGTTCCCCTCTTCGATTCTGTTGAGGAGGAATCTGTTCTCCATTACCATTTCCAGCGCTTACACCTCTCCGATTATGGGAGGAACTCATGTGACCACCACCAACGCCACTGGGGGAAGCATTGGGATCTGGAGGAACAGTTACAGTTCCACTCGTTGGATTGTTTTCAGATTTACGGGCTTTTGTTGCCGGAGTGGACGGCACATTATTACCCATCTTCAGAGGAGGATTGGCAGCTCTCCAATAAGAATCCAAGTATTCGGTCAGATGCTCGCATGCCTCATCAAGCTGATTTTCATCTAATATGACATCAAACATTTCTGGCGGACATTGTTGGAGTTTCTCAGCAGCAACCATTTGGACGTTTAGATTTCGGGATTGAGCCTTACCCCGAGATTTAATAAGCCTTTGGAGTACTTTTGGAGATGAAATTTTTAAATAAACTACAATGGGTGCCAAGGAGGTTTTAGCTAGCTGAGAAGGATGATTGACCGTATCACAATCGAGAACGATGAGTTGCATACTTCGCGAGAGTTCAAAGATCCTTTCGATCTCAGACTGAACCTCAGCCAAATTAGAGGATCTAAAGTTTGCTTTGTCTAAGATGGCTCGTTTTGATGGATTATTGAGCACGGATTTTTTTCCTAAAGAAATGTCTGCAGTAACACGGGTAATGATGATTTTTCCTATAAAACGGTTTTTTAAGTATTCAAACACCGCTTTTTGCATCATGTCCGTGACTTCATAGCCCTTTAAGGAGGGTCCAACTATCACGAGTGGCCGGATGGAAGGCACAACATCGTACGGAGAAAGAGTCTCTTGTTTTTTTCCGAGGAGTCCTTTTTTCCGTTCAATAACAGGTGGAGCCGTAACTCGGACTCCACTTCCTCCAGTATCCCCATTTTGATCAAGATCAAGTCCAGGGGTGGGAGGAGTACTTCCACGTGAATTGGTCATAACTTGCTGTAAGAGAGAGAAAGGGAAATATTTTATGAACTTTTATGTATCATTCAAAGGAAATACACACTAATGCACAAGTGGAGCGAGCACATAGGATAACAAAATGGCACTATCCCTCAAAAATTAAAATGTAAAACTCAAAAATATCATAATTTCAAACTGAGAATTGGATAGAAAATTAAATCAAATCATTCATTCATCTTTCGAAAATACCTGAATATTTCCAGAAGATTGAGATTTCAGTTTGGATCCCTTTCCAACAGGAGCTTGTTGAAGTATCAATTGCTCCAACTTTGCAGGAGACGGAATGA
This sequence comes from Lepeophtheirus salmonis, assembly GCF_016086655.4. Taxonomy (NCBI): domain Eukaryota; kingdom Metazoa; phylum Arthropoda; class Copepoda; order Siphonostomatoida; family Caligidae; genus Lepeophtheirus; species Lepeophtheirus salmonis. The sequence goes on along the minus strand of NC_052138.2, from coordinate 14,336,754 downwards.
ACCCAATATCACAGCCTTCTTTAACGATACGCCCAATCCACCAATTGACATCATACTTTTCAAATATGTGCAGAAAATCTCCAATGTGAAAGGAGACAGCCGAGCCATGAACCGGAGAGTCATCATCCTGACTTCCATCGTACATGACGTTTGTCCGTACTGAAAAGGCTACAGGCTTACTTCTTGCTCTTTCCAGGCATATCAGAGCATTTTGTTCGGTATCTCGAGCGTAGCCCGCATTCATAACAACAGATTGATGTGGAAGTGGCTGATGGCAGGAAGTTGGATCAATACCTCCACCATAGGAGTCTCCCAGTGATATTTCAGAAGAGGGATGAGAATAGCTTGATTCTCCGGAACCTTGTCGAATTAAATTATCGTATGCAGTGGCCTCGAGCATTGAACGATTATTTATATTATTTAAAGTTTGTCTATTGCTCATTATAACCGCATCTCCTCCACCGTCATATCCGGTCATCTTGATTTGAATGGGTATGTAGATGCTCTCGACATTCTTCTTTTACTTCTTTTTATTCTGTTTCTCATGTGAATTCCTTGTGATTATTTTCTTCAGAAATGAAGGATGATGATAGACTGATTAGACATATAGAGACAAAATGACATGAGCTCGTAGTGGACTAGGAGGAATTTCTGCTACAATTCATTCTTTCCTCTTAGCCAAGGGAGGCAGGCGCGTCCAGTTTCTTCTTTCTTACCTTCGTCTGTTTCTCCAAAAAACTATCCATTAAATCAAACCACCATCAAACTTTACTTCAATTTGCTCCCTCTGAGACGACTTTGGGTAGGGAGTAGGGATCAAGATGTATGCAAAGTCAAGCCATCTTTTTAATGATGAACCACTATGATTTCTAGTGTGTCTCTTTACTAGAGGGTAATAACACCATACAGATAGAAGGGCTCTCCGAAAAGTAATACTCATCTCTGCGCATGTGTAAAGTTATTTTTAATTCTGATTTGGCTTTCCCTTTAAAATTGTGAATATATATATATATATGGATGTAATCCTATGGTACATTACATTAGAGTCTGTTTTTCTAACACCAGATTTTCGGAGCATGGCTTAGAGCTTTATTCGTCCATTGCTTATACAACTCAAGATTAATTCCTATGACATACTCATATTCCTTCCTACTTTTTAACATTTATCTGATCGTTCTCTCTGTATGTCTATAGCTCCTATCTGTACTGTACATTACTATACAAGGGATAGTATATTATTATATTATAAATCTCATGGAATCTCGGAGTCTAAATTGAGGGTAAAAAACTAATTATGACAAGAAACAGAAAAAAGAGGCTTTCTATGAGGGAAACAGGGGGAGTTTGTAAGGTGGAAGCTACAGCAGATATAATAAATTAAGGGGATTTTAGCCTCCGCCCAGCGTGTGCGGTAGAAAGAGGAGAGAGAGAAATTTTAAAAAAGAAAAGAAAAAAAAAATCAAGTACATAATACAATATTAAAAAGAAGACAATCCTCATTACAAAGTATGACGTCATTACGAATCCCGGATGAGATAATACATAGTAGATATACTATGTACACGTATGGTCATTTGTAAGGGGTTTCTCTACCCCTTGTATAATAGGACACTATATATGTACAGAGCAGCCTTAATCTCCAAGGGTTCATTTAATTACAACAGATAACATTGATAATTATGTATGTACATTTATTTTATATGCCAAATTTCATTCTTGTTTGATATAGTTCCTTATACAATCTATGGAGTATATATTATGCCTTGTAATTGTTTTCGACTGCAATTATCTAAGGGTTTGAGTTTATGAATATATTTACTTTCTTAGACACTAAAGAAGTATAATATATATCTGGGACGTACACAGGGTTATATATCTATATATTTTTTTTTGAGGGGTGTGGGGGGAGGCTTGGTTTTTGGATTTTTTTTCAAAAATCCGAAGCTATTCAATATATAAATTTCTTCTAAAATAATTTCAAAAATCTATAGCTATTCTCTAAAAAATTTCAAAAATCCTGTACATTGTTTACAAAAAATTTCAAATATTAAATATTTAGGAAGGAAATTTCGAAAATCCATAGCTATTCTCAAAAAATTAAGTTTATTGGTACAAAATTTAATTTCAAGTATGAAATTCTTGGGAAAAATATTTGAAAAATTCATAGCATTTCTCAAAATATTAATTTTATTTGGAAAAAAAATTTATAAAATCCACATTTATTCACAAAAAAATAATTTTTTTGAGAAAAATTTATAGGTATTTACAGAAAATTAAATTTTTTGGAAAAAAATTTCAAAAATTAAATTAAATTTGGAATTTTACATTTAAAAAAAAAAAAAAAATCGAATATTTAATTTCTTGTAAAAAGCAAAAATCCCTTAATTATGGTAGTTGGCTATAGCCACTCCAGCCCAGCCCTTGCGGACACCCCTGTATATAGAAATATATTATTCTTTTCATATCAAAAGGGTGAATGTTTTATGTAAATGACTTTGACACACTGTTTTAAGCCTGCATGCATACATGTGTGTATCTATGTAGACGAATAAATTGTACAGTGTTCATACATATATAGGAAAGGCTTCAAAATTCAATCATTTACTAAGAAAAGAATAACTACGTAGATTGGTTCAAAATGATCCTCCAACAACTTGGGCGTCCGAAGTGTAGGGTCTATAGCCCTCCAGCCCAAATTTTCGAAAAATTTAATTCTACAAATTTTTTTCCCGAAAGATATATTTTTTCAATTTTTTTTCCAAAAAATTTAATTTACTATGAATTGCTAGGGTTTTTTGAAATTTTTTGTGAGTAGCAATGGATTTTTTATTTTTTTTTATAAAAAATTTAATATCTTAATTTTTTTAGCAAAAAATTTAATTTTTGAAATTGAAATGGATTTATGATTTTTTTTTTTAAATTTATAATTTTAAATGAATTTTTTTCCGAAAAATTTATAATTTAAGCTTTATTTATGAATTTTTCTCTAAATTTTATTTTTATTTTAATTAATTTTTTGTAAATAGTTAAGGATATTTGAAATTTCTTTCCAAAAATGTAATAATTGAAAATTAATTTATGAATTTTTTTTTTTTTGAACAGCTCTCGATTTTTGAATTTTTTTTTCCAAAAAATGTAATATTGGAAAATTAATTTTCGAAATTTTTGTGAATAACTATAGTTTTTTGAATAACCAAAAGTAGGATTGAAAAAACATAGGTAAAAGTTTTTTTGTGATTAAAAAGTGTTTTTATTCATTATCTATCTCGATCTGAACTCGACATATTACCATTTTTAGACTGAAAAATGATTAGAATCGACTCTCTTCTTCCAACCCTTATAACTTATTCATGATACATAGTGATGAGGAATATCATTGCTCTTATTATTGAAAAATATTCAATGTATAATTAAAAAAAGAATCTCCTTGGATTTTTGTTCCATCTTGTAGTGATTCCATTTTTTATGGGGGTGTACTGGCAAATAGTAATCATTACTATCATATTTTTTCCAATCTCAATCTGAATTTCATGACGTCATGCCTCGTAAAAGAAAGATCAAGGCAATCGAAGGGAGACTTTATCATCCATCTCAAGATATGTTCGAATTCGGATTCCAAACTCCACGAGGAACGACAGGAGGAGAATTCATCTGATGAAAACCACCAGACCTCATAAGGGAGTAAAGTGGACACCTTCCTTGGACATGAGATACCAAGATCGAAACAATAAAGCGATCCATTCAAGATGAGTAGATAATTTTAATATTTCATAATGGGATCACTTAAAAATTACAAAATGGAACAAAGAATATGGATATGGTCAGAGTAAGAGCTCATTAAATTTTTTAGAGGTCAAGGTCAAAAGTCGAGGTAATACAAACCTTAAAAATACATAACTGACCATAACTTTGAAATAAATTTAGACACATAAGTCAATTTGATTTTAGGTGAGGGTTTTGCACTTTACTACATGCCCATTCTAGTTATATCTATTAATAATGCAAAGTTTGTCTGTCTCTATGAACAATAGTCATGGGATGCACTGTATAAGGTGCACCCAGATATTTCCATATAAGAAATAACAATGGTCTCTCGTATTAATGGACTTTTGCAGTCCTGTGTATGTGGAATTGTACGTGTAGTGATGCAAATCGTGTGTATTATTTTAACTGTCCCGGTTTTTTTAGGTACTGGTGATCTGAAGAATTAATTTTATATTTCTCAGGAGTTATCATTATTATTTAACTCCTAGTTAGTGATCTTTTTTTTCTTCTACATTCAAGTATGTTCAAAACCCGATTGAAAATTCGTGTGGGCTCATAAAAGACACAGAAAAACCTTAAGCATTTGTATCAGAGTTAGAATTCCTTATTGGAGTCATTAGAAATTGAGAATCGACATCGGAGTAATTCTTGCCAATGTCCTTGATTATTCCCTACTCCCCTTGCTTCCTAGTCACTGCTGGTTGTAGGTGATTTAATGAAACGTCATGATAGCTAAGCTGCTTTCGTCCAAAACATTCTTCAGATTGTCAAGGTTACCATATTGATTTTCGTTTTTTTTTAAACAAATGCGAAATATTTTCTCACTACGTTTGTGCATATAGGGGGACACTTTGTTGTGTCCTCTGATGAATATCATATATATATTTTGATCTAAGAAACAACAATGTAGCCGCATTAATGAAATATTGCATTAAGCATCGAATATTGCAGCACTTTTTATTTTATTTTTGTTATTGCTCTCTGATGTACTCGTATATCATAATTCTTATGCATTTTCAGTGTAAGTAAAGATTTGAATAAAATATAAACGCTGTTATGCGAAAAATGAAATTACTCTCGCATACTCTCGTTTTGTATCTGGGCTGGAACTATATAAAGGGAAACTCGCATCTTATTTTCAAACAATACCCTTGTAGGTATGAAAAAGGAGAACTTCCATCTATGTTAATGTTTCAATCTAAATTTATGAATATACTACTCTTAGTTGCTTTGTAACTTTGAACAACGTTATCTAAATCCTTTATGAGTATTATATATATATTAGTAAATATTTGAATGCTACTCGGGAAATCAAATATAATAAAGCATCTCCAGTTTCAAATTGCTTGGAATAGTTTATAATACAGACCAATAATAGTTCCATAACTAGTAATAAGAAGGATTTTGAAATTTCTACTCGTCTGACAACAATCACAAAATGACGTTGATAGACTTCTATGTATCTAGAATTTCATTTCCTAAGTATGGACATAATATATATTAATTTGTGATGTGACGCGAGCTGAAATTTGTCAATTTTCTTAAAAAAAACACAAGAGGAATGAATATATATTCTTTACTCGTCCAAATACTCGTTGCTTGCCTCAAAACTCGTTACTCCCCTGAATACTCGTTAGTCTCTAAAACATATTTTTGCACACTAAAAAACTCCCGAGTCAAAAAATCATACTTTCTAAAGATTTATAGAAAATGTGTCATTTAAAAATGGTTTTTCCCTTCTCTAATTATAAAATTTAATAATGATATTCTCATTGGAAAGAGCAACAGTTTTAACCGACTCGCATTAACCAGATTTTTTCCATGTGTGGACGCGAAACTTTTTGAATCAGAATAAAATAGTTAAATACGTTTTGAAGATTAATATATTTACAATGTGCTCGAAAGAGAGAGAATTATAAGTTTTGAGGAGTTACAAGTAAATACTCGCATTTTAGTTGTAAGAACCAATTTTTTGCTGTATTTTTTTGTTTACTTCATAAAACTAATTTAGGAGTTTTGCCCACGGCACATCACTCTGAGTATAGTAGTAAAAAATAAGTAATCAAGATTTTGTTAATTGGGAAAGTTATTAATACTGAAAAAATAATGGGGGTCAGATCCGCCAGTGATTACTGCCTTGAAGAGAACCTTATATCCATAATAAAAAACTGAAACAATGCTAAGAAAATCAAATGGTATGTAGTATCAAGTCCAAGTCACGAGTCTTTGATTTAAGGATCAAGTCGAGACGCAAGGCTTGAGTCCAAATCCCTACTCTCATTATATCTGAAATAGAATATATTGCCATTTTTTTAAAGTGTCTTCTTTTCTTTTCAGAGGGTCATTTCTTCTCCATTTTTTTTAATTATTGAGATTTACTTAGTGGATAAAAAAGCCGCAATTATCTAACAAGAACAGGAATATTGATGATGTACAGAATGGGGACCTAACGCTTGCAATAGGATGACTAAATTAAGAAAAACGTGATTTTTATGGAATCAAGAAAAGACCATTCAAGGCCAATTTGTGATATGCTTAATTACTATATTTAGCTATTTTTTTATATGTTCAATATGCCTCCTTTACATGCAATAACTACTTCAATACTCTGACGAATCGATTCACTGCTCTTGAAGATGAAGGCTGTGTCCATGACGTACTAAGCTGTCATAATGAGAGTTGGGAAATAATCCAAATTTCGATAAGAGATGCGGCAGATATTCTTCTCCAAGACGCGCCAAACTGCAAAGTCCATGAAGACAGTGAGAACAAAACAAGGTTTTTTTCCCAGTGAATTACATATAACTGAAATCGACATTTGTATTCAATAATTGCCTCCCTCAGCCTCAACGATAGCCTCCATTCTCTTCCTGAAAGCTGTACAAACCTTATACATGTAGTCTTCTAACAAGTCAGCCCCTGTGGCCTTGATGATCGACTACAAAGATCTCACAGACCCGTGACGCTTGTTGTAGGAAGCTCCCTCGTCCTTTGCCTAGATGGAATCATCCAAAGGATTAAGATATGGGGAGCTGAGAGTCATATTACCCTGCAGATTTGTTGCTGAGTTATAATTGTAAGTCCCCGATGGACTTAGAGTAGAATTAAGGATCAACATAGGAGTAATTCTTGCCAATGTCCTTGTTTAATTACTTCTCCCTTGTCACAACTGATAATAGCTGCTATACTCCAAAACATTCTTCAAATTGTCAGGGTTACCATATTTATTTTTAGTTCTTTTTTTTTAATATGCCCAAAATGCTCCCGATTACCATCACCAAAAATAAAAATCATGTAAAAAATAAGTTGAGTAACACGGCTTATAATATTTAGAAAAATATTTGGTATTATTGTTCGAGTGGCATGTCGACTATTGACGTTTGAGTTCGAAAAAGAATACGTCAGTCTCCTGCTGACTTTTTATAATAGCTATGAATATTATAATTACTTAATATTCAAATATTAATGATAAGCTGTGTGTAAAGGGGAAAGTAATTCATAGTTATTACTGACTTGGATAGATCGTAACAACGAAGCATTCGGATATATGGATCCACTCCGCACATTCTTTCCCTACCTAGGGATTCATATTTTTGCCATTTGAAAGGTATGCAATCCCCACGACTTCTGATCCTCTCATTGACTTCCTTTTCAAGGGATCTCGCAACTTTGTGCCTCAATCCGTGGATTTCATCCCTTTAATGGAAGGATCCTTCATTGTGCAGATCCCCCTTCATACCAAGTTCTGGGACCTCATCAATCATAGCCTCTATGCTCAAGAAACATGTTTTCCTCCAGATCTTCTACGGAATCGTCATATAGTTCTATAATAAAAAAGGCCTTGTTTCTTTTTAAAAATGGAATTATGGTTACCCTAACTTAGACACATAATGTAGATTTTTTTATTTCATTATTAGGGAATGGATTGGATAAGAAAGAAACTAAGGAGACCTCATTTGTTTGTTCCATGTTTTTACATTGACCAAAGTGTAAATATATGTATATTGTACTCGAAATGAGGATATATTTGTATGTTCTTTATTGTAAAGTGAGGCTACAACGTGTTTACAATAGCTTTTTCCCATTCTCAATTTCAGAGAGAGGGAAAAGATTTCATGATTCTGCAGATACATAAAATAAATATATTTATATAAACATATAAAAAAATACGCAGTTATTTTAATCCATCACATTCCCTTGAAAATTTCATTTAAATAAGTACTACATCTGTTTATATATAAAAGAGTTTGTGTGTTTTCACAGAGGGAATCCGCAGGATTATACTTGGAGGGGAAAGGGGCTTGGTTTTTTGATTTTTTTTGGCCAAAAAATTAAAACTTTTTGAATTTAGAAAAAAAAAAAATCAATAGTTATTCCTTTATATACTTTTGGACATTCGCCTCCTCCTAGTCTCTTGAGCCCTAATCTCTCCATCTCTCTTTACGTGAGAGAAATAATTGGCAGAGGCTTCTGTCATCATTTTCACTCCCTTTCAACATTCTGTGTCTGTCAAGGCCAGTTGGGTACCTTCACAGAGGTATCGATGAACTTTCTCACCTTTGAAGTGCTTAGAATACAGGGTGATGATATATATCCTCTAACCAGCATTTCAAGTCACTTCTGACCTTGTTCTTATCGATAACTTTTCTTAAGTCTTCTATGTTTGAAATCTCTTCATAGTTATTCTGTATCTTCAAAGGTTAAGGGTCATTTTGAAGGAAAAACATATGTTCCGTATCAACTTCCTGATCATTATCTAATGTACACTCGTACATATGGCAAAAATGTTTCGCCATCCTCCTAAGCTACTTTTTTTTTGCTCTTCTGGACCCTTCCCCCTTCATTTGTCTCCTTTCAAATCTGTTCTTCCCCATAACACACATTTCTAAATTCTTTGTCAGTCTCGTGTGCTCTGTAAGATCGGGCCCCATTGGAGGGGCGACTCCTTTACCACCCAACCTTCTTTGAACTTTGATGTAGGCATCCCTCACAATTGGTTATCAGACACTTCCAACTCAACGTATAAAATAATTTGTCCAGTTTTGGCCTGAACCTTTCTTTTTCTTCGACTTTTCCCTTTCCATGAGAAAGTTTCACTGGCTGATTCCAAATGTCCTTTAGCTTGGAAATGTCGTGATTTGTTCATTAATAGGAGGTGGTTTGAAAAGAACATTGGCTTTTCTCCACTAATCAATCAAAGCAGGGAAGATGTCACGTACCAGTTTATGCACGGGATAGTTCCTTCGGTCATCTTAACTTTATTCCCTCAAGTAGGTTCCATCTCTCAGAATATCTTTCACAGTTGGTAGTTCAGACACCAGCAGCTCTCGAGCATTCCCGCAAAGATACCCAAATGGGAGGTTGAATTTTTCCCTCGTCTTAACGTTAGCCATTTTTATTCTGGTTCGCTGACACAATATAAATTTATGACAGAACACGAAGAGAAAGAGCTTAATTTTTTTAAATTATACAGTTTCTTTGTACTTTGTGTCGCGCAAAAGACTGCTGATTTCTAGTGTCCAGAACTTCTTATAATCTTATAAAATTTCTATAAACTTCCTCAAAGTAGTATGTATTTCAAAATTACAGATAAAATGTTTTCATTACTAAAAACAGCGTTCATTTTCCTTAATTAAATAACTATGTAAATAACTTTGGATTGATGTACAAAATTATTTCTATTTTAAAATCTTTTGCATTTAGCATAGAATCCATGAATTTTTAATATTCAATTAAGTCTGACTTATGTATTAATTTATTGCGTATCTTAGAAAATACATATAAATAACAGTGCTAGGTAATTTTGCCTCAGTAGATTTAGCCTTAAAGCCATTTTCATTCAAGGATATTCGCCTATATATATAAATAAATGAGATTTATAAGTCGCCTTTGTTTTGTTTTTTTGGTTCAAATTAATGTTAGCATGGAATTTTTCAATGAAAATATGTAATATGTATTACAATAAAATACATTAAAGGTTTATTGTCTGTAGAAAGAATGATGGAATCATATCCCAAATCTTCAATGTATACACCCACAAAATCTGACCATGTAATAAATTCGAACCAGAGACAAAATTAGTAGTACAACTAGTATAATAAGAAATACAAAAATAAATAAACACAGCAACGATTTGTATAGAAGAATTGCTAATCCCTTTTCTATTAATAATTTTTTTAGCCATGATGGATGATTCATACTAGAATTGAGTCTTAGATTGACGAACAAGCATATTATTAGACAAAAGCATAATTCTATCATTATTCCAGTAGAAAACAAACATTTAATACATTTACAGTAATATAATCGTTGCATATTTTGATTAAAAAAATTCAAACGGAACATCAATTTCAATAAAAAATAAGCGATAACAGGCGCGTCTACAGGGAATGGAATTTAGTGGCTGTCCCCCCCCGTCCCCCCCATTAAGGAAGTTTTACTTTTTACAATAAAATTTACTAATTGAAATTTGATTTAATTTTGAATTTTTTTTCCAAAAAATGTAACATTTGAAACATATATTTTTCGATTTTTTTCCAAAAAATTGTTTTTTGTGGATAACTTTGGGATTTTGAAATAATTTGTTTTTGAAATATATTATTACAATTTTACTAGAAGTAATACTTTGGTCTTAAAACTTCATATTTGTATTCTTCATGCAAAACTACATAAAATCGGCACACCCCTCATTTAAAAAAAAAAAAAATGAAATTAAAAAAAAATAATACATAATAAATGTATAATTTTAAATATTTCTTGCGGTTTTATTATGAGTTGACTGCAATACAAAGGCAACCAAAATACTAGATTACATCTGCAATTCCATTTTTTCATTATTTGCACTTATCTTTTAATAAAATACTAGTAGTATTAATATAATAATACTCAATTATAACATATATGTCCATTATGCATTTATTTATACATGTTGAAGAATTATCGCTTTCACGCTAATGTATGTTGAATAGTATTGGGGTTCGGTCTCAAATTCCTGGACCGGTCTCATACCCTTATGATGTTTAGTGAAACGAACAAATTTACTCTTTTAAATAAGTTCAGCCTAGTTTTTTCCCAAAGAAAAGTAGGGGCTTCATTCAGGGCCGTTCGCAGGGTTGGGCTGGAGGGGCGGTAGCCCCTCCCCAAATTAAGTAATTTTAGCTTTTTACTAGAAAATGTAGTATTTCTAATTTTTTGTGAATAGCAGTGGATTTTTGAAATTTTTTCCGGAAAAAAAAATCATATTCGTTTCATGTTTCATGTAAACGATAATTTTGACCCAAAAAATTGAAATATGAAAAGTCTAAGCTGAAAACAAAGTATACATCACAAGAAAATGATGCCACAGAGTCATTCGAATGTTTTGACAGAAATTTGGAATACCTCATAGTGGTTAAAACATTTGATCTTTTTTGATTTTTTGGTTGGATCGATGTGCTTAAGTGGCTACTTTTGTACATCAAACAGTCCCAAAGGAGTGAGACCGAAGAATTTGGTCCTCAATTTGAAACCATTAAATTTTCGTCTACGGTTTAAAATTGTAGTCTGGACCGAAATATCACTTAAGACCGAACCGAAAACAAGTTCGATCTTGGACCAAGTCTCAACACTAGTACATCCATATCTAAAAACACACTATTAGTAAGTAAATAAAGCAATGCTCAGTTATAAATCTTTTACTGCGTCAAAAAAAATTATTTGAGGGTTTTTTATAGGTACTCTATAATATTTGGTTTCTTCTTGTTTAAAGGAAAGGCTTTATTCATAGGAACAAAAGATTGGGAGAACAGGAAACTGATCTCCCATTTGAGACTGGCCAAATAGTATCTGTAGTTTTTTTAAATAAACAAAGTAATCAAAAAATACTTTTTCTTAGAGAAAATGTCATCAAGAATAGGTCTTTTTGAAGAAAAAAATTATCAAAGAAATGTCTTTTAAATAAAAAAATCACCAACAAAATGAATTTTTTAATTAAAGGTTATCAAAAAAAAAAAAACGCTTTTAAAAGAAACGTCTTTTACTATAAAAGGTTATCATGTAAGTATTTTTTTAAAGAAAAAACTGAGGAAAAATACTTTCTGAAACAAAATATTATTCAAAAAGTATTTTACATTTAAAAAAAAGGTCATCACAAAATGGTATTTATCAAAAAGGTCGTTAAAAGAAAAGACTTTTATTCTTTTTCAATAAGGGATTTAGAAAACTTTTCCAAAATATTAACTAAGATATTTGATGATGACACGTGCTGTAATGCTATTTTCTAGATTTTTGGAGCACTTCAATGAAAAATCTTGATAATTATAGAGTCAAAGACGACCCCGGGATAGAGGAGTGCGATCAAGATATGTCCAGGTACGTAGGAGCTCCAACAAATTCGATCTAAACGATTGACTCATTCACATTGTCCATTGAATTTCAATCATTGACTCCTTCTATTCTTCAAACATATCTTACTTTTTAATTTAGTTATTGGGCAGTTGTTATTTTTATTACAACGGTTCACACAGCAGTTCGAACCAACTTTTGAAGTATTCTTATAATGACTTGAATCAATTATTAAGCAATCAACACTTCACAATTGCAATTGGTGGCAAATAATTAAACATTTTATCCCTTAAAATTGGTGTTACATGATCGGGAATCATAATTACATAGAATTACTGTATGAATAATCATTTATTGTTTTTTTTAGTCAATGTTGTCAATCGACAAACTGTTGATTAAGCAAAGTGGTCATTCGGCAATGTGTCTGCACACTTAAAAAAGGTCACTAAGAAAATGTATTTTTGAAACAAAAGATGATTACCCAAATTGTTATTTATAAATAATGTTGTGAAAAGAAATAGCTTTTAGTAAAAATGTCAAGGAAATATTTATTTACAATAAAAGCTCATCCAGAGAATGTTGAAAAAAATTAAAAAGTTATGAACAAAATAAAAGAAGTATTGAAATTTTTTGACCTTTCAAATTTGTATGGAATGAGTTATTAAATATTGGGATTAAAATTGTCCCTTTATATTTTTTTATATAATGGGACGCCTATACCTAAATAAATCTAAATATCTTAGGGCTGGCCCAGCTTTTATAACAACATAAGTACATCCTTATTATACATAGAAATAATCCTTATTCCATAATTTAAAGAACGGATATTATAATGGAATTTCGCACTGCGGTAATACCTTGTCTTTAATAATAAAAAGCTACATGAAAAGTAACAACGTTTTCTGCTTTTTCAATCTCATTTATCCTTTTCACTTTTTCCTCTATCCTATCCTCCTTATTCTGTCGTATACATATCTCTATGAGAAAAATTATATCATTCATTGTATCTATATCATTAAACAGACAATAAATAATTAATTATCAACATCTCTTATCATTCATATATAATATATAAAAGTCGTTAATCTATGAGTGACTAAAGATATTTATGTAGAATGATTGAGAAGTAGATCATAATGTAGCATTAAGTATGTTAATTTCTTTATGCCATTTCCTCATTAAAATCAGCTCCATAAGTACAATTTGTTGATCTTTGATTTAAGTTGGATTGATAACACCCATAGAGATAAAATACATAAAGTGACGATACTGAACAATTATAAGGGAAATTCTTTAATGCTGCGACAGCAAGCACACCAAACACACGTCTGCAAGATGTTGGCTGGAGGAGATATATCCCCCTAAATTAAGGATTTTTGCCTTTACAAGATTTTTTTTTGTCATTTTGACAAATTCTGCAGTTTCAGATCCAACCTTTTTTTTTCAAATTATAGGCATAATTTGCATCTCATTAGTCATTACATCACATCACATTACTATACACGTATGTTTTTTTTAAATAAGAGAGATATATATATAGTCACAAGTTGAACTTGCTAATTGTTGTGGCCTATAATTGTACCTCCAGAGCAGCAACCTTAACAAATTCCTCTGAATATTTGAGAAATCTCAGCACGCCGTTACCTTTATTGTATCACGCAACCTTTTCTCCGAAAAGAAACATGAAAAAGGCCCCAAATCCTCTAGTACTTAGCCAAATAAGTCAATCATACCAACGGCTAAGTATTTCTTATGTTCTTCCAGACTATCACCGACACACTCTTTCTTGACTATTTTTAAAATGAATTTCAGATAATTATTTCGTAATATTAAAATCTACATTGCATTTTATTTGATACTGAATTATAATATTACTTAGTAATATTCTATTGAAAGAGTAGCCATAAATTTGTAATTCTATATTATAGCCAAAATTTCCTCATATAAATAATAAAATGGCCAATATATATATTATATTATCGACGAGGGATCAAAAAGAAATTATATTCCTGTTCTTTTGGAAACGGAGCATTAGTATAGAATAACTTATTACTTTGGTTATTTATAAAAAAGAATACATTATGAAATAGCCATGTAGTATCAATAGAGATGATGGAATCGACAGCTGACAACAAAATACGCCGTGTCAGATCAATCATGAAGATTATGACCCCAGCAAGAAACAATTCAAGAAGTTTTTCATGAAATTGAGAAGGAGAGTGAAGAATAATATTCAGGCAAATTTATTATTCAAGTCTATCTTAGTGAATATTTGTATCATAGCTATAGAGGATCTTTAATACTTTTTTGAATCATCCTTATTAAGGATAGTTCATTTGGGTTATAATCTTATAAAAATAGTGGATATGGACTAAGTCTACTGTATTAATCTTATATTTTACTAAAAGCGTATAAGATATAAATCTTTAGCGAAAGCGTGAAAGTGAAAGGATTCAAGGGACCAAAGTTCGGAGCATACCCACGAATCTTATTTAATTCAAAAATCAATCATTATTGATTTTTGAATTGAATAGAATAATCTCCCAAATCCATTATTAAAATGATATATAAATTGAATAATTTGAAACTAGATATTAATATCCTACATAGTATTGAAATAACTTATGTGTGATGTATGTCCCACTTAGAAAATCAATGATAAAAACGTATTTATATATGTAAAAAAAAGAGATAGATACAGACTTTAGACATAAGATAAAAGTTGTTTAGAATTTTAAGTTACGTACATACGTACGTCTGATCCTACTATATTCAAAAGCACGTTTGCTAACGACATTATTAATGTCGACTCCATTTTTCCAGAGTTTCCTGATGTTTTGAATGAGTCAGAGAAACTTGATCCAATAAAAATCAATGTAATAGAAGATAAGAAAATCAGACAAGTTAATGATAGGGAAGTTCCCCTTGATTAACGTAAAATTAAATTAAAGGATGAATTGGTAAATTTGGAGATCATCAAAGCTGTAGAAATACCAACTGGACTCAATCAGTTCGTAGTCAGACCTTCACATCCCTTCAAATTACCAAAGGAATGATCAACTTTAACTCAATTTCCTGCCAAACACTTGAACATGTGACTTCAACTTGATTATCTGATGCTGATGAATTAGCAAGGGATGAAGTGGTACAATCAACGATTAATACAAACATGTGGAGATAGGGATAATTTAGAGTCACAAATCTATATATGGACTCGATTACTTGTAAACTCACAAGTCACGGGTTCATATTTTTAGGCTTGTGACTCAAATAAGTTAAATCCTGTAAAATGAAATGGACTAACATACAAATCATCAAACTTGCTTTATGATCAACTTTAAGATTACTTGTTTGGTTTATATACATATATTGGTTATATTACATATATATAGTAGGTATATTTATGCCATTACCCATTAATATATATTAAATCATGTATTTATATAAATCTGACATCCTTACAAAGTGTCTAATAATAATATCCATTTTTATATTTGAACATAAGTATTACACAATAACTAGTTAAAAAATTTTAAATTATAATTTGTAAAAGAGAAAATGAAATAAATGAATAAAAATTCAATTTTCAAATATCTTCAGTTGTTAAGATGAAGTCAAGCTCTTTGGATAACTTTCCTCTGAATTGAGGTTGTGCTTCTGAATATTTTTTCTTCAAGGTTCTCTCTTTGGAGAGGTCTCTTAATAGACTCTTGTTCGATTCAAATAATTTTTTACTGGGCCTTCCTCTACTTCACTTTGTGAGTGAAGGAAGTGAGCTCTATATTTAATTTTGGGTTAATTTTATTTATTTTCTGAAGTTTTCTTTTTCTTTGGCCCTTCTGTTGAGGGATTTGGATCTGGAGAGTGAGACACGTTTTTAATAGCGACTCAACAACGAAGTTATAAAAGGTACACCGTTGTGTTTGGGGCTCAAAACTCAATACTTCCCCCGTTGTATGAGAAATTTGCGTGCTCTCATTCGAAAGCAATAATTCTCAATAATATGATTCGCTTCAAGAAGTTTTCATTTTTTGTTTCATATTAAATCTAATAAGCGAGGAAGAAATCTTTATGGTTTCAAATAAAAACTTTCAATTTTAATAGCAAATTTAAAATTTTACATCACTCATATCCAAAAATATGCTTGTAAGTTTTAAACCTTATAATGTGCATACATAGTACATTTATAAATGGCTTTAAGTGTTGATAGGGTCTGCAGTTATTCGTGTTTCTAAAGAAGTCTTTATAATAACTTTATTGACATGAATATCCAAACCCCAAACTTTAAAATTAGTAATTTTTTCATTTTATTATTAATATCCACTTTCCCGTAATGAAAATACAAATATTTTGGCTTGATATTACAGTGCTTCAAAACTACGACAGATAGGTTCGAATAAAAATCTGCCATGACTCCAATTATATTGTAAAATATATATATACCCATTAATTTGTAGATATTTGATGTAATGTTGAATATAGGAGAAGGAAGTTTGGTTATGTCATAAAATATAATTTTTATTTTGATCAGTGATGACTATTTGAAAGCAAAAATTGACTTGCTTGCATTGACATATTATGAACTATTCTGAGGTACATACATGGGTAATAACTCCAGAATTATTTTTTTTACGAAACAACGTTTCATTAACAAAATAATGAGATGCATTTTTTAAATCTTTAAAAATAATATTTTTTCATTAAGATATCCATTTTTATACGAGAATAGAAGTATAATTTGTTGATACATCTTCATTCCTTCTTGAAAGCCCGAAATATGAGATTTTCCTTTGTAAAATCAGAAATGAAATATAATTTTAAGTATAAAATTTTCTAATAGATCAATTAAATCTTGAGAGTTCAAAGTTTTGTCTACAAAAGTGTTGCTTAATAACCAGGATAGGGGAAGGTGACAAAGGTACATCTCAATCTATCTACCTATATAAACCACTCTTTTGGTGAAATAATTTTTTTTTAATTAACATTAGGAAAAAGTGATTAATTTAGAGCAGGAAAGGCTAAAAAATGAGTTCGTTTTTTAATGTTCCAATTCGCCGGGGAGTGAAGTCATTGATAATCTCCTGGTAATAGGTATATTGTACATGTATACACTGTTTTATAGGGTTTGTAATCCAAAGATTAATTTGATAGAAGAAAAAAAAATATTTAAAAGAGAAGCCTGAATCCCTGTACTCTTGCCAAATGAAGACACTTTTTAAAAAATGGACGAACTATAATAGAGATACTTATATTTCAAGAATATTTCTAAGAAATAAACAAACAAAAAAAAGTTATATTTAATTAAAATTGAAAATGTGTATTTTTATTTAGAAGCTTATGGTATCTAGAGAAATACATTTAGAAAGTTGAAAAGTAGCTCATTTGATAACTGAAAGGCACTACTATCATTGTCAATTTGAATGAAGGCTGTAAAAATGAGTTCGATACGATCTGGAGGAGGACAAGTTCCAATCATTCAACCTGTTGTGGTGAAAAACATAATTTTTGATGAAAAATTCGACTTAGTGAACTCGTATGAATTTCGTATAATTAAAACGCTGTTGTTGTTGTAACTTTATATACCGGGCCGTGCAAAATTATTTACCGATGATGTAAATATACTTTTTAAGAGGTTTTGTGGCAACCAATCTGATTGTTTCGTATTTTTACTGTTAAAATAAACAAAAATCCTTCCTGTGAGAGCTTAACAACTTCCACACGTGAGACCATGTCCAATCAGGAAACAAAGAGGATCGAAATTGCAGCCCTCTTCCGAGCGGGAGTACCTCATAACAACATTAAGAAACAGGTTGGGGCCTCGTTGAAGACAATTTACAACGTTTCCAAGTGCTTGGAGGCTAGGAGTGATCTCAAGCATTCCCCTGGGGCTGGCAGGAAGCCCACTGTCTCAACAAGGCAAGTTAGGGCAGTGTTCAAGAGGACTCCCAACAGGTCCATTGCCGACATGGCCAGAAAGATGGGAACGTCGAGATCAACTGTTTCAAGGGCATTGAAAAGGGCTGGAGGAAAGTCCCTGAGACGTACTGAACGCCCTCTGCTAACTGAACGTCAGCGAGAAGTCAGACTTGAGCGTGCCAAGAAAATCTTGAATGATATCAAAAGCTAATCTGGACGCATCATCATTTTTTCAGATGAGAAAACTTTTACGGTTGATCCTGTTTTCAACAGGCAAAATGACCGTGTTGTGAGCTTTGGAGATGTGCAAGATCAACGGGAAAGCCATGAAGCCGGTATGGTTCCCCACTGGCTACAGATTAACAGCGGAGGGTTATGTGAAGATTCTGGCATCCAAGGTCCTTCCGTGGATCAAATCCATAGTCGGCAACTCTCCTTGGGTTTTTCAGCAAGATGAAGCACCCGCCCACGCTTCCAAGAAAGCTCAGGAGTGGCTCAAGGACAACATGAACTTTTGGCCTAAGGACTACTGGCCCCCTCAGAGCCCAGATCTTAACCCACTAGACTTCTCTATCTAGGCGCACGTGGAGACCAAGGCCTACACAAGAACATAAATATCTTAAAAGCTGCTGTCAACAAGGTCTGGGCCTCCATGGACGCCGATTACATCCAGCAAATCTGTGGCAGCTTCAGACGTCGCATGACCAGTGTCATTGAGTCAAATGGTGGCTACATTGATTTAATTTGATCACAAACTATTTTATTATTCTAAAAATATATGAATAAATTGTTTCTCAAGTCATTCGAAATGTCATTATTGTTCGCGATATGTTCTGAACAAAAATCGGTAAATAATTCTGCACGGCCCGGTAAACATCTTCTATTTTTGGATAATATTTAAAATCCTAAAAAAATGTTTTTGAGCAAAGAAATGATGGATTTCCTTTATGTATACAACTCAAAATCAATGTAGATAAATACTGAAAGTTTTTAAAGTAAACTTTAAAAACATTATTTAACTAATCATTTAAAATTATGAATTTGCCCTTCAAAATAAAGTGTCAACTTCAGATCGGGTTTGTACAAGATTTTGGAGTAAGTTTCATTCAAATAGTAGGAAATATTATATCCTCCGTTAATTTTTTGACTAAATATGTAATTAATTCACCACGATGATTATGTATTTACATGTTAGTTGTCGAACCCAAAGGGATAAAAAACTCAAATCAGAGGGAATACATTACTCATACCCCCATTCAAGAGTTTAGAATGATCAAAATAATATAATTTTTGATGGATTACAAATTAATTGAGCAGGGATTAAGTAAAATTGCATTTATTTGCGCACGGAGTTGAATTGATTTGGAATTAGAGTAAGTATTATTCCAAAAATTTATACAAAAAAGATTCATATATTTGGTGGTGAAAAATAATCAATTGGAAACATCAGTCCGATTTTATCAATTGTCTATATCCCAGTCATGAGCTTAAAGGGATCAAAATTATGTAATTTTTAGTTACTAGGTACATCTAATTCCAATGAAGTAATAATTATGGATGATGAGTAAGCCGAGAGTAGGCAGAGTCACATTTATTTTTAATTACAGAGTCGGTTTGGAATACAGAGAGCTATGAATTGGAGTTGCAAATTTTAAAATAGCTGCAGATTCGGAGTCAGGATCTCTAAATATTATAAATCCAACCTCAAGAAACTATTCGAATTATATTCTAGAAATTAAATTTAAGTGCTGAGTCCTTAAAATAACAACTAAACATAAATAATTTCATTAAAACTAAGACATCTAAATTTAATTATTCTTGATTAATAGTTTGGAATAAAATTTTGTGAATTATGCAACTCTAATTCCATTTGACACATTGTGCAATTACACTCGACTCTAACCGACTTTATGAATGAATCACATTAGTATCCAAAGATCGATTGAAGAATAATATTTTATATTAATTAATTATTTGAATGAAACTTACTTTATAATGATCTTGTAGAAACACAGACAGAAGTTGATAATATAATTTTGAAGAACAAATTCATCAGTTTAATAATATTTTGAACATTTTCGTTAAAAACCCCTTCAACAGGTAAGGCTTACAATTGTACAAAGTTCATACTCGTCTGAGCCCACCAAATTGAATTTATAATAAAAAATGAAATTTATTACCATGTCAGGGTGCTTGATTGGAGATTGTGTTCCTTCAGATAGTATTAGAGCTCATTGTCTATGACTTGTAAATGTAGATGCTGAATGGGAGTCTGCAGACGTTCTCCAAGATACATTGGAAGACAGTCCATACATTAATATTAATGCATTGTTATTCTACAAGAAAGGTAAAAAGGTCAATAGAATTAAAAAGACAGTTCCTAGACTAATGGGACACTTATGTGGTAAATGTTTCAGTTCCAGAAGAGACAAATACCGCTGCTCCGAGTGCAGGTTCAGAAGTACCACATGTACAAAATTTTCGAGAATGAATTATGTTTGTTCGTTTTTTTGTAGATGGTCAGAATTATGATTCAGGATCCAAATCCCACACAAGGACAAGGAAAAAATGTTAGCCTTGTAAAAACGGCCTCAATTATTGTTAATAGTGCTCAATATCCAGGATAGTGTGAAGGTGACAAAGGTATGTCTCAATCTATCTACCTATATAACCACTCTTTTGGTGAAACAAAAAGTTTTTAATAGTGGATGGAGGATGTTAACTCTTTGTGTTCCTCATTTGGGCTTTCAGCCGATTATTCTACCTTTTTTATGGAAGTAATTAGTTCTTATAGCAGTAACCGACTATTCCGTAGAAGATCTGGGGGAATTTATGTATTTTTGAGCATAGAGGCAATGATTCATGAGGTCAGAAGTCACTATCACAGACCTCGGTAGGAAGGAGTTATCAACACAATGAACTCTCCTTCCATTAAAGAAAATGAGGTCCAACGAGTGAGGCACACAGAGACGAGATCCCTTGAACAGAGCATGAATATAGAATTAGAAGGCGTGTACTCCTATGGAAAATGGATAGATACAGATCCAATTAATTACAATCCAGACGGAGGGGAATTTTTTTAGGCATTTATAAGTTAATTATATTCAATATTTTCATTAAGGTAAGGGGTAAACTATAGTCTTTATTAGAGGGAGATGTTATCTCAACAATTATTCGTAAATAATGAATAAAAATAAGAAAGATGGCATGCAACTACCGTTTTCCTTTTCTAATCTCAAAACAGTAATCTGTGTAAAGAAAAACTAAGTTTTGCTATTTTAAATGTGGAAGGTTCTCCTCTTTATAGTAGCAATTCCTTTTCTCACTCAAAAATCATAAAACAGGGAGCTGATATTAACAAAGGTCCTAATTCAAGTGTACCATATGTCTTGCTCCTGCCTTCTCCTCGCACTCCTACAAAAAAACATATCTTTTTACATATGGTAAATAAATGATAATTGTATTTGTTAAATCGTAACATTAAAAAAAATATATAGCATAATTTAAGGTTGATAATGAATCTTGGATTCATATATGAACACTGTAACATAATACGAGCTACGTTATTTAAATATTTTTTTCGACCATCATCCATTCCCCATGGAACTCAAAATCCTATCTGATAATTATATTTGTGCTCTGCAGTGTATCAAATACCATATGTGAATGTCCGTATAATTTATTTATGTACATATACATAATTCAAAACAGAAAGATATCCGTATTGATTTGAGTCTAGAAGTAAAAAGGAGCTTCTCATTGCGTTACAATTACAACGTTAAATTATACATTGAATATTTTTTTATAATATAAGCTACGATATTTATCACCACTATGAATTATGAATAAGTTATAAGGGTCTAAAGAAGAGTGACGTTTTTCATCATTTTTCAGCCTAAAAATGGAAATATATCGACTTCAGAACAAGATACTGAATCAATCAAAAAACTTCTTAATCATAGAAAACACTTTTACATAAGTTGTATTAATCCTACTTTTTATTTGGTGATTCTTTTAAGGGTAAAAATCACTCTGAACGATAATAGTCCGGAATTACTATAATCCCAGATATTACATAATTCAGATGACTTAAGAAAAAATGAGATTCTGCGCTCATAGCTAGATTCGATTATTGTTTTCAATTCATTTGTACAAAATTTCCACTTAATTGTTCCCCCCGTGTAATGATTTATAAAAAGTGAGTTTTGAAATTTTTGTAACCTACTCAATAAAAAAAACTTAATAACTTTACTTTTTTAAAGGATGATCTGTTAATCAAATAGGTTTTTATACATATTGAGATATCTATATTTAAAATATTGTTTAGTTTTGATCTATACATCAGAACTTATTCAGGGTTTGAATTCTTTGGGACCCTCTGTGTGTGCGAAGAGATTTTTTTTTGTGATTGTATCAACTGTTATATTTTAGTTTTCTTAAGCGTATTTGTTCTGCTGATGATATTTAAATCCATTCTTTGGAATTAAATATATTCGTGATGGAATATAAAGCCCATTAACTTAAGGGTGTCTGCCGGATTATATTTGGGGGAGGGGGCTCTGTTTTTGTTATTTTTTTTGAAAAAAATCCAAACATTTAATTTTTTTTGAAATAAAATTAGAAAAATTATAGTTTAAAAAATATTAATTTTTGAATGAATAAATTTCTAATATTAAATTAAAAAGAAAAAAAACATAAAGCTATTCTCAAAAAATTATATTTTTAGGAAAAAAAATTCAAATATTAAATTTTTTGAATAAAATATTTCAAAAATATACAGGCATTTATAGATAATTAAATTCTTGTGAAAAAATTCCAAAAATTAAACTTTTGAAAAAAAAATTCCAAAATGAGATTTCAAATATTAATTTTTGTGAAAAAGCATTATAAAATCCACAGGTGCACACAAAAAAATTAATTTTTCGAGCAAAATTTCAAAAATCCATAGCTGTTCTGAATAATTTAAATTTTTTTAGAAAAAATTTCAAAAATTTTTTTTTTTAGAAAAAACATTCAAAAATTCACAGCTGTTCACAAAAAAGCTAGTCTTTTGGGAAAAAAATTTAAAATATTAAATTTTCTAGTAAAAATCCCTATAATGGGGGGCCCGACCACGCGGACACCCCTGTAAATATATTTTCAAATTAATAGTAATCTTATTACAACTTTACAATAAAATCGTTCTAAATGTGTGTATTCTGTAAATAATAAATATAAAATAACTTTAGTTTATGAATGGCCTGTTATGTACTTCCGAAAATATCAACTGTAAAATTTTAAAATAATATATTAGAGAAAATAGTATTAATGTTTTGTTTTTTATGTCAAATTACTACAAAATTTATACAATAATATCATCTATATTTGTTTTGTAAAATAGAATATGAAATAAAAGTAATCAAATATAAAATAATGAATAATTAAACTTAGTAGAAAACTCACTTCACAAACAAGTGTCCTATATTTTTTTCACCAAAAGGGAAGGCCCAAAGCAACTAAAAATATTTCTAGTAACCTTGGGAAGACCTATATTTTTTATCAATTTGAATTTAGTATGATCCTAAAGGCCTCAAAAATATTGTCAGATACTTTGGAAGGGTTAATAAGTCAGAACACATACGTATAATATTAGAAAATTTTAAACAAGAGAACCACTTAATATTAATCATAATTATAGTAATAATTCATTAAGATATAATATTTTAAGAATGATTTATGAAGTAATTTACAAGTAAAAGGTTGCGTTGAATTTTATCTAAGGAAGTTCCGTTTTTATAAATAAATGTTTGAATTGCTTGGAATACAATCATTGTCTTACCAATGATACTTCGAGTCTCTAATACCTTACCTATAAAAATGGTTAACCCTCCTTCACTACCCAATTTCCTTCTGTGATATTTCACTCAAATATTACATATAAAGTTACTCTATAACAAAAAAATGTCCTATGTAAAGAATGAGATGAATAATCTTATTTGAAGGTTGGAAAAAATGTATTTTAAGTAATTAATTATTAATATATTAATAATGTGTTCAAAGAAAAATCCAATTTCATAATAAGGTAGAGGAAAGGAAAAGAGTTACGACTTTCATAGAGGAACATATTCATGGTTCCATATGATTTGTTTAGTAATTAAAGACATTTTCGCCTCCTATTCTTTAATCTTCATGAATTGCAATACAGTCCGGATGGTCGGCTCCACAGGAATACCGGAGCGTTAGAATATTGACAGTTCGAAAAATGCAACATGCTATTTTTGTAGGAAAAGATTTGGGGAGTAATTAGCACGCGGACATGAGGACATATGTCAACACAAAATAAAGCTAGAAGCATTTTTCTCAAAATTTAGTGTGGATCACATTTTACTCTTCGATGAATTATCGTCATTTTCTGTCAACAAATATTTCTTATTAACCCTTTGTGTGTGCTGCAAATTGTACTTCTTCACGATCAAAAAAAATTATAAATTAGCAGATTTTAGTTGTAAGGGGCCATGCCGAGGCCAATATAAGACTCTTAAATCAAATAAAGGTTTAAACTACAGCTAAAATACTTAGGTATATTTTCTCATCCAAAAAATTTGAATACAAAGCTTATAAGTGACTCAAAGATGTCTTTGAAATATTGATTTTTAAGAAGTGGCGCAAGTAGTCTCTCAAGCCACCCTAAATTTAATATCATACATATAATAATCCAATTTATATAAGAAATTGTATCATGGTTTTGATCCTTTTTTGAGGCCAAGCAACAAAAATGGTGAAAGCTACCACCACCCCTGGCTGTATGTACCAGGTAGTCTTTGAATTTTAAACTTCAACAAGATCCAATTTATTAATTTACAAGAAGTAGAATTTCAACAAAATTAATACTATAAATAGATGTCTGCCTGAGCTCTCAAATAATTAATGTAGGTGCCCTTAGCGACAATGATGGCTTCCAGACGGCGGCAGAAGACCTGGCACCCGCTGCGGATGTAATTCTCTGTCCTAGTGCTGGGTGACTGGGCATTTGGATGAAGGACACTGTTGGGTTTCCCTCGACATGCATCCAAAAGATGTAGTCGAGGGGGTTGTTATCAGGGCTCTAGGGGTCCAAAATTGTTTGGAATGTTGTTAGCCAAGCATTCCTGTGCCTTTTATGAGGAGGTGTCAGGTGTACCATCCTAATGGAAAACTATATTAACATCAATAATATAGTTTGGTTGCACCTACGGGAAAAGATTCTCCTCCAAGGCAGTCACATATTCGGATCCCATGAGCCTGTAAACGACCGGGAATCACCATCAGAGGGACTGCCTTGCCGTCAGAGGCCACAAGGCCAAAGGAAATGGATGAGGCAGGATGCATTGTGGTACTAAGTGTCCTCATTGATTCATCAATGTCTCCAAAGCTTCTGCCTGTTCCTCACAGGGCCGACAGTCCAGGTCTTCTGGTCCCTGAAGATGATTGCCAGTTTGGTTTTGGCCTTCTTCTTGAGGGGATTCAATAGAGTCTAGCAACGGAGTAGATGGTTTTATTCCATTGCTGGTGTCAAAAGTGGTCTCTCCTCCGTCCTCACAAGGCTCTATCCACCCACCTTTTTTGATAGCTCTCTGAACAGTCTGGTGTGAAACGCCGAGATCTCTTGCATGGGCTCTCATGGATTTGAGCGGATTGGCCAGTGCTATTTTTTTTAATTCCTCCAAGTCCAGTTTGGCCTTTTTGACAGAGCCCTTCTTCCTTTCCAACGTTTCCGACTTGCTGACGGCGTAGACAGTGGTCCTGGAGACGCCCAACTGCTTGGAGACTTCTGTCGGGGTTTTTCCCGCGTTAAGGAGTGCGCGAATGGAAATTCGTCGATCACGTTCAAGAGTCATTTTCTGGACGTGCACGTAAGCTAAAGAGCTCAGGTAATGAGTTTTATAGCATCTGGAGGAGCACAAACTCCAATCACGCAACCTGTTGGTGTGAAAAACATTATTTTTGATGATGAATGCCACTTGGTGAATACATATGAACTTTGTACAATTATAAGGCTACAATATTTATCGTAGTTGTAGTTTTATCTCAAAATCACGTGGTATTCTAAGCAACTCTTCCTTTATGGAATGATATTTGAAATCCCAAAAGTTTGTTCTTGAGCAAAAAAAAAAAAAATGGTAGCTTGACTGAATGTATACAATTCAAAATCAAAGTGGGTTTATATTAAACGGGTTTCTAACGTAAATAATCAAAACATAATTAAACTAATTATTTAAACTGATGTGTTTGTTCTTCAAAAATAAAATAAATGTTTGTACAAGATCATTAATTACTAAGTTTCATTCAAAAAAAGTTATTCTTCGATTGATCTTAGGATACTAATGTGATTCATTCATAGAGTCGACTGTAATTTCACAATGTGTCAAATGGAATTAGAGTTGCATAACTCAAACGATTGGATTCACAAAATTTTATTCCAAACTATTAATCAAGAATAATTAAATTTAGATGTCTTAGTTTTAATGAAATTATTTATGTTTATTTGTTATTTTAAGGACTCAGAACTTAAATTTAATTTCTAGGATATAATTCGAATAGTTTCTTGAGGTTGGATTTATAATATTTAGAGATCCTGACTCCGAATCTGCAGCTATTTTAAAATTTGCAACTCCAATTCATAGCTCTCTGTATTCCAAACCGACTCTGTAATTAAAAATAAATGTGACTCTGCCTACTCTCGGCTTACTCATCACCCATAATTATTACTTCATTGGAATTAAATGTACCTAGTCACTAAGAATTACATAATTTTGATCCCTTTAAGCTCATGACTGGGATATAGACAATTGATACAGTCGGACTGATTTTTCTAACTGGTTTATTTCGGCATCAAATATAAGAATCTTGTTCATCCTAATGAATTAATTACATTATTAATGCAACAGTAATGGGTGAATATTTCATATTATTTAAATAAAACTTAATCAAATTCCAAATCCATTCAACTCCATCTGCAAATATATGCCACTTTACTAACTACCGGCTCAAGTAAATGTAATTACTTCAAATTATATTTAGTTTGAACCTTCTAAACTCATGAATTGGGGATATGAGTAATTGATACAGTATGTATGAAGTTTTCTATCACTTTCTGATCGGGAACTAACATATTAATAAATAATAATTCAAAAATCAATAATCAGGATATTTTCACCGCCATAGGTTGCGTGGTTGAATCTAGGCTCGGCCAGATAGTATGAGTAATCATTGACTCAGCTTTGTTTTGTTTGCTAACAAATTGTTTATGCTTTAATATATCGAAATATGAATTAATTTCAATCACTTAACCTTCATGAATTATTTCATTAGTTAGTGTTCAGATTTCAATGGACCATCCAGTATATATGAAGTACTAAACAAAATACTGGGATTGTCTCCTTTTCTTGAAATTTGTTCAAGATTATTTTTATATTGAGCACCAAACATTTCCATTTTCTAAGATGTTTTTACGTGTTGTACTTCAGCACTATCGTAAAATAGCGACATGAATTATTAGATGGGGGTTGAGCGGAAATTTTGAAAGTCAGCAAAACCTTAGAAGCTTATCTTTTTCTATTTATAATGTTGAAGGGAAATTATGCAAACTCTTTAGAAGTCCTTCATAAAACATTGATGAATAATATATAGAAATATTTTTTTTTTTGAATTATTAAGGAGGGAATGAGCTCCAAATATTACATTAGAATATTTTGGATTTAAAAAACTAATATAAGTATTATTACTATATTAATATATAAATATAACCAAACCAGTGGGCATGATGGCACATAGAATACCCCCCCGTTTCCTGAGGTTTGGCGACAGGTCTGACTATAACTATCTGTATAAATCTTCTAAACTCATTATTATAATAACTATATAATATCAAAAGAACTTATTTGATTTTTAAAGATGGTTTAAAAATTATATTTTATAAATATTTAAAAAAAAAAAATTTAAATACCGTACACATCTATTTATTGGGTTATTTTTCAAATGAAAAATTAGTTCATTCTCAAAAAAAAGAATGGAGAAGCAGTTTAACCAACCGAGAACTCTACATTTGGCTTATGATGGCGACTAATTTGACCAACAAAATTACATCTTTGATCTCTCCAAAATTAGGCTCAGCTCAGAGAATAATTTGGATGCTCATCCCTGCATTTAGAAATGACTCAACCATTGATATAATTCGGCAAAATATAAATAAAAAGTTATTTTTTAGAAATTTAAAGGACCCCTCAATCTTAGAAGAACGCACAATCACACAAGATATTTTAACTGTTCATAATTTAAATTCGGAAGAATTGCTCAACGATGGTAGAATAAGATTTACACTCATTAATTTTTCAAAATATTATACGTGGCACGTTAAGATGATCCCCCTAGATTTTGATGCAGCTGTGAATGGACTTTGGGAGCTACATAGTAAGCGTTTGGGCCTCCCTATGGGTTGGAAAAGAAAAATAGTGTCTTCTCTGAGGGGAATAAATGATGATAAAAAGTTTACCGTGCAGTGACAAATCTCCACAGATTGTATTAAATATACTAGGCCCTGCAAGGACTGTGGAAAAATATATAATAACACACTTCATGCGTTTGTGGACTGCCCTGCCATCTATATCCAAAAATATTTTGTATCTATAAATCTAAAAGGGCTGACGAATGGGGAAGAAAAATATGTTAAAGGTCTTGTTCTTTTTGGAATTTCAAAGAAAAAGGGTGGAATTTCTGAGGTTCTGAGGCTTTGGACTTTGCAATTCTTAATTGTAAAGTCCTAATCACCAGCCGACTAACTAACTATCAGCCTATTCGGGAGGATGAGTTGAGAGGTGTCATCTTGGCAGCTTCAGCCCGCTATGTATTTCTTATAATGAAAATTCCTAAATCAGGATATGAGTCATGGAATTTTGTGGGGAAGAAATTCGGTACCTTCCGTCAACTTCACGGAATCATCGAAGTATTTTAAAAAGGGTTTTATAATAATGGTTAACTTGCATGTTCACTGTTTTTTTTTTAAAGATTGATATTTAGAAAATTAGTTGAAATTCTACCCCGGAGCATTAAGTATAAACTATAATGTTTATTTATGTAATTTTTTACGCAATTTCTCCGGTTTATTAATATATGTATGTTCTATATAATATATAAACCAAATAAAGAATGTTGAAAAAAAAAAAAAATATATATATGTTCCTTTCATTTCTAAGACAAAGATTTTTGGACTTAATGTAAATGCTCTAACAAATCTATAAAACACATTCTGTTGAAGTAAGATTTATTTCCCTCATTCAATCTTCAAAATACTTATATAATTAAGCTCAACACCGGAAGAACATCAAAAATTGTCATCCTTGTCTGAACTGAAAGCAAAACTGGATTTAAGTAGCGTTTCAAAAACTATTTGGTTTGAATTTGAAGATCAATTCTTTTTCATAGCTAAAAACTAGATATGTAGGTACAATTTAAAAAAAAAAAACCTATTGAAAGCATTAATTATATCTTGTATTGTATAATAACAGTAAAAATTCAGTGATAATTTTTTTTATCATAGTGAAAGTATAAAAAAGAATCAGAAGCTATTAAGCTCACTTCTTAATTCCATAAATTTAAATTACTTTACAATATCATTTTAAATAGTATATAAATTATTATAAAGTGTTAATAAATTTTTAAAGGATCTCCAATAATTGGACTAGTTTGGTCATATCAGTTAATTTAAAATTTACAAATTAAATTTGAAGGATCATATGAAAGAAGTTCTTGTAACGAGTTCATGTGCTTCAGTCTTAAATTTTCTGGCTTTTTGAAGTCAAAATATGAAAACAATATAAAATAAGATATAATATTAAATAGTCATAGTTATATTAAGATTATACATGGATTGGTGCAAGAAATACAAGATGACAAGATTTTGTTTATTGTGCAACAGTTGAAGCTAGCTACTCTAGATCCAAATCATCGTCGATATTCTTTTACCATGATATCAGTGTCTTTTCTTTGGCGAACAACTTCAACTCCAATATGGCATCAGTAAGCTGATGCTGATAAGTTATAAATCTTCCTCGAAAGCCTCAGCGTGCTTGATATTTAAGATATCATAGGTATATTTTGTAGTGACTTGTATATTCTTTTGTCAATCCCTCGTTTTATGCAAATTAAAAAAAAGTAGTTTCATATTAACCCTGAAGTCAGAAAGGCCCATTCCAACTAATGAGGGATCAGTTTGGTGTTTTTCATCTTCCTCTCATAAAAGTCAATTCACAAGGAGGGGATGTCCTCCATCACACTAAAGGAAATTCCTACATTTGTTGTTTCGGAGCATAATTTACTGGGGGGTAAAAGGAGGTAATTGATCGGAGGTTAAAGGACCGGGGGTAGTTGGTCTGGGGTAAGAGCCTTACAGCCTTTAATATACGTTCTCCCTTTTCTGTCAATACAATAATTATTTTTATAGATTTTTTAACATAGCCTGACGTACCTTACTCAAAATTTTGAACAAATTTTATTTTATGTTTAAAGTCTGTATCTGTCTCCTTTTTTGAAATATATTCGTTTTCGCTCCTGGTATTTCTAAGCGAGACGTACATCACACATAAACACACATAAATTATTCTGATACTATGTAGGATATCAATTAAAATGCTATGTATGATTTTAATATTATGAATAGAGTAATTCTGAATTCATTTAAAAAATTTTAAAGACTATAATATGGCAATAATAGTCTCGTAGTACTTAAGAGAACAATTGCAGTTTATATGGTTGACTTATTTGACTAATTACCAGATGATTTCGGGCTTTTTATTTGTTTCTTTTAGAAGGGAAGGTTGCGTGATATACAATAAAGGTAACAACTTGTTTTATTTACATAAAGTTATGTAGATAGCATATTAAAAGGTTATAAATATAACAAACGAAAATAAGCACAGGAACAGAGAACGATAAGCAATATATTGTGGTCTTGGTTCGACTTTGTCGATTCCTGTTCTAGTGGTTCAAGATCTGGAACCACTTGAACCACTAGACTAATAAGGTCACAAACCTTGCATTTGGCCCCATGTTACTTTTTCTTTTTCCCATAACTAAAGAGACCCATGAACACACAGAGATTTCCAACGATTTAGAGGGTAAAGACTGCATCGCTGGAAGACGAACACACAAACTATGTTTTAATACTATAGATTTGCTTTACTAATATAGAAGATGACTCCCCAAGAAATCCTCTGTGTTACTCAACATTTTTCATGATCTCACAAGGAGACAAACAATTAAATTGATAAATTTTAAATTAACTGATATGATCACACAACCCCAATGATTGGAGATCCTGTTAAAATTTATTAACAGTTTATTATCAGTTAGATACTATTTAAATGATAGTGTGAAGTTTAAATTTATGGCATTTAGAAGTGCGAGCGAAGTTTGCTGTTGTTTGCAACCTAAACAATGTTTTTTTATTTTCTTAAGCTGTTAAAACTACTATTTCATTCTTGAGAAGAGAACATCTATGCGGGAGTGTGCTCATAAAAAAAAAATCGTATAAAACTAGTGGCAAAGGTTTTTATAGTTTTTGAATTTGCAAAAAAATATGCTGAGTAATATGTCAAAAATTTAATTTTGTATCAACTTCTGTTCCTCTCTATCCTATATAGACATTACATTAATTGCAAATATGTCTTCTTTCGTAGGACTAAGGTTCCTGATTTTTATATACCTATGTAGCAAATAAGAGAAATAAAATATTCAAAATAAAAATGAATGCATCATGGGAAGTTGTATATAATGTCCTATAAGGATAAATAATAACCAGTAAATTCCGTAGTGTCCAACTCAGGACTCATATGACAAAGATTGATGCAAAAACAACGAATCAATAGACAATAACTAGTTTTTTTTTTCTATTTATAAATATAATGTCACACCTTAAATTCTATTTCATGATTGTTTAATTTTAACAGTGCGTATAGGTAGCGTATATATTTTATGCATATAAGTAAGTTTAAAATAGGAAATCAAATGCATTTTAGCTTTAAACCTAGGACAATAGCCGGAGCTTTGTTATTCCGAGACTAAGTCAAATCCGTGTTCAGAATGGAGTACTACAGCTCTGTGTAGATAAGAAAATCAAAAA
Organism: Lepeophtheirus salmonis; assembly: GCF_016086655.4. NCBI lineage: Eukaryota > Metazoa > Arthropoda > Copepoda > Siphonostomatoida > Caligidae > Lepeophtheirus > Lepeophtheirus salmonis. The sequence goes on along the minus strand of NC_052138.2, from coordinate 14,304,617 downwards.
CAATTAATATACATATACAATCAAATCCGGATATGAAAAAGAAACTCGCTTATCCATAATCAGAGTTCTCTTGGATACCAATTTTTATTACATAAAATACTTCGCATAGAAAAAATATTAAAAATTAAAAAAAATATATCCACAAATAAAAAATTTTTGGAAAAAAAATCAAAAATCCATAGTTATTCACAAAAAAAAAAAAATTGTTAGGAAAAGAAATCAACAATCAATAATTATTTGCAGAAAATTAAATTTTTTGGGAAAAATTATTCAAAAATACATAGCTATTAACAAAAAAATTAATTTGTAATATTAAATTTTTGGGAAAAAATATTTTAAATTAAATTTGAAGTATTATATTTTTTGGAAAGAATTACAAAAATTAAATATTAAAACTTTACAAAAAAGTTACAAAAAATAAATATTAAATATTTAGAAAAAAAATAAATTCAAAAGTCAATAGGTGTTCACAAAAAATTAAAACTATTAAAAGTACTCCCCAAATAACACTTTTACTGAAAGATATGCTAAAAATAATTGATGATCTGTCAAAAAACAAGATATGATCAAACACTCGAAATGAGGAGTTTCAAAATTACTTATATAAGTATTCAAAAAATGAGGAAAATCTGGATATAGTCCACTTTTCATCTAAAATATAGCAGTTTCCTTTAGAAGGGCGTCTGCAAGGGGTAGACTAGAGGGCCATTAGCCCTCTCCAAATTAAAAAATGGTTACTTTTTACTAGAAAATTGAATTTCTTATGAATAGTTGTGGATTTTTGAAATGTTTTTTCAAGAAATTAAATATTTGACATTTAATTTTTGAAATTTTTTTCGAAAAAAATTGAATTTCTTTGTCAATAGCTGTAAATTTTTGAAATTTTTTTTCGAAAAATTAAAATTTAAAATTAATTTTTTTCCCCAACTTTTTTTATTTTCTGTGAAAAGAGGTTGGTTTTGAATTTTTTTTTCAAAATTTTCAATATTTGAAATTTTTTTTCTGTTTTTTTTTTTGCGAACATCCGTGGATTTTTCAAATTTATTTCCAAAAAGTGTAATATTTACAATTTTATTTCTATCAATTTAATTTTTTGTAAATATATATGGGGTTTTTAAAGTTTTTGTGCAAAAAAATATAATTTTTGGATTTTTTTTTTTTCAAGGCAAATCCAAAATTTAAGCCCCCCACAAATGTAATCCTGCGGACACCCCTGCTTTATCCTTTTTTTAATTTATTTTATACCATGAGATATTAATTAGATTCATAGGTAGAATATGCTGGAAGGAAGGGGGGCAGGCCCCCCTGATCCTCAGATTTATTATATGAACACGTTTATTTATATGCTAAGCAAAGGGCGTCAAGATCAAATAGGCACTTGCTTGCACTATTGTTTTTGTTATGATGCAGCTGTCGGATGGCAAAAAAAAATCTGCTATAACAACCAACTTTTATTAAGTTTTGGCTATTATGAAGACAGCTCCTCTAAATATAAAGAAGATTGCATTTAAAGAGGACGAATGGCGTTACTCCGTGACAGTTATTTTTGTCCACAACGATATGTTGCCTAGGACTCAGTAAATCGCTGGAGATTGTCCTTGAGTCTTGCAATAAGACTCAGAACCTTGGCATGTCTCAGACAGGTCACTAAAGTAGCTCAGACAGCACTCGTATGACTTTAATGGGAAGGATATATGGCCATCAAGCACTCCATATCTTAATCCAATGGATTATTTTGTCTGAGGCTGCGTCTAAAACAAATTGAACATATATATCATTCAATGGAGGACTCTTTTATTGCATCCATCAAGGAAACAATGACCAATATACGAAGGAACTACCTTGTTAACGCCTGTTCCTCCGTCTGGGCCCGGATCCAGGACATTATTGATGCTGGAGGCAAAATACATCAAATGATATCTTTTCCAACATTGATGTATACCATTTCAAGTAAACCCGCCGGAAAATATGGCTCAGTGACAGTTTAAAGATTTTTGAAAAATGCACCAATTTGATCTTAACATCATGTATGTAATTAAATATAAATCTGGAACAAATTTCAATCTCGTTAATATAAAATTTGAAAATGGTTTGATCAAGTTGATATGAATTAATTATATCAAATATAAATTCTTCAGGATTCATATGTGCTCAATTTTGAAAATTATTGATAAATGTTTACTATCAATATTGACCACCATTTTGAAAATACAATTTCCCGCATCATCAAAGTTACTATAAAGTATAGTAGTTCAAGAGTGAAGGAGTTTATAGTATTTTGTGTCTAAATGACGGCTATTCCAAGACAACTCTCTTCCCTAATGATTGCAAGTCTACATTAGTCCATAAAAGTTACTCGAGTCCTCCTAGTTCGGAATCGTGTAATATACACGACTCCTTTTTATTCACTCTCAACCTCGACTGACAAAACAGAAAGGAAACATTTGTGAAAAATATATTACGGAGGGGGGCTTGACAGGCTTTACCCCCCAAAAAAAAAAAAAAAAGAATTTTTGCTTTTACTGAAAAAGCTGTTCGTCAGGATGAAAAAAAAGATTATTCGGGCTATTGCAGCAGAGCAATAATTTCATAAAAATTCAAAAACCAAGCCACGTCCCTCAAAAAGAAAAAAATATATATAATCCTGCAGATACCCCTCATATTGTTAATTATTATTTGGAGAATAGTTATTAATTATTACATAGGTACATTGAATTGATAATTATATGAAAATAAGTATCAATGACAGAGTTTGACATGACCCGAATTTTAAACGAAGGCCCTTGATTGATATAGCTTCATATAAAAATCCAAATCTTATTTAATACTTTTTGACGTAGCTATGCCTACTTTAAATAATACAACAATCAACTAATGGAAATAAATAAAAAAAGTTGAAAGGCATGATACTTCTGGTATTGATCATTACTCAAATCTCTCTCTATATAAAATAGAATGTTATTGCTTTCGTCACACTTTTTTTATTAATACTAATTAGAGCAAGCTGAAATTTGCAAAAAGGACTATGATTACTCAAAAATGATTATATGCGTAATTTTAATTACTCTTAATAACATCAAAAAACATTCATTTTTAGAATTTAAATAAAAGTTCCAGTTATCCAAAACAGTCAAGGGAATTTATATAGTAAAAAAAATAAACTAATTATCCCTAGAGGGTTGGGAAAAAGACCCTTCTTAAAGAGTTTTTATTTTTATTTTCTTTTAAATAATCATAAGCTGATGTTTTGACATTACAAATAATGGAATTTTTCCAAGCTGATTATACGATGAGTGTGCGTAACAAAGGGGGTGAAAAACTTTGTATTATTGTTATATATAACATTAAATAATAGATAAATTCCTTTTGAAGTATTGTTTAAGACTACTAGCGGTAGTACTTGGTACTGCTCGGAGTTATTAGCATCGACGAAAACACAAAGTTTGCTTTAATACTATAGATTTGCTCTATTTATATACAAGATACCTCCCGAAGAAATCCTCAGTGTTACTCAATGTTTGTCATGACACCCACCACCGCTTAGATGTTCTCTTCTCAAGAATGAAAGAATATTTATAACAGCTTGAGAAGATAAAACATTGTTTATGTTGTAAACAACATCAAACCCCGCTCGCTAAAAGATCTTTATGATATACATCACTTAATATCTGTACTTTCCATTTGTTTTTTGTTTTTTAATGTGAGGCTCTGAGCTTGTGATACACATGCTCGTTGCTAAACCTCATTTAGATTCATGCTTATTATTTTTGGATTTTATATAATAGTAGTAAAGGATACCTGCCTTGCAGGGGTGATTAGAGGGGAATAAAAACAAAGAATGAAGGTAGGAGAAAAGAGAGAGGAATGTAGAAAGATACAGAGAGAGAGGAGAAGATGCTGGAGACAGAGACAAGGATAAATATATAGAAAGAAAGAAAGTAAATGAGGTTTTATTTCGGTCGAAAACAGCCTCTTAATGACCTCAGAGGCCCAAAATAAATATCATAGGAACATGCTTGGTCATTTTATACGTCTACTTTCTAAATTTTAAACTGATCTGTCCATCTGTTTTGGATTTCATCCGTGATAACACCAAAAACGTATAGTTTACAAATATATTCTGTTTTGTTTCTATGTATATTATGCCCTTTAAACAGGCTCGTTGTTAAAAATAAATCCTCCTCAGACAAACAAACCTATATTAATATAGACAAAGTATAATGAAAGATCCAGATAGTTTCTATGCTCAAAAGATAGCTAATGAGATTCTACTTTGAGCCCCAGTCCGAGTCCACGTTGTTCGTATTCCAATTCAAGTCTGAGTTCCTCAATTGAATGACTCGAGTATTTCATCTCTACTTTTTTGAGTAAAACAATGACCAATACATGACAAGTAATTTAACGATGGAAGAGTTAAGCTGAATATTTATTAATTTTTTAATGTCCCATGAACACCTAATCATATGGAACAAAGTAAATTTAAATCACGATTATGACATTAAATGCAAATAATACTACACAAAGAATATTTTTGATAAAAGGGTGTGGTTCTAGTAGTATACATGCATAACGGTTTTTTTTTTTTTGCATGTTCCTTGAATATTACTTTGTTCAAATTGATTTGTCCATCACTGGAATCAAAGAAGGTGGGTGAATGTACGGTACAATACATACACGGTAGCCAGGGAAGTCCGGCGGATTATATGTTTGGTGCGGGGGGCTTGGTTTTGGGAATTTTTGCCCCAAAATAAATCCAAAGCAGTTCAGAGACAATTAATTTTTTTAGACAAAAAAATTTCTAAAATTAAATTTGAAATATAAAACTTATTGGAAATAAATTTCAATTATTACATTTTTTGGAGAAAAATTTCAAAAATACATAGTTATTGCCAAAAAATTAAATCTTTTGGGAAAAAATAAATCAAAAATCCATAGCTGTTTTCAAAAAATTAAATTTTGTAGAAAAAAAAATCAAAAATTCATAGTTATTCACAGATAATTAAATTTTTTAGAATAAAATTTGAAGAAAATAGCACACAGCATCTGCAGCTCTCCACCTGCGGACGTCCCTGGTAGCTTAGTGGAGCATGCATTTCTATTTTTGAGCAACTAAGGATTATTATTTTTTTTACTGGAATAGTTAGAAAATACAAAAGGCATTGAATTGAAACAATCGTGAAATGAATGTCTTAAGGAATTAAAATTTAATTAATTATTCGTTATCATCAGATTAATAACTGACCAATAAGGGCGAAACTTGCTCATTAGGTATGCTTTTTTAACCCTCTAAATGTCATATTTCTTACCATTAAACTAGTGTCCACATTCTAAGGCTCATGAGTCTCACAATGTAGGGTAGAAACTCAAGCAGTGTGTATTGGATAAGTATGCAGGACAAGGGATTATATATGATGTGTTTTTGTCAAATTTTCTAAAGAAAATTTTCATGCAACATCAGGATTGTTGATGTTGGCCATTTTGGGGGTCTAAACAACCAAGTTTTATAACAATGAAACCCCTTTTTTTATTGACAGTTAGAAAAATCGTGATCTGTTATAAGTGAAAATGGGACAAAAAAAAATAAAAGGAATTAAACCCTACTGTCTAACAAAAATATATCCCTCTATTGCATAGTTTTATAAAATATTAGGCCCTACAATGTATTAAAAATATGTTATTACATCATCACCCAATCTTATTTTCATATTGTAGCCAATAAATTAACTATCACAAAGGAACAGATATTTTTTTCTAATTATCCTACTTTTCTTGTCACTAAGTGATTAAAATAATAACAATACATAATAGTACAAATTTAGACATTTATTAGGGATTTTCGGTAGATACTACTTAGATTTAGTTCAAATATATTCCGGCAAAATAATACCACTCCTTGAATAGTAATATTATCTACATTAATAAAGCAAAGTCAGTCTCTATGAATTTAGGAAAACGCTTCACTGGGTGCGCCGTATATAGTGTTCCATGGTGTAAATGTTATAAATATTTTTGATATAAGAAATAGTAATGTAATTACATTAATGAAATATTGTAGGTTTGATTATATACAGTGTGCATTGTATATTGTTTTCCGTTATGTAAATCATATAAACATTTTTGATAAAACGAATAGTAATGTAGTTGCATTAATGAAATATATTAGGCGTGTGTATGTATAATAAGGCACTGTTTCTGTTTATTTTTGTTATTGTTCTCTTATGTACATATATTAATACAATTCACTTGTATTTTCAGTATATGTTAAATATTTGAATTAAATATAAACGCTGATATGAATTTTGTTTGTTTTTATTAGTTAGTCCGCTACATACTAAAGTACAGTGTAAAGACAAAAATTAATTTTAGTGATTAAAAAAGAAAAAAACGGTTGTTGCGTGTGCTCTTTCTTCTTTTTTGTTCATTATTAAATAATTCGTGGGTGTGTTAACATCTACCTCTAAAAGAAGAATTATCACCCCTCTTTGGTATAAATTGGTTTAAAAATGCGTAATCAAATAAATATACATGAATCTAAATATAATTACTATAGATTCCCAATTGATATGTTATTTTAATTATAAAAAGTTCTTCTCTTTATGGTAGTAATTCATTTTTCCCCCCAAATCCAATAAAAGGCGGCTGATATTAAGAAAGTTCTTCATTCATTAATACCATATATTTCATTCGCGCGTTCCACTCTTACACAAATCCCATCACTAACATACTCATGTTTCTCACATAGAGGGTGCTGTCAAAAGTCCTAAAACAACTATCGCACCTCCTTGCGGATAATATGAATATTTTTAATTTGCTCATCCCTTATTTATGACGTCAGTAAAAAACGCTCTATAGTAGTCAAATTAGATAAAATGTTGAAGGTCATTTTACATAATTCAAATGATACTGGACTCGGATTGGTTTTATTAAACCAATCTGGTCATCCCTACCGCACATTTCAGGGGCGTCGGGAGGGGTAGGGTGGAGGGCCTGTAGACCCCCATTAAGGAGTTTTTTTTTTACCAGAAAATTTACTTTATAGATATTTTTTTTTTCAAAAAATGTAATATTTGAAATATGATTTAGTATTTTTTTTTTTTAATTGAAATTTAATTTTGGAATTTATTTAGAAAAGATTTAATTTTTGTGAACAACTCTAAAATTTTTTTGGAATTTTTTTTGCAAAAAATATAATATTTGAAATTTGATCCAAAAAAATTTAATATTTGAAATTTTACCAAAAAAACTTTAATATTTGAAATGCTATCCAAAAAAATTTAATATTTGAAATTTTATCCAAAAAAATGTAATATTTTTAGAAAAGTTATGAATACATAAAATTTTATTCAGAAAAATATACATATGAAGTTTAAATTGTAATTTTTTGCAAAAATGTTTATTTTTGGAGAATTGCTGCTTTTGATATTTTTTTTTTCAAAAAATTTTTTTTTTTTTGTGAATGGGTGTGGATTTATCTAATTAAAAAAAATAATAATATTTTGAAAACTTTTTCAAAGAATGTAATTTTTGAAATATTTTTCCGGAAAATTTTAATTTTTGGATTTCTTTTTAAAAAAATCCAAATTATAATTCTGGGGACTCCCCTGCATTTATAATCATTTTTAAATGTAAATTACAAATATACATAACCCAATTATTTTGTTCGCCAGAGTCGTACTATACATCAAATTAGCTAAATGGAGATTCAAAATTACAAAATAAATCATATTCCGTGTTCTTAAGATATAAAAGACTAGATTTTCTCTCCTTCTTTTATGACAAATTAACTTTGTATGTAGTCATAATAAAGGAAGGGGATATGCATACTACGATCTACATATATGAATAATTGAGACATAATATTTTATCATGAAGAGAACAATATATTTATTCAAGACTTAATAAGATAATTCTTCACGTTTAATTACACCATTCTTCATATAGTAACTTACTGTACATACATAGTCAGACATAAATATATTTATTGACTAGCATACAAGTGGCCCTTTAACAGAAGAGAAAGCTAGATTGTTTTTTCTTAAAGTTAAGTGTGGATTACATTTGTATTCTTATACGAATTATCATCAATTTATATCCAAAAAGTAGTCTTATTAATAAATGACTGAGAAAAAATGGGTTAGCAACATTAATGGAAAATATTTAATTAAATAATATTAGAATTATCTTTTATACATGTACTGATAAATATTTACAATGCGCCATTGTATTTTGATATTTTTCATTGATCAATCTTTCTGATTAAAGTTTTTTCAGAAATAATGTTGTTTAACATGATCTTTCTTTTAGATAACTCAATTTATTGTGAATATAGAAAAACTTTTCCAGCGATAATACTTGTAGTGCTACGAAAATTATTTCCAAATCATCATTTTTCTTTGTTAATTATATTTATTAAGTCTTACAGATCCATTTTCTGTGGAGTGGCAGCCGATAATTATGAGACGATTTTGGGCGCGTATCAAGGAGTTCTATCCTGCAGAAGATCACATTGGCGCCATCAGGGAAGCTGTTTGTCACTGTTTTGTTTACTACAGTGTGAGATATTCCAAGGTATTTATCATGATTGCACATAGACTTGGTTGGGTTAATCTCAATGATGTTCTTGAAGTTATGGGCATTGATAATGAGGTTTCTTCTACTACCAGCCTTTCTTTAAATGTTTCACGTCTCTTCCAACTTCATTTTTAACCCATTAAAAGCGATAAATATTTTATCACAGTTAGAAAAAATTCGGGGATATATAATTTATGGATTTATGACTCAAAAACATAATTATCGTTTTAAAAACATCTCGAAAGATCCCTTGGACTCCGATAGTCACAAAGCTGAAACAACCGAAACACTATTGACAAGTTTAATATAGGCCACCACCCTATCTTTCATCTAGACAGAAGTTATTGCATCGAAGAGATCAACTCCTCAGTTGCCTTTTTTATATTTATAAATGTTATCAGTAGTGATGTCCAACTAATCCATAGAAATGGAGCTAAATATGGAAATAAAAATCAATAAAAGATAATTGTTTTCCAGTAGAGCTATATATCGGCAATGAAAAGAAAAATGGATGAACTTAGTATTTACATAGAGAGGGAAAATGGATTGTAAAAACCTGAATAGATTTGGCAGCAAGATGGATAGGATAAGCAGAGGTGTGGAACGTAAGAGACAGAGCTCTCTTGTTTTGGAGGGGGAAACTCAGAGAGTGGGGAATCGGGGCTATTATTATAGAACGATTGCACTAATACACATTTTCTTCCTAAAAATTATTAATAAAGGTCTAAAATCCTAATAAAAGACAAAAATGCTAATATATCTTATTTACATAATTTGGTCATTACTAGTTATCAGGATAATGTCAGGTTCACATACTTATTTTCAACTCCTTTCTACTCTCTTGCCTTGGAAAATTGAATTAGAAACTCTCTAAAAAAATTGTTTACAGTAAGAATATCCTAACAACAATATCTTTATGCTTAACTGTACTGGCGAGAAGTTAAATTTTTAAGAGAATAATTTCAAAATGAAATAAATCTGTTGGAAATGATTAAAAATTGATTTTGAACTACATACAGAATCACATAAAAGTTTCCAATTGAAGTTTAATATGTTAACCTTATATTTTATAAGATATTTTCCGTTTCCTGGAAGCTATAATTTTGAACTGAAAAAATCAAAAAACACATACACTCGATTTGAGCCAGACTATTGAATAATGTGGTATCCCAGTAAATAATTTGTTTATTAAATAATATTAAGTAAAGTACTCCGGACAACAGATAAACAGATATAAATTAATAAATCTTGAAAACACTTACTTATATCTAATGGTAAATTAATGAACCTATCAATTGTAAGGGGGTAAATTATAAAAAGTATTCATGGCCACTCCAATTAGCATTAAAATATTAATAAAAGTGTGATTCGCACGAATTAAAGTTGAAACCTTGAGTTTTATGTCCCATTTTGATGCTATTTTTAGCTCAATCAAAAAATCATTAACAAAAAAATCCGTCTGAAAGAGCACATAAATATGAGGATCGATTAATTATTTCCAAAAGCATCCAATTTTGCTTTTATTTCGAGTCGAACAATGGTTTTGCAATATTTAATAATGTCATAAATATATCTTTAACTATTGGCTTCAGAGACTAAGTGTTGAAGATCGTGTGATAAGTTTATTATCACCAGTTGTATGTATAAACAGGCTTCCTTTTATATCTTTTTAGGTTAGTTAATAAATATATACAAAGAAAGTTGTTAAATTTAGATTTAAATAAATAGATTAATAATGAAGAAAAGAGAGAGTAGTTATACATATGTTATCTTCGGATTCTTGTACTGAGTTGGCTTATAAGTAGCTTTCTCTTATCCAACAATAACATCTTCACATCTTAATCTTTGGCACGTAATTGAACCAATAAAAAGGAATTCTTTATATGCAGATTAAAATTAATAAAAATATGAGGATTATCCTCATAAAATTTTGTATTTATGAAATTGATGTCACAAATTACAAGTTTATTTTGTATTCTTTGACATTAACACAAATATACGGTAAAAATTAAAAACAATAATAGTGTTAATTAAATTTTAAAGTTTAAAATTGAAACGAATAATATGAGATTATATTCAACTTGCATTAAAAAGTATGATCCTACTAATCAGTAGGTATGAATGAAAGAAACCCCTATTTTATACACTTTACTAAAAAAATAAAAAAGGATAATGACAGCTGCTTGACGGAGGCTTTGAGGTCGTTTAAATTTCGGTGAAGGGTCAGAGGCATCCGCAGGATTATATTTTTTGGAAGGGTTGGTTTTTTGAAGTTATTTTTAAAAAATTCAAAATTATTATTTTTTGGTTAAAAAAAAAAAAATAAAAATTTTTTATGGAAAAAAACTTAAAAAATTTAAATTTAAATTATGTTAAAAATTCAAAAATCCACACATATTCACAAAATATTAATGAAAAAAAATGTAATATTAAATTTTTTGGAGAAATGTTTTAAAAATCCATAGCTATTCACAGAAAGTTAAATTTTTGGTGAAATTTTTTTGAAAAATTAAATTAAATTTCTAATATTTAGAAAAAAAAATTCAAATATTAATTTTTTAGAAAGAGGAAAAATTCCTTTATTTTTTTGGGGCTACAGCCCCTTCAGCTCACTCTCAACGGACTCCCCTAGGGGTAGCACAGGCTCTTCTTACGACTACGCCTTATATGGGATAGTTGAGGAAGGAACAGTCTGGCGAAAATGCCGGATTTGGAAGTTTTAGTCTTGTAAAGAAGACTTGGGAGTACCTTCGTGATCTCCTTGACACTCATTTGCCCGTGGAACAAATAAGAATTTCTTGCTTTTTCCCTCCATGCTGACAAATATTGATTTTTTGATGTTTTTTTTTATTGTTTATTAACTTGAGTAGTCCCTACTTTTAATAACGGAGCTTAGTATTTCAAAATATTCACCTTAAAGTCATCCAGATTGATTTAAAGTCAAGTCAACGACCTACAACACTGTAGACATCTATATTGATGACGATTTAACTTTTAAAAATCATATAAATTATAATCTATGTAATAATTAAAATTTGTGATTTACATTTCCAAAAAGTCTGAAAAAAAAAAAAAAATAAACAAATTCCGAACCTGACCACGAATTTTATTCACTTTTTAGTTCTATTCTAGAATATTAGGTCATACAGACATTTCTAGAAACAATTAAATGTCTCTAATTTAGATGTATTACAAAGATAACTAATAGAGGGATTTTTTTCCATAGAAAGTGTGATTTATGTCTTTTTATTTGTTGCTCTCATTTTGACTCTCAATAGTTCACTATTTTCCATTAATGCCGACAATTATTTACGTCAAAATTTGAGGAAATTGTCATTTTGTAGGTCTCATAGTAGTAATAAGGCATATTTAAAACCCTAAAATTTACTTATAAGTAAAGAAATACTGCCCGGGCACATATGTTCCCACTCGGTAATAAGATAACAAATATTGAGTTCATTACAAAATAATGAATTTCAACAAGAAAAATATTCTTTTTATTATATGATAAATCAATATGCGGTTTTTTTTATTTACTATAAGGGGTATCCACAGGGAGTGGGCTGGAGAGGCTTTTGCCCCAGACAACTTAAGAATTTTTTTCTTTTTACAAGAAAATGTTATATTTTAATTTTTTTTTCAAAAAATGTAACATTTGAAATTTAATTTTTAAAATGATTTTTTTTTTTCATAAAATTTAATATTTGAAATTTAATTTTTAAAATGTTTAAAAAAAAAAAAAGTAATTTGTTGTAAATAGCTGTGGATTTAGAATTTTTTTTCCAGAAAATTTAATTTCTTAACAATAGCTATGGATTTTTTAAATTTTTTTCAATAAAATTTAATATTTGAAATTTAATTTTTCAAATATTTTTTTTTTAAATTTATTTTTTGTAAACAGCTGTGGATTTTGAATTTTTTTCTAAAAAATTAAATTTCTTAAGAATAGCTATGAACTTTTGAAAATGTTTTCCAAGAAAATTAATTTTTGTAAATAGCTGTTGATTTTTGTATTGCAATAAATTAATTTTTTTCTGAATGGCTATGGAATTTTAATTTTTTCCCCAAAAATGTAATTTTATGATAATAGCTATGGAATTTTGAATTTTGTTTCCAAAAATTGTATATCTAAAATTTGTTACTAAAAAAATTAAAAAACAAAAACAAGATATATATGATTCTGCGGACACCCGCGACAATAGGCATTTAATTCAACTGAATGTGTCTAAATGGAGTTGAATTCAACTGAATGTATTTAAATATCCTCTGTAAAACTAAGGATATTACGCAGAAGAAAACTATAATATACCAGTTGATATAATGGGGGGGGAAATATTCCCTTTACACCCAGAGGGATACCAGTCCCCTTAAGAATTCATATATGAATAACTTCTGATATATAAATTAGAACTAAAGAATATTTTAAATATGGATGTCTCAGTATATATTCAAACATTGTCATATATTTGATTAACATATTACTTCCTTCAGAAACAAAAAGTTAAGAAGGGTTTATGTATTGTTTTTTTTCAAATGTGAAAAAATGATGATATTCAGCAGCTTACAAACTTTTCAAAACTCACTTTTGATCGAAAATTATTATCAAGTATAAAATATATTCTTAGTTATCAAATAAAAAAGAAAAGAAAGTTCTGTTTCAAAACAAGTTCAGTTACGAATATTGAATTTATGAAACACGGGTGTCCCTGGGGGCGAAAGGATTACAAATAAAGAATCTGCTAGATCTTTTTTTTGTGTGTGTGTGAGACTCTAATTCACTAGTTCCTGTACACATAACCCCGTAATACAAATTGATGCTTTTTAGAGGACCAAACTCATTCGGTTCTTTAAAAAAGTTCGGTCCACACCCGTCTCAATAAAAAAATCGTTCTGGATTGGTCTCATTTAAAATTCAGTCTAGAAAATAGAAAATATAAACGTATATAAATAGAAGAGCAATGCAGGCAGTCCGGATAATTTGGCAGCCATATTTTTTTATGTGGTAAACATCTAAAATCCAACTTAACTACTGAATTTAATAATTAAAATAATATCTAAAGGATAGTTCTTTTTAACGTTTTTCAATTTTCATTGTCCTTATCCCATCCCCTACAAACCGGTTTTAATACAAACACACACTAATTAAGAGTAACTGCTGTAAGAATATCACTCTACCACGTCATTTGCTCATTATGCTTCCTTACGACAACAAACCCTCGTCTTCTTTTAATCAAGGACAAAAACGTTGTGCACTTTTCTGTATTTTGTGCGATTTAAATGGTAAAATAGACTGATTTGTTCCGTATGAAGGTCCCCAAAGCACCAAAAGATCCCTAAGAGCTGGGATATGGAGAGCCTTCCGGATTTTACTCAGTGGGACGGTCAAATAGGCAGCAGAACGTTTCCAGGGACGTTGTAAACGTGTGGTCTGAGCTATTTATTGATTGAATATCAAATTTATAGTATGATTTTGATTTTTTTTTAAAATTCTAATAGAATCGGCTAAGAGATAAAGTCACAGCAGCGTTATACTTCTTTTTTTTCGGCTTGCAAACGTATAAATAAGCCCCACTTTAAATAAATCTCGTGTTAGTTATAGATTATAGACAATAATGTACATTTTAGCTAATTTAAATGTTTATGGGAGCACTTTTAAAAAAAAGTTATAACGAAATAAAAAAAAGTTTATTAAATAAATTTCAACATCTAGGTCAATGATTTTTCTTCTTTTCTGTTACTCTTAGTCTTTGTTGCTTATTTAATTAATATAAAGTACTCATTTGTGGGGTGAGAAATGCATTAAGCTCCAAAAAAATACCATCATGATGTTAGTTTGGATTTCAAGATGTTTCTTCTCCAGTTATAGAAGTGTTTATTTTACTGCAGGACATTATTATAGTTTGGTCTATGATTAATAAACCATTAAATTTCTCTCTACAGTCTGAGATCCAGGACTGGGCCCAAATATTGCTCCAAATCTGTGTAGAAAAAATTACGTAAAACCGAACTGAAAAAAAGTTTGGTATTAAACATGGACTTAAAACTATATATACCTTTGCAATCGAAATGTCAATATATTTTTGCTCTTTCAAATTCACCACAAAAGCAAATGCAACGTTGAGTCCTTTTAAAACTAATTCATCGATTTTAAAATATACAGGGTGGTCCAGATAAATTCGAAAAATCTTTAAAAGCCTTTAAAGAACAAACTAGATAGGAGTAGAACCATATTTTTTTAATTATTTGAATGCTACATTTAATGATTTTCAATTATTGTTAATGAGATCCACCTCTTTTGATAAGTTTTGGTAGGCCCGGATGACCTCGTTCAGATCCGGCCTAGCCATTATATTGTTTTTGGTTTTGCACTTTTAATTTTCATTCTTTGGATGGATGGAGTATCCCAAGAAAGAAATTATACATTCCAAAAAGACAGTCCACTGTCCCACAAGGCCAAAAAAATGCAGGATGTCTAGGACAAAAAATGTCCTCACTTTTGTAGCCCAGATTTTTGGCCAGCAAACCCATACTATTACCCGTACAATGGCAAAACTGGATCTGCATGAGTTCACCCCGGTCTGTCAAAGCTTCCGGTACCGTGTGTGCAAGTCGAGTATCTGGACCACCCTGTACATATTTTTCAAGTTTTTTTTTGTTTTGTTTTTATAAATAACTGGTAATTATCCCTAGGGCAACTTTCCCCTAACTTTTGATAATATATACCATTTTATGTACTTTTAAATGATGCTTTTGATGCTTTATCTTACTAGAGAAATTAATTAATCCAAAATGGATTTGTTCATTTTTGAAGTTTTTCTTTATTTCCTTCATATTATGCATGCATAATGCTTGGAATTGTGTAAAGTATGACCTATGATGCGTGCAAGACTTTTTGTAGTTATCCATCTGAACAGTATTTCTTTATTTTCTAAAGCGGTTATCATTATTAATTCATTTTAGAAGATAAAGCATCTCAGTATAAAGCAAAGGCATTTGTATACCCCTTCTTTGGCGCGCTTGAGAGCCCTGAAAACTTTCTTAACACCCCCCTTATTATTATCATATTATTATATTTATCATAATAATCAAATAAACAATTTTATATGAGTAATTATAGCACGGTGTTGATAATTAGAGGGGGTACCCCCAAAAAAAAGAAGAAGAAGAAAGAAAGATGAAAGCGAGCAACGACCCTGGTATAAAGTAATCATTAGTGCATCTGCTCATGAAATACGGAGAGTAACAATGCGGGTTTGTTGCAGAGTTATTTTTGTAAGGCCTTGTTGGACTCATAGTAGAATTGAGTATCAACATAATTCTAGTAATAGTAATTCTAGAAAATGTCTTTGTTTATTTCTTTATCCCTGTCCTTCTTAGTCACAGCTGATTGTAGCTGATCTAATGAAACTTGATGACAGCTAAGCTGCTCTCTTCCAAAAATGATGTATTACTTTTTTTCGCATTCAAAAAGTTTTGCGTCTGCATGACAAAGAAATCTACTTAATCCGAGCCTTTTTAAGAATGCTGATGTATCTTATGATACATCCTATGATTAGAGAAGGGAAAATGTGAGCATTCATTGTGTAAAAATCAAATTCTCCTCTAAAATTATACAAATTAAAATTTGTACAAGGACATTTATATGTTATTTACGTGTAAAAGGCGTATTTAGATTCTTCCACTCTAGACAACGTTTTCAAAATATATAGTTTTGAGGGAAACGGAATGCTCCAATCCCAAAACCGTTAATTATTTTGCATTTTCCTCAGAAAATATTTCCGTGTGAACTAATATTTACTAAATGATTTGCTGTTTCCCTGTTTTCCCGAACACTAGCATTGCTTCGGAATTGTTAAGCGTCGACATACTTTGTTTTAATATTATAAACTCCCGCTTTTTTAAATATGACGCGCTGAGCTTTAGCTACACGTACTCCTTGATACATTGTTATTGCTTAGATCATGCAGTTCTAAGATATTAAGCACACAATCCAAAATGAGTTATTTATAGATGGACAGACAAACTTTGTTTGATAAATATAGAAGATGACATTGCAAAATTTAGTCTTAGTTGAAATAATAATTGTTGAACAAAGAACATTATCATGGACAAAACAGGAAAACTGCAAATCATTGAACATATCTTGGACCCCTTAAAATAATTATTCATAACAAGTGGAGCAAGATATTTGTCACACATAAATCTAATGTTAAAAATATAAAAACTACCATTTTTGATTCATTAAATCAATTTTGAGAAAGTACAAGAGGTTAAAAATTGGTCCATTTGGAATCAATAGTCCAATTTTTTTAACAAATTAAAATGGCTTTTAGCTCAGCAAAAATAGCTTTAAAGGTCTCAAACGTTTCTAAAATTAGTTTTTGGATTGTCCCTAACTGAAAAGTTTTTTGTACAAGAGGTATAAAAATATTAACTCGGAATCGGGACAATATTATATATTATCATTAGTAAACATTCCATCATGTGTCTACATATATTAAATGGTTTTTTAATGGGTTTGTTGGAATGAAGATTCGTTAAAGAGATGACAAAGACCATGTTCAACGTTCATTGCTCATAATAAACGATGATAATAAACTTTTAACTTTTTCATATCATATATCCATTTTTTAGATGGTTTTATGAGCAAAAAAAATTCAGCGATATATTAAGTAGAAGGAAAATAATTTCGTATTTATCGTCCCTTTATTTTAACCAAGTATGTCTTGTTCATTATTGGTCACATCAGATCATGTGATAGAGTGTTGTTAGGGTGTGAGTATATACTTCAATATATACTTTTTGATCCGTATTGAACTTGGCCGGTTTCAGTCTTGAATTATGTGCGTCGAGTTCGGAGGTCTCAAAGGAAGAAATTCACCATATTTTACATTTTTACCTGAAAGGGAAAAGTGTGTCGAAAGAGAACAATATAATTTGCAATGTGAAAAGGCCGATATTCTTTCGGTTCGTGTTGAACAACAGTGTTTAGAGTAATTTCTTCCCCTCCCCTCAATTCTGCTCTCTTGAGTGAACAACTCGACCGTTTGAGGTTGGTGACGGAACAGACGCGGCAGCATTGGTGAATAGGACACAATTAGACATCCTCAAGGCGACAGCAGGCTGCACACATCTTTGATAACGCCCCAGAAGCTCTGGTATCTCGGATGGGAAGTTCTTATACATCCACCCTACAGTCCGGACCTGGCACAAAGGGACTACTACCTGTCCATGTCTATGGGCAACGCTCTTGGGGATACAAATTTCGGCTTAATATAAGCCTTTGAAAGTGGTTTGTCTTAGTTTTTGTCAATAGAGACAATAGCTTCTACGAGAAAGGTATTAAGATGTAGGATTCTCGTTGGCAACAGGTTATAGAACAGAACGGGGTATATTTTGGTTAAACAAGATGATTACGTAGAACACTTCTTATAAAGCAATGAAATAAAGCCAAAATACGAATTATTTTTCCCCCAAACTATTATTACAATATTTATAATATACTATGTAGTGTTAAAACTCGGTCCGAAAACGAATTTTTTCACCTGTTCTGTTTGAATGATCTTTTTAAGACCGGGTTTGACCGATATTTTGTGCAGATGGGGATCTCAGGCCATAGAATAATTTTTTTTTCAGTCTCAGTCTTTACCGATTTTCTTCCCATTACTGATTTATGAGTTGCACAAATATGATTGATGCAACACAATTGACTTCATATCGTGGGCCCGGAGCAAAAGTGTTACAAGTGACATTTAGTAATTAATTGTTTTAACATATGCAAGAGTATTTCTATATGTCCTACTCTACATAATTGTAAATATCGGTTTTGAAATGTAACTGTTGGAAACATGATATTTGAAATATGTTACAACTATGTCAAATAGGATATATAAAAACATTCTTTCATATACATAGTAAATCAAAGAATTGCAAAATGTCACTTGTTACACTTTTGATCTAGGCCCATGATAAGATGTTATTGTTGGTCGATGTTCCCAATTGTAAACCACACATGACGTGTGGGATAGCAAGGTTTCTTCATGACCGTGTCAGTGGTACAGCCAAAATATTACTTATTAGGACATTGTTTTTTTCTCTTCTAAATCGTGTTCCGGAATGTTTGCATTCCCTTGTAAAAATGGAGTTTGAGTTAGGAGTTATGCAAATTAGTTTGAACATACAGTGACCATATTTTGATTTCCAAAAAAAAGTATCATTGACATAAATCAAATTTAAAGTATCTATATTCTCTTAGAATTTGGTTTATTTTGGACCTTTTTTACACGATGTAAAAAGAGGACAAATTTCAAGAGAAAAGAGAACAATTAATGGTCACTCTATTTTAATATATTTTTTGAACAATATGTTGGATATGTTTCCACTGTAACTATTTAACTATCATTCACTATTTCCCATCAGAGTCTCATGCACTGTCTGACTAGATCCATGATATTTGGAGTTCAAGTAAAATGCAGAGTGTAGAAGACTGGTCAGTCAAGATAAATCACAGTGGGTATGAGATTTAGAGACAAGGAACTGGTTAGGTTTTTTAATATAAGTGGAAAACGAGTATCCAGTGGCTCCAAATAGCGCTGTTGTTATTCTGCTATCAATATCATTCCCCCTTTGGGGGTTAGGGGTACATAATATGGGTAATTATCTGTGTAAACTGAGCTTTTCAAGCCTTTCATATGTGTATATAAAAGAAGAATAATTAAACACGACAGCGGTTTCAATGAAAGAAGTTCTAAATGCTTCATTCTCCCTTATCAATTATAATATGCACGATGAATTATTCATATTGGACAAGACCCATGGATTGACAAAAAAGCATTGGCAATCTTGCCTTTTTTCCACATACTCACTTTTCCTTTGTTTCCCTGACATTTTTTGCTAAAACTATATATACATCAAGAATAAGTACAGGGTCTGTCAATTGCATTATCTTTTTTCATCAGTTTATATACCCTGAGATTTTATACACATTTGAAAAGTGCCCTTCTTAAAAAAAAGTTTGAGAAACACTGATATATAGAATCAGCCTAGAACAAAAAAAATTGTAAGAACAATCCAATTCGAATTTTTCCTTGAGATCAGTCCAGAACGAATTTATTTGAAGGACGTAATTAATTCGTTCTATTAAAAATTATAGCGATCTCAGACTGGTCTAGAATTTTCATTCCCAAATCCAACACTACAATATCTATTAGATTTAGTAACAATTATTAATGATATTGCAGAAAAAGAAATTATTGCATGACTCTAGACACATAGCATATAGGTAAATCCACCTCAGTATCAACACACAAATAAACTGTAATCTTTTATAAAGTCTGTAGTTTACAACACCATTTTATTATCATTAATATTCCTTGAAAAACAATTTATCTTTATTATAAATAATATATAATTTCTTATGACCCTTGAGCAAATAAAGACCATTTTACTGCGAAGACTTGAGTTTGGATTTGAACAAGTGATCATTAGGACTACGAGTCATTTTGAAATGGATGTTATTTGAACACAAAGTTGTATAAATGGTATTGCTTTTCAATTTTAATTATATATTATGCCTACACACTCAAATCCGAATATGGACTTAAGAGTATTTTTCATGTAGTTGGGGTTGGCACTTTATGAACTCAGACTTGCAATCATTAGGGCTCAGAGTCATCTTGGAATTACTGTCATTTGAAGACAAAATTCTATAAATTCTTTAGCTTTTCAACTATTTCATAGAAAAAGGTCTGCAAAAAACATGGCTTTTGTAAAATTGAACAAAATATTCAAAATTGAGCTCATAACATGAACACCAAAGAACAATGTATAAGTTTGTCTGCGCGTCATACTTTCTCATCCTATATCGATATGTGAGATAGTGACAATGGATAGTTGAAATTAAATTATCCCAACCTTTTAATAATAACAAAATAACTGGATGAAACTGTGATTTTGTCTCTTATGAATAATTCGGGGGTGAGGGATTCGGAGTCGATCAGTGGACTGAGGGATGAGGCTGGAGGAGATCACAACCTCCTCCAAATAATGAGAACTTCTATCTACTTTCATGATCCTCCTAAGTGCTAACGATCCAAATATCTCAAAAAAGTAGAGATCCCTTTCCTCCGACTCAAATAATCTATTCTTTGAATCGCGTTGCTTCGCTTCACTCAGTAAAGTTATTTGATTACCTTATTATTTTCCAGATAGCCAAGTACAAAAAGTTGTTTCTGCTTACTAGGATATATTTTTACAACTTTATTCATTCCTAACACATATAGGAGGTCCCTGCATAATGCAGTTTCAAACACCCCGGATTTCGCATAACACAGTGTTTGGAATTATTCTGACCCCTCGTAAAGCGTGGTAAATTAATTAATATCACGTTTTTTTTGATATACATATTATGAAAATAAATTAGTTAATGATGTAAGCATGATTATTTGTAGACGTCGATGAGTTCATTCATACAATGCTATGGTATAGGGAAAACTTCCCTGGAGAAAATTACCATGGACGGAAATTGCCCGTATTTTTTTCAAACTTCATGATAAAAAATAACACATTATAAATAGGCTTAATATTATTTATGAAAAATATCTAAACATAATTGTTTTTACATCCCCAAAGGGAGTACCTTCAAGTGTGAGTAATATTATTGCAATACAATTTCCCTCTCATTTTTTAAATTCAATCCAATCTTCTAAAAAATGGATCGAGAGGATTGGTAAGGAGGGAGGGGGGGAGATAAATAGATTAAGGGCTCTTAATATATAGTTGAGTGCACTCCCCTCTCGGATTGGCATGGGAGAAGTGTGGGATTGATAAAACCCACACTACCCTCGTATTTGACTTAAACTATTTTTTGGTTTGGTTCCTGGGAATGTATGGGATGCTTCGGCGGTATTTTTTCCAGGGATTTTCTCAATTACCCTGTGCAACCAATTAGAACTATTTTTTGTTACTAGAGGGGTTCCTTGGATGTATTGGATGAATTGACGGTGGGTTATAGTATAAATAATATTAAGCGAATTTATATTGTGTTATTATTCATCATGAAGTTTGAACAAAATACGGGCAATTTTCTCCCGAGCAATTTTCCTAAAGGACAATTTTTCTCCAGGGCAGTTTTCCACCTATATATTCATATAATAGAAGCAGGGGTAGCTATAGACTGGGATAGCCACCGATTTTTTACCTGTTCAATTGTAGTACCAAAAACAAAAAAAAATAATAAAGTCAGTAGTGCTGAAATATCATCAAAAAATTATGAATAACCAAGTATTATATATTTAAGCAGTATTTTTCCCACCTGGGATTTTCTTTTTCTTTCTACTGGGATTCCTATCCAAAGGTTCATAAGTGAAATCATCGGGGCGAAAATGAAGTGAGCATGGAATTATAACCTTTTTAAAAATCTTTTTGATAACCCTGATGGCATGAATCCACTTCTGTCTTCGAATGGGATTAGTCGGGAGCCGGTGAGTTGAAACGTGAGGACGGATTTTCTTCCTCGGTTGACCCACAACACCACAAGGTACAACACAGGGGGTTTGGCGTGGTTAATAAATCACCTTAATGATTAACTAAAGTATCTTTCAAAGAATCCAAATGGATGCCGCTTGAATTTAAATAGAAATCACGTTATAGTCAACTTTGTAAGAGAAGAAGGAATATTTCCTGGAAGAGTAGAGGAGAAAAGGAAAAATAGTGACTATTCCAGTTATATCGCCTTCCTTGAATAGAAGTGGATAATTTTTCATACGGAAGGAGAGAAGAGTGTTCAGTAAGTATTTGATTTGA
This sequence comes from Lepeophtheirus salmonis, assembly GCF_016086655.4. Taxonomy (NCBI): domain Eukaryota; kingdom Metazoa; phylum Arthropoda; class Copepoda; order Siphonostomatoida; family Caligidae; genus Lepeophtheirus; species Lepeophtheirus salmonis. Next base: position 14,282,243 of record NC_052138.2, on the reverse strand, counting down.
TACCTAGACTTAAAACTTTTAGTTATTATTAATTATCAGAGCATTAGACCGCTCAATAAATCCTGATTACTCCTTACTTCGCATGTTAAATCTGTTTTTCAAACATTTTTAATTTTTATTTTTTTGTCTAGTAGTCAATTTTGAGCTGTGACTCCTTTTCTGAATTGGCAGCCTCAGAGTAATTTCTTTCATGTTTATTATATGTATATACTCAAGGATTAATTTACATTTTTATTCACTTTTTATTTATGAATACATAAATATGTTGTTAATTGAAATATAAAATGGATTTAAGCGGTTAAATATTTATGTAATAAAAATAAACGCCAAATTAACTTGGTCACCCTGACAATTTGAAGAATGTCTAGAATGAAAGTAGCTTGGTTGTCATGAGGCTTCATTAGATTCACTTCGAGCAGCTATGAAATGAGGTAAATAAACACAAATCTTACTCGGTATTTATCAAGAACATATAGGCTGAAATTCAAAATTACAATTATTTGAAAAAAAGTTTGAAAAATTAAATATTTTTCTGGAAAAAATAAATTAAGAATTTAAATTTTTTTGTAAAATATTTTAAAAATCCACAGCTATTAACAAAATATTATTATTTTTATTTTAAATGTATAGCTATTCTAAATTAATATTTTTTGATAAAAATTTCAAAAATCCAGAGCTGTTTACAAAAAATGAAATTTTTTACAACATTAAATTTGAAATATAAATTTTTTTGAAATAAAAAGTTTTAATATTAAATTATTTGTAGAAAAATTTCATAAATCATAGTTATTCACAAAAAATTGAATTTTTTTGAAAAAAAAATTATAAATCCTTTGCTTTTCTCTAGAAATTAAATTTTTTTGGAAAAAAAATTCAAAACTGTTTGAAAAAGAAGTTTCCTGAAATTAAATTTCAAATATAAATTTTTTGTTAAAAAAGTTTTAACTATTAAATTTTTTTGAGAAAAATTTCACAAATCCAAAGTTATTTACAGAAAATTAAATTTTGTAGAAAAAAAATTGAAAAATTTAATTAAATTTCAAATTTTACATTTTCTAGTAACATCCAAAAATTCCTTAATTTGGGGGGGGCTACAGCCTCTACAGCCCTCCTCCTGCTGACGCCCCTGATTACACTTATAACTCAAGAGGAAACCACATTGATACTCCTCGTCTTTCATGAGGACATGAATGTAGCTACAATTATTTATTTTAAAAGTACTTCATATTTAAAGTATAAAAAATAATGAAGTATTATCTCAATCGTAATTAGCATCGTTAGCAAAAACAAAAGTTCAAATAAATGAAATATTCATGGAGATATTACTTGTTTAAACTGGTAAAAATAGAGATGTAATAAAATCTATACTTCTGTCTTAATGTCCATTAAAATGAATTATTTTGTAATTAGATAATGTATTTTTTGACGAAGTTTAAAATCTGTTTTCTCAGGAATCAAAAAATAACAATGGCAGCTTAGGGAAAGAAAATTTACTCCTCAGATTGCCAATTACAAAAAAAAAATGGAAAAACATCAAAATATCATAGCTATATGTAACTCCACAGCAAATCTCCATTTTTACTCTACGTCTTTCATGCGCTAGTGATTGTTTTATACTCAGATGTTCTCTCTTCAAGAATAAAAGAATAATTTTAATAGGTTTGGAAAGAACGCTGTTCCGGGGCTCAATTTGGCTGAGGCTAGTTTGGGCAACAAAAAATAAAAAAGCAAAGCCAAGAAGCACCCGAAGAAAAATTTAACAATCCCAATAATCTGCAATTGGGATGTCACTTTGATTACGTTATTTTAAATATGTTTTGGACAAATTGGTTCCAGAAATTGTCAACATTAAATTTGATAATACTGCTAAATTACCATGAACTAAATTATAAAATTGGTGTCAAAAACCCTCAAATCTTAATATCACATGTATATTTGGCTAAGTAATTTGCCAAAAAGAGTAAAGTGCGCATAACTAGTTGAGTTAGCTTCTAAACTTATGTGTTTAATAATTAAACACTCATTTGAACAATTGCTTACATTTTACGTGAGAGGATCCAATCTTGAAAAAAGAAGGAAAAATATTTTGTCTATGTTTATCATATGCTTACATTCAAAATCACTACAAAACCAGAAAATGTTTTAAACCCCCATGAGATTGTTAAAATATGTGACCCGGCATAAGTTAGAATGTTTTTATTTAAAATTGAATGAGTCTTTGCTGAATTATCCTCTATTTCTATCAACAAATTATTCTTATAAATCCTTTGAAGAACCCGCAAATTGCAACGCGCTCAGGAGAAGTTATTCTTTTGACCTCAGTATGTGTACGTTCCTGCCCAGGTTATTCCTAGAGAAATAAATATATTTTATATATGTATATATATAGATTTCACCAAAAGATTCCTAGTTTAGATGGAGTAAATGTAACACTATAATGTTTACTTATATTTCATCAGTGCAACACCATCTAACCAATTAAAGGAACATTAAAAAAATTGCACTTAAATTAGTCAAATTCATCGTCACAATAAAAGGGCTCATATCAGGGCCAATATAAGCAGTGAGGCTAATTAGAAGCATTTGGACATGTTACAAAACCGACAATTAATATGTTATCCCTGACTATTTAAAGAATGTTTTGGAGTGAGGGCTTAGATCAAGGTTTCATTAGATCAGTTATAATTAACTACGACGAGGTGAAAAGGAAATTATCAAGGACACTTTTTAATTCTACTCATAGTCCAACAAAGACTTATAATTGTAACTATAAGACAAATCCTGAGGGTTACTTTCCCTCTTTGATGATCACACACAAATTTTCAATCATGTTTTGAATATCATTAAATGTAGCAGAAAAGGAAGTTCATTTCTCAGAAATTAAATAATAATGACAACAGCTCAGGAAAAGAAAATTCACTCTTCAGTTTCCCAAATCCAAAAAAACAACAACAGGGGAGTTAAACCACTATTTCATCACTAAATATGTTAGTCTCTTTAATCAAATAAAGGTTTTAAACTATACCAAAGATTATTTGAATACAATGCCTATAATTGACTCAAATATCCTTTTTTTTCATGATTTTTGTTCAAGATTATTTTTATGTTGAGGGGCCTCATATGCATAACTACATAATACCTGTAGTAAGTTCGAAAGAAGATATAGTTCTCTTGATAAATGAACCTATTACCCTTATTATAATAGCATAATAAAAACAAAAACATCTGAGACTTTAACCATGTGTATATCTTATAATTAATTATTCAGATTTTATATTTTCAAGTAAAAGATAATTCTACAACTAGGGCGTTTATTTTTATTGCGAGTTTTTGTTATGGAAATCACGCAACCATTTAATTGTTATTTTTATATGTAGTACATCCGCCTCAAACTACCTACTCCTCCATCATCTCTAATACTCTAAATTGGGACTCATAAATATATATTAATGTTATAAAGAGAGATCAACTTGTAATCCTAAGATGGCTTTCACGGAGCTGGCTTTCCCATGTATGTATAAATTATATGTTTCTTTATAGAATGGAAACAGGGACCCTCGGATTTCATAAATTATACATAACAAGGTTTGATTTTTATTTGGTCTTCCAACCAAAAAAAAAAAAAAATGATAATAATTCCAACTGTTGAACTATTCACAGGTGCAAAGGAAATGATTTGAGCTCAACAAAAGTGTATAAAACAATAATTAGGATATTATCTTTACTGTATTGCTCAACTTTTTGGCAGGAAGCCAAATAGGGGGATTCATCTATAGTAGTAGACAATTATTCACAGCTTATCAAGAGTTAATTTGAGCTCAATCATTCAACGTTCAGAACATTATTAAGCAGAGTTGGAAATAACGGCGTTACTTTTTTGACTAATTTCCTTTCTATAATAATAAAATAATAAGAATAATTCAATTATTCTCATCTCTGATTAGATTATAAAAAATAACTATGCTAGTTTTTTATATCTATATTAATAAAGCAAAGTTTGTCTTTCTCTCTGTAAGAATATATGAATATAAGTGCGTTGCAAGGTTAATAGAAATATGTACATGGTTAGACCATGATGTAATCGGGCCTGCTAGAATTTTTAATTTGATGTATCGTACTGACTGCTGGACAAGAAAGACAAATTTTGACAAATCATGCAACCACACATCTACTATGACGTCAATATTAAAAGCGTCGTGGGAGTCAAACATCAGTCGTATACGAATTATGGTATAACCTTATATTTCTATTAACCTTGAGTGCACTGTATGTATATAGGCTCTGTGATTGATTAAATAAACATATTTTTATCTAAGAAATAACAATGGTGTCGTATTAATGAAATATTGCGGGCGTGTGCATGCACAATAAGATTTTTCTTTGTTTTTGTTATTATTGGTCTCGTATCTATATCGTTCATATGCATTTTCAGCAGTGTTTGGTCGACCATTATCAGTCTGAGTCGATCACGTGATTGACTCACTTGGTTGATCAAAAAAAAAAAAAAAAACAATAATGAAAGCATAGTCACGGGACTCGATCTGCGGACTGAAGACGTACATCACCAAAAAAAGAAGCTTAAAAATTGTACAACGGGCCTGCAAAGACATAAGAATGTCCTATTTGGAAATAGCAACGAAAATAATTATCATAATTTATATATGTTATTTTAAAAAAGGTTTGTGACGTCACATGTTTTCTCCGGTTCATTTACTCCATACCGACCCAACACTCATTTTCAGTATTTGTTAAAATTTGAATTAAATATTAACCCTGGTATGTTAAAATGAATTGGGTTTGTTTTTATTAGTGGGCGTTCTAAAGACTAATGTAATCATCAGTCATACCAACATATTATTTTTTTCCCCTAACTCCCTATTATTATTCTTTCATTCTGAGGATTTCTTCGGGAGTTATCTTCTATATTATCAAAGCAAAATTTGTGTTTTAGTGTTCTTTAAAACTAATTACTCCGGAAAATTCCCGGTTCTACCACTAGTAGCCGGCATTGCTCAGAGCAATTAGGCGTCGGCTAAATGACATATAAGTGTTTTTTTTCAGTATTCAGGATTAATCAAAATAGATGTAGAATGTCTAATGCAGCAACCCGTGCGTATAGCATATATCCCCAGAAGTTGAGGTATATTTCATATCAAAATGCAATCATCACATTATTAGAAATAAAATAAAATCCCAAAGGGAACACTTGTATAAAACAAACACCTCTTCCAAACCAAAACTTTTGCAGCAACAATATAACTAACTACAGGCACTCCTCTAGCTATGACTTCAAGCCCCCGTCTTTGCAGGTTTTTTTTTTTTTATAATGTCTGCTGAACCTCTAATCCCTGTTAGGAATCGCTCTGAGCTGCCATCATGATAGCATTGTAGACCATAGACAAGGCCTTCTTCGTCAATAGCTGCCAATCTCATCACCGGTGTGTCGAGGATTATGAATATTGAATAAAAAGTATTGCTAAATATAGTATTTTAACATAATACAAATTGGCTTTGAGCTCTTTTTCTGGATTCCATAAAAACCCCGTTTTTTGTAATTTAATCATGCTACTGCATTTTTTGGGAAACCAACTCAGTACATTAATTTTTTTCCGGGCTGACGAATCCTCATTGTAACGACCATTCTGTAGAGTACACTGTTAATGTTTGATCACCACCTATGGTTATGTATGAATATCCTATGACAAGCTTGAGTAAAAAAACTTAAATAACATGTACATACTAAAGTAACGAAGATTGATTACTTTTACAAGTAACCAATTACTTTTGCTCTGAAGTATCGCCGTTATTTTTTTAGTCTAGTTACTAGCAATCGACTATTTGCTACAATTAAAGTCCTAGAATGAATATTTAGGGATATTTTAGGGTCTTCCACAGGAAGTGGCCTGAAGGGGTTATAGCCCCCCAAAAAAAAAATAAAAATTAAGAAGATCTGCTTCTTACATGAATTTTTTTTGGTCAGGAAGAAAAAAAATTACGCGAAAATAAGGGCAGAAATTGTTATATTTGAAATTTTTTGTAAACAGTTGTGGATTTTTGAAATGTTTTGCCTCAAAATGTCATTTTTTGTGAATAGCTATAGATTTTTGAATTTTTTCTTAAAAAAATTAATATTTGAAATTTTTTAATTTTTTTTGTGGACAATTATGGATTTTTGAAGTTTTTTAATAAAAAATTTAATATTTGAAATTTAATTCTTAATTTTTTTTTCTAAAAAATTTAATTTTTGTCATTTTTTTTAAATAGCTATGGATTTTTGAACTGTTTTTCAAAAAAAATAATTAAAAAAAAAAAAAAAAAAACCCTCCAAAATATAAATTATCAGCGAACCCCCATCTATTTATTTATGTACGTGAAACTACGTTGGATAGATATAATCACTCAAACTTTGTCAGAAACTTTTACGTTTTTTTTTATTTTTTTTTTTAAATATTATCTTGAACATTAAGGTGGATTGTGTGTACTGTATGTATATAAAAAAAATTTCCTTTCTTCACATTAGGATAACATAGAGTATATATATATATATATTTTTTTTTTAAAGAAAATGATGATGAAAATTCATTCATATGTATGAATGTATGTGTTGTACTGTCTATATGCATATACACACACTTTTTTCGAAGAGGAAAATGTCTCTAAAAGCAAGGATATACATAAAAACCTTTCTTTGGAACATAAACTTCACATTATGTTTATTTCCGCTCATTTATATGCAAATTAGAGAGCTTTAATCATTAATACAATGAATATAATATATATATAATTAACGACAAAACACTAATCCACATCTACAAAAAAAAAAATCCTATAAGTGTTTTCCTTCTTTTTTTTCGCGAGTTATTTAAATGTTTGTCTCTTGATCCATCACATTGCATGTTATTAGGCTTACTCCCAAAAATCATCAACACTCTAATTTAATTTCTTAAATAACACCGTATGGGGAATGCTGGAGGGGTTGGAGCCCCGAACCTAAATTTAGGAATTTTTGCTTGAAAATGTAAGATTTAAAATTATATTTGAAATTTTTTTCCCAACACTATAATTTTTTGGTGAACAGCATTGAATTTTGAAATATTTTTGTGAACAACTGTGGATTTTTGAATGTTTTTTTTTGGAAAAAAATAATATTTGAGATTTTATTTTTGAATGGTTTTTTTGAAAAAAAATAATATTTGAGATTTCATTTTTGAAATATCAAATAACAAAAAAATTAATTTTTAATTTTATTCCAAAAAATAATAATTTTTAATTTTATGCCAAATAATTTAATTTTTCCGATAATAGATGTGGATTTATGAAATTTTTTTCTTAATAATTTAATTTTTTAATGAAAAACTAATTATTTTTTTGATTTTTTTTCTAAAAAATTTATTATTTGAAATTTCATTTTTGAAAAGTTTAATTCTAGCTGTGGATTTTCGAAATTTTTTCTAAGAAATTTTAATTTTCGTACATTTTTTCAAAAATATTAAAAAAAAGGCCCCCACCAAAAAAAAAAAAAAATAATAATAATATAATCCTGTGGACGCTCCAGCAAGTACTATAAATCCATATCTTGTACAGTTTGCGTTTACGAGTCTCTGATACAGAGTAAGGCCTGAAGCCCCTATGTCCGCCCTAAAAAACATAAATTACCAGTCTCATCTAGCTTGTGATTACTGGATCAATATGATTCATACGCATTAATGATGAATATGCAATATATATGCAAATCAAATATCCTTTTTCATAACATTAATCATAACTAAAATTACATCAATCAACCTTGAATGATGTGAGCCATATTTATAGGGATGAATCTATATAGAAAATGATTATTTCTAGAAACAATATGCAAATATTTTATATCCATAGGATTTTTAGAAGGACAAATTATCAAAGGCTCGTGTTACAACCCTATCCCAATATAGGATTTTTTGAAAATCCTTTAGCAAGGGGAGGGGTACTGGAGTGAATAGCCCCTCTCCCAAAATTAAGGAATTTTGGGATTTACTAGAAAATTTAATATTGAAATTATTTTCAAAAAATTTAATTTTTTTTTTTAATCTGTGGATTTATGATTTTATTTCTAATAAAAAATTAAACAGCTGTGGGTTTTTGAATGTTATTTTTTTATATTTGTTATTTTAAATTTTTGATTAAAAATTTAATTTTGTGTCAATAGCTGTCGATTTTTAAAATTTAATTTTTTTTATTTCGTTTGAACAGCTTTAGATTCTTGAAATTTTTTTTCCAAAAATTTAACATTAGAAATTTTTTTCAAAAAATTTAACATATAGAATTTAATTTTCGAATTTTTTTTCCGAAAAATTAATTTTTCAAACTTTTTTCGAAAAAAAAATAATTTTTGGATTTTTTGGAAAATAAAAGAAATCCAAAAACTATTTTTGGATTAAAAAAAAGTACAATACTGTCGAAGTCTCTGCAGAACTATTGTCTTATATATAAATACCTCGAACTGTCTGGCTAATGCTGTCCACCAAACTCTTTGAGACTGCAAACATGTTTTTCTGCTTTCATATGACAAATTTCTATTATTAACAACGTTTAACAGGAAAAATATACATTATATAGCTTTTTTATCGCACACAAGAAAAGAAAATGCCACAAAATGTTTACAGTTTTATAATAAATGCAAATTAGTTTGACAAAAAATCAATAATTTTTGTCTATGAGATATTGGATAATAACAAATTTTCTGGAGGAATAATATTTTTGTAATAGTGTAGTCAGTTTTTCCTTCTTTTTATTGTAAGTAATTTAATTTGAATGATTGATTTATTTTCTATTAGTCGATATAATTTTATTGCAATTCAAAAATCACTCTTGATGAGATATTTGAGATGCCACAACATTCCATTCAACAGGATCAGTTGCAATAATTGTTGTAATCTTTACCCTATTGTTTATTCTTCATTATTAAATTAATATACATCTGCATTACAGTAGTAGCATTGGAACCATACAGGCGAAAGGGTCACTCGCATCTTTTGCAAAACTTTTATTGTTATCGTCATATAAAATTATCTTGTTGTCTAAACGAAAAAATTCAATCCGTATTTTTTTATAAATTATTCGTTCAAACTGAGTCCGTTCGTTCCAAAAACTAAAAGTTTTTTGTCTCTTCTAAAAAATAAGAGGACAATTTTCAAATATGGCATTAATTAAGTCAAAAGAGCCTATTCACAGCCATGACCCCCCCTCCCATTTTTTTTTTTTTTTTCCAAATGTTTGAGCCTGTGATTTATTTGTTGTCATTGCCACTGCTAACTTGCCATGTTCCTTCTTCAACCACAATGAAGATTGAAGATACTTACTAAGGTTAACTCGTTCATCCTCTTTCAAATTCCCTTTTTTAAATCTCCTTTTTTCTGTCAATACAATAATTCGTTATTTGGACTTTTTTTGTCCATTTTTGAATCGACAACTTATACATTAAAATACTTTGAGAGACGGGAAATTTATCTTTTTTTATGAAAAATCAACTGATTAGCTAATTAAATATGGCTGTACATACGTAATTTAAAATTTTGAACAACTTTTATTTTATGCCTAAAGTCTGTATCTGTCTCCGTTTTTTAAATAAAGGCGTTGTTGTCATTATTTTTCTAAGTGGGACGAACATTATACACAAACACACAAATTATTTTAAAACTATGTAGGATAATAATAATTGATTTATAACTCAATTTAGATATTTTTTAACTTGCGTAACAGTCGTCAGCTAAGGGGGCAGTTACAACATTTAATGCGTCACTTTGAAATATAATTTGTAGAAAAACTACGGACAAATAAATTCAAAGAACGGAAGACTTGTTATATTTTGAGCGTGCCTTAAGTCAAAACCAGCTCTGGGAAATTGAGTCAATAACAGAAATTGTCTCAAATTTTGCAATTTCTATTACCTACATGAGACGGAATTAATTTATAACAAAAAAAATCTTGTATCGAGGGGGGCTGATCAACATAACTTTTTATAAAAAAATTGAGGTTCAGAAGGCGTGCATTATGCATTATCCTCAAATGCAGTGAAATCTCTGCTATTCCATATCCCTTTTTTGAGTCAAAATCAATATATTTGTTTTAACTGGACTTCTTGAAGACACAATGATATTGGCTTGGGTCCAGCAGGAATTTAATGTGTCTCTATCTGCTTTCAGCAGGATGTTGCTTCAGTACATTATCAAAAATTTTGGATCACTTCTGGCCAAAGGACTTTTGTTCTTCTTCCTCATCAAAAAAACAAAAAAATAGGAACCAAAAGTCATCATGGTAACCATGACCATTTAAAGAATATTTAGGAGGAGAACAGCTGAGTTGGCATTACGTTGCATTAGATCAGCTACAATCAGTTGCGATAATGGAGGAGAGGGAGATGAAAACAAAGAAGAATTAATACGATGTCGATCCACAGTTCTACTCTGAATCCAACAAGAGCTTACAATTATAACTCTGCAACATGTCCTCAAGGGGACTCTACGTCTTTTATGTCCGGATATGAATATTTAATCAGATTTTATATAAAATTGCATGTATTAGAAATTGAAGTTCACTACTCAGGAATTAAATAATAATGACAACTCCTGAGCAAAGAAAATTCATTCTCTAAATTAGCATTTCCATAAAAGCAGACCAGCTAAAAATACACACGATTTATATCACAGATAATGCCATTCATAGGACCAATAAGGATCAGTTGGTTCAAGAGGTTCAGGACTGCCCAAAAGGTTATCATATTGAATAAAATTTGAATATGTTACTAATTAATATTCATAGTTAAACGTACATAAAAGTAATACTTATTTCCATGTTTTACGGTACCCTCTATATTAGACGGAAATAACTTTTGTCCCTGTCTATGCGTTCTCGTTTCAAGGGAAGCTGATCAATATAATCTCTAATACAGAAATACATTGAGGCTTTCTCTTAGATGCGTAGATATAATGTATGTTCATTATACCTATATCCTCAACTCAAGCCTCATAACTTGGAATTAAAAAAAGATTTTGATTCCTGGTTGGTAGGGATTTGAAATTTGGTTTCTAATCGATAAGAAATATAAGCTTTTCACTCCTTTTCCAAAAACTACATCGCTATGTACAACAAAATCAATACAATGATATAATAATGTATTGGAAAATAAATCCAAACTAAAGTGGGGTAAGATTAAGAAGGATTGAAAGAGAAATGTAGGATATTAAATTTTATTCGATTGTATCTTTTTGACAGATTGAAATGAAATTGATTTCCTAGTTCTTCCTCGCTCTTTCTACAAATCAATCAATAGAGCCATCCATCAACAACAAAAAAAAAGAAACAAAACGTTTTAGAGCCGAAGGCTTCTATAACTAAATAAATACATACATGCCTGTACCTAACTGTACATTTTGATTTTCTCTATGATTACTTTGCTATATAAAGGTGACAAGGCATGCAAAATACTGTTGCATTGCTATAGTTGCATAAAATATGACCTAGAAAGCGAGCAAGAATTTTTTGTAGTTTGAATCTGTGCAGGGTTTATTTTTTCCATAGCTTTTATTATTATTCTTGAAGATAAAATATCTAAATATAAATTAATCACAAGTGTGTGTGCTGACAAATATGTAACACTTAAAAATTGTTGGGGAGTGTAAGTCCTTGTTGGACTCAGAGTAGAATTGAGGATCGAAATCGAAGTAATTTCTCCCTATGTCTTTGTTATATACAGGGGTTTGTATCCTTCTTTTTGTAGGGTTGTATTAACCATGAGTTTGATGTTCAGTGCATGACCAGTTAGAAGTTCAGTTGAGTGTTTAGACAACCCGAAGAAGCATCACGTCGATTACTTTACTGTACTTTTTCTATAGCCTTATAATAATAATGGAACTTTATCACAGTCATGAATAGGCATAATACATATTTGTAGAGGTGAATAAAACTGTGATATTTATATACGAAAATCCTGTCCCTACAAATAACGCGAGGCAAATGGTATTCATTTAGATCGAGTAATTGTAATACTATCATGTTTACTTATGTTTAATCCGTTGAACTTAATTTCACCATTCACAACTCAACCCACGGCAAAAGGTCAACTCGTGCATAACTATAATAATTATTAAATACGGATTTTCCATGGGAAAAAAATATTTCCCGACAATTCATCGTCAATGAAAAATACCGGGATCCTGGGAGATAACCCCTAATTTGTACATAGCAATTGTAATCCTTTTTTTAATAATAAAAGTGTCCCAGATGTGCTCAATGATTTGCGATTGTTCTTTTAAAATTACAATAGCCTGTACCACATCAAAAATGGTCTGAGAAGCCTCAAACTTTATCTAAGTAAATTTTTTATGACCCAAGGAGAAAAAGTGGTGTATGGGCAGAGGGTAAAAAATAACCCGAAAATAGGACAGTATAAGAATGTACATTAAAGATAAAATATTGATTATGATTTTGCATGCAATAGACAAATGAAAGTAGATATTCACTATACAACTTGGGGTTCGTTCTGAAAATCCTAGACTGGTCTGACATCGTTAGGATTTTTCTTTGGACGGAACTAATTCTGATCTTTAGTCTAGATCAGTCCCAAAGAAAAAACTGATCTGGATCGGTCCCATTTAATATTCCGTTGTATAACTCATATATGTACAATTCATAAATAGGAATGGCCAAATGTAGAAAAAATAACTATTTTAAGTAGTGAGGGAACGATTAATCGGGCATCGGAGAAACAGTTTTTTTTTTCTGGAATAGAGAAAATAATGTTTAATTTGCAATTCCAATTCTTATTTATTATAATTTATTACTGGCATTTAAAAAAGACAAACCCCCCACCCTCCAAAAAAAATAAAGGAATTTTTGCTATTTACTAGAAAAATTTAGTTTTTGAATTTTTTTTCAAAAATTTGATATTTGAAATTAATTTTTTCAATTTTTTTTTCCACAAAATTTAATTTTTCTGTATAACCATGCATTTTTGAGACCAACATGGGGTTATTGAAAATATTTTCCAAAAAAAAAATTAATATTTAAAAAATTAAAGAAAAAAATTTCAAATATTGAAATATTTGGAAGAAAAATCGGGAAAATCATAGCTATTAACAGAAAATTAAATTTTTTTGAATTACATTTTGTGGAATTTTTTTGAATTAAATTTTTTAGAATTTTTTCAAAATACAGCATTCATATTCATTTTTTACTCTGCTGTATAATTTGCCGGAATGACGAAAAAATCTATTAAGAAGAAAATTTGGAGGGGCCGAGTCTCAACTTTAATATTAACAAAATAATACCTAATCCTTCTGCGTCACTTTAATATTGAATTATTAAAATAATCATATCATCGACGCATCGACGAATAATAAATGCACATGATATTACTCGTAAATTCAACTTAAGACAAAGAATGAGAAAGAACAATTTTTCCTTTTCACAAGGCTCTCTGAATACATATTATTTATGTATATAATATATATGTACAATCATAAAATATGAATGACGTGTACAAGGGGAGAGAAATGCTCTATAAATATAATAATAATATTTAATTCATATCAAGGACCATTGTTTGAAGTTTTGCATAAATTGAAATTATTATGTGAGTTGAAGATTATTTCATTATTTATTCTTTTCAAATTGAAATAACTGAGTATTGCACAAGATTTCAATTCACTCAAGATGTATTCCTGTACATCACATGTACGTAAAATTTAGATACATTCAGATAAAGAAATGCATGTAAAATATAATATTTGATGTACATAAGTAATACATAGAAAAAATCCTAAGTATTTTTTTAGCGTGTGATTTTTTTTCCTAATTGGCAACGTGAATCGTTTATTTTTATTTTCTAATATGTTATTACTAGTGGTAGTACTCGGTATTGTATGGAGTTATTAAGTGTCGACGAACAGACCAATTGCTATATACAAAACGCCGGTAAGAGTTAATTCATTTTTACATACTGGGATTTATATTTAATTCAATTCTTAACCATATACTATAAAATGTATATGAATTAAGATAGGCATCAGAGCGCAGTATATACTTAAATATTACAATATAACTAAGTGTGCGATCAATAACTTAACTTTAACTGAATTAACCAGGGGAATTTTCTGAAAAAAGAACAAGTCAGGTGGAGAAAACGTTGTTATTCTATTGTATATCGCAACCTTTCCTCCAAAAAGAAAAAGAAAAAAGCTCCAAAATCCCTTGCTTGTCAGATATGCTTCCCAACTTCGGAATTATTATTCAACTGGTTGCAGCACCCAGAATTGGCTGTTGTTATTGGGCGTAGATGAACAAACATTTGTTTCTTATGTAGATATATATATATATAAACTTTAGTTAGAAAATAAAAAATATTCGTAATTCTGAGTTAAGTCAAATTTTTAAGTATCAATTTCAACCCGTTTTTATATATCATCCATTTTAATGACCGATGGTATTTTTTTCGCACGTCAATAAAATTAGGGAGTAGGCATAATATTTTTTTTGTTTTTTTAAATGTTCCTGTACAAGAACTAGAATAAATTAATTATCAATTTACAGCTCATTAAATTTCCAATAAAATAAGATGTAAATCAACCCTGTAGTCCTTTCTTATCAGTAGATATAGCTACCTAAAGGCAGAAATTTAAATAAAAGTGTGCATTTTTGATTCCACTTGTCACTCGATCCATATTTCTTAAACGGCCATTTCACAAAAGTTATGGAATTTTTTTTATTTAAATATAAATAATGTTTTTTTAATATACATTGAAGATTGAGTTCTACAAAATATGGATTTCAAAATGTTTGTCACGCAAAAACTGTCATTTTTGAAGAAAATTGGTCTCAAATTCAAATTTCTTGGCTAAACAACACAAAATAGAGGATTGAAACTTAAAAATCATAATCTACAGACATTTTTACCGTAGAAAATACTTATTAAACAATTATCAATATTTATTTTTTATCCTAAATATTTTTTTCACACTTTTGGCGGGGAAACCAGGGTCAAATCATCAACCATGTAATATGTATTAATTTAATAATGCATTTTTCATAATTCATCCCAAAATAGAGCAGTGTTTAATTTATATCTACTTGCATTACATATGAGTAAATTATATCAAAAGTTAACTATTTGATATTTGTCCTCAGGGAAATGTTTTTAATTTATGGAGAAAATTATTTGTATGCATAATACAGTTAATTAACGTTTTTTGTAGTATGACACATATGATTATTATTTTGTGCAAGACAGTATCATTTTTGATATTGCCCTCATTCTCTTCAAGGTTAATATAAATACAAGGTTATACCGACTGATGTTTAACTTCCATCTTGCTTTTTAATAGTGACGTCATAGAGTATAGCTGTTACCAAGAGTTGCCTTCCTTGACTACTACTGTTAGAGTAGCACTGTTATACTCTATGACTCCATTGCTATTCACAAAAAATTAAATTTTTTGTAAAAAAGTTTCAAATATTTAATTTTCTGGAACAAAAATTTAAAAATCCATATACACTGAAAGAAAATGAAATTTTTTGAAAAATTTAAAAAAATCCTAACCTATTCACACAAAATTAATTTTTTTGGAAAAAAATTCAAAAATCCATAGCACAAAAATTTCCAAAATTAAATTTTTTGGATTTTTTTTTCTAAAAGTGTATTTAAAATTGAATCTGAAGAAACCGCAATGAAATATTATAGAAGGTACTATATACGTTATTTGGCATTACCTCTAGTCAGGATAATACTGTAGAAGAAAAGTCATTGAATGTTGTCATCAGTAGCGTCAAAGCTTAATTACGACATAAATTAACAGAAGAAAAACTTATTGAGCCATAATATATACGAGGAATAATGATCTCAGGAGTAGCAAGACTTACAATGCTTTTCATTATAATTCCATAGATGTGTGGAACAGAAAATTAAAATTTACTGTAAATTTAGTGAAATTTTATCCATCAATCTCTGCCAGACATTTCAAAATGACAAGTTTTGAAATGAGACAATATAAAAAAACATTACAAAAAAATTAAGTATAGATGTATTCTTGTAAAATGTTAGCTTTTTTATATCATTTGTAATTAAATTTCTTAGTCTTATACCTAAAAAAAAAGAAAGGTTTATTTATTCATCTCTTAGTTGATTTGAATATACTTATAGTAAAACACATGGGCTAAAAAGTGCCGGGCTTAACAAAGAAAACACTGTTGTTGTTTTTTCTTTCAAAATTATTAGTATTATTTATTTATTTTTAATTTAAAATTTTATACGCTTTATGGAGCAGAGTCCCCATATCACTTTTCAAGCCATTACTTATCTTGAAGAGCCATTTTTCTTGTTTTTGATTTTTTGGTCTTTAGAAGGAAATAATTTTTAATTACACTGATGACAAATATTTTTATGCAAAGGCATTTTTCCTTTTATCTGTTTATTTTTATACATCAAAAATGTAAAAATAAAGACCCTGCCGTTTAGAAGAAAAAAATAGACTACATTATTACAAAAATATTCATTCTCCAACAAAATTACTGTTACTTCTCTGAGTCAATTTTTCGTCATAATATCAAAAAAAGTTGTCCAAAATTATTATGTTATCCTGAAGTGGTAATATGATTTTTTTTTTGTTCGAGAAAAAAGATATACTGGAACCGTACAGGGACTCCCTTATATCATATGTACCAATCACGAAACCTTTCCTTTGATTAAATATAATAGATAGTCACAGAGATGTATAATATATTCTATGTCCCACATGTATCTAAAAATGAAAAAACCAGAAAATAACGTGGTTACCATGACAATTTGAAGAATGTTTTGAAGAAAACAGCAGTTTATATGTCATGGCGTTGTATTAGATCAGCTGTGAGCAATTTGAAGGAAATGAAATAAACACAATCCCACTCCATATAGAGCAAGGACATAGTGGAATACGATGCCGATTCTCAATTATACTCCGAGTCCAATAAAGTCTTTCACTTATAATTACAGAGCAAACCTTCAGTGTTACTCTCAGTGTCATTTATAGACACACGCACTAGTTATTACTAATTACTTAGATGTTATGTCTTCAAGAATGAAATAATAATGACAATAATCTAGTTCAGATTATTAAATAGAAAAAACCGCTCTTGTTTTCTAGGGTAAGTTTTATACATCTCTACCTATCCTCCCATATGTATCATATTTGATACTTGAGTTTATGATTCCTCGATTTCATCAATTTACTCATTTTTTTGGCTCAAAAATTTGATAGGTCCAATCACAAATATATAATTAATGGATCATTTAATATATAAAAATTGAAAATCTTCGACATTGAAATGATCAAAGATCCTTTTATAAGGATCCTACTCCACAAGTACCTATCGATCAAAGTATTGAATGCCATCTGACTCAATAAGTTTTGTAAATTCTTTGCTCCATATAAGTTTGCAGAGTTGAGACACAATCTGATAAAAACCTTAGTTGTTCCTTCTAGATTTCCTCCATTTCATTTTAAACAAAGCTCTCGTGAGTGATGACTCTTAATCATGAAGTCATTCATTTTGTATTGGGTAGGAATATAAAAATGTTGCGGAAATGAATGACAATGAAAAAAAGCTCTTCAAAATAATTAATTGCTCAAATTGACACTCACTAAAATTAACGTTGCTCAAATGAACAAACGCAGCCTTATACACCTTTATATCTATTTGTAGGGTCCCTTCAGTTTTCTTCCTCTTTTCAAGGGTCATATACTAAACATAATAATGTTGGTACATGAAAATATTAAAATGAATTATTAATTCGTTAGTAGGAGGATCAAAGTAAAATAAAATCAATTCTATAAATATACGTAGAACTAACAAAATAACTTTCTGTACTTATTTAACAATATATATATATATATATCATTTCTTGGTTTCAAATATCTAAATGAATTTCCTTTGCTCTCTCGAAGATGTTATCAAAAAAGTCTCAGCTACTACACACAACATAATTAAGTCACAATGTAGGAAGCAAAAAATAAATCAAATATGACTTTCCAAGAATGATTCATTCATCTTTGTTTGGTTGGATTGCGCACATTTGAGGGCTGAAGGACTCTATTGATTAAATATTCATCTGTCTAAATTATTATTTTACGTGTATGAAGGATTTGAGGCATTATAATAGTGATGTGTCGACACAGTTAAACTTCACTCAAATAGTGACTCCATTTTCAGATTCAAAAAAGCCCAAGTCTACTTCATATTTTTATCACAAAACCTCATTATTATTTTTAGTTTCTTGACACATGCTGTCCCTAAGTGCTTTTCTAAGCTATCATAATTAATTAATATCAGTTTATAGGTGCAAATAAGATCTTATAGATTTTCTCATTTAGTTTTTTAGTAATTTTTAATTAATTT
Organism: Lepeophtheirus salmonis; assembly: GCF_016086655.4. NCBI lineage: Eukaryota > Metazoa > Arthropoda > Copepoda > Siphonostomatoida > Caligidae > Lepeophtheirus > Lepeophtheirus salmonis. The sequence continues at coordinate 14,263,841 of NC_052138.2, read as the reverse complement.
GAAGGATTACCACCAAAGAGAAAGAAATACAACGAGATGCCAAAGGGATTTCGATTGGCAGTTTAATATAGTAAGGGTGTAGTAGATTAAAATCTTCAGTTTGGAGCAATGAATGTCAGCTATGGGAAAGAGTAGACACAAAGATAGAGTAATACCTTAAGAACGAGTGACATAAGTAAAGAGGGGATGTGTGTAAAGAAAAAACTAAGTATAGGAATTTCTTCTTTTTTGTTCATTCTTTAATAGGTCATCGTGGTGTTAACTTCTCCGTCTGAAGTAAGGATGTCAGCAAATTTTTGGTGTAGATGTTCTAAAATGTATAATAAATAAATATATATTAATTTAAATATTATTCATTTTATCACTCCAAAATCATAAAACAGGCAGCTGATATTAACAATGCTCTTAATTCAGATGTATCATATATCTTGCTCCCCCCCTTCACCTTGTGCTCTTACAAAAAAAAAACAAAATATCTCTAGCTATAAGATACGAGCTGGTCCAGAGTTGGCGACAGAACGCGATAGCCACGTCAAGCGTATTTTTTTTATTGTTTCCTTTTTGGATAAATTGCTTTCAAACTCCATTTCCGGGAATTAATTAAATTCCTATTACTGTATATTATTTTTTTCCTCTGGGTTTAAAACTGTTGTATAATTTTTTAATCTGCTAAAGAAAATTTGTTGATTGATTAACTTTTTAGTATACAATCAGAGTTGAATATCAGTTCTCTTTTTGGAATTACAGATAACACAAGGGAACAATTAGGGGGGGGATTTTTGTACAAATGAATTGAAGACAATAATCGAATTTATTTATGAGATCAAAATCCAAAACTGATCTCAACTTTTCTCTCAGTCATCTAAATTCTAAAATATCGGGGCTATTATCGTTCAGAGTCATTTTTTACCTTTAAAACAAATCCACAAATTAAAAGTAGGATTAATAAAGCTTGTCTTTATATATTTATGTATCTTTGATTCCAACTAATAAACACAGTAGGTATTATAAGATGTTTATAAAAAATTGTCGCTCAATATAGTTCCAGCACTCACAGTCCGTACAACACTAATTCAACCATTCACTCAACAAAAAACTAAATAATATTTTTCTAATTTATGGACTATAGTCGTTAAACTTAACGACTCGACTCAGTTCAGCAAAATACTAAGCTACCAGATGGTCCATTGAAATCTGTACACTTACTAATTCAATAATTAATTAAAGTAGAGGGATTTTAACTAATTTATATTTCGATATTTTAAAGCATAAACAATTAGTTACACAATAGAACAAACCAGCACTAGGACGCCATGACAGAGGACTGCATCCGAAGCGGGTGCCAGGGCTTCTGCCGCTTAGAAGTTATCATTACCGCTAAGGATGGCTACATTTATGATTAAGAAAGCTCAGCCACATATCTATTTATAGCATTAATTTTGAAGAAATTCTATTGTTAATTAATAAATTATATCTTGTTGGATTTTAAAATTCAAAATGTTTAGATTTTAATTGTCCACTCAGTATAGTAATGATATATGAAAGGAATAAAACATAAAAACATGTATTTTCATTGATTTCACAATGTTAATGTAAACGTCCTCCTACAAATATATGACAAAACATATGTTCAGGGTGTGACAAACGTTCCTCATCGATTTTGTATTTGTAAACAATACAATTATTTTTGTTTTTTGAGAATACGTTATTTCCTGCATAAAAAGGGGCTCTATTTTTGTATTCTTTCATCTAAGTATGTATTTTCAGTTTTAAGGATGTATAGATTTTTACATTCTTTGAAAAATTGAGTAAGTAACGTTGTGTCAATTATTATTAGGGATAGGAATTTCGTAGAGTGCGAGGAGAAGGTGGGAGTCAGACTTATGGTACTACTGAATTAAGACATTTTTTATAATCAGCTGACTGTTAGGGGATGAACTTTCAATATTTATAGGAGCATTAGTGCAGGGAAAATATTGTTAAATTATTTATAAACATTTATATTATTTTTTAAGCATTTGTTTTAAATACAACAAAAGTAGGTGATAATTCATTGTAGAGAGCGAGGTCTATTAAAGAATGAAAAAAACAGTATCACCAACCGTTTTTTCTTTTCTGATCTCAAAACTGTTATTTTTCTCTACGTTTTACCCATCCTTGATTATAATTTGTTTTAAATACAACAAAAGTAGGTGATAATTCATTATAGAGAGCGACATCTATTAAAGAATGAAAACAACAGTATCACCAACCATTTTTTCTTTTCTGATCTCAAAACTGTTATTTTTCTCTACGTTTTATCCATCCCTGATTATAATTATTTAGCAGCAATAAGCATGTTATTAACGATAATATTTAAGTATTTTTTACAATGATGTTTCGGGTAAAAAGATTACTTGGTCAAGCTCATATCCCTAATAGAAATGCTCCCATAATAAGGCCTAATATTGATTTTTTTCATAACTAAAATTTATTTCGAAGATTTTGAAATACTGGAAACATTTTACAGCTTGCTACAATAGGGTAATACAATAAAAACAGATAAAACACAGACAAATATTTAAATAATTATTCCAGAACTAAGCTTAATTGTATTTAAAATATAGTTTCTTCAAATATTTATCACGCCACCGTCAAGCTTGAAGCGTGATCCTTTCATGGTTTAGATGCAGAATTGAATTTTCGCGATGACTGCATGATGATATATTTTGTGATTGGAAGCTAGTGTGAAGAAATCCTTTCTGTTTTTTTTTTTGACCAACTCAGGGCTAATTTTTAGAATAAAATAGTTATCAAATGAAAAAGGAATTATTAATAAAAATAATAATTTGTAAAGAAGTATATTTTTTAATTCCTTAAAATATTAATTACACGATTGATGTAATTCAATTATCTCTTCCATTTTATATCTATTATGCTAGTAGAAAAATTGCCCTTAATTTATCAAAAAAAAGAAAAGGAAAGAAAAGAAAATAATTGTACCATCAATAGAGTATTTCTTGATTAAGGTGACTCAAGTCCCTTCTATTCATATTAACTAGTCACTCCTAAGTCATGGCTTTAAAATGACTTGTTTAAATTAGACTTGAAAGGAAGTCACATCTCGAAACGTATACAGTGACTTGAATTCAAGTACACACATCTCATATTATTAAAATATATTGAAGTGCGTTCAAGTGCTTGAAATTTGTCATAATTATTCTAGAAGTAGACTCACTAGATCCGAAACACACCTCTTACTATAATTAATATGAAAAAGGAGTGGAAAATCAATAAAAACAATTTAAAAAATTAATTATATATAATTTAAACGCTTTTACGTGCAAAATATCCCTTTAATCAGCTTCTTTTAAAACGTTTGAATATTGCTGGTGATATTCTTTTTTGTGGACAGAGTAAACATTCAACTTTCCCCGCAAATCTATAATAATAAAGAAAAGTTTATCTGTTTGTATTTATGAATGCATGTTGGAATGAAAAACAGTTATTTTTGATCTAAAAATAACAACGTAGTCATGATAATGACGACTCACGTGCTTTTTCGTCTAACATTAAGATACAAAGTGCACTGTAAAGAATGCACTCAGATGAATATAGGGGCTTCCTCAGGAATACATATATATAAATATATACTTTATTTATTTATGCTTGGTTTTTGGAACTTTTTTCACATAAAATTCCACTATTAAATTTTTTTTGTTATTCACAATTTAAAAAATTTTTTTTTTTCAAAAATCCAGTTATTCACAATTTAAAATTTTTTGGAATTTTTTTTTTCAAAAATCTATAGCTTTTCATGAAAAGTTCCTTTTTTTTAAATTCACAGCTGTTTTCAAGATATTTAAGATATTAAATTCTTTGGGAAAAAATAAAAAAATTATACCTATTTTCAAAAAATTTCAAAAACCAACGCTGTTAACAAAAAATTAAATATATTTTGAAAAAAATTTTAAAAATTAAATTTGATTTCATATATGAAAATTTTTTTCAAAAAAAAAAATTAATATTAAATTCTTTCAGGAATTTTGTAAATATCCATTGCTATCAAAAAAAAAAAAAAAAAAAAAAAAAAAGGAGATTAAATTTAAAATCATATATATTTTTTTTTAAATTTGAAAAGTTCATTTTATTTTCAAATATTAGTTTTTTTTTGAAATTTCAAATGCTCTTATTTTTTTGAACATTTTTTTAACCGAAGAAATAACATTATAGTCAAATTAATAAACATCTCGCGGGGGCATTCCATGTAGCATGGAGTAAATGTAGCTAAGGCTCAGCCAGGTAGCACTCTAGAAATTAAAGTACTCCTTAGCTAAAGTACTTCATAACGTAATATTAATGTTATTATTTTTCATCCTTTAGGAGAGAACATCTAAGTATTGAACAATTACGTGTGAGTGTTCTCATGAAAAACGGTGACTAACACTTATGATTTCCTATATCATTAAATCAAACTTTGTCTTGTAGTCGAGGCCTAATTACTCAGGGCAATTCCTGGTACAACCGCTAGTATACAATAGTATCAATTATTATTAGTATTTAAACCATTAAGCCTCTAATATTAAAAGTACAGAAGCTTTAGATATATTTCACCCCTCTCCAAAATAATCAGGGGCCTTCCAATATGAAAACGCTTCCTGCAACCCTGATCATAATTAACGAATTCATTTTGTGTGTACAATGTAAAATGGTCTTCCAACATTTTAAATTGATTTCAAAATTTGCTCATAACTTATACAAAAATACTAAGTTGAAAGTATTAATAATCAAACATCCAAATATCCAAAAAAATTAATTTTCTGTGGATAACTAGATTTTTGAAATTAATTTCGAAAAATGTAATATTTGCAATTTCATTTTTGAAACTTTTTCCCTAAAAATTTAATAATAAAATGTCTTTTTTGGAAAAAAAAATCCAAAAAAATGTAATACTTAAAATTTTTATTTTTGAAATTTTCTTCAAAACAATTTAACTTTTTCTGAACAGCTGTGGGATTTTGAAAAAAAATTCTAATAAATGTTACACTTTAAATTTCAATTTTTTTTTTTCCAAACGAAAAACTGAAGAGACCTTTGAAAGGACGGAGATTTGCAAGGATTGAGGAGATAAAGACTGCATCACTGGAAGATCTCAAGACTATACCGAAAAGTACTTATGATAAGTGCATGTAGGATAGGAAAAGCCTTGTCACAAGTGTATTATTGTATCTGAGGGTGATTACTTTGAAGGGGACAACATAATATTGATGAATAAATAAATATTTTTTCCTAAAAAATACTAAAAGAGAAAATATCATGTGTTATTAGAGGAACTATTAAAAGTGTTCTACTATTTGTTTCCTTTATTTAATATTAAACTACCTAATATTTTTTCAACATACTCCTGGGGTGGAACTTTTGACCACCCTGTTTCTGTATATTTCATTCTATGAATTATATCATGACCGTAGGTCATAGTTTTCATGTAAATAAGTACAGTTTATAATGTTTATGATGCATCCATCGACTGAGGCGATCCTTACCCTTCATAAACCTTAATTTGTAATACAAAAATATTATAAACTTATATTTTAAAATATTTAATATATTAATGAAATTTAAAAACACATTGTGAGGGAAGAATCCTTGTGACTCATAAATGTGGCCTGTCAACGATAAAGCAAGCTTGAATCAATGAGTTTTCTCAAAATTGAGTGTGAATTAGATTTAAATATCTCGACAAGTGATCGTTATTTTCTTTTAACAAATTATTTTTACTAATCCCCGCAAGTTGCACTTAAAGTATGCAAAATTGATCGTCGCAATACAAGAATGGAAAATGGATAGACTTAATTAATAAGGGACCAATATAAGTCTATTAGATAAAAAAAAGAAGGTTCTAACCAATAGCTAAAATTCTTGAGTAACTTAACTCACCCCATAAATTTGGATACAAAACCTATAATTGACTAAAATATGTATATGAAATATTAGATTGTATTTATATATGAAGTTAAATAATAGATTTATTTTTTCTTCAAGACTGTTTTAATGTTGACGTAATAGGATTGTGATTTTTCAAAAATAGCTACTTATATCCTTGGCCTTTTATCCCTTTCTAGTTGGAATAAATATTATCACAGTCATTCCTCTTATGGTATTTGAAGCTTTGACCCAAGAACCATCTTATGACTACATATAACCTTAAAATAAGGCAATCTATTATAACTTATCTCTCTTAAACGATACAATATCTGAGTTTTTTTCTTCAATACCTTCAAAACTTTGAAACAAACTGCTTAGTTTGGAAGTTTGTTCAACGAACAAGGAACATTTTTGTCCATTCATAGTTTTTTCTCACCTATTCGCATTTCTCTAATAGTCCCATTCATGACTCTTATAATTGTCTGGAACTTAAATATTTCTTAGGAAGCACTGCACCAGGGATGTGCATATTGTATAAATAGAGCCAATAGAAACATATGAATAGTTTTACTAGACTATTCCTCCATATTTTGTATCAGCGAGGAACAAGCACTATAGCTAATTGGAAATTATGAAAATCCGGTGTATATTTTAGCTCGTCCATTTTTTTGGAATTTGTAATCTGAAGAATGAATTTTCTATTCCTCAGCTGGTGTCATTATTATTTAACTTATGAGTAGTGAACTTTCTTTTATACTACATAGAATTATATTAAAACGCTGAATGAACATCTGCGCTCATAAAAGAGTCACCTTGAGGATTGGCTGAGAATTTATAAAATTGTAAGTCCTTGTTGGACTCAGAATATAATTGGGGATCGAAATCAGAGTAATTCTTGCCAAAGTCCCTAGTTTATTTCCTTCCCTCTTTGTTACAGCTGATTCTAGCAGATCTAACAAAATGTCATGATAGATAAGCCGCTCCCCTACCAAACAGCCGTTTTCCTTTTCTAATTTCTAAGAGTAGTTTTTCCATTACAAACAAATTGGATTTTAAAAATCAATTATCTTTTTCTACACAACACCATCTTTTTACTCAGAGCTACAAAGATATTACAAGAAAGAGCAATCTTAGCAGCAACTAATGAAGAGAAAAAAATACTGAAGTAAAAATCAAGACATCATCAGTTGATAAATAAATTTAATAACCTAAAGTAATAAAAACTCGTGCAAAAGGTATTTTATTAAGGGTCAATTAGACTCATCTACTAAGCTGGAAGGTTGAAGAGTAATACAAGCAAAATAGCTTGATTAAAGTATCTGGCTGTTTATGAACAAATCAATCTGTTGACGAGGTTATGGATATAAACGACGCAGTACACTATCCAACAGGGTTTTGTAATTCTACACATCTATCTGGAATGATTCTACAAAAGTTGGGATTCTAATACTTTTATTAAGAAATATAAATGCTCTCTAACTTTGTAATTGTACAAGATTGATTGTTAAGAAGATGATTTCTTATGTTTTAGAAGCAACTATCATTCTAGTGATTAAGTATAAGAAAAAGTATAGTATTACATTTACACCGTCTCATAACGTCCATATCCATTAAATATATTTCCTTCTCTAGGAACGATCGGGGTGCGAACGAACGCACATTAAGATCAAGAGAATAATTTATAACGAGCTCGTTGTCCATTGAGCTACAATGTCCCATATATTTTAGACAACCTAGCCAGGGCCAGTTTTAAAGGAGAGAGGGGTCCCCAGCCCATGCACTTTAAGGGATTTTTATTAAAATAAATACACTGAAAAAGCATTTAAAAAAATGAATTGACCTTTTGCTAAGAATGAAGGGTAATTTTAAACAAATAACTTATTATTTGTTTATTAAAGAAACGTCATTAAAAAAACGTCATTTCTTTGAAATATGCTTACAATTTAATAAAGTTCAAATTTATAAAAAAGGAGAAACAACCCTGACAAAATCCAAGCATGTTATATCAGGGTCATCCCACCCCCCCTACCAAAAAAAAAAAATGAAAGAATTTTTCCTATTCCAAAAAAGCGTGTCTAATAGTATTGACTAAATTACCACAATCTTTACATGGAGTGTTGAATAACAAAATTCCTGTGTCTATCTGAAATTGAGCTGTGAATTTTCTTCCATCAGTAATTTGGGAAGTCGAAGATCCATGCATCCAATTACGAGATAGATTTAGTTCCCTAATCCATACATTACCCCTGGACGACGCAGATACCTCTTCTGAACTAGAAAAAATCATTTTCAAATACCAAGGAACGGGCACGTTTTGTAGCTTGGCATGTATAATGAGAGGAAATTTAACCTTTCCGGTAAAAAAAAACAAACAGAGTGAACACCAATTATGAATTATATCCGGAGTCGTAATTGGGAGTTGCTTTCCAAAGAACCCTTTATGTTGCAGCAAGCATAGAGGAAAAGTCGTCGATATATTAATTCATAAGATCACTTCCAAGTATAACATAATAATAGTATGTTATCACATATATCCACTCCATGTTGGGATTCTTCGTTATATCAACAAAAACTTTCGAATAATTTTTTGTGATTATGTCCACAAAGGATTTGAGCCCACCACCCCCTCGATTTCTTGGTTTCTTTAAAGCAGAAATGTAATTCCTATGAAAAAGATTCTTTAACCAAAATATTTCCTCCGATATGGCATTCTCCGCCAATATACAGCCTTAAACAAAACATATGGAATAACAAAAGTGTTAGAAAGGTCTATTCTTTTTTGAGGGTTAAAATTGCGCCAGTCTTTGATAGAATTATTGAATCTAATTTTTAGTTCCAGCCAATTTAATTCTGAGGGACCAGAGCCCACCCATTTAATGCCTAAAACAGTTATCATTTCTTTGGTAGAACAATTTGAAATTTTCAAACCTTTTCCCGGATGGCATAAGCCAATCAGGAGAATTGCAGTCTTTGATGTATTGATTTTCAAACCCGATTTTTTTTCGAACGTTATAAAATAAGATATGATAATTTCTATTCTTCTTTGCAATTGAGCTTCCGAGTTCACTTCTATCATCACGGTCACATCATCGACATACAGATCTATAAGATGTTTAATATTTCCAAAATTGACAACGAATCCTAGATATTTTTTTTGGCATGGCAGTTCTTAGCTCTTCAATTGCAACTACAAAGAGCAGAGAGGGAGGCAAAGGACAGCCCTGCAGACAACTTTTACACAAGTAAATCGACCTGCTCTTTTTACATCCAACAATAACTGTCGACGATCCCGTAGCTAGCAATGCACTGACAGGGTTAAAAAAACGACTTGGTAGTAGTTTTTTCATCGATCTCCAAATGTGAAAATAAGAAAGGGAATCGAATGCTTTTGAAAAATCTATCGCAATAATAGATCCAAAACTCTTGTACCTATCCAATACTTCAATTGTAGTCTGAATATTCCAGGAATATGTCAGATATTTTTCTTCCTTTTAAAAATCCTTTTTGCTCTGGGCCTATCTTTTTATTTAAAGGTTCAATCTGACTTGCTATCACTCCTGCAAGTATTCTCTATGTTTCGTTTATTACAGTGATTGGTCTCCAATTGTCAAGGTTTAAGCCATCTCCCTTTTTGGGGATTAGAACAATTCGTTCTTTAGTTATAGCTTCTGGCAGACATCCCTTTTTTTCATAAAGTTTATCATTTTATATCAATACGGGACATTACCATTAGTCTCTATCGTAGTTGTATTTTCGCTTATTGTCACCTCTCCTTGGTCAGTACGAGTGTTTACTCTTTATTTTCTGGAATGTTTTCTTCACTAGCTGTATTTCTCCTCCTATCTTAATCTATCACATTATCTGTGTTATCTTTAGTCATGTCAACAATAATGGAACCATTACCAATTTTTTCACTTGTTTTATTATTATCAATTGCATTGTCTTTGGATAAAACTTCCTTAACGGACTTAAGATAATCTCCCCTTTTTACAAACTGATTGATACAATTTTTTGGGAAATGACCTATTTTGTAACACTTTGCACATGTAATTGACCTACCTGCATAGCTAATCCGAGTCTTTAAGCCTTTAAAACCTATAAATCCTGGAAGGTCACATTTTGGTATCAATCCAAGAACAAAATTCCCCTTAAATCTTCCATCAATAAAAACAGTCTCTTCTGCAGGTTTTACAATTTCGCCGAAATATTTAAATACATCATCTATTTCACAGGGCTTAACATCCTCATGAGGAGAGTGAATAGTTATTTTCTTTTCAAATATAATAGGATGTCCAGACTCGTCTTTACGTTTGTCTCTTAACCCTCTAACAACTCCTTTAATTCCCCCATCCCTGTCATTGGCTTCCCTTATTGGAAAGGTATCCTCTCCATGGGAAAGGCAATACTAATATCTAATTCTTTTTACAGTAGTATAACCACTATAAGGCGATGACCAGGATAAATATGAATTCTTTGAAGAAGGAATGTGTCTATCTCCAAAAATTAAGTTCTCAATTTCTGGAACAATTGGCCGTTTAAGAATGCGACCTCCATCATTGCTTGTAATATCAATAATTATCTTTCTTATAATTGCTTTTGAAGTCAAATCTTTTTTCAATGAATTTAAATAGCTATATTGCTGTTCATTATTAAAACATAAATTTCCCGGAACTTTCTCAAATATGAAGTGATAAACAAATATATGCAACCTCTTACCATCGATAACAATAAGAAATTAAAGATGATATGCGAAAATTATAAAATCACTTTTTTTCTCACAACTATTCTACACTGTATGATATGTATCTCACTAATTATATACACAATATATTTAGAGTCTCACTTATACACAAATTCAATGCAAAATCACATTATAATTATATTTTGAAGAATAAAAAATCAGAGCGCCAAATAATATGACTAGTCACTCTTCTTCTCTTCAAAAACTTTTAATTTCAGGTATCTTGTCTCTTTGAAAGAAGATATGCTTTACGATGAAACTTCAGCGAATCAAAGTACGTAATTAGTAGTAACTATGTAATTTCAGTGTTTATAGTTTCCATAAGACAAATCAGGACCAGTCCTAAAACTGCAGTCTTTTTAGACGGATCCAAAACTAGCAATAATACTAATAATGTTCTCCCTCCAAAATTTTATGACATACAGCTGATGTTATCAAGAGCATTAATTTAGTAGTAGCATAAGTATTGCTCCTACCTTCTACTTGCGCGCTATGAAATGTCCATATCTAGAAATGACCCATGCACTGCTTCAATGAGTGGTTTGTAAAAATAAGTGATAAACAAAATGATACAAATTTAAAAGTAGTTTGTTCTACTGCATTTATTTCAACATGAGATACGTTTATCAACATTATTCAAACTTCTACTTAGCTTTAATATCACTTTAAGCTTAAAGTTGTTGATGTATCAGACATATAATTGAGCATATTTGATTTGAGTGCGTCCAATAAATAAATATCCATATTATAGTTCAACATTATAACAAATTGTCAGCCTACTCCTGAGTTACTCAACTTCCCGAGATTCTACGCAGTACTTGCAAGCAATTACACCTCTACAATCCCATACGTGAATAAATTAATTAATATACCTGAATGCAAACCATTTTGACAGTTATAACGATGTATTCCGATTGAATCTTACTTTCACAATGAGACTGGAATCACAACTCACTTTTTGGAGATAAACATAACAGAATTTTACTTAGATAAAGCAGGTGATTGGCGACTGCACATATTTATACATCTTTGTTTGGCTGAATATACCTTAGCATGGCAAGTTTCACAAAGCTCACACAGTTACCTTTATTTTATCTCGCAACCTATCTTTCCAAAAACAAAGAAGTGGTTACAGTCCGTTGGTAGTTAGCCAATTCTTCCATAACTATAGGACTCTTATTTAGTAATCGTTCACAACTTAACAAGAGCTAATTCAAATTCAGCCAATCAACGCTCAGAACACTGATAAGCGGGGGAAAAGTAGAAAAATCGGGATCTGATGAAAAAAAAAAATATTTTATGTGAGCGGGAGTAACAGCATGAGCTATAAATTAGGCACGTTGTATTCAGAAAAGTTATTTCAAGAACTACCAGGGCTATGAAATAGAAAGCATTATAGTTCGTACTAAGAATTGGAGACAAAATGAAGAAATAGAAACGATACACACAATAGTAAGGAGAAATAGAGGTTGGAATCAAGTGTCATCCCAGTAAAGATAAGTGACTTCTATTTAGGTATTAAAGTGGTCAGTCAGACAGACAGAGCTGCATGCATGTGAAGAAATAAACAAATCAGTTTATGAGAGTTAAGAGAGAATGAAGATGAATGTGAAGAAAGTAAGTAGAAAAGAAAGTTAAAATTTAAGACATGGAAGTGCGTAAAGGGAAAAGTAAGTTAATAGGACCAATGCTATAAACCAAGTAGCAGATCGGGCGTGTTAGCTCGAGAAGATTATTAGAATATATTAAATCCCCCCCCTCGCCAAGATATCGTTATTATATCACGCAACCTGAAGCAGAAAAAAGGTCACCAATCAATTGGCAATTCTTCCCAACTATACTTGTTGTAAATTGTTCATATTTTAAATTGAGCTCTCTCTAATTCAGTCAATCAACGTTCGAAACACTGATTATGACGTATGCAATTTGTTTTTCCCTTAACAATCCCCTTGTTAATTCCGTTAAAATTATTCAACGCACCGTGCACGACATTACCTTGATCGTATCTCGCTACCATTTCTGTAAAGGGATACAGAAAATGAGGCCTGAAATTGGCAGTTAAACCAATTCTTCCAACTATGGAATAGGCATGAACAAACTCAAAAAATATGTATAACTTATCTGCAAGGTAATGTGAGAGTCTGTAGCTTGTTGGATAAAAAAGTCCATATAATTTTGATAGAGCACCAAAAAATTTAATTTTCTGGAAACATCTATGGATTTTAGAATTTTTCCCCCCCAAAATTGAGTTTTTCAAATTTGTTTCCAAAGAAACTTAATTTTCTGATCATACGTATGAATTTTAGAAAGAAATTCATATATAAAATTGAATTTTAGTATCATTTTTCTTGGAAAAATTTAATTTTTGAATTTTTCCCCTAAAAAAACTTAATTATCTGTGAATAATTATGGATTTTAGAACTTTTTTTTTTGGTTTATAGCCTTGATTGATAGCACTTAAGGAGACAGAGGAAGGAAGTGAATGAAGGGTAGAGGAGGAGACTTTCCTTTAACATACAAAAAATAAGAGTATACATAATGGAAGAAAAAACAAAAACAAATAAAATTATGAAATGGACCTATATTCAAATTAAATACAATCACAAAAGTATAGGTGAATTAAAAAAGAAAATAATCATTATCATAAAAATATATCATAGGACAGAGCCTTAAAAGAAAACTTAAGACATCTAAAAAAAGGTGTAAGTATATACATAAATAATAACATTGTTTTGAGAAATAATAAAAGTACAGTAGTGTGACAATATTTAATAGATTTTGGTATTGATACGTAATTAATTATTATCTAATGGATTTAAAGTGAAAATGAAGTATTAATTATAATGCCCAAGTCATCATGCTGCATCGCCGGCGGCTACTGCCAAAAGTAGAACCGCCACATATTTAAAAATGCCTTAAAAATACAATTTATGTGGTGATGATCCTTGTTTAGAAAGTAATGAAATAATAATGAATATATAAGAACTAAATGTGTTGTTGTTATATGGGAAAAAAGTGAAAAAAGATCATATATATGTATATATATATATACAGAGGTCTGAACGCGGGGTGGTCATAAGAAGCGTTAGAAAACATATCGGAAGTCAATTTTTGATAAATTAAAATGAATTAAGATATTATTATTATAAGAAGTGAACTGTATAATAAATATATATATTTGACAAGTTGTCTTCTCTTCATTTAAAAAATATAAGTTTTTGGGCTGATATGATTTCTTCATACGAATGTAACAGAACGTAAATTTGAATGATATTGTAATAATAATAAATTCTTTTTCTTTTTTCCATAACATTAACATTTTTTTCTTCTTTTTTTTTTTTTTTTTTGGATGACATACAACTTCCACTTGAAGAACAACAAAAATGGCGGATTCATCAATGAAATCTACTCCTCTTGTTACGCCAATAAGAGTCTGCATAGTGCCCTCCTAGACCTTGACTGTGCTGTCCAATGTAAGGTCCTTCAGGACTCTGTTCTGGGCTCGGAGGGATCGGCAATTTTCTTTTAAGCTGACTTGGGGATGTGAAAAGAGAATTTGAACTTGCAGTGGTGGGCGTGGTTGGAGTTCCAAGATATAGAGGAGGTCCTCCTCCTCCGGTAAGAGTAGTAATGATTGGAATACCAGATATGTACTGTTGCGGGGGCGGCTGTGTTTGTGGGTGAGGAGGGGATATGAAGTTCGGCTGGCTCAAGAAATAAGGATTATGATTGTGTGGAGGAGGGACGCCGAGAGGAAAGGTTGAGGCATTGATCATTTGTAATTGAGGATGGATTTGTTGGGTAAAAATGGGTGGCTGGTGTAGTAAACTCGGAGCGGTTGATACTGAAATCTGCCTATTGTAAATTGTTGGAGCAGGCGGAGGGGGGTCCTGGATGAGTACAGGTCTAGGATTCGTTGGAGGCTTCCTTATCTGAGGGGCCTCATTAAAGGTAGGGGTTGGACGAGAAGGATCCAAAGATCCAAGAAGCTCTGATAAATTCTGAGTATTAAGCAAGCTACTCAGATTGTTTGGTATTAAAGGCGGTGGCGAGTCTTTTCTTCCCAAATTAGCGCTATAGCCCTGAGGTGCATCTCCCAGAAGGGTGGGGGATCTCTTGATAACTCCTGAGTTATCCAGCATCGAAGAGGGACGATTTTCTTTGTTTAAAACTTTCTGGAGTCTATTATTGTTGTGCAAAACACTGCTCAGTACAGGATCACTGAGAAGATCTGTTAAACTTGGGGAGCCACCATTACCATTTGATGAGGAGTTTTTAGTCCCGGCCTGTGACACGAGGCTTTGGAGTATTCCAACAACCTGAGGATTTTGTAGGAGAGACACTTCTCCAGTTTCACTCTGCATCTGAGCTGTTAACAGGATCATCAGTGCAGCCTGTGCATTAGCGTTCAAATTTGGATTAACAGGTACAACGTGTGGAGGAGGCGTTTGCTGTCTTCCAGGCATAACAACAACTTCTGAGCTGGAATTCCGCTCATTGTTGTGGGTAGATGACACTCCACCAGAGCTGATGCTCACTATTTGCTCTTGTATTATGTTTTGCAGATTTTGAGCAACTACAAAAAGAAATGAATATGATGAAGAAATCAGAAATAATAAAATTAAAACTCACAAGATGGATTCTGTTTGGCTAGCTTTTGTAGTTGTGAATAGACATTGGCGGAGGGTGCATCGTGGAGGAGGGCTTTCTTTTTCTCAGGCGCGTTCACAACTTGCATATAAATATTTATAGCATTTACTCCAGGTATACAATAATGAACACGGATGGGAGTATTGTGGATTTTACAACCATTCATAAAGTCTCGAGTTTCTTCAGCCTCAACGTGGTCAAAAAACTCAACAAGACCCCAGTTTTGTATGACACCATTTTTCATTGCAATCTGAGGTAAAAAATAGAGAAATTAAGTTAGCATGATTACAATCAAGGATTTAGAGATAAAGAAAACTAGAGCGAATAGGTGAATTACCTGACAATAAGGTGGATTCTTAATGACGGAGAATCGCTTGCGAAACTCTCCCATATCCCTATAATTAGGAGGCAAGTGATTTACATATAAACACTTTGAATGAAGCGATGCAAACGTAATCCGTCCAGAATTAAGCCAGTCACAATCAATGGTATAAGAGTCAATTTCTCGATTATCCAATAAATGGCGAGCCTGAGCAGCAGCATCTGAACTCATGTACTTAATCAATCCATAGTCTTTGCTCTCACCAGTCTTTTCTGAGATCATAAGAAAAGCCTCTTTCACCTTTCCATAGGAGGCAGCTAGAGACTGAAAACTACTCTCGGTGAGGGTATTGGGTAATTTCGCGACACAGAGCCATCCATCTGAGCCTCCAATACAGACTGAGACTTCTTTATTTTTGACAAAGACATTGGAACGAGATTTGGGCCAGTCATCAAGGATTTCCGGCTCCGTCAAATAAATTTTACCACCAGGTTTGTAGCGGCCATCATTGCGTTCAATTATCACATTCACGATGTTCAAATCGGGAAAGGCATCAATAATATCCTAAAGAAATAGAAAAATTAAAATATTATAAAGCTTATTTCATATACATATTTTTAATTGAATTAGATATAGGCAATTAAAATTAATACAAAAGGTTTCATATAGAGACAACTTTTTTTCAAAATTAGAAAGCAGTCATATCTATTTTATTAAACATATTAGAGTAATTGAGGCTAACTTTATGTAGACTCTACAAACATAGCTACTCACATATAAGAAATGAATAAGCTAACGAGGCAAAATAAAAAATGGATATTCAAAACAGAAAAGAGTTGTTTAATAAGGACGAAACTCAATCTCGCGAGTAAGTGCATAGAGGGACAGAGGCTCATATCTCTATATTTATGTAAACCCCTCCCACTTCTTTCTTTTAGATGTAACGTTCAATTCAAACTGCCTTATTGGGTATTATTCACAATAACTCTAAGAGAAATCTTCATAAATGTAATCTATGAAAGGAAAGAAGAAAAATTAAAAAGGGGAAAAAATTACCAATAGGACGACCTAGAAGAAAGAAAAGGAAAAATGGATTTTTACTAATAATCAAGAAAAAATATATAGAGGAGTCCCTCCCAAGAAAAATCGGGGATTCAATAATTATCACACAGTTCAGAAGTGTGCCTCAATAACTCCTATGCATTTTTGCTTTGTTTTGTGCTATCTAATTGTCTACCCTTGTGGCTCATATTGTATCTCGTAACCTTTCCTCCAAAAGGAAACAGAAAAAAGTGACTATAATCTTATTATGAAAATCTTGTGTATTTAAGACACGTTATTAAAAGAAAGCGAAGATCTTGACATCTTGGAAAATGTTTGGGAGAGCAGCTTCGTTATCTTGACGTTTCATTAATTTAGCTACTAGTAGCTGTGACGAGGGAGTATGAAAAAAACAACAAGGACGTAGGCAATAATTACTCCAGCGTCGATCCTCAATTTACTCTGAGTCACTAAAAGTTACAATACGTAGCCGAATTTTTTGGCCTCAACTTATGGATCATCCGTATCCGGATTTATAGTTGTGCAAATATGATTTAGACAACAAATTTAACTCCATATGATATGATAGTAGGTTGACGTCGACATTTTAAAAACCCAAATGACCTCATCAACAATTCATCTATAAAATAGTTCTACACCAAATTTGAAATGAAACCAATCAAGACATAATACCTAAACGTTGATTTGTTAAACATTAATTATATCTTGTTAGGCCATATGTGAACATATTCGAGCTGTTGGACACAGTCTACTACATAAATTGGTTAATTTCGGACCTCTTCTCTTTTGGGTGAGATGAAAAATTGAGAGACGCAATAGGGACAGAATTTTGATTGTCTTTACGCAACATCATGTTTTCCATAATGTTAAGAAAAAGGAGCAATAAAGAGAACTAAATGATTGCTCATTAAGAGTAGCAATTAGGATGAATCCCTGCATAGCTCGTTATTTATCCTTATTATAAATAAAAAGAAGCGTAGTATAATAACGTAAGCATGAGATGAAGAGAGTTTCTTAATTGACGACTGACTGACTTTCCTATAATGAGATCCTCAATTACACATAACAAAATCACAGGATATGATGATTCATAATCAATTAGTCCCTTTAAAAAGAAGAAAGTCTCGTCGAAATATAGATAGAAATAAGTTTTTTTTATAAGTAAAAAAAACCAAAACAATATTACAAGAAAAGAATAAAAGGACAATCATCATTGACTCACACTATTAATGTAAATATACATATATTTTTGAGCCTTCAGTTGAAGAAAATAATATTAGATATTCCAGACATGATTGTATCCCATTTTTATGTTAATATGGAATAGGAGGAAGTAAGTACACCACTTTTCGCTCTCTTTCCATTAATACTATTATTATGTTTCGTGTTTTTCTCTCTTCATCTCCTCTCATCTTTTCTTTACTAATCCAATTTGCCTTGGATCACCCCCCCCAAGTTCCTTTCAACTCACACATGCCTGACTATTACATGGATCTATCTAAGTAGTAAGTAAAGACAGGGGGGGATAGAAATACACTCTTTTTGCCAAATGAAAGTTAAGTATCCATCAAAATATGTACCTAAGTCAGAAGCAGCAAATTAATCCATCATCCTCTAATCCAAACATCCCTCTGTTCCTTTTTCTCAGAGTTGTTTATTTTATAAAGTGCCACTTGAGGGTTCAGTTTTTAACTATATAGGCATATGAATAAAGAAAAGGGTCAACATAGAGGAATGTTTAAGGGTTGTAAATTCTAATCATTTTGGGTATGTAATATTCTTAAACAACCCGACAATGAACAAGGTAATCATGACAATTTTAAGCATGTTTGGAAGGAGAGCAGCTAATCTGTCATGGCGTTTTAATTTATTGGCTGTGAGATGAAAGAAATATACTTTTACACTAATTTGCCTATAAATCAACTATTCTGAGGGTTTATTGACATGTCAGTTAGTCATAGTTTAGGGAGGTATGTGTTTGAGAGGAGAGCAACTTAGCTGTCATGAATTTTGATTAAATACCTTATGAACAGCTTGGAGAGTAAATAAGTAAACCTTCTGTATCAAGCAAGGACATATGTAGAGAGGAATTATTCCGTCTTCAATCCTCAATTCTACACAGAGCCCAATAACGAATTACTTATACACATTACTCATCTACGTTCCCCTGTGGGCAGGGGACATAAACAGTCCTTTATTATGTCCAATTTTTGTATATCTTTAGAAATTGTACCTTTCGAACTAGTATAACTAAATAGGCACACATCAACAAACTTCACATGAATTTGAAGAATCCTGATAAAATATATATATTATTTTCCGTTTGGAAATGTGTCAACGCACGGTCTTTTACACACTCATGATTACTTTATACTTGGAGGTTCTCTCTTTAAAAATAATGATAACAGCTTAGGGAAAAAATGAATACTGATGAAATTACAAATACAAAAAGTATTTCGAAATTCAAAACTATGGTTATTTCGTCCCATCAGTTTGTCACATAGTTAAATAGATATTAAGTGCACATTCGGACAGAGGAAGTTTGATACATTAATATATGTAGATTATAATTTGAACAATCTATGCATAGTAGAAGTTATAACAAGTAAACATTGTATGACTACAGCAGATGTACCAATATGTACCCAGAATAGAACAGAAACAAGAGGAAGGGGAAGAAGGAATACCACTCCTATGGCAAAACTTTAATTACTTTTCTTCTCTTTTAAAAAAACCATTCTGCTAATGAAAAATTTCATTTTATCTCTCTTCTTTTCTACGCATATGAATATACAGGGTTCCTCATATTTATTGTCTCTTTTTAAATTCCTTGTTATCAATGAATTTCCAAGATTCTTTGATTTTGAATGATATATCAAATTATCCAATTAGAGGTAAGATGCGGTGGCTAACCCTGAAAGATGGGGAGGAGCAGAGATGCTGCTCCTTGGGATTTATCCCAAGATCTTGGAATATTGATGACATTAAAGGATTATTTGTATCAAAATACGAAATTTGTGAATTTCATGCATGCAACAATAATTATTGATTACTTTTGTTAGACTATATAAATTATTTCTTCTAACTTTGTTTATCTCCAAGCGTTAAGAGTTACTCTTTTAGTCATTTTCAACTCGTTTAGAACTCGTTCTAGTTTTGTCTGATTTTAACTCAGGGAAGAGCATGAAAAGGTTGTAAGCCATTCAAGAGAGGCTGGTAAGCCTAGTACAAATGTTAAATGTTCATCAAAGAGGATATAACCATGTCCATGGGAAGAAACATGGAAGTTTTGCGAACAAAAATCTCAAAGAGCTTGCTTTGAGGTCGTATGAACGATTCAAAGACAATTATTCCTAAAAACTCCATATAACGCGGATTTTTCTTGTTCTTAAACACCGCGATAAGCGGGTACCCCCCTGTAGAAGGATTTAATGTAAAGTTTAAAAGGTCACCAATACATTTACGGCACCCTGTACGTCTGTATATAAATATTAAAAAGACAAAATTGATTCTATTTTAAACAACAGGAGAGAGAAAGAGAAATATGAGGAAAACTTTTCATCTGTTTAACATACATAGTCATATATATATATATATTGAAGAGTATGAAATACAAAAAAAACTTTCCTCTTTTACTAGTTTTTCTATGTACTTTGTACACAAGAACCCACCCACCCACCCCCTAATTCCATTTTTTCCATTTTTCCTCTCCTTTATTTTATTTTTTAATTAAATTAACATAATGTCTGGGGGTTCTTCTTCTTATTATTCATCAAATGAGAAAAATACACAGACACACATCAAGACACTATTTATATAATATATATCTTTTGAAAAATGACGACGTGTATCAACAATTTGAGAAAATAATGAAACGTTTATAATTATTCAATCTAATAGATTCCTCAATAGGAGGAAGAAACCACCCTTGTTTTATTTTTTTTTTTTGAAATAAAAGAACTTAAAGAGTCTAACAACTATAGGGTTTAGGGTTGTAAATTGTTAGCATTTTGGCTTTGTAGAAAATCGAAAATGAATATGGTACCCCAAACAATTAGAAGAATGTTTTGATTGAAGTGGGACTGGACCGTGATCCTAAATAAGAACCAATACATCACTAGTCTGAGCGTTCTGATAAAAAAAATGGAGAGTAACTCGTAGGATTTGTTTGGGAGACTTTATTACATCAGTACATCAATGTTTGTTTGTTCATTGACGCCTATTAAATCCAGTCAATGCCGGTCACTACCGTTAGTAACATGTAATGTTTAAAAAAAAACCCGAAAATCAACATGGTTTTCCAGTTAATTTAGAAAAGAGAAGCTATGCTGTCACGGGGTTTCATTAGATCAGCTACAAGCAGCTGTGACGATGGAATTGATGAACATAATAAAATCTGTCAGTACTAGAACCTGCACCTATCGCTCATTTATGGTAATGACAACAGCTAAAATGAGGTAGTTACAAACTACGTCCTTTCAAATAGACACGATACATGAAGTTACTACTAGGATGTGTTTGGCTAGAACGTCTAATACCAAAGTATTAGACGTTCTAGCTATAATTCCTTATTTTCTTCCTTTATATATTTTTTAATCCTAGCCAGGAGTAAAAAAAAAGATAGCTAGGACAGATTAATTGGACCGCTAAATGGTAAAAATGATCAGACCTATAAAAAAACTGGAAGGAGAGAGGATAATTGATGGCTGATTAGGAAATCAATCATAGGACACGTTGTTACCTTTATTGGTTCTCACAACCTCTCCTCTGAAAAGAAACATAAAAAAGGCACAAAATCAGTTGGTAGATAGTCAATTCTTCCCAACTATGGAATTACTCTCAGTAGGACAATAACTAACTATAATTCGACCAATCAACATTCAGAACAATCATAAGGGGAAAAGAAGGAAACACATCCACAGTTGATAACTTATGTATTAAATTACATTTTCAAAAGATAATTTCAACAAAAGAACTCACAGACTAAAAATGCTTCAGATTTACAGTATGCAGAACCATTCTAAGTAGGGGGGATAGAAAAGAGAAAGAGAAAAAAGAATGATGATAAATAGCCTCAACATATTGACCAACAGCCGTTTCATTTTTATATATATGACATATTAAATCCATCTGTACGTGTGAGGAGGATTCGTATTCAAGCAATAGAAATGGAGGAAGGAAGACGAATGTGTACATGTGAAATGAGGCGAGTAATGAGGAAAGGGAGAGGAGGAAAGGACTTTTTAACATTCTTTCATTTATTCACTCTATCTATTTGAATGGACATCGTTTCCTTCCATCTTAATACACAACATCCCAGGGGCGTCCTCAGGAGGAGGGATACAATTAAGGAATTTTGGATTCTTAGTAGAAAATTAACTATTTAAATTTTTTCTCCCAAAAAATTAACCTTCTGTGAATAACTATGGATTTTTGAAAGTTTTCTCGGAAAAAGTTAATATTAAATTATTATTTTTTTCAAAAATTCAAATATTAGAAATTTTATTTTTGAAATTTGTTTCCAAAATTTTTATTTTTTGAGAATAGCCATAGATTTTAGACAACTTTTTCCTGAAAATTTTATTTTTTGAGAATAGTTACAGATTTTTGAAATTGATTTCCTGAAAAATTAATATTTAAAATTTTTTCCCCAAAAAATTATACATTTGAAATTTAATTTTTGAAATTTTTTGAGAATAGCTAAGGATTTTTGAAATTGTTTGTGAATAGTTGTAGATATTATAATTATTTTTCCAAAAAAATGTAATTTTTGGGAATTTTTTTTCCAATAAAATTCTAAAAACCAAGACCCCTCCCCCCAAAAAAAATCCTGCGGTCGCCCCTGCAGCCCTTCCATGTATGGAGTGACTTCATTAAAAATTCAGACTTTAATAACATACATAAATTCCATTTTTTTCCTAGTTGTATCAGCTTCAGAATGGTACCCTTGAGAGAGAGAGAGAGAGAAAAAAAAGATGAAGAAAAAATAATTCATTTCATATTCGAGTAATGCTATTTGGTCCTACAACTAACTGAAGTCGTAATAATAATAATAATATTATTATTTCCAGTTATAAGAATAATCTTGAAATGATGTTATACATGGTTTTGAGCTTCTTCATTTTTTTACCCCTTTTCATCTCCCCTTCTTATAAATATATAATATGTACACTCCATTTCTTAACAAGATTCCTTCCATTCCCTCTTTGTGTGAGTAGAAGGTAGAGACTAGAGACACACAAACGCCACTTCTGTCGTCGTCTATGCAAATATTATTGTTTCATCATCCCATTCAATCATTATATGTAAGGGGCTATGCACTTCTAACAACAGCAACGATTCATCGGCTCGGAATAAAGTGATTTTTTTAAGACGGCTAATTTGGTCAAAATTTCCTTTTCTAAACAAAACAAAGTAAATCAAATGGGACCAAATCAACATCAATTATTGTTTGTGTATGTCCAATTTTACTACAAGACCAGTCCAGACTAAAATAGGGCCGAATTAGTTTTTAAAAAATTCTTCTTTTCAAATCCAAAAATTAATTAATTTTTTTTGTGGAAAATTTCAAAAATTAAACTTTTTGGGGAAAAAATTGAAGTAATAATTTCTTTGGAGAAAAAATACTAAACCCAATATCTATTCACATAAAAATAATTTTTTTTGGATAAAGAATTTGAAAAATTATATTAAATTTCGAATATAAAATTGTCTTATAAAAAGCAAAAATTCCTTAATTTGGGGGTGGGTGCCCCTCAAATTATAATAGTTTTAAACCGGTCAATGAGATACAGATTGAAAACCAACACTTATATGCAGATATAAAGGGGAGATTAAGAGAGATATATATCCAAGTTTTAAAAAAAATCATAAAATTTTGATCATACGTGATACCCTATAGACGCTGTAGGGTTCATAACATAGGTATTTTTAAATTTAAATAATAATAAGTACTGACATCATGAATTTCCCAGGTGGTTGTACTTTGTGACAGATGAACCTAATTAACTTATATTAATATTATAGTTCCTTCCTTGATGTCAGTTAGTTACCCCCACCTGCTACACAGTCTCTTCCAATGCATTTTCATCAAGAAATGAAAAGACTGAATCTTTCATTACTCATAACGAATGCAAAATTGAATAGATTGACGTCATGTAGATTTATGTACAGTAGGTCTTCTCTGTTAATTAATAGAAAAAATAAAATTGTCTGTCTAAGTCAAAGTAATAGCAGCAGCTGTTGCCGGCCATTAAATAATAATGGATGATATGAATGAGAGAAGGGAAGTAAAGTATGCAACTATATATATTTTAAGTGTTGAGACTCCCTCCGAGAGCGCAGTCTCAGACTAAAGATCGAACTTAGATACTTTTCCATACGTGGATCGCTTCTTTTCTTTTTTGGTATTAGCATATGGGTCAATTTTTTTTTTGGTCTCATACGAGGGACTAAGTTTTCTATTTCTTAGATCAACGAGATTCTTATGAACGTAGAATTAGTTCAACTAAACAAGATTTTAAAACGTTCTCAGATAGGATTTCCAGAAATTTCCTGTAGCGGAACTTTTGAATCCAGAACCGAAATCAAAATTAGATTGATACTTGCCTCGAAATGTATGAACATTTTGCCCAAAGTTCAGTCCTAAATAATACAGGATCCGGATTAAGGCTACATTTGCACTTATGTAAGATCCAAAAAATCCCTCGGATCTATTTTAAGATCCGTAACAGTTCGAGTACCCAAAGTCTGATTATATACCGGACAATACAAATAAACAGTTATATAACCTGAGTACTTTGGATCCAGATTGATGACCCAGCCTACCTTTATTAAGTAATACTAATAGTTTTTTAAGATCCAGAAAATCCCTATGATGATTTTTAATATTTGTAAAAACAGGAGTGCACGAAACCAGTTAGGATCTTGGATGTTTTCGCATAATAAAATTTTGATTATACCGTACCCGAGTACTTTGTATCCGGGTCCATGATCCACCCTCTCTCTATTTCGAACGTGTAACCATTTATAGTATTTTGGAGCAAGATAGGGCTGCTTCCCTTTCTGCATTTCAATAATAGGGATTATGTGTTAGTATTGGTTCGGGTATTTCAAGCTTGGGATTGGTAAACCCGACTTGTTTACATCACTAGTTATAAATAAGACATATCAATAGATCAAAAAATAATTATAACATCAAGTAAAAGTTGGTAATTAAAAAGACTAAGTGAGACGTTATGAGCCGAACAAATTGCAGCATGTACATAAAATTATATATTTTAATCATACTATTTCAACAAACAAAGACAGCTCTTAACAACCCCATTAATCAATAAATAGGTAAACCCACTTTGATATATATGTATGTTACAAACTTGTGTGCATTCCTTTGTGTACATATTTAATTTAAACTCCTTGAGAAGTTGATTGTTGTTTTAAATATATATTCTATATCTACAATATATAAATTAACGAACAAAGTATAAACAATAGGTAGATCCCAAATGAATGAAGACGGAATACACTTTGTTACACGAGAGCATCTTCATTATTGTTTCTTGTACAATAAGTGGAGGAAGAATTAGGAAATAAAAATATGAGTTAGAAAACCTACTCACTAATCAATTAACAATGAATAGTATATTCTTCAAAATACTACACACAAAAATGTATTCAGAATTTTTCACTCATGGGAGGCGTTGTGTGCCATATGTGGTGCGGATATACATATAAAAACAATTTTGAACAAATATCAAGAACAAGATAAAAATACCAAGTTATACTTCATATGAATAATTTTAAACAAAGGATTTAGAGTACTTTGGATGAGGATAATGAAATAAATGAATATTTATGGATGGTAGATATATTTATTAATCAAGTCATTTTTGGATATTTTAATAATCCTTTCCTAAAATATACGTATTATGTGACATATTATAAAGTTCAAATCCCCAGAGTTATATTACTCATAAATACATAATAATCTTTAATTTAATCAGTTAATAGTTGGTAATTAAAATGACTTAAGTTGTAACTTGTAGTAAACATATACAACATACGTACCAATATTTGAGTAAATTAAAGGCTTATTATTCAAATTTGTGGGATGAGTTAAGATACTTAAAGAGTTCTAGCTATATTCTTTTATTGTTACAAATCAATTTTTGATCTATTTAGTGCAATTTTCGGCATACCCAAAGGATTAATCTGAATAATTGTTTGGTAGAAGTTGACGATAATTCATTGACGGATACAAATTTAATACTTGAACAGATCTTAAAACTAGCCATCTCAGTGTTTGTTCCTCCAATGGGGATTTGGCTCTCAGAACAATATTTCAAAGAGTTGACAATAGATGTCCAAGGATTGATTTGATTTTTACGATTTGGACAAGACTGGATCGCTATGGTTGAAGTTTATTTTGTTTACACATAAGAAATGAATATAACATGGAATGGAACTTAATACGTTGGAACAACCGATCCAATCTTGATATCAGAGACAAGAACCGAACTGTTGATTAGGAGTGGTTTTATAATATTGGTTGAAGGAACTTGTATAAAATAAATAACTACTTGGAAAAAACAAATGAAATCCAGTCTCAACATTGGGATAAATTATTCTAGCTTGCTTTTGTGTTGACAAGGCCACATATGCATGTTTTTGATTTACAATATACATACTAAGCAACATTAATGACATTGATCTCTTTGCTCCAAGTGATGCAATGACTTAGTTATTACAAATATATATCTCCAGCAGCTTCCAATTGATTACATAAATTCATTGCCAATAATAACTAATCGTATTTCCCCCCTTATATACGAGAATATAAATTGCCTTTATCTAATAATAATGAAAAGCTGCTTCTTGAAGATAAGTGCCCCTACTCCTTGTCATTTAAAGTTTGTCTCTTTCTTTTCTACCCTCACTTGACATTGGTTGAGAAATCACCAGCATGCGTCATTTATTTCCGAATGGGAGCTCTCAATCATAATAGCATCAATCAATCTGCTTTATTATTTTTCCTGGTTTTTTCATATAACTTCCATTTTGTACATATGTACACCACTTTATTGAGATAACCAATATCCTTCGTACTTCTCCAATATACAACATATATAGATGTAAAATATATACATAGTCAAAATAAATTTCCCCTCTGAATATATATATATATACATTTTATGTACAATTTTATCCTCAGAAAATATTTTCAGCTTGACTTCACGAGACTAGTTTTATATATAAAACACGTTATGTGTTTTATATACATACATATCAAGAAAAATGTATATATATATAATCTTCTTAACGGAGAAGAAACTACACAGTATGTTATAAAAATCATAAAATATATCCAGTGATTTTATACGGCAAGTTTGGTATAAGTACCTGTAGTAGGATTGGAGAGAAGCTTATTATTTAAGCAGTAAATAAACGTACGTTATCCCCCACGTCGTTACATCTATTATATTCGAAAAGAAACTGGGGAAAAAGGGCTCAAAATCAGATGGTAGTAGTTAGCCAATTATTCAGGACTACATAATTTTTATTCAATAACTGTTCATATTTGTTCAGAGTACCTCAACAAGAGCTAATTATAATTCAACCAATCGACGTTCAGAATACCGAATTTGAAGAAAAGAAGCAGATACACCCACAGCTAACAGCAGTACCCACAGTATACTTTTGTGTAAAGGATGTAACTAACAAAACTACTGACTCATAGCCTTTATTAAAAATGTTTTACTAAACTGGGATTTTTTTAATATTTAGTAACGATTGTCTAAGTTATTATTGAATAATTGTTCCAAAGTTAAAATAGAGGGCCAACTGATTTGGGCTACTTCAGTGTTATCTTTTTTTTGTGGGAGTTTAATAAAGGTTGAAAAATAAACAGTTTAATTAGCCTTAATTATGGTTCATGGCAAACTATTCTTGCGTACACGCTTATACTATCAATAGTTCTCAAATATTTTACTTTATCGGTCTTAATTTTTTACCATAATCGATGCTATGAATGACCATTTGTTGCGTTTGAATTAGTTCTGCTCACAATTCCATTTAATATACTAAATGAAGAATAATCCAACAGTTGAGAAGAATGGCTTAATTGCTACCAATTAATGATATATCAAACCCATTTTTAGTCCAATAAAAAAATGTAAAAAAAGTATTGGAAATTAGGAGGCATTAATAGTTTTTGAAGCGGACATGGTGGTTTTGAATCTACTGCGGGACCCCAAGTTTATACTGCACAACACGTTGACCTGGAACATAGGCGATTCTAATCTTTGAACTGGTGGTGGTGGGCTTTACCCTGTTTCGATACCCCAGGGATATCCTACTCCAATCGCATATGCCTAGGGTGCAATTTTGGAAACTAGGAAGGTTATTTTAATGTCGTTCATCTTCAAATAGGAAAACTATCAACGAATCCTTAGATTAACCACTATTCTATATTTTCGGGCCATCCACTGCACATGGTTGGAAAAAAATATTGCGGGCATATGATATTATTTTTACTTAACTATTAAATATAACTGCATAATTAAACAGAAAAAACTCTGTAAACGTTAGGAAGGATCATTTTTTTTCTTTTTGGAAGAATGGTTCAGAGATATAATGAAAATCTACTCGTGACATATTCTACACTCTCTAGAAAAAGGAATAAACAACTAACTTCCCCTCCCCTACTTCCTTCAAAATAAAAGGAACTAGCTGTGTATGAAGTAAAGAAACATCTCTTCCCCTGGCTTGGTAACTAATTATGTAGTAGCTATTCGTTATTGATGGGTCCATTCAAAACGCAATTCATTAAGGAGATGAAGGGAAAGATGTTGAAGGAACAACAACTATCAGTCTCCCAGTCTTCTTTGTTATCAATTAATTGACCATTCTCAGCAGTACAGCACTACTCATATACATTGTGCACCATTTTAAGAGAGAGAGAGAGGGAGATGGGGTGAAAAGCTTCATCCAAGAAGTAATTTAAAAATGTCGTCTTTTTATTGCTTTCATAAATGTGCGCTTATTTAATTTTATCTTTTAGGCCATTAAAAGTGGAAAAAGGACACACTCCTACTAAGGAAGAAAGTCAATTTCTTATTCCTCATGAATTAAATATGTACAAAGTATAGGGTGTTCCCTTGGTGAGGAGAAGAGCTGCTGATAGCTTCTCTATATACAAAAATAGAATTGGATTCAAGATTTAGTAAATAATCCCATTACAATTTGAGTACTCCATAAAGGAATTCATACTGAAGGGGTTATTATTGTCAATTCTCCGGATAAAAGAAACTTTTAATAATTTAAAATTGCATTCAAAGGATATTTCTGCCATAAATGTACCTCCTCTACAAAAAAAAATAAGATGGGTCTTGAAGCCGGATCCTATGTATTGGGCATAAGTAAACTTGTTTGACCGAAAAGATCCAAGATCTGACTAGCTTCGTGTTCTTGAACTTTTACTGATCAAAAGATCCGAGGGATTTTTCGGATCTTTAACAAGCTTTTCTTCCAATCAGTGTTCTTAACATTGATTGGTTCTATACGAATGAATACTTACTAAGCTGTGAACAATTATCCACTATTTTTGAATAATAATAGCATACCTTTTTTCTGTTTCAAGATACAATAAAAGTAATGAAGTGTCCAAAGCTATTATAATAATAACTGCTATTAGTAATATCATTGGGTTATTTATAGCTCCGTCATCAGCTATCACTGAAAATATAACTTTAATATATTTCCTATTTAATGAATATCAGAACTTTGGGTAAAATTCTCAAAAAAATTGGTACAAGTTTCCGTCTAATTTTGCTTTAAGATCAGGAGCAGAAAGTTTGGGTACCCGTAATTTACTCGAATATTTATGTTTTAAGATTCAAATCTGAGAAAATATGAATCCTGTACGGCCCATACTGTGAGATTCTTGTGCCTTTTGTAGCTAATTTTATTTGTGATTTCTTTTTTCGCCATAAATATGGGTGTTTTATTTATTTATATTTACCATATTTTAAAATTCTGAGTCTTTTGCTCTAACGAATGCCCTTTTTTCTATAAAAAGTAATTTTAAACTAAAAGGTTTACTTTTATCTGTATAAGATGCAACTTTTAAAGATATTAATAAAGGAAATAAATAATAATTCGCAGATTTTATTAACTAAATATCGCTAAAATTTAATACTGAATAAAGTAATTAAATTAATTACATATATTTAAAAAAAACTTTTTTCATCGATTTTTTTTCCGGATAAGAGGAACAATTTACATAGTTGATGTTATTCGTTTTTTTTAGTAATTTCATTCTTTAATAGTTTTTTTGATGATATCTCATCAATCCCCATCATGAAGAGAGAGAGAGAGAAAAAAATAACCCCACACACAAAACCATAAAGTCTTTCTCTTTCAATGTTTTTTTTTAATTAGAGATAATCCTTTAGATAAACAACATTATTTTTTCATCCCTGTTGAGTGTGTGAGCAGATATTTGGCATTGCTACTATTTTCTATTATAGAAAAAGGGTGCAGATCCTTGCTAATTCAATAAATAAATTTAAAAATAATGCCCAAAAAAAGTAGAAGGTCCATTAAATGCAGTAAAAATGCCTTAATGAGAAGCAAGGGAAGAAGAAGAAAAAAAGAAAATAATTAGATTGTGAGGGCTTTTAATTCAAATGTGCAAAAAAATAAAATACTATAGTTGCCTTTCGGTCTCGAAATCCGAGACCGGTCTGAAACCGTTGTAATTTTTGTAAGACCAAAATAATTCGGTCTCGCAGTTAAATTCTGCCTCTACAAAAAATTGGTCTTATCAAAAGAAATTTGATAAAGAATGAAATCATCATTTTAGATTAGTAATTCCTTTCTTATTTTTCACCCCGGTAAGAAATTTCAATTTCGCTCCACGAATTCAAAACGCGGCCGAAAATTAATGTAGAAATAAATTTGAAGAATATTTTGGAGGTGAGCAGCTAAGCTTTCATGACGTTTTATCAGATATTAGTGGAAGGAAATACAAACAAATCTCACTCCAGATCCCGAAGTCAGCCATATCGTTTGGAAAATAAAGCAGTTCTAAGTTATATTGTATACAACTCCACGTATACATATAGAAGAACAGAGGCAAATCTTAAAAAGGGGGATAAATGCACATTCATCATAATTAGTGGAACCCCCACTACACTACTAATGATAGAATGACTCGATCAAACTATTTTCTTCCCCATAAATATACATACATGAATGGAAAATGAGATTAAAGAGAAGGCTATAATAGTCCTTGCATATAACCGTATGTAGAGCACGTCATCTGGTCAGAACGATGATTAGACTATGCTCCATTTTAGAGCATAAATGTACATTGTACATATATTTTGTATACATAAGATATACATCTATAGAGAGAGAAACGCAGAGCAAATATTGAACTTTTTACCCTTTTTCATACAACGTATATTAATCAAAAACTTTAATGTACAATTCATATTATAAACTTTAAAAATAAGTCTTTTGAAGATGAGGGACGAGATACATTTTAGTGTTGGGTTTCCGTCTGAGACCGATAGCATTTTTGTAAGACGGAACTAATACGGTTCGAACCAATTTTAGAGTAAATTTCTGTCTATATATATAAATAATTGATCTTGATCACAGCGACTTAGCAGGGGCGTTTTCAGAGGGTAGGCTTGAGAACAGTAGCCCCACTACAAATATCTGTGAATAGCCATGGGTTTTTAAGAAAAAAATTCAAAAAACTTTTTACATCTGATTTTTTTCCCCAAAAAAATTTATAATTTTTTATGAACAGCTGTGAATTTTTGAATTTTTTTGTGAATTGTAACGAGTTTTTGAATTTTTTTGGACCTACCAAATGGAATCCTGCGTTGCCACTTGAGGTAGAAGTAGGTCATGATCCGCTGTGACCAATTCCCTAATAAAATATTAATTCCCTCTAGAAAAAGTGACGTAAAGCCAACCTGGGGCAAAAAATTCTTATGGGACCCTATAGTGAAACTAGAAAATATTTATATATGACGTCATTCATGAGCACACGCAGTAGTAATTACTTTATCCTTAATATTTTCCAGACAATAATTATGAAAACAGCTTTAGAATATAAAAACTTTGTTCAGGTTGGAAATACAAAAAGCAACTCACTTGTTCCTGGTCATGAGGTATACACTTCTATGTCAACACAAAAGCAAGTAATAATTATTCCTTATAGTATAGATTACATTTCTATTATAAGACGAATTATTGGCCATTACTAACCTCAAATTATCCTTGTTAATATTTTGAATTTGCCGCAAATTACACTGAAAAGTACTAGTCAAAATTAATCGTCACAATAAAAGAATAAAAAAGTTGATGAATTTTATTTGAAAGGGTCATATCAGAGCCAATAAAAGTCTCTTAAATCAAATAAAGGTATTAAACTATAGGTAGAACTCTTTAAGTATCTTAATTTATCCCAAAAAATTGAATAATAAGCTGTTAATTTGTATTTATGAAGTGGAAAAATATATATTGGGATTTTCTCTTTTTTTTTGTTCAAGATTGTTTTTATATTGATATACGGCATTTTACAATATCAAATGGAATATTTTGTACATAATTATGTAGGACATCAAAAAATAATTATGTCCCCTTTAAAAAAAGTAATAATATAAGAACATAGTGTCCAAAAGAACGAAAAACACTGTTGATTTATTAATATTGTATTTCTTTAGACCCTGTCGATTTATGATCTTATGCTTTCTTTTTTTAATGTTCTCTCTCGCTCTCCTATTCCCCCTTCCATCCATCTACCATTAAATATTAAAGACCATCAAAGAAATGTAACCAAAATACATTACAGAAATTTTAAGCCATTTCTAAGAAATGTGTTTGTTGTAGTATTATTTTGCTTATCCGATCAAGAGATTTATATAATTCTCTAAAGTATTTTCAAAATAATTTCCCCCTTGAAATACTTTCAAAGACAGTCTTAGTAGAAGATACCTTGACAAAATATTAAAATAACTTTTGTTCTCGACTTATATATGTGGTTCGTCAACACAAAAACAATCTAGAACAAAAATCAAGAAAAGGAAAAAATCATTTTTTTGACTTCATTTCTTATATACACTACTATTGAAACATACTTTGAACTCATCCGGATTCTGTAGGAGTGCATCACAGCGGAGATTTCCCCTCTACTCCTACAGGAGGTTAGGTCAGTAATAAAATAAACCTCTCATTGTTTTCATCTTTAGTTAGCTGTCGAAATGGAGCAGCAGCTTAGAAGAAACACGATCGCCAAATTAGAGGGTCGATAAAAACCTCTGGTAACGTACCAGGAAAGTTCAAGAATGGGCGCAGGTGAAAAAAGCGACTTCTACCTTCTAGGCAGGGATGAGGAAATCCATCAAGGTCCTCCTGACCTGAGCATCTTTTGGCTTAAATGTCTAAAGAAAGTCGGACAACATGCATGTGCCACCTCACACAACATCGGGAAGCCCCTTAATGCACCCATCAAACGCGTGGATGCAAAGATCCCTTCTATGGACATAATCAAAGCTTTGCCAGTAGTCCCTAGTATAATCTTTTGCCATCAAATAAAACAAAAATGATCGTCACACTGCATCTATTCAGATTCTGGATGAGGTCAAAGTTTATTCCAATAGTAACATTATATTGATAGGTTGTTATTGTTTTTTTCCTCCAATTTTGTGGGATGTATTAAAATATTAAAGAAATATTGTTATAATTAAGAAACTGTGTATGACTGAAAAGAGTTATATTGGCCCTTTCAAATAAAATCCCTCAATCTCTCATCTTTTTTATTGTGACGATCAATTTTGGCTACTTTAATTTCGACTTGTGACAACCCAATGGGGTATCTACAGTAAGTTGTCAATAGAAATTGACGATTATTCGTGGAAGAATACAAGTGTAATCCACACTCAATTTTGATAAAAATAATTATATCCTACTTTTATGTTGACGGGCCACATATTATTCAAAGACTGTATGCAAAGTACTCATCTCTCAAGCATACGCAATGTAGATGGAACATATATTCACTGGATAATACAAATAATAACCCTCAGGAAATATACAAATATTTAATCTTCATAAGATAAATTTGATGAAAAAAAAATCTCTCTCTCTCTCTCAATTCTAATTGAAGTTACTCTCTATTCAGAAGATAATATGTTATGAGGGTATTTCTTTGTAGTTTATTTCCTTCAAAAGGAACCAAAAAAAAAAAAAAAAAAACTTTATGTGCGTCCCCTATGGGTACAAAATCCCCTCACAATCCGTCATATAATAAAAATAGTTGGTTATTGAGTCGAGAAAAGCCTTTTGAAGATACAAATGATCGAAAACTGTGATATTATTTAAGACTGCTTAGTAATAACAAGACAAAACAAGATATGACTATACAAAATACTTTTTGCTTTGATACATTTATCTAGGCGGTTCTTTGATTCACCAAATTCAATCTAAAGTTAAAACTCACTTTTTACAGCAACAAAAAAATCAATTTCACAAAATTTATTATGAATTATAAATAATTGTGATTTCATACAAGATAAATGCACAAATTATATTTCTAAAAGTATCAATTGCATGAAAACTAAGCCTTCGACAACTGCCTTGACTTTTTCTATCCGTTGTACAAGTTCCAACAAAAAAAAATGAGATTAATGATTTTCAGTTAAGACTTTATGAGTATTTGTGACGTGGATGATTCAATAAATGAATATTCTATGGGTCGTCGATGATATATTAATGATGTAACCTTTGACTTTAATATTAGTTACTAATATTAAATAGGCCACTTGACAATACTTTATGAAATTTTAATAAATGAGATGTATGCACGAATAAAATGAATAATTTAGCGAATACGTTTGATGTTCAATGGTAAAATTTCTAACCATATTTAATCTAACCCCTCAGGTGAAAATAAATTACTCAAGTTCCACGTGTTCTTCATCTGTTCAGGTATTAATTTAAATGTTATTTATAAAAAATAAATACATTACTGAATGGTATTTACTAATATATAACGTTCATTCTGTTTGAATATTGAAGAAATAATTAAACCCCTTCACAAATCTATTCAAAATTAAAATTTAAAGAACATTTAAGCATTATATCCCGCCAGTATGTAAAAGTAAATTGAACCAAAAATGAAGGTGGTAATCCTGAGAATTTGAAGAATGTTTGGGGAGGGGGAGCAGCTTAGCTGCTGTCAAGGTTTATTAGATCAGCAGCAAGAGGAAGGAAATAAAATAAAGTCCGACTCCATCTATTGAAAGGACCTCTAGGATGAGATATTGATAATAATAACACGTATATTTGTAATTTTTGAGTTGCGTCAATTTGGCCCTCAACACTCGATGAACACATGGCAATAAATAATTTGTATGGATTAGAAAGCTTTAAACTTGCTTCACCTCTCATTTCAACGTCATGAACCCCAAGAAAGCACCCGAAAGGGGTATTTACTTTTTAACAAAAACAAGTAAGTAGATAACTGTTCAAATAAGGGAAAAAAATATAAATGTACTACCTTTGTAGAGAGAGTTCATTTTTCCCCTGAGGGAAAAATAGATTCTTATTCCCCCCCCCTCCTGGTTTTACTTCATATCTCTATGTACAAACATATTATGTATATTAAACTGTCCCGTTTTCGGGTTCTTAGACTCATGCCCCTGCACAAATACATTTTCTACTGGAGACAACCAATATACTGATTTTGGCAAAGGTTCAGTTCTTTCATGCCCTTTTTGACGTGGTACAATCTGTTTTTAGTGGGGGAGGGGGTAATTGTCTTTTTGAGGCCTCTTGTACCAAGGCACCAAATATGATACTATGGATGGCCTAAAATATGAAAATTGACGATCGTGCTCTATTATTAATAACTACTCAAAAAGAATTATTTATTAACTAAAGCTATTGTTATTATCATTTTCTTCTTCTCATTGCTGAAACGTCATGACAGCTAAGCTGATTTCCTCTCTTAACATTCTTCAAATTGACCACACTCATTTTCGGTTTCTTTTCTTACATACCAGAATTTCATATTATATATATATATACGAGGGTGGTTTGAAAAGTTTCTGACCTAACAAAGATATATGATATGTTTTCCTATCTTTTATTTTTATTATTTTTTCAACATAGTCTCCTTGTCACTCAGCACACACTCCAGTCCAGCAATACTCTCATTTTTGTAACACCTCCAAATAGTGCCATCACTTTCCCAGCCGAAAAAACAGGTTGTTTTTTCTTTCTTTTTGAACCTGACTGTTTGCATCCAAGCTTCATCTACAGTAATTAATCGGCGTCAAAACTCAAATTTAATACGGCAAAAATGTCCTCTGATGCCATTGAACTTTGTCAAATACTATTATTTGACTATCCCCAACAGAAAAGTTCATTCTGGAGGAGGAGAAATATATTAGCCCGAAAACGGAACAGTCTAATGTACATTCAAGATAAAAAATCTTACTATGTAAACCATGTATCATTATTATTATTATCATGAGACGATTCCTATACTCAGAGTCGTTTCTGATAAGAAAGTATAAAAATAGTAGGATAAAAAAATTTTAATCCTTAATTTCGAATTAGATTAGAGACTCATATGTACTTTTAAACTAGGGTTGTTTCGGTTCTTTATATGGGACTAGAAATTGGACCTTGAAAAGCATACTGAGTTTTAGAACGCTTTCTAAAAAGCTAATATTTTCACTAATATAATAAGATTTGTTTGTGCAACTATGTGTATTCTCAGCGATGCAAATTGATAGCATCTTGGGTATTAAAAAACCAAAAATCAAAATGTCAACCCTGACAATTTGAAGAATGCTTTGGAGGAAAGTAACTTAGCCGTCATGGCGTGTCATTAGTTCAGCTCCAAGCAGCTATGACGAAGGGGAGGAGGAGAAAGTAATAAACAAGGACATTGGCTGAATTACTCCAATGTCGATCCTCAATTCTACTCTGAGTCATACAAGGACTTGCAATTATAACTCCGCAACGAATCCTCAGGATAACTCGTGTCTTTTATGGAGCACACGCAAATGTTCAACCAGGTTTCGTATATATCAATGACAGCTTGTACGTAGT
This sequence comes from Lepeophtheirus salmonis, assembly GCF_016086655.4. NCBI lineage: Eukaryota > Metazoa > Arthropoda > Copepoda > Siphonostomatoida > Caligidae > Lepeophtheirus > Lepeophtheirus salmonis. Next base: position 14,227,026 of record NC_052138.2, on the reverse strand, counting down.
AGAAAAGGAAGTTATCTCCATACAAAATAAAATAATAATGATAACAGCTTAGGAAACGAAAATACATGCTTTAGGTTGACAACTCCAAAAATACAAAAAAGCCAACCGATTGGCATCACTGTGTATAGTGTTTAAAAAAAGTATTTTATTAAGTACTAATAGGAGTACCCCGACATTGCTCAGAATTATTAGACGTCAACGCACAGACAAATTTTTCTATAAGCATATAGAAGGTTTATATCTAGATTTTTCTTTTTCCATATCATGTGGTAAGCTTTAGCTACATCCACCCGTACATCATTGTTACTTCTTGGAACAAGTTGTCATGCAGTTCTAAAATATTAAGCGTCCCTCTCAAAAATGAGGCCTCCACAGAGAGACAAACTTAACTTTATTAATATATATTATTTTATTAACCCTTTAAAAGTTGCTTTCACGTAGAAGAATAGTTGATCGCTGTTCTTTCTTTAGAATGGCTTTTACGTTTTACGACGGAATTTAAAAATTGAGGGGGTTGTCACATCCCTACTTTTAACAACAAAGTCGAGGGTGTCGTCATTTCGTGTTGTGTTAAAATCCTTCTGTTATCTTATTAGTAACGGGGCGAATAAAGAAGAAGAAGAAAGTACTAAAAAATATATATATAAACATAAATAAAATGTAATTACCATTTATATCTCATTATGGGGCTATGTTAATGGACTCCCCCTTCCTTCGTCTTCACTCCCTGAATTCTTTTTTGTTAATCTCTAAGGAAGGAAGTAAGCAGCAAGCAAGAAAAGAGAAATCATCTCCCTTTTATTTCGTCTTCACTACCCTTAATGAACGACTTTTTTCTTCTTCTCTATTTCTCGTTCTAATACACGGTTTGAGGAATAAAAGATATATGTATGTATACATAGAAAACTTATCATTAAGAAAATGTATAAAGACTCACTCCCCTCAAGACAAAAGGAAATATTAACTAACTAAAGACTATGAAGAGAAAGACTGTAGGGACATACCGGAAACAAACATTGTGAGGAGCCGTTTTCCTAGTCATTTTTTCTTCATCTTCCTTTGCCTTCTTCAATCACAAACTACTACTACTACTACTATTTGAGTAGATAACCCCCCCCAAACACTTAATTCTTATTTTATGTAGTTAATATATTCTCCTTAATTGTTTTTTGAGAGGTTCATTAACTTAATGAAAAGGATTTTAAATTGAAGTAATTAAGTTCAACAAGATACTTGTAGTCATGAGGATAATATGGAATGATCGCAATGGTGTATTTTTCGTGACTTGACTAATTAAAATTCTTGGATTAGGGACAATAACTTTTGTGAGTAACTTATTTCATTTCCCCTTTTTAATACCATATCAACTCTAATGCCATTATAATCAAGTTCATCAGTAACGAATGACGTAGGTGGGACCCCAAATACGGGAATATACCTATAGAGCAGTGGTTCTCAACCTTTGGCCCTCGATCTCAAATGGGTTCGCGACAATAATACCATGGGGTCGTTGATTGATTTTGTGACGAGTGTGAATATTGTATATAATAGGGCGGAAAGTATATTAAGACAGTTCATACTATAGACACTAATTGTAACCGTTCCCTCGGTCAGTCAAAACAACCTATGAGCCAGTTGTGAACATGTTTTTAGGGACAAAAACTTTTTTGAGTACCTGCTGTGATCTCCTCTTTTTAATACCATATCCACTCCAATGTTATTATAATAAAGTTAGTTATGTTTGGCTAGTTTTTTTGTTATGGTGGGGCCTACACAGTTATTTCTCCTACCAATATTGCCAAATTATCTAAATTTGGCAGCATCTGGGTGACTTTTTCCCCCCAGAAGGGGCTAGATTTTTAGTAAGAATATTATGAGTACCGTGCCAAAGGTGCTCAAGGCTCCTGGGACGCAAAATCATAATGCCATATTTTAATACGTTTTAGGGTCTTACATAAGAAAACTAGGCAATAGATTTTCGAAAGAGTATAAGGTCCTGTTATATATTGGTCCCATTTTGAAATCCTATTTTTCTCACATGAATGTTGTCACGATTATAAAATTAGGTTGTTATGGGCCTCTAAATGGCGGGCATCACATAAAAAGACTGTAGATTTATCGAGAGAAAGAGTCAAAATAACAGAGATCATCAATTGCAAATCTATATCTATGGTTTCAATACATACATTCCTTTAAATATTACAAATGAATGAACAATGGATTTCCTTTTCACAATCCTGTCTACGCCTCCTACACCACCCTGATGATGCTTCCGACGCCTTCTTTTTCATTATTATTAAATCTACAAAAAAATTTCACTCTTCCATTCAAAACCAATCCATCATCGGGTAGGAATAAAAATGAAATTTATACAACATATAGATATATTTTTTTAAATTTATAGTTCGTCTTTAATATTATTATTTATCTATCCTCTGTTGTTCAAAACATGAAGAAGGGAATTTCTTCTTTCCTCTCTCTCAATCTCACTCTTCTATTCTCTTCCTTCCTATCAATCTGAATAAATTAGCATATATTTATATTCATGTGAATAAATATACATTCATCTATACATTTGTCATCATTTAGTATCGAAGTTGACTTACTGGATTGATCATATATCTATGTGTATTGACATATATGTGATCCGTCTACATAAAAGTAATCTTAAACAAATATCAAGAAAAAGAAGAAAATCCCTATTAACATATTTTTTGTGCTTCATATATAGCCCAATGTTTTATTGACATATTTTAGTCATTTAAAATTCATAATTAAGGAATGAGTGACCCTATAATTTTAACTATAGTTTGAAACTTTTATTTGATTCGAAGGACTTATATGGGCTTTTGAAATCCATTTTGCCTGCCAGTTTCTCTTTTATTTTATGGTAACCAACAATTTATTAATAAAAATTTTATATATGAAATATTGGGCTGAAATAAACCTTAAATCCTATTTCTCCTTTTTTTCCCAACTTCCATTAATATTGATTTTAGGAATCAATGTGCACTCCCAACACGAAATCAAGCTAGAAAGATTTTTCTCAAAATTGAATATTTGATTACATTTGTAACCTTTCAAAAATTATCGTCAATTGCAATCACCAAATTATTCTTTTTAGCCCTTTTAGTGTGTCGTAAATTGCGCTTTAAGTAGCCAAAATTGATTGTCACAATGAGAATGAAAAATTGGCATGCATATTTTAAAAGGGGCTATATCGGACCCAATGTAGACCTCTTTAATCAAATAAAGGTTTTAAACTATAGCTATAATTCATGGGTATCTTTACTCATCCGACAAATTTGAATAATATGCCTTTAATTAGCTCAAATATGTCCATGAAATATAAGGTGGTATACATGCTTTAAAATAGTAAGTTCTAGATTTTTCTCTATTCTTGATTTGTTTCAAGATTGTTTTGTGTATTGACGCACCCCATATATCGTGTTCCAAAGCACTTATGACATCCCATTATTTCCCCCCCCCTCCACCTAATTAGTTTTCTTGATTACAAAATTAAGAATATTTTGAAGTGTTGAAATCTATTGACAAAGACTCACTCTTAAGTTAATGCATGAGTGTCGTATCATCAAAGGCACTATGTAGACATGTATGTACCTTCCTTCACCCCCCTTTCCAATAAACAGAAAATGAAATGAAAAGACGAACTTAAAAAAGTGCAGTCTTTTATCAGTGTTACCATACGGTCCAAACATAAAGTTAGGGAATATATCGTATTATTGAATAAACAACAACTAACAAACAAAGAAGGAAAATCTTTTTCATTCAAAAGCATGTTACCGACTGATAACTTCAACAAACATACATACATATATATACATAACATAGGTAAGTAAATAAAATAAAAGAATATGCATAAAAAATAAAGTTTTGATACTATGTACCTATAGGGTTGTAAATTCTAAGCATTTTCGATATGTAAAAAAAACAAAAAAACAAAGGAAACCCTGACTATTTGAAGAATCTTGGGACGGAGAGCAGCTTAGATGTCATGTCGTTTAATTAAATTAACTACGAATAGCAATTAAATGAAAGAAATAAACACATATATCCCTCCGTATCAAGCAAGGAAATTACTATTGATTAAAATTGTGTGTATTTTTGGAATGTTCAAAAACGATAATCAACATGGTAACTCTGAGAATTTGAAGAATGTTTCAGGGAAGAACAGCTTAGCTGTCATGACTTTTCATTAGGCAACAAGTAGCTATGACGAAGGGAGAGAAGGACATAGGCGAGAATTACTCCGATGTCGATCATCAATTCTACTCTGAGTCCAACAATCTATTATAACTCCATTATGAATCCCAAGCTTATTCTCCGGCGTTTATGAACACACACGAATGTTCAATCAGGTTTTGAATATAACTCTATGTATAAAGAAAGGAAGTTCACTATTCAGGAGTAGAATACTAGTAATAACATATAACGAATAGAAAATTCATTCATCAGATTTCCAATTCCAATGAAAGCGGTCCAGTTAAAAAAAAATCACAATTTACATCAATAGTTTTCGACTCGTAATTTCTACTCTGGAAGTAACTCTACATAATTCATAAGCACACCCCCTCCATTTATACTTCATACATCAATATTATCCTTCTTAGATAACAAAAATTATCCCAGTGACGAAACTACTTTGCATTATGGGCCTGTTGAAAAAAACAAACAAGAAAATCCACATGGTAACCCTGATAATTTAAAGAATTTTTTGGAGGAGATCAGCTATGACAAGAGAGGAATGAGAAAAGGAAATAAACAATGCCAATGGCAAGAATTACTCCAATATCGATCCTCAATTCTACTTCGAGTCCAAAAAGGACTTGCAATTATAACTCCGAAACAAATCCTCTGGGTTACACTCCGACTCGAATGTTCAATTAGGTTTTGAATATAATTGAATCTGTTCAGGGAAAAATGTTCACTACTCAGGAATTAAATAATAATGAAAAATGTGAAGGGGAAAAATTCATTCTTCAGATTACCAAATAAAAAAAAAGGGCCTCTTAAAAAAAATCACAGTATTTACATCAAAAGACAACTTAAGAAAATAAAAAACAACAACACTTTTTAGATTGCCAACAACAACACTAGCAAGCTAAAAATCCTTAGGATTAACAAGCCTAACTATTTTAAAATAGGGCTCTATGATAAAGGGACGATCATAGTACAATGTGTGGTCCGACAATCCAAAAGCAAGCTATAAAGGTATTTCTCAAAATAGAGTCTCTATTCTTCAACGAATGATTATCGTCCATTCTATTAACAAAATATTCTGTGTAATCCTTTTTGATGCCCGTCTAATTGCTCTTTAGAATGAAAAAGTCCGAAATTGATTGTCTTTATTTCAAAGCGCCATATCAGGGCCAAATTAAGAGTGTAGTCAACATGTTTGGCATCTCAACTCATCCTAAAAATTTGAATACAAAGCCCATAATTGAGCATCATATATCAATGTATATATTTAAATAAATATATTGGGACATATTTTTGATTGATGTTCAAAATTGTTTTTGAGTTAACCCACAATATTTGTACTTGAGAAAAGTAAGGAAAACTCGATACTTATATCATATACTCTGTTCCTAAAAAAGTGTCTTAAATAGCTCTCACAAACACACATCAAAAAGTGTGGGATCAAGGTCTTCTCAAATGAGACATATAGGGCGTAATTCTTCTATGGATGTAGGGACATATCAGTCATATACCTAGGGTTGTAAATCTCAAGCACTTTTTAGCTTGAGTGTTTGTTTCTATAGCTGTAATCATTATTTCTTATTTCTTGGGGAGAGAGCATTTAAATATATGTATGAAGTGTATGTGCTCATAAATGACGGAGAGTTAGCCTGAGGATTTGTTGAAGAGTTATAAGTAAAAGTCCTTGTTGGACTCGGAGTAGAATTGAGGATCGATAATGGAGTAATTCCTACATACATCATTGCTCGATACGGAGTGGCGCTTTGTGTATATTTCCTTCATCTCACAGCTAATGTAAAGACACTTCATGACAACTAAGCTGCTCTCCTCTAAAACATTCTTCAAATTATCAGGGTGACCATGTTAATATTTTAAAACCCTAATCACACCGCCTACGTCAAGACTGACAGACATATCAACAAACCTTCAGGACAGTTCATTTAAATGCATATTTATTGAAGGACTTCCATCAAAGCTTATTTTTCGAGCAATACCTATAATTTAGGCATTGTATAAGAGATAAGAGTTGAGATAAAATAAAACATCCATGCCGCCGTCTTGGTCATTTCAACTATTTAGGCCCATTTTTATATTTAAATAATCGGCCAAAATGCATTTAATATATTATTAAGACATTCTTTAAATAACTAAAACATTAACATAGTGAGAACTCTCTGCTTTAAAAATAAACAAATGAAATATCATTATTTGCTCTAACACTTGATGCAATGCTAAAACAAATGCTCGTAAATCAATCTTCTTATTATAGATACTATTTGTCTTTTCTTGAAAATTATAAATGCAAATGTAGTTACAAAACAAGTCAACTCAATCCATTAATTCATGAGGTAGACTCAAACAATTATGAACTTTCCAATATCCTAACAAACAATATGTTTTGCAGACAAAATGAGGTCATTTATCAAGATGAAAGAGAGAATGGGTAAATAATAATTACGTTAGAGCTCAAAGAAGCACAACTAACTTACTCCGACTGTAAGAAGTTATCTTGCGTACGAGAAATGCAAAATCTTGAGATCTCGGCCTCCTTCTTAATTCTTCCCTCTTTTTTTTTGTATGGGTAAAGGTCAATGTGATACACATTTGACGTCTTTATGAAAGGATAAAAAATATATAATATATACACTTCATCATATTTCATACAAAATTATATTTACTTGCAAAAAAGCAATAAATATCTCATAACTCAACGTTGTAAGTGACACGGAAGATGCATTTCAGTAATTCAATATCTAAATATGTCTTAACCTACATATATTTGACACAACATAGTGATTAGTGGTGAGACTCGGTCCAAGACCGAGTTTATTTTCGGTTCGGTCTTAGTAATTTTTTCTAGACTATAGACCAAAGTTTAATAGTGGAACCTTTTTTTCAGGCTCAATCTATGTATCCATTCTTTCCCCTATCCTCCTGATTTAAGAGTTATACAAATATATACAAGGTGGGGATTCTAAAATCCAGAAAATTTAAGAATGATGAATACTACAATTTATTTCCCATTATTCATTCAGCAAATTCAAAAATCTTATTATCTTAAATGATGGGGCCCATAGTCAATCACTCAAACCAACCACCTCCAGCTACAACCACAGCCTCCAGACTAACCCTGGGCCCGACACCGGCATTGATGAGTAACAACTTTTCCATCTGAGCCACTACCTCGAGAAACTAGAAACACATAATAGGCCAACGGGTTCAGATCCTGCGAGCTAAGAGGTAACATTTTGTTTCTCCAAAACACCCTGCACTTTTAACAATATATATTACACTTTTATGCTGATTTTCAAAATTGGAAACACAACGGACGTAATCAAGAATTCGTCTCTAGAATCGGCCTGACCGAATTTTGAATTAGGCCGATTTTTGTAAGACCGTTCCAGATATAATTTTTCTTTGGGGACGATCTCACGTCGTTACCTCCACTTTATCATGTAATCTTTCTATAGCAAAGAAACAGAAGAGGGCACAAAATCAGTAGGTAGTTAGCCAATTCTTTCCAAATATAGAACTATTCTTGATTAATAACTGAGAATTGTTCAATTTTGAACAAGTAGAGATAATTATAATCTAACCAATCAACGTTAAAAACACTGATTATGAGAAAAGAAGTAGACACATCCACAGCTGACAACAAAATACGCTATTTATTGAAGTATTTGCGAGATAACGCCGTGATCTAGACCAACTTTTTCTTTGAGATCGGACCAAACTGCATTTCTTTCAAGGACTATTAATTCGGTTTTTTATAAGAATTTTCAGACCGAACCCCAGCACTAACGTGGTTAGACTCTATGCATGTTTCGAAAGAGCGAGAAAATAAAGTAAAAAGCTGAGAAACAAACAATTCCCGGATATGAATCATATCATCCTCACATTATTATAAAAAAAATATACGATAAAAGAAATGAGATTATCAATCCATGACCTTGATACGTCTTGAAAGATTTCATTGACATATTAACAGACACACACACAACTAGCTTTGTTATGTGTGGTGATTCTCAAATATTAGTTACACTCTACATAAATACTCTCATATGTGTGTGAGGTTTTTTACCTTCTTTCGTTATAATTTAAAGGCAATTAATATGTGGAGTTTGTGTCCTTGGGCTTAGGAGGGGGGGATGAGGGTTGTACTAGACAAGAGAAGATGGATCCCCCCTTTTTAATAGCTTTTTATTTTTGTACATGTCTGGACATGTACATTAATGTACATCCATATATTTAAAGTCCACCAAACCCTATCGAAATGGATGAATGTCTGATTGATTTGTCGACGGATTTCCGGCGTAAACCACTCCAAGGTGAATCAAAATCATTCGCCTTGAACAGAGTATTACCTACCGACAATGTACTTACATATTATACACATTATTTCAAAGGAATATCTAGACATGAGGCCCCTGCTTGGAAAAAGGTATTCGTTGCAAAAGAAAATTTCCCAAAAAAGGCGTTTAACGATTTCCTGTTATGTAAAATGTCATAACATCGATAAATGAACAAGGGTTATTATCAAATGTGATCCGTTATTTATTAAAATATTTATACGGCCAATAACGTATCATATTTCAAATATTACCACAAAATGGAAATGTTGATTAAAATACCAAGTGATGTAGATAACTACACAATGATAAAATATTGCCATCATTCAATAGTTTAAAATTCTTATTAGCCTACCAACAAAAATGTCTCTTCAAAAATGATGATTTTCAAAACACAAGGTTGTGTTATTTAGATTGTAAATATTTATTTTAAACTTATGAACATTTATGAATTTATCTGTAAGTATCTGTGAATAATGTTGCTGAAAAGGATATCAAATTTTAATAAAATTTTGCACGTTTAAAGTTTTTGCAAAGAGATGTAACGGATGTAGCTTGTGGTAGAGGCATAATAAGATAAATTAGGCCAAAATAGCTGCAAGCGTTTTATTTTTTTAAAAGTATATTACTGCACGGTATTAGCGCTCTTATGGACAATTTCTGCAATTTTGGAAAATTATTAGGAAGTAAGGAGTACTATATGCGGTGCGTCAAAATAAAAACAATTTGAAAAAGAATCGAGAAAAAGGAGAAAATCCCGATATTTTGTATGTTTTTAAAAGTTACCTTTTTCACATCTCTAAGCATCATACACAGATCCTTCAGGGAAATTTGGATAACTACAGAGTGCGGCTGTTGTTTAACTACGAACTTTGAGCGCCGGTACGACGTTATTTTTAGTTTTGGGAGATGATTTACAATAAAAATCATGCAAGATAAAAAGAGCTCATTTTTGACAGAAGAAAACGTTGACTTAGTTGTAAAGACTATTTGTTTTACTTTTTTGGATCCAGTGTTTGGCCTCCGAGATCACCAGATCTCAACCATATAAGATTTCTTCTTGTAGGATGCAGTTGAGCAAATCCCTAACCCTTCCTCCTGCAACACATGACCCGAGCTAAAGACCAGGATCTGGGAGGAATTCCAGAATCTGTCATCAAGATATGACGTTCCGTTTCTGAGGCCATCACTCACGACAAAGGCGATTATATTGAGAATAAACTTTTTGTATTTATACAGCTTTCATGTGGTATTGGTTTGTTTTCATATCGGATGATTGGTTTGGGAAACAAATCCATTTACAAAATAAATCGTATGGTTATTATATAAAGGTTGCATCTTGCTTATTATGCAAGTTAATAAAATGTATACAATACGATTAGTGTTGTGTCATGCATTATTTCGGATGTGGAGACTATAGTACCACCCAGTTGAGTATCGGTCCAGTGCAATTCAGTCCCGAAACTTGTAGAACTTGATGACGTCTATATATATTTTTTTAATCAGTTGTAGTACTGACAGTCCAAGGGACCGGTCCTAAGACTACTGCACCGGACCGAATAAATTATGACAGACACATTACTAATCACGATCACTTTAATTCTATGAGAATGTTCCAGAAATGATATAATTCAATCAATTGTCAGGATAGTCCTTAGAAGGCGTATGTATTTTTATTTTTTTCTTCTATTTTTTATCATAGAGACGATATCAACAAGTGAAGAAGATCCTTTTGAAAGAAGAAGAAGAAGCCCCCCTTCTTTTTCTCCTCTCATCTTACTCTATCACCATCAACCACCACCAACCACTTTTCCCTCATATAAATAACAGGAGAAGAGGGGGAATTTTTTTGACTCCTTCCCAAATTGGAATTGGATAACTTTTTTTATTATTATTTCTTATTATTATTTTCGTTTTCAATAATAGAATTGAAGATGTGATAATATTTTTCTTTCATTTAAGGGTGCTCCCCCCCCCCTTTCCCATATAGATATAACTAATAAATACACGCATATTGAGTCTCACACATACGTTGAACACAAACTCATATTAATATTACTCCCTATATTTGTATAATAAACCTACCATATTGAGAGTACAGTAATAAAGACAAGGACGCAAATCACTATTACTAGTCTTTTTCTCTCGTTACTTCATGAATGACTTGCTAAAAAAGAGGTTATTGTGATGGGTGTGAAGGGTGGAGGGATGACTTGACAGGTATTTTGCAAAATATAATACCAAAGGATTGGGTAAAGAAATCAAACGCAATATGAATGTGCAATTTGTAGTTATAATAGTGATCAGACTCGTGGATCAAGGCTTTTGTTGACTCGGTCCAGTCCTTGTAGCTCATTAAAGAAGATAAAATCGATCCCTTGTGATGTCATTGATGTTTTTTTTTTTTTAACTATTATGTTTAGAAGGAATTATATGAGTAAGTAAAAATATACTATGATCGTTTGATATTGGAAGACATGTGCAATGCTCTTAATACATATCTTATTTGACTAAATAAAGCATCGCTAATTTCAAGGAAAAAATCCAAGGATCGATTTTAAAACTAGACCGGAACAACACCAATCCATTATCCCACAAGTACTGCTGAAGTTGATACATTCCACGTCTTTTATTGCATTTCCTCAGCCTTTTCTTCCAAAAAAGGAGAAAAAAGTCCCAAAATCCCTTCCTTGGTAGTAATTAGAACATTCTTCCCTTACCATGAAATTGTCAATAACTAAATGATTGTGGAAGGCAATTGTTAGCAGGTAAAAGAGATCAGTCGAGTTTGACAACGACAATGAACGTTTCAAATACTCAGTAGGAGAAAGTGGAGAGCCGACATCAAAATACAGTGTATGTTTTGGTGTTTATTAGGTAATGCCGTGATTATAGACCAATGATTCGTCAACTGTGGTACACAAACTCCCTCTAGGCGGCACGGAACAAGGGTGTTTTTAGTCCCTTCATTTTTCTTAATAACATTCCATCCTGAATTGTTGGTGGTAAACAATAACCACTGTTTTAAGACTGACTCTTATTGTTGGAGCAATATTTTGGTCAAAAATACATCAATGTTATTTATATTCTTCCTTCATTCTTGATGTGAGAATATCCACTCTCAAAGGAAAAATTATTCTGTTCCTCGACACTTATGAACTACTGCTCTAGTCACCAAACAAAGTATATCTTTTTAAACTTCAAATAAAAGTTAATGCCATTTACTTATTTTGCTCAAAAATAAAGAAGGAATGATGATGAAATACAAGAATTTACAGAATAAATACAATTGTTTTGTATGAACAAACACACACAAAACACGCATTGTCAATTTTCTTTGTTTCTCGGTTGATTATAGTATGTGTACTAGTAATATATTGTTTAAAAACTCTTCAAACAGTAGTTACATGTACATTGTACATACAATAATATATAATTTGTCATTATCAAAGACGTTGGAGGAGAAGTAAAGGAGGAGAAGAGGGGAAAAGAGTCAAAAAGAATCCTTAAACAATTATATATATATTATTTTATAAAAGAAGTCTTAAAATCCAATTAAAAAGAAAAAGTAATGGAGCGGGAAACTAAAATATTTCCCCTTTTTTCACTCTTCAGCCATTTTTTTATATTTTTTTCCTCTTTTTTTTTCAGTTGTTTCATCGTTTATTTCCATTACGAATTAACATTATTGAGTACTCAAACAAAAAGTTTATTTTTGTTTGGACAGACGTAGCCGTCAAGACAAAAGCAACCTTCTAATATGGATTAAATTCGTTTCTTCGATAAATTATCCTCAATTTATATTAACAAATTATTTGTATTAATCCCCTTTGGGTGTCTCGTAAATTCACTCTTAAAGTAACCGAAAATGATCTTTGCAATTATGAAAGAATGAGAAATTGATGGATTTTATTTGAAAAGGGTCATATCGGAGATTATATAAGTCTTTTTTATCTCATAAAGGTTCTAAACTATAGCTTCTATAAAAAGTTAATTATATTTTTTTGAGATAAATTGTTATAGCTTGTTTTCGAGCCACATATATTTATGCAGCATAATAACTTTGTGTTATTTTACTCATTATTAAGAGGCTCATTTATTGTTGCTATAAGGCATTTCATCCATTTTCTAGTAAATTATCCCCCCATCATCATTGTTGTTTTCGTTGTTGGGAATAAAAAGTTGAAATTTGTTTGTTGATGAACGATGCGTGCTGTTTTTGCTCTGAGGTTGTTTATTTTCCGTTGTTTCTTTGTTCTTAATTAATTTTAATTAATCTTGCTTTTATTATTATATGGATCTTGAAGAGCCGTAGATAGAATCGTCATCTGTGGTGAGCAGTGATGCATAAAACAAAGCCATGCCCGTTTGTAAAAATAAAAGGAAACGAAAATAACAGGGGTAATTCCGACTATCAGAAGAAAGATAACTTAGCTGTTATGAAGTTGTAATAGACCAGCTGCAAGCAGTCATAATAGGAATTACTCTCATGTCAATCCTTAATTATACTTTGAGTTCAACAAGGACTTATTCCAATAACTCTCAAGGAACCCACATTTTTACTCTCAGTCTCTCATGAGCAGACGCTCTAGTTCAGGGTTGTCCAACCTTTTAATATAATGGGCCGCATTGCAACTTGAAATATGTTAATCGGCCACAGAACCTTTTAAACTAAATTTTATGAAAAATTTACTTCATAACAAAAAACTATTACATAAATATTTATTTCAAATTTTGGCCTAACTGCTTAAAAAAAAAAAAAAAAAGAATAAAAAATTTTCCTCCACTATATAATTTGATTTTTTTTAAAGAAAAAGAAATCGTCCTTAATATTATTATATTTTTTTTCTGTTTCTTCATTTAAAAAAAATTCCTCAGAGCCATAATTTTTTTTTTAAATTCTTGTTAGGGAAATAATTTGCGTTGTACGCGTTTTGATGATATTGTGACAATTTTGACAAAAATACTAATTCAAATGAGAATGAGTTATACTTAAAAATGAAGGAGGCCGCAATGAGGCCCTCGTTATTCCTTAATACTTCCAAGTCTTTCAAGAATTAAATAATATTGATAACAGCTTTGAAAAATAAAAATAAACTGTTTAGATTAACAACCAGAAAAAGCCACTCCCGCTTTCTAAGGCATATTTTATACATCCCTTGTGGTTTGTGAACAAAATAAAAAGAGTTTTAAGAAAAAGCACATTAATAGTGATATAAATCGTGTGATTTTTTTAGCTGGCATGTTCTTTTGGAATTGATCATCTGAAGAATGAATTTTCTTTTCCCTAGCAATTGTCAACATTATTCAATTCCTGAGTAATGAATTTCCTTTATAAATAGATTCAATCATATTCAAAAACTGATTCAACATTCGTATGTGCTCATAATAGACGGAGAGTAAACCTAAAGGATTTGTTACTGAGTTATAATTGTAAGTCCTTGTTGGATTCAGAGTAGGGGTAGTCATTCTTTCCTATTTCCTTGTTTATATCCTTCTTCACTCCTCTCTTGGCTGATCTCCTACGAAACATTCAAGAAATTGCCAGGGTTACTATGTTTGATTTTCGGGTTTCTTTTCTTTTTTTTAACATGTCCACTATACACACAATATTCATCCCTACACATTAAGGTCATGGAGTGACCAATGGGCAAAGCTACCAAATTGTATAGGGATAATACCGAACGTATTTCTTAAACTGTATGTATAGGTGTATGAAGTAAAAAAAAATTGGGATTTTCTTCTTATCTTGATTTTCGTTCAATATTGTTTTATGTTGACGCACCACGTACATAAAAACACCTTTTGCTCATATTTAAATATATAGTACATATTTTGAGAGGTATTTTAAGAGAAGAAAAGATAACAACAAAACAGGAGATACTTTGAATATACGTTTGTAAGAATTGAATAAAGAGAGATTTCTTAACCTGCTGCTATTTTGCTTTCTTTTGTCATTTAAATATTAGTATAAAGGGAAAAGAAGGGAATATTATAAACAGAGTAAAATCTCCATCTGATACTAACATGCTCAAAAAAAAAAAAAAAAAAAAAAAAATCTAAAGAAAGAGATATTATGATTTATGACTTGAAATGTATACTTGTTATATATACATTTATAAATACAAATAGTTACTCACAAATTCCTATTTCAACTCAACTCTTGTCCTATACAGGGGGTAAAATATGACATATTAATGAACCCGAACGAAGTGAATCCATCCCAACTACTATTCACGCACTCCTACGACAACTAAGAACTAACCCCCACTACAGCCACATGATAAATACATCAGTGGTTCTCAAACTTGATACGGTGTTATCACCAGAAAAAATCTTCAATCACTAGTTTATGTCAATCTTCTGTATTTTATAACGGCACCGCTTTTTTGGAATTGGTAATTTGAAGAAGGGATTTTTTATTCTTCAGCTGATGTCATTATTACTTCTCCTGAGTAATTAACTTCTTTTCCTACTACATTCAATTAATTATATTCAAAACATTTTTAAATATTCGTTACGCTCATAAAAGACAGAGGGCAACCTTGAGGATTAGTTGCGGAGTTATAATTGTAAGTCATTTTGGACTCATTTTTTCCAATGTCCTTGTTTAGTTCCTTTTCCATCTCCTCTTTTGAAACAGCTAATTATAGCCAATTAAATGAAAGGAATTGACAGCGAAGTTGCTCTCTTTTAAAACATTCTTCAAATTGTAACAGTGATACACGCCCCAAATACACACGATTTTCATCCGTAGCGAGCACCTTTATTAGAACTAAGGATGTTATTTTCTTAATGAATAAAACTAATTTTAGAAATTAGAAAATAAAAACCGTTGTTGCATTTGATTTTTCTTCATATTCCTACACTTTTTAATAAGTTGTCGTAGTGTTAACTAGTAACTTGTTGGTCCAGTTTTAAGGACCGGTCCTTAAGACAATCAGACGTACAGTAATAGAACTGATTAAACAGAGAATAAATAATGTTGAGAGACGTCATCAAGGACCGAACGTGGTTTTGCGACTGATATACACGACTTGACTGAATTGGACTGAAGTCTTCCCTTCTAAATAAGGACGGACACAACATTAGTGTTAACGTCTTCCTCTGAATTAAGAATTATAGCCTATCTTGGGTCTAAATAAATTTAAATGTAATAATATTTTTTAATGCACAAATAATAATTTAAATGTAGAGAGTTCTCCACTTGATAACAGTAAATCATTTTAAAGGCAGCTGATAGTAACTAAGGTCATAATCAGTAATAATAGAAGTATTGATCCCACCTTCTCATCGCGCTCCTTTTTTTTCTTTACAAAAATAGTATCCTTAATTATAAAAAAACTGAATATACAATAGCGGACGAGGATTCATCTCGCACACACAAAATTAAATTAAATATCAGCTGTCGATAAGTATGCTTCTTTTCCCCTAGTCAGTGTTTTGAACGTTAATGGGTTGAATTGGAATAAACTCTTTTTTAAACTGTGAACAATTGCCAAAAATTATTCATAAATATTACCATAGTTGGAAAGAGTTTGTTAACGACCAACTGATTTTGGGGCTTCTAATCCCGTTTATTTTCGGAGAAAATAATGGTGATACAATAATGTTAATGACGTGATGGTAACCAACAGTTATATATGTGATGCGACAACATAAAAACAATCTTAAACAAAAATCATAATTAATCATTTTACATCATATATATAGCAAAGCCCAATATTTCATAGACATATTTGAGGAAATTATAGGCTTATTATTAGGATTTATGGGATGATTTATGGTACCCAATAATTTTAAGTATAGTTTAAAACCTTTATTTGGTTTAAAAGACTTTTATTAGCCCCAATATGGTCCCTTTCAAATAATATATCAATTTCTCATTTATTTGATGTGACGATTAATTTTGGTTACTATAAGTGCAATTTACAGCACATCCCAAAGCTCAATTTTTCATATACGAATTTTAATTAATTATAGACTTATTATTCAAATTTGGGAAAAACTTACAATATCATTAAAATGACTGATGTAATTAAATAAGGCGTTATGAGATGAAGAAATTGTAACCTGTACAATCCGCTTATACAAGTTCCACCTTCTATACCAATAGATAAACAAGATTAATGAATCACAGGCAGTTTTTCGTTGTTTCCCAAGATAGTAAAGCCTTTACCATCATAAAAAAAGGTAGTATTACATACAACGGTTGACAGAGCATAATTTGATCTTCCATTACAACTTCCGAACATATTATAAGCATTAAAAGACCACAAAGAACCAAATATGCTGTTGTTAATATTATCTGTACAACAACCATAAGAATAACAAAATCCTTCAAATACATTTCCTATCACGTCGTTACATTAATTGTATCAGGTAACCCTTTGTACGTATAGAAATAGGGGGGTCATAATCAGTTGAATCAGTAATTAGATCATTCCACATCCACACACACCCCACCTAACTATGGAACTACTATTCAATAATTGTTGAGAATTGTTTAGAGGTAAATAGAAGGTGGTAAAACTAATTCGGTACGACTAGTCTACATATGCACGGCGCTAGTATCGCAGTACAATAATTATTATACTGAAAACATTATGAAATGTTAAAAATCAAAGCTTATATAGCAAGAAAATAATAACACGGAGTCATTTGAATTTTTTAATAGAAATTCACATTCCTCTTTGTAATTATAATTTGAGATCCTGTCAGGTTTTGACTAGATAGAGGGCGCTCTAGTAGCTATTACTGTACATAAAATAGTCTCTATAGATGAAAGTATTGTTATCCACGAGTATGTTGAAAAAATAAATATTAAAATGGGCACCCCAACAATTTGAAGAATGTTTGGGAGGAGAGCAGCTTAGCTGTCATTACGATTCATTAAATTAGCTTCATTTTCGATCCTCACTTCTACTCCTAGGATATAGACTTATAACTCCGGAACATATCTTCAGTACTACTCTTCGTCTTTCACGCACTAGTGATTCCTTTAAAATCTTATACTAGCGGTAGTACTCCACATTTCCCAGAGTTATTAGGTGTCGACGAACAGACAAACTTTGCTAAATAATTCCCAAAAAAATCGTCAGTCTTACTCTCCGTTTTTCATGAGCAAACTAACACATAGCTGCTCAATCCTCATCAAGAATAACAGTTTGAGAGGGGGGAAATATTGTTAGCCAAGGAGTACTTTCGTCTCTAGGGTGCATCCTGGATGAGCTTGACCTTCACATGCACGTTGTTAAAATTTAGTCCTCAGCTCTTATTTAAGCAACACCTAAAAATGAATGTACATAATCCAAAGATGCATCCATACAAACTTTTCTTTAATAAAATATTGGCCAAGGTTGTAATATAGCAAATTTACGATTGATGTTTGTCTTCCAGCACGCTTTCAAATAGTGACGTCATAGAATGATTGATTGCGTGTTTTGTTATTTTTCAAAATCTGTCAGTCTTGGCCAGCAATCGGTAGGATACATCAATTTAAAAATTCTAGCAAGCCTATTCCATGATGGTCTAACCTTGTATTTCTACGAACCTTGATATAGACGATATATCTTCTAGAAATAAAGAATAATAATAACAGCTTTGGAAAATAATAAGCCTACATTCAGGCTCCAATTACAAAAAGTGGACAATCTTCCATTGTCATTTTATAAAGACCTTAATTCAGAATACCGATGAGGAGAAAAGAAGCAGATCAAGAAAATACCAACTATATTTTTGTGTGTACAAGGTAATGCCGTGCTATACAACAAATGAGTACCATTGGAATAAAGACACAAGATATTATGTTCATTATTAATACTAGGGAATTGATCAACAAGAGATACTAATAAGACGTTCGTTAGAGTCCCTAGACTATTATTATCACACCACGGAGTCAGAAAGTTCATCGAACTCGCAAGAATTGTATATGTACATATATGAATAACAAAAAGAGTTACAAAGCAAAGAAATAATACACTTAGTGTGTTGGCATGCCTAGGTCGAACCTAACAGTACATATACTATAACCAGCAACGTTGCTGTAGGAGAGAAATGTAAGAGATCAAAAAGAAATTATCATTCAATACACAGGAGAAACAAAAAGACAGATAGAGTTAAGAAAAAATAAAACCATCAAATCTCTTTTGATTCAATTAATCTTTTTCGGATTTAAATATAATTTGTTTTCCCGTTTCCATTTAAATATATATAAATCCGCTATTAAATAAACCTATCTCTGTTCCACCTTACCCCAGCTTTATTTCTTATAAGAAGAAGATGAAGAATAATAGAGGCATTAGTAGATTTTGTATGTAGATCCATATTCAACTAGAGGGGTTATGTTTATTTTTTATACATAATTTATTCTTTTTTCCCTTTCCACGCTTGTCATCTATTCTAAAGAATGCTACAAACTATTTATTAAAGAAAAAAAGATTAAATCCTTTTTTGTTTTACCTGCAAAACTGCAAAAAGTAATTACAATTAAAATGATTAAGGAAATACTCCTTCGCTATTAATATTAACAAACAAAAACCCTACTTTCAAAAAAGTGGGGATTACGTAATACACGCATGGAGAAATCAAATCTATGCAATTACCTATTCATAGATACAAATATATGTATGTACATAAAACCAATAGAAAATCTAATTAGGAAATAAAGGACTTTTATGAGGCTTTCATGTATGCTTAAGAAGGATTTATCCTTGGATTAACACACACGAATCTCCATGATAACAAAATGTGTATATGTTTTTACATATGATTATATGTTATATTAGTAAATACTTTATTATGTATCATCAAGGTTTTTGTGAGTGACTATACTACATACGTGTGTGAAAGAGGAAGTGGTGAGGGGAACGTTTCGAAAAAAAGAGGATTGTGTTCGTCAACATGGGATTAATGTCAGAGTAAATTACTATAATTCAGGGAGAGGGGATGAGGATGTGAGCTACAGGAGGAAATAAACTAATAAACTCCTTAAAAAATTATAGCCGATCCAAAACTATCGAGAGGACCTTAGAGCCTCCACATTTATTATCCTTATGATACTTTACAGGAGTGTAGTTTAGCCAAGGGTGGTACTACTACTCTCCAACGAAAGTCTTAGGGGCGCACTATCCAAAAGGATTTCGAGAAAATGAACTCCTAAGTTTTTAAAATACGCAAAATAACTCTGATCTTATAAATAATATAATCTGAAGGAACGACGGTTTTAAGGACTAGTCATATGAACTGATTGGATCGCTCCGAAGACTGGATCGAATGAATAAAGACTGACACAACACTACACATATTTCCTCATTCATTAGAAGCGTTGCAAATCTTAAGCATTTTTAGCGTGCGTCTTGTTATGTTGTTGACAAACTAAACAGTGTTCTTTTAAAACTTATTAGGCTGTTATTATTATACTTTCATTCTTGAGGAGAAAACTTAAGAGTATAAAGTTTAACCACGAATGTCTGCTCAAGAATGACGTAGGGTAACAGTGCGGGTGGTTTGCTCGGGAATTATAAGTGTAAGTCTTTGTTGGAATCTGAGTAGAATTGAGGATCGACATCGGAGTCAATCCTACTCAGGTCTTTTCTAGATACAGACTGGTGTTTGTATTTATTTCATTCCTCTCATAGCTGGTTGCAGCTAATCCAATGAAACGTCATGAGACCAAAGCTAATCTTCTCTCAAACATTTTTCAATTGGTCAGGGTTACCATGTTAATTTTTGGTTTCCTTTTTTATCATCCCAAAAACGTTAACGATCAGAAGTAATATTATCTATACTTAAAATATAATGAATCCAACCTTAGTAAAGGAAAAAACCAGACCAATTGTTGTTATTTCGTTTTAGTTTTTGTACAGTTATTTTGAGTGTAATACAAAATTCAACCCTGTTATGAAATACAGGTATCTATTCTCTCATATTATGCCGCCCATTAAAATTTGCAATAATAATGAAGGAAATGAGCCGTGAATCTCCTCAATGAACCCCATTTGATGAAGATAGAAAAAGAAAATACCTGGAAATTAGTATTCAAGTTCAAGAAACTTTTATGTCGTTCTTAGTGTAAATGGGTAGGAATGAAAGCTACATAATAAGTATGTTCGGGAGTGTCATGATGCGATGGAAAATGATACTCTTATTTGAAGTAAAGACCATTAATAACATCTGTTATGTTTTGTCGTTATAGTAATAGTCCATATCGCTTTCATCTGAAGAGATTAAATGAAACAACATTTCTTCTTAGTCTAAGAAAAACAAATAAATTCATAAATTAACTGATCAAGTCACAATTTACCCTTTTTAGACATGGTGGGTGACATAAAGCGTCTGTTCCACTCAGATGTACATATATTAATCTGTTTTGCATACATACAGGGAAACTGAATAGAAACCAGACATTATTATTCAAATGAATATAAGATATATGTGGACTGTCAACACAAAAGCAAGCTAGAATCTCAAATTGAACGTGTATGGCCTACATTTGAATTATTCAAAGAACCTTATCAGGGCCAATATACACTGGCAAGAAAAAGTTTGGGAAAAAATACTTTTTCGTCATTTTCATCAATGTTTATGACTTAATCAATATTTTTTACTTCAACCCGATGATAATTATTATCAAAAAATAGATACATCTCCTATTTTTCAATTATCTGTCGGTAAAAATCCAGCTGTTTTGGAAGTGGAAACGCAATGATTTGGGGTAGTTTTGGAAATTGCAGAGTTTGAAACTTATTTTCGATCCTAGGATTACTGAAGCAGAATGTTTCTCTATCCTGAAGACTCAAGCCATTCCTTCTGGATAGATATAAATTGGAAGTAAGTTTGTTTTTTAACAAGACAACGACCCAAAACATACATCCAAGCTATGCAAAAACTTCTTGGAAAATAAAGAAGCCTCTCACAGCTCAATTTCCTGAATTGAACACAATAGAGCTATTGTGGGAACACTTGGAGAGAAAAGTTCGGAAAAAGTGCCCCAGAAGTAAGAATGAGTTGTGGAACATTTTGTAGAATGCATGGAATGATATCCCACCTCCCTATCTTGAAAAACTAACAACAAGAATGCCAAAAGTATGTAAAGCAGTTATGGTAGCAAAGGGAGGATTTTTGATGAAGCTCAAATTTGAACAAAAATACTTTGATTTTTACAAATAAATGTTTATACTTAGTGTATTTATTACCTGAAGATAAAGTCATAGGTAGTTAGAAAAATAAGCAAAATTCCATTATTTTCCAATCTTTTACTAGCCAGTGTATGTTTTTTAAATCAATTAAAGGTTTTTAACTAAAGCCGAAATTCTTTGGTATATATACTCATCTCAGAAATTTGAATAATAAGCCTATAATTGACCGATATATGTCTTTGAAATAAGGGGCTGAATGTAATCAAATGGAGATTTCTACCTTTTTTAATTACTGTTCAAGCTTGTTTTTGTGTTCTTCATGCTGTTTGTTTCAATTCTTCTCTACTACCAACAACACCATTCCTTCAACATTTTTTTACGGAATATACCTTCCTACAAAAATGTTCAAATAAACATACATAGATTTTATAAATCCCCTGCCCACAACCCCGTTCTCTTTTCGTAGTAGGTAGTTGTATGAACAATAACAAAAATATATAATCTCATAGTTGCTGAGGTAAACACGCGGTAAATCTTCATTGGATGACGCGATGTAGCAACAACACTTTTATATAGGTATATTTAACAGCAGGTAAACAATACCATGCATAATAGTGCTATGATAATTGTACATAATATATGTAGCTACGTGTGAGTTAAAGCACTAATAGAGAAAGAGAAAAGTCCAGTGAAGCACAACAAAACTTTTCTGGCTGGGATTTAAGGTACTTAAATCCGTAGATGCAATTTGCAACTTGTATGAAAAAATTGTACAAGTTGCAACAATTAAATGAGATTAATATAATTTTAAATTAAGAAACTAGAGTACTTGGCAGGGATTGGGATGGAGGCACTGTCGCCTATCCCCAAAATAAGAAATTTTTGCTTTTTACTAGAAAATGTAATATTTGAGAAAAAAAATTATATTTGAAATATAATTTTTGAGATTTTTTGAGAAAATTTACGAATTTTTGAGATTAGTTCCTTAAATTTTTTTTTGCTGTTAATAATGGCTGTAGATTTTTGAATTTTGTTTGCGAAAATTTTAATATTTGTAATGTTTTTTCAAAAATTTAATATGTAAAATTAAATTTCAGAATTTTTTTTCCAAAAAATTCAAAAACCAAGCTCCCCCCCCCCCAAAAAAAAAAAATATGTATCCTGCAGACTCCCCTGTAAAGCAATGACAGAATAGTCTTTAGATTTTCGAGACAGTCATTATATATTTTTTGATGAAAATTATCCTTGGATAATAAGTACCCATGGATTTGAATCGGCTCAATACTGCCGATTCCATCAATACTTATCCGTACTTATTCATGTAAATTATTAAACAATATATATAAATAAATACTTCTAGTTGTATTATTTCAAATGGTCAACCAATAAAAAGAGGTGAGGATCATAGTCAAAGATGGAAAAAATTGTCTAAATCCTCGTGAGTGTAAATCAAAAAGAAAAGTATATTTTGGCAACTTTGATAGACAACTTATCTACTGAAAAAGATCACTAAATAAAGTATAGCACTCCTTACTCACTAATACGTTTCCATTTTCAAGACAGGGAGAAATAAATATCCTGTAGGCTACTAAAAAAATACT
This sequence comes from Lepeophtheirus salmonis, assembly GCF_016086655.4. Taxonomy (NCBI): domain Eukaryota; kingdom Metazoa; phylum Arthropoda; class Copepoda; order Siphonostomatoida; family Caligidae; genus Lepeophtheirus; species Lepeophtheirus salmonis. The sequence goes on along the minus strand of NC_052138.2, from coordinate 14,203,716 downwards.
TTAATTTAAATGTATGCAGATTTGGACAATTTCCACGTCCCTAGTCTTAGTATATTTATATCTTTTCTGGGCTAAACCTAATCTATAAAATGTTCCAATATTAAAAAAGGAAATATTTTTGTTATTTTTTTATGAAATTCCTTTATACATAGTAAGGAATCGGTTTATGAATCGGTATCGGAAGGGTTACATCTAGAATAAATAGGCATTATGTAGCATATTATAAAGTTCAATTGCCCATAGTTAATTACTCATGAATATGGAATTTTAACAGATTGAAAGGAAATGCTAGCATCAATTAATAGTTGGTAATTAAAATGACTGACTGGGCAATTAAATAGGGGCTAGAAACTGAGTTATAAATTTCAACTTGTACAAAACATAATTTACGATGGATTCCGTTGATTCACCATATAATTAAAGAGTGCATTTGCTAAGAAAAAAGTATTGTGTGCCATTTAATGACTACCATGTATGTAGTAATAACGGTTTAGAGAACTACTCTTCCCTACCTACCACATAACCAAGTCATAAGTAACACATGCAAGGCATGAAATATTCTTCTTTTTTTATTTATTTTTTTTGTTTTACAAAATGCGATCGACGACCTTGGATACAAATAACAGGGTTTATAGGGGGATTCTACAATACGAATGAAAATAGAATAAGTTAACAACCATAAGACTAATAATTTCTTTTTAGACCGTTAGGAATACATTTTGCAAATGTTGGCGTATCTAACAAGTATGGATATAGACTGGCAGATGGCACATATATTTCAAATATGTATTATTAAAAAACTGAAGGAATCTTAGGAGAGAACATTATATCATGTGTGTGGAGTAACTGAAAAGCTCTAATAGGTTTTTTGATAAGAGGGACTCTATAATAATAAGTCCGGAGCTCTATGTATATTTGAAGATGGGATAGTGATTTGAGTTCCTACTTTATGCAATATGGCTCGGGTGGTGATAATAGGGAGAGAGAAGCAATGGAACTTTTTTTGGTATTATATATCATGGGGAGAGGATTGTAGGTGATGAATGAAAACATTGAATATGTGAATGACCATTTGAAAATGTTTCAAAAGGAATCTCATTTGAATATACTAATATCATGATAATGAACTATTTTATGGTACAATGGATCACTGCGGATCGGAGTCACTCAGTCGTACATAAATAGACAAATACGATATATATATATATATATAAACTACTCAAAGATGAGGAATGAAGTAGGAAAATGGCTCAGAACACATACCTGCTCTTTGCATCCCTCGGGTAGATTCTTCAACTCCAAGGCTCTTCCAGAATGAAATTTACGTTTAATGTCCCGTATTCGAGAGCGAAGGGATGTGGAAGAGGAGTACTGTTCTCCGTGCCCATTAGACCAGGACTCATTCCCTTCGACACGATTAATGACCTCACTTGCCCAGTGATTATGTCCCACAGTGGCCGACACGGTGGCACCCGAATCTGAAAGGAGTTTCCCTCCCTCGGGTGGAGGAAGAGAGGATGAGGACAGAGGAGTCGTCGCCATGAGTGTCACACAAACACACCACTACTACAACAAAAACAACAACCACTCACTCACAGATGAACGTAATGAATCAACAACACACTACAAACAACAACATGTAAGAACAACAACATTAGCAAAGTTCCAGCTGCTCTCTCTTCAAAACGATCATCAGTTGTACCACTGCTGCTCGCTTCTAGTATTCAACTCACTAATACAATATATAAAATGAAAAAGACTGAAGAATAAAAAAAGAAGAAACAGAAGAAGTTGTGTGTTTTTTCCCGCGCGTTACTAATTCATGTCTCATTTTATGTCCGCTCCCGCTTCTTCTTCTTTTCAACTGCAGTGTACATACCTACTGCTACTACAAAAGAAGAAAAAATGACGACGGACACGCTCGCTTCAAGCTGTCGACTACAATAAGCAGCTGGATTTCCCGCCGAACGGCGCCCTCCTTCAATAAAGAAAAGTATGAACATACATACAATAATATATAAAATATTCCCTCCAAGAATATTGTACAATTTGTAGTACGTACGCTACTTTGGAGTGCAATAAAATAATATGTGGTGGTGATGGTGGAGGAGTAGCCATTTTTTAATTGTTAGACCGGAATGGTCAACACAGCTGTTGCTTATGCTGTATGCAGTAGAGAAATTCAATTTGAATAGAATAGTGATGCAACGGTAATATATTTTAGGTATATTATTGGAGATTCAGTCTTAATAATGAACCACTACTCCTCTACATAAATTTTGTATATTTATTTCTAACCTCAATTTTTAACAAATTCTATTGAACGTTAAAATATTTCCTCTTTGAATATTATTTATATTTTGTTATTCTTCTTCTATGTACAGAAGAACATGGACTTTCCCATAATTTTTTGAATAATTTAGAAACCAGTTTCTTTTATGATTAGTTAAGCATGTTGTTCAACAAAGTTGAGGAAGGATTCCAGCTCATTGTTTCATATACCATAGTTTGATGTCGAATTGGAGCCGTGATGGAATTAGTAATATAAATATAATATTTTTATAACTTTAAACAATGGTCTACAATCAGTCAACAGAAGAGAGTTTCCAAGATGCAATAAGATAAGGTTGCGTGATATGATGTTGTGCTGTCAACTATGTTTTTAATTAGTAGTGATGTGCTGAGAGCTGAATTTTACTTCATGAATATTTTCAAGTTTCTAAAAAAAAATACTCGAGCGTACTCATTACTCACCCTAACACTTTTGCTCGCTAAAAAACTCGTTATACAAAAAAAGTCATATTTTTTAAAGAATTATTGAAACTTGTAATATAAAAATTGTTTCGCAATTAATTTTCCAAGATTCACTTAAAAATTAGTTTACTCTAAGATGTAACTTCTATTTAAACAAAGAAGGTAATGGTAGTTACTAAGATAATATTCTAGTGCTGAAATACTGCAAAAGTAACACTCAGCTTTTTATGCCTGCTTATCAAGTTTTTTGTGTCGTTTTTTATTTAGTTCATAAAACTCGAGTAGCAATTTTCGAGAATACTCGTTGCACATCACTAATAATTAGTGATGAAAATCGTTTGTATTTTTTCAGCTCGCCCGTTGTTTTACAATTTGTAATCTGAAAGAGTAAATTTTTTCTTATCCTGAGCTGTTGTCGTTATTATTTCATTCTTGAGGAGTGAACTACCTATCCTACTACATTCAGTTATATACCAAATCTGATTGAACATTCATGTGTACTCATAAAGGACCAGTAACCTTGAGGATTTGTTGTGGAGTAATAATCATAATTTAATACATTCATAGCTATTAACAACAAATTAAATTTTTGAAAGAAATTAAAAAATTTAATGAAATTTTTTCGAAAAAATTATTTCAAATATTAAATTTTTTGAAAAAAAATCTAAAAATCCACAACTAGGCACAACACATTCAATTTTGTGGGGAAAAAATTTTCAAATATTAAATTACAAATAATATATTTTTTCAAAAAAAATTTCAAATATTAAATTACAAATAATATATTTTTTCAAAAAAATTTCAAAAATCCCCAGCCATTCACAAGAAATGTAAATTTCCAATAATTCTTTGTAAAAACATTTAAAATATTAAATCTTTTACTATGCTGCATAATTTGCTTGAATGACGAAAAAAGTTTCGAATAATTTTCTAGTAAAAAGCAAAACTTCCTTAATTTAGTAGGAGCTATAGCCCCTTCCGTCCCTCACCCCTGCGTACGCCTCTTTACGTCCTTTTTTTTTTGTCAGGGTTACCATGTTAATGTTCGGTTTCTTTTTTTAACATGCCCAAATTACACACAATTTCATCATTATATACAATATAGTTATGTTTTTACTGACGCCATAAAATGCATTGTATTTTAAGGAGACGCCATTTTGGTGGTTTAAAGTTGAAATTTGTACTACATAAAATGGACAAATTTCCAATAAATCTTGATTAAACACCATCACATGGCTTTACGAATAGAAGAAAACTTAATAATTTATATTAATTTATGCTACTTGATGCCAATGATAATGATTTCAATAAAATCAAAGTAATATGTACATAGGAAATCTCTAAATTTGTGTTATTATTATATTCTTTTGATAGATTAGTGGCAAAAAATGTAGGATAATTGACAAAAATATCTTATTCTTTCCGTTTTAATGGTTCATTTTGATCTAGAATATGGAAATAAGATTGCATTACGATGAACTAACATATTTTTAATAATACATGTTAGTGTAAGATATTTTATAAAACTAGGCAATGGAGTAGGAGCGTGCGCAGGGGTAGATTGGAGGGGTTGTAGCCCCCCTCCCCCACCAAAAAATAAAATAAGAAATCTTCTTCTTTTACTAGAATATTTTTAAGTAAGGATCAATTTGTTAGTTTTTCGATTCTACTCAAATTGAGAATCAATCTTTAAATAATGTAAAATAGAACCTTAGTCTATTAAATAATTCTTTGAGTTGGTTCCATTTCATAACAGAACCTCATCAAATTAAAAAAATGACTTAATGTAGGTTTAAGTCTTAAGATCATTCCTTTAACATAAAAGACGTCCCTGATTTTCGGGACAGTCCCTGCTTTGGTTGATCTGTCCCAGGTTAAAGGTTTCGCCAAAAATATCCCTGATCTTGACACTGAAGGGGAGAGGGGATATGCACCGACTCAAACCCCAATGCATCCCCAGGGAAGACGTCATGTAACGTACAAATACATCAGTGACAACATCAACAATTCAGAGGCGGTAAATAGTTACCCTTAACAATGAAGTTGGACAGAGGTTATGTTTTTGCAATATTTGATGGTCTGTTGGTCACCAAGATTATGGCAAAAGTTAGAGATCGGCTTTGATCAAACTTAGTACGAAGATTATAAGTCGATTTTTCGCGGAGGAATAGGCTAAGTAGAACTATGACCTATGGCCCTTCCCTATTGTCTGTATCAACTCCACCAAAAATTGACCTTATATATGATACCAGTAAGAAGCCATTAAGTTTTGAGAAGTCAATGTTGAACGTCAAGGTCAAAATAGAACAAAACTTTAAAAATACATAATCAACCATAACTTTGGAACATATTGAAACAGAGCTCAAAGTGGTGTATTTATGTAGTTTTAATAAGGATGTTTCATTAATATTATTTATATTGCTTTCAAACTATTAATTTTGACGAAACATACAGATTTTTATACAAATTTTAAAAATTATATTATACTTTATTTTTTCAAAAAAGAATAAATATTATTAATTTCAAAATGAAACCAAAAACCCAAAATTTGACAACATACATTCATTTTTTAAAACAAACTTCGTCTTCTTGACAAATTTTGCAACAAGATTTAAGTGACGGTATAGCAGCGTATTACAACTCTTATGCCACGCGGGAATTTACGGGCATGTTTGTAGCATTACCAAATCTGAACTCAGACAGCCTGGTAATTGGCAACTCATCTAAACGTTTGCCGGTCGAGAAAAAATCAGTAAAACGCTGCAGTGACTTTACTTCTTAATCGATTTTGTTAACATTTTCACAAATATCAACATTATAACATAAATTTGGCATTCAACTATTAAAATCACGTCTAGCTCAGACCACACGTTCACAACGTCCCCGGAAACGTACTACTGCCTTTTTGACCGTTCCACTGGATAAAGTCCGGAATGCCTTCATTATACTAGCTCTCAGGGGTATTGTGGTGCTGTAAGGACCTTCATTAGAAACCTGTACAACATTACCCCAGGCAAAATAGTCTAAACGGTTAAATTCCAACGAGTTAGGAGGCCAAGAACTCGTCGAGACCTAAATAACATTTTCTTAATTTAAGAAAATTGAGTGTTCGTATACTGGTGTGATAAGGTGTTCCGTATTACTGACAGATCCAAGGTTGGTCTTTCATGATGCTACAGATCCAGTGAAGTACTTTGGTTGCGTAGAACACTGATGTAGACCTTGCCATTGACCTTTAGACCCTGCTTGAAGATTAAAGACGGCTTTACGTGACCATCGGTGCTAACTTCACCAAGAACCATAACTTGCTGTGGGTATTTGGCCTTTACGACGTTACTTAGTTACGTTATAAGGGCTTTTTGCGAACCACCTATTGTCCCTCAAGTTATGCTTCTGGTTTTGACATAAATTTTTATTTATCTGAGAAGAACCAAACAGGACCTTTCTGAGGAGGCTTTTGTTTTAGCTTGATCAAAGATTGGGTTCGTGTGACCCTTTTCTTCCTGATTTATGGTGTTAGAATATGTCCCTTGCAAAATGCATAGCTGGTGTACCGTAGGGTCTTGATTGATGACACGATTGACAGTAGAACGGTACAGTACGTCTATGCTGTCAGTGATTGCATTCATTCATTGGCTGGGATTCTTCTCTTTTTTTTTTTTTTTTTTTTTTTTTCCTTAACAAAACAGGACTCTGGACGATTTTGGCCGAATGTGGGTCACATGGCTTACGGGAAATCAGTGAGTCTTCACTATCCTTATAGACACGTTTTCTGATTATTTTTCAACGAAGCTAGTTGTACACCAGACCGCTTTAGCCATTTTTCCAAGGATGACCATATTTTGGTATCCAAAAAAAAGTGGATGTAAAGGGTAATTCTTATAAACGTTTGCAATTTTATCTTTAAACTTGTGTTAATATAAACACACACTAAGTGATACATTGTAAGTCCAGTACGAATGTCACTCTACAAAGACAGTTGCACAATATACTTTCTTACGACAACATACTTGTGTCTTTTTTTAATCAGGAATAAAAACGTTGTGCACTTTTGTATATTTTGTGGAATTTAAATGATAAAATAGACAAGGCGTTTTGTTATTGAAAAGAAAAATGACTTAACTTACAAAACACTGGACATATACTAATTTATATTATAGGTCTTTCGACACTCCGGACAGAATGCAAAAAGAGGAAATATCCGAGGAACAGAGGACGGTTGATCACCATTACGTCACCAATTACATGAGTCTGTATTTAAAGTGAGTTGGTACCTGTATTCAAATTTCAACAACAATGATTTCAAAAGGATGCGAACTCTTGAACATACCCCTTTGATAAGATGAAATGAATGGCTCAGTCTTGTAAACACTTCTTCATCTCTTTTATGTTTTTTTTCTGTTTCTACTATACATATTTAATTTATTTCCCTGGAAAACATTCATATACAATATAAAAATATCTTATCATTAAGAAGAGAGTTACGGAAAATCTCAATAAAGTGTTCCTAATTCTCCTTTCGTTATTTCCTCATTTGGATTGATTGACGTATAAAAACACGAAATGGATGTAATCGATTTTGATGGGTACTGTTATTGTTATTGATCAATAATTATTCTAGAAACAAAACATAATTGAGTGACAGAAAAAAGTAGAATGTCAATCTTTTGTTTACACTAATTTTTATTAAGCCAAACATACGAAAATGCATAATACTTCTAAATATGTGAACAAAACAGGGGCGTTCACAGGGGGTGCACTGGAGGGGCTTTAACCCCTATCAAATTAAGGAATTTATATTTTTTAGTAGAAAACTTTGTATTCCAAAAAATTTAATTTCTGTAAATATCAATCATTTTTTAAATTTTTTCTCCAAAAAATTTAATACTTGATATTTTTTTCTAAAAATTTTATATTTTAGATTGAATTTTCGAATGTTTTTTCGATAAAAGTTAATTTTTTGTAAATGACTGTTTTTTGAATTTTTTTTTCCAAAAATTTAATATTTGAAAATTTTTTCCAAAAAAATTAATTTTTAGAAAAAGGCTATGGATTTTTGAATCTTTTTGCGAATAGCTGTGGATATTTGAAATGTTTTTTGAAAAAGTTTAATTTTTCAAAGTTTTTTCTAAAAAAATAATTTTTGGATATTTTTTTTAAAATGCGAAAACCTAGTCCAAATATAATCTTAAGGGCGTCCCTTAAAAAAAACTCTAAATGCAAAATAAAAATAGCTACAATACATACATTTCTTATAATGCGTGGCAATCAGCCTGTAGAAGTAGTAGCGGGGTGAACGTGGTTCAATTGTAGATGCAAGATTCTAAAATTTTCTTGGAAATACATTCAGTCGCTATTACGCGTGTGTAATTTGACATCTTTTACTCCAGGAGTTGAGTGCTAAAAACGAGCGTGTGTATTCCACAAGAACTACGTGTTATTAATTTCCTTATTAGTTGTTATAATATATTATTAAATGCTAAGTCATTCATTTATCATCGTTTCATTTTCAATACTCATTGTAGAACTGGATACCGATCAAATAAAAATAAAGAAACTAATTCGAAAATCACATTACATGGCTTCCTAACTAATATATGTAGATATGATAAATAAATGGAACATAGCAATTCCAAGAACTTAGGCACAAGGTATTATACTCGTATACTTTACATCGGAATTAATTAATTAAATTAAAGAGTATATAATTATTTTCTCAACTTTGTATTTCTTTCAGATGGCAAATCAATAAATATAAAAAATCCAGTTGTATGTTCCCTTCAGTTCACAAATAATGATTTTATAGACCAAAGCTTAAATACTTACCAAGCTTTAAAACTTTGATTATTGAAGAAGGGTGCTATTCCTTCAAAATTTCCTGGTCCAAGTTATTTTTCTATAATATCCCTCAAGTGTAGAAATACAGAAAAAAACAACGGCAGCTAGTTGAAGAATATCAAAAAATTAATCATATGCACTAGGAATTGATAAATTCCGATTATTAAACTTGGATGAATTAAAAGAAAAAATTAAAGAGTACAATATTCCATCAAGTACATATACTTTTTATTTCCGAAGATACTTCATTAACGTACTTCCTTATTGAGACACCAAGTTTAGGTAATTCAATTATCTTTTGATTTTTAATATAAGCATTTTTTTAAGAGCTCCAACTATTGTCTTTAGTCTGGTCATAGACTAGAACCTAACATTTGAAATGTATAAGGAAAATAAACTACTAGCTCTATCCGTAGTGAGCCATTTAGAGCCTTTAAAAAAAATACGTACCTCGTCCGAAGTATTGAAGATTTTAGCAACTCTGAGGAGTCTTGAAACAAATTCCAATCCTAATCCAATTAAATACATAAATAGAAAAAGTTGAAGCTATTTTGAATATTCTTTCAGATGTTGAGGATGATATCGCTAAATCAATCAGTTTTCTTATGAAACAGTCTCTTTTGGTATTAAAACCTAACAGAAAACTATTCTCCTACTCTTTTGACTGTTGCTTCTGCATGGGAAAATATTTCACCCGCTAAATACATGTTTAAAGAATGCCTTCTTATATTACCAACGGTACGTTATTTGAAGGATTTATTATCTAATTTGAACGTTAAGCCAGGGACATAATTAGAATCATATAATTATATAGAAACCAGATTCAAATCAATACAAGATAAAGATCATAAAGTATCTATTCTCATTGATGAAGTGTATGCCATGCAAAAAATTGAAAAATCCATACTAACAATTATTTGTGATGAGGGTCATTCCTTTGTAGAATTTTTTCGTCATATATCAAAAAAGCTCTTTAATGTAATTATGAAAAATTTTATATCTATAATTAATGACTCAATACATTCCAGTAAAAAGCTAAAAGATATATTTAAAGGGAAAAATTGTCCTTCATCCAAAAAAAATTCTAAATTATCTTCCAGTAACTTATAGTGGTAACACTATTAATTGATTTGTCATGTCGTGCCTAGTTTTAGTAAAACATATTCATATTCAAAAACGTAACTGTTCCTTCACAAGTAATTTTTAAGACAACTAGTAGAGTTGAGAGATAAGCTCGAGTGAAGTTGAGAGTCTTTGGACACGTGAGTTAATGAGTTTCAAGCCTTGAGTCTTATTAAAATTTTAACCTTGTCTACGAGCTCTAGTCTAGTTAAGAGTATTTTACTTCCAGTTCTGGTCAAATCTTAAATTTCTTTTTTCTACTCCAAATAGAGTCCTCCTGGAGTTTGAAGTCCCAATATAATAAGAGCTCAGTGCAACTAGTGTTGAATTGAATTGAAAGATAAGCTCGACGGAAGTCTCAAAAGTAAAGTCCAATATAATACCACTCCAAGTCATTTGCGAGTTTTTGGGTACGTGAGTTAGTGAGCTTCAAGCATTGAGTCTTATTAAAATCTGAACCTTGTCGATCTTTACGACGAATTCTAGACTAGTTCCGAGTCTTTCATATTGAGTCCTAGTCAGATCTGAAATTTCTTTTTTCTAGTCCAATCGATTCCTCCTGGAGTTCGAAGTCCCAATTTAATCAGAGTTAACTACAACCATTGTTCGAGTTTCCAATTCTGATTAGTGAGTTATAATTATAATTAATTGATGACCAAATAAACTGAATAATATTTTCTTCACTTCTATGTATTGAATGAAACTAAAGAAAACAGCACGCACTTTTAATAGGTTGCGTGAACCATTCAAGTCCTGTAGTAAAAGATGTCTTCGTCGTGTGTATAGTGAGAACCTACGTTTGCATCGAAGCCTCCTTTTCGAATTGGCTGTCTATGATTGCCACAGATGGAATTTGTGTAAGAACGCAAGAAAAAGGCAGGAGCAAGACATATAAATAGTATTACTGAATTAAGAGCCTTGTTACTATCACCTGTCGGTTATATGATTTTGGAGGGAATAAATGAATTATTGCTATAAAGAGGAGAACCTTCTACATTTCAAATAGCTTTAGTGATTGAAAAGTATTGTAATTATACACTGACAAGAAAAAGTTTCGAAAAAAATACTTTTTCGTCATTTTCATCAATGCTTATGATTTTATGAATATTTTTTAATGTAACACCATGAAAATTATTACAAAAAAATACATCCATAAAATATTTTTTCAATTATTTGTCTTTAAAAATTCAGCTGTTTTTGCCAGGCTTCATTTCTTATGTAATGTTTCTCTCTGGCAAGTATAAGAGATTGATAGTTAATTCCTTCAGAATGGTTATCATTCTATCCTGAAGACGCAAGCTATTCCTTCTGGACAGAGATTAATTGGAGGATGTTTTTTTCAATAAAACAACGACCTAAAACATAAATCAAAGCTTTGCAAAAATTTATTGAAAAAAAAAAAAAAGTATCTCACATCATATCTATTATGCAATGGCCAGCTCAATCTTCTTATTTTAACCCAATACAGCTATTGTGGGAACACCTTAACAGAAAAGTTCGGGAAAAGTGCCCACAAGTCAGTTGAGCATTTTGAATAATGTTTTGAAGGATATCACACCTACCTATCATGAAAAACTAACAGAAAGAACGCCCAAGTCTGTAAAGCAGTTATAGCGACGAAGGGAGAATTTCTTGGGTTAAGCTAAAATTTAAACAAAAATTCTTTAATTTTTTTACGAATAAATGTTCGTACCCATATTGAACCTTGATTTGTCTTCATTTTAATAGCCTAATTACTGTGCTAAATGATGATCAAGTCATAGGTACTTAGAAAGATAAGTGAAATTCCATTTTTTTTTGAAACTTTTCTTGCCAGCGTATTTAAATTCATATATATTTATATTATTATGCATTTTTAAGTCAATTTACACCAAAGATAGCAAGAATTATTCTTTCAGGGGGAGATTTTATAACAATCACAACTTATTACACAATAAAGAAGAAAGAGCAGACGCATGAACCGTTTTTCCTTTTCCAATCGGTAAACCAAGTTTTATCTTTACGTATATCCCTTCTTTAGTGGATTGTAACCCAGGGTAGCGTTCGAAATCATTAAAATGTAACCCAAAGAGAAACTGTTCAGGACCCGAAATCAATTGTTACATGGATCACTACGTTCAGGCAAACCAGGAGTACGACTCGACGAAGAACTGGAATATCTCAGTCAATTAGATCACTTGAGAACGTAGAAACAGTATGAGCTTCAACTTTGCGATCCCCATGACGTTCTGTGCAAAAATATGCCTCTGACCCTATACCATGGGGGATGTCATCTATCTGATATGACTTTCAAAGCTGTTTAAAACAAAACTTTAAATGTGTACTATCATTATGAAACAAAAATAAAAATTGCTTTATTGTCTTTTGGAAATAGAAAGATTCGCTGTTGCACCCTATGTACACATACGAAATCAAAGTACAAGATATTGTTCATTCCATATCTCTCAAAATAATAATTTGATAAATAACATATAATTAAAAAACAATTAAAAGATCAGAGCCACAAAATCGCTTTCTTTCCTTGCTTCCATTCCTCTCACTCTTAATTACTTTTGAATCCATTAACCTCATTGTATGATATTTAAAATAAAAATAAAACTACCAGACCAACTATTTGGCTTCACTCTATAAACCTACGCTTGAATGCTCTGATATCAATGCTATCTTCTTTATTCATAAAGCAAAGTTTGTATCCACGAGATTGTGTAGCTATAACTCAGTGCGTCATATTAAAAATTAGTGATGGGACGATTAATCGGAATCAGGAGCGGGAAAATAATGTTTAATTTGCTATTCCGACTCTGATCTATTATTATTTATTAATGGTTACCTAATTTTTTTCATTTCTAAGTAATGAAAAAAAAATCCCCCAAAATTAAAGAATTTTTGCTTTTTACAAAAAAAATTAACATTTGAAGTTAATTTTATGTGAACAGCTGTAGATTTTAGAAAAAAAAAATTACATTCACAATTGATTTTTGTGAATAGCTGTATTTTTTTCAAAAACAAAGGCACCAAAAAAGATATATAATCCTGTGGATACCCTGGTATAACTGTATTTTCTGTGACAGTTTGGGTCTTTAAATTCATGTGGAGTTAAGTGATGCTGACATAATTTCAAATTTTTAAAGATACAATTAGTAAAAAATATATATACGTAGTGTATAATAAAAGACTGTTTATGGCCCCTACTATTAAGCCATATTTTTATGTCTACTACAAGGCGGCTATTTTTTTTTTTTTTCAAAAGTTAATAAATGAATTGCCATATTTTTTATACTACTCTTTCGAATGCAATAAATAAGTAGTTGAGGCCACTAGATATTGATGTGATTATAGTTGTAAATTTTATCCACTTTCGGCACGTAAAAATGACATGGTGTTTGTGAAAAGAGTAGCTCAGAAAGGACAGATTGACAACTATAAAAAATATTACAAACTAGAAAATGCTTAGAATTTACAACCCCAGTCATGATTTTCACTGTCTACAAATAAAAACGAGATATTATTGTAAGGTATTTACCAAAAAGAAGATCCGGATCCGAAACTCAAAATTTCTGCAAAGCAAAAACACCTTCCAAGATTGATTAATACAAAGTTAGGACTCGTTACATCTCTATAAGAATGCTTTTACCAATATACATATAACTGGGGTGGTCTGAAAAATGGCGTCATATATTAATGACGCCTTCACTACGCAAGTACTTGAAAAAATGCGATTACCTGCTTGACTCTAGGTTTAAGTGCATATTTAAAATGTAAAAAAGTTGGTCAGTTTGTTGGAAATAGGGATAAAAGAATTCTCCCCAAAATTACAGAAGCATGGGCTGAGTACTCATCTCGTCGTGATCCATTATGTTCAATTATAAATTGAGTCTATTGTGTGATAATGACAAAAAAATAAGCAGTCTGCCTGCAGTAAGATATATATATTTTTTTTTGGGGGGGGGAGCTTGATTTTTGGATTTTTTCTTTTAAATTCAGAAATTTAATTAAAAAATCCATAGCTTATCACAAAAATTGGAAATTTTTTGAAAAAAAAATTTCAAAAATCTACAGCTGTTTACACAAAATTATTTTTTTGGAAAAAAATTTCCAAATATTAAATTTTTTCAAAAAAATTTCAGAATTCCATAGTTATTGACAAAAAATCAAATTTTTAGAGAAAAGTTTCAAAGATTCATATTTATTTACAAAAAAAAATAATTTTTAAAGTTTCAAAATCCACAGGTGTTTAAAAAATTAAATTTTAGGGAAAAAAACTCAAAAATCCATAGTTATTCACAGAGAATTAACTTTTTTGGATGTTTGGATATTGGGAGGGGGGAGGTTTTAGCCCCTTTAGCCAACCCCTTGCAGATGCCCTTTCTAAGTGACCTATACAATGAACACCTTAAAAAAGAGAGTTATTTGATAGAAAGGGTGATTAAGAGGCCTTAAAATGTAAAAATTAAGTTTAAATAATTATATTCTGGCATTTTATACTTCATTTCGTATTTAAATATCATCTTTTTACCTCATATTTATTCTTTTCTTGCCCCTATATCAGTGCAGCAGCCTTTCTCCCATATTTCATTGCTGAATCTTCTCTTCTTATTTTGTTTTCTCTGTCTGTTGGCTAATGCTCTCCTTATGAGTAGGATTTAATAGATCGTAAAGTCACTCTGTGAAGCATAAACATAAACAATTATTCACACATGAATAATGACGGAAATGCAATATTGTTGTTTGATTTAATATCTTGTTGTTACTCCCTCGTTGGTTTTATTTACCTTAAACATTTGGTTTTTTATGTGTGTGGAGAGTTGGAGGGGGAATCCAAATATGGGAATGATATTCATTCCCAGTAATACAAACAGAAAAAAGGAGCAAATCCATGTTTATTTATCTTATTTCATTCATATTAATATATTGATTGTACATTTAACATTGTACAACATATGTACTCATTCAATTCCTCCTTCAGTTCTACCCGTTTTCTTATCATCACAAGTTCGAGAGTCACAGCTTGATGAAAGACATTTTTTGTTGACACATCACTTATCAAAAAGTACTTTCCAAACAATTAATAAAGAAGATATTTTATAATTATACGGATTTCTCTTGTTGTGTGAGTAGTTATGTTATTACAAGTGATAGCTGAATTTACGAATACTGTAGTTTATAATATTTTGTGATGCCATTATTCTAAGGTAGAACAGAGTCCTTATACTGCAAGTCCAAGTCAAGTATCAATTCTTTGCTCATAAGTCCAAATCCTTTAACTTTTTCATTGTGTCCAGTTTGAGACCTCAGATTTATTTCAAGTAGATAGTTAAAGTTATCATGTTTTCATAGCTTTTCTTGAGTTATAAAAGTACTAATCTGTAACATAGTTGTATTAGTGGATTATTCTTTACTTTTGTAAGTTTTGTATTAAGGCACAATAATGAAACACGGGTATAGAATGCTTCCATGTAACGTCGGCATTGTAGATGACGGCCATTTTAGGAGCCTAAACATCCAAGCTTCATAACAATAAAATCCTTTTTTTTCCATTAACATTAAGGAAAATAGTGAACTATTGGATGTCAAAACTGGACCTTCCAATAAAAGAACTTAACTCTTACTGTCTATCTAAAATGTATCCTTAAATGCCTATGCAGAGTGTGCAAGCTATCTTTGCTGTGAAAATGATTTTTTTTCAAGCGTATTTTTCTCTCCAAATAGTTATCAGATTAAAAAAATAAAGCCAAACATTGAAAGCTTAATAAATTGTAATTTAATAAAATTGCCTCCAGTCTCAATCACAGTTTCTATACCAGGCCGAAAGCGCAAAATGGCCTTTGCCACTTGGTCCTTTAGCAAAACCAGAAAATCCTTCTTAATTCGACTGATAAGTTCGTCTTTGGTGTTGAAGAGTGTCTGGTTAGTTTGTAGTTCGATCTTCCCATCACATAAAAAACTATCGGATTCTGCAGGGTGTGGGCTGGAGGAGCATATGCCCCTCTCCCAAATTAAGGAATTTTTACTAGAACTTTTTTTTCGTCATTTGGAAAATTATGCAGCAGGCCAAAAAATTTAATATTTGAATTTTTTTCCCAAAAATTAAATTTTCTGTGAATGTCTATGGATTTTTGAAATTTTATTTCAAAAATTCAATATTTATCTTTTATTTACATAAGTGAATTTTCTGTGAATGGCTATGGATTTAAAAAAAATAAAATTAAGTTTTGGATTTTTTTTCAAAAAAATTCCAAAAACCTAGCCCCACCCAAAATATAATCTTGTAGACGCCCCTGAATATGTTCTATTATAACATCCAATTCTATTCCAGTTCTAAATTTAATTCGCCATGTCTATCCGGTTCGAAAAAATACCTCAAACCCACCTCTAATTTCTATGGATAAATTAGGGCTCTAATTTATGATAGTTTATTGCGCAGAAGTTGTCTGAATGGGCATCATTTACAAAAATAACAAATTGAGACACGTTTCTCATCTAAAAAAAAATGAGAACGGTTCTTGTTGTAGAGCAACATAATGATACCTACGCCCTACATATATCAAAAGCACACACATTTAAAAATACATTTATAATAATGAAAGAAGTCATTAAAATAAACGACAATATATTTTTTCTTCTTATAATTCCATTTTAAGTTGTTGTCGTTTAAAATACAAATAATAATAAAAAAATATAAATGGGCATACTCTTAGTTAATGAAAATGAAAGACAAAGAATTTGTCGTTTACATATTATATACATAGAATAATAGTTTAACAAAGTAAAATTGAAAACCGCAAAAAAGTACAAAGTGTCAACTTTTAATGAAAATGAAATTCTTGAAATATTTAGGTATTTCATTTTAATTAAATAATAATTATTTGAAAAAAAAAACACGACTTTTTAAATAATATAACTTTCTAGAAGACGTAGGTATCTTGAGGGCCTGAACGACCAAATATGAGTAAAATAAAAACTATTTTTTCATTAAGATTAAGGATATTTGGATCTCAAAATAGGACCACCAAATAAAAATAAATCTCTCTAAAAGTATGTTTTACTAAACAACTATCTGTAGTGACAAGATTTATTGAGTGTCAACGAAGAGACAAACGTTGTTTTAAGAATATCGATTTGCATTATATATCCCCCAACAAATCACTATAATTACTCTCAGTTTGTCATGACCATACTCTCACGTAGTTACTCAAAACTTGGATGTTCTCTCCTCAAGAATGGAAGAGTAGTGATAATAACTCGAGAAAATAAAAAATAAAGCATCGTAGAGGTTGACCAACAACAAAAAAAAATTGCAATCTAAAAAATGCTTAGGATTTACAACTATAAATGTATGTTCTATTTTTTATTTTTTTTAATATGAGGCACTGAGCTATAGTTTCACACGCTCGGTTTCAAATGAGTTTTCCTCAGAAAAATCAGGCAAACAAGGAGCGTTTGCAGGGTGGGAGGTTTGAGGGGCTGTAGCTCCCTCCCTCCAAAATCAATGAATTTTTGCAAAGTCATTCGACCAAATTATGCTGAAGAGGATAAATTTGAATTTTTGAAATTTTTTAGAAAAAAATCCTAAAACCAAAGACCCCTCCACTCCCAACAAAATATATACCATTCTGCGGACGCCCCTGTTTTTAATAATTTAAATTTGTTTTAATAATATAGAAGATAACTCTCCAAGAAATCTTCAGTGTTACTGTCCGTTTTTCATGAGCAATAGTTACACACGGCTGTTCTTAAAAAGGAGTCCTCAAACAAAGAGACAAACTTTGCTCTCATAATTTAGATATCAGATCCTAATATAATGTTAAATTCTTTTCTCCTAACCAGTGTTGCGAATGTTGATTGGTTGAATTATAAACTGTGAATAATTCTCAACAATCACTTAACAATTGTTTCATAGCCGTGAAGATTGAGCTAACTACCAACTGTTTTTGTGCCTTATTTCTGTAATGATAATGTTGTGTGGAATAACCATGCTTTACAACTGTTCATGTAGATATTGCTCCAAACACTAATTAAGATAAATAGAAATACTATGTTCGATATACATTTTTTGAGGGAATGTAGGCTAATAACCCTTAGCCTCTCCACTCTGCAAGCGCCCCTTTAGGATGAAAAGTAGATTATACAACAGCTGAAAAATGTTTACGGGAGTTTGTAAAAAGTTTTGGAGATACCGCAGTGTGGACTCGACATGGAGCAAATTCAAATTTTTGTCAACTGTTGATATTTCAGCTCTAGGCTAGACAAAAGCTATAAACCAAGTGAGAAGGTTCTTTGGCTATGTGCAATCTTTTTCCATGCAAGATGTAATTTATAATATACTAAAAATGATTTTACTTTATTGTTTATCTTTATAACGTACACAATTTTTTCTTCCCTTTCCAGAATTTTCCATGTTAAATCAATTCTAAAACTGAATTCATAGAGACTGCATAGTATACCTTTAGCGGACAAATAAAATATCACTACTTTGTACAAATAATGACCACGTAGTTTTCTTTTTGACACAGTTTTTGGATCGTTGACATAGTGGACTTGGATGATAAAGAAGGATAAAATATATAATACAGAATGAATTTTGTCAAATAATGACGTCGTACATAATAGGACAACTACTAGTCAATTTTGATTTCCCCCCTTTGTTTTTACAAAGTAAAGGTTGAGAGATTCAAAGAAGACTGCTATGTGGTATATGATTATAGTTATAAAACAAAGTCATGTTATGATCGATCCATCTATGCATGTGTGTTTAATACTCCTGTATACATACATAATATTTAAGTTTTTGTTCAGTGTTCCGCATCAATGATTTCATCATAGTGGTCTAACAGGAAAGTCTCACATTTACACATGATCTATGTTGTACTCAAATTAGAAATATCAACTTCTTGTTTTGGAACTTGATACTTCTTTAAAGCCTCATTCCAAGTATTAACTTCCTTTCCTTCTGGAAGGAAACTATATAGCTTTGTTTAATTGTATGTCTATATACGGGGTAGTAGATTGAAATCTAAACACTTAACAATTCAATAATTAATAAGGGTTGAGTGATTGAAATTAATTTATATTTCGATGTATTAAAGTATAAACAATAAGTATTAAAAAAATAAAAAAAAGTTCCCTAGCTTACGTACAAGTTGAGAAAATGACACTTGAACATCATCGACGAATTTCCATTCGCTTACTCCAAGGAGTTGTGCATCTCCAGGATCCCTTTCTACGGCGTCAACAATTCCCAAACTTTGGAGATGAAGAAGAACTCTGCCAAAAAGACCAAGCTGGGTGTTCATTTAAATGAAAAATTGAAGAGTGTGTATGAACATCCTAATTTTCTCCTAAATACTTTAATATCAAACTCTGTCTCTCTGTTAAAATAAACCTACAATTAAATTTATAGACAATTCTTTTCATTGTCAGTGGGCTACTTACCGAATCAGTTAATGAATCAAATAGATATTTTTTCCTCTGTATGTAGCATAATTACAGGCATTTTTCCACAGGCTACTATTTTCTAAAGGATCTTTGTCCGAAGGGCAATTGTCCTGCACGTAATCGTCCGAACACAGTAAATACGGCATCGTAATTCGAGTCATGACTATAATATGTTTTGTATATATTATGTATACGATAATTGTGTGGCACAAGGTGTTTGGTTGTTGCTTTACTCTCATAATCTACTCACATTTATCCATACTTTAAATGTTCATACATTGTGTGAAGATATCGTACTTACATTATTCTGATTTAATCGGCCTTGAATACATGACGTTCAAATGTAATAATATGGATTCTTATCTACTAGGTATATATACCATGGTACCACCATCAACATACCAACAGTGTAACATACTAAACCATAATTAACAACCATATCTATCAACTTTCATTGTATTAAGGAGTAATCATTTTTTGTACTGCTTTCTTTGGTCATAAGAAACAAGTGCTCAAATTTTCAGAAAAGCTGTTGATGAAATATAATAATAGATCAGGATTGTTAAGTTTTGTAACTAATTGTTTATGCTTTAGTATAAAGAAATATGAATTAATTTCAATCCCTCAACTTTAATTAATGATATAATTAGTAAGTGTTCAGATGTCAATGGAACACCCTGTATATATTACTTTATGTACAATGGCACTCATAGGAGGATATAGACACTACATATATGAATAATATACTTATCTAAATAAGCCGGAAAAAAACTCCCCCTGTTATTGTTTTCCATCTCTGAACTCCTTCGGTTAGGAATTATCGCTTCCATCTCTAATAATCAATATGTTCAATATAGGTATATACTTGAGTGTTCCGTCTCATAAATGTAAAACGCCTTGAATATAATAATTAGATACATGCAGACATATTAAGTGACTCCAACATTTAAATTATACAAATGTAGCCAATTGCATACCCTCATATATATACGTTATATTCGTTGCAGGTGTGCTTCTGTTCCAATATTAGGTAAATAATATGATAACCATATACCTACAGTGTATGTGCTTACTTGGATAGGAAATGTCAAGAATATTTACACATGTATACCTATATCTATTTCATATTATTTATCTGACTATGCAGGTCTAATGTCCTACTATATATCCAAGCTATATTTAGTACAATTATAAAATCGATTTAAGATAGATTATATCATAAAACACTCACTAACACAGAAATATACAGTGTATTTTGTTATCAGCTGTCAATTTTTCCACTTCTTTTCTCCGGATCAGTAGTGATGGAACGACTAAAAAAAAAAATCCCGATGCGATCCTACTAAAAATTAACGGACATAATTAATAATTTTTTTTTTCATAACTTAGAAAAGTAATAAATAATAATAATACATAAGAATCCGAATCCCAAATTAAACATTATTTTCCCGATGCCGATTCCAGGAAAAACACCTGATTCACCGATTCCCCATTCCAATTAATCGTCCCATTCCTACTAATCAGGCTTCTAAACTTTAATTAGTTACATTTTTACGCCCATAGTTGGAAGGAATTGATCAACGACTACCAACTGATTTTGGGCCTTTTTTTATTTTCCTTTCTTTTGAAAAGGTCCTGGGAATGAGTCCTAGGTAAGTTACTCCTGAACGTACTGTTGGCGGGCAGGAATTAGTGTGACTGGAGCAGGAAAGAAGTTAGATGTATCCAGACGTTTTGTTTCTTGAAGGTGGAACCCCCACAAACAAGGATAAACCAGGAAGATAAGCCTCGACCGCGACATCCTCAAAAATTGAGCAGCTTTGTAATGTCTATGGGAAAAACTCATCAACCCCTGCGTAAACTTTCAAAACGTTCCATAATCAAAGTGAATTCAGTCAGCAAAGATAAGGTTATTATTACGGTTGTATTTATTATAGTTGTTTTTCTATTGAGACGCAATAAATGAGTCACCCTTTAGTAAGTATTAAGCAAGAATCACGCCTCATTAAACATCTACTATATTTTTTTTCTCAGTTATTTACGTATCCTCTATATAAATACTATGTAGTAAACAAATAGTGTTCTGAACACGGATTTGATGGGCTCGAATTGAATTGCAATAATGAGTGAAGAAAGATATCCTTACAAATTTAGTGCAAACGAGTAAATAAATAAGTTGAGAGGGTAACTAGTGTTGTCTTTCCGTCTGGAGTCATATACCGGTCTAAGACTGTTATAATTTATGTTGGACCAAGCTAATTCGGTTTAGATCGGTAATAATGTCGACATATACTCCATGCGTCATATTTAAGTTTACACTGAACGTTGTTTTTCAAACTTTATTAAAATTTAATTCGTGAAGACAGCCTCAATGACGGCCTCCACCCTCTTCCTGAAGGCTGCACAATCCTTACGAATGTAGTTTTCTGATAAGTCAACCCATGTGACCTTGAGGGAGGACTCCAAATATCATAAAGATCCGTGAGGCCTGTTATAGGAAATTCTGCCTAGATGGAATAATCCAAAGGATTAAGATCAGGGGAGCTGGGAAGCTAGATGATCTTGAACACATTCATAAGAAGTTTGGCTCTAGACAACCTCTTCTCTTTTTTGGGCGTTATAATGAGATGTTTCTTTCTCCTTGCTCTTGATTTTGCTTACTTTTACTTATAGGTGCTGCCATCTTCACCTTGAATTTGGAAACTGTTCTGATGCTCAAGTGTTTTTATATCTCTATTTCTATTAATTAAATTGCTCAAAACTAATATGTGGGTTGGTAATTGTTATAATTTTCCATAGCTCCTTCATGTTTGTTCTCAACAGCTACTAACTTAACTTTTTTACCATAAATTTATTAATTACATTCTAACCACAATATTAATTAAATAAAAGTAATTTAACATGACCTCAACATTTAACTGCCTATATTTAAAATAAATAGAATACTTTGTTACTTAATCACTATTTTTTTTACTGTCTCGCTCCAAATCTGTCCTCTCTATAAAAATACAACTGCCCAACACTTGAAGATGATTGATATTGTGTATCTAGTGAAATACCTGTTGATTTCAGTTCCTTTTTTTCATTTTTTTCGAGGGAAGTTTGAGAGAACCCATGAATATTTCAGAGAGCTTTGATTAATATGAAGGACGTGCAGATGCTGTTTAACAACGGACTTTGTGCGCATGCGCAGGCAAGACGTTTTTTGTTGCTTTGGCGGCCAGCCAAAAGTGTTTGCCGGCGGTTATTATTTTTTTTTTTGTATCAATCAACAAAGTATTTATTCCACAATCATGGAAAACGCAGAGTTTCCTTGTTGCGATCTGCATTTGACGAGAAAATGTTAATATTTCAAACTTCTTAAACATGGAGAGCCAAGAAAGAACAAGAAGAGTATGAAGGTGATTATTAATCAATAGCAAAGCGTGTTGATCACAAGATGATGATGTGTACATTTTTTTTATTTTTTACTTTCTTGGACCAAGCAGCAGGTCTCCAAGCTCATGACCGTAACCCCCCATAGACTTCTTAATGAGGGCACAGTTGAGCGATCCACCAACAAATCATTCTACAATAAAAAATCCAAGTTGATGTCCAGGATCCGGGAGGAATTCCGGAATCTGCCAAAAGAAAATGTCATCAAGACCTGCTCTGTTCACGAGGTCGAGTAGATGGCGTTATTGACGCCAAAGGCTATTATATTTAGTAATAATATTTTTTTTATTCAGCTTTCATTTATCATAGGATTTTATTAAAAAAATAGTTTAGGAGAAAATCCATATAAAAAAATTGTGTTGCTTGTTAAATAGAAGTCTCACCTAGTCTATGTTTTGTAATATTTGCTTTGAAGAATCTTTACAACTATTTATGAGTCTTCATAAATATCAATGAAATAAGACTATGCCAAGAATATTTTTTATATTTACCTATTTAATAAACATATTTCGGTTAAACCTTGCAGTGAGATACATGGCACATAAATATCACACTTTTTTAAAGCCAAAAGGGTAAGGTACATTATCTACATAAGTTGAACATTAAGTATAATTTTAAGTCATCGTTTTTCTCTAAGATAAATTAAAAGGTTTTCTAAAGGATACATATACAGTTATTGGATGCCTCAATGATGAAATATGTATATATTTAGAATATTCATGGTTACGTCATACATTAATTGTATATTGCAACCTCTTATCCGAAAGTACAAGAAAATAAGGCTCAAAATCAGTTAGTGGTTAGACATTTTTTCCCCACTATGGAGTTAGTATCTAATAACTCTTCGGAATAATTCACAAACTGAAAATAAATTATTTGAATACAACCAATTAATGTTCAGAACACTAATTAGGAGAAGGAAGCATAAATATCGACAGCTGACAACAAAATACACTGTATTTTTTTTGTTAGCGGGTAACGGCGTGCAATACTGCAAATATGTATGTATGATCAATACATTCCTATTATTTGGTTACATACTATGTCGTTAACTTTATTGTATCGCATAACCTTTCCATCATATGAAACATAAAATAAGACCCAAAATATATTCGTAGTAGCCAATTCTTACAAGCTATGGAATGATTATCTAATAACTGCTGGGAATTGTTCAAAACTTAAGTAAATTCGACCAATCTACGCTCAGAACACTGATAAGGAAAAAAAGAAGGTAGAAACAACGACAGCTGATAACAAATACAGTTTTTTTATGAGGTATCACCGTGAGAAGGGACGTAATGATCCTCAGATCAATTATTGTCTAAATAAAGTTATCTCCAATAAAATCTTTCTCTAATGTTCCTTTTAATTTGTCAAATGGAGTTGCACTGATTTAGTATTAGTAAACATTATAGTTTACAATTACTCTGGCCCAGGTATTGTCTTTAAAGTCCTTCTTTATACATTACGTAATTTTCCTTCTCTAGAAACTACCTAATATCGAACCTACACCATTTGAATTTATTATAATAATTTCTCACATTGATCTACGTCTCCAATTGAATTTTTTCGTAATCTATTGTCACTGACTGTATGTATCATAAATTACGCTCAATACGCAGCCCTTCGAATACACTGTTTTAATTTCATTCATCACAAGGAAAAATTACCTCAATTGTGGAGCTTAAAAAGGGAAATATCGCAAGATAAATTAATTTTTGTTGTCGACTAACTTTGAACAAAAATTGATTACTTTGTCTTTGTTTCATTTTGTTCTAAAAAAAATTAACAGATGAACATAAATAAATTTGGACCTAAGCATTCAGAAAAAAAACAAAAATATAACACGATTCAAGGGATAAAATACTTATTTTCTTCACTGTATATCCAACTATTTCATAGACATACTTGAGTCAACTTGTGGAAAAGGATCTTAGTTTTAAGTTAGAATAAAATCATTCTAGCTTGCTTTCTTATTGATTTGTCCTTTTCTTGATTATTGTTTAATATGGCTTTTGTATTAATTCACCAACTGGTGTTAATAAAATATGCCTAGATAGTGGGAACGGCTTTTCTAGTTAGGGAACATTTATTTACGAGGTTTCGTGCAATATCCTCCTGTTAAGCATGATAATTAGTTTAAAGATTAAACACAGGAGGGCTCTCATGTTTTGAAGCTATGCTTGCGTGAGATTTTGAGCCCTTATGTCAATTTACTACATAAAAATATAAGGAAATCCTATTTTATTTGGGAAAATCCGTGAACAAAAAAGAAGATTTATCTTCCAACGTAATCTCAGCACACGAAGGAGATAGTAATGTCTCTGGGGGAACCTATGTATATCTGAGTCTTCTTAAAGTGGACAGCTACATGAGAGGCAAACTCGTTAACAGAAAACAGAAGAGAGTCACAGATACCCCATGGAAAAAGATTGCATCTTGTCTTGAGATATAGTTTCAACGTTTTTTCTTGCAATCTTTAAAATTATTCTTTATCTTTCATTTTTTTGATATTATCTCAACAGACATAGAAACAGAAAAAGTAATACAAACTTATATAAATAAGCGAAAATTCGAGCATTGCTCTTCCAATATGATGAGCGCGTTCCCGCTCAAGAATTTTGAGCGGTGCTCAATTGAGTGTATAATTAAGGATAAAAAGGGGAGTAATTCTTCCCTATGTTCTTGATTGTTACGGAGTTGGATTTGAATACTTAGAATAATGGTAGATACTACAACAATTGCTTGGATTGTATACTCTACAAGCTTCCATTACAAGCATCAGATAACAATCATTTATGTGACATTTTCACTAAATGGGTCGATGCAATTTGTTTAGTAAGACATAATGTACATAATTTAACTACAATTTATTATTTTTTGCACAGATATAGGTGTACAATGATAAACTGTTTTAATCTTTGCAATTAACAAAAACAAAAAGATGTCTACAGATCCTAGGAAATTAAATCAAAGAAAAAATATAGGTAGAATAATACACCTAATAAGGGAAGGTAAGACTTGATTGTGTAAAACGATAAATCGGCATAGATTTCTGCTACTATATAAAGCCAAGCTTTAATACATCTTCAAGAAAGTATATACTTACATATTTACAAATGCTTTTGTATTAGGAAAAAAAAGACAATTTGACAAATTATCAAAGTACTTTTCGTATGTACATTTAAAGTGCAAATTTTATTTATTGCACTTCCTTCAACCCTCTTCTCACATATAAACCAATGATTTGCTTTTATTTTGCATGCATTCAATAAATGCAATTGTGTATAATATGTAAATCTATAAAATATTATGCTAATACGCATATGAAAATGTTTTCATAATGCAAAACTGATGCTTTGATTCATTATACAGTACTAAAAAAGCCCCTGGTCTGATATATATATGCCAACATTGTTGACAGACCTATGTAATTTCCGGTGACTACTAATCTTCAAACAGTACATGTCAATATATCATTGGACCGTTATTTTTGAAGTTACAGTCGTTTTAGTGATCCCAGTTTTTGAAAAGACTTTCCCCGGCTGCGGTCCACTCAGTTGACAATCACCTTGATTCAATCATGTAGTAGTGGATCCATGTTTCATCCGTTGGCTTGTAACGATGCATGAAATCCTTTTATTTCGCTAGAACAGCTACAAACACTACTTTGAATCGTCTATGCGTTGATGTTTCTAGTCAAATTTCTTAGAATTTTCTCCCATCCTAATACGATGCAGATATAGGAACATTTCCTCCCATATATAACTTTTCCAGATTTTGGTGGAAGAATCGACTTGACTAATGTGGTGATGGAAGCAATGGGCAATGAATAGTCATTTACAGGTAGGATCAATCAAAAGCCTATAGTGTTGTTAGTGAGACTGGGAGTAATTACTTGTTCCGCTTTATACCAGTGAAACCAAACAAGATATAATCATACCCTGAACAAATTGGCAAAGTTTATATTTAAATGAATTAAGGAGAGGGCTTTTGATTAAAAAAAAATCATGGTCATTGGAGGACTCAACAAATGTGAACACTGGTGTAAATACTTGAGTTATGCGAATACTTAAATTACAGTTTGGGAGAAAACTGGTCTTGTAATTCTGTAGTCTGCATACTAATGAACTTCCCATACGCCATCTAATTCTTGAGCTTAATGGCCCAACTCTCTGATAATATATTATCTGGACCAATAGGAAAGCTGATAGACTCGGTTACTGGCTTTGTTATCAATCCAAACTTTCCCCGAATCTTTATTGACTCACCATTACTCAAAATCTCTGATAAGGATATTCAAGATTTGTTTACAGATAAAGACTACGGCTATATGATAATGTGTGCTATCAGAGAAGGAGTGATTCCTGAATGGGGGGGCTTTCTTGTAGATTGGAACTGTTTACCACAGCCGCTGGCTCACCACTGCTAACAGACTTTTAAGACTCTGGGTTTCAAAGCTGGTACTGTAGGGGAAAATCTAAAAAATATGTGACTCATAGTTGAATTTATAATTAGTGTGTATTATCCATATTGGTTTGCTACCATGGTGAAGCAATTTTGGATAGAAGGCACGTCATATTTCAACATAGTTCTTTCATGTCCCAGAAAAAATAGTTGCGTGAAATCGGGTTGCACATGTAAAAAGATTAGCTTTGTTTTCTCACAGTGAAATGATCTGGTTTCTTCTTATGTCCAGGAGGAAATAATCATGGTGGCAGAACGAATCCTGGTGATCAGGAGAGAGAGTAGAACAAAAGGTCAACGGGGTAGCCTATCTGTCAGGATCAGAAAAACGACAGCTAGGAAAAGTGGGGCTTCTAGCATCATTGATCTGATCAAATGGTCAGAAGAAGTGTCTGAGCCACCTCATACTGCTCTTTAGTTATTTCTGAGTTGAAGGGCTTCATCCAAACACCAATAAAAGTATTGAAATGGTCATACTAAAAGTTGTGAGAGGGTTGTTAAAATGGTCACAGTGGTTTCTTTACAGTATTTCTCAGAAAAAATCGTGATGAGGCAATTATGACTTGTGAAGCCAGCAGAAGACAGATGTCAAAGTACGACCTCTAGAACCTTCTAAAATTAAATAAATTATATAAAGATATATTGTAAGAAAAAGTTGAAACTCATTAATTGATTCAAATGTAATTTAAATATTTTCACCATTTAAATTTTTGTTAATAAATTAGTCTGGATTGGGATACTTATTTTCTCTTATTATATATTTAGAATCAAAATAAACAAACTAATAAAATATAGCATCAACAAATATGCATTAAAAGTTAAATAAATTAAAGAATATGTTTCTAAGTATTCTCCAAACAAAACAGTATAAAAAATACTGCTTATTTGTCTTTTCTTAAAGTGCACAAATAATTAGCTTAGAATAATTTAATGATTAAAATTTCTTCATATTTGAATTATTCACATCAAGCCAATACAAATGAATTCCTTTAATATGAATATCTATAAATTACACATAGTAAGCCAGTACTGGAAAAATATCGAGGAAAAAACCAACACAATTTCTCTAATTTGCAAAGTGAAATTGATGTAGCTCATCTTTTTGAAGATTACATTTTTGAAATCTACGTGAAAAAACACAGTTAAAAAACACAACCGGTTTTTGATTTTCAAAAAAATGAATAGTAACACACAGCCTAGCGCATATGTACAAATTTTCATGTAAAATTGTAACCTTTAGATATACTTAAAGTGTCAGCTATCTCATGCAAGTTTATTTTACGGTCTTTTAAAACTATTTTGTAGACGTTTTTATGTTTTCCGATACAACTGCCGATTTTGGTAGACCAGAGGGTTCTCCATTATCAGTGCTTGTACATTTACAACTGCGCTTAAATTCAGCATACCAGTCGATAATAATTGATTTCTTTAGTGCAGAATCCTGATAATGCTTATCAACCACTGTTTGGATTCAACAGTATTTTACCCCATCAAAGAACAGTGTTGAATCAACACACAAAGTTCCTTTCTATCCATTGTCTTGAAAATTACAAAACTGGGGTACTAAAACAACTAAACCGAAGGTAAAAAGGAAATGTTATTTTTACATGTAATGTTTGAAAGATAGTACGTATCGGAAATCAAGTGTGTCTGTCAACAATATATGTATGGCCGGGGGCTTATTGAACGATGTGGTATATCATAGACGTTACTTATGTTTTTCAAAATATGGCACACAATTTTTTTAATACTAAAATATATTAAAAGTAAAATTTCTGACTCATAGCATCATATTTGAAAATGTACAAAGCCCTGAAAATAGTCTATTTCGACCCAAAAATCCCATTTTTTTTTCAATTAAAATTTCATATCCTACAGTAAAAATAACTAGAAAGGCCTCAAACTTTGCCAAAATCCGTTTTTTTTTTATTGTCCCCAACAGAAAAGTCATTTGTGCAGCAGAGGATTTTTTAAAACCAGATTTCGGGACAGTCTAATATAGTACATACATAGTACTAAAACTCAAAAGGAATCATATGGCGATACTTTTAAAGTGAAAACTTGATGTCAGCTGTTCTTCATCTTTTTAATATTACTCCTCATTTTACAGCTAACGGTATACCCCCATTAGTCTTTATATACAACACCCATTCTCATGTAATTTTATGACAGATGTTGTTGCCCTTTCTATTCTTGCCGCTTATTATTGTTTTACCTTAAACTCGAATAATTTCTTGTTGAATGTGAATAGACCTAATATAATATATAGAATAGTCCAGTTATTGGGAAGAATAACGTTATTATTAGTAGTATGAAGACTCGGTCCAAGACCCATTTTCTTTTGGTTTGATCTTAAGTAGTTTTATTTATCGATCTAGACCGATATTCTGGTCGATACCACGGATTGACATTTGATCGTTTTCATCCATGGTTATTTTTTTGTTGTCTTATCTTATGGACTGATTTTCTCTCCGATCCAAATGTACGAGTTCCACATATATGAAACAATTTTAACGTCATATGACGTCATTTTAGTACCAATGTTCACAGTTTGGAAAACATATTCAGTTGTGAACAATTAATTTTTAAAATCAGTCTATAACTAATTTTAAATTAAACCGATCAAGACGGATTTTTTGGTTGGACTGATCAAAACCAAATTGTAATATTTGAACGATTCAGATCAAACTTTTTTAAAAGACCAAATTAGTTCCGTCCAAAAAAATTGAATTCTGTCCTCCCTCTCTCTTGCAGGAGAGGTTGCAAAATATTACATATGAAGATTAAAACGGGTTATTATTTATAATATATTTTTCAGTAGGTGGATCAAATTTTATAATGATGACGTCATCAGTGCGGCTGCATAATTTATTTTTGAGGGGGGAGGTTGCTTTTTGTTGATAACTTTTATAGTTTCATAGATGAGATAAAACCTTTTTTTTAAATTTAAGTTTAAATATTTCAGAAGAAACTAAATTTGAATGAATTACGATTTAAAAAAAAATGGATATTGATAATTTTTCTTGAAAATTAATACATACAAAATTAATTCTGTAGTCAAGAGGATATGTTGTTATTGTAATAACTTTAAAAACTCTACTCATAGTTCTTGAGCGATTAATTTTCGGCCAAACATCCAAAAACTAGAATGTCCACTCGATAGAACACAAAACCTCTTCCTAAAATAAAATTGAGTGATGTATCTGAATTTGTTCCAAAGTAATGCATTTTTTAAGTTGGCGGAGGTAAATTTAAACACATACTGAGTGGAATCTTGAACCTTACAGACTCGGAAAGGAAAAAGAAAATAGCCTTCCATTTTTTAAATTATATATCAACAAAAATTTTATTTATCTTTTTCTGATAGATAGCCAATGTCACATTTATTTATTATATTTGAACGCAATTGGCCTCATAGATGGAGAAAAGTATCTTGCAATAATAGTTGCTAGTATTGTGAATTAAGTTTTGGGTCGATGGCATCCCACTTCTCGTTGATGAAGGCCTTCATGGTTTCGAGTTTTGTCAGCTGAATCTGATGAGCCACTTTATAAAAAAATAGATCTAAGAAATCACAAGATGTTAAGGTCTAAACTTTTTGCGGACTTAAAACCCTCACTTGAAGATGGTAAACAGATATTCTGAATTAGCTAATTGGAGTTTGTTCCTTTTGGGGCGGCTTTGCTCTTGAATAATAAATTCAAAGAGTTGACTATGGATATCCCAGGATTTAGATGATTTATTTTTTATCTGAACGTGACCGAATCGCTATGGATGAAGTTCATTTTGCTATAGAACTGTTAGAAGAACTGAGAAATTGCTACAACGACACAACATCAGCTCATAAGATCATTTGTCATACTCTTATGAAAAAATCAACATTTGTTAGATACAAATACTCGAATGTATTGTATACCTAAAAAAGAAGCCTCTAATAGGCTTGATATTGGCTTTAAATAATTTCACAAATCTGTGCATTATAAATTTTACAGTTCTTATTTTTTAAATAGGTATATGTAAGACTATTTAAATCTAATAAATACTTCTTTTTTTCAATAAAAATAAAGCAAATGGTCAACATATGGCCATTTAAGCTTATTTTATGTCATTTCTCAGTTCTTCTACCAATTTTTAGTAGGTGTGCTTGAGCTTTCGCTTACAGGTTTCTATTATTATATGATTAATGTAACTTAAACTCTTAAGCCCATTCCCATTTTCTTTATTATCATATTTTTATATATACTACTAAATATTTTTTTAGTAGGTGTATAGTTATTTGAATAAAAATAAGTATTCAAAAAAAAAAAAAAAAAAAAAAAAAAAAGTGAAACAGATCCTTACATTACGTTAGTCAACTGGAATTTTCTGTATCCCAAATTCTATAAGATTACTTTAAAATACGTTTTAACTACATTTTTTTACAATAAATTCATAGGTATGCTTCTAAAATGTCCTCTCAGAGTAAATACACCTTTTTTCTTGTTGTAATAATGTCCTTTATAATGAATTATTCGTATAGGTTACAATTTATAAATAAGATTAATTTGTTTGCTTTAAGAACGTTCATTCATTTTTTCTTTTTCTTTCAACGTGAGGAGTACTCTGATTGAAAAAAAAAACTAATATAAATTGCTATTTTATATATCGTAGGTAACTTTATCATTATTGTTGAGTACCTACTTACTTAATACCTAACATTTCTCGAAAATAGCTCATATTTCATTGAAATATGAATTAAAAATGAAATTCTAATATTTTAACTATGTATAATAGTATCAAACTATGTATTGTTGAGGCCAAAAATAGTGTTGTTATATATTTAAAAAGATGAATTATTTTTTCTCTACGTCTTGAATTCATATATTAAAAAAATGTTTTTGAAATTTTAACTAATATTTACTAATGCAAAATAGATGAAATTGCTGAGAAAATATTATAAATTAAAATAGATTTTTAGTCAGTAAATCATGTAATAATCCGAGATTGGATTTTTGTAGTAGTGTGAGAAAAAGGTAGGAGCGAGATATATTGTATTACTGTATTAAGACACATGTTAATATCAACTGTCTGTTGTATGATTTTGGTGGGAGAAAATATATTACTACTATAATGATGAGAAGCTTCTACATTTAAAATCGTATTAGTTCAAGGAAAATATCATAAATATATATTTCAACTCATATATATACATATATTTTATTATGTATTTTTAAAACAATTTACACCAAAGATTGGCTAGAATGCTTACTTCAGACAGAGATAATAACAGCATGACGTCCTATTTAATAATGAACAAAAAGAAGAAAGAGCATACGCAACAACCGTTTTTCCTTTTCTAATTGCTAAACTTAGTTGGGTTTTTACACAAATCCCTTCTTTATTAAATAATATTGACACAAATACCTACTATAATATATTATTATAGTTGTATGATTGGTTATCTCCTGATAAAAATGAATAGGGTATCTATTTTAAAAACGGAGACAGGATACACACTGTAGACATAGAATAAAAGTTGTTCAGGATTCTGAGTTAGGTACCCAGGCCAATGTTTCATTCTGATCAGACTAGATTCCAGGGAGTTAAATATTTTCAGAAGAATCTAAACTTGAATTAATAACAATTAAAAAAAAAAATGGAAACTGATATTTTTTCTTGAAAATTTCTACATATAAAATTAATTTTGTAGTCAAGAGGAGATGTTGTTATAGAAAGAACTTTAAAAATTCTGTCCCCCCCATGTCTCCGGAGCGATTAATCTTCGGCCAAACGTACAAAAACTAGAATGCACACTCGATAGAACGCAATACCTCTGCCTAAAATCAAATTGAGTCACATATCTCAATTTGTTCCAAAGTTACGCATTTTTTAAGTTTTGTGTTACCTTGACCTTAACCTTCAAAATTTAATGGCCTCTTACTGTCACCATATATAACCTTCATAATAGTTTGACAAAAATTGATAAGTAAATTTTGCCTTAATCCTAAAACATAACCTTCGTTGGTGGAGGCATATATAAAAACAAACCTGGTGGAATCTTAAAACTACAGACTTGGAAAGGAAAAAGAAAATAGTCTTCCATTTTTTAATTATATATTAACAAAAATCTTTTTTTATCTTTTTCTGGGAGCCAATGTCACATTTATTTATTCTATTTGGCTGCAATTTGCCTCATAGATGGAGAGAAGTATCTTGCAATAATAGTTGCTAGTATTGTAAATGAAGTTTGGGTTCATGGCATCCCAC
Source organism: Lepeophtheirus salmonis (assembly GCF_016086655.4). Lineage (NCBI taxonomy): Eukaryota > Metazoa > Arthropoda > Copepoda > Siphonostomatoida > Caligidae > Lepeophtheirus > Lepeophtheirus salmonis. The sequence goes on along the minus strand of NC_052138.2, from coordinate 14,170,419 downwards.
TCCTCGTTGATGGAGGCCTTCATAGCTTCGACGTTCATTTAGAGGATGCTACAGCCCATCCTCTCGATGTGCAGCCACAAACAAAAGTTGATGGGATTGATATCCGACTGTATCGTGGCTATATTCTCTTGTCTCTTGTTAAGTAAGTACTATTAAGTTATAAAAAGAAAAAGGGAAGATTTTCTCTTGTTCATGTTTCCTGTAATACCTTGTGTAATCCATGTGTCACCGCGTGGTTTCCATTATTGTATCTTGTAACCTTTCTATCATAACAAACAGATGATTCCACAGATAACTGTGGAATTGTTATTCAGTAATAGTATGGAATTGTTCACAGCCTCAGAAGAGCTAATTCAAATTTAACCCCAATTAACGTCCAAAACACTGATAAGGGTAATAAAAGGAGGATTTATCGAGATGGACCACAAAATACAGTGTACTTTGTTAGCTTAGTGAAGTAAGGTCATGCTATCAACGGATTTTTTTTTTTTTTTTTTTGAAGAGATGTTGAAAATGCAATAAAGATTGCTATGTGATCTTGCTTAATTTGACGTTATGCTTGTTCGCCTATACATGAATAATTTCCAATATGAATAATCCATCAATGTCTATAGTCTAATGATAATTGATAACCGATAATTAAGTGATTATCACTTCTTCCATTCAAATTGATGTCGTATTTGTTAATTTTTCTTTTATCTTATATTTACTATTAATTAATATTACCTATATTGTCCCTGGTTCGAACTCATTGGTCATTATATGAGTAAGGATATTAGTGATGAAAATCCAGTGTAGAATGGGCATGTTAAAAAAAAAGAAACCGAAAATCATCAGGGTCACTACAACAATTTGAAGAATGTTTTGAAGGAGAGGCAGAATAATGCTCATGACGATTCTTAAGATCAGCTACAGCTAGCTGTGACAAGGGAGGAAGGAGAAAAGGATATGAACAAGGACATTTGCAAGAATTACTCTGCTATCGACTCCCAATTGTACTCTGAGTCCATCAAGGACTTACAATTAACTACGCAATAAATCGTCAGGGTCTTTTATGTGAACACATGAATGTTCAATCAGGTTTTGTAATATAATTGAAGCTATTTAGGAAAGGATGTTCTCTACTCAGGAATTAAATAATAATCACAACACTTAAGGAACAGAAAATTTATTCTTCAGATTACAAAAAAAAGCAACGGGCCAGATAAAAATACACTGGATTTTTATCATTGAAGATTATTATTTACATTAAATAAAGGTAGTTGATTCTTCCACCCGGTGAGCTTTATCCAACACGAAGTTTCCGAAGGCGAGTCATCCCACAGTAAAACTTACCTAAGGCAAATTTTTCAAAAGGCAAACTTTTCCAGATCCATCAAAGATATTCTTCCGATTAAATATAACCATTCATTTAATTGTTTTTGTGAATTCACATTTTTCATTTTTGCAAAAAAAATTGAAAAAATAATCTTATTGAAAAAAAAAAGTTGAAAATCCACAGCTATTCAAAGAGAAAAATTTTTTGGAAAAAATTTCAAATATAAAGTTTTTTGAAAAAAGAATTCAAAAATGCACAGTTATTTAGTTATAAAGAATTAATTTTTTTGTGTAAAAAAATCAAAAATCCATGGCTATTTTCTAAAAATTAAATTTGTTGGGAAATAATTTTTCAAAATGCACAGTTGTTCACAAAAAATTAAATTTCAAATATAAAATTTAAAAGTTTTATGCAGAAAAATTTCAAAAATCTATAGCTACTCAGAGAAAATATAATTTTTTTTTGAAATTTTAGCTTAAATTTCAATTTTTTTAACTTTCTAGTATGATACTATTATTATTTTTTGGGGTGGGGGCTACTGCTCCTCCTGTCCACCCCCTGCAGACGCCCCTGGGATAAGTTTCCTTTAAAATTCGGTACAGATAGATTCCATAAATGAATTTTATATGATGTCAGTTGTGTTTCAAAATTGTGAATAACGACCTACAATAACCTCATACGAAGTAAAAAGTATTGCATAATGTTATTAATATTTGTACAGCTCAGTAATCGAGGAAGAAAAACTGTCCACGATTCGAAAAGGATTAAATTTCGGTCTATCATCTGAGATCGCATTCTGAACCGAAATATCTGTTCAAATTGCTCTAGAAAAAAATCTGAAGACCGAATTGGACCAAGTCACAACACTAATATCTACAAAAAAAAAAGTATATGTATAATACAAATTAATGGAAGGCTTTTAAAGGTTAAGGTGATATTTTTGTCTCTGGTACTCTGACATTTAATATCAATGGAACATAATTAGTATTTACATTGTTGGGTAGTATATGGTTCAATATTTCTATGTATCTTTAAATGAAATCAACTCACATAATATTCTTCTCTATAGTCTGTGATTTTTATTGTTAGATTGGGACATTTTATTTAGTTATTGTCTATCTACTAGGGATAGGTCTGTGGGATATTTGTACCTATCGATTCGTATTTGGAACATTAACGTAAATAAATACTTGAATATAAATTGAAAAAAAGTGTATCCGACACGTAGTTCTTGTCAATGGTAAAATTTATAAAAGTATTCGGATCGGATTTATCGGCGAATGTCCATTTTAACACGAGTATTTGTCATTTAATAGGTTGAGAAAAAAGTAATTTCGTATTTTTACTTTATTTCAATGCTTTATAAGAAGTGTGTCACAATCATCCGATTTAAGCCAATTATGTCCTGTTCTGTTCAATAACTTGTTGCCAACGAGAATCCATCTTCATAATGCCCTTTCCGTGGAAGCCCTTGTTCCTATTGGCAAAAAACTCAGACAGCCAATTTCCACATCCTCTATTGAGACAAAATGTGTACCCCCAAGCCATAGACATGAGCAGATTGTAGTCACTTGGTGCCATATCCGGACTGTAGAGTGGATGCATAAGAACTTCCTTTCCGAGCTCCAGGAGCTTCTGCCGCATCATCAAAGATGGGTGTGGCCTAGCGTTGTCTTGTTGTCTCATATTCACATATGCTGGCTGCTTCTGTTCGATCGCCAGCTTCAAACAGTCGAGTTGTCCACAGTAGAGGGCTGAATTGAGATTGGGGGGGGATCGTTCGCACCACTGTCGTGCAACACGAACGGAATGAGTATCGCCTCGTATACATCACAAATTTACTCATTCGCTTTCGACCCATTTTTCCCTTTCAGGTTCTAAAAAATGTAAAACATGGCAAATTTCTTCCTTTGAGACCTCCATACTTGACGCACGATAATTCAAGTATGAAGCAAACAAGGCTTTACCGTATTATCCGATGTGACTAATAATGAACAAGATATACTTAGTTTAAAAAAAGGGCGGGAAATACGAAATTACGTTTTCCTCAATCCACAGCCTAAATATACATATACAGTGATTCTAATCAGTAGGATTTTAAGCATGTCAAAATTAAAAAAAAAGAAAATCAACATAGTGGTATTACAGACAATTTAAAGAATGTTTGAGAGGACAGCAGCTAAGCTGTCATGACTGTTCGTTAGGTCAGTTAGAAACAACTTTGACAAGGGAGGAGGGAGAGAAGGAAATAAACAAGGACATTGGCAAGAATTACTCTGATATCGATTCTCAATCTAACTCCCAGTCCAAAAAGAAATTACAATTATAACTTCACAACAAATCCTGAAGAGGACTCTCAGTAGGATATGAGTACACAAGAATGTTTAATCAGGTTTTTATATATGAATGATATGTTGTATGCACTAAAAATTGAAGTTCACTTCTCAGTAATTAAATAATAATGATAACAGCTTGTGAAAAGAATTGGCACTCTTCTTTTTGCCAAATGGAAAAATATAAAACAGGCGAGTTAAAAAGTGCAAAATTAGGATCTGTGTATATATCATCATCGACGCCTAGTTTCACGTTTTTTTTTTTTGTATGAGTGCTTAACAACTAATCACTCGGCAAGGAAAAAATATCAATGTTTTTAGTGATGTCATCATCTGTCTAAAAAAATAACAAAGAAATGCTTACAATTACGTCACAAATAACTATACACGGCTTCATTCCTCATCAAGGTATCTTAAACCAATTTTATAAAAATGACTTTATCTATTGGTAGCAGATAATCACAAAAATATTTTTTTGTTTTTATCTTTCAAAACGTGGAGGGCCAATGGCATTCATTCGTAATATGAGTTACATTTTTACATTATTTTGTACCTCTGTAGATTTTTTGGAATCAAGGTTGAAGTATAACTATAAATTACTTGCGGGTAAGTCATTTTCTACCCAAGTTTACTTGGTTCTAAAAAATATCGATCCCTACCGACAGAGTGTAACAGGGAAATTTTCTGCAACCAAGAAGCAAAACCAAAATCTTAATAACTTTTATTAGAAAAATATAATGAAAAATGTTAATGCAAAAACTTTTAGTAATTAATCTTGGCAAGAATTATTCAATATGGCCGCCTCCCCCTTTATCACAGCCACCCCACGAGGTCTGAACTTGGTTCAGATTACCATAATATAATCTGCAGACATGTTGGCTGTGAAGATCTTCTTCTCTGAGAAGATATTCAAAGTAGTCTTCAAGTAGTTTGGGACTTTTTTGGATCTCTCAAGTCTTAAGGTCTTCATTATGTCGGTAAGGAGATGTCTTGGAGTCCTTACAAAGCTCTTAAGGCCGAGGTCATCATGCACTGCCCTCCTTATGGTGATCTCGTCCACGCGGCGCATTGATGCTGTTGAATTTTCCTCGATCTTGGCCTCCAGGTACTTAAGAAATATTTTCTTGCTTCAAACCATTTCCTCCACTTCCTGCCTTCCTTTTGACTCCTTTCCCATTCTCCTTGGCTACCCTGATGTTCTGGACTGTCCTCACAGTCACGCTGACAATGTCTGAAATTCTTTATGGATCAAAATCCGCGTCGAGAAGATACAAAAAATTTACCTTTTTGATTCCTGTTTACTCATTTTCGTCCGATTTTGATCAAATCAAAACAATGAAAAAGAAAACAACAAATGAATCGGAACATTGCTGGAGATGTCACCTGAAACCTTAATTAGTGCAAAAAAAATTAATTTTAATGCCTCTTTCAGTATAAAATGAGTTTTGTAATTCTACGGTTGGGTTCGACATTTCCTTTTTTCTCTTCTGATTTTCTTCGCTTTGTATCCTTTCTGCACTCCTTTTTAATCCTAGTTTTATCAGCTCTCTTCTGTAACAGTCTAGTCCAGGTTTTAAGTCATGTGATGCCGTTTTCATTTAGTTTTTCTTTATTTTCGGAAATATCTGACAGGATCTTTCAAATCTTAGTATTGGTTTGATCATCCTAAAGCAGGCTCACATTTAGTTTCCATCCTTTCTTTTCATGCATTGTTGGAGCTTTAAAAGTATTACAGTATCTTTTTTATTGTTTTCTTTCTTATTTGCTATATAAAAAAATATTACTTGAGAAAATTGGTATATATTTATTTTGTGGAAAAATAAATATATATTCAAGTTTCCAAAGAGAAAATATCCCCAACATGATGAAATCGGCACTAGCCTCATTTATTAATTATTATGATTAATGATTATAAGTTATGCATAAAACATGTCCTGAAGAATGTAAAAATAAAAGAAACCAAAAATGAAGCTAATAATCCTGACAATTTAAAGAATTTTTTGGGAGTAGAGAAGCTTAGCTGTCATTACGTTTTATTTGATTAGCTGTAAGAGTGAGAGTACAAAATAAACACTAATTTAGCTACTTATATAATAAGGACATGTAGGCTAGAATTACTCCGATGTATATCTTCAATTCTACTCTGAGTCTAGCAAGGACTTATAACTCCCGAGCAAACCCTCCTGGTTACTCTTCGTTTTCATGAACCCCCCTCACCTTTAATTACTATTTTTCGAGTGATATATTAGTATGTAAAATAAGAGCGCGAGGAAAAGGCGGAGCGATACATATGGTAATGTTAAATTAAATTTTTTGGGGGAGGACATTAATTACTTATATAATGAGGAGAACATTTTATCATTTTAACCTTTTTCTCCCTTTAGTGAGTCAACTCTCTATTTCCTACCATAGCAATGGTTATAGACATTCTATTTTAACGAATGCAGTGGTTTTGTACGTAATTATACGCTTTACTTTTTTTTTACCAATTTCCTGCTCTTAATTTTTATTTGCATACATTATATTTTTTACAAACATTTATCAAATGGGAATAAAATATATATGAAATATTCATAGTGTTTTTTTTGCAATTTATTTCGTCCATAAAAAAATGAAACACCAGACGCATACAAGAGTTCATGATACATTGTTTTGTTTTTTTGCCTTGACGACTACCTCAATATTCAATTCAAAAATAAGATTCAAGGTCAATTAGACGGGTTTGACACTGTCACTTCCAATGTATCACACACATCCAAGGAACCCCTCTAATAACAAAAAATAGTTTCAAGCTTTTTTACTATTTACTCACAGGATTAGATAAATTATTTCCAACAGAAATCAGTTAGATACTCAAACCTTCCCATAAAGAAAAAAAAAGTAATTTAAAATTGAGTGTACCCATCACAAAATTGAAGAAAAAACAATTATTGATATGACTATTGAGTTGCAAATAATGTACATAATTTGCATATAACGACGCATTTTAAGAAAAAAGAGTTAAATGGTGTAAAAATATGGTTTTCAAATTGAAAACCAAGCTCTTAATTTTTTTTGTGTTAAGGGGGTTCCTTGGATGTATTCAATGAATTGGCGGTGGTTTTTAACAATCCCACACCACCTCTGGGATACTGGCCAATCCGAGAGCGGAAACCATTCAACCATATTTTAAAAGGCCCTTAGCTAGTTATTATCCCCGCTCCCCCTATATTACAATAATATTATTCACACTTGAAGGTACAAACAAATATATTGAGATATTTGTCATAACTAAGATTAAGCGAATTTGTAATGTGTTATTATTGATAAAGAAGTTGGTAAAAAATACGGGCAATTTTATCCGAGGCAATTTTCCTAACTGACAATTTTCTCCAGGGATATCTTCCCCTGGGTGGGTTTCCTAGTACCACATGCCTTTATAATTATGGTTACCCCAACACTGCGTAATCTGTTTTACATAGGGGCCCTATTGTAGTTAAGACAGGCTCTAGTAGCTATGCACTAGATAAGAAACTCAATAGCAAATCATGAGAAAACTTACATTGTATCTTCTCACCATTTTTTGCTAAATCACCTAATTGTATACAAAGACTCTCTCTTTGAACTCTACGGATTGTCTGTATATGATGCATGTACCTATCTTTGTATTATATACATATAGTTTTTGAGAATTGGATGACGAAATCCAATGACAGATGTTACTTGGCTTAATTATGGATATTAGGGTGCCAATAAAAACACTTTTTGTGGAAAAGTAAAAAAAATGAAGTTTCAAATGCGTTCCTTCTGATACAAAAATATGATTCACAAAATTTGAAAATTTTTGAAAGTTTTGAAATTTTACATGTTTTAGGGGAAAAACGTGATTTTGTTTTAATATCATCCGTACACTACACATTACTTACAGCTTGTAAGTAAAATGAAAAAAATTAGTGAAGTTAAACTTCTATCAAAAGATTTTCATAAATGTTTATAATAAATCATTTTTGACATGTTTAAAGGAACGATGAAACTGTTTAAATGAAATGTAGCCATTTTGCCTATCTGTTTGTTTCTCTGCGTATCGCAGCTTATGAACGGCTACTTATATCTACAAAACTTTGCAAATTATAATATTTAATTAATATAATTATAATATAAAATAAATATTCTAATACAATTATAATATTTTTCTATTTGACACAATTTTTTGATTTATTTTATAAAACTTGACTATATAGGTGTTTTTCCTCAAAAAAGGTCATCAAGGTTAAGGTAATAAAAACCACTTTTTTTTTTGTTAATCTAAGTAAATAAACATATTTGCAAATTTTTGTATATATAAGTTGCCGCTCATTAGCTGTAATACGCAGACAAACAATCAGATAGGGGAAAAGGCTGCATTTTAAATACTTTTATCGTTGTTTTAGACACGTAAAAATGATTTATCATAAATATTTATAATTAACTTTTGTTAGAAGTTTAACTTAGCTAATTTTTTAAATTTTACTTACAAGCTGTAATGTGCAGTGTACGGATGATATTAAAACAAAAAATATCTAAAATTTCAAAACTTTAGGCCCATAAGCTACCTCTAAATATTAACAAAAATTGTTCAAACTTTGTGAATCATACTTTTGTATCAAAAAGAACGCATTTGAACCCTCATTTTTTTACTTTTTCACAAAAAGTGATTTTATTGGCACCCTCATGGATATATGTACCTATTATGTATGATTATCCTACACCCTAAAGATTGAACATGAAAGAACATCATTTTCACTCCATCCATCCTTCAGCACTCGTCAAATTGATGTTATTTTTGTGTGGTACAAAGGTTAAACATTAATTGTTTTTATTATCAATATAAGTTAATTATTACATCATGGTTTTATTACAATGTGGAACCCTCAGTGTATATAAGTCTCATCAAGGTTCTTTTAAATATAAATTATTTCTAGATACATCTGTAATAGACATAGGTAGGTATATGACCTACAGCCCACATTCAAACTCTGAAGGACTCCTGTTATCCCCCCTCTTTGAGTACATGATAAATATTATTTGGGACTTTTTTTGGTTTTTTTTTGTTGCAAATTTTAAAAGAGTGTCATACTTTATTTCCCAATGCAAATGTATACTTCTTTAAAATTCTCCCACGCCTTTATTTCATATCTTGAAGGAGTCTAAGAGGAAATGTACCTATATCCTGTAGTTCTAAAAAATATGACCAGTCGAAATGTTAAAAAAAATCGAAAATTAACATGGTCAGCCCGTTTGGGACTTTTAGAAGAGAGATGCTCAGCTGCTCTCCTACGTTTAATAAAATTATCTGTGATTTGTTTCGAGATGAAAGAAATAAACACAAGTCCAAATCCGTATTTAGCAAGGACAAAGGCAGGAAATTTTCTAAACTCGATCCACAATTCTTCTCCGAGTTCATTAAGGACAACTCTGAAACAAATCATCAGGGCTACTCATCGTTTTTCATGCCATAACAGGGACATTTGAGGAGCTACAGAACCCCCCTCAAAAAAAAAAAAAAAAAAAAAAAAAAAAAAATAGAATAATTTTTCCTTTTTACAAGAAAATTTATTAAACTTTTTTTTTCAAAAACTTAATATTTGAAATATAATTTCCGAAATTTTTTTTTTTTTTTTTAAATAGCCGTAGATTTTTGAAATTTGTATCGAAAAAATTTAATATCAGACATCAATTTTTAAAAAAAAATTCGATTTTTTTAAAATTTTTGGACTAAAAAAAACAAAAAAACAACAACCATAGCACAAGTACTCCCTGACTCATCAGTCAAAACGACAGATGTTTATTTGTTTCTCAAGCTGTTACTATTATAATCTTATTCTTCTTGAGGAGAGAACATCTATATATTCAGTAGTTACGTATAAGATTGTCCTTAAGTCGACGACAAATTACTCTGTGCAATGCTGGGGGCTACAGCTAGTAGTACAATAAAGTTTTACGTTAGAGTGATAGATTTTTGATCGGCATCAAAGTTTTATTTCCTTTTATTTGCCCGTCCCTTTTTGAGACATCCAAAACACGACAGTAGTTTACCATTTTTCTTTTATCTATATGAAAAAACAGTTTTAATCCTTAAACAATATGACTGTTTAGGGCTCCGAGATGGCTCATATCAAGAATACTGACGTCACATGAAAACCCTTTTGGTTAGATACTGAATTATCATGAAAAATCATAACACCGTCAATAATAATATAATGCTTAATGTGCATTAATAAAAGAGGCTTATATGGAAGTGAGGCTTGCTTATTATTACGGAAGATCTGTTTAGCCTGAATGTAAGAACATTCTAGAAGAATTATTTTTTAGTAATAGGGAAAAGATATTTGAGAATTTACCGTATACATGTAATTAAATGTTATATTGCATTAAATAAAAGTTACGAAAAGGGTGACCTGAGTTTAATTAAAATGCTTAGCCTTCCATGAAATTGAAATGTAAAATACTTTTTCTCATAGATAGAAATATTTAAGGAATATCTTTCCCAACTCCTCCTCCGGGAATGTAGATACAATTTGAGATACAGGGTTCTCCATCTTTTTTCATAATACAATTAACAGAAAAACTACAGGTCCGAATAACAATATATTATTCAATTAAAATAATGGAAGAGCAATCACAAATGTTAATTTATTTGTAGATTTTTATTTAACTTTTCTTTTACAAATGTATAAGTATACATATAATCAGGCTTGTGAATGGATGCAAAATTGAACGAACGTTCCATGGAACGTGCGTTCAATGAACGAAACGGATTTTTTTAGAACGCTAAAAATGAAAATTGGCGGTCTGTTCCAATATTACTAAAAAAAATTCAAGAAATCATGGTTTATATCCTTTTTTTCTTTTTTAAATATGATCTAAACTGCTGATAAAATAAAGACAAACGCTTGGGAGATCTATTTTATAGCAATAATGGAATGGAAACATTGGTTAAACACTGAATAAAAAAAAAACCAATACTTCAAAATAATAGAACGCTTGTAAACATGCATATACACAAGATTGTATTTTAGTTTAGAACAAAGTTTAGAACACTAATTGAGGAAATGAGCACACGTTTCAAAAAGGTACAATTGATCAAAAAATTATTAGTGAATATTGTAGATATGAAAATAGCGTTGTGATATACCTAGGTGGGAAAAAGGTCTTATATTACAGTAAGTACAAGTCTAAACTAAAGTATTTCCTTATAAATCCAAGCCCTACAATATTTTCATCGACTCTCGTTCGAGTGGGAAATATCTTCTAATTATTTACTTTTCCAACGTATAGAGCAGTAGTGATCAAACTTTGCACCCTACAGCTCTTACAGATGTGCTCCGTAGTATTCCCCAAATATATGTTATGTCTGGATATAATATATATACAATTAGTTTGTGGAGCAAGCACTAACTTTTGAATGCATTGATAAGAAAATGAGAGTTTGTCTCTCAAACATTGAATAAATCACAAGGTCTCATTAAACTTTATAGACGTTTTTATTAAAATCCAACAAAGTCTCGAGTGTTAACTTTCGAGCTCAAGTCAATACCGAGTCCTTGATTGTGAGAATAAGTCGAATTCCAATACTCGAGTCCATGCCACACCTCTGGACTGATAAAAAATATATGTTTGTTTAAATCTAGGGTCGTTGTTAGGATTTTTTTGGGAGAGTTTCCGACTCTGATATCAAGTGACTTTAAAAATTAAAAGATAAAAAAAATTAGGCATTTTCAATCATTCCCATAAAGGTCCATTTTGATGAATAATTTAATTTATTTTCAATCAAAGGATGTTTTTAGTAAGTATATTTATTTGGTATTTATATAACATTTTTGAATTTTTGGATCATTTTTCCTAGATTGTGTGGATACTTAGTTTAATGACGTTTTTTAAAAGTAATTTACTTATCTATTTATAATATTTTTTTGTAATTCTGGAAAAAATAAATTATTCTATTTTTTCAAAAGACGGATTAATATATATTTTTTATGGTTCAAAACAAAAATTCCTTCATTTGGGTGGGAGGGGGTACTGCTCTTCCATCTCAAACCCTGTTGTCGCCCCTTGAAGGTTTATTTCTGTGGTAGAGTGGTATCCCATTTTCTCCGACTCTAATACTCCATTGGGGGGGGGGGCATCAATTTTCGAACTTTTTTCCGAAAAAATTCTTTTTTTGACAACAACTGTAGATTTTGACGAACAAATTTTCATAATAAAATATAATTTTTTGTGAATAGCTATGATTTTTTTAAATTTTTTTCTAAAACATTTAATATTTGAAATTTTTCTTTCAAAAAATTTCCTTTTTTATGAACAAGTGTGGATTTTTGGAATTTTTTCTAAAAAATTCCAAAAACAAAGCTCCTCCTTGAATACATAATTTGATACTATTGAATATTTCACGCCACTTTCTTTAATTTGTATATCAAGGCTTCATAGAATATGCACAAAATAAAACTAGTCCTAGTTGTAATGAAAATAATAGTTATGTATTTAAAACGGTGTGATACTCTATTCACATTGGAACCGATACTTGCTCTACCATTACGTCCTATAAAAATAATGCCGATGACGTTAACTCCCAACTTTTAAACTTTATCAATAGAAAATAGAATATAATTATTCCATTTCATAAAAGAACGTCATCAAATATCTGTCTCTACCCTTGAACCAAGTTTCCCACTAAAAGTCCCTACTATTCCCTAGGCTCAAAATCAGATTACATTACTTCATAAATATGTTTATTTATTAATGAACTAAATAAACAAATTGCCTTAAATATTTACTTTATAAGATATTGGTTGTAAGTTAGAACCAAGGGTGCAGATCCACATATCGGAATGTTTTCTTTAATGATCCTTTTAAATAATCGATACACCAGAACAACAGGGCAATTTAATTATAACTTTTACATCTTTGAGGTTTGGTGGAGATTCACATTTCTTGTTGCAAAGATATTATTGGTAAAAACAATTTTTCTTTTAGTAAAAAGACCCTATACACAATTAGCTTTTTTTATACACTTTTAAACTCAACTGACAAAACGAAAAGGAATTTATCAAAACATATAGTTACTTCTTGTTGCCAAATGTTAATTATTATTTAGAGAAAAGATATTACTTATTATATATATTGTGTACAAGTTGCAATTTTGTACAAGCAAAGTTGCTACCAAAAATGAGATGAATAATTGGAAATGAAGGATTTAAAGTACTTAGGATTGTGATATTATCATCATTCAATTAAATGTTCCATGGATGATGGAATTAGGTAATTTTTTACTATTTTTATAAAAAAAAAGTAAAATGTGGTGCATTATAAAGCTCAAATGCCCACAGTTATATTAAAAATAAATAAATATATAAATAGCCAGAGAATTTTAATAGATCAAAAGGAAATGATAAAATTATATATTAGTTAGAAGTCCAAAGTTGAAATTAAATAATTCATTTTAAGACAAAGAAATAGAATATATAAATTAATCTAAAAATTCAAATCCTATAAAGTACTTTTTTGGAGTTCCTAATACGTAAAGTCAGGTCCTTTGAATTATACAAGAGTCAACTCATGAAAATTAATGAAAAAAGCTGAAAGGATTTTTTTTTTTTTCAAAAAATTAGTCGTGACGTAGAGATAAAAGTAGGCTTTATGTCGGTCCTTATTTATTCAGTCCAAGGACCAACAGTCCTAAGAACCAACAGTCCCAAGGACTGGTCCTTGGAATTTTTCATAAACCTATCAATGGTGTATTAAGCCAACTAAGATATTTGAAATACGTATTAAGATTATTGCACATATCTTAAAAAAAAATTTTTTTTTTTTCAGTATAATACAATTTAATACAAACATATTTTATTGTTAATTAGTTTTATTCCATTTTATAAAATAATAATTATAAAAGAAAAAACACCCTCATTAACGTCATAAGGGATCGAATTTATCTTCTTTATGGACTGACAAGTGCAACTGGACTGGACCGCGGTCCTCGGTCGTAAAAAAGGATTTACACAACACTTTACTCTGGGAATTCTTTTCCTTCATTAATACAATGATACCTACAACAGATTAAACTGCTCCCAACCCAAACAAAAATCCTGCGAACGCCCCTGGTAGCACATGTGAGGTGACATTTTGTTTAGTATTTTTAGTCGAAAAAGTATCCAAAAATATAGATACCAATTTGAGAATTGGTACGAAAGTATTGGGGTCGTGGCAATACTAGAAACGAGATTAAAGAAGATATGGTCTAGATTTACCCTTTTTTAAATAATCACAAATAAAATAAGGGCCAATCGCATTCTATTAAAATAATAATCGTCAAAAAGTGCATAAATAAATCAATAAATACAAAATTAATGCATACATAATTATTACCCACATGGAAAAATCGTTCTAAATACCTCATTATAAAGTTTTTATTTTGTTAAATAATACCGTATTTGCTCTCATTTTAATTTGAAGGCTTTTTACCCCTCTTAACGAAGCCCCTAATTGATAGATTAGACATTGCTTTTAAAAAAATAATCACGATATTTATGTATTTAATCTTTTATTTTATTATTTTAAAGCCTTTAAGCTTTTTATCGTTCAGTGGTAAACAATGAATAAATGAAACTGGTCTTCATAAGATATTCCCTGATAACTTGATAATTTACTTGTATAATAAAAAAAGACTCAGTTGCAATATGTTACATAGAATGAATCCAATGAATATTAAGCATTTTGTTTATTCATACATAATATTCGGCTTTATTTTTTAAAGCATGTCATTAAAATGCTTCTCAACTTTAACAAACCTAAATGTAACTGACACACAGATTAAAAAAAAAATACTAATACAATTTACAAGAAGATTTTTGTGAAGCGAAGATAAGATAAAATATATTTATTTTATGTCAAACAATTAAAACTTTTTTCAAATCATTTATTTTTATAGCTGTAAAATTTTCTTTCTATGAATAAAAAGTAATACTTTTTGAGTATGTATGGAATAGAGTTTTCCATGGAGAGAGCGCTACTCATTAAATTAAATGACCCACATAGTCATGAATAATAAATTAATTCAATATTATAAGAAGGGAAGGATGTCTCTAAGAACACACAAATCAATTATCATATAATCCTTTACAAAGAAATCTGAATTAAATCAGAAAGTTTGACTATGACAAAAAACTTGAAAACATAATTTCTGATTTGTTATATTTGCATAAACTTTTTATTAATCCAATTTTTGAAAATGGAATGAAACTTTTGTGACGTTATTTGTATATACCGGGTCGTGCAAAAGTTTCGAAACAGTTTTTTAAGACTTAATAGCTCTACTTATACTACAACAATTTAGTCTTTTTTCCTTTTACAACACGGCGTTACCTCGCTAATACAAAAATACCATAGGTATTTTGTTGTTAGCTGTCGATTCCCTCTTCTCCCTTGATACGTCATGGGTATTTCATAATTTATTCTTTTTAACAAATAAACAAAGTAATAAGTTATTCGACACTAAAGCTCCGTTTCCAAAAGGACAGGAATAAAATTTCTTGTTGATCCCTCGTATTTTAAAATATATATTGGCCATTTTATTATTTCTAAGAAGAAACTTTGGCTATCATACACAAACACAAATGTATAACTACTCTTTTAATAAAATATAACTAAGCAATATTATAATACAGTATCAAATAAAATACTATGCAGATTTTAATAATATGACATTCATTTTAAAAATGGTGAAGAAATAATATGGCAGTGATAGTCTGGGGCTATATAATAAATAAATAGCAGTTGGTGTAATGGACTAATTTGGCTAACTAGCAGATGATTTCGGGATTTTTTTTTATTTTTGGAGGAAAGTTTGCGTGATGCAAAGAAGTTAACGCCGTGACAGAGGGCCCAAAGTATTTTCGTCTTGTTTACGTTAAATTCAAAACATTAGAGTTTATTATTATGTTGCAAGAACAACAGAGGGGGAAGGTTGCAATTTTGCTTGCCTCCAGAATGTCACCAAAAGTAGTTTTTTGCCCAAATATAGCTCAAAGTACACGTCTATCCTGTCAAGGAACGCCTAAATAATGGTGAGGATCTAAGAGAAGTCCCCAGGAGTGACCGTCTGAGAAAATTGACTACTGAAGTTGTTGTCAAAGCCTTTACAGAGCAGCCGGATCTCTCCATGACGGAGACAGTCATGGACGTCAGTGTCTCAAGGTCTCGATAGAGATGGTGAAATAATAAATGGAGTTTTTTTTTTTTGGTAAACTCTTGACCTTCCCAATCACCAGATCTGAATATGTACAAAATTATCCGTCATTGTTTAATTCAAAATCAAACGACTTGGCCTCATCAATTTGTCTCATAAACGTGCAATTAAAGATATTATTACACTAAACCGAATTTTAAGCAAAAAGATTAGCCTATCCCCCCCAACCTGGATACGCAATAAAGGCTATCTGTTCCACAAAACGAGACTCTCCACTCAAAACCCCATCTACCTACCAAAACCATAGAGTGACATTTTTAAGCATAGTTTTATTATACATCAATTATTCTCTGGAACAAAATACCTTTTTGCTTTCGCCAGGGAAGTGGGGCTGACCTCAAGAGATTTTTATTTAATTCTTTTTTTGTGTGACACTTTTTTTTTTTTATGTTTTTGTCTTTTATATTTTAATATTTGTATGATAAATGCATCACTTTCATTAAAAACGATAATTTTTATATTTTATAAAATAAGCCGACCTTTATAGGCTTTGTTTATCGCCGCTTGTCGAAAATAAATAAAAAATTAATTCATTATAGTCTCAAAACGTTTACACGACCTTCTATTATTAAATCAAGGAGCGGGGGAGCAAAGGATTGATTCAATCTCAAATTCAGTCCTTTCTACCTAATAACATATAAAATAATTATAAGTAGGATATCAAAGTGTAAAGAAGTAAATATTTGCAATTAATTTATTTTCCTGAATCCTTTGCAAAATATGTTCTTAATATGTCACATTATGCAAATATCTAATACAATGATCAAAAGTGACATGCACATTTAAAAGGGAATAGGTTTGAACTAATAATCTAACAAATATTTTAAAATGCAGGATGTGAATATGAAAATTTAGTAATTTAGTTGGCAACATTCAATGCATCACTGGTCTGCAGTGGCAAAGTGGCACGACCTTGATTAAGGGTATATGATAATTGGATACATCCAAGGTTAATAAAAATACAAGGATATACCATAACGCTTTTTCCACAAATGTTTGACTACTTTCACCACGCTTTCTTATAATGACGTCAAATAGTATAACTGTTACCAAGGGTAGCTAATTATCATCTTCCTTGACTGACTGTTACTGTTAGAGTAACTCTATTCTACTCTATGACGTAATATATGTCTGTCTTGTTATTTTCTTTCATGGACCTAAAATTTGGTGTCTCTTAAAATATTCAGTGCAGACGGTAAACAAACTCGTTACCACTCCAACAATGTTGGTTAGGTGGTTTCAGTGAGCGAGGGCACGAGGTACTTCGATGTGAGTTTGGAGATTTATTTATGTATTTGTATACTTACAGATATCTTAAAAATGCGAATGTTCGACACATTACTTATTATAGTTTAAATATACCAATGAAGGGAATATGAGCAATAATAAATTTTATCTCGACACGTAAATTGGCATATTCACGGATTATGAATAAATAATTTATTAACAAATCTTTGGCGTGGATTTCCCTTTTGATATATAGGGGGTTTGTAGTGCATAGATAAATACTTTCATACATAGTTACTAACAGATATAGTGTGTTAATATAAAAACAGACTTGTACAATTATCCAGGGAAGGAGAAAATCCCCATTAATTTCTTAAACTTTATATAGTGAGTGGTCCGTCCATTAAAATCTGAACACTTTGAATTTTAAACTTAAGCAATATAATTCATTAATTAACAAGAGAATTTAAAAAAAAGATAATGATATGAAAAGATGTGCTCTCTTAATCATTAATGTAGATGTAATGTAATGATGGCTACCAGGCAACGGAGGAAGGCCTGGTACCCTCTGTTGATGTATTCCTCTGTCATGACGTTTCATTACTGCCGTATGACCTCAGTGTTTGGATGACGGACACTACAGGCCTTCACCTCGACATGCATCCAAAAAGTGTAGTTGAGGGGGTGTGCATCAGGGCCGTAGGGAGGAGACAATTGCAACGGAGGAGATGGGTTTCTTTCATTGTCTGTGTCAAAAGTGGCCTCTTTTCAGACACTTTTTGGATAGCTCTCTGGACAGTCTGTTGTGAAACCCCAAGATCTCTTTATAACCCTCATTGACTTGAGGTCCAGTTTGGCCTATTTGGCAGAGCTTTTCTTCGTCTCCAACGTTTTGAACTTACTGACGGTGTAGACGGTGATCCTAGAGACTCCCAACTGCTTGGAGTGCTGGAATTGAAATTCGTAGATCAAGTTTGTTTTGTTGTGTAAATAATTTAATATATCGAAATATGAATAAATTTCAATCACTTGACATTCACTTAATTAAGATTCCAATGGACTACCTAGTACCTATAAATACATACGAACTAATATTTTATTGGCAAATTTGCGTTAATTATATGGTGATTATTCAAATTTGTGGGATAAGTTATGATACCAGAAAATTTTAACTAATCTGTAGAATCTTTAGTTAATTTAAGAGACTATATTGGCTCGAATATGACCCCTTTTCAATAAAATTCAAGAATTTATCATTCTTTATTGTTATGATCAATTTTGGCTACTTTAACTGCATTAGGCCTTTTATAGAGTTCCGCTTCTTGGTATTCTCCTATCAATAATTTCTTAAATAACTACTTTTTTGGCAGCACAGAGCCATGAATGTGAGCGAATTCAAAGCCAAACACGCAAAAAATACCATCGATCAACCAACATATTCACCTGATTTAGCTCCGTATAACTTTTTTCTTAATTTAAATTGCTACTCCGTGCAACCTTTTTTGAGTCTATTGACTCCATAAAATACAAAATTCGTGGAAGGAGCTAAAGGCCTTGTCAACAAGTGCCTATAAATTTTTTTCGAGGACTGAAAAAAACGTTGGCATATGTGTATTGCATCCGATGGAAATTACTTTGAAGGCAAAAATGGGAAATTTGTGTTTTATTCAACAATTCTCGGTGCTTTTTTTACAGAATGTATGATGTGTGCCAACATAAAAACAATCTTGAACAAAAACTAATTAATTTTTTTAGTTCATATATACTTACAGGTTAACATTTGGTATATTTGATTAAATTATAGGCTTTATGTTCAAATTTGTGGGATGAGTTAAGGTACTTAGGCTTTCAACAATAGTTTAGAATAATAATAAGAATAGTTAGTTGATAGAAAGAGAGGATTATTCGCCAAAAAATACAAATGTATCCACACTCAATTTTGAGAAAAATCACTCTAGCTTATTTTTGTGTTGACAGGGCACATATTTAATATATACATTATAAAAATAATTGAATGTTCTACTGAAGGAGTTTTAGATATGGATTAGGAAGTGAAAGTTCTTACAGATGAACGTGAAAATCAAGATCTTTATATTAACTTTTATTTGTTTATCAGTAGGAATCTTGAGAGAGAAATTTTGAGGTTTTACTCTAAAAATATCTCGAGGGGACTCTTTCCTCATTATTATTTGTAACTTTTAAAAAATAATAATTTTTTATTCTGATTGAAACATCATAGTTAATAATACTATACATATCAGAGGCGTCTGCAGGATTATATTTGGGGGTGGGGGAGGGTAGCTTTGTTTTTTAATTAAAAATAATAATAAAATTAAATTTTTTGGGACAAAAATTTTAAAAATCTATATTTATTTACAGACAATTAAATTTTTTCGAAAAAAAATTTCAAAAATTTAATTATATATAAAACAAATTTAATTTTTTGAAGAAAAAATTCAAATTTTTAAATTTTTTAGTTATTATTAATAATTCTTTAATTTGGGGGGGGGGGCTATACCCCTGCCCACAATCTGCATATTTGCATAGCAATGATTATATTGAGTATTTTAATGCATGAATAAAATGCAATTGTATAAAAATAGTACCGTAATTACATTTGAGTAGATTTTCATTTAATTACAAGGGAGAGAACGAGATGAAATATAAAATAGAAAAGAAATAATTCCACTTCAAATGAGATTTGCAAATATAGTGTTGCTTTTGCAAAAAAGGAGGAAACAATCCCCATTAAAAAGGAATGAATGTGATTTATTAATGTAATGTTTTTAAAACACTATTTAGAAAATTGCATTAAATTTAAAAATACAAAGAAAGGACTAAAGTTGCGTGACAAATCGTTGAATCTTCCATATACATAAGCAGAGTTGACATGTTTGTAATATAAAAAAGGGCACAAAGAGAAGGCAGGAGCGATAAATATGGTACTACTGAACTAAGACCTTTCTTAATATCAGTTGTTTCTTATATAATTTTGGAGTTAGAAAAGGAATTACTCCTAAAAAGAGGAGAAACTTCTAAATTTAAAATAAAATTAGTACAGGGCAAATAATATACTTAAGCTCATATATATTTATATTTTATTATGCATTTTCAAAACAATTTACAACAAAGATAGGCGAGAATTCTTCTTTTAGATATAGAATTAAACACACACACGACTTATTAAATAATGAAAAAAAAAAAAAAAAGGAGCAAAAACAACAACCGTTTTTCCTTTTCTATTTTCTAAAGGTAATTTTTTCATTACAAACTACTTAACTCTATACATAAGTAACTTTACGACAGTTCATAGTACCAGAAGAGTATAAAACATGTCCTGTGGGAACGGTGGCTTCTAGTTGGTAATTGGAACTGGGTTTTTTATTTTACAAAGCTGCTATCGTTATTATTTAATTTTTGAGGGGAGAACATCAAAGTATTATGTAATAAATAGTGTATATACTCATGAAAGACAGAGATTCACAATGAAGGCTTGCTCAGGGGTTATAAGTGTTGTACTAGGAGTAGAATCAAGCATCGAAATTAGAGGGTATATGCTCTTACTGCAGGTGGATTTTTATTTATTTCCTTCCGCTCACGACTGCTTGCAGCTGATCTAATGAAACGCCATGACAGCTAAACTGCAATCCTCCCAAACATTCTACAAATTGTGATGGATTACCACGTTTATTTTCATTTTATTTTTACTAAACGACAGGAGATGTCTTTTGCAACGCCGCTTAGTACCATTGGGTCATCGAAATAAAATTAGAAGATAGAGTGCTTACACTTTGTTTGAAGCAGAAAGTTAGTTCACCAAAATAATAGAAAATGTGTTGAGACTCGGTCCAGCATCAAAAATTTTTTAGGTTCGTTCTTCAGCTATTTTTTCGGTCAAGACCGTGGAACAATTTTTTTCAGTCTCACTTTGTAGAACCAATTTTGATTCGGTCTCACTTTATAGACCGATTTTTTCGGTCTCATATAATATGAGAGACCATTTTTTTTTCTAGATCAAATGTCATTGATTTTTTCAAAAAAATTACAAAACTACACGATAAGCTCTAGAACAAATACTGTATACATATAAGAGACGGTGGCATCAAAATTAATCCGAGGTATCTCTGTTTAAACTTCGTATAACGACATTGTACTTGAAAAAACATATAATGTCATGTTATAAACAATTTATCTTTAAAATCGGTCAAGACCGATTTTCTTGGGACCGATCTAAAACGAATTTTTCTATGATACCGGTCCAAATCAAGCTTTTTTGTGGTATCCAACTAATTCGGTACAGCAAAAAATACAACAGTCTCAGACCGGTCTGGGATTTCCAGACCGAAACCCAACACCAATATTAATTACTCCTTACTTTTTATTGAATCATTCTATAATTCTATAAAAACAGAAGAGTTTCATAAAGAAAATTATAATTACATGTAAAAATAGAGTGAGGATCGAACATAAAAATATTTGAAGATCCCTCTATGTTGTTAAGATACCTATTTATTACTACTAACATTTGAATGTTTTGGTCAACTACGACGGCGTCAACTTCTTTTTTCTCATCACCACCCTATCTATGTATTTTAACTCTGTACATTGAATACACTAATAAGGGATGGAAGATGAAAAATAAACAAATACATTAGTCGTCATAGAAACATAGCTACGTGAACTAAATAAATCATGTAATGTATTTCAAATTTTTGAAAAATAATTATTTTTCATATATGTGTTAATAAATATTTACAATAAACCCTTTGATTTTGATACATTTTTTTTGATCAGTTCTACAATCTTCCCTATCGAAGTTTTTTTCCTGTATTACTTTGCCGAATAACAAATCTTTTCTCTAACAAAATTTCTCATGAATACAGGGAACATTTTCTGCGTAATGATAATTGATTTGCTGAGGAAATTATTTGCAAATTTGCATTCTTCTTTGAATATTAAATTAATTAAGTCTTACACATCAATTTGCTGAGTAATTGCAGAAGCCAATTAAGATTGATTACTTTCCGAATTGATAAATGAAAATTAATATTCGGAAGATTTTGTCTTTCCAATTTTTTTTTCATTAAAGTTCCTTACAAATAAAACTACAATATATAGCATTTCTGATGTTGCAATGACGACACCCACGTCTTTTACACATTTTAAAAAGTACAGCATTAAAGGTTTCTTGGTATCTAAGGCATAAGTCAACATGCAGTGGTCGGATAACTTTTTTAGCGTTACCCCAGAAGCACTTGTAGTAAGATTAATTTACCTCAAACTAGTGTTGGGGCGTCTGCAGGGTTATATTTTGAGTGGTGGGGGGGGAGGAATTGTTTTTTTGTAATTTTTTGAAAAAAATCAACAAATATATATATATTTTTTAAAATATCAAACTTACATAGCAGCTACAAAAAAATTAATTTTTATTTTAAAACATTTCAAAAATCCACAGCTGTTCACAAAAAATTTAATTTTTTGGAAATAAATTTGAAAAATTAAATTTCGTATATTAAATTTTTTGAAACTTTTTTTCAAGTATTCAATTTTTTGAAAAAAAAAATTCAGAAATCCACAGCTTTTCACTAGAAATTTCATTTTTAGGAGAAAATTTGGAAAATAGAATTTCATATATTAAATTATTTGAAAAAAAAATTATAAAAAAATTAAATTTTTTAGAAAAAAATTGTAAATATTTAATTTCTTAGAAAAAAATTATAAATATTAAATTAAAAGATAAAATGCAAAACTCTACAGCTATTCTCTAATAATTAAATTTTTGTAACAAAAATTCCAAAAATCTTCAGGTTTTCAAAAAAAATTAAATTGTTATCACTAATTTCCCCTAAAAAAATTTCAACCTGACCAAATATTTTTTGTAAATTAGAAAAACTCTTTAATTGTTCTTTTTTTGGGGGGGGAAGGGGGCTAATTTGGAAACCGCCCCACCAGCCCAACCCCTGCAGACACCCTGTAGTGGTATGTTCTTCATTTGTTTTTATTTCATTTAAAAACATTAGTACTCTTATTGCCCCAAAAATTTCCTCAATTATCCCATTTGGGGTAATTTACCCCTGCTACTTGACCACTGGTCTAATGGGTCTTAAATTTTTTAATGGTCTTTTGTCTATTTCTCTCTCTTTGATATTCGTTGGGAGCTTGTGTGAATATATTTTCCGTTTTTTGACTACCTGGAAGATCTGTTCGAGGTATTCGAGGACAACACAATAATCTGGCATTCTCATAAAAAATAAAAATAAAGTTTAACAGCTCATAAAAATAATATATTAACTTATCAATTTATAGTATATTCATTGTAGTAAGCATATTAGGCTATAGAAGAAGGCAAGATTATGTTATTGTGTAATTTACATTAGTAACCACTGATATTTATCATAGCAATCCTAATTCTATCACTATACATTTCCTCCAAAATGTGAAAGATAAGAGGTCTAAAAGTATATGAGAGTAATCCAATTACAATAGTTACAATGTCCCAACAATGTAATTGTTTTTGTTTATTTAGTAGGAGCCGGATATATTATTTTCAGTTTAACAAAAAATAATTTGATTTCAACAAATTAACTTTCAAAACTCTAATAAAAGGCGAGAATAGAGAATATAAGGATCTAAGAAAATTTGATGTTGGAAAACTGCCGCGTGGAAAATTTGTTGTCATGATGATAATATAATAATTAAATGATTGAGCATTTCAAGATTATTAGACTGTTATTTGATTTAAATATATATATTCTGATATGTTAATATTTGGGGTCTTAGAAGATTATTTAATCTATATTAGACTAGATCGTTTTTATTGACGTCACAAATTGCATCATAATTAAAGCAAATCCCATTTTGGGACACAAAGATGATATTTTTACTAGTGAAGGAAATATTAATAGGAAATTGAATCTGGTGTTATTTCTGGAATCGGTATCGGGAAAATAATGTTGAATTTGCCATTCCGATTCATATTTATTACAAATATTTAATTATTTATCTTTTTCAAAAAATTAAATCTAATTATACAAATTTTTATCCTATATTTTTTTCTTAAATAATTAATTTTTTGTGAGCAGCTGTTCATTTTTGAAATTTTTTACAAAAAAAGTTGTGGATTTTAGGAAATTGTACATTTGAAAAAAAATTAATATTTGAAATTGAATATTTAATTCCAATTCCCCCAAATATAACCTTGTGTACCCCCTGATAGCAAAATGATATTTTTTAACTATGATGTAAAATATTAAAAAAATTTCATTGGAATCGGCACCAGGAACTTTTACTCAAATCGCATCAGAAACGGCATCGGGCTTTTTTTTTTTTTAAATCGTCCAATCACTAATTTTTACTATATAAAATTGACAAATTTACAAATAAGTTTTAGGAAACATCATCAAATGTCTTTATAAATAAAAAACGACTTATCAATTGCATTCCATGATAAACAATGATATTTGAATCAAAATAAAGTAATATGGGCTAATAATCCCTAAAAATAACTAGATTTAGACAGTTATTTTTTTTAAACGTTTGGCGACGAAAAAGCGAGTAATTACGAAAAAATATTATTCGTTTCAATGTAATAGGTAAATTTTGTCTACAACATGGGAATAAGATTATATAATGATGTAATAACATTTAAGGATCAAATATATAATAAAACTAGGCAATAAAAGGATAGATTTTCGATAGACAGTAAGGTTTAAGCCCTTTTATTTGTTGGACCCATTATGATATCCAATAGTTCCCTATTTCTCTTACAATTATAAAAAAAGAGAGTTTAGTTGATAAAACTTTGTTGTTTAGGGCCCAAAATAGCCCCAAAAAACTATTGTCACGTCACTCGAAAACTTTCTATATACTTAAAAAACATTTTTTTATCTTTTATAGAGATTATGCAATCATGCTAAGATCAATTTTCTAGCGCACCTTATCCTACATTTAATTTTAACGTTTTTGAGGTGATGTATTTCTTCCTCACAACTAATTTTCTTATTGCGATTTTTTTCAAGGGTGATGGTATCGCCCCTACAGAACATTTGCGGTGTTCGTGAAGAGTAAGATGGCCTATAAGGCAAGTAGGAGTTAAGACATAACCTAATCCACCGGATCCATAACATTGATTGCCATGTGTGGGATTTTGCTGAACGAGTCGTGAATGGATTTTTGAGGAGGCAACAGAGAAATAATCACAAACAGTGTAACACCTCAAACTGCACCGACCGAAGGAAGCATAATGGCCGTTATATCTCTTTTCGTCAAACCCAGTCGTTCTCAAAAATTATAAACAGAGAATAGCCGCAGTAATTGACGTCAATTGGGCGATTCTATTACTTCTGGGAAAACACAACCAAAACTATAGATAAATTCCTTTTAAAGGAGGCATTCAATAACTTTTAAGGCAAAGTGGAAAAAAATCAAAGTGGCATTCAATAACTTGGAAGTTCTTCCGGATGATAAAAATATGAAGTTAGAATTTCCGATTGAGCCAGAAAATATTCACAAGATATTTTAGGTTAATCGGTAGTTCTCAAGACAACTTCATCTGTGTGCTACATAACTCTAGTTAACGAACCAATTTATGAGTTTTTCATCTCCTAGAACACTTGAACGATGGCATTGTTGGAACTTTATTTTATCCAGATAGGAATCCAGATATCCTCCTCTCAATGAAGTTTATTGAGCTCCGGAGAATTAATATTGTAGTGGAAAACAACAACTGTTTTAAAAGTACCTATAGACATTGGACATATAATTTATAACCGATAGACCAAATTTTTTAAAATTATAATGGTCTCAGACCGATATGGGATTTGCAGAACGAAATCAACACTAGTTTATTTAGTTGTAACTTGAGTTTTTTTTTTTTTTTGAATTTGTAAAAATACATTTACCTTAAATCGTTACTTTCATATTCTTTTTTCTCTTAATCAAAATATTTATTTAATGTCGCCATATTTTGTATAAAGACTAAGACAATAATCCCTTGAGAAGTAAATTCTCTTTTTTACTATTATTTCAAGATAATGCATTAACAACATAATTCCCCCTTTTTTGGCTTGAGTGTGACAAAGGCACAAAAAAAAAAAAATAATAAAACAAATTATCACATTTAGTAGGGTACAAATATCTACAGAAACGACCATGGGATGAAATTTTATTACACAAAAATTGCAAAATTATCTTTTATGATCAATTTATACACATTTTGAATGATCCGCAGTGGGGTTTCCGAATGAATTCCCTTGAATAATCAATTTTTATTCCATTTTTTTCAATATGTATTTGTCGCGAATTTATCAAAATGATGGCTTCTTTAATATTAAACTCATTTCTCCTTGAAGAGACATAACCTTTTTCATCATCGATAATAATTATAATTGACTCCTAGGCCACTAAAGAAATTAATCTTCAAGGACGACAGATATCTCCAATTCAACAAATAAATAGCTTATAAATAACTACCATGACCAAAAAGACATATGTTTTTTTGTTCAGTTATTTTAATTAGTTTAAAACAATTTCTTCTAGTAATAAACTTTTTTCTCGACAACAATAGCAAGAAACATGCTTGGAATTCTTTGTAACCCCTTTGCATAAAATGTTGCGTTCATAAATTGGGTAAAAATTTATGCCAACTAAGTTATTTAATGGACAGAAAATAATATGTAACTACAAAAACAGAAATTAGCAAAGTAACTTGTCATTATATTCCATTCTCCAATACAAATCTCCATTTGAATAAAGGTCAATAAATTCATTTATTTATTTTGCAAAGATAAATTAAATATATTTATTTTTGGGTAATTTATTTTAATAGACGTGCCTTTACATATTGAGAGAGAATGGAATGACGATATGAATATTTCTATAACAAAACCACATCAAGCAAATATGTAATGCATAATAGTCGAGGCCTATGTAGACATAGCAAAGCTTTTCTTTAATTTCATTGACACTTTGAAATTGAATGGATACAATTACATAAATAATATTCAAGCTTGAATGTTATTTCCATTAAATGAAATCTAATAGGATTCATACATGCCACTTTTGTAATAGTTTGACATAACTAATAACTATTTTATAACTTAAAATTTTGTATGAATACTACTGAATATCATTTCAATAATTGGCAATAAAAAAGAATCAAAGTTGTCCATATTGCAGAAACTACAGCCTTGAGTCTATTAGGCTAGGCATCACAGTAATCACAGGCCATCTCCATGGAAATGTTGCCCTAATCCCTAATTAACGAAACTTTCCGTTCATCCAAATTAGGAAGGGGTTTCTTCCAGAACCTGTTTTTCTAAATGAACCATATTCTAAAATCCATGGAATTCAAATTCAGACTAGATGGAGCTAAAATTTGTTGATCCAAAAGCAGAAGAACAGAGTATCGTACGACTTTTGCAACATATTAGACGTGTGAGAGTCAGTATTATTCTTTTAAAAGGTACTAATTTCTTACCTGAAATGAGAATTGGCACAGGGCTGGAAACTTTTCTTCAATATGGTAACCACGTACTCAATGCTGTTAATTTTCTACCCTCTAGTGCACAAAGATAAGATACAGCTTACTGGAACGGCTGATGGTCACATATACAATCACTAAATTTTGAATTAAAAAAAAATAGCATTAGTAAATCAATGTTCGAAGGCGTGCCAGACTTCCACAAAATGATAAATATATTTAATCTCTTTACTTTCTTTTCTCGTGTATTGGAAAAACGACCAATGAATGTTTTAAGCAAATTTTGTTGATAAATTAATCAATTATGGTTCTGGGATATTACGCCTCGGGCAGTTTCGCCCTGGGAATTTCTGTCCTGGGAAGTTTCGCACTCATACATATATTATAGCATAAATGTATCTTCCACATATAATTTAAGATTTAAATTAGTCTCCCCCAATTGAAGTCGTTTGTAATGCATTTTTGCATCCAGTATTGTAAAATGAGTGCATTTAATTCAATTTTAATATATTTTAAAATAGAACATAGCAAACGGTTTGAATTCATTATAATAAGAAACAACAATTACTTCATATTAATTACTCAAATGCCATAATTAATTACAAAGGACTTCAAGTTGAAGCAAAGGAAGACCTTTAATTGTATGTGGAAGATACATTTATCCCATAATATATACATGCGGGCGAAACTTCCACAGGGTGAAACTTTCTAGGGCAGAACCGCACAGGACGTAACTTCCTGTCACGATCAATTATGTATCAAGCCTTTTTTAAATATGAGATCTCTCAATTTCTATAAGTTATATAAGTTTAATTTGAAATTATTTTTTTACAGTATTTAGGGTCCACCCTGTATAAATTTTCGAGAAGGTAAACGACATTTTTAATATCAAATATACTAGCAAATACGAAATATAATATTTTTCCAATCATTCAACAAATATTTAGAAAAATGAAAATAAATCAGTGAATACTCAGTTGAGTAGACAATGGACCCTAAAAAAGCATTAAATATGCCGCAATGCCTTGAAATCCCTTATACATATAACAAGCTGTTTTTTTTAAAGATTAGTCTGGAGGGAAGTGTTAAAGATGAGTTTTAGAAATTAGCCTTATTTAAATATATTCAAAATATTTTTCGTAGACTCAACTTCCGACACTTATTCAGGACTTGTCTTTCTAAAAACCTATTGGGCATTTTCACTAAGCTTCTCGAAAATGATATACAATCAAATTTAGATAAAGGAAACTGTTATTTTTCAGATAAAAAGTTGTCTATATCCGGATTTTTTAAATATTCAAAGTATATAAAAACCACAATTTTTGGATACTTATGTAAGTAAATTATTTTGAAACTCCTCATTGCAAGGCAACCAGTGTTTGAGTAAATCCTGCTTTTGACAGATCATAGGAGTTTTTTAGCTGATCTTTTAGTTAAAATGTTGTTTTGTTTTTTTTTGGGGGGGGGAGCTCATGATATGTATTCTTATTGATTGAAAAACAATGTGGAATGAATGTAAATATAAACATACAGAATAAAATTTTTGCTCCAGATTACGATTTGTACGTATAAAAAATAAAAATCATCAAGAAAATTATTTATTCTCATAACTCCTATGAAGTTGATACGAAACGAAAGGACAACAAAGTTCACTTTATGCGGACTTTTGACTTCGGGTTCCGTTCTAAGTATTGTATGTATTAAAAAGTTGGTATTTGAGAGAACGTTGACTATAAGCGTATTATTATTATTAAGTTATTCCGAAATGATTGAGACTGCCCCAATAAGATAAGAAATTTCATTTAATAGTTTAAAAAATACTCAATATTGGCATATAGTCTCCTCCGGCTCGTGGTAATGGTTCTTCAACTCTCACAACTGCCTGGAGAAATCCTCTTCCTTCACTAACTTCATTACCCGATGAATGACACGTGTGAGGTCCTAATGACTATCAAAACCGTCCCTCCACTCGCTTCAGTCCCAGACGAACCAGAACTCGGCCTGTACATGCAGGTGGGACTCCAAAAACTGCTTCCTGTGGCCTTGTAAAAGCTTAATCAGGGCCTACATCACTTCACTCGCTCATCCTTGTTGACCTGATAGAGAGAAGGGGGTATCCATACGCAAGTGATATTTTGAAAGTTGAGATCATCAGTCAGAATTTTAAAAACCGCTGTTGGTTGTAGGGAAAGCTCCACTGAGACCTTTCGAATGCTCAATCGGATTTTGTTCTTCACCATATCCTTGACATGGGGAATGATGTCCTCTATATGTAAAAGAACTAACGCAATTTGAAGCTTTTTTCAAGCCATTAGATTGAAGAAGGGCTTAAAATGACCATATTTTTTGTAAAAAAATCAAAATTCCGTGTTTTTACTTGATAATTCATCTTGTAATAATTAAATAACGCAATTTCAAGCTTTTTTCAAGAAATTAGACTCAAAAAGGGCTTAAAATGTTCATATTTTTTGTAAAAATCAAAATTCTTTGTTTTTAATTGGAAATTCGTCTTTTAATAATTTAATAGAGCACTTTGAGCACTTATAAAAAAGCGTTTGAGTAAAGAAATAACAAAATTTGAAGCTTTTATCAAGAAATTAGAGTCAAAAATGGCTTAAAATGACCATATTTAAAATAAAAAATCAAAATTCCATGTTTTTACTTGATAAATGGTCTTGTATGAGTGTCCTCGTCTCCCGGGGACATCATGAATAGAAACCCTTCTCGAGCTTTAAAGTGCCATCCTGGATCTCATCAGCCCACCGAAAGATGGATGCACGACTAGGGCAGGCATCAGGATAAACGATAGTGAGGTCACTGTTTTGCCCAGTTTTTAGTGTGTCAAAAAGTACGAGCAAATATTGTGTATCTCAATGCTCAGCGACGAATGGAAAAACATGTGCAAATGTAGTATATAGACATTAGCTATTTAGTTTCTGAATAACTATGGAATATTTTACCACCTACCTCTTCTCCTTTCCCTTCAAACGAATTGTCTCAATCGTTTCGGAACAAGCTAATATATCTGATTTTCTTATATTTGGATTTGACACTATCTATATAGAATTTTAATTCAGAGATGCAAACATGAAGCTGGGTGGAGGATTATTCCGAAATATATAGGCACACTCAGTTGCGTCGCTAGACCCTTTTTGCCATATAATCCAATTCAGATTGCTAACTAGAAAAGCCGATCCCCTTTCTATGAAATATTCTATACAAATCTGGGCGTGAAAAAGAGACCAATATTTTTTTGAATGTAACAACATTTTAACAGATTACTTTTTTTTATAAAAGATAAATCTTAAAAATTCAAATTAAATTTTTTACAACCTGGGTAATTTTGATTTTGCTACAACCATAAAAAATCCTTAAAAGGGTGAAGACATATGGCTCTTTGGCATCTATGGTTCCGACGCCACTAATCCAAGATCAAAACTAGAACAAGACTTTAATGGATCGATCCAAAGACACTTTTTACTTAAATTAAAAATTTAAATAAAGTATCTTTGAGCTTGCCACGAAGACTAATGTTTTGAGTGGTTCAGATTCATCTTTCAGAACGCCATCACTACTAAAAGATGCTCTCCTTTTATTTTTGTTATTGATTCATTACCATAGATAATAAGAAAATTGGTTCTCAATAAGAATTGATTGTGAGTGGAAAACTCTTAGAATAATGAAAGAATAACTCCCTCCTGTGCCATTCATCTAAATCACCATAGGCACTCACTCTATATTCACAACTAACTAACTACTCGTAAATACAATCAACCATGCATAACACAAAGAATGGTTAAACTATGAATCGATATTGTTGTGCTAATGTAATTATATGATTAAACCCACATACATAACTAACCCTTATAGCAAGATAAAGTTCTTTATGATGTCCAAACTTGAAATAAAAATAAGTTATTCATGTAAAATGTCATTTTGTTCCAGTTCTTAGTTTTTTTGTTCATTCTTTGGTTTAGTCAATAATAGAGACACACACAAAAAAAGAGAAAAAAATAGTTTTTGTTTGCCCTCATAACGTGGTTAAATCAACTTTCATGCGTTTATTTTTACGCGTTTGTTTGTTCTAGGACGAATTGTATAATAATTAATATATTTGCTGCAATTCTAAATGTAATCATGTAACTTTCTTTGAGTTATATATATTTTTCTTTTAATCAAATATTCTTTTATATGATACTAGCGGAAGTACCCGGCACTGCTTAGTGTTATAAGTAGTGATGAAAATCCGTTTTTTTAGAATTGGTAATGAGAAAAAGGAATCTTCTTTTACTCTGCTTTTGTCATTATTATTTAAATAATTTTCTTACTACATTGAATTATATTTAAAGCCTGATGGAACATTCGTGTGTGCTCGGACAAGACGGAGGATAACCCTTAGGAGTTGTTTGTGGAGATATAATTGTAAGTCCTTGCCGGACTCAGAGTAGAATTGAGGATCAATATCGGAGTAATTCTTGCCAATGTCCTTGTAAAAATTTCCTTCTCCCCTCCTCCCTTGTCACAGCTGATTGTAGCGTATCTAATCAAACGCTATGACTGCGAAGCTGCTCTCCTTCAAATCATTATTCCAATTGTCCGGGTTACAAAGTTGATTCTCGGTTTCATTTTGTTAACATAGCCAAAATGCTAACAATTACCATCGCCGTATCAGGAACATACACAAGGGGATGGACTTGAGGGACACCCCAAATTAAGGAATTTTTGCTCTTTAATAGGAAATTTAATATTTGAAGTTTAAAGAAAAAAATATAATATTTGAAATTTAAAGAAAAAAATATAATATTTGAAATTTAAAGAAAAAAATATAATATTTGAAATTTAATTTCAAATTTTTAAATTTTTTTTCCAAAAAGATAATTTTCTGTCAATAGCTATTGATTTTTGAAATTTTTCTACAAAAAATTTTATACTTGAAATTTAATTTTTGAAGTTTTTTGTAAACAGCCGCAGATTTTTGAATCTTCCTTCCAAAAACCTCCTGAGGGCATTGTCCATGAGCTACGTCAATTCCAAAAAAAAAAAAAAAAATTTATTTTTTGAGAATAGCAGTGGATTTTTGAAATTTTTCCCAAAAAGTGAATATTTCTAATTTTTTTTGAAATTTTTGGATTTATTTTCAAAAAATTCCAAAAAACAAAGCCCCCCAAAAATATGTTGGGAAAAAAAAGTAATTATGCATTTTTCGTTTTATTTCAATGCTTTATAAAAGGTGTTACAATCATCCGATTTAAGCCAAGTATGCCCCGTTTTGTTCAAATTTTATTTTTCGATAACTATTGACGATGTAATATTAATTCCACTCTTTATTATTATTGTTTGCAAAAATGGGAAGGGGAATACTTCCCTGGTTCCAATGCTATGGGCTTAATGATAGGACAGTACAGTAAAATTTAACTTGTTTTATCCCCAAAAATCCAAAGCCGAACCAGATTTGAATACTCAAACATTTAGAGTTCCGAGGGTTTATATGGGTTTTAAAAAGTTTAAAATATTAATTAATATTTTATCCTAGATCTGGACAATATTTATTATCTAAATCGAACGTAACATTTCTATTTATTTTAATTAGTGCTTGGAGCAAGGTCTACTTGAATAGTTGCATCGTGTAGTTAGTCCACAGGCTCTTACCTTACTAACATTAAAATGTACACTATATTTGGCTGTCAGCTGCCGATGTTTATTCTTATTTTCCTCTAATCAGTGCTCTTAACTTTATTATTTGCATATGAATGAGTTCCTATTAATCTGTAAACAATTATCAACTATTATTGGATAGTAATCCCATAGTTGAAAGATTTTGCTTACTAGCAACTAATTTGCTTTTTTTCTGTTACTTTTGGATGAAAGGTTGCAATAATCCTAATCAAAACTAATAATTATGTAGTAATAATGATTTATTCATTATTAGGTATCAGGAAGGTTGTGCGTTTATCAGTCTAGCGATTTAAGCGGTTCCGGTTGTTGAACCGATAGAATCGGAATAGACAAAGTCGAACAGTGACTGGAACCAAGATTGCAATATATTGCTTATCGGTCTCAGAACTTGTGTATATGATCCTATATAGAATATATAAAGAAAATACAATATACATTATGAGAAATAAATTAGCTTTAATCAATAAGTAAATTTTCTGAGTTTTTTGTGTGCGATTGCATCGTTTTCCAATGATTTTTTTACATCAACATGGGGATACTGTTTTATCTGACTTCCAAATAGCTAATGGCTTCTTACGATATATAAAAGTACAGTGGAAATAAAAGATTATGGATCCAGGGACGCTACTAAGCTTTTCAGTTACTATAATATTCTTAAACCAGGGGTTAACAAAATTTACTATGCCAAGGTGCACTACAATAATAAATTTTTAGATTAGGCCCCCTTTATACGAAACATGCGTGCTATGTATGTGTAGACTTAAAGGAATCCTCAACTCTATATCTTTTTTTTATTGTCTTTTACCAAAATAATCGTCCTTTAAAAATGACGGAGACCGAAGACCGGAACTGAGACCGATAAAGCTGAACGGAGACCGACACCGTTGAAATAAATGAACTGGTACCGATTCAACAAAGTATCCGTCTAATTTTGATTTAAGGTCTTGATTCAAAATTTCAGGTACCATAAATTTTTTCGTATAAAGATCCGAACCGACTTGGAGACAATAAGGTCAAAACAAGTGCAAGGCTTTAAGATTAGAAACAAAGACGAGGTTAAGACCTTCAAAAATTGGTGTCAAGAACAAAACCGATCATGAGAACAACATCACTAGCAGTAGGTGTAACATTAGTATCATAATCAGGGCTACGACAATTATGATATCAACTTAAAGGATCATAATCGTTTGCATTGGCCATTAATTATAAATACATCAGTCAAACCTTTTTTTTTTTCATAATGGCCTTGGTTTTTCAAATAATTCTCTCACATACATAAATATAAATAACAAAATTGGTACATTATGTGAAAATACCAATGTACATAGATTGTTTTTATTAACCACTTTGATGATTTCCTTGGGAAATTTAATACCTGTATGTATGTATATTGAAAGGTTGTAATGGATGGGCATCAAATTGCCCAACTTTAATTAATTATTATTTTTAAGTTTTAATCCTTGATGTGTAATCTGTATAATATATCTCTTAGATCACAACATTATTTAGAGTCAGACATATTCAACAAATGAGAATCAGAATGGGTTCCTTGAGTGACAAAATATATATTTGTGTTTTATATATGTAACATGGCGTCAACATAAAAAAATCTTGAATAAAAATGAACAAAAGGAGAAAATCCATCCTTGTCATTTTCCTTCCTATACCGGGTGCGTAATTGAAAACTAGACCTTTTGAATATGGAATTTTAATAAGTTTAATTTCGGAAACTAGGGAGCTACATTAACGAAACTTTGTACTCTGGAGCCCCCTCCCCCGAATAAAATGATTTTTTTTTTTGGTCAGGATGAAATTTGTTTCTTTAAAAATTCGATATTTGAATTTTTTTCCAAAAATTTAATTTTTTGTTAATAGCGGTGGATTTTTAAAATTTTATTCGAAAAAAATTAATATTTGATTTTTTTTGCAAAAAAAAGTAACGTTTGCATTGATATTTTTCCATATAATATAATTTATCTAATTTTTTTTCCAAGATATATAATTTTTCAAATTTTTTTCAAAAAAATTAATTTTCTTTGAATTCACATGATTTTTTCAAATTATTTCTACGAAAACTTAATATTTGAAATTTGTTGTGAGCAGTTGTAGATTTTTGAAATTTTTTTCCAAAAAATTTAATTTTCTCTGAATGACCATGGGTTTTTGAATTTTTTTTTCAAAATTTATCAATTATATTTTTGGATTTTTTTCAAAAAAATTCTAAAAACCAAACCCCTCGCCCTTTCATAATATAATCCTGCAGACGCAGTAATTACTAAGTAATTTTTGGGGCAACGCTAAAAAAAGTTTAAAAACTTTGAGATGTTGCCCATATTGTTTTTGGTCAGAATTGAATGTTGGTCTCCAAAAAGTACAATATATCCTTGGCTGTGTTTGCCAGTGTAGCATATGTTGAAGCTCATCTCCATGCCAATACCGTCATTTATGGCCTTGATAACGTTATAAATACTCTGCCAGAGCGCCTTTGTCATGTTTTGGATCTCTGTCGGTGTGTATTCTTCGCGACGTAGATTAGGAATCTCATTCTTTTGTCTCTTTGTGAAGGTATTTTATGATTAATTGTAATTTATTTTTTAGAGGGGATGCCAATACACAGGTTCTACATATTACATATTTATTTATTATTATAATTATTTATTTATTTTTGAGGGGGGTTGCTTTGAGGGAAAAATTTTCAAAGATTAAATGTTTTTAAAAAAGTCTCATAGATCAACAAGAAATACATATTTTGGGAAAAAATTCCAAAAATCTAAACCTATTCTCAAAAAATTATTTTTTTTCTGAAAAAATAAAACAAAAAAAAATAAAACAAAAAATTTTTTTTTCTGAAAAAAATTCAAAAATTAAAAGTCTATTCTCAAAAAATTAAATTTTGTGGAAAAAAATTTTAAATATCAAATTTTGGAAAAAAAATTCAAAAATCCATTGCTATTCAAAAAAAAAAGTTAGATTTATTTTAAAGGAAAATATTTCAAATATTAATTTTTTCGGGAGAAAAATTTAAAAATTTCAAATCTGTAGATTTATACAACAAGGAAGACAAAGCTACACAAAAGGTGCTCAACATCATACCCTTCAACGGTAACAGCGATGGCGTCTTCAATACTGACGTAGTGAATCTCACTAATATCCACCTTGCCAAGATTAACAACAAGGAGTTTAAAGACGATGTCTAGCCACACCAGATGATAATTCAAGGGAACAAGGACCTGCTTTGATAAAGAAATTTTAATTATATATTTGTTTTTAACAAAATTTTATTTGAATTTTTGACCTTTTTCTGCATTTTTATTTGCATTTTTGAACTTTTTATCAGCATTTTATTCGGATATTTTGCTCAATTTTTATACATTATTTAGACACCACTAGTAATTAGAATTTATTCATCGAATTTCTCCTTTCTCTATAAAACCAAGGAAAGGCTCATTAAATAAGAAAATCCTTATTTGACAACCTATTTGTATTGATAAATATTATTTAAGTATGGCGCAATTCTACAAAAATGTCAAATTCATAAATATCATTCAACGATATTTCCTAAGAACATCCGTCTTCAAAAATGTTACAAAAAGAATTCCCACTATCGAATGTTTTCATTTCTCTTCTCTCTAAAGGTCAAAAATGCGGCTTTTAGTTTTAAACCTCGGTATGGGATGGATTGATTTTGGTCTTAAGTATATCCTTTTGTACAAATATATTCTGTGAACAATAATTCAATCATTCATAATCTTTGGTTGTTATTTAATAATTGTTCTTAGATAGTGGAACACCAAAAATGTTATCATATCTCACCGAAAAAATTGAAAAAAGTTTACTTATATGAAATCAATCACAATTTACGTCTTGAAAAAATGGTAGTTTTGCTCCAAACATTTTTGCCTCTTGGAGATTTTGCCGCATGCCCTATTCGTCCCCTTTTTATGTTTGGAATATTGTAGGTTCGAACTTAACCTAAGGTTTTACTGTTAACATATTCTTTTCTTTACATCAACTGAGTTTTGTACATTTTTCAAGCTTGAACTATGATCATGACCATGTTTCATTTAGTTACAAAAAATTAAATTTTCTGTTAATGTTTTTGAATTTTTTCACATAAAAAATTAATATATGAAATTTGTTTCAAAAAAAATTTACTATTTGAATTAATTTTTGTGTGAACAGCTGTAGATTTTTGAAATTTTTTGGAAAAAATGTCGTTTGAATTTTTTTTTCAAAAAATTTTAATTTTTCAGATTTTCTTACAAAAAATTTAATTTTCTGTGAAGTTTGAATTTTTGAAATTTCTCTCCCAAAAAATTTAATATTTGAAATTTTTTTACAAAAAATGTTTATATTTGAAATTTAATATTTTGTGAAAAGCAGTTAATTTTTTTTCCAAAAATTTAATATTTGAATTTGCTTTAGAAAAAAAATCCAAAAATATAATCCTGTGGATATTCCTTTTTTATTTCTGTACTATTCATCTTTTTTCTTCTTCCTCTGATTTAAGCTGAAATAAAACAGTAAACACTAAAGATATACCTTTGATAGAACATTTCAATGTGACGTCATTATTGTTGATGTCTGCCGAATCATCCATGTTTTATAACAATTATTTCATTAATATTAAGGAAAGAGTTCACTATTGAATGTCAAAATGAGACCAACAAATCGAACGTCTTAAACCTTACTACCTATCGAAAATATATCTCTCTATAGCATAGTTTTATTATATTATATGTAAATCGGACCCAAAAAATGTGTTAAATGTTATTACATCTGCATAAAATCCTATTTCCATACTGTAGAAAAAAAATTAACCATAATGATAGAAAGAATAAGATGTAATAATAATTATGATACTTTTCTAATGCCTAATTGTTCCAAAAAAAAAAAAAAAAAAAAGTTGTTCAAATTGTTAAGGACTTTCAGTAAGTACATACGAGTGTTGTTTGAAAAGTCCGCACAAAGTCTGAGAGATGGTATTACTGGCGTATGTTGAGACTAGGTTTTATTTAGTAGCATCTCTTGGAAGAACACACGCCAAATTTGAGCCAGATTGGTAAATTTCTTTCTGTTTGGTATTCGTTTGAATCGAGGAATAGGCCGGGAAGATTATGGCGACTGTCTTTTGTATTCCCAAGGAATAATCCTCATTGATTATCTGGAAAAGGATAAAACTATTATAATGACATTATTAATAATTATTGGATCGTTTGAAAACTGAACTGCAAGAAAAACGACCACGATTGGCACACAAAAAAGTCCTTTTCCATCACAACAATGCAACAACTCACGCCTCACCAATTGTGGTCGCAAAATTAATGGACATAGGGTTCCAACTCGAGTGGCCAACAGCACTAGCAATCTCACGAACCTTCACTCTTCTGTCATCCATCACCATATCATGGATTTTATCAACGATTTCTGGAGTAGTAACCTTAACAAGGCGGCCAGAACGTTCAGCGTCATTTGTACATATATGGCCACACCAAATTTTTTGAAACCACTTATAAACTGTTCAAATTGAAGGTTCAGAGTCCCCATAATACTTATCAAGCTTCTTTTTAGTCTCCTGATGCGTTTTACCTTTCATAATGTACTTTTTAATCGACACACGAAATTAGTTTGCGTCCATTTTTTGAAAATCACTCCGCTTTTTTTACGATCTATTTTACCTGCATTCAGGTCATCCTAAAAACAATTTGAAAGAAAAAATAAAACCACAACACCATACAGTAACAAACTAAACAAAAATAAAGGCCATGCTAAAAAAATTAGATATAAAGTTAAATCGGGGATTCTTAACCTTATTGGAGGTACTGAACTCTGCAAGCATCATCAGTGCATTCACCAACCCCCTTCATGATTGGAAAAATAAAATATGATTTCTTCAAAACATAAGTATATATTTTATTAGTATACAAAATGAACCATGCATCTCTTGTAAACAAAAACCACTGTATAAAAAAAAACCTACAAAACATGAATTTCGCACAAAAAAAATAACTCAATGAATATTTGCTGGAAATAAATTATGTATCTTTTGCTGTTGCCTTTCAGACACAAGTTCAGAAATGCGTGGCTTCACCTTGGCAAGTACCACTCTCATATCGTTTTCTCAACAAGGTATGTTATTTTTCTGTGTTTTTATTTCGACTATCCTTGATAAGGATTTCTCACAGAGATATGTTATTACAAACGGTATGAGTATCTCCAGGGTTCTCTTTGCAATAAGAGGGTATGATACGATTTGGTGACAGCAAAAACGTTGACAGTGTTGTTGTTTTGAAGAGTAGCGATTGCGGTTTTCATAGAGATATTTATAATTAACGTCTACTGCCGCAACACTAAAAGTAAATGGGTGTATCAACAGTGATGGATATAAACCTGCGGTGGGGAAGTATCCCTAGAGAGACTTTGCAAGCTCTTCTAAGTGTATGGCTCTCCAGGTACAGAAATGTTTCCAATTCTAGTGACGTCTTCAATTTTAGTAACAGTGCCGTTCAACAGGGGAAAGTTTGTGAAGTTATAATTATCTATTCGTCTTTTCCAATAAAGTCACTTTTTTTAAATGCCTCCAAGTTTTCTTTGGCTTCAATGATGGTGACTCCAATAGGCTGCATCTGTCGATTGAAATGATTGAGAGTATAAAAAATATATTCCATGTACGGCAAAGTGAGAATGAACGTAGAATTTTTGAAGTAATCTGCGTGACAGCCTCCGTACTCTCGCAAAACCAGGACTAATTCACCACGCATGGGAAAAAACGATTCAGCACCTTACCTCTGGATAACCACCGAACGTTAAAGTGGTACATAAGTACATGGAATTACGAGCCCATTTCCTTACACGAATCACTGTGTGAATCCAGCGATTCATAGGACTTATCAATGTGACTTAATCAACTGCAGCTAATGATGGACAAGTTGAGCGTAACGTCAGAAATAACAAGAATGAGCTGTATCTATTTTGTGTAACGCATTTTTACTAAGCAACTAAACATTTCTAACACGGAGATAAACTTCTTTATACAGCGGGTCCACGCCCGTTGTTTTTTAATGTTGGTATCCCCCTCTCTGAGTGAACAACGTTGTTTGTATACTTGCTACAGCGGTCCGGCTGACAGTCTCATCAGTAGATACAAAAGGCTATTCGAACCTCTGAGCGTGTCTCACCCAACCCCTAGTGTTCGATCGAACCCGGTTTAAGAACCACTGCATTAAATCATCCTTGAATTATTCGTCGTTTTTGTTAGTCTTTGTTGGTTATGCTGAATAAAATTATATGGTATTGGACTTTGAGTACTTCTAAGTTTGTACAAAATGATGGAAACTTCCTCGATTCAAAGGAATGCCAAAAAGAAAGAAAGTGAACGATCTGGCTGAAAGTTGGTATGTGTTCTTCCAAGAGATGCTCCTAGCTAAATATAACTTCCATACACGCCAGTAGCCCCACTTCTCAGACTTTTCAAACAACCATCGTATTACTTTGATTAAATTCAAATATCAGTATTTATCGCTGACATCAAATAGTATTCAATGAAGGTTTATGGTTTTTTTATATTCTTAAAGCCATATGATGAAGTTTAATCATGATTTATTGAAATTTGTCCATTTAATTTAGTAAAATGATCAACTTTGAGCCCAAAAGAAGGCGTTTCTCTCAATTAGATGCAATTTATTACGTATGTAAAAGCGCTCTATATAAAAAAATAACAGGTGGGAAAATCTCCAAGAGGCAAAATTAGCAGAGGCAACAATGTTTGTGGAAAAATGATTAGTACTGTTGGTAAGAATGTTGCAATAATTGAATATTCAATGGATGGCTGATATATTAATGATACGACTTTTGACTATTTTAATTTAATTACTAATTATATTTTGTAGCACCTTATAAAACTCGAATGACCATAGATATCATTCTCGTAAATTATAATAAATGCATCATTTAAAATAAAAAATGAATGATAGCATCAATTAAGACCTAATAACTAGAATGAATGTCATTGTAACTAAAAAGACATCATAAAATGTACTATTTGTCCGGTAAGGGTATTATAAGAATAACAAAAAAAAAAAAAGGTGCTATTATTGATTTTTTTCAGTATCTCAAAAGTTGTCACTTGTTAGTATAAATCCTTGCATTAAAATAAATTTGACTAGGATATGGTCTGGAAAAGTTTTTGTATCATGTAATTTTTTTTTTTTTTTTGGGGGGGATACTATTTAAAAGAGGCAACTTTTGCGATGCCTTAACTAGTGATAGCTCATTTTTTGGTTCCCCTAATATACAGTCTATTTATACATGTTGAACTTGTATAAACTTTGCAAATTGATCACTACGTAGTGCATATTATTATATACATTTTTGTTCAATATAATCCAAAAAATTGTCAAGGGCAGGTATGTCGTTAGTACCTTTTTAGGGACCTCAAACGCCCACCAAAATTTTCTGAAATCCCACAAAATGTTTATCATACAAATATGGTATATTTTTAAAACAAACCAATAGATATAAGAATTTTTTGGGCTAACACGCCTCCCCCCCAACAATGAAAGCTAACAACCCCCTGGTAAAGGGTACACTCTATAAGAATACCTTTTTAACTTTTTTGGTATCTTAATGCTACTATAAATCATTAGTAAACTGTGAGTTATCGAAAAATTATTTTAAATCACTTGTTATTTTCTGGTTCATTATTATTAAAATAGGAACTTTTACTTATAGATATAACTTTCTGTGATTCGTATACACTATATAAGTTTAGCCCAAACGTCAAACTTTATCTTTCTATCTCAAAAATGGAGATTTTGTATGCAGACAGTTGAAATTTAATCATCACATTTGAAGGATAAGTTTGTGGAAGCAGCAAAGAAGCAAGGTAAGGTTTTTCACAACATAAAGTCCTTTTGGGATCCTATTCTTTGTCCAAGCCAGATGTATCGAAAATATGGAATAGCGTCGGGGGTTTTCTTTATAGGGAACACTTTAATGTTCACGTTATATTTGTGCAGAATTCAACAAAACAAAAACCATCCCACATGTATTCTGAGACTGCAAGCTGTTGAATAAAATCATGGAATCCGTCGGGAACGGGATAAGGGAGAGGATTACAAGGAGTTCCTCTTCACACGAAGTCCAATATAGCTTTGTGGGAACCAATGCAGTTGTGCCCTCAAAAGTAATTATTTGACTTTAATAATTGATCTCCATGGCACAATATAAGAATGTTTACCCTTCTCCTAAAAAAGTTAAGGTAGCTCTTAGAGAATTTGAATAATATAAACCAGTTGTTCTCAAACAGTGGTATGCGGACCCCTCGTGTACTTGAGATTTGAAAGAATATTTTACAAGTAGCACATAACTTAGGGTTGTCCACAGGAGGTAGACTGGAGAAACTGCAGCCCCCAAATTAATAAATTTTTGTTTTTTTACTTAAAAATTCAAAATCGACAGCTGTTCACAAAAATTGATTTTTTTTTCTGCAAAAATTTAACATTTGAAATTTTTTCTTAAAAATTTTTAATTTAAGCTTTTTGAAAAGAAAAAAAAACAATTTTCTTGAACAACTGTGCATTTGGAATTTTTTTCCCAACAAAAATTAATTTTTTGAGAATAGCTATGGATTTTAAAAAAATGGAATATTCTGATTTTTTTGCCAAAAAATTAATTGTTTGATTTATTTTCAAAAAATCCAAAACCAAGCCCTCCCCAAAATATAATCCTGCGGACGCCCTTGTCACTGCTTTGTGCTGGTAAAGGAGTACTTGGGCTAAATTAATATTTTACAAATGGTACATTACAAAAAAAAAGGTTGAGAATCCCTGATATAATAACAGGCAATCTTATTTTTATGAACTTTAACTATTATGTTGTGATATAATTTGCTTGTTTTTTTTCCAATGGGTCTTTTTTCTTTGTTTTTCATATTATCAGGTTTGCTCTGTTGTGTGATTGTGTGTGTGCCTGTATTAAGGATTTGTTTTGTTTTTTATTTGTAATTTTATTTATCATCTATTCGATGAGCTCACTGAGAATATTTTTATCCATAAGTTTACAAATTACATATTCTTTTAAATATGTTTGTACTCTGTACAAACATAATTGAATAAGGGATTTTATTGTATAGGAAAAAAAAGTTATCAAAACCTTTTTAATAATAACAAATTAGCTTCGCAATGTGAAGCAAATAATTTATTACTCGAGTTAGAGAAGAGGAATATTGATTTTATCGAGATGTTCTGACAATTAGATTTTTGGAAGGTCATAGAAGTAGATGGAAGATCTCATTATGTAGATGTGGTTGTTAGCAAGGTTAATAGAAATACATGGTTAGATCATCATGTAATCGGGCTTGCTAGAATTTTCCATCTGATATATTGTACCGATTGCTGGGCAGGACAGGCAGATTTTGATAAAACACCCAACCACTTATAGTCTGTGACGTCACTATTGCTAGATTTTTCAATTTAATGTATCGTACCTACTGCCGGAAAAGAAAAACAGGTTTTGACATAACATGCAACCACTCATCTACCTTGACGTCAATATTAAAAGCATGATGGACGTCAAACTTCAGTCGTACACGCGTTATGGTATAACCTTGCATTTCTATTAACCTTGTAAGTTAGTTTGTGTCTTGTAGAGTATTCGGAGATGAGGAAGAAAGGGACTAGGAGTCGTGGGCTGAGGGATGAGGTCGGAGATCACATCCTCCTCTATATAATGATACCTTCTATCTATTTTGATGATCCTACTAAGTGCTAACTGTCCAAATAGCTCGTAAAAGTCGAGATCCATCTCTTCCTATATAACTTATTCTTCGCATCGACGTTATTATTAAAAGGTTGTGTTCATTGAATTTCAATTTTCAGCTGTTGCGGTCTCCAAGTTCGAACTAGACAGAGCAAGTATGACGTACGGGTAAATTTATGCAGTATACCCTTCATCAATGGGTCATGAGCCTCGTTTACTTATATTCGTTTATAAACAAAGCGACAGAAAGTGGTGCTGTCTTGTGGCAAAATAATACAACTCCCTGAATGATAATATTATACGGAAAAAAATCACATACGAACAATGTTACTCACAGAGAAGGTGCTGAGAAAAATCTTCTGAGCATTAGCCATTTTTTTACAACAAGGTACAGATTTTCATATCCCGTGTAGAAAAATAAAAATATATATATGTATATTTAATTTGCACAAGGCATATTTATGCAGACTCAATGGCATTTTATTTAGCTTAAATAAAATGCTATAAAACTAAGGAACGATTTGTACTAGGCAAACACATATAACTATGTATATTATTTCCTAGACAAGTTAATGAAATGTTCTTCCGTCATTTCTGATTTATGAAGATTCTATCTGACTTATTATTCCAGCATACAAAACTGTTAAAACTAAGAGATAAATGATGGTTATTAATTGTTTGCTTTGACGTTTCTCCAAAATAGTCACATACATACATTTTGTATGTAATAATAATAATA
The DNA here is from genome assembly GCF_016086655.4 of Lepeophtheirus salmonis. Classification (NCBI taxonomy): domain Eukaryota; kingdom Metazoa; phylum Arthropoda; class Copepoda; order Siphonostomatoida; family Caligidae; genus Lepeophtheirus; species Lepeophtheirus salmonis. The sequence goes on along the minus strand of NC_052138.2, from coordinate 14,125,629 downwards.
TTATTAGTGACAAGTCGGATTTCCTATAAACATTTTTATATATGTACATGTGGAACACATTTTATCTTGTATTAGATAGATGAACATTCTACATACCAGACAAATGAACAAATCATTTTTCATTCCCAAAGCCACATAAAAGATCATTTATTAAAGAAAGAGACAAGCATGGCTCTAACCATAATATAATATAATCAATTTATAAAACAAGAAAAGAGAAAGAATAATGTCATAAATTAACGGTCATTTCACCTATGTTGTACAAAAGAGGGGAAAGAAATAATTGTAACCGGAGTAGTCATTCATTTTAACACGGATGGGGAACTATATATTGTATATACTATTTAGCTCTCTGTGCTGAGATTGTTTAAACTATAATCATGAGTTTATGAACTCGTAAATAACAAACAATTCCTTGGACCAAAACAAAATGACAATGTCCCCAGTGTATGAAGATACTAACTGTCTTTATAAAGAGCTTTCTTCTCGGCAAAACATGGAAGGAAATCTAAAATTTATGTTTTTTATACAATTACGGATAAAGTTATTGTCTTCGATAGAGTTGTTAATCATATGTAGAAGTGGGGTTGTAAATCCTAATCGTTTTCCGTATGTAAAAACAAGAAGTTGAAAATGAGTGTGATTACCCCGATACCCACCCATAGAGTGTGAGTGTAGAGGAAAACAGCTTTGCTGACATGACTTTTCATTAAATTAGTAGTGAGCAGCTTTAAGATGAAGGAAATAAACACTAGTCCAACTCCGCACAATGGACATGGGCAGGAATTACTCCTTTTTCGATCCTTAATTCTATTCTGAGTCTAACAAGGACTTACACTATAACTCATTCATGAGCGTTACTCTCCGTCATATATGAGCACACACACTTAAGGGTTACACATTATATTTAGATGTTCTCTCCTCCAGAATGAAAGGAATTACATTTATAACTAGAGATTCAAATAATATTAAAATGTAATGGAAAATTGATGTAGCGACCTATAGAATTTGGAGAATGTTTGAGAGGATAGCAGCTTAGCAGTCATGACAATTCATTCAATTAGCTGTTAGCAGCTATGAGATGAAGCAAATAAAATCAAACCCATCTCCGTATCTAGGAATCATATAGACATATAGTCGATCCTCAATTTTAGTACGAGTCCAAAATGGACTGACATTTACATCCAGGGATGTTGTTATAAGACGCAGGTATGTTATACAAAATGAAACTGAAAATGAATGTGGTCACTCGGACAATTTGGAGAATGTTTGGGAGGAGAGCAGCTTAGCTGGTATGACGTTTCATTGAATTAGCTACAAAAAGCTATGACAATGGAGGAGGTACAGAATGACATAAACAGGAATTACTTTGATGTCGATCCTTCATTCTACTTTGAGCCCAACAATGACAAATAACTCCACAACAAATCCTCAGGGTTACTCTTCGTCTTTTATGAGCACACACAAATAGGTACATCAATGATAACTTCTATGTAGTAGAAAAGGAAGTGGAATCTTAAGGAATGAAATAAAAATGATAGTAGCTTAGGAAACTGAAAATTACTAACCTGACATTTTCCCATGCAAGAAACATTTATAACTATAGAATCTCTTTATTGTGACGGGAAGAGTTATTAAAGTTTGAAGATTTTAATTTTCCAAGAATTAAAGTTCCGTTGCCAATCCTCAGTGTTACTCTTCATCTTCCATGAGTAAAATCTCTTTATTACCTCTGCATCAAAGTTAAGTTGAACAGGGGGGGGAGTATGTTTTTATAGTCACCAGGATTACAGCAAAAGTTACGGATCAATTTTGATCAAACATGGTAGGAGCCATTAAATTTTTATAGGTAATGGTCAAAGGTCAGGTCGAATACGTAACGTTAATTAAAAATGCATAATCGACCATAACTTTGGAACATAAATCTTGAATAACTGAGCTCAAATTGGTCTCCTAATGTAGCTTTAATAAAGATGCTTCATTTGCAAAAAAATCTCGAGCCTAGGCGGAGTTTAGCGCTCTACAGAGTGACCATTCTAGTATTGAGATATTTTCTCCTTGAAAATTAAAGAACAACAAATTTGGAAAATGAAAAACACTATTAAAAACCTTGCACCCATTTTATGTCATATTTTTGTACAACCCATATCTTCTATGTACTCTACGCTATAAGAACTCTAAAAGCCACACCCTTTTGTATGCAGGTGCTTCCCCAAAGCATCAAACACCACACACTTTTAAAAAAAGCCCTTTAAATAAAACTATGTTTTCACTTGTATCCATGTAAGTATATGTATTGTTCTTTGTGAGAAAACCCTTGAACCCTGTTCCTCTGATGTAAGAGACTCATTTTAATAATCTATCTATACCGATACGCAATAATATTTCATTAACATATTTACATTATGTCTGTTATACGTACAGGGAGTTCCAAATAAACTGGGAAAATCTTTAAAGGCTTATAATGAACGAATTAGAGGATTAGAACCAGTAATTTTTTATTACTTAAAAGCTACATTTTATGAAATCCAATTATTCATTAGACTTCTTTAGGGCCTCCATCTATCCAAGGAATGTAGATTAAAAGTGCAAAACCATAACCAGGCGGATCTCATTATAAATAATTGAATATCATTCAATGTAGCTTTCAAATTATACAAAAAAAGTATGGTGTTATTTAGTTCGTTCGTTATAACCCTTTAAAGATTTTCCAATTTACCCGAACCACCCTGTACATACCCAGTCTTCAGAAATAGGATCTTTGTAAGGAAAAAAATAATATTCATTTACATCAAATATGAATGATGACTTAACATTTTTACGTATGCATTGATTGCTTCTCTATTGTTTTACGTCAGTCGTTTATAATAGGGTTTCTCACTCAGTATACCCTTTCCTCTGAACTTTTCTGGGTTATACACCAAGGAAAAATTCCTGCATTTAATTATTTCATATTATAAGTTTAATTTAAGGATAGATAATGAATTAATTAAATGATCAATACTTTTTGAAGAACCCCCCGTAAAAAACTTTTTAGGATAACTATACAAATGATGTGGTACAGCGTGCAGACTTTGAATAACAACGAACTTTGAGCACTTGCAATAGCTGTGGGTGCTCAGTTAAGACTTTTTGTCTTGTTTTGGGGTTTACCCTGAAGTGTTTGACGTCAGTTAAAAATAATGTTAACGAAGTATTTATTTGACAGAGTGCTCATGTTGCGATCCGCGCCGGAGGAGACAATGTTACAATTGCAAACTTCTTAAACCCAGACAAGTTCTTTGTCTGGAGAGTCAGGAAGGAACTGGAAGAGCATTCTCTGGCAACAAGTCTTTGTTCCATACCACACTAAAAAGAAAATGTTGACCTAGTTTTTAGATTTTTTTTTTTTTTTAATTTGTTGGAACAAGTTGGACTCACCGGACCTAAAAATTATGGACATCTTATTATGTAGGAGAAGTTGAGCAACATACTAGCAGATCCCCCCGCGACACAAAATCTGAGCTGATATCCAGGATCCAGGACGATTTTTTGGAATCTGACAAAGGAGACTGCCATCAAGACCTGCTTCCGTTTCCAAGGTCGAGTGGAGGCCGATATTGACGCCAAGGGTAATTATATCGAATTTTTTATAAAAATCGAATAATTATTTTAGGATAAAATCTTTTTTTTTTTTACAACTTTGTGGGACAGTGTCTTGGAACACTGTTGATTCTTTGGGGACTTCCATTCTCGAGGCAGTTGCCAATATGGACATGGAGTTCCTCATCAAAGCCTATCCCAGATTCGAGGTAAGGTTAGAGGCTGTGGTTGAAGCCGAAGGTAATTGGTTTGCAGGATTGACTTCACTATGGACAAAACTACATGTAAGAGCAAAAAAAAAAAAAAAAAATTGAATGCCTGAATTAATTATGGGAAATAAAATGTAATATATGTTATCTTTAAACTTTCCGGATTTAAAATTGACACCCTGTATATAGGATATATTTAGGGAGATATATTAATCTTATAAAAATGATACTTTTTTGTTCATTTAATAATTTGTAGATATGAAGCAGTTTATATCTGCTATAAGGAAAAAGAGGAAAAAAAGGAAATCTTTTTCATATTCAAATAAGTAATTAATTAGAAGACATTAATGCACAAGATGACTCCATGTTTAAGTACCGTTAGGAGAACTAATTATTTTTTGCTCCAGATATTTGAAATGTAGTATATAATACGTATATATAAAACATAGTCTCGAAATTCATTGATATCGATATTTCGATACATTTTCGATAAAAAAATATATAAAACTAGCATTCGTGTTGCTAGAGGCTTTAAAAGTTTCCGAGACCCCCTCAAAAATGTCATCATATCTTATAGTATGTTACGGACAATGTAGAAAATTGGGCACTTTGAAAAATGCCCGTTAGAACGGGCAATGTGCAGAATGCCTGGTCAATGTGCAAAATTCACAATCCATAAAAATTCCAATAGAGTGGTTAATGGTCATTTAAACTTCATTTACATTGTCAAGTAAAATGATTGTGAGTAATTTGGCATTTAATATTCAATCTTGCCAAAGTTAAGCAGCACTTTTTTTGTAGCAAAAGTTCGTTAAAAGTAATTTGTATTTGTTAAAATGAAATAAAAATATTTCAACTATAATAATCTCAAATTTTATCTTATTTGTAATCATATCTAATTTTGTTATGATTAATAAAGGTAATTTTGAATCTATTTCAAATGTGTATCAAGAAATAAAATTCACTTAATATTTGCATAGAAGTTAATACCAAGTTCATCAATTACGTACAAAAAAGGATGATCACTAATGGAGTGTTAAACTAAATATTGATTTGATTAGTGCCATATTTTGCAAGAATTGCCTAGATAATTTCGGTTGAAAGATCCAAGCTAATAAGGCTGGTATTGTATGGGGTTTTACTGCAGTTTAGTTTGGTACGACTCTTATGGTTCAGTACGTTTTTACTTTCGTTGCAGTCGCATACTATAACATTTTGTTTATTTTTTTTTGTCATTCTTTATATGGTTTCTATATTATACATAAAATAGATGTATAAACAAACCGGAGCAATTGCGTTGGTTATAATTTTTAACAAAACTGAACATATATTTTGCGTCATAAATATCTATTGCGACTTAAAATATTATATAATACCTGCTAATCTGTGTTACAAAAAAATATAATATTATCTAAAAGAGTTAATAACTTACGAAATGATGAAATACATCCCAGTTGACGAAAAGTCCATTGGTATATAGTGGAAGGATAATTTAAATAAATTTCCCAATGTTTCCAAGTTTGCTTCACGATACCTCACAACTATGTACAGGTATATTTTTATCAAGCAAAATATTTTTTTCCGTAGCTGGTGATATTGTGGCCCCTGTCTTTTATATCAATCTTTGTTTTTTTAGAAAAGCTATGTATTTTCAAGAATAATTTATTTTACAGAAAATAAATATTTTATAGAATAAAATATCGAAAAAACTTGAAAAACTACAATAATTTTATTTAAAAAAAAATACTATTATACCGTACCTAACCGCTTACCGTGAAGTTTATAACGTGCTTCGTACCGAACCGTGGGTTTAGAGTATTGTCCCAGACTTTCAAGCTATTAATTGATTTTAGCAGTTCTATAGTATTTTACAAACTACAATCCTTGACAATGTATGGATTTGACTTTTTTAAATATAATGATAAACAATCATAAAATAATATTGTATAGAAAGCACCTGTCACTAATAGGTTAAAAGAGTGATTCATTGTTAAAAGTAAATTTAACTATGTAAAAACAAAAAATGTCAAAAACAAATCGATGCATAAACGCCCATAACTTATTTGCATATTTTTAACACCTTATTAAACATATTGTTATGACCAACTAAAACATAGGGAAAATAAATTCACTTATTAATTAAATCATTAGGATTTTTTAGAGGTGTTACAGGATGAGATCCGATTTAAATTTTACTCAAATACGGATATTTATTAAAAAAGTCTTTAATATTATTAGTTATTTAACACTTATTTTTAAAAAAAAAAAAACTTCTTTTAATATTACATCATTTGTTTGTGACTTTGTGTTCTGCAAAAGTTATTCTATCATGAATGCTCAAAAACAATGAACATTCATGATTTCTTTCTGCCCGTGGAAGCCTTATGCGACTAATTAGTCGCTAATTAGGAGTTGAGATTTCTCATGAATAAAAAATATGAATGAATTTACCTATTTTTACCCGTAACATAATCTTTTTTCTTCATATTTGTCGTTATTATTAATAGTGCACACTGCACGGGTTGCTTTTTTTGGAGCTCGCGAATCCTACTTCTTTTAATCAAGTAACTATATCCGATTCACTACCAAAATATTAAGTGTAAATGTTATTTAATTTTTTGGTGGAGCTTAATGTTTGTATAATTTTAAAATAGACAAACTGAGCCACGTACCAAAAGTCCACCTGCGCTTCATTAAAATAATTAATCTATGAAAAATCTTCGACCCTATCACTTGAGTTGAGTACTGAGTAATTTGTAGTGAAAAAAAAGAGGGCAAGGAGAAGGCGCAAAAGAGAACTATGGTACACCTGAATTAAGACCTTGTTATTATCAGCTACCCGTTATATGATTTCGGGGGAGAAAAATGAATTAATGCTATAAAAAAATAACCTTATACATTTAAAATAGCTTAAGTACAGGGAAAATATTGTAATTATATATAAATTAGAACAAAATTCCCATGTTCGAGTTCAATAGGAGCTTTGACATTAGTAGTTTATTTATTTGCTGGATTTTTGTCATATTATTTGCGATATAATCGCTGTCTGATAATAGGAATCAAATAATTGACAAATTCAAATTATCGGGCAGTGTTTCAAATTGAATAAAATAAGAAATAGCTCCCGAAAAGAAACTCACTCAAATAACTGTTGCTCAGAAAGAAGAAAAGGAGGAAGAGACGTAGGGTACATTCAACTCCCTCACACCAATCATATTAATAATTAATAAAAGGGATCACGTTTATATCCGTGCATCCAACTCCGTCTTGGGAAGGTAGATAACGGACTTACTTCGGCAAGATAATACCATTTATTTCATGGATACCTCAAATACATATTTGATTGAAGGATAAATGTCTCTCCGAATTAGAACTGTACAGGTATCGTATGGAATCTCTCATAGTTCGAGTTGCTTCACTCCTACTCATCACCTTGGGTAATTATCAACATTTCGCTTTCAAGCATAAATAATTGTTATGAATCCCCTAACAGGTGCTCACACCAACATTAAGCTTATTAACTATTCCCCTTGTTGAATTCATTTGGATGAATACTTTTTATTGAGGGAAAGATATGAGACAGCAGTAGATTCTTTATCTGATATTATGTTCCACCACACCCAATCAAGGTGATATATTCAAACTAATTAATCAAATAAAAACACAAATTAATCCCTTTATGAGTTGTATATTTTAATATTGAATTAATTGAATAATAAAACAATAAGTTAGACAATATGAAAACAATCTTTAATCATTGAATCAATGACAAACTGAATTTAGCAATAATGGAGTAGCAAATTGGAATTTGTTAGTTTCTTAATCCTGTAGGAGCTCAGCTTCGTTTTGTATTCTTAAATACATTAGAGTTATCGAGGTGCAAGGCAGTTCATTGACTTCTTGCTTATTAATAAATCGAACATGAATCTTCCAAGTTAGTGAATGAAGCATTTCTCAACAAAGAGAATAACTTGGATTTTTTAGAAAGGTAATGCAAGAAGGATGTCTAAATCAGACAGTGATGTTGTAATTAATCATTAATATTGATATGCCAAACCAAAGAATGTAAAAGCCAATAGCATGAACATCATCTCTCAGAATATAAATTTAACCCTTGATTGTTGAAGTAAATGAAGGATTATTTCTCTTCATAATTGACTCAACATATTATCAGAATAATATAAATTTAGAAATGGAAGAGACTCAATGAAATATAGGATCGTATTGGAAATGAGGATTTAACTTTCTGGAGATGACGAAAGGGGCAAACAAGACAGGATAATTGCAAAGTTGATTACTTCCCGAGGTTCCATGAGTTGAAGTGAAGCGACTTGGACTCTGAAAGACTCCAAATATACTTTGCTAGAGTTAGAATCCAAGTAGATATTTAACAGTGAATCGGATATTGGACGTATCCATGGAATACATGGTATCATATCGCAGAACTTGGTCCAGTATATTCTTTCCTAAGATGGAGTTGTAAACACAGACATGATCCTTTATAAATTATATTAATAATTAACACGAAAAAAAGGAGGAGAGATGACTCTTCTTTTTTATTTCTTCTTCTAATTTATGTGCGTATGTCTGTTCCTCCATATATTCGTTCTCATAAATTAATATTCGATCCTTCATCTCAAGAATTGCCAAATAATCAAGGATTCCCCTGCGTAAAAGAGTAGGTATGTCGTATTTTGAATTTTACCCACCCAAGAGATAAATATTCAAACAGCATTTGCACTCCTATACATATTTATATCCTATATTTTTACTATTTCATGGTGTCTGTAATTTCCAAACATGATTTGAATAACGTTTGAAATTAAATTTTTTGATTTGAAACTTGCCCGAATTTATGATTTTTGGGCATTTTTTGATAGTATTTTTAAATCTTTAATAACTTGTTTATTCGATCTTATATTGAAATATTTTCATGCAAAACTTCTTACTAAAATATTTTTGAATGTGTTTATTTAAAAAAAATCTCAAATATAACGCACGATGTCTATATAAAGTATATGAACATAAACACCTCTCCGATGTGTCCGATGATGCGTAACTTACCCTATATTATTTTATTATGAATTTTTAAAACAATTGAACCAAAGATATACGATAATTCTTCTTTTAGATGGAGATGTTAACACCACGACAACCTATTAAATAATGAACAAAAAAGAAGAAAGAGCACACGCAACAACCGTTTCTCCTTCTCTAATTTTTGAAGGTACTTTTTTTACAGTTTTAAAGATATTCCATATTCTCAGGCAATAGTGTAGAATACAGATGTAGACCTCAGAGATTCTGTTAGCCTTTCTAAATATAAACAAGGGTATAGAAAGAGTTGATCTCTTATATACAATAACAATTACTTATGGAGGGATAATTGAATGAAGGAAAGGGTGGTGGCCTCTATTTAATTTGTTGGTAGTGCTTCTGCTGTTCAACCTATTTAAAAATGTTTAAATAATTTTTCAGTTTGAATCCAATAACGGTTAAAGGTTACTGATACTGGGGATATTAGGACGCCTAAAAGCCTTTTATGTTTTTTTTTATAGAATACCATTATATTATTTGATTAAAAAAATAAATAAACTAAATCCCCGAATTTTTCTAACTTTTCTATAAATAATTATCGCCTTTAATAGGTGAATTGCAGGATTTTCTGTGAATTTCCTGTAGTTGTAAGACCTCGGAGAGACTTTATCCCATGATATTTGGAGATAAACCTTACTATATACCTACAATAGTACAATTTTGTATTTGAGTCAAAAGATTCTTATAGAATTTTACAATAAACTTCATTCATGGAATGAAGAATATGTATGTCCATTGACCAGTCTAGGTCAAAAGAATTAAAGAAACAAAATAAATTAAAGTGTAAATTTTTTACTGTTATTTACTTGAAATTGTTGCAAAAATGAAGCATTTTATTGCATTTCTCCTACATATTGAAAATAAAGGGCCAGTTTGCTTTCAGAGGCTTTTATAATCTGTATTTTAATACAGTTTGTGTGTCTGTCCTTAATGGGTGCCCAGGCCGTTAGACCTAAAAGACTAAAACTTTGCATGGGTGCCTCTTTTGAATCTGGTGAGTTTAATACGGGGATGCCATTTTTGGGGGTAAATAAAAATATAAAATTTTACAATTTAGAAAACGTCCTTTTCGAACGTTTTTGGAATTTCGTTTCATTCTGGTGCAAAAAAATAATGGATTTGTAGATAAAACCAGGTAAATTTTGTAGATTTTTTTTCTGGAGATTCATTTGCATATAAATTTGACACCTAAGAATTGATATTCAACTGAAATAAACGACATTTTCTGAATAATTTTTCTTTCCCCCCTCTTTTCATCAAACGTACATTTTCTTTTTTAAGAATAAATGCCACAAAACGATGCATTTTGGACATAAAATTTCAAACCCTAACAGTTGCATAGAAATTATTTTCAATTTTCGGTACATTTTATTTCATAATTAATAGAATATTTGGAAAAATGATGACGTTATTGAGAGTTATTTTTTCGACTACATTATTCTCCATTACTTTTTTGTTTTTCAATGTACAAAAAATATATTGGTAGTTTTGTGTTTCTGTTTACAATCGTAATAAATGCTATTTTCCACTTTATTTTTGTAACATTTTTGCAGAATAGATTTTTTCAATTTTTTTTTTAATTACATAAATATTTTTTAAATTTGTAATAATGTTATACAGGCGCTATATTATTATGGTCGCCCACATCAAAGGGGTCTAAGCATTAAGAAAAAAATTACATTGACCATTATGAATGTGATTTCCCCCTCCCTCCTTGGCCTGAGCAACTGTAATGTCTATAAAATACCATTATGTCCACTTGTCATAAATAATGAACACTTGTTGCACTGTCTACTTATATTAGTTTGTTTACAACACGATCAAGAGTGGTGCCATTTTACGGCAAAATATTACAACTCCAACAATAACAATATTATCTAATATATTTATCGCGGTATTTCTTCACCGACACACGTTGTATTTTGTTTTAAGCTCTCGATGTTTCTGCTTGGCTGAATATGAATTCGTTCCTTCTAAGTTGTAAAGAATTCTTAATATGTATCGAATAATAATTCCATTGCTGGGAAGAATTGGTTAATTACCAACTGATTTAGGGCATTTTAAAGGTTACAACATCTTATATATCTATTTCTAGCGGTAGTACCCTGAATTAGCCGGATTAATTAGACGTGAAATAAAAGACACATTTTGATTAAATAATTTGGAAGAAATCTCCTTCAAAAAATCCTCAGTGCTACATTCCGTTACTCTGAACACATTCACACGTAGCTACACAATATTTGAATTTTCTCTTTTCACGAATAAAAAGAAGAATAACAACAGCTTGAAAATATTATTTTAAAACTATGGATTGAGTAAAGGAGTATTTTAGTCTCTAGTGCGCTTACTGGCTGTGCTTTATCTCCACACACTCGTTGCTAAATCTTATCTGAAATAATATCCATTCTTTGTTATTTAATATAATGTCCTTTCCCTCTTTTTTTCTTTTTTAATGAGCAAATATGGCTGTACAAATTACATACATCTTATTTTTTACTCGCTAGATGACTTTTAAGTTAAATAAATATCACTTTTTAAGGAATTTTTCATCACCAATTCACATTCAGTATTTTTTATGTCATATAATAAATAGTCCTCCTTTTTTTTTTATATACCGGGTGTAGAAAAAGTAATGAGACCTTCTAAAAATACGGGCTTGAAAGGTGTTGTAGATTAAATCTTAAAAAGCTCCGATTATTCTTGATTCTGTATATGTCGCGATGGAGGCAAGAAAAGCCATCATAGGCATTTTAATCCGCACCTAAAGAACTACTTTGGACATCATGAAGGGCTTAAACATCATCAAGGCCACAGTCCGTTGGGTCAGAAATCGTTTGGCTGATGGGGACAAAGCCAAGAGACCACTAAACTGAATTAATAAGTTACTCTATACGTCTTATGTTCCGGTTCCAAAAGCATATGAATGCAATTTTTTGTTGATCTCTTGTCGACCGTTGTGTGTATTTATATATATATTGGTCATTCTATCATTAATAAGATTAAATTTTGGCTATCAATAAAAATACAAATCTATAGCTAAAATTTTAATGTATTATTAATAAGCAATATTATTTTATAGGGTTTTAATATTATGAAATGATTTTGGTCCTTTTTCTGTTGTTTTTTTTAATAGTTTTTTTAAGGAAAGGTTGTGTGATACAATAAAGGTGACGGCGTGAAAAGGAATAATCTTTATACTTAATTTAAGTTGCACTTCTAAATTACATTAAATTCATATTTAAATATATTTTAGTTTGCATATGCCCCATTGCATAAATGACCTGGAAAATGGATAGATTTATCAGATTCTACCCATACATACAGACATAGAACTGATTTTAGTTAATGTACATACACTGATTTATGACCTGCTATTTAGAGATGCAAGGGAGGATAGAATAAGCAAAATACATGTTATCTCAATTAAAACGTTACATATTCTACATACACTTGAGAAATCATGACTTGCATTTCTAAAAGAATAGGAAAAGTTCAATGATAATATACAATTTCTTTTCTTTTTTCTCCTTGTGTGAATCTTAATTCTAATGTGCCTATTTACTTTTCTTCATCAGTACCTATACATATATACCTACTTAATAAAACAATTGCTTCACAGCAATAAATATGATTCATAATAGAATTTTCTCCTTCTAAGCAGTCTGCTCCATCTTCCTCAATACTTTTGTAAGTACCTAATATATTATGCAATATGCATATATTAAGGTCAAAACACACAATTCCTTTGAGTGAAAACAAAAGATTGAAGGGAAGGAAAAACCGATTAACCTTTTGTTATTACCATAAAATGGAGTATGAGAAGGCTCAACACAAAAGCAATCTTGAATGACTCAGAAAAAGGAGAAATTCCCAACTTATTCTTGTACTTCATATATATGGATCTAGGGATAGGCAAAACGTAGAGAAAAATAACAGTTTTGAGATTAGAAAAGGAAAAACGCTCTTTACCTCCATAAACAAAGTTGTTGTTTGTTTGTTAGTCACCAGGATCGCCCCAAAAGTGTCATAACGATATTGAGCAATCTTGGTAGGAAGATTACATGGGTGTACAAACATTTTTTTTTCTGAATATTTTATTTTATTGTTTAACATAACTCTACACAAGTCTCCCAGCGATGCTTCCATCTTTGTACCTCGTCCTAATAATACTCGGCGTTTTTAACTCTGCAATGTAATTGTTTATGGCTCAATTACTCCGAGTTGGATTGACTTAGACACCTCAAATGTTAGCACGACTAACCTTTACATGTTTGCTATTGTTTTAATCCATTTTTGGTTACACTTTCAGAAACAAATATTGAATGATACCTCGATACTCAATTTTTCCATTTTCACAAATACCCTCACCTCACCTCCACTCTAACAAACGACTGATACATAACAACTCTACATACAAAATGGATGAAACTTTCGCGAGTAACGTTCAACAGATGCTAGATAGATGTGACTAGCTTTTATTCTACTCCACGACAAATCCTCATGTTTTGCTCCGTCTTAAATAAGTACAATCAGGGTTTTAATATGATTTAATCTATTTAAGAAATGAAGTTTACTACCAATGCTAACGACAACTGCTAAGGAAAAGAAAATTCAAGCTAAAAAATATACACGATTTACATCACTATTTATTTTATCAGTATTCCATTCTCATTAAAACTCTCCATCGTTGATATGGATCTCTTGTTAATCTTTTCTCTATCCCTTGAAGTATTTCCTTGTTATTAGTTCTTGCCATGTACACGACTGTCTGTCTGTTATCAAGGGTTCAATTATGAACTTTTCTGCGTGATTTGACAACCCCCATTAGTGATTCTGCAGTTCCATTGTTTCTGTACCATCTCCTCTATCTTGTTAATTACTCACCGCAGGGACATAAGAATAGGAGGTGCTCTAAATTGCCAATTTTATGTTCCACTGTTGATTTGTTAGTGTAGAGTGAGAATGTAGCTATTCGATATTGGATATTATTTATAGGAAGTAAAATATTTCCACATTTTCTTTTCTGTATTCTTTTCGTCGTAGTGTTAACATCTCGCTACGGATGATGAATTCCCAAAAATAATATTTATATGTAACGAATAGGACTTTAGATGAGACTTAGCAGTTTTTGCTTGCTCTGTACGTCAGATTAAAAACATATTCACAAGTTTTTATTACAATTATGGAGAAGGGGATGCCCAAGGATTGAGTAACCACATGAGAGGGTGCTCATAAAAATGAGCTCATGAGAGTATGAATGACGATTTTTCTTATTTTTTAAAAAAAACAAAAACAAAAACAAAAACGGGCACCTGGAATAGAAATTACAGACCATTTCTTGCTTTTAAATATAATACAAGAGGTGTTTCTTCGGTTTTATGTAACTTTTGTGTCTAAGCTCGAAAGGGATGACTTTTTCACCTTTATTTTAGTAGGACCGACAGTCAAAAGGTTGATGCTTAGTGATGAAAATCGTTTGTATTTTGAGCACGTTAAAAAAAAAAACCAAAAATCAACTGGATAACCTTGAAAATTTGTAGAATGTTTTAGAGGAGGGCAGCTTAGGTGTCATGAAGTTTCATTAGATCAACTACAATCAGCTGCGACAAAGGAGGAGGGGAAAAGGAAATATACAAGGATATTGTAAAGAATTACTCCTATGTTCATCCTCAATTCTACTCTGAGTTCAACGAGGACTTAGAATTATAACTCCGCCACAAATCTTCAAGGTTACTCTTCGTCTTTTATATGTACAATGGAATGTTCAAACAGATTTGGAATATACCCCATGTTCCAAAAAAGATAACACTTATTAAATGACATACTTTTCAACGGAATTATTTCATGAATTATGAAATAATTTTAATTATTTTTTCCCAAAATTCTTACATCACTGTAAAATAATTCGACTATTCCATATGCCCACCCTCAGCATTAATGACGGCCTCCAATCTCCTTCTAAAGCCTTGACACAACTTGATGATATAGTCTACCAATATTGCATTACAGGCTGACATGATGTATGCCTACAGGGATGCTGTTGAGCTGTGTGATTTGTTGCAGGCAACTCCCTCAACCTGAGCCTAAATGGTGTGGTCCTATGGGGTCATGTCAGGGGAGCTGAGCCAATCTTGGCTTTTTCTTGGCTGTTTTTGCATGGAGCACCATCATGTTAGAAGACATATGTCTCATCTCCAAACATCTCATCGATCCAAGGCTTGACATATGTCTATACGAGATTGATGTAATGGTCTGCATCGATTTTTCATTGTTACTGATAAAAATTAGAGGACACCTTTTGCCATTGGAAGCTACGACACCCAGGACCATTACAAAAACAGAATCTTTGTTCTTAAATATAAACTTGATATGGTCTGGGATGCCAGAAATCTCTTTGTCACTGATGCATCGATCTGTACTGGAGTTTGAAACCCGATCTATCCTAAAAAGTTTTTCATGAGGAAACAAAATTGTTGGCGTTCCAGCAATTGAGCTTGTTGAAGAGTATTCTTGATCTCATGATCCTGCTTATGTTAAGTCATTGATGAAGTGCTTCATTCTTCTGTCGCTTGAGTTCATCCCAGGTCCTCATGAACGATCCTATGGGCTGTACTGGAAGTCAACAACATAGCCTTTGCCATGGCACGAATGGTCCTGATTGGATTTTTCTTGATCCGAGCTATGACAGCTAAAACTTTAGCCTTTGTCTGAACTGACCTCTTCCTCCCAGATCATTTATTCCTTTGGACTGTCCCACGCTCCTGCAATCGTTTTTAGATTGCATAAATTGCCTTTCCGCACATCCCTGCATGCTTAGAGATCTCCCTTAATGTCATTACCCACGATGACATGTCGACCAAAATTTGGCGTTTCACGTCCATGTTTTTTATTCAAAGCCATCTATATTAGTGTTATCATTTTTTGGAACATGGGGTAATTGACTGTATTTGGAAATGAAGTTCAAGAGTTAAATAATAATAATAACAGCGGAGGGAAAGAAAATTAATTTTTCAATTTTGGCAACTTAAAAAAAAAAAAAAAAAAAACGGGGGACCTTAAATAAACACCCGATTCACTATCAATGCTGTCTTACCAATGGGACAGTATATTTTGTACGCCTGAAGATTGAGGAAAGAGCAAGGCACTGGGAGAGTGTTTGATAAAGCTACTAGGTAGGGATTACCCAGCGTTGCTCGGGCTAAGTAGGGACAGGAAAATCACATAAAAAATGGTCAAATTAATTGAGAAAATATTTAGAAAATATTTATATATACTAATAATTATAATATGAATGTTTCGTTGTTGTCTGAAAATATCCTGACAATTCTAATTCTCTTAGATTCTTCACACTATATCAATCCAGTTAAGTAATGTAATCGACAAAGTCTCATTATTGCAAATTCTTCCCGCCCCCCACCCAAAAAAACCTCTCATTAATGCCTTTTGTAACCTTAGTAGTATTATTATGAATATATCAAAAATAATGTATTATAAACTTGAAGTACTTACCAACATATATGCATCTAAAAAATTGTCTAAATGAGAAGTGCATTTTTTATTTACTTCAAAAAATTATCATATCGTAATTTGTGAAACAAATTGCCAAAAACTTCTTTGCACTAACTTTGCAAAAAAATAATTAATAGCATTCATTGGAATTGTAAAAGAAACCCAAACCTACCAATATTTTTTTCGTACTTGCAAAAGCAAAAAAGTTATGAAGAATAATGTTATCGAAAACATAACACTCAATAACTGGTTCATTTTTGTAAATATTGCAAAAATTATGTTATAAAATGTTCTGGAAATAGATAATACTTAGTTTTAAATATTGTGTTGGCATTTTTCTGCGCAAAAAACATCTTCTTGTGTCATTTTTTCTTAAAAAACGGAAAATTGACGTTTGTTGAAAAAATGAAAAAAAAAGAGAGAAATAATCAAAAAAATTGTCAAATTATTGAGAAAATGACAGATATTTCTGTTACACATCAATTTTTATTTGGCTAATTTATAGTCAAATGAATCTCTAAACAAATTTCTACAAACTTGATTCCATTTACTAATCCCATGGTCCAATGGAACTTCATTTTTTTTCAACTAAAATAAACGAAATTTCAATTGTCACCGATTTCTTTATTAGCTCATAACTTTTTTGATTTTGAATAAATTTAGAAAACATAGTAATTCGTATAGTTGTTTCCGAAACGCCAATCATTTATCGATAAATGACTCAATCCCCTACCTTGTCTCCTTGAGCTGCAAAAAATGGCTTCTTTGGGTATAACATAAGCCTCCTTAAATAAGTTCCCCAAGAATCGACACTCCCGACGTAGCCTGTCCCTGCTCAAAAGGGGGACCCATGCAAAATTTCAGCCTCCTAGATTTAATGGTGTGGGAATGTATAAAGGATATCTACACACATCACACAATCTCTCTTTTATATATCTATCCAGATACATGAATGTTTTAAGTTATTTATAATATTACTTATATATTTGATCTTCATTATGTAATAGGGGTAATGTATTGTAATTTTTTTGTCTTGCGTATTTTCTGTGCTTTTGTTTGTTTGTTGAAATTTGAAAATATATGAATTCCAAATCAAGCCCCCAAAAAAAAAAAAAAAAAAAAAAAATTATAATAATAAAAGGCAGGTGATATTAATGAGTGGCATATATCAATTATTCAATTTTACAATAATTCCGTCTTCCCCAGTCGCTGTCTTAAATGTGCCCCCTATATATACAATACATACAACCGAATATTTTATAGACCTATTACGGTCAATAATAGACTTTGTATTGAAATTTCTGGGATGAGTTGATACACTTCAGAATGTTAAATATAGTTTAAAACATTCATTTAATATATGAGAATATATTTGGCCTTATGGTTTTTTAAATAAATGTAACTACCATATTATTTTTCTTACATTATGACATAGTATTTATACGACTTCTTAAATGTAATTTGTGGTGTTTTAATCCATTAATCAGAATATTTTATGAATAAAAATAGAAGATTATAATTTGTTGTAGAATAATAATGAAATTAAGATTCAATTTTGTCAAAATCATACTATCTTGCTGTAGTGTTGACGGGCGGCACAGACAAAACAATATCGGAGGATGAGCCTCACCAATGCAGAGACTGAGATCAAATGTTTAGGGACTCAATTTCAATTTCATTGAAAATACATAGTCTCTCCTCCGGTGTTTTTCCATTTATGTTTCGATTTTTTTATTTTTTTATTATCCTAACACAAGCAATTTCCCATAGATTTCCGTTTTTTGTGTTTTTGTAGATTCAAGGACCTGTAATCTTCTAATCTGTCGATTTCCCTGTTCCCTTATGATATTAAAAAAAAAAAAACTATACCTCCGTCCAATCTCCCTTCCACGTACTTTCATGATTTTAAGAACTCACTCCATGTCTAATGCATCGAGGTAACTTGAACCAAGGTTTTAATAGAAAATCTCACCAACATAATCAAATTTATTTTCTATTAACATCTCTGACAAAAATCAAGTCTAAGATTTTTAATAAAAAGTTCCTGCCAGCACATTGTTATAATTATCTTGGAAGACATCTCCCTTAGTATTATGTACATACGTTATTCTCCAAAAGTTATCTTTTCTTCCAATAGCTAATTTGACAGTACTTTCTGAATTTTCTGATCTTACCGAAAAACTGTAAACAACAGCTCGTCCCATAAGGAGCATTCCTAACCAGTTGAAAATTATTTTGTAATGAAAATGTTTGGATATCATCATCAAATCTTAATGACTCAATTTTTTCTTGGGTGATTTTTAAATGATTTTTAATGGAAAAATGTCATATGTAATTAGAAAAGAAACCTTAAAATTATACATAATTAAAAATAGTCAATCTTTCTCTTACATCTTATTAATTTATATTGTATATATTTAGGTACATATGATAAATCATATAATTTGAATATTGCACAAATTATTTGAGAAAATAATCAAAAAGAGTACTAGAATATAAGTTTTAATGTTGACTGCCCCGTTCTCGGATGAATAATATTAATTTTCTTCATAAATACCTTTTCTGTTGGGAACTATCGACAAACTGACTTTGGCAAATAAATTAACATCTGTGCCCATTTTAGTTCAGAAAAATGATATCTTTGTGTCAAAAATTTGGCATTTGCATTTTTTTTAGTACTCAGGGATTAGGCGTCGAAAAACAGACAAATTTTGATTTTATAATATAGAAGATCCTCAGAGTTACTCTCCGTTTTTCCTGAAAACTGACACATTGGTTTATAAATATTTAAGTGTTCTCTCCTCATGAATGAAATAATAATAATATCAGCTTAAGAATTTTACAAAAATATTTTGTGATGAGCCAGAGAGTACTTTAGTATCTAGAGGGCTCATTCGCTGTACCTTAACTACACAAAACAGATTCATTATTTTATTTATTTATTTTATACTGGTGGTAGTAACCGGCAATGCTGAAAGCAATTAGGCGTTGGTAAAAAGACAATTTTATTAAATAATATAGAAGATAATTCCTCAAGAAATCCTAAATGTTACTCACTTTTTTTTGTGATATATTTATTATCATTGTCATTGCTAAATTGCCATATTCCTTCCACAACCATAAGGACGAAGACTTCCTTCAATGACATAATTTCCTTTTTTAATTCGCATTTAATGTCCGTTCTCCCTTTTTAAGTTGTACAATCATTCTTTGTATTATAATAACTTTTAATTTTTGTGGTACATTTTTGAATCGACAACCTATGTATACCTTAAAAAAACTTTGAGACACGGAAATCGATCTTGTTTTATGAAAAAAATCAACTTATTAGCGAAAAAACAAACTCACACTCCAGAGTCCAGTAATTAAGTGTAATCAGAATAAAACATAGCCCCAAGTATGTAAATCAGAATTCTGAACACTTTTTATTTATGTTTAAAGTCTTTATATGTCTCCGTTTTTTAAATTAATGGGTTTTTATCATTGTTTTTCTAAGCGGGACGTACATCAGACACACACATAAATTATTTTAATACTATGTAGGATATAATATAGTCTGTGTGTGTGTCTTTTAGGGATTCCCAAACCCTTGGGCCTAGGAAGTTCAAAATTTGCACTTGAACTTTTTTGTTATTTAAGTACGAAAAAAAATCTAGGAAAGTTTGTCGTCATCATATTAGTGATTTGATGCTGACCCAGATATTCAAAGACCTGAAAATAGAAACGTGAAATGACTAAAAGCATCCTTCTTCAAAATATTTCTAAAAATTTTGAAAGTGTGAGCTGCCTCAGCAAAGAAAAGCTCACACTCTTTGATCTAAGTTTATTGATGAAATTAAGACTCTGATACAAGAATGGAGAAATGAAGCACTTCGTTTTTGTTTAGAGTCTCTACTCAACATCGGCGTGATGATTACAAGGAATTCTCTCAACTGTAAGTGTGGTATTTAACCGCAGAAATGGTACCTCTTGATTTAATTCCATCAAGTGAGCAACACAATATGGCTAAGAGGCTCATAGTAATGAAATATGAGCTCAGTGACAGACAGGACATGCGTATATACATATTGCTTTGTTACAGTTTTTGAGGAACTTCGTTTTGCAATTGACATAACTCAGTCTACGACGCTTGTAGATATAGTTTCATGCGACTCCTGGCTCATCTTTACACTACTGGGCTTAGAGACTAATTTCCTGACCAAAAATGTCACAGACTGTATAAATTTGTCGTCTTATATGCCTTCCAAATCAAAGATCAATTCCATTATCGTCATTAATGACTGTGGAGAAAGAGATGTAAAACTAACCTCGGACTAAAATAGCGTTGCTAAATTAGAAGAACATTTTAAGAATGTTTGACAAGTAGTAGAAACGGATAGGATTATGCAAGAGAAAGTTAATGTAATAGTGAGTAAACATGAGTAGCTGTGAAGATTATCACTTTGTAGATTATGTATTTACCTTTGATTTGTTTATTTTGGACTTTGACGATCAAAAAACAAAATTCTAGTACTTTTTAATCAAACCTCGAAAACAAATAACACTATTTGATGTCTTATGTATTGTGAAAGAATGTATGTACGGGAATTATATTTCTTAGCATTTAAATTTCATTTGCCTCATTTCCTTAGTTTATGGACATAAATCTTGTAATATTCCCATTTTTTATCATAGATGTGAGCCCGGTAAATGTTAACCAAAATTTATGAAATCTCTACAAAAGTATTTTTTTTATGGAGTAAAACACTTTTGGTATATTATTAAAAAAGTTATTATTCATTAGATGACAAAATGTCTGCTTGACATTTTGACAGACATGTTCCTATTTTGACGTAGTTTTAAGCTATACTATATTCAGTTGCTTTTAAAAAGAAACAACAATATCTTATTACGAAGATGTCCCAATTAAAATTATCAAAACATTTAACCTACTTCACAATCGTAGTTTCAAAACATTGACGAATCTACTGTTTTATTGGCTATCCGTTAATTTATATTCTACTATATTGGCCTTATTAGTATAGTTGCAGAAAATATGACCTCCCGGTATGCTAAAATAAAGAACTGAAAACTGACATGTTAACAATTTATTTTTTAAAGATGTTATCATTATTCTTTAATTGTTGAGGAGTGAACACATAAGTATGAATTAATCACAATTGCGTATTTATATAAAAGACTAAAAGTGACACATAGGATTGGTTGGGGAAATATACTTTGCTAGACTCAGATTTGAACCGGAGATCAACGTCAGAAAATTCCAGCATATATGTCCTTGCTCTATATTGCTGTTTAGAGCCAATATACTAAAACTTCACGACAGCTAAGCTGCTCTTCCCTCAAACAATCATCAAATTGTCGGGATTACCATGCCATTTTTCTTAAAATTACTCACAAAATCCTAAGAATTACTCTATGTTTTTTTTCATGAGCACACTCACACGTAGTTACTCAATACTTAAACGTTCTCTCCTCAAGAACAAAAAAAATTGTAATAACATCAAAAAAAAAAAAAAAAATATGACGTAATAAGGCAGGGAGTACTTCAGTCTAGAGACTAAAATACTCTTTCATTGGGCTGTAGCTACACATGTTCGTTGACAAGTCTCATATGATATCTCATGGATTATTTTGTATAATTTACTTCATTTTCCTTTTCTTAAAAAATTAGTGTTCAACTCATATTTGATTGTTTGGAGTTGTATAAAACAAGAATTGACCAAAACACTTACCAGATTTCATTCATTCTTTCATACCACTATTATACAACCTTACACGTATAGTCCTTTTTTTTAATATGACACGCATGCTCGATTGTATTGTCATTTTTTAGATAAATTATATACACTCAAAAATGACTGTACAGAAAGTGTACATTCAAACATACAACTATACATATATACAGGCAAACTTTGTCATATTAATATAGAAAATAAATAAAATAAAATTCCTCGTATCTCAAAAGAAATATAAAAATATTGACAATATTATTTAGTTTTAATTAAATTACTTTTTTTCTTATCAAACAAAAAACGTGCTATAAATAGTTTGATGTATAATATACATCAAATCATTCATTATATTGTGCATACATATAAAATGAAATGATGTGAAAATTATTTATGTTGAAAGTACAGCTCAGTAATGATTTTTTTTTGAAATATAAATTTAATTTATTCGACTGTTTTGGATTCCAAAAACAGATTTAGAAAATATATATATGCAGGGATGTTCACAAGATATATTTTTGGGGGCCTTGGGGCCTTGGTTTTTGGATTTTTTTTTTTAAATATCAAAAAATTATTATTTTTTTCTAATAAAAAATTAAAAATCCACAGCTTTTCACAAAAAAATTAAACTTTTTTCAAAAAAATTTCAATAATCTAGAGCTGGTCACAATAAAAGGAATTTTATTGCAAAAAAATTCTAGAATTAAATTTCAAATATTAAATTTTTCGGAAAATAATTTCAAAAATCCATAGCCATTTCAAAAAAATTAAAGTCACATTCATTAGTTTTTGTATTATACAATGTACTTTTTTTTTTATGAAGCACACCCTCAATGTTACTTTCAAAACGCCGAAATTTATATAACGATATGGATATTGTTAAATGAAAAATGACTGTGAAGATTACATATATACATACATACGTACAAATAGACTTTGCTTTATTGCTATATATATATATATATATTTAATGTTTGTAAAATTTTATTAAATGATTACTAAACAAAAATGGAAAATTGTTTTGCTGATGTAAAGTATATGAGTTTATCATGATAAAACTTTTGGTTTATAGAGCGTTTTCACTGACAAATAGGATTGTATAAGTATGTAAAAACATATCTTCAGTATGCTATAGGCTCAGATATATGTATAATTAAACTAGACAGGAGGGCTAAGTCCTTTTATTTGTTGGTATCATTTTGACATCTAATATTTAAGTATTACCCACAGCATTTTTCAATAAAAATGGTATTTATTGTTATAAACTTGGTTGTTTAGGCCACAAAATGGTCAACATCAAAAATTCTGACGTCGTATGAAACTGCTCTATTGCCGTAGAACTTAATTGGTGTAAAACTCTTAATTCTACTTCAGAATAGGTGGACAATGGACATACACTTATTCATATGGAGGTAGAAATTAAAAGTACTTGGCAAAAATATGCAGGATATACCGAAAGACAACTTTTATTTAATCCACCACTTCCAAAAAGTTCTCCAACACTTATCCTTTACAATACGTACTTTAGACCCTCATATGTGTTAGTCTTATTTTAACATTCAAAAGTAACTATTTTTCTCAATATTAATTAAAAAAATGGTGCTGAAAAAAATAGTTGCTTAGACCTCCAAAATGGCGACATCAACAATGCTGACTTTATAAGTATGTGGGGAATTCCATATATATAATTCCTCAATGTTTATCTGCAAACTCATAATCTATATATTATTTTGCAATTTTACCATAAACTTGGATTTTTATAAAATTTCAAATAGTCATATCTTTTTAACCTGAGATCCAGTTTCAACAAATAGAGTATTTTTGATTGGTTGAAATATGTAGGGGTGGAGGAGGAAGTATATCATATTCCTGTTTTTTTACTAGTTCGTTTTTGAGCCATGAACTTTGATCCTGAATTTGACCTCATGGATCAAATTCTATATTGACAACATTGGACTAACCTATAAGATATTTAAATATGAAGCGAATCATTATTTATTTATTTTGGAAGTATTTTGATTTGAATCAGATTGGAAATACATACTTATGTACAGGGTGGAATTTTAAATCCGGAAAATTGAAGGATATTGCACCTATATGGCAATATATTTTCCAAAATTAAATCATAAAATTAACAACCTTTTGCTATAACATGTCAATTTTTATAGTTAAGTGAATTACTCAAACCAACCACCTCCAGATTTACCACAGCCTTCCACCTTGCCCTGAACCTGACACATCCCTTAATGATAAACTCCTTGTCTACTGCCTTGATAATGAAAGCCTACTAGGAGTTAAGGTGTATGCGCACGTTTATTGGACTCTCTCTCCTAGACGCCCCAAACATGGTAGTCCAAAGGATTTAGATCCGGTTAACTAGGAGGCCATATGTTTATTCATTTAAACCGTACTTTTCATTAATTTGTTATCAGCTATTAGCCCAAAACGATCATGGATCTTCCTTGCAGGTGTTACTGGCCCATCAGACAGTTTTGTCAACTAAATTTTTGGAGCACACTTTCATAAACATAAATTTCCAGGTTACCGAGATATTAAAGTCTACTGGCCGTATTTAAAATCCTTTTCCTGTATGTAGATATATATTTATTTCATTTATTATTAAAAAGTGCAATTTAAAACTATCTTAGTCCAAGGAATTGAATATTAGAAATAACTATTAAAGACAATTTTGACATAACATGAAATAAATAATTTGCAAACTAAAGAAATATCAATATCGGCAAAATTTAATTAAAAAATAATTAAACAAACGACTAATAACAATTATAAACGCAAGACAACGCCACTAAACCAACTTCATATTCCTATTAAAATAATTTTTACAAAGAATAAGATTCTAAGACCAATATCTTAACATATCCCTATCATTAGTCATTCTTAAAATCCTATGTATACCTTTCTGTCAGAAAGTATTTCAAAATAGACTCAATCTTATTTTTTGAACTCATGACATTTATAACTTTAATCATTTCCAAATTTCTTTTTACTAAAAATGGAATTATGAAATGATTAATTAATTACATTTTGATGTGTAATTAACTCGCATATCTTCAACTTTTAAAAAAAGTGTTTTGAGTAATATTTTTGTAATAAATATACTACGAGTATAAAGTTGCCAAGTATCAGAAATGCTCGGCTAGTGTAGTGTTACAATTCATATAAGGATTATTTATAATTAAAAAGCTTGAAATAAAATCGGACCTCATCACTTATTTTATACACTTTTACGCTTCAATTCCGAAGGAATCGCATTCCTCATAAAGTATCAAATCTTAAGCGGTATGCACAAGAAGGGGTATGTTGTCAACTGTCCATTATTTTAATAACCTAATATAATAATAAATATATAATTTGTTACCTTCGTTATCTTGTATATAATATCTAGATCGTACTTTCATGACTTAAAATGTACATTTATTTGTGATAAGCCCAAGGGATTGAGCAGAAAATGTAAGGTAAATCCATGAACCTCCAATCCAATAGCTCAAAGTTACATAGCTAGGACTGGTTCACTTGTTATGGTTATCATCATTTGGGTTGATATTCACTGGAGGTATGAATTCCCAGCCCTAGATATACAACTTCGAGGTATTCGAGTCCCTCGAGTAACTACGTAATGCAGACAGTTTTGTACTTTTTGAACAAGAAATACAATTTATGAAGAAATGAAGATCATCATTCTTATCTTTCTATTCCGATTCTTAATTGGTCCAACAATAAGAAAACACTAAAGCTCAGGTAACGAGCTTTAGTATTTTCTCATGTTTTCCTATGACCCGATCTTTCAGTGCCTCTCCGAATCCTCTCAGATAGTCCCTCACCACAGCCAACCGCTTCTTCCTTTGACACATCCTAGACCATAACGAAGTGGAAATCCCTGATCTTGCCACATATTATGAATGTTCGTCTTTCTATGAGTATTTCCCAATATGAATAATTTTATTATGTCTTATGATAATTAATAACAAAGCAGTGACTAGCACTTCTTCCATTCGAACAGTTGTCGTTTTTATTTATTTTTGTTATAATATTAAATATATATTTCCTATTGTTTTTCTGGTTCGACCTCATGACATAGAAAGACTTTGAATGTATACATTGTAGTTTCGGGGCATAATTCCATCATTATTCCAACAGGAAACAACCATTCAATGCTTTCGTCTTTCATTAAGACAATCACATCAATTTAAGCTACAAATATACAAGACGACGTATAAATCATTTATTTATTTATATATATAGGCGAAATATCCTTAAGGGAAAATGGCTTTATGGCGAAATAGTTTAAGGCATAATGCCTGAGGCAAAATAGTTGAATGCAAAAATACAGGTCACCGGATTGAGCGTGTATAGAGGGTGCATAGTGTAAAACCGTCATAGTTACACCCTGATGTAAAAACATACTCTTTATCTAAGTAATAACAATGTAGTCATATTAATGAAATCTCACAAACGTTTTGCAAGTCGCATGTAGACAAAAGTACTCCCTGAATCATCAGTCATAACGTAATATTTTTTCCCCCAAGCTGTTTGGTATCATTCTTTCACTCTTGAAGAAAGGATGTCTAAGTGTAACTACGTGTGAGTGTGCTCATGAAAAACGTGAGAAACACAGAGGATTTCTTGGGTAGTTTAGGGAAACTTTGTCTGTTTTGGAAACACCTAATAACTCCATGGAATCACAGCTACTGCACCTAGTAATTTAAGAGCACAAATATCTTGCAGGTTAATTACTTGTATTCTTTTTTTTCAAATGTATTTTCAAGGGAATTTTAGCATCCTTAATTACTATTAATAGTTTGATCCATATATGAAGATAATGGCGTGATCTTGCGTGTATTATTGTTCATTCGTAGTTTGTGAATTAATTTTTTTATTACATGTCGTGGATATTGATTTTTTTGAATTACATAGGTAAATTCTTTGAAAGATAATAATTTTGATGAAATTGACAAAGTGACACATATCTCACGAGGAACAAATGTTTTTCTGTAGTTTATGCCATTTAAAAAAGAAGGATTCGTGGTCCTCCAGGGGCGTCTCCAGGCGGTGGGCAGGAGGGGCTGTAGCAACCCCTCCAGAATAAAGGATTTTTTTCCTTTTTACTAGAAAATTTGATATTGATTTTTTTTCCTTTTTACTAGAAAATTTGATATTGATTTTTTTTTCCCCAAAAAAATTAAATTTTTGAGAATAGCTATTGATTTAAAAAATAAAAATTTCAAAAAGAAATAAAATAAAAATATAATGTAAAAAAAATAAAAATATATATATATAATTTAAAAAAAATACAAAAACCAAGCCTGCATACACCCTTGTCCTCGTTTAGCCTAAAATTAGAGCAAATGAACGGGAAAATAAACCTTTAAACGGAAAGAAATGAACGAATGCCCCCCTCAATAAGAAAATAACTGATGAACGATAAAAGTGTGATCTACCCGGTTTTAGATTTTATGTAACACTATTATAATTATACTCTTTGAGTTCAAGAATATGTCTCATTTCTTAAGAGATCAATCCGTCATATGAAATAGTGAAAAGTTTGGAACAAACATATGTATTATAAAAAATAAGTTCATCCTTGAACTTAGAGATTTTCGTGACTCAAGGATCAATGACAAAAAGTAGTTCTTTAAAAGAAAGGTTCTTTAAAAAAATATAAAGAATCATGATATCACTAATTTACGATCACACATACATAGACATGTACCTATTTAAATTTCTTCTGTACGCTGTGTATATACTAGTACACAGCATAACATAACATTCTGTATACATACATGAGATTGGATAAGGTCACATAAATTTAACGTCATAAGGGATAATATTTTAAAGTCATGATGGTGTTGTATTATGAATCTAAAATGAATTTTCTTCGTTCTAAAAATAAATAAATAAATGATTGTAATAAGAATTTGAGATTTTTTTAAAATATGTAGAAACATATCATTTTTATAATCTAAGTAAATTGAATGTTTTACAAGACACTTAAACAAAAAAAACCTGCAACCAGAACTATAGAGTTATTTATAAGCTTTAAGGTTTCCATTATTGGTGTAAAACATTTCACCACTTAAACAATCAATCTTTAATCTGAATGGCTTGAACCAAATCCCAGATCTACCCCACAAAACATTTAGTCATCATGCTTCCATTAAGGAAGACGATTGAAACTATTTACAATGAAAGAAAAACGCCGTCTTAAATTCACTAGAGCCTAGTGGACACTTAATCAGACTTAATATCATTGGATATACGTTCTGGAAGCTTTGTAAGACTAGCCAAAAAGGGATCAATATTCTTCAGTGACTGCAGAATAAAATTTAGATTACAGTGTATGTTTATATTTCATTTGGAGATGTACAGCCCTCTAATGCTCAAGACTAGTGACCTTAATCATGATTAGAGAGTAAGTCCATATTTTTACTCTCCGTTTTTCATGAGCACACGCACTGGGAATTACTTTGTACTTAGATGTCTTCTCCTCAATAAATAAATATTAATGATAACCACTATGGCACGTTGTGACCTTTATTAAATCCTGCAATCTTTCCTCCGAAAATAATCTGAAAAATAAGTTTGAAATCAGTTGGTAGATGTTAGCTAATTCTTCCAGACTATTAAATTATTATTCAAGCATTGTGGTCATATACAGTGTATATTTTTGTGGTAACGAGGTAATACAGTGTTGGAAAATAAAAAAACACTTTTCAGATTACCAAAAAGAAAAAAACTTTACATGCATTGAGTTCATATTTCATACAACTCTAGCCATGATATAGATATCATCATTGAATTTTTGTGGGGCCGACCCCACAAAAATGTAGTTATAGATACAAAAATAACAATTCCCCCGTATTATTTTAAAATTGAACGAATGTTCAATTTCTCATGCAGATTAAATAATAACTCAATGAATCATTTCCATTTTTTCATAAATTGTATGAATGAATTTTGCGTTAATTAGATTTGTGAATAGTATATTTACCTATGGGATGTTGTATTATAAATTCATCTCTCTTCATACGGAAAATATAATATTTATTTTTTTGTATTGGAAATAGAACATTAATTCATACATAGGTATATTATTGTATGTACAATAAAACTTTCAAAAGTAATTGTATGGAACGGCACTTAAAGTAAAAGGTTATGCCCAAAATAATACATGATATACGTATGTGAATTGTAAGTATATAATTTAGTGATTATCCTTCATAAACTCTTTTCTTCTTCTTCCTCCTTCTTCTTTGCATCTTTTCATTTTGATTGAATGCATCATAATTGTTTCATGTTTGTGGGATGGAAATGACACGTGTTTCATGAAAATGAGTGAATGAGCTATATACAGAGGTATAATAGAGTATATAATATGCCTAAAAAGCGGGAGCGGCATTTTGTAGTTGCTATCTTGAACAGCATTTTTCATTTTTAAAAGCTGTTATCATTATTATTTAATTTTTGTAGAAAGATCATTTACTTAAGTAGACAGGGTCCAATAAAAGTCCTGTGTATTGAGGAGGCAACATCACCTGGCAAGCAAGGTGAAGGCTAAAAGACTTGAGAGAAGCAATTTCATTCTTCAGAAGCTGTGGACTTTCATGGCTCCCAACATTGTGTTCAGTGATGAGAAGATTTTCATTTTAGAACTGGTTTTTAAGCCCCAAAATGATCGGTTTATGGCCGAAAAAGGTGAGGTGGGTGACCATGGAACCAACAGAGTGCACAAGCCACAGTCGGTGATGGTTTGGATGGCCATCAACATCATCCTGGAGGAAGTTCTTGTTCGCTGGGCCCCACAGGACTTCTATAATGAGACCGTAGGCCTTCAAACAGGATGGTGCCCCTTCGCACACATCCAGAGAAATGGAGCGGTGGAGTGAGGCCAATTTGAGTGGCTTTTTGGACAAGACAGTCTGGCCCCTCCAGCTCCGACCTAAACTAATTCTTCTTTTCTCCTCGCACGCTTTTGTATTCTTACCAAAATTATCACCCTTAGGTATAATAGAGTATATAATATAAAAAGCGGGAGCGGCATTTTCTCTATCTTGTAGAAAGATCATCTATTTTAGGGTCCAATAAAAAGTCCTGTATATTATCCTTGAGAGGTACAATTTCATTAAGGGGGGGGGATTTAGCTTTTATGAAAATATTTATTTTACATTTGTTGATAAATTTTGGTGCTAAGGTCCCCAAATGATGAAAAATATAACGCCCCTGGACTCGTGGATGACTTAAAGTAGTGATGAGACGATTAAAAAAAAAAAAAAAAAAAAAAAATCACATACTCATTTTTGATAAAAACATTCATTTAAGAATATATTTTTTTCAGTCATTTTCTCATTATCCAAGGTTTTTATCATTATCCTTTTTTTTACGATATTATATATCTTGACGAAACTTTTTCCATATTTTTTTCCCCCATAACTTATTAAAGTAATAAATATTTAAATAGCATTAATAAATAAGAATTTCGAAATTAAACCTAACTTTCCCGATGCTGACAGTTGTCAATATAAAAAAATACAGTTGGATAGCTACTGTAAGTTCGAACAAATTTAGCTTTTTTTTTTAAAGAGTCAAGGTTGCCATTGAGTAATAAGCTTGATAGACTAAGACCGTGGACCTAAATTTTCAAATCGTTTTTAAATAGTGGACCAACTTTTTCAGTCTCATTTAATTAACCAAATATATCAATGATGTCGAAACCATAGGGGCCAAGGGATCCATACCCACCTTTTTTTAAATTAAGTCTAATATTTTTATTATAAAATTGTAAGGTTGCGGGACTATGAAGTGACCATTAAATAATTTGGCTTCAACTTTTTACAAACTTGGAAACACTAGTGACTTCATTAACAATTCATTTATAAAATAGTCCCAGGTTGAGTTTTGAATGAGATCCACCGAGATCAAATTCTTCTTTGGGACGGATTTAGACCGAACTTCTTTACAGGACATAATTAGTTCGGTTCAACAAAGTTAGACCCATTTTTGAAGGGTCAAGTATTTACAGACCAAATACCAAAACTACAGTGCATAATTTACGTATTAAAAGCAAATAAATACTTTAAAACTATCAGTGTTGAGAAAAATATTACCTGCAAGTATGGCAAAAAAAAAGTAACTGAAAATCAATATGGTAATCCTGAAAATTTGAAGAATGTTTTAGAGGAGAACATCTAAGCTGCCATGATCTATCATTAGACTAGCTGCAATCAGCTAAAAGATCAAATAAATACATAAATACTAATCTCACTTTGTATGAAATATAATCTAATATAGACATAGATAGATACTAACACGATATCGCTCCTCAATTCTACTCTGAGACCAACAATTAGTGATTACTTTATTCTTCGATGTTATCTCTTCAAGAATTAAAAAATAATGATACCAGCTTCGGAAAATATAAAAACCCTGGTCATATTTTATACAACTCCAATTATCCACTTATTAAATGCAAATACATTCTTCAAAACTTTCTGAGCGACGCATCAAAATGGATGAACATATTATTTAGTGATCCATGAGGGGTCTTCAGACATCTAGTTTTTGGATCCAAATATGTTTTGACTACCCTTGACACGCCAACTTATTGGATTATATGACTCATTATTTTTATCGATTTTTTTAAAGAAGAAAAAATAATTGTGCACATTATAGTACATACTCGTATGTACAACAATAATTATTGGTATACGTTGTCACGTGATGCAATTATCTCATGAAGTGTATGTCATTTCTCATCTTCCTGGAGTTCATGTTTTTTCTTCCATTTTGAAAGACTGTTTTCTATGCAGAGGGGACAAACATATGATAACCTATTTAGACTACAGGGTTTATAAGCAAAAAAAGTCAAGTATGAAATAAAAAAATTCTGAGTGTAATTACCGGAAAACTGGAAAAGATATCACAAAATTTTTATTGCAGTTATTCAAAACTTCACTGTTAAAGATTTGAAATTCAAATTGTCCAACATCTCCGGCCACGCATGCCTCAAGACAAAGTTGGAAGCTTCTGAATGTTCGAATAATTTGCTATAATCTACAGAACTCCTTCCTGGACAATGGAAGCTTTTAAATCAATGATATTGTTGTGGCGGATCCTATAGGCCTTCCTCCCAATGCCACACCAAAAATAATAATCCAATCGATTGTGAAGTTCCTCTGATAAGAGAAGATCGTGATAGTTCACGATTTTCTTATACTTAATAAAAACATCTTTGACCTCTTCAGCCCCTTGGCTTTCATTTTTTCAGTTAGATACGGAATGAGAGAGCGTACATAGGACCTCAATCCAAGCTTCATAGTGTGGTGACATATCGTCATAGCTGTTACTCCCAAATCTTTCTCAGTTTGAGGATGTTGGATCGTATTCCACCTATTCTGTGAGGATTTCGAAGAAATCATTCAGTTCCTCGTGGCTCCTTTTGACTTGCAATTATACCATCTGGATATTTCCCAGCATTCAAATCCACTCAGATTTTTCGAATTGACAGCTTTGAAATGCCAAAAGTCCTTGCAATTTCTGAAGAACAAATTTGGGTACGAAGCAAATCGACTACTCGTTGCCTTTGGTATTCTTTTTCCAAGATTTCTTGCCCCTGTTTTCATCAATGTAAATCCAGCTGATGAATTGTTTAATTATGTATCCAATGACGTCATTAGGCCTTTCTTTAGAAATAATGTTTTTGCTTATAAACCCATAATATACATTAGGTTTTTGTTATACCTGGATTTCGTAAAAAAATTGATTTTTATCTCGACATCCAAGAAGGATCCTGTGAAATAATTACTCTTATAACAAAATTTGTTTTTATGTCAAGAAATGGACTAATACACGATGTTCATAGCATGAAATATTTATTTTAAGCCATTGATACACGTATGCATAGGTAAACAGTATAACGTGAATTAAATACCATTTAAAAACATGCTAATTCTGCATTGAAACACTGTAAAATACATACATGATATGTAAATATTTATATAAATTACACCATGGGGCATATTTCAGTTTACACACAAGGAAATGCTCATAGCTTTATGTTTTGAAAGGAATTTAAAAAAAAATGAGTTTGCGTTTTATTTTAATAATTATTGTTCTATGTATTATTGAGGAGAACTGTTCACAGTTTAAAAGAAGGTAATAATAATTTAACCATCAAACTTTCAGAACACTGATTAGGTGAAGAGAAGTGAACAAATTTACAGTTGACAGCAAGATATAATAAATATTTTGTCTAATCGAGGTAACACTGTACTCACAAACACAAATGTGTACTAGGTAACTAGTTGTCAGCTGACGAAGTTTCTTTTTCTTTTCCTCTAATGAGTATTTTTAACCTTGATTGGTTAGATACGAATGATTTTTATTAAGCCGTGAATAGTTATCAACTTTAATTTTATAATAATTCATAGTTGGAAGAATTAGCCAACTTACAACTAATTTTGAGGCTTTTTCTATTTCTTGTCGGAGGAGAGGTTACAAGAAACAATAAAGGTCATGACGTATCCAATGTTATCATAACAATAATTTAAAAATGACTAATAACTTTTAAATAGAGACATGAAGGTTCTTGGGTCCGGATCTGAAGTATTCGGGTGTTGTATTAGTAATTTTGTACTATCCATTTAAGATACAAGATCTGAACAAGCTTGAACTTTAATGGATCTTTTAAAAGATCCATTTGATTATTCGGCTTTTCAAAAGCTTATCAGCTTTTTAAGTATTGCTAAATAAGGATAGAACGGGTCTTGGATCCGGATTAAAAGTACTCAGGTCTAGTATAGGCAAAATTTTTATCATTCAGGATCATAACAAGCTAAGTGTACTCGAACTTTTGTGTATCTAAGAAAAGATAAAAACCTTAAAATATTGCTTAATTCTTAATGCTAATTTAAAAAATAATAGTACCGATATGGAATGTAGCATCTCCATTTATCCTTATTTGTGCTGGGAGCGACATTTACATCAACAGCTGTATTTTGTGGTTATTTAATTATTATTATAACAATAACTCTAATTATAGCTAATAGTAATGTTTTAATTGTACTAATATTGTTTTATTCATTGTTCCGGCATCAGTCATCAGAAGTGATGGATCAGTCCTAGGACTAATTGCCTAATCAGTCTCCCTTATCTCCTCCCTCCCCCCTTTTTTAGCTTTCCAATTTATTTTACCATTCAATGGTACTAAGGCCAGATAGGTTGGTCCTTCAGTCATAGCTATCTCTATAGCAATTTTTCACTCATAGCTAAGACTGAATAATATAACAACAACAAAATTAATGAACGATAAGTTGAAACGTATAATAATCAGTGTTAACCACATTACCCCTTACTTAAAACTTCAGGTAAGAGGTTATGCTAAACACCTGAAATGATATAGTTAGTAACTACGTCATCTCAGCTCTTCTAGTTACCATAAAAACCGGATTCTAGGACTGAAATTTTTTATTAGAACTGGACAGTCTTTTTAGTTTCTTGTGACCTACCCAACACTAGTCATAAGTAAAAATGGAACCTTAATCCAGGTCCTATTTTATTTAAGTTCGAACTTCAGGTAAATACTTTTAAATTTTAAGATAATTATTCTTAGTATGCACTATGTAATTATGTGAAAGACGCTGAGGGAATTAAGATGATACATCATTCCTTTTCTTTTTTTCATCCTGTATCCATTTTGTATTAATCATCAATTATACGAATACGAATGATCAAGGGAGTAACTATTTAATTTTTCAACTTCCCTCGTCATATCGGTATAATGTTATTATACTCCTTACTCCATTTTATCGTTTTTTTTAATCATTAAAATTTACAAATAGACAATCCTATATATTTTGTCATTTGTTAATATGCTGCTCACTCAATCCTATCCTATTTTCCTAAGAGATTCATTTCATTGTCGACAAGAATCATGTGTACCTATATATTATAAGTACAAAATTACAATTAGTTGAAACAGGTGCAGCAAGGGCTTGTGCCTACCCAATATGTCCTTCCTGGTTTGAACATCAATAATTATTAAAGATATGTATGTAAATACAGGAGTGTCTGCAGAGGGGGGCTGGAGGGTCTATAGCCCCCATCCCCAAAGAAACAATAAAGGAATTTTTACTTTTACAATAAATTTTTTTGTTATTCGGACCAATTATGCAGGAGAGCAAAAATTTAATTTGTAATTTTTTTTTCCAAAAAATTTAATTTTTGTGTATAGCTTTGGACTTTTGAAATTTTTTTCCCACAAAATTAGACATTGGAAATTTCATTATCAATTTTTTTCCCAAAAAGTTTCCTTTTTCTGTGAGTTACTATAGATTTTGGATTTTTTTTTTTTTTGTAAAAAGACTTTATATTTGAAATTATTTTCCAAAAAATTTAATTTTCTGTGAATGACTGTGGATTTTTTTTTTTAAATTCAAATAATATCCAATAACCAAGGTCCCCTCCAAAAAAAAATAATATATATATATATAACTCTGCGGACGCTCCTGAAATAGGTCTCCAAATCATGGAGAAAATCCGGGAACGTGCGCACGATTAAACATTAACTCCACAAAAATATATTTTATTATACCTCATAACCTATCCTCCAAAAAGAACCAAAAAACTTACTCTTGTACGCAGGGGAATCCTTGAGATGAAGGATCGCATATTATTTTATGGGAACGAATAGAGGGAGGAACAGACACACGGTACATAAATTAGTAGAAGAAATAAAAAAGAAGAGTCATCTCTCCTCCTTTTTTTCGTGTTAATTATTAATATAATTTATAAAGGATCATTCATGTCTGTGTTTCCAACTCCGTCTCGGGAAAGAATATAATGAATCCAGTTCTGAGATATGATACCATGTATTCCATGGATACGTCCAATATCCGATTCACTGTTAAATATCTACTTGGATTCTAATAACTCTAGCCAAGTATCTATGGAGTATTTCGGAGTCCAAGTCGCTTCACTTCAACTCATGGAACCTCGGGAAGTAATCAACTTTGCAATTATCCTGTCTTGTTTGCCCCTTTCGTCATCTCCAGAAAGTTAAATCCTCATTTCCAATACGATCCTATATTTTATCGAGACTCTTCCATTTCAAAATTTATATTATTCTGATCCTATGTTGAGTCAATTATGAAGAGAAATTTTCTCTAACTCTAAATCCTTCATTTACTTCAACAATCAAGGGTTAAATTTATATTCTGAGAGATGATGTTGATGTTATTGGCTTTTACATTCTTTGGTTTCATTTATCAATATTAATGATTAATTACAACATCACAGTCTGATTTAGACATCCTTGCATTACCATTCTAAAAAAATCCAAGTTATTCTCTTTGTAGAGAAATGCTTCATTCACCAACTTGGAAGATTCATGTTCGATTTATTAATAAGCAAGGAAGTCAATGGACTGCCTTGCACCCCGATAACTCTAATGTATTTAAGAATACAAAACGAAGCTGAGCTCATACAGGATTAAGGAACTAACAAATTACAATTTGCTACTCCGTTATTGCTAAACTCAGTTTTTCATTGATTCAATGATCAAAGATTGTTTTCATATAGTCTAACTTATTGTTTTATTATTCAATTAATTCAATATTAAAATATACAACTCATAAAGGGATTAATTTTGTGTTTTTATTTGATTAATTAGTTTGAATATATCACCTTGATTGGGTAATACACCATTGGGTTTGGTGGAACATAATATCAGATAAAGAATTTGCTGTTGTCTCATATCTTTCCCTCAATAAAAAGTATTAATCCAAATGAATTCAACAAGGGGAATAGTTAATAAGCTTAATGTTGGTGTGAGCGAGCACCTGTTAGGGGATTCATAACAATTATTTATGCTTGAAAGCGAAATGTTGATAATTTCCCAAGGTGATGAGTAGGAGTGAAGCCACTCGAACTCTGAGAGATTCCATACGATACCTGTACAGTTCTAATTCGGAGATACATTTATCCTTCAATCAAATATGTATTTGAGGTATCCATGAAATAAATGGTATTATCTTGCCGAAGTAAGTCCGTTATCTACCTTCCCAAGACGGAGTTGGATGCACGGATATAAACGTGATCCCTTTTATTAATTATTAATATGATTGGTGTGAGGCGTGAGGGAGTTGAATGTACCCTACGTCTCTTCCTCCTTTTCTTCTTTCTGAGCAACAGTTATTTGAATGAGTTTTCTTTTCTAGCTATTTATTTGGGAGCTATTTCTTATTTTATTCAATTTGAAACACTGCCCGATAATTTGAATTTGTCAATTATTTGATTCCTATTATCAGACAGCGATTCAATCGCAAATAATATTACAAAAATCCAGCAAATAAATAAACTACTAATGTCAAAGCTCCTATTGAACTCGAACATGGGAATTTTGTTCTAATTTAACCAAATGGATAGGAAATATCTTCACATCTTCAGACACAATAAAATATAGAAGTGTTGAATTTTAACTACAAATAATTAGGATTTCGAACTTTAAACTTTTGCTTCTCAAAAACTATACCATCAATTGATTCGAAATTTTACAAGATTATTTAGAAATGTGTGATGACTACATCACAATCTCCTTTGATATCCTAGGTTGAAGTACTAAATAATTGTTGCGACTTAACCGTTAAGTGTCCGACAATTTGAAACGTCGGACGATGCATAACTTACCCTAAAGGAATTTAAATATAGTTGTAATATTTTTACTGTATTAGTGCTATTTGAAATCTATAAGTTCCTCCTCTTTATAGCAGTAATTCATTTTCTCCCTCCAAAAACATAAAACAGCCATCTGATATTAACAAAAAGTCTTAAATCAGTAATACTATAAGTCTCGCTCCTGTCCTACCCTGCACTTTAGCAAAAACATCTCCAAATAATCTGCTGACAGAGATCACTATACAAACTAGTAACGTGCCCAGAGCATATTCATATTTTCATCTGTAGTATTTAAGGGTAATTGAATGTATCCTTAAAAACTTATTGTAAATGTTCATGATATATTACAAATTAACATATCAAAGTTTAAGTTGTATAGAAAATGGGCAGGTTGATTTTTTCTAGATCAAAATATTGACCTCGTGCCCATATGTGGTAAAACTCATTTTCTTGGCATATACAACAAAAGGATAAAATAATTATCTATTCAATGGGTTTTAAAGTAAATCGATATATTCAAAAACATTTGAAATAGAGTGGCTTAACATTAGGGTAGGTGGCGTCAAGGCCAACACATCCGAAGCCTCTAAATACTGGGAGAAGGACAAAAAAGTCTGAAATTATGGACTTGAATTATGAAGTTTAACCGAGTCGACACACCACTATTATAATGACTAAAATCCTTCATACACGCTAAATAATCATTTAAAGAGATGAATATTTAATCAATAGAGTCCTTCAGCCCTCAAATGTGCGCAATCCAACAACACAAAGAGTAATTCTTGGAAAGCCATATTTGATTTATTTTTTGCTTCCTAAATTGTGACGTAATTACGTTGTGTGTAGTAGCTGATACTTTTTTGATAACATCTTCGAGAGAGCAGAGGAAATTCATTTAGATATTTGAAACCAAGAAATGATATATATATATATTGTTAAATAAGTACAGAAAGTTATTTTTTTAGTTCTACGTATATTTATACAACTGATTTTATTTTACTTTGATCCTCCTACTAACGAATTAATAAAAAAATGTTTAGTATATGACCCTTGAAAAGAGGAAGAAAACTGAAGGGCCCCTACAAATAGATATAAAGGTGTATAAAGCAGCGTTTGTTTATTTGAGCAACGTTAATTTTAGTGAGTGTCAATTTGAGCAATTAATTATCATGAAGAGCTTTTTTTCAGTGTCATTCATTTCCGCAACATTTTTATATACCTACCCAATACAAAATGAATGACTTTATTATTAAGAGTCATCACTCACCAGAGCGGTGTTTAAAATCAAATGGAAGAAATCCATCAGGAGTAACTAAAGTTCTTATCCGATTGCGCCTCAATTCTGTAAGCTTCTGTTGAGGGATGAATTTAAAAAAAAACTTATTGAGTGGAATGGAATTCAAACACTTCGATTGTTAGGTACTAGTGGGGTAGGATTTTTAAAAACGATTCAGAGTTCAGGTCCAGAGTTGGCGACGGAATTCGAGACCCACCTCTTTTGCAGGGACATCTGCAGAGGTTGGGCTGTAGCCCCTCCCAAATTAAAATCAGATTGTTATTTCTCCACAATCTGATACTGTATTATAATATTGCTTAGAAATTGTATTCCTTTCTTTTTGAAACGGAACACTTCGTTTATTTATGGAAAATAATAAATCATGAAATAGTCATGCCGTATCAAGAGAGACGAGTGAAACAACAGCTTACAACAAAAAACATACATAGGGTATTTTGTGTAAGCGTAGTAACGCCGTAAGTGTCAACAAGAGTTGAATATCCTGTCTCTAGTTGCGATTATTAATGTAAGAAAATGGAACAATGTTTCCAATTCATTCGTACAATCAAATGTGCAATGGGATTTTCAAACACTGGAAAGTTTAAGTAATACTTTTGTAAGGTAGAACTCCTACTTTTTTCAACCTCAATAAAATAAGCCATTCATAACTATCTTCATTTGTTTGGTAAATATTGGTGTTGGGGTTCTGTCTGAAAATCCTAGACCGGTTCGAAACTGTATTAATTCTTAGTGGACCGAACTAATTCAGCCCTTAAAAGAAGTTCCGCCTCACGACGTTACCTTGATAACACAAAAATATACAGTGTATTTTGTTATGAGCCCTCGATGTTTCTGCTTCTTTTCTCATAATCAGTGTTCTGAACTTTGATTGATGGAATTAGAATTAGTTATTTTTTATCTGTGAACAATAATAATAACATATTTGGTAAAAATTAGGTAGCTACTAGTGTTGTATCGGTTCTTATTTAGGACCGCAGTCCAGTACAGTCTAAGACTATTTGTCCCCAGGACAAATAGTCTTAAGGACAAGTCCCAATGATTAACAGTCCTAAGGACTGATTGTACTAGCCTGAATGAATAAGGACTGAAAACACACAACTACCATCTGATTTTGTACATTTCCTCTTATTACTTTTGAAAAAGAGGTTGCGTGATATCATAAAGATATCGTCGTTGTCTCAAAGATAAATTCGGTCTGATTCTGTCTCATTTAATATTTGGTCTAGACCAATTCTATTGATGAATTGTTCATAAATTTTTCTGTGCTCCCTAGTTGGGAACATCGACCTGCAATGACGTATTATGAAGTTAAATCTGTTGCATAAATCAGGATAGGGAAGAAAATCAGTCCATAGATTGAGACAGAAACAAATATGTCTATATACAAGGGTGCTCTGAAAAGCTTCCGACCTCAACGTGAAGATGCTATGGAAAAAGCTATGAATGTGAGTAGCTTTTATTTATGAGTGCCGTGAATAAAAGCTAGTCACATCAATCTTGCATCTGTCAACAGTTACTCAACAAAGTTTGAGCAATTTTGGACGTGCAGTTGTTGTCTAACACTCGTTTGAGTGAAAATGGACAAATCGAGTATCGAGCTGTCATTAAATATTTGTTTTTGAAAGTGTAACCTTTAATTGTATTTAAACAATAGCAGACATATAAAGGCTAGTTGGCTTAAAATTTGACGCGTATTAGTCAATCTTGAAGGAATTGAACCAAAACAAAAAGTGTGTAATGAACAATTATTTTGCAGAGACAAACACCGAGTACTATTTGGAGAGGTTACATAGATAGGAACATTGTACTGAAACGTGTGTAAAGTTACAATCCAGGGTGTCTGCAGGGATGGACTGGAGGGTTGTAGCTCTACGATAGAACTCACATCAAAATTCGGTCTTGGACGGAGTCTCAACTCTTTTACTAGATATGTATCTACGATATAAACAAATGTGTATAGTATGTCTTGTGAAGGTTCAGATGATATTGTATGATTATAAAGGTAGGAAATAGAATATCATGATCATATTACACACATTGAGTCATATTGGAAGACATCATATAATGTAGTTAGTTCCCCTTTTCTCCACTTCTCTCTCTCTCTCTCTCCTTCTCTTTTTTCAATATCCATTAAGTGTATCATCAAGAATTTTGTAGAAAAATGTTTAAAAGATAAGATATCAGTTCAATCTACTGCAAAGGTGGGTGAGTTTTTGTCCGATAATGAAAATCAAAAAAGTATACTATGTAAATAGATTTTTACCTTTAAATGGAAATGAAATATTATACTATAACTGTACGAGTAGAAACACTATTTTAAATATATTTAAAAGGAGAGGAACAGAGAGGGAAAAGCCATGATTGAAAGATAAACAATGTATCCATTACAAAAAAAAAAAAGGAAGTTATCTGACGAATTCAATTTCATTTTTTTAAATATATTTCATAATATGGAGGCCGTCAACACAGAAACAAGCTAGAATATTTCTTTTTTCAAAATGAAATTAGAATTATATTTGTATTCTTCGACTTATTATTGTCGATTTCCTTCAATAAATTCTTATTAATAATCCTTTTGAGGATTTGCAAACTGCATTTAAATAAGGTAAAATTTATGGTCACAATAAAAAAAAATTATTTGAGGGGGCTATGTCAGGGACAATATAAGTATCTTAAATACTACATATTATATGACCCGTCAACACAAAGGGAAGCTAGAATAATATTTCTTAAAATTGAGTGTAGATTAAATTTGTAATCTTTGACGAATTAGCCTCAATTTATAGGAGCAAATTATCCTTATTATTTCCTTGGGTGGGTCAAAAATTGGATAATAAGTGGCCAAAATTATTCTTTACAATAAAAGATATATAAATCGACACATTTCATTTGAGAGGGGCCATATTGGGGCCACTATAAGTTACTTAAATCTAAGCCTATAATTGACTCAATATATCCATTAAATATTATGCTATATTTATGCAAAGTGTGTACAAAAAGTAAGGTAACTTTGTATTTTTAGTCAATATATATATTGTTCCCATCTAAGTAATCCCCCTCAGATACAAAACTCTTGCGCCAACGCTTTTTCTGATCCCCAAAGCACTTCTCATTAGCCTTTTTCGGTATAACCTTAAACTCATCACGCGATACAGTCTCTATCTCCTCAATCCTTACAAATCTTAGTCCTTTCATAGGTATCTTCAGCTTTGGGGACAAGAAAAAGTCACATGGGGCCAAATCCAGTAAATATGGTGGCATAATTGTGGCCCTGTTTTTTGACAAAAAATATCCCACAAGCAAAGGGGGATTATCGTAATACAAAAGCCATGAATTGTTTTTCACACAATTCTGGACGGTTTCCTCGTTTTGCTTCTCGCAAGTAGTGTATAACTTCAAGAGAATACTCTTTATTGACAGTGCGGCCATATAATAATTGATGCACTATAATACGGTAGTCGAAAAAAACAGTGATCAAAACTTTGAGGTTTGAGGCTCGCCATATTCTCGACCATCTCGGTAGATTTTGTACTGTTTGAATTTTTTTTTTTACGCAAAACAGTTTCACTGTATGCCACTCTCAACATTTCAAATATTTTGGAGTAATTAAATTCATTTTCCATACATCATTTGCTGCAAATTCTTTGATCCATGATTTTCAATAGAAAAAAATCGCTGAACACGCAAAATACCCTTATGCCTTTCACAAACAAACTAAACTTATTCGTATTATATAGCTGAAACAGTAAATATATGTTTGTGACGAGTTTATTAACAAAAAAAAAAAAATTGAGTAAAACAAATGTATCTTTGCCAGCGAAATTTGAAGAGTCATCTTACTTTTTGAAGTTTAATAATAAATTGGAATATTTTCCTTTACTTGATGTTTGTACAAGATTTTTTTTATGTTGGCACACCATATATGTTATATTATATGTATGTGTTTGAAAATGAGAAGGGAGCGGAGGGGGAGGGAAGAGTGGATACAAAAGACCTGATTGAATTACATCCCTCCTTCAAAAACAAATTATAGAAATGATTCTACTAACACAATTATATTTGACCTAACTTTTTATTTTTAGTGATTAGACTTATGTAGCCATTAAAAAGTAGGGAGACCGGGAATAGTTGCAACCCTTTTTCTTTTGGCACAATAAATTGGGATCTGAGAACTGGTTTCATTTAGACATCCAATGGTTTAAGAACTGACTGTAAAAAGCATTTTTATTAAGAGGGGAGGCGAGATACTAATACTACAGATTTATTTTGTTTGGTCGAGGTACAACTTTCGTGAACTTTTGGTGGGGACTCCCCCTCCTACGGTCCTGTAACCAGAGGTAGTTCCTGATATGGACAATGTGGCAACCGTCTAGGGCGGCATTCGTTAAGGGACGGAATAAAATATTTTATTCAATGGACAATACGCTCGACAGAAATTCTTTTGTTGAACTCAATCTGCGACGTTTCGCACCCAAGTAGTTCCTAGAGAAGAAAATATACTTTATGTATATGGACTTCAAAGAAGATTCCTAAGTCAGATGAAGTAATTATAATATTATTATTCTTACTTATACTTAATCAGTGCAACTTCATAAATAGAATGAGTTTCAGATTGAAGGGAAATTTTTAAGTTTCATAACAAAAATAAATAAAGATGAAAAAATTACTATGAGGGCGTAAATTCAAAAATATCTCAAAGCTCTAGATTAGAGCCCAAAGGAGCTTTAGATTGGAACCCAAAGGAGCTCTAGATTGGAACCCAAAGGAGCTCTAGATTGGAAC
Source organism: Lepeophtheirus salmonis (assembly GCF_016086655.4). Lineage (NCBI taxonomy): Eukaryota > Metazoa > Arthropoda > Copepoda > Siphonostomatoida > Caligidae > Lepeophtheirus > Lepeophtheirus salmonis. The sequence continues at coordinate 14,081,737 of NC_052138.2, read as the reverse complement.
CCAAAGGAGTTCTTGCTAATACAACACAAATATGTGGCTATTTAACGAACAAGGGCGCCCACAAGGGATGAGCTGGAGGGACTGGAACCTCCTTGCCAAATTAAAGATTTTTTGTTTCTCACTATAACTTTTTTTTTAGTCAGGATAATTCAATTTTAACCGAAATAGGGGTAAATTTTTTTTTTAAAGTGTGATTTTGTATAAAAATAATCAAAAATTTACTAACTAAAATTTTAGTTTTGAAATTATTTTTCTGTTAACAAATTTTTTATAAAAATTACATTTTCTGAGAATAACTATTGATTAAAAAAAAAAAGTTCCAAACAATTTTATATTTAAAATTAAATTTTCAATTTTTTTTCCAAAAAAATACAATTTTTGTGAATAACTATGAATTGTTGGAATTTTTTCGCAAAAATTAATATATAAACTTTTTTTTTCCGAAAAAATTAATTTTTTTCAATAACTCTGGATTTTTAAATTTAAAAAAAAAAATTAACTTTTAAAGGCCTCCCCTAAAAATATATATATGTATGTATAATCCTACGGAGACCCCTGACAAAACACAACTTGTATAAATTTTTGGTAAAAACTATGTCTTATCCCTTCTCCTCCAACAATATTAAGAATTTGTTTGAAAATATAACATAATGACTTGCATATTCTATTAAAAATAATTTGAAATTTGATTCGTTACATGTAAATTATTTATATATCTCTCTCTTGACTCCTTTATGAAGAAAAACATAGCCGTTGTTATAATTCCCTATTTTTTTGAAAGAGTTTGGGGGGGGGAGTGTATAATATTATTTCAATTCCATGCGGGTTCATTCATCAAGCTCTTTGTTTCAAGAAGCAACACATTGAATAAAAAATTATGATTAATTCTTCATTCCTGACTTCAGAATAATTCTATAGTTTCAGTTTGCATTAAAACATAAAAAAATATCGGGTGCGATGTACTATTTTTAACACTTACTAGAGCATAAACTATGCACATAATTTAAAAGAGATTGAATATTTATTTTCAGATCCATAAAATAGATATATAAATAGCCAAAGTCTTAAATAAAATAAAAAATCCACATTCTTACTATAGATAAGTATACATTTTTTGAAGGCGTCTATATAGCATAAATTCGCCGCGTCAACCATTGTTCCCTCAACTTTACGATGTTTAGAGGTTTAGGAAAGAAAGATGGACTGTTAATAAATTCTAATTATGTAATGAAAATGAAGAGGTTTTGTGATTTTACCCTGCATATTCATAATTTCCTGTCCTATCTGCATAAGTAAACAATAATAAACATTTCTCAAATATTTCATTATGAGTGAGCAAGAAGCAAAATGCAGAGGATCTCAGACCTTCTGGATGACAAAATTGAGGTGGTAGAGATTATGAACAGTGTGCAGTGCTCCAGGAACCTCATTTTCAAGGTGGCCAAGATGATATAGAATGGAAAATACCTCTCAAGGAAGGAAGGAAGTGGGGTACACAACTTGAAAAGGGATTCTTAGTTTCTGTTGGACGTGAAGAAGAAGATCAAGGAGGACCCCACAAAATCCATCCATAGCTTCTCTAACGAATTTGATGTGGACAAGGGGGCAATCAGAAGGGCTTTGAAGGAGGACTTGTGATTGTCATCTTACTCAAGGACCCACGCCACCTGTTGATGGACACTCTGAAGGAAAGGAGACTGCAAAATTGCAGGAAAGTTCGTACGTGGATCAAGGCAAAGGGATCCACAGTAAAAAAATTCTCTGACGGAAAGATTTTTACTGTGTACCATGTCTACAACCGTCAGAACGACCGTTTGCTTGGGAGATCGCCCGAGTAGGTCAAGGCGGTATTCTGTACCAAACAACCGGCCCAAATAATGGTCCTGGTGCCTTGGGTTCATACGGCAAGAAGATGCTCCCTTCTTTTTTAAGGCTGGGGAGAAAATCGGACAGGAGGCCTACTACAAGGTGCTCAGGTTCACCATACTGCCTTGGCTCAAGGCCACCTACCCAGAGGACAACAATGTGTGGACCCAAGATGGTGTACCATCACATACATCGGCCAATTGCCAGAAGTTCTGCGTCAACAACATGGCTGATTTTTAGCCATTTGACATGTGGCCATCATCTTTGCTGGATTTGAACCCGTTGGATTTTTGCAGTGTGGGACACTTTGGAGAGGGAGACTAACCGGACATCTCACCTGAACCGGCACTCCCCGAATGCCGTCATTGTGAAGGAGTGGAACAACTTATCCAAGAAGTTCATCATCAACTACTGCAAGGCTTTCTACCACCGTGTGGAGGGTTTAATTACTGCTGAAGGCGATCCATATTCAGTGAACATGGTTGTGTCTCAAAGTTTTCTTAAAAATAATTTCCAAATTATTTATCAAAAAATAAAATTTCTCTAAAATCAGTCATTCAGTCCACGTTTTGCTTCCGAACCCTGTACATATATCAACAACGTAGAAATGTAGCTAAAGCTCATATAAAAAAGAATAAAAAGGAAGAACATTATATAAAATAAAAATTAATGAAGTCGACTTTAAATGAGGTTTAGCAACGAGCAATTGTAGCTAAACTCAACCAGGTAGTTCTCTAGAGACTAAAGTACCATATGGCTCATCAGTTATTAGATCATATTGAAAATTGTAACGGGAACTCCTCTCTATAGAGCAAAAAAAGAATAGAGACAAAGAATAAAACATGGTCTGAAAAGTCCCTAATTTTTTAAATGGATGGTAGTATTTTTTTTTTTTAAATTCACCCATATTTTCAATTTGTACCAATATTCAAAAGACAGCTGTCGAAATTTCATGACAATCTTCTCTTTAATTTGTGTGTTATGATGCTATGTGTCACTCTACATTCATAATTATATAAAATGAACTTTTTTTTTTCTTTAATATGTGCTTATTATTATATTATATTATATTAATATGAGCATCCGCCCCTAGTTAAAAATGAGACTTCAACTCAGGTAATCAGGTAAAAAAGAAGAAAAATTTATATCAGAAAATCTATAGTTTTAAAGCACATTTTGTCTATTTGTTTATAAAATATGGAGCGTGTGTTGCTTTAGCTCAGCCCCTCATATTGAAAAAAAAAGAAAAAAAAGTAGAATAAATATATTAAATCATCTGTGAATTAAAAATTCCGCACGATTATTCTTCGTCTCTAAAATTTATATGATTACTATTATCTGTTTATATAGCTTAAGTTTGTTACATAGTCAATATCTAGAAAAGTTATTGCAATTTCATGCACAATATGCTTTTGATGAATATCATTATAATTAATCAATTTAAAAAAAAAAATAGCGAACATTGAATAAATAACCATATCTAGTAGACATAAATAGCAATCATACATTTTAATAACAGTGAAGTCTTCCATTAATTTTATTTAAAATTTTATTGATGCACGATTAACTTAAAAGCTTCTTGTATGATTTTTATATTTCTAGTTAAGCGCATATCTCTAATCTGTAATTAAAGTACGTTGTTACCATTATTAGTTAGATGTTGCAACCTTTCATATTAAAATAAACAATTGTAGCTAGCTATTTTTTTTTAAATTTGGAATTATTATTCAATAATTGTTGGGAACAGTTCACAGCTTAATACGACTAAATTTTTGAAATAAACAAGGTTTTTTTTTAGCTGTTTACATGAATTGTTTTTTTATTATTTAAAAGATTTAGTTCCACTTATTATGAACTCAAAAAGGATACTATAAATCATGTCGCCACTTTTATTATATCTCGCAACCTTTTCACAGAAAAAGCGCTCAAAATCGATTGGTGTTTAGCGAATTCTTCCGACTATTCAATTATTATTCCATAATAGTCTATAGTTCTTCACGGACTCAAAGAAATAACTCCAATTCATTCGATCAACGTTTTAACACTGACTAGGAGAAAAGAAGGAGAAAGAACAACAGCTGTTAGTGCCATTTCATACTGAGTCATTGATTCTTATTTTGATAAAATTTACAATTCAATGTACATAATGATAAATAAATAATATAGATGGGAGAGAATGTTTCCATTTTAAACAATCACTGGAGACATCCAACCATTTTTTATTTAAGATACTTATATAGTTAATCCAATGTCTCCATTAATTGCTATATTTTTTTCAAAGTTTAAATTGAGCCTTGGGCTTAAGGATTTTCCTTATTTTTACACCGGTTCAAATCAAAAGGAAATTAATTACTTTACTACAAAAGCAGAATGTCTCATATGTATATAAGCACAAAAAAATAAAGATTAATCTTTAGGATAGATAATAAGCTGAAATATAGTTGTTATACTGCGTTAAACCTTGATAAAACTACATCAAAAGGGTTTCTGAATAAAAAAAGAGAATTGCATTGAATACCACATTATGCTAATGATAAATGAATTAAATCAAAGTAAAATGTACGGAAAGTTCCTAAAAATGGGTAGATTTGTACAGATTTGGTATTTTTTGATCAATTAAAGACTAGAAGAGGGGGATAATTAAAGAAAAATATCATATTCTTATTGTAAGCGTTATTTTTTATCAACAACATGAAAGTAAAATAGGGCGCAGGTGGTCGGAAAAGTTTCCGACCTAACAAAGATACAAGATATTTTATTTTACTTGTATTTTTATAACTCTATAAACTTTTCCTAGTAATTTTCCCATCTCTGTAACCAGTTCAAATAGTACTTGGCGTTTTTCTCAGCAAAATAATTGTTCACGAAGGCGATTGGCTTTTCATTTGACGAAAATCTTTGCAGTCCACTTTTTGGACTGTATTTTTGTTTCGGGGGTATACATGTGTATCCAAGTTTCATCTACAGAAATTAATCGGCACTAAAACTCAAAAATATTATATAAACTAGTATATTTATGGAGAAAAAGGCCTAAAATAATAATATATAAAAATTGACCTAAAATATGAAAGGAAAATTAGTTTAAACCACTATAAAGTAAGCTATTTATATTTAGTTGTATTAAAAGGTAGATATAGGTAAAAAAAATGACATAATACATAGAACTAGTCATATTCAATGAAATTTTAGGGTTTTCATGGGTTGAAACCATACAATTTGTTGCAATTTTCCCCTTCAAAATCAAGTCAATCTTTAAACCTACAGGGCTGACTGAATTTTTATGATATCTGTTATGTTAATTATATATTGAAGGGCCTCATCATAAAACATCACACATTTCATGATAACAAACAATTTTTTTTTTTGGGACAACTTACCGTACACTGATATCACCCAAATCAGTTTCCATCTATTATTTCTCTTATTTTTGATATCCCGAATTGTCTTTCTTCTTGCTTAAAGCATGATAGTAAGATTAGTAGAGCATAAAAAAGGATGTCTTATTTAGCATAAATGAACAACGAAAGTATATCCTCAGTATATTTGATAAAATATATTAGAAAATTGGTATAAAAAAATGAGATTTGAGTAATAAAAATGAAGAGGAAATCAAAATAAATGCACGTAATACGCGGTACCAAAAGAGAATATTTATTTATTTAACATACCTTAATCAAATAATTAATTTTAACACGAAGAAATTGCAACTTTTAAAATCTGTTTGTTCAAGTTGCAACTTGTACAAACATTGTAACATGTGTACAACATATAAATGAAGCAAAAAACAACAACTAGGATATTTATCTTTGCTCATTTTTGTTCAAGATTGTTTCTATGTTGATACACCACATGTAAATAGTAACTATGCTATAATATGACAAAGATGTAATTTGCTTTTACAATGACTGTTTGTGAAATAGAATCCCAAGTGATATTATCTTTCATATATTCTTTAGGGAGCTAAGTAAATAAATATCTTTTGATGCGTGTTCGAAGAATTTAAAAACAATTACATTCTTTTTTTTTAGAAGGCTACTTAATAAAAAAGTGTCACTTTGGGAGAAAAAAAGTAACTCTAAAAAAGATTATGATTAAAGCGTAAAATTACTATAAAACTTTATTTCATAAAAAAGTTGAAGAAGAATGGTACAACAGGGGCGTCCGCAGGATTTTATATAGGGTAGGGCAGCAAAACGTGGAGTTGAGAGATAGATTTAGAAATATATCAATAATTCTATATTGTCAATAATAGGCGAAAAAAAATATGTAAACAAGGTTTTTGTAAAACTTTTTTTAAATCAATATGGCCACCTTCATAATTATCAATCATAGCCTTTTTCACGCCCCCTGAAGGATATGCAGGAGTTGATGACAAACTTCTCTGATAAGTTGTACCATGCAGCCACTATGAAGGACTTCAGGGATTTCACATTTGGGTGTGAGGTCCTCTTGGTTTCACCCCCCCCCAAAGTACCCTATATAAAAAAGTCCAGTGGGTTATTTCTGGTGAGGAAAGGGGCCATTTCACTTTGGACAAGAATCGAGCCATGTTATCTGCGCAGAACTTTTAGCACTTGGCGGACATGTGAGAGGGGTACCGTCATGATTCCTCACGTAGTTACGCATCGAGTAGTTGGTCTTCAGCCATGGCAAGATGATGTGCCTAAGCACCTTATAGTAGACCCCCAGGCCGATTTTCTGTCCAGCCTTGAAAAAAAACGGAGGCATCTTCTTTCCATCAGAGGCCACAACACTGAGGACCATTGTTTGGGCCAGATATTTGGTGTAGTAAACCTCTTGGACGTCTTCTTTTGTTTCCGCAAGCCAGAGGTTCTTCTGGCAGTTGTGGAATTGATCAACTCTGAAAATTTTCTTGTCTAAAGAAAGTTTTCACCATTGACCCATTTGCCTTGATCCATATGAGGATTTTCTTGCACTCAGTCAGAAAGTAACGTGGAGTCCTTGTGAAAGAAAATTATCCAAAGTTGTGCTTTATAACCCTCCTGATGGTCCTAAGAGCCACAGAGAAGTCGTTGGCGAGGTGATTCATCGCCTTAGTGGGTTCTTCCTTTATATTATTCTCCAAACTTAACAGTACTTCGTATCCCTCTTTAACTTATGTCCTTCACTTCCTGACATCCTGAAGAGGTATTTTCCATTTGTTTTTTTAAAATCTTGGCCTACTTAAAGAACAGGATTATAGAACTCTGAACAATGTCCTTAATCTTCATCACATTAACTCCAGCATCGCATCTAGGAGGTCTGAGATCCGTTGGCTTTTTGTTTGTAGCTCGTTCATGATGATGAATTTACTAACTGATCTGTATAGTTTGTTTTTTTTATGTAAAAAGGATGTTGGAAACAGAATATCAAAAAATAATCTCTAAAATATTCCTAGTAATGAGAAATTAAACATTAATTAACAGTCCACGTTTTGCTGTCATACCCTAATATAATGGGTGTAGAAAAAGTACTGAGACTTTCCTCTAAGTAGTCATTAAAATACTCATAATTGATCAAGATGATGTTATACATAGAAAATCAACAGTGCACATTCATTATGAATCTGTCCGCAATCAGCCTCAAAGACAACCTAACTGCACTGGAACCCCTTGTACACATTGGCAACGTAGTCATTATTCATGATCCTCCACTTCTGGTCAGCAGAGGTCTTCGGGGAATCAATATTCTGGTATCGGGCTTCGCAAGCCTTCTTCTCAATTTGCCACCAAGTGGAGTAATCCAGTGGAATCAGATCTCAGCTCTGAGAGGGCCAAAGCTTTCTTTGACCAGAAGTTCATGTTGCTACACATCCACTTTTGTACAAAATTAGAAGTATGGGCGGGAGTCCCGTCCTGCTCAAATACATACGTGGGCATGATTGTCTTTTTCATACTCTTGATGGTTTATGTGACCACATTTTCCTTCAACACCATCAAGTAGTCGGCCACGGGTAAATGGTATCCAACAGAAAACCAGTTGATACTAACCCCCAAAATCATCACTGAGAACGGGTGTTTGTTCTTCGTGACTGTCCTGATGCTGATATAAGCCTTGCTACAGGATACCACCCGATCATTTTGATTTTTATAGACGGTATAGGTCTTTTCATCAGAGAAAAAAAATTACCCAGTTGCTGTTGTATTTCAGATCATTTAAGAGTTGTTGACATCGCTCAAGACCGAGTTCTTTTTGACGTTGGGACAGGAGTTTTTTTTTTTTTTTTTTTTTTTTTAATTTTTAAAAATCCATAGCTACTTATAAAAAATTAAATTTATTGGAAAAAAATTTGAAAAATTGATTTTTTCGGGGAAAAAACTTCAAAAGTAAATTAAATTTAAAATATTAAATTTTTTGAAAAAAAAATCAAATATTTTTTTTGTAGTAAAAAGTAGTTCTTTAATTTGGAGGGGGATACAGCCTCTCCAACCAACCCCCCAGCGAAAGATCCTCTACAATGCACCCATTCCTCAGTAAAAAATAGCCAGCAACTTAATATGTCGAGATGGATCTCAATAATCTCTAAATAATGAAGACAATCACATTATCTAATAAAGTGTAAAAAAAGGCCGAAAATTAAAAAAAAAATTAACATTTTTGAAAGATTCCTAGTTAATTTTGCGCATGAACCTTGGATTTTCAGTTACACCACGGAGTCAATGCTCTTCACAGATACATTATATTATAATATTAGAAAAATATCTCCCATACAAAATTGATTCATTTTTGATTGTGCAATAATAATTCTTATATATTTTATGAATGGTTATAATATAAGGATAAAACAAGTGAAACCAATGCCCTTTACAAACATAAAATGCATAAAGGCCACATTTATTATTATCAAAGCATTATTAAGAAAAACATAAGGCTTCAATGTCAAACAAAGTGAGAGAGAGAGGGGGAGTTTTCGTAGAGATAAGAGTCCCAAATGTTCCGAAGTTTAATAAAAGATTTTCTGTTCAATATTCACAACTCGCTTTTTAAATAAACTATGATGTAGTGTATTTTTATTTCAGCTCTTTTCATTAATTTTCATAAATTAACTCTTGAAGTTTTAAAGCAGGTTTTATTAACTCAAAAAAGGTATTAGATAGGATTTTAACTATTATTTTCATTTTTATCAATTTAGAGATTTCGTGTAGAATTTGTGTCATTTCTTACTCTGTGATTGATCATTATTTTGATAAAATTATTATGAATTAATATCTATTCTCTAAATAATAATTTACATTTGCCAAAAGAAAAATACTAAAGTCTAGCTCCTAAATGTTATTTTTTGTTTTCAAAATACTTCCTAACCTCCTTTTGACAAACGAGGTTAAGATTAGGTAAAAAAGTTAGTCGTGATTCACAGTTGGCTTTTTGAAAAAGCCATGATTCATTGACTTTTCTTTTTGGCTGTTTTCATTAGTTAATTCTCGTATGATTTGAAGTGGCTGACTCTACGTATAATGACCTCCAAATGGGTATTACATACGATTTTGTTTTTTATATGAATTTGTATCAATCCAAGACTTCAATTTAATGTACATTGTATATAATATCCATAGAAAATAAAATATTTTTTTCTCCAATGTAATATATAAATAATAAATCCGCTCACAGTTAGCTACTAGAAAAATAGAGAATTCTAGCTATCTTCTGTCAATCGAAGTTGTAAGTAGATCAACAAGCTCGACGTGTTTATGCTCTTACGCCACAGCGTTACCTCCCTGACATAAAAAACATACTGTGTATTTTGTAGTCAGCTGTCTAAGTTTCTGCTTCTTTTCTTCTTATCAGTGATCTGGACGTTTATTAGTTAAATTAGAATAAGCTATAGGGACTATTTGGCCATACAAAAATAGCCATTAGGGCACCTTCTTTCCAAAAATTCAAATTACTCCGAGGCATCACTTTCTAGTGAAATTTACTTTGCATTGTGATTGAATTTTTCATATTTCCTATCGTTTAGAGTCAAAATATTATATAAAATCTAAATTAGTTTTGCTGCAATATTAGCACCGTGCATCTTCAGAAAAGTTGTGATGGACATTGAACACCTCGTTACCTTTATTGGGACCCTTTGGTGCCCAAAAACACCCCTAACTCTTAGTAATTACTTGAAATATCGGCGGTGGGTTGCATCCCGTTCTAGGACCTGGCGATACTCAAAAACACCCCCAAAAATTTGGGGTACAAATGGTGGCTTGTGAGGGGCTTTTATTAGTTACTTTAGTAGCGGTAGTACCCTAATAAACCCCAACATATGGTGTACAAAAGGACGATTCATCAAGTCTATATCTCGTTTCTTCATACATTAATACGAAATTGTTGTTATACAAAATGTTTTATATGAAGTTACCGTGCACCTGATACGAGTCCTATAGACACCTCAAATTTTCTTTTAGTCTTGCAAACGAAATTCTAACGGAATACAAAAAAAATTACAAAGTACTGAAATTGTTATGTTGTCGCTTCCAAAGATGGCTCCATGCCTTTTCCAAATACTTGGGACAATTGATTCCATTTTTTTCCTACTAGTAGAAGTTTAAACAAATTACTTAAACAAAAAAAAAAAAAATATCACTCCCTAAGTGCTCGACCTTGCCTAAGAGAGTGCACTAAACTTGTGGCATAGATAGCATGTGCAACCTGTATATATAAATCATGAGCGTCCGCAGGGGGTGGGCTGGAAGGTCTGGTGCCCCTCTCCACCAAATTGAGAAAAATCTGTTTTTTAATATAAAATTTTTGGTCATGCTGGTAAATTATGCCGCAGAGCAAAAATTGAATATTTATATTCGTTCATTTTATATTTATGAATAGTTATGGATTTTTCATAAATAAATTCGAAAAAATGTAATAGTTGAAATTTCATTTTTTTTTTTTCTAAAAAGTCTTATTTTATGTGAGTAGTTGTGGATTTTTGCATTTTTTTAAAATTGAATATTAGAAATTTTTTTACAGGAGAAAGTTTATTTTTCGATATTCTTTTTTCGCAATAAAAAAATTATTTTTGCTGAGTACTTATGGATTTTTGAATTTTTTTAATAAAATTTAGTTTTTGGATTGTTTTTCCACAACAATTATTTTATTGTGAATAACTATAGATTTTTTGCAAAAATATTTTATAGAATCCTGCGGACGCCCCTATGAGGTATACAGAAGGGTCATAATTTTGGTAAAAATACAAAAGCGTGCGAGGAGAAGGGAAGAAATACTTATTGCATCATTGATTAAATAATATACATCTTTTTCTATCAAGAACTTTATCATTCCCACCTTTATTATTCAAAATTAATATAATATTAGATGCTGATAGTCGATAGAGAACGGAATAAAATGCCTAAAATAACGTCGCCTTCTGTCTGGATTTCTGAAAACTGAGGCCCCGGAATTTGGAAAATACTTACTGGATGAGAAACAGATAGCTTGTCGGATTTGTCGATATAAATAAGCCTTTAGTCCCCTGTCTAGAATTACACGCGACATTATCTTCATCTCATATCAAGAGCGTGGATATTCATCTATAAAATCAAGTTAACGATGAATACATCAAGTCAGACTTTAACTTTGATCTCACAAAGATGCTTATTGCATGTAATATAACCTTGTCAATTGCAAATCATCCTACGTTCAAAAAATTTATGAAGAAATTCACGGGTAAATTCTTCCCTTCCCGAAGAACCATCATTAATTAATGGAGGATGTTGGTAATGATGTCATTTATAGAAATACCCCCATTGTAAATTGTGAAGTTAAGATAATTTTCAGCATGTTTAGAGTCATCCACACCAAATTACTTAATGGAACTCTGAATTTTTTCCCATCTAACAGTAAGTATTCATTTTTTTTTAAATCTAAGTATAAAATATGATTCTATTTTAGATAAACATATCAAGAATTATGATACACAACTCATTAAGGCAAAAACAACTGCTTAAATGGTTACAACAACGGGAGTAGTAGCTTTGGATGGCTCGCAACTAGTTGTCTGAAACTAGTTTCTTCATTTAAAGACTTGGGTATGATAATTAGGTTTTCCAATATTACATAGTCAATAAATATTACTTTTTTATCACTTAAGGGTTAGCTATGGTTGATAGGCTCCAAGAAATGGTGTTCAGAAAACTCATAAAAGGCAAAACAACTGCTTAAATGGTTACAATAACGGGGGTAGTTGCATTGGGTGTAGCATTATAATTAGCAGTTGTGTATATCCTTCATGATAATAGTATGTTGTTATATAAGCATAAATAACGGGGAAAAAATATTTTTGATGCTCTCAATAAGGAGTAATATCGCCAGACATTACTAGATAATTAGCTTTTGCTCTAAATCTTTAAGATGGATTTATTTCTAACATTTTTTTTATTAGTATATTTATTGTCTAATTTTATGATTTTGACATTTACTTTATTATTAATAATTAGTTAAATCTCATTGGTAGAGATATATCTATCCTGTGCACAATTGTATGTAGCAACTTCCACATGAAGAAGAGGGGTGATTATCTTTTGATTAAATTCCAGGTCTGGCTTGTGTTTTGCAACCTAAAGTTATGACATATTTAACTGGATTCCGATGTCAGAACAAGAAAATATTATTTGGATCAATCTTTTATTTCAATATTCTGTATTTATAATTTATTGTTATTATTAGTTATATGATTCTAATTGTTTAATTTTGTATATTTAACATAAATGTATGATGTTTTATTTTTTAGTATGTAGATTCTCTTTAATTAAAGCCTTTTTTTTTAAACTTGGAACTTCCAATATATTTAGAAATACTCTACTTTGTCGTTTCATTAGCTATTATTCTGAGAATTAGGTTCATAATGAATTACAATTTCATGGAGTGTGCCGTTTTCAAATCTACTGTAACGGATAAAAAAAGGCTAAGTCAATTATGTATACGTAGTATATCTTCATTAAACATTTTGCAAATAAATACTTTCGTTATACCCTCAAAAATCATAATAAAGCAGGCAGCTGATAATCACATCAGTATTTTGAACAATGATACCATATGTCTTTCCATTCCCCCTTCTCCTTGCACGCGTTTTTCTCTACAGGATCATCAACTTTGGGTATACAACAAAGCTTACAAGGGATCAACTAGAAATTGTATTCTTGTTCTTTTGGAAACAGAGCTTAGGTATATTATAACTTATTACTTCGTTAATTTATCAAAAAGAATAAATTATGAAATAGCCACGACGCATCAAATTAGACAAAGGTATCGATATACGACAAAAAAAACAAAAAACATAGCAAGGTTATACAGTATAAACAGTCCTTATTGTTAAACTGCAAACAATTCCCACAAAATATTCATGTTTGGGAAAAATTAGCTCACAGGGGCGTCTGCAGGATTATATATTGGAGGGGGGGGTGATTTAAAAAAATTATAAAATTAAGAATCTGTTGAAAAAAATATTTTTTTTTTATAAAAATTCAAAATAACCTTAGCTATTTTGGGATTGTTTTTTTTTTGGAGAAAAGTTTGCATGTTATAATATTAAGTTATTATTTATCATTATCTAGCTAATAAATACAGTTTTGCAATTTTATAGGCATTTTTTTGGATTAAGTATGCCTCTTGTTCTTCTTCTCTCTGTAATGATGAGAAAAGTAGAAAATCATTTTCCTCTGTTTTATATATGTAATTTTGATGAAATTCAATAGTTTCCTTATTTATTTTGATTACTCACTTTTGTTAATTTATATTAAATGTATAGTTGAGCAACAACACTTTATATTTATTTAAAAAAACATATAAATCATGTTTCTCCTATGAACATCAATCATTCTTACTTGGACAGAAAACAGATAAAATAAATATTATCTAGTTTTGTGTATGGCATATACATAGAAACTGAAACGCAAATATCTGTAGATAAGTATTTACCCATAAGTAACAGATAAACGTTCTAACTTAACGTATTCTATAATTACTAAATATAGTATAAATTAAACATATAAGCAGAGCTGTAGCTGGGGGGCAGAGATGCCGAATCAAAATGGTCTAAAATAATTCCCCCTTAATGAAAATGCTCTAAAATCTCCCCAATACATACATCAATTCACAAGGGGGTCTGCAGAAGGTGGGCGGGAGTAGCTGTAGCCCCCTCAAATCAAGGAGTTTTTGTTTTTTACTAGAAAATTAAATGTTTGAAATTTAATTTTTCAATTTTTTTTTCCAATGTTTTTTTTTTTTAAATCCACATCTGTTCATATGAAGAGATGTGGATTTAAACAAAAAATTTCAAATAGCTTATGATTTGAAATTTATTTTCCAAAAATAAATAATTTTATGTGAGCAGCTCTGGTTTTTAGAAATTCTTTACTAATAGCTGTGGATTTTTAATATTTTTTGAAGAAAAGTTTGATACATATTTTTTTTTTTTTTTGAAAATATTAAATATAGCGAACTTAACTTTCCATTTTTTAAAGAAACAATGAATATGGACACTGCTTGTATATTAACACTTCGTTTTACTTTCATCAAGATATTTTATCTGAAAATAAAAAAAAAAAGTGATGGAAGACCTACGTGAGTAAACCAGCAAATTACCCTACCTCTCGAGCCGGCTTTAGGGTTGAAGAAGGAACCGATAGACGGTTTTCTAGATGCGTATACATAAATGCGTCACTTAAAACCACCAGAAGAGCTAAACCCTCTCTTTCAAGTAGTCCACAGGTGAATATTAGCGTCAGATGAACCTGCTGAGGACAACAAGATGCGGTGTGAAGCTTGTCGACCTTGCTGTTCACTGTCTAACTAATGTCCTAAAAGCAAGAACACGCTGATGATAAAAGACACGAGTATACAATCCTCCGGAAATGTCTATAAATGTATTTTCTTATGTCAGATCTTTTCATCAGGTTTTAAAAGATAGATTACCTTAAACTTCTGCATTTGCAATGATTTTTAATTAATGTACGAGGGTCGTTTGAAAAGTCCATGTAAAGTCCGAGAAATGGTACTGCTGCCACAATTAAAGGTTATGTTTAGTTAGTAGCATCTCTTGGAAGAACTCACAACAACTTTCAGCCAGATCGGTCTATTTCTTTCTGTTTGGCATTCGTTTGAATCGAGTAATTTAGTGATTTTCAAAAAATGAACGAAAAATAATTTCGTGTGTTGATTAAACATTATGTACTTTATGAAAGGCAAAACGCTTCAGGAGACTAAAAAGAATCTTGATACACATATATGTACATGGATAAAATCCATGATATGGTGATGGATGACAGAAAAGTGAAGGTGCGTGAGATTGCTAGTGCTATGAGCAAATCAAGTAATAAGCGAAACCCTATTTACATTAATTTTGCGACCACAACTGTTGAGGTGTGAGTTGGTGCATTGATGAATAATATGCACCGGTAATAGTTTTACACTTTTTCAGAAAGTCGAAAAGGATTATTTCTAGCGAATCCAAAAGACTGTCGCTATAACATTCCGACCGATTTCTCAAGTCAAACGAATGCCAAAAAGAAAAAAATAGACGGATCTGTCTAAATGTGGGTATGTGTTCTTCGAAGAGATGCAACTAACTAAACATATCCTGGATACGTGCCATTAGTACCATTCCTCGGACTTTGCATATTCTTTTCAAACAACCCTTCTAATTAACTTAGTTTTGACCAAATGAATATGGTTTCATTAGGAGTACTCCCTGGTAGAGGTTAGTGGAATACTGTATCTGCTGGAAGCCAGATTGGGGTGTGATTATCGTGCCAGCCAGTAAAATCACTTTAGACATGCAGTCTCATGCAAAAGTTATATGAGCAGAGAGTATCTGAACTTAAAATATCCACATCATGCTTACTCAACAATAAAATGATAGTAACATGCGTAGGTTTTTGCTTTATACCCAATAAACCACAGTTCATCAACCCATTCCTAATTAATAATTAGACCACAGAGGGTAGAATTTCCTATGAAATATTATCTATTTCACAAAAATATGAATATTTTATTTGTATATATATTCATTTATCGGCTATATATATTCATTTACATATTGCATTGATTAACTGTAAACTAATCACTTTAATCAACTGTATTTTCAAAAATTTCTAGGGGGAGAAACTGTCGAACCCCCAATAATCGTAATTCATCGCTAACCATTCCCCCTGGTTTGATATTACAACTGGACCACTGGATATATGTATCTATTAGAGTTTCCCTCTCGAGATCCCAGGATTCCTCGGAGTTAAATACCTACGAAAAATTCCTAGACGATCCCCTATCTAATTATTTCATAACATCAGCTTCATTTAATTATATATCATTCATTAAATAAATATTGATGAATCACTTTTCGAATATAAATAATATTTTGTATTTTTCCCAAATTTATGAGTAGTGATGTAAATCATGTATATTTTCTAGCTCGCCCCTTTTTTGGAATAGATAATCAGAAAAATGTATTTTCTATCCCTTAGCAGTTCTCATCCCTATTTAATTCCTGAGTCGGTAACTTACTTTTCTACTTTTTTTCAGTTATATTCAAAGCCTAATTGAACATTCCTCCTAGTATGTGCTCACTAAAGACGAGAGAGCAACCCTAAGGATTTCCCGCGGAATTATAATTGTAAGCCCTTGTTGGAATCTGAGTAGAATTGAGGATCCACAATGGAGTCATTTTTGCCTATGTCCTTTCTATTTCCTTCCTTGCCATAGTTGATTGTAGCTGATCTAATGAATTGTAATAACAGCTAAACGTCTCTCCTTCAAAACATACTTCAAAATATCTGGATAACAATGTTGATTTTCCTTTTTTTTTTTTACATTGCTAAATAAACACAATTTTCGTCACTATGTGACTCTCAGATGCCTGATATTTTTATAGAAAGACTTCCACGGATTCTAGGGATGCAAAGAGATTGTTTTATTGCTATAAAGAGGAGAAACTTCTACATTTGCAATAGCATTAGTGCAGAGTAATTATTATAATTATATTGAAATTCATATATACTTATTTTATTATGCATTTTAAATCAATTTACACCAAAGATGGGCGATAATTCTTCTTTTAGAGATAGATGTTAACACACGCACAACTTATTAAATTATGAACAAAAAAGAAGAAAAAGCACATGCATCAACAGTATTTCCTTTTCTAATCATTATACTCATTTTATTCTTTTCAGTGATGCATAAGTTGACTTTTAAGCTCCGAGTAGGGTTGTGTATTTCACAATTAAACAACATCCACTGAAATAAAGTTTGTTCATCACTTACTAATAAATTGTTTTTAACGGTTCGGATTTGGCTATGGAATACAAAAAAGCTGGCTATAAATGACAACCCAAGCCTTATTAGTGAAAAAGATAAAAAGGAAGAACATGTAAAATGAGAATACATAGATAAGACAACCATAAGACTTATTCTTTCTTCTTAAATATAAAAAAAAATAATCAAAGTATTTATTATTTACTAACGGTATCCCGCTTAAAAGAATATCTCCCGGGAAATGACAACCCCTTCTATTTGTAAAATCATAATTCCTTCTATAAAAATAATTAAGTAAAAACATTTGCAAAGATATTTCAGTGTTTCAGATTATTTAAATCCAATTTAATAGTGTTTTGAGTTGTAGATTTTCGGAAGGAAAGTAAAATTAATGTGGACATTGTAGTTATTATCATCCGATATTAATATCAATCCAATACTAATTTATAAAAATCAGATTTCCTTTAAAATTTGAGGCTTTCATTTTAGAATCCATAGCTCCAATAGATATGCATTATTGCAATTATTGTTACTCCTTGAATGATATCATTTAATCAATTTTTATCTAACATTACATACACATAAGGATAAAATGAATTAATGCAGGCCTTGTGAACGGAACACGAAATTTACCGGCGTTCAGCGGAACAGACGTTCAATGAATGGAATAAAAACTTTTTTTTAACGCTGAACGTTACTCAACCTCATCTAAAGTTTCATTCATTACTTATTATTTGTTAATATGTTTTTATTAATATGATTCCCTCAGCTTTAGCTACACACGTTCCTTGCTAAAACCCTTCTAAATTCACATTGATTATTAGGTGGGCTGGAGGGGTTGTAGACCCCCCCCAATTAAGGAATCTTTGGTTTTTACTATAATTTTAAAAAAAAATGTGGTTAAAAAAATTTTTTTTAAAGATTTATTTTCTTATAAAAAAAGGTCCTTAGGAAAATTATACAGCAAAGCAAAAATTCAATATCTTTAACAAAAAAAAAAAAATTGGTGACTAACTATAGATTTTTGAAATTTTGTCCAAAAAAAAAATCAGTCATTATTTTCCCAAAATTGAATTTGAAAAAAAAAAAAATTCTAAGAATTTAATTTTTTTAAATAAAACAACTAGCCCCCCTTCCCCCCAGAAAAAAAAATCGATCTATATATATATAATCCTGTGGACGCCCCTGTAGTACAACAAAGGAGTTGCTCAAGAATAATTACATTAACACATTTTTGCCAAGACTAAAATATTATTTAAACATTTATACATATTTTTCTAATGAAATGATAATTTCTTGAATAAAAAAATTATCTATAAGTCTCTAAATTTATACACATATTCCTTGCCTACTCTTATATTAGCAAGTAACATAAAAATATAGCATGCTTGAAAAACAAAAATTTAAAAAAAATTGTGGTACATGTTTGATAACGACTCATTCTATTGAAATGGCATTTTTTAAATAAAAAATGGATCTATAAGTCTCAAATTTTGTACATATATTCCTTGACTACTCTCATAAAAAAAAGTATGTCTACAAATAAAAATATAAAAGTATTACTTCACATTGAGGTGCACTGTATTTTTTTAATTAAACCCCATGAATAATGCTACAAATATTTTATAATACCCCAGATTTAAAGAAGAATTACAAAGGATATCATCTAGATCAGGGATGTCTATTTTTTTAATATAATGGACTGCATAGCCTCTTCAAGTATTTCAATGGACCACAGAACATATTAAATTATATAAAATTTCATGAAAAATGGCTTTATAAAATCAAACTATTAAATATAAATTTATTTTAAATTTAGACAAAATCTAGTTTTTCAAAGCCAAACAGATTAAAAAAAGTATTAAATCTGGTAACCTTGTACTCTGGCGTTTTCAGCATTTTTATTTTTAGAAATTTTTGAAAAAATTAAGAAAAATTCCTTGACTGTATAATTTGATCGAATGACCTTTTTTACAAAAGAAATACTTACAAAAATTTTGTTCTCTGTTTTCTAATATTTTTTTTTTCTCCCAGAGCTAGGACCGGAGGCCACATGTTGAGTATCACTGATCTAGATCATCAAAAGTGCTGTTAGAAAAATAATATTGAAAAAAAAAAAAAAACCATTAGAAATTTAATGTTGAAACTAGTTTGAATACTAGGGCGTTTAAACACACCATCGGTACTAATGGGATAAAGTCCATGGAGTGTCCTGCCCAGACCTCATTTCCATATATTTTTTTTTCTTTTTTCAATGGAATAATTTAAAAATCGGCAAGTGATCAAATATTTATTTCCCTTGCGAAATCAACTACATTGACTATGATGTAAGAACTTCCTTCTTTTTTGAGCCATGTTCTAATGTTACTTAATATTTATATAATTAATTTGCCTGAAGGAGAATATTTCACATACTTAGGTCTATTATGTATTATCATAATTATAATTCATTTATGTATGTATAAAGAATGAAAATTTACTTCGTGAATCTCAAAGTCGTGACGACTTTATTTTCTCTTTTCAATTATTTATAATTTGTATATCCCCAATATAATTTTCGGGTTTTTGATCTCCCATTTTTTATGGAGATATTAATCCTTCACATCGTTATCTTTATTTTATCTCACAAAACTTCGTCAAAGCAAAAAATAAGGCCTAAAATCAGTTGGTAGTTATTCAAATTCTTCCTATCAACGTCCATAACACCGAATAGGAGATTTTGTAGTCATTACTTTCTCCTAATCAGTGTTCTGTTCCTTGATTGGTTGAATTATAATAAGCTCCTTTTAAGGTCTAAACAATTCTTTTAATTTTTCAATTATAACTCCATAGTTTTTGAAAATTCTTAGGAAAGAATTGCCTAAGTGCCAACTGATTTGGGTGCCTGTTTTCTGTTTCTTTTACGAGGAAAAGTTCATTATACAATAAAGGTAATGAAGTGAAGCATAAAAATTGACAGCTGACAATAAATTACAGTTTAAATTTTTGTGTTAATGAGTTAAAGTCGTACCTTACCTTTGATAGACGTACAGAGTGGGAACCCAAAACTTGCAGAATCATTAAATAACGCTACCGAATGACAGCTGAAACAATATAAACAAGTTTTTGGTTTTTATCCCATGTCTCTGATAATGCTTGAAACCAAATAGTGAAACGCGACCATTAGCCTGAGGAAATAGAATGGTTAATTTTTTTCATATTTTTTCTCAAGTGTCGCTTTTCCTATGATGTCATTCATTTATTTATAGTGAAGACGATAACAGGTGTTTATATTTATTCTAGTCTATATAAATATTTATACAGGAAAGTTGACTTAATTATTTTACTTTTTAGTTAGAAATTAATTATGTTAGATGTTTAGATTAATCTATCAAAGTCTTCTGCTTTAGTCTGTAAGCTATCCAACCTGTCCTTTACGGGAGCAGACGAGCTTTTTGATCATGCTAAGACTCATTTTGTAGGCAACGAAAATTCTTCAAAGGCATCGTCAGTCTCTCTGATCCTTTCCACTGCAAGAATTGAAAGGTTTCAAGTTTTCAAATTTAAGAGACTTGTGCTCTCTTATCCTCCTGGAATACAATCAATATTTAAAAATATATTCGGATGCTACAACATCCAGCTTTGGCATCTCCTTTTTGGATGGGAAGTTCGAGCAAAGAGAATGGTCTCCAAAAGATATTAAGTTACGTATCTATATGCATAAAGGTATAAATTTTGCTAAAATGATTTGCAAATTTGTCTCTATTATCTTTGAAAAATACAATTGTATACCTACTGGGATGAAATCAGAATAGCTGAAGGTATTGTTTCAGCATCGCTATTGCAGGGTAAGTAGTTTCAATATAATTTATATTATGAAGACCCCAATTCCTTCCTATCTCATTAGATAAGGGAATTTATCCTCTGTGTTTCCTGGAAATAATCCACTCCCTCCCTTTGTATACAAGTATATCTTCTGGATGTTTGCTTTTGGTGACAAGTTTTCCCATGGAATATGATAAGTGGTGTACAGAAAGATTCTCTAACAGTCTACATATAAATAATGTTTCCATGGAAAATTGATCTTAAATGTGCTCTTACACTACTAGGAACTTGCGATACATGTCACCGTATAATGTTTTAATATAAATTCAAATTATGAATAGATACATTAATAGTCATGAACGATGTATCCAAGTTAATAAAAACTAAAGGAACACACCATTAACAGCAAAAAACTCAAGAAATAAATTAAAATTAACAATTGTCAATATAATGTTAGAGTTATTTTATATCATCATTGGCGACTAATTAGTTTGACATCTTGTACATAGTAGGCAGATTCTTCATGAAAAGATCTTCTTCGATGACAATACATGTGTGAAATGAGTACTTTCCCATAAACGAATCTAAAACTACAAAGCAAATAAAAGCTTTACAGCGAATCCTTCATCTGAGGTAAACTCAAAAACTTAATAAATTCCGAATCAATAACAATCTCTTTTGCAGTTTCTTCGTTAAGGTCCCATCAATATCTTGTCGCCTGTAGTCCGAAGCCGCCATTTGCCCTCTTTTCCGTCTGAGAAAACGAACATTCCCTTTTATACCATTATTGAGCCCCACTTCCCATTTAACCTCATTTCCATCAATTTCTCAAACCTACGGAAAGACCCCACCAATTTATAGAATGAAGGATTTACAGGTTGACCCTTTAAGTTTGAAACCTCGTCAGAGAAGAAGAAAAAAATCATCCTCCTCAAGGACCTTCTGGTTAATTTTAGAAAGAAACTCCTCCAAAACATGGAGATGGGAAGGTTTAAGAAGGTATCCTCCGATAGTGGACAGCAAATCCATAGAGTACTTGTAGGGGTTCGTTGATTACCAGAGTTTCTCTCTAAAATTACTCTTGATATAGTCAAAAAACTCATCTACTCTCTTGAAGGACAAGTTGCAAAGTTGTCGAAACCGAAAATTTTGGTAAAACGAACATATATTCATCTTATCTTCTCACATAATTTCTCACTCAAATAACTAAACTATAGTGAATAGTTATTTATTAATACAACAATTAGTAGAATAGAATATACTATACTTTCTACACTTGTGACTCAACTCTACTTATATTTTTATTCATATAAATGATTATGTTCTAGTTTATAGCTAGTAGCTAGAGTTTTTATTTTCTTGAAGGTAGAAATAAGAACAGAATACTGCCTCTAATTAAATTCTGACCAAGACATTTTTCAGGTGCTAATCATTTTTTTTCCCGTTTTGCTACATGGTTTAAAGCTTTACTCTCTAAATGTTGGAGTACTAACCAAAAACAAAACAAAAGAAGCAACGCGTGTGGAATCTCCTCCATGCCCGCGTCAGTGCTGAGAAGGCTCCAGAGATCGTTGGCATCTCCCCCCAGATTTCCTACAACATCAAAAAGTCTATTAAAGGTGGGAATGGTTTTGAAAGACCTTCTGGCCAAGAAGAGCCAAAACTTATGCAGAAACATTATGGCTGACTTTTGGCCTTCTTTTATATGGACCACCTCTACCCCTGACCTTAACTCCTTGAACTTTACAGTTTCAGTTGTATGTCGCATCTATTATCTAAATTTGGATTAGTTCTGAGCTGCCATTATGACAGAGTCTGGTACTCCAAGGACACGGTCTTCATCGTCAAGCGCTGTCAATCTGTTTGCCGGAGTGTCAAGGCCATTATTGGTTGTGAAGGACAACATATTGAACGAAAAATATATTCATGATTCCATAAAAAACACATTTTTTGTAATTTAGTCCTGCATAGTGCAAATTTTGGATCTCCACTCTCTAAGTAAAACACATCTTTGACAAATTTCTTATTTAAATTAAACAAAGTTATTTTTGTAGATAAAAGCCTCCTTTATTTAGTAGACCAATAATACATTACATATAAAAAGGAAATAGCCTTTCATCAACGTTATTTTTCTTTTGCAATTTGGGAATAAAGTTTTCATTAAATTATACTGTTTTACCAATAAAAGTACTTTCACTACTAATTCAAATTAACTTGATGTTCAAATAAGACTTTGAAATTCGAAGAATATGGCGTACATTCCATGGAGATTAAGCTGATTGATGTAATTTTATATTTATACCTTCATTCTTACAAAATAGAAAATAAGCTTATCTTGAGTATAATTTATAATACGTATCTACGAACATTACCCACTTATATATGTAAATATTTCTTTTAAATAAGGATTGGCAAATCAAAATCATTAGTTGTACATAAATGCCGTTACACTCAGTCATAGCAGACAAAATAGATTATTCAACTCGTGCAAAAAGAATCTAAGTAAATATTATACCATACCAACAATATGCAAAGATTCTTATATCGCTTGCACGAAGGAAAACTATAAATCAAATGACACAATGATGATCACGCGATCAATTTGTAACAAAATGTTCCGGAAATTGAAAATACTACATTTTGTATGTTAATTTTTGTCCACAATGCATTGTTTTTTGGCATTTCTTCTGACAAAACTGATGTTTGATGTAAAATAGGAAAAAAATTGAAAAATTATTCCAAAAAGGACAGTTAAACATTCATTTTTATCTGTCAAATTTACATAAAAACAAATTTCCAGAAAAATTTTATAAGAACAATATAACTTGACTCCTTATTTAGATCTTCTAGAGCTCCAAAAACATTTTTTGTTTTTGGGTATAGAATAAGCCCCCCTTATATGAACCTCCCCCCCCTCCGCAAAAAAATAAAAATATTAAATAGATCCTTCATCTTAGCCTGTCTAGGTTCAAAGGAAAAGTTTCAGCCTCTTAGGCCCAACAGTATGGGCACCCATAAAAGACACACACACAAGAACTCCTTCCAAACATTCTTCAAATGGGCAATATTACTCCTTTCATTTTCTTATATTTTTACTAAGGTTGTACGGTTGCAACGGAATCGACAAGAATCGGTGTTTTTAAAGTATCGGAATCGGCTTAATAAGGCCGAGTCCACTGATTCGTATTTATATACAGTATTCAGTAAAAAAAATTGTTTTGTAATAATTCAAATGATCAACCAATTAAAGGAGCCGAGGATTTCTACATGTAAGAGGCTCCTTATAGCAGTAATTCATTTTCCCCTACCCCCATAATGATATAACAGGGAACTGATTCAGGTGTACCATATGTCTCGCTCTCGCTCTGATACTCGTTAAGTTTGACGAAGGGGCTCAGTACACTGATATTTGTAATATTTCAAATAATAAGTATGACTCTTAAACAGATAAAATAGTAGTGTTTACGTAGTAAATAGGCTCTTTGTTTTAAATAATTGATTAATTAAACTTTCAATGAATAAATAATGATATCATTAATTTGTCGATAACGTAAAGATGACAATAAAACGTTATCAAACGGATGTTTGACCCCATTACATTTCATTGATACGGATTATAGGTCCTTTTGCTAAAAATAAAATATAAAATTTTATTTTATAGAAAACTTTGTTCCATAAATATATTTATTTGGAAAAAAAAACAAAGAAGGAAAGGACATGGACTCAGTTTTAATTATCATCCCTCCCCATTTTGAGAATTGGACATTATGAAGTCCGTCTCACAGTGGGCCCAAATAACTCAGGCCGCCCCGCTATGCCAGGAATACTCTATACATATTTATCACTTCTTTTTTTTTGAACAACTAGGGGCTATTATTCTATTAGTATATCTATAGTTATGAAATGAAAGAAAAAAATGAAAAGACTTCGAGAGCAACCAACGACCTTCATGATCCCTTCGAAACTCACTTGGGTGTGGAGCAAATCCGACACTCTTTACTACATTACCTTATTTAGTTAAGTTTTGATGGAAACTTGTATAATGTAATAAGACAGTGAGTTAGTGCTAATATTGAAACTATGCGGTATCTTTTAAATAATAGGTGAACTGTACAAATACAAATGGAGAAGTTGTGCGAAAATAATATTTTCATTATATTAGTAGTAACTTAATAGTAGTTCGTACATCATTAACATAATATATTAGAATCAAATATATATATATCAATAGTATCACCTATGCTTAAAAAATTCACATATGTACGAATGAAATAATTATAAGCCGGAGATGGTAAAAGGTAGTATCATGATTCATGAGAGACTATTTTGATCAAAATTATTCGTAAATTTTAAATATTGAATTTTTTGGCAAAAAATTTAAAAAATCCAGTTATTCAAAAAAAAAAATTAATTTTCTGGGTATAAAATTTAAGAATTCTATTGCTGTTCTCAAAAAAATTTCAAAAGCTAATTTTTTGGAAAACTAATTTCAAAAATCCATAGGTATTAAAAAACAAAACAAATAAAAAAAACTACTTTAATTATTAGATTTTTTGTAAAAAAATTCAAAAGTTATCAGGTGTTCACTATATATATTTTTTAAATTTTAAAATATTAAATTTCTTGAAGAAAAATTTCCAAAAACACAACAAATTCATAATTAAACATTTTGGAAAAGTATTTTCAATAACCAAATTTCAAATATTACATTTTTTGGAGAAAAATTAAAAAAATCTAAAACTATTCACAGAAAAAAATTATATTCACAGAATTTTCTACTAAATGTTCAAATTCTTTTTTTGGGGAGAGGAGGGATCCATAGCCTCTCCAGCCAACACCCTGCAGACACCCTTAATCATTTATATTATATGTTTGTCGTTTATCAATTGTCTAATTGATGATAAATTCAAAATAGATTAAATGTAGTACATTTTTTGGATATATTAAAAATAAAAACATCAAAGTGATGCTACAAAAAATTTAGTCATGTGAAAATCATTGGATGTCATTTACGCAATAACTTTATTTTATCGCGTAGGTTGAATGAACAGAGCAAGGAATATCCTGTTGTAGCGTGTGAAGCCAAAATTCAGAAGAACTATACGGGATGATATTGCTGTTAATTACCAGTAATCCTAATCCATATTAATACTAAAATTTCAATTTAAAGGTATTCAATTTATTTTAAGCAAATTACTTATAAAATTTACCATGTCGTTGTCGTTTATTGTATATATATTTTTTTTGTGTGTGTGTGAGGAAGGGGGGGGGGCATGGTTTTTTTCAAAAGAAATCCAAAAATTCAAATTTTTTGAAAAAAAAATCAAATATTACATTTTTTCAAAAAACAGTTCATAAATCTACCGCCATTCTGAAAATATTCAATTTTTTCGGAAAAAAATAAATTTCAATAATTAAATTTTTCTAAAAAAAAATTCAAAAATCCAAAAGTGTTGACATAAAATTCATTTTTACGGAAAAAAAAATAATTGAATTTCATATATTTAACTTTGAAAACAAAAATTCCAAAAACCACATTTGTTTACAAAATATTAAATTTTTTTTAATTTTACATATTAAATTTTCTAGTAACAAGCAAAAATTCCTTTATTTGCAGTGAGGGGGGGGGTCCTGTATGTTGGCACATTTCGTCAGATTTATGTTCTTAAATATATATTTCTTTACTAAAGCCTTTTGGTTTTCAAAAAGAGGACGTGACGTGTCTAGATCATCAATGTCGGTTTTTGAGATTAATACATCAGAAAGAAATGAATAGTTTGAAATTAATAACATTTAAGAATAAATTATAAATAAATGTAGGGTTTTTAATGTCAGACTTTGGTGTTTCTATTATTAAAAAGAGATGTTATTCATCCCTTGTAGATATTATGTATATCTAAATACAAACAACGCTATTCACATTGCGTCTTCAATAAAAGTTAGTTCTAAAAACTTTTAACCATTTATGAAGTAATGTTGTGAATATTTGAGAATATGTATGTTATATATACCGTCATAACTTTCTAGCTTTGAAATTCAAATAATATATGTATATTCAGAAGTATTTTAGCAAGAACTTTTTAAAACTTCTGTTTGAATGTGTTGCCTCATAAATCTTCTAAATAATGTAGAAACCGTCTCAATACTGGATTAAATTTAGCTTTTGTTTAAGCTTTTAAAAGAAACTACCTTTAATATCTTTCAATCAATTAATAAAATAACTTATTAATCATTATCTATGTGTCAGGATATCTAAATTCATTTTCATTTGTATTGCACTTTGTTTATTTCATATATACATACATCCCAGTATTTCATTGACCTATTTGAGTCAATTATAGGATTATTATTCAACTTTGTGGGATGAATTAAGATACCCAAGAGTTTTAACTACAGTTTAGGATCTTCATTTGATTTAAGAGACTTATATTGGCTCAGATAGCCCCTCTTTTATTGCGACAATCAATTTTGACTAATTTAATTGCAATATGCAACACACCCAAAGGATTAGTGATAATAAGTTGTTGATAAAAATCGACGCTAACTAGTGTAAGAATCCTAATATATTCTACACTCTATTTTGAGAAAAATCATTCCAGCTTGCTTTTGTGTTGACTGGCCACATATATATATTATCTATCATTTTTATATCATTATGTAATACATTTCTTAATATAGTTTATATTCATGGAAAAATGTAAGCTAGAAATACGGCAATTTTTACATAATTTAATTCAAGTTTGCTTCAAGTGACAAGGCTAAAATTAACATGTTATATTCATTTGATTTTAGGCCTTAGTTTACTACACGCCATAAAATACTTATATAATATTATATTTATAAGAAACTAAGTTCGGAAAATCCACGCATATTTTAGGCGTAGTATAAGACATTATTACCTATTTATTGTAAAAATATACAAATATGAAATGAAATAATGGACGCATCTAAAAAGTATTATCTAAGTATGTATTTATTTCCGACAAAATATGATATTGGATTATTGATTAACTGTACTAAAAAATTGCTTTGTAAAGATTAGACAAAGAATACGGCTGTGTGTAGAAACATAAGGGAATAACATTTGCTCCATACTTTCATTAGTGAATTTTGATTGAGTAAATTAGTACACTTTTAATAGGAAATTATACAAATTTATATGAATGGCAAAAATGATTTATTTATGAAATATTTTCTTCATTTCAAAGGATGTATGATAATATGGATTGTATTTAAATCTTCAAAATTGATAACTAAAAAGTTGTATTAAGGACTAGGAACATCCTATAAAATAGATTATCTCGTGAAAGACCATGAATTTATAAAAACAAAAAAAAGATTTCATAAATAATATACTATGACTATTCAAAATATATTCTTAAGGAATACTGTAATACATAGAGTTGTATAAAATATGACCTGTCAATATGATAAAAAAATAAACTAAAAGTCAGCATGGAACACACAAAAATATATATGTATTTTGTTGTGAGCTGTCGAGGTTTCTAATTATTTTGGCCTATCAGTGGTCTTAACGCTGATTGGTTACATTAGAATTAGCTCTTGCTAAGGTGTAAATACTTCTCGATAGTTATTGAATAATAATTCCAAAGTTGGCTAGAATTGCTTAACCACCAACTGATTTTGGGGCTAATTTCTATTTATTTTTGAATGAAAAGTCGCGTGATATAATTAAAGGTAATAACAAGATTTTTATAAAATATGACCTGACTGTATGTAAACATATAAAAAACCGAAAAATGACATGGTAACCCTGACGATTTGTAGGATGTTTTCTTAGGAGAGCACCTCATGACACTTTATTAGATTAGCTGTGAGTAGCTACAAGATTAAGAAAATAAACACAAATCCCACTTTGTAACTAAAAATGATATAGATAGGAATACAACCATGTCGATCCTCCCCTTCCCGAAAGAACTTACATTTATAACTCTGTAACAAATCACCCGCGTTACTCATTGTCTTTCACCCACTGGTTATTAATTTATAATTAGATATTCACTTCTCAAGTGTTAAATAATAAGGAGTACAGCTTTGGAAAATAAAAAGCATTCTTCATGTTGAGACTACAAAAAGTCTCACTCCCGTTCAGTATCACACTTTTTACAACTCAAGTAATACTTGATATATATATAATATCTTATTATTATTTTAATATATATTATATTAATGTATATACATGATATATTAATATATGATAATATATATATATATTAATATAGTACTTCAATTTCATCAATCAAAAACAAAATACCGATTACTGCTACAAAAACAACAGCAACCTAAATTTAAAAAAATATACCGAGAAATCAAACTGTAGACATGACGTAACATTGCAGTTTATGTGTGTGTGTTAAAGGAAGGGTTAGAAAAATAAAGCAGATTTTGTATTTTTCTACACTGTGAAATGTTTTTTTATTTGAATCTCTTTAAAGGTGGGAATAGATTCGCCAGTTCTGCCAATGAAATCTTCTTTTTCTAATTCCTTTCTTCTTTCTTTTTTTTTTATTATTTTCTTTCTTCTATAACTTATAAAAATTTTTGACGTCATTAATTCACGTTAAAAAGGAAAAATCAAATCTTAGGAAGATATCTTTGTGAGTGGATGGGTATTTTCGGTGAAGGAGGGATTTATTTATTCATTGTGAGATTGTAATTATTCAAGAGGAAGATCATGGATTGATTTCCTTATTATTATGGCGGACTTCGATGCAATATATGAGGATTTAGACGATAATTCAGGGATCCTTGACGATGCGTATACGAGACTCGCTCCAGACCCCATTGTCATCCGAGGTGCAGGAAATATCACTGTGTAAGGACTCTTCTTTTGTTTTCTAGGACAATTATCGCACCATTCATCACACACATTGCACATGGGATAGCTACGAGAGACGAGGATCTCCACTCTTTGTTCTTCTATCCAATTAAGCAAAAGGCACTAAACTTCATATATTGAATCAATAATGTGTCAATGTAAATTGACAATCCAAAGGTCATTGGTTCAATCCACTCATTCCAAGACACGCCTTTCAAACTAATTTTTGAGAAATGTAATCTTGTTACAATGTGGCAGAGATCCTTGTATTATTCCCGTTGTACTTGTTTTAACTCGATCCTATAGAGTGTTGTCACGTGAGACTGTTCATCCAAGCCATTTTAGGGCCTTAAATACCCATGTTTATAATAAGGGAAAACCCTTTTTCATTAATTATACTAAGAAAAATGGATAACTATTAGATACCAAAATGACACCAGCAAATAAAAGGACTTAAAACTTACACTCTATCAAAAATCTATCCCTCTAATGGGTTGTTATATTATATATTGACATCAAAATGTATTAAACATATCCTATTACATCGTTATACATTCGTATATCCAGAGTGTAGAGAATAAATTCACTATAACAATGGAAATAGTAAGCTATTTTTCTCTAATGGGCCTATTTAAATCTTCCCTTATCCATCAAAAAATCATAATAATTCTTTAAATTTAGGCATTTAATAGGGATTTTCAGTAAATATTACCTAGATTATATTCAAATAACACTGTTGATCATTCGCATCAAGTAGTATTCAATGCTGCTGGTGTTGAGTATTTTTATTGATTAGGCTATTTGATGGAATTTAATCAAGATTTATCGGAAATTTGTCAATTTTATGTAGTACTACTTTCAAATTTGAGGCCCTAAGATGGCGTTTCATCCAATTATGATGCAATGTATGACATCATTGATAATACTCTATTCACGAATAATCCCAAAAGTATTCGACTGCAATTTTATGTCCATATCATTTTATGTATGTTTGTACTCATAGTTACATTACTCTTTGAACTATTTTCGGATGGTTTGTACTTAAGCAAATTATAAGTGAACAAATTCATTTATTACCTATGTTCTATTTGCTAGATTAATTTAAAATGAATATACCTAATTTTTATTGATCCATAGAGATTTTCTTTTGATAGCACCCACATATTATCTGATTATTTGTCTTGCTAGAGCCTCTCATACATAATGAGTTTTGAGAATAGCTATTGATATGGCGTTAGTTTTCATCATTTTGAGGGGGGGCGGGATGCTGAGTCCCAAAAATTATCAACACCGTAATATAAATATCTTATTTCTATATATAGGATATTAAATTTGGAGGGCTCAATCCTCCCACCCCCTTAAAAAAAGGATCTAGCAACGCCACTGTGTATATATATAATATGCAGTTGAGTAAGGAGTTTCACTTTTGAATGATTTATTTATCTTGTTTTGTTTGCCTTTTCATCATCCTCATCTTTTTTTTTTTTTTTTTTTTTACATATATGTATATATCAATTTATCAAAGTTTCGGGCTTTCTAATCGTTTTGAAACAGAATTTGTACCAGCACTCCATGCCCATGTTGCACCAGAAGAATTTAAAGCTACGGTCACACGGGTTAATGTCACTTTAAGAAAATCCTTGCCAATTAATGTCAGATGGTTGTTATGTGGGTGTCTTTGCTGTTGTTGCACTCTTGGGTGTTCAATGTGGCCAGTTATCTGTCTCTCAAAACGTGTAAGTAAAGCATGGCTTCATTTATATACTAACCCTTCTTGTAAATGGGCTTACATCCTTCTTTCTTTCAGACAAGGCATCAATTAGAAAAACTATTGGACTGGGAAAACTCTCATCTGTATAATAAATTAGGACTAAGATGGAAATTGGCGAGAAGACGATGTGATTCAACTCTCATGATGGAATATGTGAGTACATACGAGGTGGTCTGAAAAGTTTCCAACCTCAAAGTGAAGGTGGCATCACTCGCAAATAAAAGCTAGTCACATTTATATAGCATCTGTTGACAGTTATTCAGCAAAGTTTCAGCCATTTTGGACGGGCAGTTGTTATGGAACAGCCGTTTGAGTGAGTTGGTGTGAGTGTTTTTGTGAAAATGAACTGGTTTGAGTGTCGAGCTGTCATTAAATATTTGTTGCCCAAAATGGCTGATACTTTGTTAAGTAGCTGTCAACGGATGCTCTATCGATGTGACTAAAGAGACTATAAGGGAAAGAGGCGTCAATAATGTGTTTCCTTATTTTTAGTTCTGATTCGTCCTAAATTTTGTTTATGATCTATTTTCATTTCTTGTGCAGTTCATTGTTATCACGTCTTCTGACTAAGAATTATCTAATGGAATTTAATAGAAGTCAACGTTTCGGACAGGGTTATGTATTTTTCTTTAGAATAAATCAGAAACATAAAATATTAATTAAAACCATAGTATCTGAATCATAATTATGCTCTAAAAAATTGTCAAAGTTATTTTAAAACAAAAATACATAACCCTAATCATCTACAAATGGTATTTAAATTCTATATTTTTTTATCGAGGTTACGTGAATCCTGAACATAATTCATATACATAGTTTTTGTTTACTTTTTATTTCAACCATCTTGTCTCCTTTTTAGTCTCTATCTTTTATTTACAAACGTTGCCATCTTCACACGTTGAGGTTGGAAACTTTTCTCACCACCCGCATAAATTAAGAAGGGATTTCATTCTTAAATTAATGTACTGTATTATCTTCTTTTAGGTCTTACTCATTGAATTCATTCCGAAGCAACAAATATACAAGCCTGATTAGGAAGGAATAGTTCTATGCTTTTGAGTCCTTGCATTTCTCTACATACAAACTTTTCCCTTGCTGTTGTTGTTGTTGCTATTACTACATACCTAACCTAAGTAAAAAGAAAAAACAAAGGATATGAAACTCAATAAAAATAATTCATATTTGGGATGATTTAAAACAAAAAATATACATACTTACGTAAATTCACTCAATATCCCAAAGAAATATAGATAAAAAGTCTTTAAAACAAACAAAAGTATATATTATATTTTATCTTCTTTCTCATTTTGTGTTTTTTTATTTGCTATTTTTTATTTATTATAATAAGAAATCCAACACACAAATTTCTTAGTTGTTTTTATTCAATTCTGTCAACTACAAATTCAGTACTTTTTTTTAAAATTCATTGTCGATTTGACATCGGCAAATAGCATACTATTATACTCTTCTTAATATTATCATTTTAATTGTAAATATTTCTGGAGACAAAAACATTCATTGTACTATTCATAGGTTAACGTGAAACGCATTAAATCACTAGTTTTAGATATTATTATGTCATTTGTTTTAGGACGAGGATCAACCTTATATTCTTACCCCTTTTTTATAAAAATACATATTACAGGATGATTCTACAAGACAAACCTTACCTACTTGAAAGTCAAGCTCTGACAAAATACTCTCTCTCTCTCTCTTAGACAACAAAAAAAAAAGTAATTAATATTCTTAGTTCAATTTATTTAAAATAAAATTGTTATCAAATACTATTCCTCTGTTTTTGTGGTGTTATTTCAATTGTGTAAATATATATGTATCGGAAAAATGGATTCCTCTCTTCCCAAATTGTATAGTTTCGAAGTAGGATATTCCTGGCCATAACTATTAATTATCATCAAATTTGGTGATATCCTAACAACTATGCATTTGATAAATACAAGATCTCGTGCCTCTTTACGTAAATATTACATATGATGAGCATGATTAATAGCTTATATTCTTTCTCAATTTGTTTAATACAAATGCAAAATTATCCCCTTAACGACCACCTTAACATTTTTCGTTTGACTTGCATTCATATTTCTCAAGTAAAAAAATAGAAGGAATAATAT
This sequence comes from Lepeophtheirus salmonis, assembly GCF_016086655.4. Taxonomy (NCBI): domain Eukaryota; kingdom Metazoa; phylum Arthropoda; class Copepoda; order Siphonostomatoida; family Caligidae; genus Lepeophtheirus; species Lepeophtheirus salmonis. Next base: position 14,048,097 of record NC_052138.2, on the reverse strand, counting down.
TAATATCTCTTCGATTAGTACGTTTCTTGCTAAAATAGAAAGCTCTGTGTATGCAATATATACTCGTTTGTTTTTGCTGAACAAATTATACGAGAGTTAGTCTATGTATACTTCTCATAACGTTTTATGAATCCTCTAGTTGATGAATTAATATTTATCTATATTTGACGAGAAAAAATTTATCCAATTCCCATGCTATCTTTGCTCTTGACTCACTATGTAGATACATCCTGTGCAACGATCTTTTATTTTAATCATAAGTGTGAGCTGAAAGGATGCAGTTTACGAATGTATTTATAAAGTCTGTCATCACATACATAAATATATATTACATACACAAAAGTTTTAAGAGTGCGCTAGATTATAATATGTAAATATTCAATCACGTTTGTAAAAACAGAGAAATGGAAGTTTCCTCATTGATCTCAAAACTTAAGAAATATTCGTTTTAGGATCACCGAAATGGAAATTTTAATAGTATATGAAATATTAAACATTGGGAATGTGTCTCAATATTTTGTCGTTCAATTTTCTGAGGAATGGATATATCGATTTGAAAAATTATTTTTATAGTAGATCCATATAAAACTCATTATTGTTTCTCTCTTTTCTTGGAATGAATAATTTTTTTTCAATTTTTTTTTTCTGTTGATTAGTTTAATTTGATATTGAAGCAATAATTACTTTTTTAATTTAGTTCTAATTATAGAATACGGATAACAATAATCTAACGGGGTACGGGAGAATTCAGAGTTGAATAACTCTGAATTATTTTGAATATGAAGCATCTATAAACTTGTTTTATTCCGCTTACATCTGGATTATTAATTATTTACGTTAAATTATTATTTATAAACTAATTGACGATTCTATTTTTCACCCGGAATATAATTGGAATATATATTGACGCAACCTAGGCAGCTTATTATTTTCAAATTTCTTAATAAATATTAGAGTTTAAATTGACCAAAAATCAATCAAAATCGACCTTTTTTCAGTTAATTTTTTTAAAATTGATATGTAAAGTTATATTCTATAACTTCAGCCAAGATGTAAAGCACTTGAAAAAATAAAAGAGATATTACCTTCTATGTTAGGTCCTTCATTTTACTCGATTTTTTAGGTGTTAATATATTTCTTATTAATTGTAATCAAGATTAAGTAATAAATAATTCATCGTTATCGTAGTTATACCCGAAAAACTTTATTTAAAAAAGGCTATAAAGGACAAACTTGCAAAAGTTGAAAGTTTTAGTGGTCATTTTTGTATACTACGGCTTAAATAACAATAATAAATTTGGGTTTCAGCCTACGGGCCAAAATGCTGTTGCATAGTATAATCAACCATAATATTTGCAATCACTATGAGCTTTTAATTGAGCCCTAGCCTTTTTTATAAAATAAAACCTGCTTAACCTTTTGACTTTAATTTTTATGTTGAAATAGCTATGATTGTGTGGAAATAATACGACACACTCCCAAGAAGATATCAGTAAAACCTTAACATACGAGTTTAATTTGTTCTTGGAAAGATTTTGTTAGTAAAACAAATCGTAGGTAAAAGCAATGAAGCGGCTCTTGCGACCCTTCGCCGACTCTCAGCCTGCACGTATCTCGATATATATTTTTTTCATGTCAATGCAAATTTTTGCTCGAAATCCATCAAACATTAGAATAAAAGTACTGGGGTACTCGTATCTCAGGGTATTACTATATAGTATATACTTAATGGTTAATTAATCACGAATGATTTTTTTTAGTGTGGGCTTATGTTCAATAAATTTTTGTATATTGTAGGATATGAATTATGCTAACATCATGTTTTAAAATACCGGGTGGGCCATTGAAATATAAACACTTACTAATTCAATAATTAACTAAGGTTGAGTGATTGAAATGAACTCATATTTTAATATATTAAATCATAAACAATTAATTGCAAAACAAAACAAACTGAAACTCTCTAGCTTACGTACAAGTCTAGAAAATGACACTTCAACTTGACCGACGAATTTCCATTCGCGTACTCCAAGCAGTTGTGCATCTCCATGACCACCGTCTACGCTGTCAGTAATTTTGATACGTTAAAGAGGAAGAGAGAATCTATCAAAAAAGGCCAAACTAGAACCGGATAAATTATTGAATAACCAGACTGTCCAGTGTCAAAAAGTTGTTGGAAAGAGCCTGGTGAGGGTAGAGAGCCCACTTTGGACACCAGCAATGAAAGAAACCCATCTTCTCCTTTGCAAGATTCTTTTGAATTCTTTTTTGACACTTTTGGCCCCGCTACAGCCCTTATGCCAACCCCCTTCTACTACAACTTTTCGGTGCATGTCGAGGGGAAGGCCTGCAGTGTCTGTCATCCAAACGCCAATGTCCTCAAAGCCACTGTGTGCCAGCTTTGGGACGGTGTGGCAGAGGCCTACATCTGTATCGGGTGCCAGGCTTTCTGTCACCGCCTGGAATTCATCATTGGCCCTAAGAGCGGTTACATTAATGATTAAGCTCAGAGACACATCTATTTATAGTATTAATTTTGTTGAAATTCTACGATTAAAAATGAGTAAATCATATCTTTTTTTGAAGTTTAAAATTCAAAGTGTTCAAATTTTATGGACCACTCGGTACATCCATTCCATTAATGAGTATTGAAATATTCACTCTTCTTTTATATACATATGTATAATACAAGTGTATATTCCTATAGATGTATCTTTAGAATAGGTATGATGAATGTGTCTTTACATTGTGGATGATATTTAAGACTTTGAAGTAGTAACAGATAATAATGAAGAATAAAAATTTTGTAACAAAGAGAGATTACAAAAATAGGAGATAAAATATTGCGGTGACATGATTTATAAATGCTGAACCTTCATTTTATGAATGTGCATACATACATACTTTTGTCCTAATTCTTACTAAATGAATAGAGAAATTAAGATATATTTGTCTTCGTTAATTTAAATATTATATTATGTATATATTTTTGAAAGGTCATAGCCCGGATTCTGTAGAGTGATTCCATTTCTTCACATCATTTTGCATTCAATTAAGTATTGAATGTTGAAATTTAACATTTAAAGAAGATAGTTGGAGGAGGCCCTTCCATGCTTAGGAAAACGATTACATAATTAATTATAAATTGGAATTAACTAGATACTGGAGCAAGGGAAGTATTTTTTAGATTGGGGCCATGGCCCATTTCAACCCCTCCATGTAACAGAGAACTCAATTTTGTCTGCAAAATGTGATTAAAAAATGGGCCAAAATAGTTTGTTAGTTAGTCCGATTAAGTTTATTGGCATATTCTTCTCAATTGTGAGATTGTTCTTCATTTAGAAGTATAGAATGATCCACAACATAGATGAAAATAATATGATAATGGAAGAGGAGCGGCTTTTGTAGTTGCTATCTGAATATATGTTTTTTATTATCCAAAGTTGTTATCAGTATTCCGGAAGAGAAAATAAACTAAAAAGGGTCCATAATCCATTGGTATTTTGCCAATTCTTCCAACTATTAAATTATTATTCAATAATTGTTTGAAATTGTTCACAGCTTAAAAGGAGCTAATTTTTATTCAATCAATCAACCAACCTTCAGAAACTGATCAGGGGAATATGACAGAAAAATCAACAGCTGAAAACAAAATTCTGTGTAAATTTGCATGTTACTGAGGTAACTCCCCTTAAAAATCCAATTTACACCATGTCTACGTCACGAGTTTACATAATAACAACAGCTAATTGGTATGAAACCTATCAATGTTCAGTCATTGAGCTCTACTAAAATCCTTCTTATCGTCATTTTTGATCAAACCCATACCAATTCCTACCCATGTATTTATTTAATATTTATGTGAATTGCCTTTTACATATATATATATATATAAAATGATCTTATTTAGAAAAAGAGCAATACTTCATATATTGCAAAGCGTTATCCCAATAACATGAAAAAAAATTTAAGTCAACTGTCAATTTTTCTACTAATCTTTCCTCTATAAATGTTCTTAACATTGATTGATTGAACTCGAATTAACTCTTTTTAGGCATCGTTACCTTTATTTTTATCATGCAACCTTTCATGCGAAAGGAAACTTGAGGAAAAATGCCCAAAATCTGTTGGTAATTAACTAATTCTGGGCGAATTCTTCTCAAATATGAAATTATTATTCAATAATTATTGGGGAGTGTTCACATCTTTACAAGAGCTAATTCTAACTCAACCAATCAACGTTCAGAACACTAATTAGGGGAAAAGAATCAGAAACAGCAACAGCTGACAACAAAATACTGTGTATTTTGTGTTAGTGTGGTGATTTTGTGTTTAAGGTGTTATCAATTATCTAACTTGTTGCTTTTATTGTTTTTCACAACATTTCCACAAAAAAAAAAAAAAAAAAAAAAAATGGCCAAAATCAGTTAATAGTTATTATTTAATTCCTCCCAGCTATGAAATTATGATTTCATAGCTGTCATAATTGTTGATAGCTTAAGATGATTTAATTCAATATCAACCGATCAACATTCAGAACACTGATAAGGTGGGGGGGGCGAACAAGAAACCTATAAATCGATAGCTGACAACAAATGACGGATCATTTTTTGTGTTAGTGAGATACCTCCGTGTCAAATGAAGAATAATTTTACAGTTGTGAAGAATTCCGAATTTGCAAAATACACAATGATTTATGGACTTTTTATTTCTCTTTTAATGGGAAAAGTTGAAAGAATCGGTCAACAGATAACGACGTGATAGATGTCACAAAAATTTAACCAAATATTATTTTAAACCTTAATAATAATTTAGAATATTTTATCATTTTATTATCAATTCATTGTATTACTTTAGTCTGTTAAATATACTTCAGTTGGATATTTGTTAAATTTCAAGGTCAAGGCATATGTTTTATGTATATTGTTATTATTGTTTGTACACTATGAAGAAGAAGTTTGTTAATGACCTCAAGACAGTTGTAACAGAGTTAATTAAGAAGACCATTTAAAATAGACTACAGTGTTTTGGAAAGTAATCAACCTCAATCCGCAAGTGGGAATACTAAAAATGTGAGTAGAAGGGGAGACTATCTGGCCTATTTTCTCGAACATATAAATCAAGAGGTTCTCAAAAGTTTTTGGGTGTTAGCCAAAATTATCTCACGGACTTATTGACTATAATTTGCTCGTGAATTATGAGCATTCATTTTAAAGCCAGTATTGTCGCTGTTCGCTGTTTCCTGGGAGAACTAGCTGGAATGGATACCTCCTATGCCTCATTTAATAGGATCTGCGCTCGAAGTAGTCTCCGAACCTCCTTTCTATTTCTCCTATGTGGACATCCATTAGTGGTCACAGCCCGCTGTTTCAAATAAACACAGATGTCATTTATCTGTTAGCTGTTTTAATTAAATTTCATATGTTTACTCTGCGTACCATGAACTCAAAAAAGGTATTACATAGGTTTATCATACTAATTTTTATCAATCAAGAGCCTTCAATTAGAATTTGTGTCCTTTCATACTCTGTCATTGATAAGATTATCAATTCAATGCATATAATAACTAATAACTATTCTCTAAGCAATAATTAACAGTTGCCAACAATAAAGTACAGAAGAATACCTAATATATATTTAGCCAGAGCAGAGCCTCTGCCTTCCTTATTTAATATAAAAAAATTGCAATCGTCCCTTGCTACGAAGATAATTGCAACATTTTACAATTTACATTCAAATATAATTTTACAAAAACCATTTACTAGTTTAAAATTTAAATAGATTCAAAAACATTAGTAGGAATGTATTGTTAAAATTTAACTAATATAAATGAAATCAGCTGTAAGTAATATTGCCTAAAATAAAAAGTGTTATAACTGTTCCCGGTATCCACTCGTCCAAATTTGGTCATAGAATGAAGAATCTCATAGGGTTCAGTTAGATATTTGTTAAAAGTATGAAAGAAGAGAAATTTCTATTAATCTAAAGAATATTTAGAAAAAAATTCACAAACATTCAGCCACGATACTGAAAAAATATAAAAATACGAACATAAAAAAGATTTGCAAACTTAGGATTTAATCTAAATCATTCCAATCATATGAACAAAGATGAAATTTCAAATTAATAAAGAATGTTCTTAAAAATATCAAATTTAAAGAGAATTAATTTAATTTCATCGTTAGTTAAGATACATTCATAATGTTAGTTCTAATCATTAAGGATGAATCCTTTTTTACTTTTTCATACTTCTATCATTTTATTTTCAACAATTCTCAGTTTTAAAGTCAACGAGAAAAAGTTCTTCATAAAGTTTTCTGGAGTAAGTATCCTTGTATATATTTTAGAATAGATGTAAACAGTCACCATTGATCAAATCTTAGACTTCGTACTGTATTAAAATACCAAAAAATTAGAGTCCTGGATAATTATTATTATCCTTTTTATACTAACTTCTAATTTAATTATAATTTTATGACTTAACCAAACTTCCTTCTTTATAAATAAATATTCAAGCTTACATCAATCAAACATTGAGATATATATTTGACTTAGACATATCATTCTATTTGTCATAAATCCTGAATGTTTGAAATTTTTTGAGTTTTAATTTAGAGCATATTATTTATGAGTTACTTTGGATTTTTTATCAAAATGACCAATTTATGTGAATAATAACATTACTTAAGATCTCTTTATAAAAAACATGTCTTTATCTCCTATCAACACTCAAACACATTTAAAATGAACTATAAATATTCATTATTTGTTTTTAAACAGTCAAACATATTTTTGAATTTCTTAATTTGCAATTATATCTGAACAGTTTTCTTTGAAACCATAAAGCTTTTTTTTTTTTTTTTATATACGGAAAAAAAAAAGAGGACTTCTCGAACCAAATCACATTCATGAGAATTATAGCTTTCGAAGGAGAACTCGCAAATTAATATTTTCTCGTACGTATTGGGTTGTACAACCCAAATACAACGGCGTACCTTTTATAACTTTATTCTTGAGTCGCTATTAAAAAAGTGTCTCACTCTCCACATACAAATCCCCAAAAGTAAGGGCCAAGGAAAAAATAACTTCAGAAAATAAACTAAATTAAAAAAAAAGTTAGGAAGCTCACTTCATTCACTTTCAAAGTGGAGATGGGGAAGGCCCAGTAAAACATTATTTTAATTGAATTTGAGTCTATTAAGAGACCTCTCTAAAGAGAGCAGACTGAAGAAAAAGTCTTCAGAAGCACACCTTCCATTCAGAGGAACGTGATCCATAGAGCTTCACTGCCTCTTAACAACTGACGATATTTAAAAATTGAATATTTATTTATTGTCTCCATTTCATTTTCTAGAAATTATAATTTTTTATACTAGTTATTTTATAATACTTAAGTACATTATATTAGAATGGGTATTTAAGAAGACCTTTGTGTAAGGAGATCACATGTATATACATAAAGAATATGACCAGGGAATTTTCCGCAATCAAGAAGCAAAATCAAAACCTTTATAACTTCCCTTGTCCGAAGATCAAGGCACCTCCTCAGCAAAATGTTAAGCAGAAAGGACTCTAGAGGTGCAAGAAAATCCGCCCAGTTCCCTAGACCTTAATCCCTTCGACTATTTCTGGTGGGGCGCTAGCTTTAGGCTCAGAATCGAGGGCGTCATTGAGGCCAGTGATTGTCACATTGAATGATAAATCTTCTGTACCACACCTCTCAGTATCCAAAAAAAGTTTATTAAAAAGTCCTAATAAATAAAAAGTTACACGAACTTTATTCAGAATTTCCTTGACCGCTCATTTTTGTTTTCCCACTTTCTATTAAGAATGTAGCCGTCCCAAAAATTTTACGTCCCGTCTAGTCCCATTCTAAATCTTAAAGACCGTCGGAATGGGATGCAATATAGAACAATCTTTGCTAAATGACGTCATCATCAATCAATTTCTACCAATTTTGATTAGAATAACAAATAACTCAATTAGGGCTAAATTTGGAATACAGGCAAACTATTTTCGTACATGAGGATGCTTAAAGTTTACTTAAGTAATTCAATAGAACATGAGAAAACTAAAATATATATATATATTATCAACAAGGATGTGTGACCGTCCGTAGATTGTAAAAAAATATATCCTGAGAAGAATTTTCTCAGCGCCCTCTATGTGAGTAACATACACCTATAATTAGTAAAATTATAATTCAGTGAGTTATATTATTTTCCCGTAAGACAGTACCCCATACTGTAGCTTTGTATACGGCCTAGTAAATAACGTTCATTCTCCATTGGCAAACTAAGGAACTTAACTATAATTTTTAAAGTGCTTTAAATTTATAAAATGATGCCTACTAGAGGGCGCTCTAAAATTTGGGACATTTTTTAATTATCAATAATAGGTATTAAACGCGACCTATTTTGATTCCCATATTAAGGACTGTTACATACCTAACATTTATACATTGACATTGTCCAATACTTTTCTTTAACATTTAAAACGAACATGAAGGAAACATCAAAATGTAAGCATGGAGGTACGAGTAGCCTATGTTCATTCATTTATGGGATGGTAAGAAACATGAAGGGCTACTGCATTTTTGCCCTCCGACTAAACCCCACATTTATTATTGTTATTTAAGCCGTGAAATTAAATGACGTTTATAACGTTCAACAGATATAGGTTGTTTGGCCATTAGAGCCTTTATAGAGTATAATTTCCGACCTGATGAGAGAAAACATCAAGAGAGAAGAAGAAGCTACTTAACTACATTTTACAGGTGTCCACAAGATGCAGTAAATAAAAGAAGAAATCATTTAAAAAGTAATGCAAATACAGAAGTGATGAGATTAACCAGAGAGAGGGAATGGATTCAGATGTTCAATACAAAGAAATCAGTTACAATGGGGAATAAACGTTGTTTACTTATATTAGTTTGTAAATAAAGTGACAGATAGTGTGTGGTTCCGTCTTGCGGCAGAATAATACAACTCCATAAATGATAATATTATCTTGTATAAAATTTTTCTCAAAATGCGCCATTTTTTTTAAAACGTCAAACTACGGACTGTCACACCAACTTAGAGATAATATCTATTTTTTAGTTCGCTCAAGCCCATTGAAAAGGCTCATAAAAAGGAGATAAACATATTTTGTCCACTGCAAAAATTGTATTTTGTTTCTCTTATGTACAATTAAGAGAATTGTTGGTTGTCTTACTCCAAAAAATCATCTTCAGAGCTATTCATTTATCAATAAGTTATAATCAATTGATAAAAACTTTGCAGCATACAAAAGATTAATGATTTATTATATTAACTTGATTAATTCTTAAAGAATGTGTCTAATCATACAAAAATCAAGGATCTTATTAGAAAGTTAATATTTTTTTTCATTGCTTTATATTATATCTAAAATTAAAGAATAAACCATGTATTTCAACTTCAAAAGCTTTGCTGCCAAAAAAAGTTCGAGGTTAATTGATATTCTTATGGATTATTTAATAAATCAGCAGTAAAAAATGTTCAAGCTATAAAAATAACTAATCAATTGTAATAAGTAATTAATCATTAAGAGGCTAGAAGATTTATTACAATTTAAATATGCTTCATATCCAATTTATTTTATTAGTATTCATTACAGATTTAGTCGTCTTATCGACTAATTTTGAAACTTTTTTCATGGATTAGACTCGTACATAAAGTAAAGGTAGGACGGAGAAAAAATTTCGGGCCCGTGACGTGACGGTTCTGATCTTGAGACAAATATTCGAGTAAGTTTCCGGTATCCAAACTTTCAGATCCATATATATGATATATGTCTCAAGTTTTATAAGTATTTTACTCAAAGTTTGGATCTAAATAAAAATAGCATCAGGATTAAGGTTTCGACATATTTATTAAGTATATATAATGCCGATTAAAGTTTTATGTATATGATTAATCCAGGTTTAATTTACACTTCAGGGTCAACCCCATGAGCCGGGCCATGAGGGCATGCCCCCTCACTACTTTGCAATTTATATTGTTACGACAATATTTTTAGAAATATCCCTTGTTTACCCTTGTGCCGTGATTATGTTCCTTAATCTTTATATATGGTATGATCAATTTACTCAAAATATAGGCGTGGCCCAAATAAGTTTTGGTTGCATTGTCATTTGAGGGAGTCGATTTTCCCTAAATTTATCGAATAGTGACATGTATAATTAGACGTCGATTTAATATTTGCGGGTGATTTTTTTTTCTCACTAAAATTCTACCGAGATATATAGTCATTAGAAAAGTTGAGCAAAATTGAATTTGGCTATTTTCATAAATTAACACCCCTTATCAATATTTCCATGATATATAAAGAGTGAGATTTAAGTTAATTATCTTCCTCTCACGATTGCTTGCAGATGATCTAATAATAAAAGCTCATGAAAGTATAACTGCTTTCCTCCAAAACGTTCTTCAAATTGTCCAAATTACACGTTCATTTGTGGTTTATTTTTATTTTTAACATACTTAGAGGAAATATTTTATACATCACGCTACACAATCCAAACATACATTCATAAACTTTATTTTATGAATAAATATTTCCTTTAGTTTAGTGACCCAGAGCGATTTCTAGACTGTTTAATTGATTTAAATTGTAAGGGGTGTTCGGAGGGGTAGACTGGAGGGGCTGTAGACCCCCCCGCCCAGTTAAAGGAATTTTTGCCTTTTCCTCTATTTTTTTTTGAAAAAATGTAATATTTAACAATTTTTTACAATAAACTTTTATTTTTTGTCAATAGCTATGGATTTTAAATATTTGAAATTTCCTTTTTAACATATTTTGTTTCAATTTTTTTTTCTAAAAAATTTAATATTTCTTGAATGACTATGGATTTTTGAATTTTTTTCCCCATTTAATTAAATATTTGAAATTCAATTTTGAAATTTTTTCAAAAAATTTAGTTTGTTGTGAATAGCCTTAGATTTTTGAATTATTAAAAAAATAATTAATGTTTGAAATTTTATTTTTGAATTTTTTTTCCAAAATATGTTATGCTTCAAATTTTGTTTGCAAAAAAGTTTAATTTTCTCTGAATAACTATGGATTTTTGAAATTTTTTGTGAATAGCTATGGATTTTTGATTTTTTTTTTCCCCAAAAAATTTTAACTTTTTGATTTTTTTTTTCCCAAAAATTCCAAAAAACAAATCACCCTCAAAAAAAAATTAAATATATATACATAATCTTGCGGACGCCCCTGATTGGAAACAAAAGTATTCCAGATGTGCATATAAGAAATTATGCTCCATAAAGAACTATTTGCAATTTGGGACAAATTTGAAGGGCTGATAACCAGGACTGATTCTACATCATCTGAAATTAAGGACCAATACAACCAAGAGAGAAAGAGTCATATTTTCCAGGGGAAAAATATATTTTGAAAAAAATAAGAGCCTTCAAAAACTTCAAAGCAGCTCCCCCCCTGTGTTAAACAAAATTTGTACTTGCAAGCAAATTTTGGTATGTATCCGTTAAATTATTAACGTTGTTTTGGAAACGTAGACACGGAATTATCATAAAAACTTATCAAATGTTGTTGATAGAAATTTTGTTTATCTAAATGTGTTATTATCCACAAAAAGCTATGATGAATATTATAAAGATCATATGAAAACAAAAACCTATTTCTCCTATGAAAGTTTAAAATTTCAAAACTGTAGGGCCGTTGAGCAACCTCTCAATATTATTCAAAATAGTTCAAAGTTAGCCAATGATTTTTATAGACTAAAAGGAACTTTTGAGACCCAAAGAACCCCATATGTTGAACATTTAAAATATAAGATCCATCCGAATGTACATGTATTTGTGTAGAAATGTAATATTTGAAAGACTTAAAAAGTTTGTCTTAGTTTTTGAGCTATAAAAACATTCTTCATAGCACATAAGTATTATATATATTTTGAAGGGCTATAAAAATATTTATAGGAATTATCTACCAGATGACAATATAGTGTTCGCAAGGAATCAATCGTACCTTTTGATTCCGTAAATGTTAAGATATCAGAGCTTTGTTATGTCCCATCTGTCGCTTTGAAGTATTATTACATAACAAAATATTTACTCAAGAAATTAACAAAAATGTAACTATACTACCTTCATTTAGGATATTAATTAAATACTTACATATTTTATGACTAGAATTGATGAGATAACAATACCAGGGGCGTCTGTAGGGGGTTGTTTGGAGGGGCTGTAGCCCCCCACCCTATATACAAATTTCAAAAAATTTAAGTTTTAAAACAAGATTCCAATTAGTTTTTTTTTGTGAACAGCTGTTAATTTTTGAAATTTTTTTAATAACTGAGAATTTATAATTTTTTTTTTTCAAAAAATTAAATATTTATAATATAATTTTTGAATACCCGTGAATTTATGAAATTTTTTCTGAATACCTGTAAATTTTTGAAACTCTGTTACAAAAATTTAATTTTTCAAACATTTTTTCAAAAAAAATTAATTTTCTGTGAGTAGTTATATATATTTCAATTTTTTATATTCTGTCTTTATCCCTTCTAAGAATGCAACCAATCCTCACAGTTACCTTTCATGCATGGGGATTATGTATTACTTAGATGTTCTCTCTTCAATAATAAAGGAATGATGATAACAGTTTTTTTCATTTCTCTCTCCCATAAAATATTTTTACTTCTTTAAATTAATAACTGGGAATTTGTTTTTTTTATTATAAACGGTTATAAAATATTACAATTAGATCTGTTTAATGTGAATGTATGTATATGAAATAAGTAAATAAATATATCAAAAAAAACAAAAAACTACTAGAAGTTGTTACTTTAGCCATATACATATGAGCTTACAACACAACGTTAATTCCCAAATATATATTTTGATTAAAGTGAAAAAATTAAATTTAGATGTCAAGCTCTTTAAAATAACTACCCATCTTATTAAATGAAATTGTGTGATTGATTTTTAAAAAAATCCGATTTAATTGTTGTCAAATACATATTATATTTATACATAATTATACTTTTAAAATACTTTTATAAATGTAATGATTGATAATCTCTGGTTAAACGTGGTCTTTCTGCGCCCTCCCCCCTAGCCTCCCCTCACGCCCCCCACTTTAAAATCGTTGACTTATGCAACCTTAATTTCCGGCATCCCTGTTGGAACTTTGGGCAATATGAGCTCTTCATAAAAGGTAGCTGCGGCCCTGTTTGTATCTAATATCATTTCCGAGGACCGAAATTTCTAGCGACCACTATTGTTTTAAGTGCCTCTTACCAAACTGAGCCTGTATAAAAAAGAACAGAGACCAAAGACCGGAACCGAGACCGGTACCAATCGAACAGCTGAACCTGAACCAGGCACAGCCTTGGTAATATGTACTGAAAATCCCCCCATTAAATGTCCAAATTTGTACAATAAATTTTTTAAGGATAAATTAGGGACAATAAAAGTAGACTAATTGTTCAAAATTATCTTATTTGTTCCATTATAATAGTTAGTTTGGATCTTCAACACGGAAATAAGATTATAAAACGAAGATTACATGTATTACAAAATTGATATTAATCATATTTGTAATACACTTTAGTGTCAGGTATTTAATAAAATTAGGCAATTGATCGATAAAATTTTGATAGAGAGTAAGGTACAAGTCCTTTTTTTGTTTTTTTTTGTTGGGTACGACTTGGACATCAAATAGTGCACTATTTTCCTCAACATTAACAAAAATAGGGTTTTGTTCCTATAAGACTTGGTTGTTTAACTCCCCAAAATGTTTAAGGGAATCTATTTATCAGAAGGAGTGTTAATACTTCTATTTTTTATTACTGTCATTAACTTAATTATTTTCCAAATATATTTATTGCTATCTTATTTGTTTTAAATTAATTTATTTAAAAATAAAGATGGTCAATAGTCAACACTTTAAGTTTAAGTGTTATTATTGGACGTATAGAGAAAAAATATTCATCTATTGCAAGGCGAAGGTTCAAACGGCTTAGTATTTGTACTCCCATGAAACATGCGGATCCAAATGTCATTTTGAAGAATCCATTCACTGATACACTTCAAAAATGGTTGAGATATAGATTAGGAACGTCCTGTATTTTTAAAACAAATCACGAGAAGATACTGAGAGAGAATTTGTTATTTTTGCCATAAGGAGTTGGAAACCTTGTTTCATGTATTCTACGAATATAAAGAAACTACCCCGATCCTTAAGACGGTGGAGGAAGAGATCTGGATGAACTTTGAGGTTGGTCCATCGGATTTGCTCATTGTAACGTCCTCACGATATGAGGATATGTGGAAGATTGATTGGCTCATTTGCAAAGTACAAAGTATAATATGCACAGTGAAGCACAAAAATCAAGAACTCCCTTCTTGGCTCAATGATTACGTCTCTCAAGCAATTATTATCCTCAACTCCCTCTCAACTGATGGAAATACATAATGTGGAGTGTTTACTAATAATTATTATTTGTAAGAAATAACTCAAGATCCTCTCTTCAACATGGTAACCCTGACAATTTGAAGAAGGTATTGGAGTAGAACAGCTTAGCTGTCAAGATGTTTAATTTGATCAGTTACAATCAATTGTGACGAGGAAAGAGGGGGAGAAGGAATAAACAAGGAAATTGTCAAGAATTATCACAATGCTGATCCTCAATTCTTCAACAATTCTACTAAGGACTTTAAATTATAGCTATTCAACAAATAATCAAAGTTATTATCGATGTTTTATGATCACAACCGAACGTTCATTCAGGGTTTGAATATAATTGAATGTTGTAGAAAAAGAATTTAACTACTCAGGAGTTAAATAGTAATAACAGAGGGAACACCAAATTTTCACCAATGAAATTAAGCCAAGAATATAATTTATGTCTGAGCGCAAAATCCAAAACGGATCTCAGTTTTTGTCTGGGGCGTCAGGTTTCAGAAATAATTGAGATTACAGTAGTTTGAGTCTGGTATTTTTGAGTAAAATTACCTTTAAATTTCAAATTGATATATATTTTAGTTTGATTGTTATAAGTTTCCATGTAAACAGGATCATTCAAAAAATACCAAATCGAACTTAAGTCCTTGGAGATGCAATTTTTTTTAAATAGGGATTTCTTCAAATAAAAGATGGAATATTTTTCTATATTATGAGCTATGATATTTCTTATTACTATGAATGGGGAATAAGTTAAAATGGTCTAAAAAAGAATGTCGGTTTTCAACATTTTTCAGCCTAAAAACGGAAATATGTTGAGTTCAGAAGAGGATAGAGAATCAATAAAAACACTTTATCATCATAAAATACCTTTTTGCATCCGTTTTATTCATCGTACTTCAATTTGGTGATAGTTTTAATGATGAAAAATGTCTTTGAACGATAATAGCCTCGAATTACTATAATCGCAAATATTTCTCAAACTTGACGACACAGAGAAAAAATGAGATCCGTTTTGGATTTTGCGCTCAGAGATAAATTATGTTCTTAGCATTATTTCTTTGGTGGCAATTTTATACTTCTAATTGTACCCTTGTGAAATAGAAGATAAGGAAAAGAATATTCCTTCTTCAGATTACCAACTCTAAAAAACGGCGAGTACAATAAACCTTCGTTTTCATCACTATTTATTTTGATAAACATTATCGTGTATGAAAGATATTTAAAGTTTTACTTCATAAACTCAATTAGTCGACACTTTGCTCTAATATTAGTTTCGTGAGAATAATCCCTTTTATAGGGCGCTCTAAAAAAAGGGGATATTTAAGGACCTATAACTGAGACTGGACGATAAATATTTTAATTTTTGAACTATTTTTGTTTGTACCTTTGAGGCTCTTCGTGTTGAATATGTGAAAATGAAGAACGCTTTAACGGCCTCAAAACTTTGTAATCTCTTAGTATAATGATTAAGTGTTTATAATATTTATTTTGCAATAAAGTATGTAGTAAATTATATACTTAGAAAGGATCAAGTGATAATTTATCATCATCCTCACCAATGAATCTTCTTCTTTTCATTAAGAAAAGGAAGACCCCTAAAAACTGGAAAATGGAATGAATTAGTCAGATGGAGTGGCATGGATTAAGTATAAATAAACATTGCCATTATAGTATTACTCCGTCTAACCTAGGAATGGTATTTAAAATCCAGATAAACAATGTATATTTCCCTCTCTATGAGTGATCGAGTCACAAACCTCTCAACCTCGACAACCGAAAGAGAAATTAAAAATTTGAAAAAGCATCGGGTAGCTACCTTTCTATATTTTTCTTGTTGCTAACTACTCATTGTTATTGTGATAGTAGTTATTATATTTATGCAGATTGAATGGATAATTTTATATAAATTTTATCAATGTCAGAGTATGAAGTCCTTCCTTCACTCGCAAAGTGGAGTAAGGGAAGGCTGGTAAAAAATAATTAGAATTGAATTTGAGTCTATTAAGAAGAACGAGATTTCAGTAGCTCACCACCCACTCAGAGGAAAGAGATCCGAAGAGTTTGACGGCCTCTTAACGACTGATGATTCAATTTGATTTTTGAAATTAATACAACCCCTCCCTTCCCCATAACTTGTATAAAAACCACGCCTGAGATGTCGTCACTATTATTCATAAATAAATATGGTAACTAGTGAGTTGTAATAACTACGCTCACAAGCATTTTTTACTGGTAAGCAAACGTTATGAGTCGATGAGTAAGGATTTGGAAGATGTATAAATCCTCGTGGATGTAAATCAAAGACTAAAGTAAGTCTTGACAAATTGGATAGACTACATATCTGCTGACAGATATCAATATAAAAACTATAGTGTTCCTTGCTTGCTAATATATTGTAATAATTTTCAAAATAAGGATAAATAATTAATAACAGCACTAATATCTTGTAGGTTACCAAACTTATACTTCTTTTTAAATGTATCTCAACGAACATTTTACGAATTTTCACATACCTATCAATGAGGCACTTCCTCAAAATTTACTACCTTTCTATTCACATAATTAATTGATCCCCGTAATAATTATAATTTTAATTGACTTGCTTATTAACCCACTAAGGTACTATTATTTTGGGTTAGAAAGATTTTGGTGATATGATTTATCTATTTATTATTCAAATGAGAGTGTCATATTTTTTCTGAAATCTAAAAAGATCCCTGGGACTCTGCTAAGGCCCGGTTAATTAATTAATATATCGCCAGTATTAGTAGTTTTTATATTTAAGAGTAATTATATAATTTGTAAACATATTTGTTTACAAATTATTGGATTATATTTGAAAAATTAAATAAACATATTCAGATCAGTTGACTTTGTATTTACATGAATAAATTTCATGAGGAAAAATAATAATTACTAGTATAATTGATATTATTTGCAATCATTATAGAAGCACTGATGATGTAGTCCAATATTACGTCCGGAACACTCAAACTTCGACTTCTTCGATTATTGGACCTTTGTAACATCTTTACTAGGAGTTAGAATGGGACAATTACCTTTCAAGCTATTGCTAGCTCCTACTCGGATCTTTGTCTCTGTTCTCCGTGCAGATATTGAACGGAAAAAGGAGGGAATTCACGCTTTGCGATCATTTTTGAACGAATGAACTTCTTTAATTTCCTTATTGTCTCTAAGGAGTCATTTTATGTCTATTTTTTTTCCAAAGATTACTTAAAAAACAAATATTTCTTTATTATTTGTATAATTATTACTATTTTTGAGCATGCTTAAAATAAAAATTAATGTATATTGAGAAATTATCAGTTACTGTGTACATTGATTATTTTCTATGAAATGTCTTACAACACACAATTCGCAAATAACTAAAATATGGAATGGTCGTGTATGAAATAGGTATTTCAGGTTAAATATTCCTTTTGTTGCTAAATATTATATTTATAATATAGTGTATGTGTATAGTGTCTTTGATTTACACTCTGGAGGATTTATACATCTTCCAAATGAATATAGTGTAAAATCAATCTAATCCAAAGCTTGGAAACATGTAAAGTAGTAATTTTTTGTAGCTCCAAGTGACTAGTCTCAGATTATGTATGACCAGGACCAAGCAAGGTGTAATAAATAAGGTTTCAACATTTTTGAAAGGTTTAATAAAATACTTTTTTCCCTTCCCATCTGATTAAAGATCCTTTGAACTAAAGTCTATACATAATTTACTCTAAAAAGGGTCTTGATGCTAAAGTCATAAACAACTAGTTGCAAAAAAAAAAAAGTATTAGTAATTTAGTATGTACAATTTACATTTTTTTAAAATATAGATTTAAAAAAAAAAGGGAATAGGTTTTCTCAGGGCATCGGAAGCATAAAACAAATCAAGGAACTTTTTCCGGAAAAAAACCTTAAGGGTCAGAGTCTTAGGAGAATCTTTATATTAGGTTTGACTGAATTAAATCAAGTTATGATGACTAGCAAAAATATTTAAAAAAACAAAATTTATATAAATAGTTTTATGAACTTTTTTTAAACTGATGATGATTTAAAATCTGTTATAGGTAATAAAGACTGATTATAAACCAAAGAATGGTTGCCTGAATCTGTTAAAAAGTTAAAGTTATAGCTCTAGGCCCCTTAGTAATAATCATCGTTGGTATATGAAGAAATAACCTCTTATCAGGTAGATTAATAGCATTTCTGCAAACAAGCCATATAAAATTAAACTCTCAAGTCTTACTCATAACAACCAAGGCCCTCGTTGCAGAGGACCCAGAACGCATATACAGTCTTAGACTAAGTTTCCCAATTTTTAACAATTTTAAATTTGAAAACTGGATTTGGCCGTTTAGAGTAGTTACACGCTTAAAATAAGTGGTCATTAGACCAGATTTGATTGATTATTTTATATGAATTAAGAATAACAAAGGTTCTACTTTTGAAAATTTAATAATGTACTTATATACATTTATGTTGATAAGCTCCGAATTTACTTTCATTATCATTTTCACTCTTTCCACAAAATGATCTTCCTTCATTTTTTTTCCACAGTTCAAAAATGAAAGAAAAAAATAAAACAAATGAACAACGAACGGGGAAAAGAGTGAGCTTCTGGAATGATATTATGTTGTCGAAACTCAGTCCAATTTTCGCTTCGGTGTTATGTGATTTTTCTAGGCCGATCTGGAGCGTTCCAGACCGCGTTCTTAAATCGTTAAATTGAAATTTATGTTTCCAAAAGTACCGTCATTTGATCTAGTTGGACCGATCAAAAGCGATTTTTGTGCGTAGACTAGTGTTGTTATGTATACTCATGGGGATGCAAGCTCAGGGTAATGAGTATGATGTGTCTAGGTATAAATCCCCCTTCCACATTAAGCGTACAATTATTGTATGCAAAAAATCCTCTGATTTTTGCAAATATTTGTAATGTATTTGATTTAATTGAACGTTAGTTCAAACTAAATGCAAAATGGATTTGATTTGTTATCTTGTTCAGTCTTAAATGTCAAGCGTCCTTCCTCAAAGATTTGATTTCGAAACTAACAATTATATAATCCTGAGTTAGACTTTTATATGGAGTTTTACTATTATTATATCACCCAACCTCTCCTACGAAAAGAAACATAACAAAGGGTCAAAATCGATTGGTAGTTAGCCAATTCTTCCCGCCTATGCAATTATTCGTCCACACGGGGTGAACGATTTTTCAAAAAGAACATCGATCTGGAAGAAAAAAAATTAATGAGAAAATAGGCTATAAATTTTTTTCGGATTTATTTTATTTAAAAAAAAAAAGGGGATTCGAATCAAATTATTTAGCGTAGCAATAATTTTTTTTTTTTAACTTATAAAAACCAAGCCCCTCTTCAAAAAAAATATAAATTTATATATAATCTTGCAGACGCCCCTGATCCGTGATTATAACAAAGGGGAAATCACTGTTCATTCCTGATATTATTTTTGTTCATCAATCACTGAGTATTTTCCATTATGAATAATATATCATGTCGTATGATATAATTGATAACAGAGGAGTGATTCATTTAAATCGCTCTCGCGTTTGTGTGATATATACAAGTAAAGCCATGATTTTAATACGTAAAAATAATTTGTATTTATGTAAATGTCTGATTACAGAATCTTTATTTTCTGCAATCCCTTTATTCCTGTCCTATCGACACTTCGAGTTCCCCTCGCTGCGTCCCATTGCTTCTGGCCCCTCATGAATTCAGAAATGAGAATATAATACAAATATCTTTCTCCAGGTATATTAAAATACGCAACAGTTTGTTTATTACTACAACAGTAAAGATTCGAACCACATACTATAGTGTTCTGTTTACATAATAATGATCATTAAATAATCAAAAATAAAAATATTGTTCTGCAAAAGAACACTTGTTAAGTTACCTATACGACATTATATAGCATATGGACAATGCCTATTCAGGGTTTGCTGGATTATATATATATGTATATATAGATTTTTTTAGGGGTAGGTGGGAGAGGCGGCTTGATTTTTGGAAATTTTTTGAAAAAAAAAATCCAAAGATAAAACTATTGAAAAATTCATTTCTTTCCAAAAAAAATTTCAAAATTCATAGCTACTCCCCAAATTTCAAATATTAATTTTTTTCAACAAAAAAAAATTAAAAAATCGATAGCTATTCCGAAAAAATTAAGTTTTTTTGCCAAGAAAGGTTATTAAATACAGGCAAATATCATTTCCTGGGCCCGAATTTTCTTGCAAAGTCCCTTTTTTTAATTACCTGTAACCAATGTGATCCTGTATAAAAAAGAATTGAGACCAAAACTGATGAAAAAACTGAAGAACCGGGACGAATAGGACCGTGAAAACTGATCCGGGCATAATATCAAATTTCATAATATTAAAAACCTACATATTATTTTATTCAAGACTGTATTATATAAATATTATACTCCTCTGTTATCAATTATATCATACGACATGATATATTATTCATAATGGAAAATAATCAGTGATTGATGAACAAAAATAATGTCAGGAATGAACAGTGATTTCCCCTTTGTTATAATCACGGATCAGGGGCGTCTGCAAGATTATATATAAACTTAGTAATATTTAATTAAAAGCGTAGCAATACATTTCTATTTGTATATTATAGCCAAAATTTCTTCATATATGTAAATAGTAAAATAGCATTTTTATATGAATATAATTCATTTAACCCAATAATTTTTTTTTTTTTAATATAATTATTAAAATTGTATGACTTAATATATGTTATTAGAAGATATTGAATTTATTTCTATTTTTATAAAGGGCCTCACTATTGCCGAAGATATTGCATGTGTTTAAAAGTAGATCTTAGGAGTTAATGTGAACATTTTAATAACAGTGTATTTATTGATTTATTATGATATTTCTTGGTCTTTCCTTACATGTAAATAAATCACATAACAGAATATGTATAAGAATTATTTTATATGCCGTTCTATAAAAATATTCAATATGAAATTTTTCAAAGCATGGAATATAAAGGCACTTTGAGCATTCAGTCCTTTGGTTAATTTACCTTCCTCGCCTTTATATCGTCTTTTTTCCCCCGACTGAAACTTTCCTGGGATAATGACAAATGCCGTCATATTGCTATTTTGTCTGCCCGTGCTTGTTTGGGTTTTTTTCTGGGTACTTATGGGGGTTGGCCATACTTTTTGATATATGATGTTGCAATCTTTCGCCTGAAATTTAATTGCAACATGGTATAGCAGCACTTTTTGTGTATTTGCCAATCATTATTTATAGACAGATCTTTAAGCCAAGTAAATATAGGCCACCACTATTTTTAATCGAATACCAATTCGCTAGACATTGGTATTTTGGTTCCTGTGTTTATTATTATATTCGAAAATACTTTTAGTGATAGAAACTTGAAAGATGATTGTTTTTGGAATAGCTCCATCTACTTTCTTTTTTAAGGGGATCAATTCCATAGATTTTCGATGCAATGATGACGACAGAGTTATCTTGCTACTGGGTCAAGTGTACACACTTTTTTAGGATTTACGGCATGGCCATCACCGATTTTTGATGATTTTTGGCATACTTATTAAACGTTATAAGATAACTCATGCCAAATTTAAGATTGCTGGGACACACAAGGGCCATTTTAGGGACGCTCAAAGTTCTGGAAAAATGTCGAAAAAACTGTGCCACTCTTATACTTAAAAAGACAATAACTCCCTTCATAGGAATTGGATTTTTACTTTCTTTATGTCAAAATACTCAACACATACCCAGCTTTCATTTGAGTATAAAAATGGTGCAATAAAACAAAAAATAAAATTTTGGCGCGTACTTCAAAATGGTGCCCGATTTTTTTTAAGGTAGCCCAATTTTTTGTTAGCATAAAAAAAAAAATTTAGAGTGGGCTCTCAATGTGATCATTGCCAAACAGGCCAATAACTAGAGGTATGTGGAACACTTTAATATTAATTTACTGCTTTTTGTACTATACTGGAGTCTGTGCTACGAAACTCATTTTAACCAATCCAAAATCCTTTCTGATCTTGAGTTGTGGCTTTGTATGGGTAAGAATCTACCGGAATAGTATTATTCTGTCTGATAAAATTCATAGGACGCCGGCCGGTCAACACTTCCGTTTAGTAATAAACTCCACCAAAATTCATCCAAAAAAGATTTTTTTTAAGAATACAATGTGGGTTTCAAGATAAAAACTTATTGTATTATTAAAATCGATTGTTCAATCAAAAAATGAGTTTTATTACTAATCGGAAGTGTTGACCGGCCAGCCCCCTGCGAATTTTCGCAGGACAAAAAAATAACATTCCTGTATTATTTTTTAACTACTACTTGAATATTCAAATACGTTTTATGTCAAGTGAAATATATATTACACAATAAGTGTGTATGCATTAAAAAAGAACAAAGAACATATATTTTAAATTACGCATAACATTGTGTTGAACGCAAGAATATAATGCAACTTACTGTTCATTAGATCTTTTTATCGATTGGGAGGAGTTTGCAAAGGAGTTTTTAATAGTGCGTGACAATTTAATACTTTTCGTTATGGCATCTTCAAATCGAAAAGATTTAGCAAAATTTTGTGCCGACTAACTAAAAAACACTTGAAGAAATATAATAGAACGGATCTTATGGATGTCTCAGAATCTCTTTTGGTAAGCTTTTCTTCGCAACTAAAGAAGGAGTATAGAATATGTACTTCATGCAGAAAATAACTATATCTAATGAAGGTACAGAGCAAGCCATCGACAGAAATGGATTTGATTGATCTTCCGACAGTACAGTTAAGTACGGATTTTGAATTATATGATCTGAAAAAGTCCCTGAATCTGTTGGCTGAAAGTCCGTTTGATAAACGAAAAACTTCTAAGTCCAAAGTTTATGAAGAGACAAATCAAGATAAAGTGCAAGAATCTGTTAAGAGGAAATTAGACTTGGTTACTGAATCTCATGTTGAAGTCGATTCAAGTGCTCCAATGTGCTCAGAAAACTGCATACCGGAAGTGATACAAAGACTCATGGAATAGTATTAGACTTTCAAAGCGTGATAAAAAAAATCAGATTTTAACCATTTTTGCAAAAACTATGAGTACAAGATTTATGATGCAGAGTTTTGGATCTTCTCAACGAATGGCAGTTGATGCAAAATAATTGCTCGATGTAAAAGGTATGCTGGCGCTTCCAAAGTAGGGTAAATCAATGCCGTCTAATGTCATGGTAAAAGTGGTTCAGTTTTATCGTTTAGACGATTCAAGTAGAATGCTATCTCGGAAAAAGGATTGTGTTCGTGTGTACGATAATTTAGTAGAAAGAAGATAAAACAAAAGTGATTAATTTTGAACAATTTAAAGGAACTATTTTAAAATTTCAAAGATTTGCACCTAGATTTAGGTGTTGGGTTCTCCAAATTTGCTTCACTTCAACCGGCAGAATTCGTTCTTTCTGGCGCTAGTGGTACACACATTGTGTGTGTGCACTATTCATCAAAATTTAAAACTGATGATTATGGGATCAACACTGCCCAAAATAACAGATTATAAGACTTATCAGCATGCTATTGCAGATATAATTTGTAATCCCGCCTTACGGTCTTGCTATTTCCGTACTTGTGATGTGTGCAGAGTCATTGAATCCTCAAAGGATCAACTGCTCGACAAATTTGAAGGAAACAAGATTGAGGAGATACGATTTCAGCAATTGATTTCAACTGATAGGTGTGAACTCTCGAGTACAGTTATGCCAATTCAAGATTTTGTTCAAAGGTTTTTTGAAAAATTATTAAAACTAGCCAAGCACGATTTATTGCAAAGGGCCAAAGCAATTTTTTTTGAAAAAGAAGACAGAAGAAATAACCAAAGGAGAGTTGGTTGTCATTGGTGAATTTTCTGAAAATTACAGTTTTGTAGTCCAGGACGCTGCCCAAGGATTTCACTGGAATTCATCTTAGTTTTACACATTTTTTTAAAGTGTTGGACAAGAGGGCGAATTTCTTATAATTTATCAGTTTTTACGAGATCATTTTTTGATTTGAAATGCAAAACTTTCATGATGTATTTGAGTCTGTCCCTTTGCATAGAATTATTTATTGCTAAATTTGTTATATCCTCACAGGTTAACCAGTAGATTAGCTTGGCGGGTAGTTTATTGTATCCAGAGATTATAAGGATTCCAATGAATCCCTTTAACTATTCCATACAAATTGAATTTATGGACAAATTTTTATATAAACAGTATGAATCACTTTCTTTGATTATCATACGCATTAAATCATCCGGGGAAAAAAGCTCAAAAAAGATAGTGGAGGATGTTCTTCATAAACAAGGCATCATATGACGGGAAATCTTTTTCCTAACTGAGATTATTGACATTTTTGGTCCATTTTCGACGAAAGTATTTTGATGTTGGAGGTAATCCATCCTCGTTGGGATTTTTAATCTCAGCTTCAGCCATCAACTGATTTTTATTGAAGTTATATGCTGAAAAAAATCTTCATCACAGGAATCTTCATCTGTTAGTTCATTAACATCAGGAGTTTGAATGTAAACATTTGTACAGAACTTCCTCATCTTCTAAAATATACAATATTTTACTTTTTGTAAGAAAACTAAAACCTCTTAGAGTAGCTTTTTCGACACATCGTAATATAATTGCATATTTAGAAATGCCCATTGCCAAAAAAAATCTTAAAATTTTAAGGAATGTTGTACAATATATTATACATTTAGAGAAAGTAAAAATATAGTAGGTATTAAATATGCAATTATTGAAATGTAGCGTACCTTTGAACAGCCATCCCAAAAAATTTGACTTTTATTTTTTAATACTTAAAGATCTCTATTGATTCCAAAACAGAACTAATTCTGACTTTTTTTTCCTTTATTGGACAAAAAAATTATAATAGTACTTTATATATAAAGTAATCAGACATTTTATTTATTAACGACGTAATTTGAGAACAAAGAAACTTCATTTACGTCCACTTTTGGACCCGTTAGGAGACAATGGGAAAATTGTATTCCAATGGAATAACCGTAGCTTATGGACAACGCCCTCGGGAGAAATTATTCTCTTGAATTCAATGTTCGTACCCAGGTGATTCCTAGAGAATCCTACTTTATGTATATGGATTTCACCAAAAAGATTACTAGTTTAGATGGAGTAAATGTAATACTATAATGTTTACTTATACTAAATCAGTGCAACTCCATCTAACCAATTAAAGGAACATTAAAAACAGAAAAATTGTATTCCTGTACTTTTGGAAACGGAGCATATATTATTTATTACTTCTTTTAGTCATGAAAAAGTATTAATTATGATATAACCATGACGTATCAAGTAAGACGTGGGAATTAATAGCCGACAACAAAATTGGGTATTTTTGTGTTAGTGAGGAAATGTTAGGATCACACGTCATTATCCAGGGGAGTCTGCAGGTATATACGTATATATTTGTTTGGGGGAGGTTTTTGAACTTTTTTTTTAAACAAGTTAAAAAATTAAAATTTTTGAGTAAGATTTTAAAAATCCGCAACTGTTCATAAAAAAATAAATTTCTTGGAAGAAAACTTCAAATATCCCGCAACCTTTCCTACGAAACAAAACAAAAGAAAACAGAAAAAAATATATTAAATCAGTTTTTTGTTATCCAATACTTCCTAATTATGGAATTATTATTTATTAATTGTTGTAAATTGACTGTTGACAACAAAATACAATGCACACTTTTGTGTGTGCGAGGTGACACCGTGTGTAACCTTTCCGTGGATTCAATCTTTATGTTTCGTTGCAGAACAATTATAACTATATTTCACCAATATAATTTATACACATTAGACATACAATTAGTCAAGGATTTTGCAAAAACAAGAACATGTATTTACAAAATGTAATTCAAGGATCAGTATACTTATGAAAATAAAATAAAAAACACTTTTCAAGGGCTCTACCAAAGCATTTAAAAAAAGGATTGTTGTTAATCTCTATTCAAGACTTTATTCATAATAATTCCTTTGTTTTTTACGCAAAAAGTAAATGATGAAACCTTCGAAAATGTCACATTTTCGAAACACTTATCCTATGTACTTATACTTTATATTGCTTCATATAAAATAGACCCTCTAACCAAAAGACGTTTATTCTCATGGCTTATAACAAATTTTGATGGATTATATTTTATTTTTTAAAGGTCAAAATGATATTTTTTCCCATGGAATCTTTTGTGTGTGTTTGTATGTAAATACAAAAACCATAATTTCTTGTATTTATTCGTTGGAAAAAACGTCATTTTGTTCTTTACTATGTATGTATACGGACATTGAATGGTCATTGGAATAAAATGGTACTTTCTCAATACGATTATGAAATACGTGAGATAACATGGAGTATATCCAATTAAGTCTATAGTATGTTGTTTGATTGGTCAACGATGACTTTTCCAAACTGAACAATGTTTTTATTTCTCTATCTATTATCCATATTCTTGAGAATATAATAACTAAGTTTTGAATAACTACATGTGAGTGTGCTCGTGAATAACATAGAGTAACAGTGAGGATTTGTCGATGAATTATGTTTAATAAATCCTATGAATGACGGGTACTCACTTTAGTCACCAAATAAAGCAAATATTATAAAAAAATGAAATAAATAGTGATGGTTTCTCTGTTTGTTTGATAGTTTGTGGATGACTTATATTTAACGACGAGCTCAGTTTATCATATTAAAAATGGAAAGAAAAGGGGAGTACACACCTCATGAATAAATCAGTCACGGAGTGCTCTCTATATAGTGCCCCCTGATGTATATTAAATACAAATGATGATCTAAATAATAACAATGAAGTCGTATTAATGAAATATTGCAGGCGTGAACATATATCACAAACTATATCAGGGTGGACTGTATATAGTGATCCTTTATGTAAATCATATAAATATTTTGTATATAAGAAATAACAATGTAGTCGTATTAATAAAATATTGCACGCGTGTCCTGTATACATGTAGTGATATTTCTATTTATTCTATTATCTTTATTTATTGATATAAGTATTGAGTAGTTACGTGTGAGTGTGCTCATGAAAAAGGGAGAATAACACTGAGAGTTTCTTGTAAATCCTTAGCATTTTTTAGTGTGCGTGTTTTGTTGTTCTTGTTTTTTTGTTATCAAGCTGATATAATTACATTACCCAACAAAATCACACTTCTTTTTTTATTCACAAGAACAGTGTATGCTTAACTTAGTACAATTTTATCCCCTGATTCCAAATATGGCCTTATTTTTTGTATTACAGCGTCATGGCCTTCAAAAAAAGACCATACATTTTTTGTTATTTTGGCTATTTTTAAGGTTCCAAGCAGTTTTAAGCCCTCATTGTTGATGATAACGATAAATTAAATTAATATATTTTAAAGCTGAATGTTACAAAATTCTAAAACTATTTTTAAAATGTCTGCATCATACTTTTAACTCGAGTTATCTTTGTTTAATGTGGAAAATAGGTGCTTTTTTTTCAAAGGCTCATAGCTTCAAGGCGAATTGATACAAAAAGTTTAAAAGTATTGGATTTGATAACTGAAAGTATGAACTTTTATTTTTTTTAAAAGAGCCTGTGAAAAAACACTCTATATCGTTGTCAATTTCAGATAAGGCCACGGCAATATTTCAAGGATGAAACTCATTTTTGAATTGATCGCATAATTAAAGTCAATAAGTATTCGTATTTCCCAACTAAAAGAGATAGAAACAAAGAGAGAGAAAAAGAAATGAGATAAAAACAAAGAGAGAGAAAAAGAATAAGGAGAAAAAGAAAAGATACAATTTGTTACACACATTAAGCCTCATGTCTCAAACTGTATAAATAAACTATTTCAAGCTTCATGGACTCAAGAGGACTCCTTGCATACCCTTAGTGAGTAAGGGATTCAAAAAATGGACATTCAAGGGAGTCCTCGTAGCAAACCCATTTTCTTTTTCTATCTTTTTGTTTCTCATGAAAAACCGAAAGTAACACTGAGAATTTAAAGGGGAATTACACTCTTTATTAGTATAGCAAGGTGTGTCTGTTCTTCGATGTTTAATAACTCTTGGCAATGTCGAGTTCTACACACGTGTTTAAAATATAACTACAAAACCGAAAATAGCAAATGTATATAAAGATGAAGTTATAGCTAGATAATGTTAATTACTCTCTTTTTACTTTTTTTTTTCTCTTAATTATAATTATAATTAATTATTCCTGTGAACATTGACCATTGTTAACCTATAAGTATCTATTGTTTAAAATAAGGAATAGTCCCACAGTTGGTAATAATGACTTAATTGGCTAAATAACTTCTGATTTGTGTCTTTTTTCTCTAATTTTATATTTTAGAAGGAAAGATTAATGGATAACATTATAAGATATATGTGTGATTAAGGGCCACACAAGAGGGGAGTCATGTGCACCCCACTTTTTGATAATTTACAATTATTTTAAAGTTAGAGTGTTAATATTTTGTTTTCAAAAAAGGACATGAGACACAATTAGTATGAGTTTTAGATGCAAAAAATAACCAAATATTTTATAAATTTAGAAAAAAAGCTCCTGGACGCTATAATCAGGATGAAAAAAGATGGTATCTTCTGGAAAATGAGAACAGTTGGTCACTCAATATATAGCAGCACAACAACAAAACGGTGCATGGAGTCTGTTGATATAAGTAGATACTTAGCGGACCATCTCCGGGGATCTCAATTTGTATAAGCACTGGTTAAATTATGCATAACAAAATGTGATTTTTATTGCATCTCTCAACCTTTCTATCTTAAAGAAAAATGTCGTCAAATCAGTTAATCAACGGAACTATTCTTCAACAAAAAAATGGAATTAATGTCTATTTAATAAGAGCTGATTTGAGTTTAAATAATAATAATGGTAGTAGAAAAATCGACAGTTGATAATATAATACCTTGTATATTGTTGTGTTGGTGGAATGTCCTTGTGATAAATAATGTAAATCGTTCTATAAAATATAAGAAACTGAAAAATGACTTGATAAACTAGACAATTTGTATAATGTTGTGGAGGATAAAAGCTTAGCAGTTATTATATTTTATTAGAGAATCCGTGATGGGAAGATAATGAACATAAATACCACTCCCGTTTTAGAAAGGATATACACAGGAATTAATCAATTTTACACTTCCTAACAAATCTTCAGTCTTACTCTTTGTCTTTCACCCACTTGTGATTACTTTATACTTAGATGTTATCTTTTCAAGAATAAAACTACCCAAAATCTTGCACTCCTGTAATGTCATATTTTTTTACAAATACAGGTATAATATAACATAAAAATTTATAGTATTATATTAAATCTGTAAAAAAATTATTCCACGCCGCTATGATTAAGACTCAACAGATATGTTGGTAACATTAAACTTATTTTTGATTGACAATTATTTTCAAATTATTCATGTATTGCCATTAATAACTAAAAGCCGAATTTAAACACATTTAACTAACGATTTTTGAGGAACAACTTAGGTATTAATATCATATTACGTATCAATATATGAAATTTAATTTAATTTTTCAATTTTTTTTACCAAAACATGAATTTTTTGTAAATAGCAATGGATCTATGAATTTTTTTCACAAAAAAATTATATTGAAAATTTCAATTCAATTTTCAATTTTTTCCCCAAAAATTGAATTTATTGTAAATAGCAATGGATTTACAAAAATATTTACCAAAAAAACATTTATATTTAAAATTTAAATTTTTCAATTTTTTGTAAACAACTTTATTTTTTTTTTTTCCAAAAAAAAATTAATTTTTTGAGAATAGCTTTGAATTTTTGATTTTTTTACCCCAAAGAATTTAATTTACTTTGAATAGCTGATTTTGATTTAATTTTTTTTGTAAATAGCTTTAGATTTTTAAAATTAAAAAAAAACTACTTAACAGATTCCCATCAAAAATGGTTAAGATACCGATTGGCCACCTCTTCTTTATTTACTAATAAATCAAAACAAAGGGTTGGGTCTAGAATGTGCTCTTTTGTAAAGAAAACATCGAGACCTAATTCAATTTTTTTATTTTTGCTCAAAAGTGGCTCCAGTTGTTAAATTGTGAACTATATCATCTGTGAAAAGTATGGTCAAGAACCCAGCGCATTAGATTGGCTCGTAGCAACGTCTTCGAAGTACCAACAGAGCCTGAAGATTGAATATGTTATCTCTAAAGTCCAGCGATAAGATAAGGGGTTAAAAATAAAATGTTGCCTATTCCACGAAGGCTGGAAGAGTATGTACTCCACTCAATGGAGATTCTAGAAGCTATCTGTGCCCAATCGGAGATTACAGGAAAATGATGAACCGTGTATAAAGCTCACCGACTGACCAGAGAATCATCTATACAAGAGGGACTCGGGATGGCTAGTTCCTGTGTTATTAATTATCATAATAAGTGAACAAGATTCTGGCGCTGTGACGTCAGAAGAGAAAAGGGAAAACTGAAGGAAAAAAGGGAGGAAATATAATTTTTATATTAAAAAAA
This sequence comes from Lepeophtheirus salmonis, assembly GCF_016086655.4. Classification (NCBI taxonomy): domain Eukaryota; kingdom Metazoa; phylum Arthropoda; class Copepoda; order Siphonostomatoida; family Caligidae; genus Lepeophtheirus; species Lepeophtheirus salmonis. The sequence continues at coordinate 14,017,047 of NC_052138.2, read as the reverse complement.
AAAAACATAGTTAATTCTATTTTTCAATTTTTTTTCCAAAAAATTAAATTTTTGTAAAAACAATGGATGAAATTATGAAATTTTTACCCAAAAAATTTTATATTTAAAATTTTTTTCAGAAAAATTTCTATTGAAAATTTAAATTCTTCAATTTTTTGCAAACGATTCTAGATTTTGATATTTTTTGAGAATAGCTATGGATTTTTGATTTTTTCCCAAATAATTCAATTACCTCTGAATAACTGTTGATTTTTAACATTTTTTCAAATTTTAATTTTTTGTAAGGAGCTTTAGATTTTTGAAATTTTTCTCCAAAAAATTTAATATTTGAAATTTAAATGTTTTTCCATTTTTTTTTGTGAGCAGTCGTATATTTTGGAATTTTTTTTTCCAAAAAAGGTTAATTTTTTGAGAATGACTATGGATTTTTGAATTTTTTTTTCAAAAAAAAAAAAAAATTCACTTTTTGTGAATAAATGTCGATTTGAAAAAATTAAATATTTAATTTAATTATTGGACTTTGTTTCAAAAAATTATACAAACCAATCCCCGAACCCCCAAAAAAGTAATATATATATATAACCCTACAGACCCCCCTGAACATGCATATGTATTTAAATTGTTGGTATAACTTACCACAAAGCCCTTCTTGAACAGATTTAATGGTTTCTAAACATATATATAAAAGCGAGGAATTGTACTATCTTCCCCTCTCCATATCAGTTGCAATATTCAATGCATCCGTTCCTGTTTTCAATTTAACACAGGGATTTTTTAAATCCATTAAAGCTCGCTTGTTTGTGAGAGGAAGTAACATCTGGAATACCTCCTCTGCAGATAATTTCCATGGTAATATCATAAATACAACATGTAAACCTACCTATTTATGCATTAAATTGTTACCCCTCAATTCTCCGATTTCCTCCAGTATTTTTAAAAATTATAAAATCACAAATGACATCCATATAGGTATTATACTTGATGGAACGTCGCAGATGGGCTCACTAACAAAGAAAGGAATTATATACAGGGTGAACCTTAATTTTAGTAACTTTAACGTCATTAAAGTAAGAGTAAAGTGTGCAGTGATTTTGTAATCCAAATCGGAAATATATCGACAAGAGGAATCAGCCAAGAGCTGCAAATGAAGTGCAAGAATAGTGAAAATACCATTTTGTGTCCTTTTGGGACAAAACATTGCGCAAAATATACCTGATCTTAACCCTTTTGACTTGACAATATAGCTTGCAGGGTCAGAAATTTACAATAGAGGAGGGGGTATTGTATTTATTTATGCCGATGGCTTTGCTAGCCCGTTTTTAGGGGGCTCTAGTCCAACTACAAGCATGTGAAGCCTCACTCCTCTAAACAAAAAAACAAAAAAATTATATTTTCGAGGTGTGTTCAAAAGTAAAGTGACTGGATATTTTTAGAAAGAAATATTTATTTATTCAACAATATTTATGTCCATCAAAGTAATCCCCTTCAGATACAATATACTTGTTCCAAGTATATTGGATTTTTCCAATCCTCAAAGTACTTTTCATAAGCACTTTTCGGTATAGCCTTGAGCTCTTCCAGTGATGCAGTCTTTATCTTCTCAATCGTTGCTAATCTCAGTTCTTTTATGGGTATTTTCAGTTTTGTGAAGAAGAAAAAGTCACATGGGGCAGAATTGTACTGTTGGTTTTGGGCAAAAAATGAAAGTTGCATTGATTTGTTATTTATATACTGTGTACAAGTTGCAACTTGTATCTGCAAATTGTATGAGCCACAATTTATTCGTCTTAAAAAGCATTGTTTAATTACAACAAGAGTCATTTTAATTACCAACTATTCATTTGTACCACATTTCATTTTCAACTATTAAAACTACATGGTTATTACATGTATTTATGAGTAATATAACTCTGTGGATTTGAACTTTATAATGTGCCACATAATACTTATGTTTAAGTAGTTTGTATTAAAATAGCCAAAAACTACAACTTTAACCACATTTTCAAGTCCATGGAATATACAATTATTGCATTATCCTCATCCCAAGTACAATAAATCCTCCATTTATGATTATTTATATTATTTTTTGGATGCAACTTGTACAGTTGGCTTATACAAGTTGCAATTTGTACACAATATATGTATATGAATAACAAACCTATTTAAATAAGTAATTATATTATAGTGCTGATAATTTTTGAGCTAAGTCCTTCTCTGCAAATGATGAAGGCTGATTTACATACTAAATATACATGTTTTTGTTGTTGGGGGCCTGATTTTTATTGGGGGTGCCTGGTTGGAGTGGCCATGGATGACTCAGCATTAATATACTATATTTACTATTAATGAAAAAATTATTGTGTGTCCATGCAAACCCCCCTCCCGGTGATTAAGACCCTGTATAATAAATATGGGTACATTGTATAACTTTTCCCACACGTCATACTTTCTGACTGTATCCCAAAATTGGAGATAGCTGAAAATCAATTACAATCGCAACCTTTTAATAATAATGAAATAACTTCGCAAAGTGAAGAATATGCAAGATTGTTAGGAGAGTAATCTCGACTCTTTCGATGCCAATTGCTCAAGTAAAGGTCCAACTAGGATACAGTCATAGGAGTTTGTACGATATGTTTATTGTGATTTTCTGTTGCAGAAGTTAATGGATTCGATGGCATAGAAGTTCTTCTCTATGATATTTATTACGTTCATCCTGTAATTACACCTGTAATGTCTCATGATAGATATAAGAAAAAGTCATAGTGCTTTACTTAATGAGTTGCAATCTCATTCTTCAGACAATGGACCCAACTTGCATACCCCCCAAACTCAGAACCTCCTCCACATAATGAGATATTAAAATTAATTACATGAACCACCTAAGTGCTAATTGTCGGAATATCTCAAAAAATTCGAAATCCCGTTTTATTCACCATTTTGCGAAGTTATTTACTTTTTATTCAAAGGTAGGAATATTTGCATTTCAACTATCCACTGTCGCTGTTTCTAATTTTGAGATAGCAATAGAAAGTATGACGTCCGGGCAAACTTAGACAATGTACCAGTAAATATTGAGGGTCAGGGGCTGCTAACTCCCTGCAAATTCCCTGTTGCAAACTCTTCTTATATCCCAGATGGCAACTGATGAACCGTGGTGGCAAAATATGTACTTCTGAGTACAAATTGCGTGAGTCAATAATAGGGCGTCTCCACAGAGTTGTTCAGAACAAGTGCAATCACATAGAATTTGATATTGGTTAATTGTAGAATAACAATATTAAAACTGTATGAATACATATTCCAATACAAGCAATACGTAATTAATATGCGAGTAATTTATAGGACTCTATGCTGGGATCCTCAATCTGGACCACCCTATATTCTACATGATTGTATCTCCTCTCTGAGGAATGACACTTTTTGATCTCTTTAGGGATTCTGAGATATAAGTTATAGAAGTAAAATGTGATGTGATGAAGTGGATTTAATAGTTTTTGAAAGAGAAAACAGAAAGTTTTTAACGGAATCTTGATACAAACATACAACCAGCAAAACCAAATGAATTATTATAATTGTAAGAACTATTCAAGTTCAACAGGTTTGAATTTCTATTATAATATAATTAGTGGGTCAATTAATGATGATTATTAAATCGTTTAGTGTTAGATTCAAGGGTAACTCGAACTTTTAAAAAACTGGACTATAGATAATTTTCACTGAAGTCGTAAATTGCATCATAATTGAAGGAGACACCTACTTTGGGACTCAAGTTTGATATTTGTATTACACAAAACGGACAAATTTGGAATAAATATTTATTAAACTCCATTAAATGGCTTTACGAATATAAAAAAGACTGAAAATCTGCATTGAATACTACTTAATGCCAATGATAAGGAGTGATATTTGAATATAATTAATGTAATATGTACTGAAGATCCCTATAAAATGTCTAAATTAGTAACATTCAATTGATTGACGGACAAGAAAAGTAATGTAATTTGAGAGAAATATCTTATTCTGTCCATTCTAATTGTTAATTGATCGTGTACAATATGAAAATAAGACTGTATAACGATATAATAACATATTTTTAATACATATTAGGGGTCAGATATATAATATAACTATCCAATAGAGAGAATATTTTTAGAAATACTAAGGTTTAATTCCTATTATTTGTTGGTACCTTATTGACCTCCAATAGTTCACTATTTTCGTTAATACTTATTAATTTTGAATGGTTTTGCGTTGTTATAAAACTTGGTTGTTTAGTCACCAAAAATTGTCAACATCAACAATACTGGCGTTACGTGATAATGCTCTATACTCGAGACTTTTTTTTTTAAATCTCTACTTAACTCGAACTCAAATAATGCAAACAGATGAAAATGAATGGTGGCTCTAATTTGTATGTACTATCACATAAAAGGACACTATAACACCAAAGACGTTCCTTCTTATAAAAAGAAGAGTTGATGGATTAAAGAGAAGGAACAATCAAACTCAAAAATGGGATATGCCCATAATACGAACTGTAACTCAAGACAGAACTCAAAACCTTGAATTCGAAAAATTTGACTGGAATCTAACACTCAAATAGTTAATCGGATTTCTTTCTCTTAAGGGGTTTGATCCATGTGCTAGATATTACATTTCCAGGTATGGTATTGTCTCCATGCAAAATGAATTACAAGGCGGCAGCAATGATTATATATTGAGTGATAAAGTTTTTTTATTGGGGAGGTTGTTATCGAATCCAGATGACGTCTGCTGCTTTCGGAGTATTTTTGGTATAATAATCTATAAAAAAAAAAAATCTTCTTAATTTTCAAAGAATATACAAGTTTAAGTATATATTCTAGAGCAGAAACACATCATATTATATCCTTAAAAATAATAACATAATAGGCAGCTGATAAAAAAACAAAAAAAAACAATAGCACCATATGTCTCACTCTCGACTTCTTTTTGTGCTAGCCCATATACCCCACCCCGTCCTACTTGTATTGGCTAGCCCTAACATCATTAGAGTTGAGTTGTTGTGTAACGAAAAAACTACTTTCAAAAATTAGAAAAAGGAAAAACGCTTCTTCCGTCTAGTCTTTTTTCCTTTTTTGTACATTATTAAATCCGTTGTGACTGTGTTAACTTATCCCTCTGAAGTATGCATTATTGCATATCTTTGCTGTAAATTGATTTAAATATGTACAATAAAATAAATATATATGAGTTTAATTATAATTATTATATTTTCCGTGCATTAATGCTATATATAATGTAAAAGGTTACCCTCTTTATAGCAATAATCCATTTTCTCTTCCCTATCCCAAATCAAATACCAGGCAGCTAATGTTAACAAGGGTATTAATCACATGTTTGTCTCTCCCCTTTTCCTAGTGCTCTTTATTTCATTACAAACTACTCAACTCTAAAAAAGACCTAAGTAAATATCTATAGAGAACAGACAGAATAGCTGTCTTTCTAACGATCAAGAATGGAAGGTTTTTGGAATATTCATGGAATGCACTTGTTGTAACCTGAGGAAGGGAACTTCTTGGTTTGGTTTTAGTTATATGCTTGCATGAGGGTCTAACTTATGTATGTTGAGGGATTTTATTGAGTTGTTTTTGATCAGTAATATGTAAATAATGTTATTTATTGTTTTTTTTTTTTTTTGGAAATTGATAATTATAAACTATTATGTTTATTTATGTGATCTTTTTACTTGATCCTTCTTCCTTAATCTATTTCTTATATAATTAGTGCATAGAAAATGAAAACCTCAATAATAATAATAAAATAAAAAAACTCATTTTATACTTTAATTAGCAATAGTGCCACCGATGAAGGGTAAACATTCAGATTACATATGAGCTGATATCAACATATTTTCCGATCAAATCCCATTAGATATACCCGTCCTCCTGAAAACATTTGTTTGAGTAAAATATATTAGAGTTATTGATTTTTTGATTCCACTTTAGTAATGTCTATTTTTTTTTTAAAAGAGAGCGATTTTTATGGAAGGCAAACTGAAGAAGCCTTGATAATGATAATGAATAAATCTTATCATAGGTTTGTTAAGCAAACTTTGTGTCGCACTCTTTTTAAGAAGTACATAAGTAATAACAGATGCATTTATTCCTTCATCTCAGGTCATCACTAACACAAAAATATACATTGTATTTTGTCGAGGTTTCTCTTTCTTTTCCCCTAATCAATGTTCTGAACCTTGATTGGTTAAATTATAATGGAATCTTGATTTAACCAGTGAACACTTCTCATCAATTGTTAAATGAGAAATTCAGTTGTTTGGAAGAATTGGCTAACTACCAATCGATTTTTGGCCTCTTTTTCTGTTTCTTTTCGTATGAAAGGTTGGGTGATGTAATAAAGGTACTGAGGTAATATATTTTTTTCCATTTCCTTTTTCTTTCTTATTGCGACATTTAAAATATCGAAATTACTAGTGATGGAACGATTAAAAAAAAAATCTCCATGCCGATTCTGATGCGATTCTAGTCAAAATTCCTGATTCAGATTTTTACTATTTTAAATAATAGTTTAAAAATACTATCTTGCTATCAGGGGCGACCACATGATTTTTGGAAAAAAATTCAAAAATTAAATTTCATAAAAAAAAAATTCCAAAAATTAACTTTTTTATATAAAAAAAAAATTCAGATATTAAATTTTTTGGAGAAAAATTTCAAAAATACATATTTGTTCACAAAAGAAAATTGAAAAATTGAATTTTTATGAAAAAAAATGTATGAAAATATTAAATTTTAATAAAAAAAATTTCAAATATTAAATTTTCTTGAAAAAAGCAAATATTCCTCAATTTTTTTTGGGGGGAGCTATTTTTTAATCCTTAAAAAAAAAAGACTCAATTCTCTTATTCCAGATTGTAATTAATCTTTCCATCACTAGAAATTACTAAAAAGGTTTTCTGATAAAGAAACGATGCAATATTGGATATATTGCTCGCCATGTCAATTTTCCCGATTTCGATCCAATATATCACCCTATCCCTATTACCGATCGATCTTTGCATATATTTTAATAAATGAATTATTGTTAATGACGATCATTAAAATGTTATATTAAATCCGTATTTAATTTCAGGGAGGGCAATATTTCATATTAAACACTCTATAATACGACAGCTGATGGAAACATGATATCAATAGCGAGTAATTTGATAATGATCAATTATGTACATATACTTACTTATACATGAATATCAATTCAATATAGTATATACCTATATATCCGTTATACTGGCACGTTTTCGGGAAAATATTTTTGTCCCTCTGCACAAAAGGCATTTACTGCTAGGGGCAATCAGAAAGCTGACTTTGTCAAAGTGTGAGACCTCTCAAGTCATTTTTGGGTTAGTACAAGTCGTAAATATTATTTTAAAATATTGATTTTTCAATCGAAATCAGCCATTTTCAAGCATAACATAGCAAATAATTCAGTTTAGTTGAAGTAATAGTTTTTGAACATAATGGAGGAATAGGGGTCCGTAAGGGGTTGTCTGGTATAGCCCCTCCAAATATCCAAATTTCTGAGACAAAAAATCTTCCATTTTTTTCCCGATTAATTTGGATTTTCTGTGAATATCAATGAATTTTTGTCATTTTTCTCCGAAAAATTTAACATTAGAAATTTAATTTTTGAAATTATTGTTAAAACATTTTTTTTTTTTTGTGAATAGCTATGAATTTAAAAAAAAATCCAAAAATTTAGCATTTTAATTTTTTTGTGAATTAGCGTTGATTAAGAAATTTTTTCGAAAAAATTTAATACTTGAAGTTAAATGTTGGATTTTTTTTCCAATAGGAACATTATGTTTAACAAAACAGGGAAATCGCAAATCATTGAAAATATCTTAAATGACTCAATAGAAAGTACTCCCGGTATATTTAACTATTAATTTGAGGGGGGAGTTTAGTATTAAATAAGTCTATTTGTTGCAAATTTTGAAAATTTTGTGTTCGGCAAAGGTCAAAGAAGGAGTTTAAAGTAATTAATATTTCAGTCTTCTTTGTTTAATATAAGAACATATATCTTATAATTATCAGAATTTTTTGGGTTTCTTTTTTATACTCGATTTCTTCCTACTATAGGATTTATTTTTAAATTTGGCTTATTCAGTGTATTATTAAAATTATATTATTTAAAACAATGTGTACAATATTTTTAATTGATGCATCAAATACTAAAAAGTATAACAAAGTAATATTTTGACTAATAGTTTCATATTTGAAATGGTACAAGAGGTCTAAAAATGTCCAATTTCGATTGAAAAATTATTTTCTGCTTTTCAAACTAAAATGGCCTGCAACACACTTAAAATGGCCATGAAAGGCCTCAAACTTTGCAAAATTAAGGGGTTTTTTTTACCCAGGAGAAAAAAGGTTTTCGTAGGAGAAAAAAATATTCACTCGAAAACAGAACAGTCTATCTTATACACACACAGGTTCTGAGTGTTAGGAATCATTTTGAAGTTTCATATCGACATGTGTGTATACAATTAAAATTACCTATTAGTAAGTAGTTACATATTTAGGGTTCATAACATTTTCCGTATAAAAAAAAACACAAAAAAACTGAAAGTGAACATAGTAATCCTAACAATTTGAAAAAATAATTGAGAGGAACGGAGCTTAGTTATTTGACCTTTTATATATTTATTCCCTGCATGGTAGGAAATAAACACAAATCCCACTCTGTATCCAGTAGGAACATGGACAGGAATTATTCCGTTGTCCATTCCCAATTATCTTCCGAGTCCAACAAGGACTTAGAATTATTATAACTCCCGACCAAATCCTCACCGTTACTAATGTTGAGTCGGTACATATTTATTCGGTTCAGTCCAGTGTTACGACCGATACTTAATTCTCATTCCTTGGAAATTTTCGTAAAAATGACGATGTTTTATTAAGCCAAATCGTGCCACTATTGCCAAATCTATATTTTTTTTACGTAGTACCAGCTTTCAAACGAAAGATATCAAATTTTTATGACAATCGACCTTTTTGTTTACAAGATAACAGTGCTTGAAGTTACGCTACTTCTGGTATTTGTAAAATATGGATTCAAATCCATTTCGTGTGTTAATATATCACTCCTTCTTGATAGGAAAAAATGCCGTAAAGGCAAAAGTTTGGCTTGATAACTTTTATCTAAACTCTGCTGCATCGAAAGCGACTATGGAACGTTGGTTTGTGAGTTTAAATGTGGCCGTAGAGACAACGATGATCCTGAACGCTCTGGTCGCCCAAATTCTGCAGTTGTTCCCCAAAACATACAAAAAGTCCACAAAATGGTTTTGTCCGATCGTAAAATGAAGGTGCAGGAGATAGCTGACATCCTACAGATATCAAATGACAGTGTGTCTTCTATTTTGCATGAAAAATTGTGTATGAAAAAGGTTTTTTTCAAAGAGGGTGCCGTGTTTGGTCACAGTAGACCAAAAACTGCAACGTGTCGAGGACTCGGAGTGTTGTTTGGAGCTGTTCCGCCGCAATAAACAGGAGTTCTTGCGTCGGTATGTCGCAATGGACGAAATATTTTATTAAACAAAAAATTGTATATTGCTTGAAGGAGACTATGTTGATGAAGTAAGTCGAATTTACCTTAAGTATTGAGTTTTACTTAGTTTGTCTCGGGACTTATTGAACGATTTGTTATATATTAAAAGCATTGCACATATTTTAGACAAAATATTTATATTTTATTATATTTACTGCTTAAGCAAATTTTGTCTATCTGTATGAAAGAAAGTCACCGGAGGTACTGTATACAGTACCTCCCTGATTTACATCATAAACATATTTGATTTAAGAGATAAGAATGTATTTGTATTCATGAACTTTTGCAGACGTGTACATATAGAATCGAACGTGAATAAAGGTTGCATTGTATATAGTGCTCCCTGATGTATACCATCTACATATTCTGATATAAGAAATATCAATGTAGTCATATTTATGAAATATTGAAGGCGTGGGAATTTAGTATCGAATATGTTCCTCTTTTTTTCGTTTTTTTATTGCTCTCTTATGTATGTATATCATAATTAATATGGATTTTCGTATAGGTTAATATTTGAGATGAATATTTGAAATGCTGGTATGTTAAAATAAATTAACTCCTAGATATATTTTGTAATTAAGGTAGGGGGAACACGGGTTTGTTTATTTCTGCTAGTGCGTGCTGAAGTACTAATCAGATATCCAATCATATAACAACAAAAAATCAAACTCTTATTATTATACTTTCATTCTTGAGGACAGGACACAAATGAATTGATATAAGTATTGAGTAGTTACGTGTGAGTATGCGCATATAAAACTTAGAGTAACACTGAGGTGTTTCTTGGAGAGGTATGTTCTATATTATTAAAGAAAAATTATTGTTTTATCCCACAAATAATTATTAAGGTTATCCCGGATACTAGTAATGCCATATAATATGATCTTATATTTACTTAGTTATATACTTTATTCAATTATATAATGAAATAATTTAAAAAAGAAAAACACCCTCAATGACGTCACAAGAGAACAATTTTACCTTCTTTAAGAACCAACAAGTAGGGCTGGACGTGACCGTGGTCAAAACACTAATTGGTACTCTCTGTCTTTTTTTAGCACACAGACTCATAATTACTATATACTTAAACTGTTCTCTCCTCAAGACTGATCGAAAGCTTAATAACAGCTTTAGAAAAAAAAACCTATTCAGGATGAGAACAACAGCAAAAAAAAACTTGCATTCTATAAAATGGTTTGAATTTAAAAAGCCTATGCATATTATTATGTGTTAAGTGCTAGTTCCTAAAGATGTTGAAGAATGAAACAATTATATGTACAATATACATATTTGTAATTAATTATGTTACCTATGTAAAAAATAATGAAGCATTGAATTGATTACATTATACGTATACGAATGTTGTGTGAGCAAGTTGAGATATAACAACTTCCTTGAGAGTTTACAAAGTATTTTATGTATATTGTAAACCTATATACTTGTACGTGACGCTACTGATTTTATAAGCATATATTAACTATGAAGATTAGGGTATATCATGGAACAAAAATCCAGATATCACGGATTCAAACATACCCAAAGTTCCCATTAACCAAAATAAGAGCTTGTTTATCATAGTGTTTGTTTAGAACTTCCTCAAGGGGGTCCCCAATAGGTATTAAAAAAAAATATATCATCTTCTCTAGTAAAAAAAAAAAAATACTAATGTCCAATTTCTTTTATAGGAAAAATATGAACATTTTGTGTGCAAAATATATTTTCAAACTCTTTTAAACAGTGAGATAAATGTTTACGCTTGAATAAATCAATTTATATTATATTACATTTTTTGCTCTGGCGTACCTAACATCAAAACAGTTTTATCTTTCTCTTATAATGAAAGTAAACATTTAAAAGTTTGTTTTACACAGTTTTAAAGATAATTTCAATTGAGTTACATCCCCATTTTTGAATAAACCGAATATCATTGTCTTAATACAGGGTGATCTTATTGTTTCTCTTCAAATAAGTTTTCATTTAGGGGTTTTAGAGGAACATTTGTTTAATACAAAAAGGTGCAATATTTACTTGGCAATATATTTTTGTATAGTTATTAATGATTAGTTCATTAAATAATTAGTAATTGGTGACACACATAAAGGGGGCCACAGTTAAAAATGTATTTGTGGAGGGGAGATTTGGCATAGTAAAGTTTGAAGCTTAGGAGAGTATCTGGATCCATAATCTACTCCCCCTTTATCTTTTTTCTTTTTGGATAAAATAAAGGTAACGACTAGTTACATTTACATAAAATTATGTAGGTGGAATATTAAAAGGTTATAAATATACAAAAAACAAACGTAAATAAGCAGTAGATCCGATACCGATCAGTAATATTGCAATATTGCAGTCTCGGTTCGACTTTGTCGGTTCCAGTTCTAAAGATTAAAAGAATCGGGACCAATAGAGCGATAAGGGCACAACATTGCTCCTTGGTGTACCTACACACTTCAACTTAAAATTGTTTGGGTATAAATGAGATGTGAGGAAGTGATTTTTTGTGTTATTCTTTCCATAACTCTACTACTCATAAGACATTCCACATGTTCGGCAAAGATTCCAATCAGCAAAAGACATCATAAATTCATAGCAATTAAATTGGTTTAGTCTTAGTAAGATAGAACCCACAGGGGGCAGCTATGCTATATAAAAATATTAAAAATACTCCATATGAGGGAGAAGAAAGGATCTATGAATTGATTATATCGGCTCATCCCAAAGCATTTATTTTGTAGGTAATAATTACCTCAATAAAGAGGTCCATTTAGATCTTATTTTCTTGGATATATATATATATATGTACGTACATTGGACTGCCCCGTTTTTGGATTAATAACTTTTTTTTTCCCCCCCACAAAAATATCTTTTTTGCTAGGGAAAGTCTAGGTCATTTTCTTGGCGTAATACAAATGAGACGTATGCAGGGTGTGGGCTGGAGGGGCTGTAAGGAAATATTAAGGAATTTTGGTTTATTAATAAATAATTAAGTATTTGAATTTTTTTTTTAAATTATATTCGAAATTGAATTTATTTTTTGGAAAAAGAAATAATTTTCTATGAATAGCTATAGGTTTTTGAAATTTTTTTCAAAAAAATTTAATTCGTATTATGAACCGTTGTGGAATTTTAAAGTTTAATTTTTGAAATTTTTTCGAAAAAATATAACTTTTTGTGAACAGCCGTGGATTTTTGAAAAAATAATTAATATTTTGTAAACACCTGTGGATTTTTGTTGTTGCTCCCACATTTTTACACATAGAGACATGAAATAGAAGCCAGACTTTTTTTTTTATTTATTGATCTGGGATTGGGTTGTGTAATGAAGCCTCGTAATTCAAAATAACACGGATAAAAATCCTTAATTAAATACTACTGCAAGATTTGGGTCCTCTCTCCGTGTAGAGGAGAGTGGAATATTAAACCAAAAACTGGACTATACATATACAGACATCAAGTGTGTATAGTAAATATATGTAATTACCAGCCTGATAAATGGAAAGGACTGCAGTTTCATGGCCTATGTAATCGTAAGAAACCATAAGCATGAAGTTAGAATATCATATTTAATAAATTTGTTGAAAATTATTAATAATAATCGTAATAATGAAGCAACGACACGGATTAGGGATGTGAAGAGAGTCAAGGCCCATGGTTGGATACGCACACTTGATCCATGGGTTACGGTATATTCATATAAATCATTACATACTTCCAAGTTATAACATAACATGTCTACGTGCATCCATCTGTCTCTCTCGCCATCAACAGTATTCATCCCGAAGGGAAGCAAAATTTTTATAAAAAGTCTTCTTGTTAGGATTAGAACATTTTCACTAACGTCATACATTACATCATAAATAAATAAAACACCATCTTAGGGGCTCAAAAAGTAGATATTAGTACTACATGATAAAAAATAAATCTTGATTAAACTCCATGAAATGCCTTCAATAATAAATATACTCAACTCTTGCTTTGAATAGAACGAGTACTTTATGGCAATGATATTATTTGATATTTGAATATAATCAAACGCAATTTTTTGGAAAAAAAATTCCGAAATCCTTAGCTATTCTCAAAAAATAAATTTTTTTGTAAAAATATTTAAAATAAACAGCACTTGAGAAAAAAATCCTTTTTTTTGGAAAAAAAATTCAAAAATCCTTAATTATTCACAAAAATGAGATTTTTTGGAATAAAATTTCAAAAATCAATAGGCTATTTTCAAAATATTAAATATTTTATAACAAAATTTCAAATATTAAATTTGTCGGAATGAAACTTCAAAAATCTAAATCTAAAATTAAATTTTTGGAAAAAAATTCAAAAATTCATAGGTATTCTCAGTATTATTATTTTTTAATTTAAAAAATCATAGTTATTCACAAAAAATTGGATTTAAAAAAAAAAAATTCTAAAATCCATAACTATTCTCAAAATATTACATTTAAAAAAAAAAAAATTTCAAAAATCAATAGGCTATTTTCAAAATATTAAATATTTTATAACAAAATTTCAAATATTAAATTTGTCGGAATGAAACTTCAAAAATCTAAATCTAAAATTAAATTTTTTGGAAAAAAATTCAAAAATTCATAGGTATTCTCGGTATTATTATTTTTTAATTTAAAAAATCATAGTTATTCACAAAAAATTGGATTTAAAAAAAAAAAATTCTAAAATCCATAACTATTCTCAAAATATTACATTTAAAAAAAAAAATTTCAAATACTTAATTTGTATGAATGAATATTCTAAAATCAACAACTGTTAAAAAAAAAAAGAAGTTTGAATTAAAAATTTCAAAAGTAATATTTCTATTAAATTTTCTAGTAAAAAAGCAAGAATTCCTTAATTTGGGGGGGGACTCCAGATGGAAAAAGGATCTAATAACATATTTTTAATGTATTTCAGAGTCAGATATTTTATAAAACTAGTCAATAGAGGTTTATATTTTTCATAGACAGCAAGGGTTAAGTTTGGTTGGTCCCATTTTGATATCCAATAGTTAACTAATGGATATAAGAAGGGTATTCTTGAGGGGCGTCCGCCATATTCTATTTTTTGTGGGGGCGGGCTTAGTTTTTGAGAATCTGAGAATTATTTTTTTTTAAATTGAAATGTTAATTTTTTTTGGAAAAAATTTCCAAAATCCACAGCTATTCACAAAAAAATTGAATTTATTGCAAAAAAAATAATTCTAAAATGCACAGCTGTTTGCGAAAAATAATTTTTTTGAAAAAAATATTACAGAAATTAAAGTTTAAATTTAAAATTCTTTAAAAAACATTTCAAATATAAAAGTTTTGTAGAAATAAATTTCAAAAATCTATAACTTTCCACAGAATGTTAAATTTTTTGGGAAAAAATTTGAAAAGTTGAATTTTTTGGAAGAATAATTTGAACAATAATATTAATTTTTTTGAAAAAAATTAAGTTCTCTAGCAAAAAGCAAATATTCCTTAATTTGGAGGGCGGAGCTAAAGTCCCTCCAACCCACCCCCGTTCATTGTTATAAAACCTGATTGTTGAGGCTCCCAAAATGTCCTACATCAACAATACTGACGTCACGTGAAAATGCAAATCTGTATGTACAAAGTCAGAAGGAATCCTAACATCAAAATAGAAAACGACATGTGTGCAAAATTAATGCATATTGTAATGTATGTTTGTAGACTGAATAAACCCTTAATCAATGGAAGTGTTGCTACATACCAACGCCACCTTTTCACACGCAGGGCTTACTACTGACTACTGAGTATTACAACATAGTAATCCATTCTTATTTATTCACCAGTTACTCTAGCAGTCTAGAGAGAGAGAGCGCGCGCGCGTACTCTCATTTTCCACACTCGCATTTCAAATATGTAACTATTTTTTTCCATCTTCAACATTTTTCTCATCAGTCAATTGACAGGATCTCACGGTTACAGTGACCTTCAAAATACTTATTCATACAAGAAAAAAGACCCTCACCACCAGACGAAACATTTTTATAGAAGTAGTATTCTTCAACTTTAAAGCGCCGTCGAGGAACTAACTTACAGATTCCTTCATCCCTAACTTACACACTACAGAATGGTTATCCGAATGAAGAAGTCCTACGTTGATACCAAAGCGGAATTTCGCCGATTGAAAACCATCCTTCCCTCTATTCGTCGAAAGGACAATGTATCTAAATTAGACATTATACTCGAGGCCATTAAATACATTGACGACCTTCAGGATCAGCTCATGGATCGACTCTCTGAGAGGAGACATGTTGTGTCTCTACTTTCTTTAGGAGCTGAAGTCAGAATGGAAGAGAATGGGGATGGAGTCAACAGTCGGGGGTGTTCATCATCGGAAGACGAGGAGGAAGAAGTAGAGGATCTACCGAATTCTTTGTAGTTGAGCTCTGGACTATTTATTTCCTTTACTTCTTCGTTCTTCATATCCTCGAATATTCCTTCCTACAACATAATATTTGCATCTCAATATCCTGCTTGCTTTGTGATTGATAATTAATATACCTATTATTTATTGAGGCCCTTCTCTACGTTCTTCGTCCTTCATCTATCCCTCAAAAAGCATACGAGATACGAATTGCTCCTACTGTGATATCACCCAACAACCATATTTACTTTTTTATTTTATTTTATCATATTATAAAATTATAAATTATCATGATTATTAAGTTAATAATATACATATTTATACATAATATCTGTTTCAATGCAATTCATTTACGTACATCAAATAATATCGGAGAATAGATACCTCACATAACAATTAACAACTAATTCTACCATTCTTGATACAATCCCATTATTGTTCAAACCTTCTGGACTGAAACCACCAAACAACAAAAAACATAACTACATAAAATGTAGCCAAATAAGGAGAATGGATTCTATTCCATATATTATTGTGTAATGTAAATGTATTTGTGATATATTCCCCACGTCACAAAGGTTAATTTATTTGGCAGCCTTTTTGCAATTTATTAAAAAGTATTTTCTTTAATAATTAGTATTATACATATATACGCGAACTCTTTATTTCTTGTATGTAGTATTCAAGGATATGCTGCTGATTAGTCCTACAAATCAGAGTTTGAAGGGTTTGAATTTCTTATCCATTTTTGGAATGTCCATATCACCTATTACGTATGTATATATGTATGTATTTTGAGAGAGGGGATGGTGGGGCAGCTGTTTCATTTTAATTGATGGAGCATCTGTTATTTCATACATACATATGTACATTGTACATCCAAGCATTTGCTCCTTTGACGATGGTGCTGATGGTTGCCCCTTGTTACTATCATCATTCTTATTATTATGTTATTGTTATTATCTAAACTAGTTGAGGCACAAATCATGGTCTTCTGTTCATGGTATCATTTAAACAAAGGGGGTCATAAAAAGAAGGACTTCTTTTTGTAATAGCTACTCCTAAAAAGTACACATATTTTAATGATGATGAGAAATGGATGATGATACGTAAAATCATTATATCCCTTCTTCAAGAGCAACATTTATTCTTCTCCTAAATAATTGAATGAACTGCATATCGACATTGGCAGGGGCGTCCGCAGGATTATATTGAGGGGGGAGAGAAGTAGATTTTTTTTTTTAAATTGAAAAATTAAAATTTTGTAGAAAAAATTTACAGCTCTTCACAAAAAAATTTAAATATTAAATTTTTCAGTAAAAAGCAAACATTCTTTAATTGGTGGAGGGGGGACTACAAACCCTTCAACCCAGCCCTTGCAGACACCCTTGATTAGTGTTTGTCAACACAAAAAATCATTTTGAACTAAAATATAGATCCTTTAAATCAGATAAAGATTCTAAACTATAGGTCTTGGTTATCTTAACTTTGAATAATAAGGCTTTTATTGACCCCAATATAATGTAAAATATTGGATATATGTATTTATTAATGTTCAGACTCGGTCCGAAACCGATTTTTTTACTCTTTTTTTAACTTTAAGATACGTCACCCCTCAATTCAAAAGTAAGCTACAATGATGTTTCACAAAATGGAATTTTATCAATAAATTATTTGTATCAATCTTTTTGCTCTGCCGAAAATTGCAATGAAAGTAGTCAAAAATTGATTTTCATTCATTTTCACAATAAAAGATTGATAAATGAATACATTTCAATTGAATAAAGCCATATTGAGTGCAATGTACGTCTCTTAAATCAAATAAAGGTTCTGAATTATGGTTAAAACACTTGAATAGCTTAAATCATCCAATAAATTTGAATAATAAGCCTAAAATTGACTCAAATATTTTTATGAGATACCGAGTGGTTCATTTAAATCTGATCACTTGGAATTTTAAGCTTCTACAAGATTTACAAATTTACTAATTAATTAGAGAATTTCAACAAAAATTAATACTATAAGTAGATGTGTGCCTGAGCTCTCTTAATCATTAATGTAGCCGCCCTTAGTGGCAATGATGTCTTCCAGGTGGTGACAAACGAAGCCATGAAATCCGCTGCAGGTAAAGTCTTCTGATATGGCGTCCCAGTTCTGGGTGATAGTGGCATTGAGGGTCTTGGTGTTTGGATGACAGACACTCCAGGCCTTCCCCTCGACATCAACCTAAAATGTGTAGTTTTGGGTCTGGGCATCAGGACTGCAGTGTGTGAGCAAAAGTGTTAAAAAAGAGTTAAAAAGAACTCAAAAGACTCATTCAAATGAGTCTTGCAACAGAGGAGATGGGTTTCCTTCATTGCTGGTGTCAAAAGGCTCATTCCACACACTTTTTGGATAGCTCTATGGAAAGTTTGGTGTGAAATCCCGAGATCTCTTCCATGAGCTCACATAGACTTAAGGGGATTGGTTGAGCTATTTTTTTAACTCCTCTGGATCCAGTATGGCCTTTTTGACATAATAGTTCCTCCTCTCCAACGTTTCAGACATGCTGACGCCTGGTACTGGAGACGCTCAACTGCTGGGAGAGGTCAAATGGAAATTCGTTCATCACATTCATGTGCCATTTTTTCGACTTATACGTAAGCTCAAGAGCTCAGTTTTTTTTTTTTTTTGTAACTAATTTTTTATGCTTTAATAGATCGAAATATGAATAAGTTTCAATTACTCAATCTTAATTAATTATTGTATTAGTAAGTGTTCAGATTTCAATGGACTACCCCGTATAGGGCTGTATATACCTATAATGAAGTTAAAAATTATATTGGGATTTTCTCCTTTTCTTGATTCCTTTTCAAGATTGTTTTTATGTTGATATACTACATATATCAAATTCATTGGATTTATAAAAAAAATTACATTATTTAAGTTAGAGCAGGGGCTTTCAAATTGTGGCCCTTTGAGCAGCATAAATTGATAAATTGTGTTCTCTTAGTAAATGATAATTTATGAGGCCACATTTCTATTTGGACTACAAATGTGGTCTTAAAATGTAAAAGAGGTAAAAACATTAGAAATTGGAGTGATCAATCGTCCTCATATCCCCCGAAGATATCCAATAATAACATCCTGTCCGGATGTTTTATTTTATAAATTCGTGAAATGTCCTGTTTTATGAAGGACAAATGGCAAATGTAAAAAGTCGACTTTATTAGAAAATAAAGTTTTTATTAAAGAAAAAAAGACAAAAATCCAGTATATTTAGAAAGAAATAATCAAATCCAAATCTTTATTGAATTCATTTATTTCAAAATATTCAAGAGGCAAGAGTCTTCTTTTTTTTCTTCTTTTTTTTTATCATACATGCAGATATATACAAAACATAAAATTAAGATAATATGAATCACTAGGAGGAATTGCATTACCTTGAACATAAATAAGCATTTTAGTTTAAAATATGACCTCCTAGCCAATACTTACACTTAAAAACAAACAATTGAATATATTTTCATAAATTTTTCTACTCTTATATGAATAAACTTCTTTTTTTAAAGTAAGATTGGGCCAAGAATTTAAATATAAGTTTGTTTTAAATTGAATAATTTTCCAGAAATTTATTTTAATTTTATTAAATGACCTTTTTTTTTACCTTTTAGGTTCCTAGACTCTGTTAATATTTTGTTCAATGACATTTTTTAGGAAGTTCTTTTCTTCTGTAAAAGGTTTATTATATTTTGTCAAAAAACTTAATTTCTATTTTTTTGTAGATACCACAAAAATAAACAAAAAAACCGAGTGACGTTCAACTTATTCCGACTCTGATGCTCGCAACGGCCATGACCCTACTATAAATATAGACACTTTAATATTTCATAAGCATAGTGTGTCAATTTTTGACTTTACATTAAGTAGTGTAAGTAGTTCTAAAGCTTTATCATGTAATTTATCTTTCCAATCGTTCCATGATGAAATAAACAAATATCAACTTTATTAGGTAAAGCTATCAAAAGTGTTACCTTGATTGTTCAAGTAACTATTTCCCTGAAAATAAATAGAAAAAAAACACCCAAAAAATTGGTAGCCGTTAGTTAGCTCTTCCCAAACTATGTAATGATTATTCGATAATTGTTCAAGGCTTAAAATGAGCTAATTCAAATTCAACCCATCAATGTTCAGAACACAGTTTACGATAAAAGTAGCAGAAACATCGACAGCTGACAACAAAATACACTCTATACACGGTGCTATATTTACTTATAGAATATACCACACCACATTTACTCCATAAAATAACACAGATTACCCCTGTGCATAGGTCGAGTTAGTAGGGCGGCGGGGTTTTTACTATATGAACTGAATATACCTAGTATGTAAATTTAAAAATAAAAGGATCCCTCCTTGAACAACTTTCAGACCCAGCCTATGATCCTTGCACTAAATTTATCCTAGGACAGGTTCTCCGGTTCTAGAGTCTTCATTTGATTTATAAGACTTTATTTAGCTCCAATAATGTATTCCTATCTATTAGGATTATAATTATACATCATATTCTTTTTCTTTCGTTGTGACTGAGGGTTAGTGAGACTTAAGTTCAATTTGTGGACCACCTCCAATGGATTAGATAATCGTAATAATAGAAACTGAAGATACATAATTAATTAGTTAATGAGCAGAAATGTATTGAATTAAAACAAAAATCAAGAAAAGAGAAACGGCCAATTTATATATTTAGGTAATGAATGGTAGTTCTTTTAAACCTTTGCAATGTTCTCTGCCCTCATCCCATCCCCCTACAAACTGGTTTTCATACAAACACACACTAATGTCACAATACCACGTTAATTGCTCATTATGCTTCCTTACGACAACATATCCCCGTCTTTTTTAATCAAGAACATGTACGTTGTGTATTTTAATGGTAAAATAGACGTTGCACTTTTGGCTAAAGTTGTCGGATCCACTACTTAATTCCTCCAAAATATCAGGAAACTTGTCGAGCAGTATAGTAAAATCCTACTAAAGATGATTTCCTGTACACCTTGAGACCCGGAAGTGACCAAAATCGTCCGAAGTCCTGCTTTGTGTAGGAAAATAAACAAAAAAATGAGAAGAATTATGGCCAATCGATGAATACAATCGTGGACAACATCATTATAACGTCCTATTCAACTATCCATCGTATCATCAATAAAAAGTCACAGTGCAACAGCCATGCATATCGCAAGGAATAGCTTCTATCTCAAATAGGGAGAAAATATTCACCCTAACCAAAGCATTGATCAAGCTAAAATAGAAAGATCTTGTCTGGTTCTTCTCAGATGAGAAAAAATTATGTCAACCTCAAAAGCATTACTAGAGGAACAATAGATGTTTTTAATAACATACCTAGAATCATACAGGCCATGTGCCTAGAGCAAATTATCATTCTTGGTATTGTTAGAAGAGAAGGTCATGTTATGCCAACCTTCATTTTCAAGCCGGGCCTGAAGGTTAATGCAAACCTTACATCGGTGTTCGGTGCACCAAAGTCTTTCATTAAATCTGCAGCATCATGAAACTAGCGCCAGCAAAATTATAGTTTTCCTTAATGTTGACGGGCTACAAATATAATCTGGATATATTTTTACGAATGATCATCTTTGATCACTTTTTAACTATTTTGGGACACTATTTACAGCAATACCCTATTTAGTTACGTTTTTCTTGACTCTGAGAATTTGATGTATGCCTTGCCGAGTTCTTGGTCTTCAAACTCGCAAGAACTGAACACTTCAGGCTTTATTATCGGGGGCAATGTGGAACAGGGATCTAATGAAGGTCCCAAGAGCACCATAAGATCCATTAGAGCTGGGATAAGGAGGAAATTCCAGACTTTAACCAGTGGGACGGTCAAGAAGGCTGTGGGAATTTTCTGGGGACGTTATTCACGTGTGGTCCAAGCTAACGGCGATTATATTGATTGAATGTCAAATTTATTTTATAATGTAAGTTTTTGTGAAAATTTCAATAAAATTGGATTAGAAATAAAGTCAAAGCAGCGTTTTACTTTTTTTTTTTCCTCGGCTTCGAACGTTTAGATGAAAATATATATTTCATATACATATTTTGGTAAATTATAGGCTTTGTATTCAAATTTCTGGGATGAGTTGAAATCCTTTTGAATAATTACAACTATAGTTTAAAAACTTTATTTGATTTATGGAAAGTGTAATTTGGCCCGGAAATGACCTTTCAAATAAAATCCATTAATTTCTAATTTTCTCATTGTGACGATGACTTTCTGGTACATTAAATGCAATTTTCGGCACACCCAAAGTGTTAATAAGAGTAACTTTTGGATAGATTTTGTCGATAATAATACATCAAACGAAAACAAAACGGCCCACAAATGTAATCCGGATATATTTTTGAGAAGTATCCTCTTTGATTACTTTTTACCTAGTTGTTTTGAACTTGGGCACTATGTACAAAAATAACCCATTTAGTTCAGATTCAATGTAGTCAATGGGGCAATACTACGTTTCTTCAATTTAGGGATCTTGTATCTTGTAATTTACCATTTATAGCTCTTACTAAAACAGTCCGGCTACCCTTATATCCTCGTACCCAATTAACCGGACTGTTCGGAGTGTTGTTATTGTACATATGCACATACATACATAAATACATCTGGATGTAACTATGAACGTCCAACGCCCCAGCATATGCTTCACACCTTGCTTGTCTTTTGCATCTGTTTTCTTTATTATTATTATGTGAGGCTTTGTCATTTTTTTTATTTTTATCTAACTCATGGATGAAAGGTGAAAATATATAATATGTATTATGTATATTATACACATATATGTATGTAGATAGCGACAGCCGCAAGAGTATTTTCTCTCATAGCATCATCTCCTTTGTGGGAGTCATTTCGAGTTGTTCGAGACTTTAGTGTTAGGGATGAAAGAATATCAGGGGTGGCAAGGTTTGAAAGAAAATCTAAAATAAAAAGCTGTTCTTAAAAATAATCAATTTTTTGGACAAAAAACTTCGAAATATTAAATTTTTCGAAAATTATTGCAAAAATCCATTGCTATTTTTCAAATAATGATTTTTTTCGGAAAAAATCAAAAAATCCATAGTTCTCTACAAAAGTGTCATTTTTTTGGAATTGTTTTTTAACCCCCAGCTATTTACAAAAAATTTCAAAAATTAAATTATAAATACTAAATTTTTGGGAAATCCATAGTTATACACAGAACATTAAACTTTTTGGGAAAAAAAATGAAAAATCAAGTTCTTTGGATATTTAGGTATGGGAGGCTCCTTCAGCCCAAACCCTTGGCAGCTTGGATATCCTTTTGTAGAAGATAAAGAATACCCAATTTCAGAGCTCTCCAGTTTTGAAATCAGTATGGCGTAGAGTAGTAAGATGATTGGATTTGGTGTATGATGTTAAATATATTCAAATAAGTTGTAAAGCTAGGACTCGGATTTCAAATATTGGCTTTTTGAAATTCATTTTGAATTATAGTATTTAATGTTAAGGTGATCAAAGGTCCCCGATTTTTTTTTTTTTTGGGGGGAGGGATAAGCCGAGAAATGTCCACACTTTCATTGGTATAGATAGCCTTATTGATCTTCCCTTTAAGTTAAAAAATAATTCATGCATTAAATGGGGCATTAACGGTGTTTACTTGTATTTGTTTGAAAATAAAGTGACAGATTGTGGCTCCGTCTTTCGGCAAAATACCGGGTGGCCTATCTAGCGGTTGCATTTTGAACTACCACTTTTTTGACGTTTGACAGCTGTAGTAACATTCTCATTGTGACTAATATTTTGTAAAAGGTCTTCGGTGAACGAAATGGTTATGTTTACACTCGAACAAAATTGGGAAATACTGAAGACTTACTCCAAAATGGAGAGTCTTCAAACGAAACTGCAAGAAAATTACGTCAGTCGAATTAAACCGCCTTCCAGGCAGTTTGTGGATAAACTTATGAAGCGTGTACGCGAAACTGGTTCGTTAATGGATAAAACAACGCGTTCCTGTATTCGTCCAGTGTGCTCAATCGAAAACATTGCTGCTGTTGCCGAAAGCGAAAAAACGAGAAAACGAGCAAGGAACTACCGTTCTGTCAATGGTGAGCGCTATCGGGCCATGTTGGAAGTTTTTTTGTTCCCTTAAGTGGAAAAGGAAGACATCGACGACATTTGGTTCGAACAGGTTGGCGCAAGGTGCCACACAGCCAAAGTTACAGTGGATCTTTTGAGCACTGTCTTTGACAATTGCATCATAAGCTGAAACGGCAACGTCAACTGGCCACCTCATAGCTGCTATTTGACTCCGTTGGACTATTTTTTGTGGGGAACCGTCAAGGATAAACATGCAGAGACGATTGACGATTTGAAACACGAAATTGGAGTCGCCATTGCAGCTATTAAAGCTCACACAATCGAAAATGTATTGAAAAATAGGGTCGACAGAATGGGCTACTGTAAGGCCGGCGACAGCGGCCATAGAATAAAATGGCATTCCATTATTAACCGGAATGTTGAGGCTTTCAAATAAAAAATAATTATTGAAAAATATCTATCTGTCTTTTTTTATAGCAGTATCAAAAAGAAAAAGTTTTGTAGGCCACTCTTTAATACAATTACTTGAATTATAATATTGTTGAAAATCAAATATAGGTGTTACTCACATAGGGGACGCTGTGAAAATTATTATCATAATTTACCGTTTTTTATACAACAAGCTCCAGACTGTCACCCCACCTTGCGGAATATATATAAATATCTTTTAGCTTGTTCATGCCCTATTCTTGTTAATAGTGTTTATAGATCCTTCCACTCGAAGTATTTTGATTCCAATGTGACCAAAGGTTGCGAAATAGTAGTGTCTAAGGGGTTCAAATAGAAGCTCCTAAAAATAGGAAAATTTGATATAATTTTTAGGGCATCCAGTCATTGCCAGTAATTTTTCTATCTCATTCTCCATACAAATTGAGTAACTCACTTTGGGAAGCAACCATATCTTCGAATGCGTAATCTTTTTTAGTATTTTGAACCAGGAACAGTTTCCCTTTCTGCATTCAAATTATAGTGATTATTTTTTCAGGGGTGTCTGCAGAGGGTGGCTGAAGGGGCTGTAGCCACCCACTAATATCCAAATATCCTGCAAAATAAATATTTCAAATTTTTTTATGAAAAATTTTATATTAAAAATTACATTTTCAAGAATTTTATAGTAAGAATTTAATTTTTATAAACTTTATATTAAAAATTAAATTTTAGAATTATTTTTTTCTTAGAATTAAATTTTTTGTTAACAGCGTAAATTTATGGAAAAATTTGGATTCTTTTTTCAAAAAAAATCCAAAAAATGACCCTCAGGTAGTAAGTATTCCATGTCTTTTTGAGAATATACATTGTATATTTATCTCATTATATAAGTAAAAAACAATTCTTGTAGTCAGCTAACATCAAAATGTACATTGTATTTTCATGTCAACTCTGTTTTTCTTTGTTTCTTTCCCACGCATCAGTATTTTTAACGGTGATTGGTTAAATAGCTGGAGTTAGCTCTTGTTTAGGGACTGTGAACGGTTACCAACATTTGATTTTGGGCCTTTTCCCCTATTTCTTTTTTGTCCATGAAATGTTGCGAGATACTATGACAATGTACACGTGATATTTGTATCTCATGATTAGCCTCATTATCATGTACGTACAAAGGATTTAATGAACACA
This sequence comes from Lepeophtheirus salmonis, assembly GCF_016086655.4. Taxonomy (NCBI): domain Eukaryota; kingdom Metazoa; phylum Arthropoda; class Copepoda; order Siphonostomatoida; family Caligidae; genus Lepeophtheirus; species Lepeophtheirus salmonis. The sequence continues at coordinate 13,991,324 of NC_052138.2, read as the reverse complement.
TAGAGGATGCATATATACTTTTGAACACATATTATATATATATATATATTAATTCACGAACCATGAATCATGAAATGAATGATTTTTTAAAAAGTAAATAATGATACAAACTAAATTTCAACATTCACCCCTCTCTTTCTGTCCTTAGTGGAAGGGAAAGTTAATTAAATACTATATTTAGATCGTTTGTACATACTATCCAAATTGTTCTGTGAAAAAAAAAAAAAAAAAAAAAGAAGAAGATTTTTTCACTCTTGAAGTGATTAAAAACGAAAAAAATAATATTTTCTTATGTCATACGATTTTCATTTAAAATAAATGCATTTGAAGATTGTTAGTATATTTTATTTAAAAAAGTGAAAGCATATCTTCAATAAGTTTATGGTTGTGTTCAAAAACATCGAACCATTGGTTTTTGTCAACGAGCCCAATACTTTGATTGATTGAGACTAACTACAAACTTCAAAAATTGGTATTGGTAGAACAAGATGATTATCAAAGTTAAAAAAGGCTACGGACAATAAAGTAATAAAACCTTTACATTGCCATTCTTATTAAGATCTTTAATGTGCTTTTTTTTAAGTATCAATCACAGCTCCATACATCCAAGAAGACCAAAAATTCTGCGCAACAATATAGCTGACTTTTGGGGTTCCTCCATGTGATCCTCCTCTACCCTTTATCTCACTCCCATTCACTTTGAAGCTTAGGGTGTCCTGGAGAAGAATGTCTGTCGTACCTTACGTACAAATTTGGATTCCCCAAGCTCCCATCATGACACACCATTACACGGTCTTCATCGTAAAGAACTGCCAATCTGGTCGCCGGTTTTTGGAGCTGTAATTGCTCGTGAAGGAAGACATATTGAATGAAAAATATAGTATTTAAACATATCATAAATTGTTTTTGAGTTGTATTTTCTTGATTTCATCGGAATCAGGTTTTGGTAATTTTGTCAGCTACTGCAAGTTTTAGGTTCTCACTCTGTAAATTCAATAAGTACCTCTGAACTTACAATTTGGCTTGGCCTCCATAGCCAAATATCTATTTCATAGCAAACTCAAGAAAAGCCTTAAAACTATGGACCCTATATCATAAAAATGAAATTAAAAAAAGCTCCAAATAAATCTGAGGTTTCAAACTGGACTCGATAAAAATACTCAAGGACTCAAACTGGACTCCATGAGAGTATTCTAGGAGTTTAATTTGTAAGCAAAGACTTGAGACTTGATTTGGACTTTTCTTCACATCCATCAGTGTGGTCCTGAATTGCTAACGAATTTTCCCAATTTTTCCCAAACTCAATTTTATAAAGATTCTCAAATATTACAATTAGTGAGACAGTGTGACTTTAAATATTTATTCTACTTTATATAAACAATTAAGTCTCAAAGTGTCCCCCTTGGCCTTCAGCATTGCCTTGATACTAGGCCTGAAGGCATTGTAGGTATTCTTCACGTACTCCTCCGACATATCGCCCTCCTCCTTCTCTAGGGCAGTCTTTAGTGCTCCACATGGGAGGTTGCACAAACCTTCCTCTCGATGGCTCATCACATCCCATAGTCCAGAGGGTTGCAGTCTGCTGAGGACGAAGGGCACATTGACCAGGCCCAGAAATTTGTCAAGTTGTCTACACACCACTATTGAGTTTTTTGTAGTTGTTTTTTGTCACTCTTCAGCTGCTTAATCTTGGTGTAATGTTACCCTTGGAGCAGGGGATGATGCAGGAGATAATCGTCATAAATCATTCTCGGCTCAAGATGCGCTGATATACAATTTATTTTGACTTCCATCTTAGTAATCTTTGGTATGATGAAGATATTAGTTTCGCAAGAAATATTGGTTGTAATTGATCTATCAGTTGATATTATCACTAAATTATTTAGTAATTCAATGAAATCGTTCCAATGTTTCATTCACGATTCGCCGGGACACATTGTAGGTATATAAATATAAAAGGGTTTTTGGGGATAGACAACTTTATTTTTTTCCAGCTTTCACATTCTTCTCTTGTATTTGAAAATCTTGTTTATGAAGATATATATCTAATATATAACTATGCGTGATAGGCATGTAGTAAAGACGAAAAAGACTTGATTCAATATTATATTTATTTATGATAGTTACAATAACTAGAATTCATTCTAATAACCCCGTCAAAACTCAACAGTTGTTCATTCTGTCAGTCAAGCAGATGTCTAAAGGACGGTTTCAAATATACTATATATGTATATATACACATAATATATGTATAAAAGACTCATCTTATAACATATTATGTCCGACTATCTACGCAAACTCCCTCAAAAATAAAAACCCTGAATGAGTGGAGCCTTAATATTCACATAAATTCAATAATAAATTCATTATTATATAAGACATCATCAACATAGAGATCCAGGAGGAGGAATTCCGCAATGAACACACATATTGTATACACAAACGATCCATTATTCTTCTTCCTTCTTCTTTATACGTTTATACATTGTAGAACCATTTTTATGCCTGAACTCTACCGTAACAAGTTCTTGTCACCTGCAGATACACATGTGTAAATACGACGTTAAAACAAACGATACCATCAGCTGATCACCACCACTGGTTCTGCTCTTAGCATTTTTACCACTGGTGGACACATATGTACATACATACAATTATTATGAAGTTACTATGGAGGAAATTCCTTCGGCTTCGTTTCTAATTGTCTCACAGCTGGCTTGCTTTTTTGTTAGCCAGCAAACTGTGAGTATGAATAAATGTTCTATATTTAGTTCTTCTTTTATTTATCTCCATTAATTCCAGGGTTTATCATTCATCAAACTCCTAATGACAAAAAAACAAGGAGCACGTCAATAAAATTGCAACATAGGTTGACGCAATTCAACAATCATGGGCTTCACAAACGCTGCCTGTACGCAAATAATTGTATTAATATGAATTAGAGATCTGTTAAATATATTAAAGTTTATTATTGATGAAAGCATTCTAGAATGAATACCCACTCCTTTCGAGGACAATAAAGAATAAAGTTAAATAATATAGGTCCTTGCCTTGATACAAATTTATAGTATATGATACCCCAGACTTGCATCCCTTGAATCTCCAGGTAGTCCATGTACATTACATATAATATGTGAGGTCCTTGAAATCCATGACATGTAAATATTTTAATACATTTTGGGATTTTGTACAAGTTGCAGTCAAAAAAAAAAAAAAAAAAGGAGATGAATCATTTTAAATAAAGGATTTACAGTATTTGATGAGGATCATGCAATAATTGAATATTCCAAGGATATTCTATATATTAATGTTGTCCTTTTTGACTAATAATACAAAATATAAGTATACTGGGGCACATTATAAAATTCAAATGCCAAGATATATATTATAGTAAATATATGATTTTATATCAAAGTGGAATGATTGTAATAATATATAGTTTGTAACCCATGTTGTACAGTGGGTTGGAGTGCATCAAAGCTATATTAAGAGGGGGTACGTAAGAGAGAGGTCTAGGCATACGGTACTGGAGATGTCTAGTGATGGATGGGGACGGAAATGATTTATGGGGGATCCGGTCTTATGTTGTTTATAGATTAGAAATGGCATCACACAAGTATTTAATTGTGAATAGAAATGGAATCCATGGGCATTATTTTTAATTGCCACCTTGGAAGGTAGAATTAAATGCCGTCATTGTACTTTACTCTTCAAAATGTGAATGAATTGTCTGTGGATGAATTTTGCAGGGAGTGAAATGGCTATAAATGAAATAAAAGAGAATTAATTTTTCTAGAAATGTATTTACCGTTCACGAATTTTAATAGAAAAAATGGAAATGATGGTGTTAATCAGGGCTGTTGCTAAATATGAAATATTTGTGAATAAAAGGGAATATAAAGAAAGAGTGAAGATAAAAGAAAATAGACACAGAGAGGGATGGGAAAGATACAGAGAGAGATGATAAGAGACGGAGAGAAGGAAAATGAGGCTCTATTTCGGTCGAAAAGAGGCTCTTAATTACCTCAGAAGTCCATAAAAATATAATAGGAACAAGGTGGGATATTTTATGCCTTCACTCGCTAAATCTAGCCTGACTTGTTTGACCATTTTTCATTCCATACGTGATAACACGAAAAACAGACTTATCCACATAAATATACGAGGGTGGTGTAAAAAGTTTCTCACCTAACAAAGATACAAAAGATTTCTTCTGAATTATAATTTTCAACATTGTGTCCTTGTAACTCTGCACACTTCTCTCAGCAATGTTCAAATCTCTTTCACCCATCCAAATAGTATTCAGCATTTTTCTCTGCAATATATTTGTTCACAATTTTTTTTGTTTATGGCTGAATTATTCCGAGTGGAGTTGACTTAGACGTGTGAAATTTTAACACAACAAGCCATATAAAGTATGTTACTGTTTGAATCTATTTAAAGGTTGAACTTTCAAACGACTGTTACATAACAACTGTGCATACAAAATGGCTGAAACTTTATTGAGTAACTGTCAACTGATGATAGATAGATATGACTAGCTTTTATTTACGAGTACCACCATCTTCACATTGAGCTGTCAAACTTTTCAGAAGACCCTCGTATATAACATATGATAAAAATTTGGGGGGGCTTCATAAATTTTTCAGGGGCTCCAGCCCCTTAAAAGGGGCTACTGACGCACAGGTGTCAATGAATAGTTGATAATTAGAATGACTAATGCTGTAATTGCATAATGGATTTTAAGGGAAAGAAATTGCAACTTCTACACAGCAAAAATGTATAATAGGTATAAAAAACAAATCGCAACTACTACATGATTTGCAAGCTCTACTTTCTCCAACTAAACTACAAAGGACCTTGAAATCATAAATAAAGTACGTACATGCGTATGTTTATGTAAGGCAATAATATATATTGTATACGAGGTGTTCATTATTAATAATATCACGAGGAAAAGGACGGATTCATTACATAAGTTACATACATTATTAGTATTTTCGCACACAACTCTTTTTGCGGTCTTTGCTTCACCAAACAAAACAAAAAAAAAAAAACACAAAGAATTATTATGTATTATTAATATACTAAAATCTATTCATATTACTTCCGGTTGATTTGATTCGAGGTCAGGAAGAGACATGAGTACATACATAAATAGATTAACATGATCATTCATACCTACTTAAGGCTGTTGGTGAAGGGATGAATAGCTATCATTCACCACTTGATATTGGGAGAGGAAGAGGCCTTGTTTCTAAGAAAACAAAACATGCATAGTTCTTGATTTATTCACCGTTCATAAATCAAAAAATCTTTAACAATTAAGCAGATGAAGACAAAAATAACAAAAAATTCAATGTTTTTTTTTACCCTCGTCACACGTTTTGATTTTTTTTTATTGTTGTTGCTGTTGATAGGATTGAGAGATTCTACTTTTTTCTTTGCAGTAAGTAAGTAGTACATAGACACCTGGAACTCCTCCGGAGGGCCATCATAAACAATTTCATTGTGTTATAATATCTAATTAATGGAAATCGTTGTAGCTAGCAGTTACACACACAAAAAAAAGTTATAAAGAGGCTGCTGCTGGAAGTTAAATATAATGATTTTTTTTTTTTTTTTTTGTTCTCTCCGTTCCTTAAGATTGGTCAAGCGATGAAATAAATTCCATTCGTCATTTTCTGCATTGATTTCGTGATTCTTTATATTATTATCATTCTCATTTGTTAGTTAGTTAGTTAGGAGTTAATTCTGTGAGTAGGTGTATTAAATACATATTAGGTTGGGGAAAAAGTAATTTCGTATTTCCCTCCTTTTTTTTAAACTAAAAATATCTTGTTCATTATTGGTCACATTCGTTCACATGATGAAGTGTTGTAAAGAGTTGAGAGGATACTACAAATACTTTTTATAGTATTGCGCTTGGCCGATTCAGTCGTGAATTATCGTGCGTCGAGTATGGAGGTCTCAAAGGAAGAAATTAACCATATTTTATATTTTTACTACCTTTCAGGTAGTATGTAAAACATTTAGAAAGCCACCAAGAAAATTTACAATGTATAAAAGGCCAATACTCTTTTCGGTTCCCGCACAACAGTGGTTTGAGCGACCCCCCCCGGATCAATTCAGCCCTTTACTATGAACAACTATCACCATTTGAAGCTGGTGATCGAACAGAAGCGGCAAGCTTTGGTGAATAGTAGGCAACAATACAATGCTAGTCTGCAACCATCTTTGATGACAAACCAGAAGCTCTGGGAGCTTAAATCGGAAGATCTAATGATACACCCTACAGTTCGAACCAAGTGACAAGCCCCTGTTCCTTTCTATGGCCAAGTAACTTGGGGTACAAATTTGCCCTCAATTGAGGCATCTAAAAGTTGGTTGGCCGAGTTTTCTGCCAATATAGACAAGTGCTTCTACGAGAAAATCATTATGAATTATCAATGGTAACGAGTTATTTAACAAAAGAGTTTATAATTTACTTAAATACTTCTTATAAAGCATTGAAATAAAGCGAAAAATACGAAGTTAATTTTCCCCCAACCTATTATAATGCGCCAGTTGACTACCTAATGACAAATCCCACCTTTATATGTGTGAGGCAGCAAATAGACGAATTTTAAAAATAGATAGGGTCCTAATTAGGAAGAGATGACCATGCAGTCCAGAGAGAGAGGCGGCTGGAGTTACTAAAATATATTATAAAAAATTTAGAACAGCTGGTAAATAAATTCGTAAATGTGTACACACATATCTATAATGTTGTACATATTATATGTGCAACAGACTGACTCCCTCAACGTCTTTTACCACCTTACTTCACCCCCTGCTTTTGTTTTCTTCTTCTTCTTTCAAGCCCCTAAGAAAGAAAGGAAGAAAGGGGTTCCTTCTGTCATCCATAGGAATCTGATTCATTTCCTGTAGAAAAGAAAAGGTGGGGATTAAGCATTGATCATACAACCGAATAGACTCAAGCACTCTGGCTCTAATGATTCCTTCCTGAGAAGGAATAAATAATAATTATTTACCTACCTCGTACGTACATACTACACACACACACATGAAGAGATTGAAAAAGTACATCATAATATACATACATACGTACGTACAAGTACGCAGCTGTCACCAGGTGTGTCAAGGATCATACACATATAATATACATATAGTCAACTCGAAGCTCAATCATGGAAAAAAGGGAAAAAATGGACATAAGAAAAACTAACAAAAGGGATATCCATTACGTCCTCAGAGTATTTGCAAGTGAAGGACAAATTATATAAGGTTGAAGTCATCATATGGTTTTGGGAGGGTATTTTTTATTTATATAAATAGTGTTCTGTCGATCCTTATTTAGGACAAAAGACTTAGCAAAGTCTTGGTTCGGTACAGTTACGTCCAACATATCAGCCCTAAAACTTGTAAAGTTCCGTCCTTGATGACGTCACTCAACTTTATTTCTTCCTTTTTTAATCAGTTCTAGTACTGACAGCCCAAAGGACTGACTGTCTTAACACTGGACTGGTACAACATTATTTAAGATTTCCGTATTTTTGACAAATTGTTTTGAGTCATTTGAACGAACCTTTTTTCTTATAAAAAGAAATTTGAAACAAATAACTAAATTTTAATTTTTTTTGGCATAATAAGTTATTTACACAAGACGATTTTATTAAATAGTTATTACCATAAAAAAAGAAGTTTAGGCACTTCTTCACTATGACTAACCGGAGGAGGGGCTTTGAAATTGGGAACAACATTTATAATAAAGTACCTACATTATGTGTACCAACAGTTGTGAAAATGGCTGAGGGATGAAAAATATACTTTTTACATGACCATTTACTTATATTGTAATCACACAAGTTTTTTCCATAGAGAACACGAGTGAAAAGGCCCAAACCAGTTGTTAGTAAATAGTCAATTGTTCCCAATAATTACGGAACTACTATTTAATAATAATTGTTCGTCATTGTTCACAGCTTTACCGGATTTAAATCAAATCCAACCAATCAACGTTAGAACACTAATAAGGGGAAAAGAAGCCGAAAAAATGACAGTTGACCACAAAATACAGAGTATTTCACAGCTTAACGCAGCTAATTCTAATTCGAACAATCATTGTTCAGAACGTTGATTTGGAGAAATTAAGTAGAATTATCGACAGCTGACAACTACATCCACAAACTGCTTTTGTGCTATGAAGAAAACGCCATGATATAAAATTGAAGATCTTACAAAAATAATGGTCAAGTCTCCTAACCTGACATGAAATCATGCAATAACAGCGCCCTCAAGTAAAACTACAAAACAGTATTTACACGAAAGTAGCTGAATAATACTTAAATAGTATTTATATTAATCCGCCGAGAATGATCAGGACCTTTAAATGTAAACATAATATATTAATATATTTTACAAAAAAAAAAATCGAAGCGAGAGAGAGAGAGAGGAAAAAACTGCATGGAGGCTGATTCTCGTCTCGGTTGGTCACGCTATGATGAATTAGTATATACACCTGCTATCCGTGAGTAAGCTGCTGCTGATGACAAAACTTCGGAAGAAGAGAGGAAAAAAAAAAAAAAAAGTAGAAGAGCCACAATTTATAAAGGAAGGAAAAATTAAAACGGACTCCCTGCTAACTACTGTGAGAAAGGGTATTAAATAAGTTAAGATAACAAGGAAGGAAGGGAATATGAAAGACGGATCAGGGAGGGATTTTTGCTAATACCAAGAAGGATTACCCTCTTAAAGTATATATGTATATGTTTAAGACATTATAATCAATTCTTGGTTGTATAGAAACAGTTCCATAGTGTATAAAATAAACAAAGCAGGTGTTCTCAGTCATGGCAATCATCCATTGAAAAAAGAAAAAAACAATAAAAATACTTCTTGATATATACTATATTCTTTTTAGTACCTAAATAGTATGGACTATGATTCAATTTAACACGTGATATAAATGTAATTATTTCCATATTTAATCAACTATATTAAAGATATATATTGATTGACTAAAAATGAACTTAATATTCCACATCATTTTCCCTTTTCTTTATGGGTATCCTTAGTAGTTTTACTCCCTCCCTCAGCTCCCCTCTTCTGTTGTTCCCTCTGTTTGACGACCATTACATTATTCTTTTCTTCTTCCTTTTTTTCTAGCAGATCAACAATGTGCGAAGCGAAGGGAAACAAGGTGGGTCGTCTCCCCATCTCTGAGTAAGACAGCAGTTGTTTTCCTCAATTACATATGGGAAAAAATTCCATTCATGGATGTATATATTTTTCCCGACCATGTGTGGCCTCACAAATGGTTCCTTTTTTATTTTTTATTCTTTTTGATGGGGTACCAATTTAAGGGCGAAAACAATAATTAAGTTTATGTCTGTACAGCTTGGAGTTTGTTCGTTCCTGTATTCGTTTTTATCCTTCATTTTTAGGATGGAAATTAATTACTAATTATTATTTTGAAGCCATATGGATCAATACATTGGCCAGAAGTATGGACAAGTCCTCTTAAAATTTATATATGGCCGATTATTTCGCGGGTTATAGACAGTAGGGGTCATAAATAATTAGAGGTATATCGTTTTTTTTTAGTATGAGACTTAAAATCGGTCCTTGAAAAAGTTCCAAATTTTAAAACGTCGTATATGAGACACAATTTTCTCCAATGAGCTCATGGACTTTATATTTAAGTATTCACTCCTCTATACGGTGTGGTCGAGCAAATCGTATACAAATGTATACTTGACGGATATGTGCATCTTGTCCAAGAACCATAAGAATTAGAAGTTCAACGTTCGTATGTTTTTAACTGGAAATAAAAGTAGCTTTTAGAATATTATCTTGAAACTTATGTGAAATGCTTTTTGAAGGAGGCTGTCCAAAGTCAGTCTACTTTTTTGTGTTAGTTATACCTTTGGCTGATAAGTACTCCTCTATGAAGTTTAAAATAGTAATGTTCCTTTAATATGTTAGAAAGCAAGAATTAAGCTCAACATTGCCCCTGTGTTTGTCTAATTCGGCCATTGGGCATGACCGCCAGCTCCATTTAAGTTCAAATAGTCAGAAAAATCCAGTTTCGAGTTCTTAAACCATATTTTTATTAAATTACAAAAGAAGTTTGGTCATCCTTAAGTTCAACTTTTAGAACAAGTAAAGACCTCGATTTTGTTTTTCTAATAATTTATGGATATCTAACTTCAGTCTAGAGATATGGAGGCAAAGAGGGAAGGAGTTGCAGCTCTTCTTGGAGGCAATTTGTTAATCTCAAAGATCATGGACCAGGAGAAGGTCTCAAGAACTTTTATTTGTAAAATCAAGGCTATGGTCAAGTCCGGAAATGGCCTCCAGAGGAAAAAAGGTAGTAGGGGACACAATAGGAGGCGAACAGAACCTAAGATAAAAAATGACAGCTTTGGAAAATATAAAACCCTTTCAGCTTGCACCCACAAAAAGTATCGTACTCGTCTAAGGTCATATTTCTTACAACTATAATTGTAACCAAATTGCTTATTGGCTGATGATATTAACTTGCAAGAAAAAGCAAAGAAAAAATAGCAACAGCTTGATGAAGGAATATGATTTTTAGCATTTATCATGCACGAGACTAAACTGTCAATATTCTTAATTTAGGCCTGATTAAAGTATTTATTATTCTCATAAAGATTGTTTGGTGATGCCGTCACTGAATGAGAACTAATTTAACACATCTTTGAGATTTAAGACTGGATCGGATGGAATGTCCAAATTTTGGGACCATTGCATCCCTAGAACTTTCGTATCCGTGAAGAGGGAAGCAAATGACCCATTGTCCTCCCCTCGGCTCCACTTCCATTTGTCATAGATATATGATGTGTACAAGTTGTGATATTTTACAAGTATTCTCTTGTACTAGCAAAATAGACAAGTTACTATATGTACGTTTCATAACGTCTTATTCAATTAAAACATCCGTCATTTTAATTACCAACTATTAAGATTTTGATCTATTAATATTACTTATTTGTTCTGTATTTAGAAGTGAAAGAACCGTAGAATAAAACAAACATGTTAATTAGTAATTTCCAACATCAAAGTCTACAATTATTTCATTAATATGTTGTAGATCTAATGGAATTATAATCAAATTGCATTATCCTCTTTATGGGTAGACAGCAAATGCTTTATTTGAAATCATATTTGGCTAGTTATTGAAGGAGGCTCCGTAGGAGACGGACGGGCTGGGCTGTACCCCCCCCCAATTAAGGAATTCTTTACTTTTTACTAGAAAATTTAGTATTATTATTATTTTTTAAATTAAATTTTGAAATTTTATATAATTTTTTAAATATATAAATTTCTGTAAATAGCTATAGATTTAAGAATTTTTCTCCAAACATTTATATTTTTTTTTGTGATCTTTTTCTGAACAGCTGTGGATTTTGAAATTTTTTTCCAAAAAATTCTGTGGATTTGTGAAATGTTTTTGCTAAAAATCAAATAATTGAGTTTTTTTTCAAAAAAAAAAAAAAAAAAAAAACAATCAAAAAACCAACCCTCACCCTCAAAAAAATATATACTATCCTGCAGACTCCCTTGAACTTGTAGAAGTTGCTTGTAGTTAAAGTTATAACTTATACTCAAAAGTTAATAATTCGATTACTTTTGAATACGTCATAACAATTTTCATGCCATCTCTCAAACATTCCTTCTAAAAGTGTAACACTTTTATTAACAAGTAGTTAACCCAACTGTTGAACTATTCTTTATTTAATAGTAGGGATAAGTTCACTACTTAAAAACAGCTAATTCATGTTGAACAAATCAACGTTCAGAGAATTATTATAGTGCATGAGTAGAGAAATCAACAGCTGTCAATACAAACAGATGTTTTGATGAGGCCATTATAATGAAGGTAGGTAGTCACAACTCTATAAAGCAGGTGGCAAAATGAACACCACGTGATTAATATTTGTACAAAGTAATGCTGTTAGCGACTGTTTTTATGTCCGCTAGGAGTGTTAAATATTACTCCATAAATAACTACACATCCTTCAATGAATTCACCTTTTGAACTCAAGTAATAAGTTAAATTCTGAAGAAGGGAAGAAAAATTTGCATACAAGAATAGAGAAAATGACAAAATATTATAAAGTGACGCCATCTATGGTATCAATTGGTGTCATCTTTTGAAGGGAAAAAGGATTCAAACGTTTATGAATCTATCCTTCTAACAGACGCGTTTCGCCACTTTTTTAAATGTTTAAGGTAGTGTTACAGAGCTTTGACAGGAGGTGGCGTCATCTTTTTCTCCTCACTGAGGCTATTTTTGACACCAGCAATCAAACAAACCCATCTCCTTCGTTGCAAGACTCTTTTGAATGAGTCTTTTGACACCAGCAATCAAAGAAACCCCCCCCCCGATAGCCTGATGCCAACCCTCTCAACTACACCTTTTGAGTGCTTGTCGAGAGGAAGGCCGACAGTGTCCGTCATCCAAATACCGAGATCTCAAAGCCACTGTCACTCAGCGCTTGGACGCCATGACATAGGACTATCTGAAGCATGTACCAGGCCTCCCACCTCCACCTGGAAGCCATCATTGGTACTAAGGGCGGCTACAGTAATGATTGAGAGATCTCAGACACAGATCTATTGCTAGTTGTATTTTTGTTGAAATTCTATATTTAATTAATTAATGATATTTTGTTTAAGTTAAAAAAATTCAAAGTAATCAGATGTTAATCAAGCACTCCGTACTCAATTTCTTCATCGTAATTTTTTAGCTAATAAATAAGTTCTTCAATATATTTCATTAATAACGAGTAGGTAATATCATAAAAATTAATACATTTTTAAAATGTTATATTCCTTAAATATATTTTTTTTTTCACGCGAAGTTGGGACCTTTTCAATCATTGATATTTTTTTAAATTTATTCTAAGCCATTGATATCCATTTTTTGTCAGCTGTTGATTATTCGGTTTATTTTTCTTTAAACAATGTTCTGAACGTCGATAGGTTGAATTTGAATTAGCACTTATTAAGTAGCTGCGAACAAACATTTATTAAATAAATGTATATATAATAGCTGGGAAACATTGGCTAACTAACCAAATGATTTATAGCCTTTTCTCTGCTTATTTTTTTTTAAAGAAAAGGTTGCTAGATACAATAACTCTTCCTTTATAATCCTTTAAATGCCTTACAAAGTGTGTTTCTTACATTTATTTTGAAAAAGCAAAGAATGTCGTCTGTATATTTGTATCTATGCTATCTGTAAGTCATTTTTGAGTGTAGATACTTGATCTAAGATAAAACAATATAATCGAGCGTGTGCTCAACTAAGTCAACTTGTACAACTATATACTATAAACTAGAATGGGCACTTGGTAGGCTGCAAAACTTCGCTTAAATTAAAATCTAGTTGTTTATTTGAATTTGTCCAAAGTTATGGTCGATTATGTGTTTTTTACGTTCTGTGTTAATTTGACTTTTACATCTCAAAATTTAATGGTCTCTTACTGTGAGCATATATAATCTTCGTATTAAGTTCGATCAAAATAAATTCGTTAACTTTTGCCATAATCCTGGTGAATAAAAAACCAAATTAAGAGATGCCAAAGAATAAACCTAGATTCAACTTTGTTGGCGGAGGTTAATATGAGTTGGGAACTCATTTTTAGCGACAAGCGTTTGGAGCTAAAGATCAAGGAAGTACTTTGGTCTTTAGACTAAAGTACTCCCTGACTCATCATACAATTATTATTCTTTAATTCTTGAGGAGAACATATTTATGTATTGAGTAGATACGTGTGAGTATGCTCATGAAACCCGTGGTGTGACACAAATGATTTCTTGGGGAGTTATATTTTGTATTATCAAAGCAAATTTGTTCTGGTGCTCGACTCTTAATAACTCCTGGGAATTCCGGGTACTATCGCTGGTTGTTCAATAATGTCATGTTATACTAATTTATGTATTTATTAGAGACATGCAGCATGAGAGATGTCAACTTACATATGTATAAATAATTATGTGGTCAAGGGAAATTATTTCCTTAGTTAATGGTTCTGTGTGAATATATGTACATAATTCCATAGTTCCTCACAGGTTAGATAAATACTGTGCAATGATTCCACGAAAGGTCTAATTTACTTTGTCCATCAAAAAAAAAAAAAAAAAAAAAAAAAAAAATTAAAGGGCTACAATCACTTTAAATAGGTAGCTGTTAAATATATGTAGATATACTGTGAATTAAAGTAATTACTAATTACTTACGAATAAATGCACACATAATATACATGATTTTCAAAATTATCTAAAATGTTCACAAGTCATATTTATGTAAATGTATTTTATTTATTCAACAGTTGTATCGTGAGTGAATATACATTATACATATATTATATATAGTGTTCTATCTACCATTATACGAGTACATCAGTTGAAGCAGCTACAGCAACAACGACTACGACAATGCCAGATGCTCATCACACTTGAACGCATCAGATATTTTTCTATTTATTTTTTTTAACATATCATCATAGACTGTATTTAAAACAAAAAACAATTACCTTCATTAAGTTTAATAAACAAACCACACATGGATCAATAATTATAATTATTCACTATAACAATACCATTTTGTTTCCCTTATGCTTAGCCATTACTCCTCACAATAACTCACTTGAGCTTTAAACAAAACAAAGTCCTTTTTCTTCTTATTGTGGGTACAAGATGTTATCTAGCTGTATCTATTTATAGGTACATACCTATTTTACATTGCAGGTAATTCCCCCAGCAGGTTTTCCTTCATCCTATTAAGTAATTCATTCAGGCCATATTTGCTTAATCCCTTAATGCTTACGGCTTAATATGCTTATGTTACAAAGAAGGATTACTTAAAAAAGAAATAAGGTCCAAAAGAATCAGATTTTATTTCGAGCGAGAAACTCAAGAGACGAGGCACAGGGAAGTGGAATTTGTATGAGGAGGGAAGGAGTATTTAGCAAAATATACTATGAATGGAATTGTATAAAATATGACCTGCCGGTATGTAAAAATAAAATAAATCCAAAATGAATATGACAATCCTGACCATTTGAAAAAAACAAAGTCTCTAAAAAGGAGTTCTAGAGAACTCAAAAGACTGATTCAAAACTCATTCAAAAGAGTCATGTAACGGAAAAGATGGGGTTATTTCATTACTGGTGTCAAAAGTGGCCTCTCCATCCTCACAAGACTCTTTCTATCCACTTTTTTTTATAGCTTTCAGGACAGTTTGGTGTGAAACCCCGATATCTCTTGTATAGGCCCTCATGGTCTTGAGAGGATTGTCCAGGGTTGTTTTGTTAAACTCCTACGGGTACGGGTTGACTCTTTTAACAGATCCCTTCTTCATTTTGAGTGTTTCAAACTTGTTGACACCGTAGACGGTAGTCTTGGAAGCACCCAACTTTTTGGGGTGCGCGAATAGAAACACGTCAATCACGTTCAAGTGGCATTATCTCGAATTTTTGGTTAGCTAGAGAGTTCAAGTTTTTTTAAATTTTTTTTTCGTAACTAATTTTTTAAGCCGTAATATATCGAAATATAGATTAATTTCAATCACTCAATTTATTAATTATTGAATTAGTTAGTGTTCTGATTTCAATGAACCACCCGGTAGGTAGGATGTTGAGAAACAATGTGCGGATATCGGGCCTGTTTATTTGTTTCTTTATGGAAAAAAGGTTAAATACACTAAAGGTCACGTTGTGGTACCTGATCGGTAATTTTGCCTCAAACATTTTTGGTCCCGATAATTTCAACATCTTTTTGTCTATGTTATGTGTTCAAACTTTACTATAAATCTCTACTGGTTTATCTCAGCTATAGATCAAAAGAAGAAAAAATAGTGAGGAATTAAAAAAGAATAGTGCTTATAAAGACAGAAGAGTCACGTGTCCAGGATAAAGAGTCTATTTCGAAAGGACTTATTGACAATTGGCACCTTATTCATAGTCATGATCTTAGTTGAAAGTAAAGACTTATTGTAAAGTTTGAACCTAAAAATTAAAATATCTCCAAGAAGAGAAAAATTATACGGTAAAATTATTGGTAAGGAAAAAGTTCGCAGCATATTATCTAGTACCGCTGTAATAATGTTAATTATGTACAACTTGGAGCCTTGGGAAGAGGGGAAGGTCCCGTAAACACATGTATATAAAAGTTTGGACACTCCAAATTTTTTTATATTTCAATTCAATAAATATGATGAAAATGAAATTATAAATCAATAACATGTACATAAAAATATTTCCACTAAAACAAAAAGAAACTAAAATTTAATCAAGTGTATAGAATAAACAAAAATTAATATATCACGCAAAAATGAAATAAAAACTTGTAAAAGATGCTAAATTGTGGAGTTTGTTTATAAAAGGATTATCCGTTTTAAAACATAAAGGTGAAGTTTCCCAACGGATAAAACACCAGAGATATCATAGTCCGAGGAATCATGTTTCGCATACAATATATGATGAGCCTTTGTAATAGCTGGGTTATTAATTGTTTACATTTTTCCAGAGTAAAAGGCTAAGAAATCATCCTCCTTCAAGTTATAAAAACAGAATGTTCCTTTAAAAGTTCGCTGATGGCGTTATATATTGGAAAGAGCGTCTCGTGTTCAATAGGAAAATGATCACTCATCTCGTCCTTGTTCAAAATATATCATGAAAGCATACATTTTTAGTTGGTAATGATTAAAAATGGGAGATTATTTGTGAGTTATTAGTATAAGTCCTGAATGTACTTATACCAGGATCTAAATTGGAGTAATACCAGCCTGTTATTATATTGGATTTGTGTTTATTTCCTTCCTCGTACGGCTGCTTGCAGCCAATCTAATAAAAACGTCATGACAGCAATTCATCTCTCCTCCCAAACATTCTTCAAATTGTCAGGACTATCACGTTCATTTTCGACTTCTTTTAGTTTTACATACCGTTTAGTGCGATTAAATACAACACTTTGTATGTATAATTATTATCCAGGGCGTTAGGAAGTGGGACGGAGGGAGCAGCAGCCCCCCACAAAAATTCAATGATGTTAGTTTTTATTTTATGTTTATCATGAATTGAGTTGTTTAAAATATGACCATAACACAAACTAGATTTGCTTGTAGTTGGTAATCTGAAGAGTGTTTTTTATTCTCCAAAGCTGTTATCCGTATGATGAGTAAACTCTTGAAGAGAGTTCTAGTGCCCGTGCTCATGAAAGGCGGAGAGTAACCAACCATGAGTTTTTACTCACTCGGGAGTTATAGGTTTAAGTTCTTTTTGGACTTGGAGTAGAATTGAGGATGGACATCGGAGTAGCTCCAGCCTATATGTCCTTGCTATACAAGAATGTGGGATTTCTGCTTATTTCCTTCCTTTCACAGCTGCTTGAAGCTGATCCAAGCTGCTCTCCTCCCAAATATTCTACAAATTGTCAGGGTTACCTTGTTGTTGTTTTCGATTTCATTTATTTTAACATACAGGGAGGTCATATTTTTTGCAACTTTAAACATAACAGAGGGGAACACTCATTTTGCGTAAATGAATTCAAATTAAAAAATGAATTAATCTTTGAGCGCAGAATCCAAAACGGATCTAAGTTTTTCTCTCAGTCATTCGAAACAAAAATCCTTGAAGTCGCATATTTTTTAATTATATATTTTTATTAAATTATAAATTGAATATTTTTCTAGAATATAATAGAATAATATATTGTTAAGTACATACATATTTAATCATTACTCTAAAAGTTCAATTTATATTTGATATGTTTATTACTATTCCCTCATAAAAATGAGTATTTATATAGCTTTAACCCAAAAAAGGAATGTCTTTGATTCATTCCACATTATTCCGTCGTCAATTAGGAGAAAAAAAAAGAGCAATGGGTGGATAGAAAGAGAAAAAATTAGGTTTTTTAAAGCTTCAATTAACATTGGTTTCAACTTAAAGGACTCAAGGGAAAATAATTTTCTTCCTCTGCTGCCTGTTACACTGACTAACAGTTGATGGTCCTTCATGATTAATGACTTCAAATTGTGTTTTTTTATTATATATAAAATAGTTGATAATATTTCATTCTATTGATTTATTTAAGAATGTACATATTAAGTAAATATTTGAGAACCCATTCAAAATTTAAAAAAACAGAATCTATTCTTGAAATAATAAATACTTGAATGAACTCTTTCAAATCACAATTTTATACAATCAGCTTAAATAACATTATTAACAAATAATAACAAACAATAGATTTAAATCATTTATATTAATACAGCCAAGACTATGTCTGAATCTTTGAAACAAATGACGGTATTTTTGATCTACGATATAACAATTGAGTCTATGTAGATACCGCAATTGCTTAGCATGTAGCATCCAATTTGTATACTGGGTTATTAATCGTTCATATTATACATCAGGGTGCACTATGTATAGTGCACCCTGATGTATATCATATAGGAATACAGTAAAAAAGGGGAAAAGGCGTATAATATACTTAGAGCACTGTATGTATAAAATAAATTAAATCACGCGGGCGTTTAGCATAACTCATATTGATAAGAAAAAGAAGGAAGTACATTATATAAAATTTATAAAAATAAAAAGGGACTTTAGTTGAGGTTTTGCAACGAGCTAAAGTGTTCCCTGTCTCTTCACATCATACAAAAAAAATAAGCATTTAGAGTTATTATTTTATTTTTACAAGAGAACATCTTAGTATTGAGTGAGTGTGCTCTTGAAAAATGGGGTTAACACCTTGAATTTGTTGAGGAGTTATCTCGCATATTATTAAAGCAAAATGTGTCTGTTCGTTGACGCCTAATAACAAAATGATGTACTACGCCGGGTTAATTATAATTCATGATATCAATAGTCGAGGTGGTTGTAGTGTACTTCGTACTTTTGATGGCAGCCGCCCACAACTTCCATCTATTTATGTATTTGGGAAAGTTTAACATTTCCATAGAGAAATTTCCATTTTATCAGTAGCTGGTCGATTTTTATAATATACAGTACTAGAGGTGACCATTATGATAAATATATTACAATTAATTATTGTCAAAGTATACTAAATAATTATATTAAGTGTTATACGCACTAATTGAACGCCTCAAAGATCTTTCAAATATATATATATGACAGCTGATAATTTTAAGTCAATCTGGAATGAGAAGGAAAAAACATTCTCTCCTTCCACTGAGTGTCCACTCTTTCCTTTGAGTCCTTTAGTTTTATTTATTATTATTTTTTATTAATTTGACATTGCGTTGGAGAAGAAGGTCTCGAAAAAAAAAAGAATAAATATATTTTTTGTTTTAAAAAAAGTCAACAATGTTTTTACGAAAATTATATAAAGGAAAAAATAAATAAACTGAATGGGAGGGTAATTAATTAGCTTGATTGAAATTCTTTCTAAATTTGGGTACTAGAGATTAAAATGTTAAGAATCACTGATTTAGAAGCTTCAGTAGTTAAGGGGTATTTACTTGATGAGAGGGTTATCATCAGTGATTGGAGATTTCACCTCCTTATTGGTAGCAGCTCCTCGTTTTTAGCTCTCTTCATATGTTTTCTTAAGAGTTGGCAAACTGAAGAGTCAAGGTTTAAAGTAGGCGACAATTTGATTTTATTTTCCTAAGCTGTTATCATTATTATTTAATTCCTGAGTAGTGAACTATCTTTTCTACTATAATTGATATATAGGAAGCCCGTTTGAAAATTTACGTGTGTTCATAAAAGACAGAGAGTAAAAATGAGCGTTTGATCAGGAGTTACAACTGTGTAAGTCATTGTTGGCTCAGAGTAGAATTGAGGATCAATAACAGAATCATTCTTGCCTATATCCTTGTTTATTTCCTTCTCCCTTGCCACAGCTGATTTTATCTTATCTAATTTATGACAGCTAAGCTGCTCTCCTTCAAAACATTCTTCAAATAGGCATGCTTACCATTTTGCTTCACGCCTTCTTCTTTTTTTTTTTTTTACATTCCCAAAATACACACGATAATCATCACGGGTTATCATCTAAAAACATCCTGAAGGAATAAAACCAGCACACGTACATGATGGACCATAATCCTCTGGTAATAGTAATTTGTTTAATAACGACATAATTATAGCGTTTAAACTAACACCGCAATTATTTTCTTTTTAATGTAAAGAAAATTACATGATAATTAAGTTATGAATGTGGATTTATAAAAATAATATAATTTCTTCACAATATGGCAAAGAGCTTTTCATCCATCAGAGCCTATGACAACTTAAATTCTGTCAAATAAATAAGATACATTTACGACTTTTCTAACATTTGTTGTTGTACAGAGTGTCAAAGTCAGTTATTGAAGATGCATGCATGTATGTACAAAAGCCAACAGCGTATACTTATATATTTGATTTTGATTTCCGATGGGAAAATTTTGTATTTTTTTCCTTACAATACTGATATCATAAAAAAAAATACAGTTTTGTTTGATTATCATGGAACGAATTGATTTATTATTGAATACAACCATTTCCAAGTTTTTATCTAACTTTTGTGTCGTGATATACTTTGACATTATTTATTTATATATAATATACGTATATTGTATCTACCTAAAAGTCCCTCAAAATAGAGATAATATCTTTGGGATATCAAGAAGATAGAGCTCATTATTTATATAGCTATGTATGTTCTAGGTAGGTACTTATTTGTGTTGAGACTCGGTCTAATAACGATTTTTTCCCGGTTCGGTCTACACAGATTTTTGGTAAATCGATTTGGATCGATATTTTGGACACTTCCCCCCTAGGGCCGGGCCATGTGGTTTGTGAATGCATTTTAAAATAAGTCAGTTTTTTGGTTGTCCTCAACAGGGAACAAACAAAAAAATAGTTTGGTTTCGGTCTGAAGATCCTAGACCGATCTGAGGCCTTATGAATCTTCAGTAACCTCAGTAAATTATCTCATTTTTATCAAAATTTAATATCTTTCATATTTGATAACATAGTTCTAACAGAAATGATAAAAATCATGTTTAAATTTCATTACACGGGTTATTAATCAAATTCCAATTCCAAAACTTCATTCCAATTTTTATGATTGCTTTGATTATTCGGATCGATTTTAGAGAGTTCGGCTGACTGCATTATTTTACTCCAATGACATCATCATATAAATACAAAACATGTATTCTAAAATGTTCTTACTAAAATTCAATATATAATTGCTTAACGTTTTTAAAATTCAGCTTGTACCTTAATGGGTTAAAACATAGACTTTTAAAGCGGTTTCAAATGTGTGTGTAATATACAGCACAAGACGTATCTACTAGTACATAGGCTTGAATTAAATAGTAAATAAATTAACATTGTAATTGATCTCCATTAGCTTATTATATACGAAAAATCCTAGATTATATACATTTTCTGAACTAAAACCAAAGAATCCAAAATCTGGAGAAAACACCAAGAAATGACATTCCTGGTCTTAGGTTTTGATCGTAGGCCGAAAGTTAATCGATTTAAAACATTTTTTCTATAAAAATGAGATAATTTACTGAGGTTACTAAATCCTATAGCATTATAAAACCCAAGGATTTCAGCACCATATATTATCCAATTAGCTGTTTATTTCTCTTTACTTGCACCGACAAACACAAAAAACTATCTTGATGATCAATAGAGGCTTTACCGTTTATCTGCAGCCGAACATTTTTAAATATCTACAGAAATTTTATGAATAATGGTAAGAAAATTAATTATTAGCCTTGTTCTTTGTTTTTTTTTATTTTTAATCTTGAGTTTTAAATAGTTACGTCTAGGGTTTTGTTGAAAAGGTCACATGCTTCAGACGAAACCGAAAAAAAAGACGTCGGTCTTGAACCTTGTCTCAACACTAATACCAATGTAAAAAAAAAAAATTCATTCCCTGAAATAATATTTAAGCTCATCTTATATTATGTCTCTTCAACCTGTTTGCCACATACCTAGGTATATAGGTAACTTATAACTATAAGCATTCCACATACCAGGAATTTTTTCCCCTCCAACACACATATGGTTAGAACTATATAAATATATATATACATGTGTATATATTATGAACATACATTTGGGGCAAAGGTCAGCCCCATTATGACGAGGTCGACTTTTGAATAACTTTCATCCCATAACAACAAGTTGCTTTATTGAACAACACGTCTCTCCCATAAAACATTTGAGACGATGTTATTATTGTGATTTTTTTTTACTGTGAGAGTCACGAAAAGTTTAATGATTTGCATGATGTATATACCTTAGGTCCGTGCATCAGCACAAAAGCAAGCTTGAACAAATATCACGAAAATCAGTAATTCCACCAACTTTTTTTTACTTCATAATTGTATACAAACAAAATATTTTATGAGTATATTTCGATCAATTATGGGCTTGATACTCATATTTCTAAGATGATTTGAAATATCCGATGATTCTTATTACTGTATACTTTAAAACATTTCCTTTATGATACTTTATTTAGTCCTTATAAGGACTTTCAAATATGATATTTTTTTTCGTTAATCAGGACAGGGAATTTGTGCAACATTTAAGTGTAGTTTGCTTCGAAATGAGTATTTTATTAACAAAAATAGAAGATAATTTGGGAAAAAATAATGATAACTTGTTTTAATGTTGATAGATTACATATTTCGGTCAAGTACGAAGTAACTACTTGTACTACAGGTAAGTTCAAGGCAGTGATAAAAATTTTCTTTGGGTTGGTTAAAAAATTTTTTTTTTTAATTTTTCGACATACATTTTATTTTTTCTGAAGATTTGTCTTTTTAAATAAATGAAGTGCCTATTTGATAGATAATTTTATTTATATGTAGTCAAAGGACGTTGTTTCTTAGAAAACAATATTTGTTTTCATTTTTTATATATGCTCAATTCTGCAATCTACTGTGAACAAATTGACCACTTGAAGCTAGCAATCAAACAGAAACGGCCAGTATTGGTGAATTGGGGATAATAAGACATCAATAAAACTCCGGGAGCTCAGATGGAAAGTTTTGATACATCCGGATCTGGCACCAAATTACTACCACCTCTTCTTCTTTGGGGGCAACGTGCTTGGAGTTACACATTTTGCCTCAATTGAGACATGTGAAAATGGGTTGTCCAAATTTTTTACCAATAGGGATAATGTTTTCTATCCCTAGAAGGGCATTATTAAGTTGGATTCTCGTTGGCAACAAGTTATCAAATAGATGGGCCATACTTGGCTTAAATCGGATAACTGTAACACTTCTTTTAATGCATTGAAATTAAGTGGAAAAATCTGAAATTAAGTGGAAAAATCCAAAATTACTATTTCCTCCACCAATTATGAGAACGAAAAAATATCAGTCCATAAAGTAGGACTGAAAAATATTTGTCCATAAAGTGAGGTCGAAAAATATCAATCCACGGTTTGAGACCACTATTTGGACCAAAATATCGGCCTAAATCGTTCAAGAAAAAAACACTGAACGAAAATAATAAATCTGTGCTATACCGTTTCTCACACTAGATAATAGGTATATTTAGGAATATTAGCTATTATCTATGTAGAACCTTTATTGTGATACTTTATTTAAATATGATAACGCCTTTCAAGTAGCTAGAATCTATCTTTTTATAATTAGTGACACAGTATTTTTGCGACACTTAAATGCAATTTGCAGGCGCCCAAAATATTAATCATATCTACTTAGTAATGAAAGTGAAAGATAATCATTTGTTAAAGTATATAATCCATACTCATATTTCAGAAAAATTATCCTAGCTTGCTTTTGTGTTGAGACATTATTGCTATAAATAATATTTTTGTCTAAATATTATAATACACATCTAAGAGGGAAGTTATATCCCTTAAAAGTTACATATACGAACAAAATATAGCTATTAATCTACTTATTCATGGTTTACTTGACTCAAATTAGGTATCCCTGATTTTTCCCTAGTTTAAAAGATTAAACACACATACGCGATACTAACAATAATAAAAACTTTAAGACGGAAACTTGTTCTTGGGAACATAGTATTATATTTATGGTAAATAATACTACATTAATACATAAAAATACAATACTTATAGCTATACATACTCAGTTACAACCAATTTGATTTGAGACAAAGGAATGTTCAAAAACATCAAGATCATCTTTACCAATAACCAGTTTTCTCATTGAACCAACGTCAGTATCGTAATATCTCTGTACGTACATTGTAATAAAACAACGGTCTCTCTAATTCATTAAAAAAATAACTTTGATCTGAATTGATTATAAGTAGAACCTACTAAAAAAGTAGTGTTGTGTCAATCTTTATTTAGGACTGCAAACTCAAGTTAAGTCTTGGCCAGGTAATATCCTTGGTGCATATCAGTCCTAAAACTTTTAAAGTTCCATCCTTGATGACGTCAATCAACTTTATTACTTTTTTTTAATCAGTTCTATTACTGACAGTCCGAAAGACCGACATTCTTAACAGGGGCATCCGCAGGGGTGCGGGGCATTTGAGGAATCTGTATCCATCCCCAACGAATTACAGGAAACTTAGTTTTGTACTGTAAAAAATTTTTGTCTGGAAGAAAAAATTTAATGAGAAAAATAGTGGTTTTTAAGTGTTAATTATTTTAAGGATTTTTTTGAGGGAAAAAAGTTTATTCTACCAAATTATGCAGCAAGGCGACAATTTTTTATTTTTTTTATTTAAAAATAAAAAGCCAAGCTGGTGTTTCCCCATAATTTTTTTATTTAAAAAGCTGTAAAGACAAAAATTCTTTGATTTGGGAGGGGGTCTATAGCCCTCCAGCCCACATTGCTTGCTGACACCCTGAATTTGGAACAATATTTTGACCAGGCCTTGATTTCAGACAGTAGAGCGATATTTAATCAGTTTTAAATCCTTGGTCGATTTTTAGGTCTCAATATATAAACAGATTTTTTTGCTCTCAATCTATAGACAAATTTTCTATCCTTTCCTGATTTATGAGTCGCTCAAATTTGATTTATTCAGAAATACATATGACGTCATTTCAACCAGTTTTGACAATTTTGAAAGACACATGACACGATCTACAGTTCATCTATAGAATCTAGCTTGACCGAATTTTAAAGTAGACCGATCATATCCAAATTAGTCTTTGAGAGCAATTAAAAACGAATTTTCTATGAGACCGGTCCAGACACAAAACTTTTTTAGATGACCAAATTAGTTTGGTCCAAAATACAAAGTGTATTTTGTTGTCAGCTGTCAATGTCCTTACTTCTTCTCCCTTAATCAATGTTCTGAACATTAATTTGTTGAATTGAAATTAGCTATGGTTAAGCTACTATCATTCTCAACTATTATTGAATAATAATTCAATAGCGACTGATTTATGTCCGGCATGTCTTTTCAGCAGATTTGCCCCGCTATTATAATGGAAAAACTCAATAGGTTTTTGAACGATAATTATGACTGAAAACATTATGAGATGTGAAAAATCCAAGCTCAATGTAAAGTTTATATGACGTTGTCACGGAGTTAATTGAATTTATCAATAGATATAAGTGCGCCGTTAGGGGGGAGGGCTGCTCAAGGGGCAGTAACATCCCAGGGTGTCCATACGATTATATATATGCTTTTTTTTTTTTTTGGGGGGCTTGGTTTTTGGAATTTTCCGAAAATAATACAAAAATTAAAATTTTTTTTAAATACATTCTAAAGTCCCTAGCTATTCACAAAAAATATTAAAATTTTTACTCTGCTGCATAATTTGTCCAAATGACTGCAGGACCTATAGCCCACCCCCTGCGGACGCCCCTGCACCCCCTCCCCATGAAGGAATTAAATCAAAAATTAGGTGATATTTAAAATAAAAAAAGTCAATGGATCAAATTATGGGGTGGAGAAAAAATTCAAATTTAAAATGAGACCCCATATCCTGTGACGCCCTTGGATATTTGACTACCCATTAGTGTATAACATTTAAGATACTTTCAGATTTTGATTTGATAGATGACGCACTAGTTGTTATATTTTTCATTAAACCTGTCCGTTGGGAAGAATTGTCCCAGAATTGTCAAATTATCCACTGATTTTAGACCTTTTTTCTGTTTATTTTTTTAAAGTTGCGTGATACAATATAGGTAAAAACGTATAAAACGTAGATTGTAATAAAACAAATCCTCTCTAACTTAATAAGAAAAAATAACTTCGAATTGAATTGATTATAGAACAAATCAAACATACCTACATATATATGTCATAACTATGACCGATTGTTTTTTACAAGTTATTTACTGATATTCAATAGAAATAATTATATAATATGTTTATACGTATGTACATTTCATTAATTAAGTTTTATAATGTTGAATTTTATTACCATATAAAACCAATGAAAAACAAAATCATCATAAAAATCCTTTAACCAAATCCTGAATCATTATAAAAAATCATTACGTAAATGGATTTGTCAAAAAAAGAAAAAGAGGACTTCTTCATTTTGTTGAAGAACAATAAAGGGTTTTTTTTAAACATAAAAAAGTCACTTATTCACATAAATCTACATGAAAAAAATAACTTAAATGATAAACATCTGTTATGAAACACATCAAAGTTAACCAATGATATCTGTCCTTGAAGTCATCTGTTGAGTGTGTGTTTTATGTTCATAAACAAGTTGTTGTTGACTGACTGACGGATGGATGGATAGAAGGAAGGAGTTGATTTAAATGAAGGATTTATTTAAGCCTTTCAAGTCTTGCTTTGGTTGTGTTAGAGTATTTAATAATCATTCGTGCTAAGAAGATCATTTTCAAGGAACTGAAATCCTCACATTGGTTGAGACTTGAAGCTATATATTATGATACGTTTGTCCTTCAATCACTTCCAAACCAATGGGTGGATTTTGCTGAAATTTTTCAAATAGGTATTTAAGCCTCCAGAAACGGTTCTTGTAACAATTTTTTTAGGTTTCAAGGTCATGGAGGCCTTTAAATAGCATTTTATTGCACTTCAACTATACAACCTGTGTATTATGGATATTAGAAGGTTTCTTTGATGCTCAGGGAAGCGGCGGTTGAAGAATTTAACCTACTTCTGGTAACAACAGCTCATATACACAACCCGTGGGTGGGAATGTAGTTCTTGGTGCTTAGAAATGCTGCGGTACTGCAGTTTGAACTCCCCTGAGGCCCAGCACCTCATCTGTACAACCTCAGAGCCGAGGTGTATTTTGGAATATTAGGAGGTTTTCTTCATGCTCAGGGAAAAGTCTGCGAGACTGCGAGTTCGTGACCTTACTTTGAATAAGCTAACTGCTTCCTCATCGCGCGAAAAAAGAGTGCTTATATGGTTTAATGCCTATATATCAGTATACTCAAACTCATAAAACCAAAATGCGAATGATTCTTAAAATTTTACAGTGATTATTTTTTGTTTTATATTAAGCAAAAGAGTTCTTAATTAATTATAATTTCGCCGGGTAAACCAACACTCGTATATTACAATATATGTAAGTATGTAATCCCTGAAGCGAAATTGTCACGTTATTTAAAAGGATGAACATCCTACAACTCACATAGTTGAATCTTTGAAGAAAGAAATATTATAAAAAATTATATGGTTCAAAAAAGTATGCACAAAACTGTAAAAACTTGATGTATAAAGATAGTTTAATGGATTAACCTTGTCAAATTAATTATGAGCTAGCAATCAAACAATTGGGTGCACACAATCTTCTTCCAGATATATATTACATCGTTACATTTATTTTATTACACAGCCTCTCAACCGGAAAAAAACTAAAAGGTCCCAAAATCAGTTTGGTAGTTAACCAATGTTTCCCCAGATTGAAAACATTATTCAATAAAGGATAGGTTTTTTTTTAATTCAACCAATCAACCCTCAGAATACTGATCAGGAGAAAAGAAGCAGAAACATGGACAGCTGATAACAAACTAAACTGTTTATTTTTGTGTTAGCAAGATAACATTTATATGATCACGCAACCTTGCATCCAGAAACAGGGGGGAAGGACCGAACTCATCTAGTAGTTAGCCAAATAAGTCAATCATACCAAATGTTATTTAGGTCGTATGTATTCCTAGACTATCATTGTCATATTATTTCTCTACATTTTATAATATGAATGATATTATTGAAATTATAAATAAAAATGTATTCCTTACTGTATTAGGGGATCGTAAGAAAATAATTTAAGGGGGGAGGAGGCCTTTATTTTTGGATTTTTTAGTATTCAATGCAGGTTTAAGGTCTTTTTTTATTCTTCCAGCCACTTTTAAAGAGTTTTGACTCACATCATAAAATGTATCATAATTGAAAGAGACGCCATTTTGGGGGTTCAAAGATGATATTTTTAAATCATTTAATGAAGGATTTCAAATCGTTCTTGATTACACTTCATTAAATGGCTTTAAAAATAAAAAAAGACTTACTATATAGATTACTTGAATTAAATCAAAGTATCAAAATCTACTGAAAATCCCTGTAAAATGTATAAATTTGTACATTTATAAAAAAAAATTACCCATGAAAAAATAAAAATAAACTTAAAAGAAAAGTAGGCAATAGAGTGGTATATTTTTGATAGACAGTAAGGCTTAAGTTCTTTTATTGTGTTGGTCCTATTTGGATCTCCAATAGTTCACTATTTTCCTTAATATAATGAATGAAAAAAGGGTGTTCATTGTTATAAAATTTGATTGTGTACGCCTCAAAAATGGGCGACATCAACGATGATGACGTCACATGAAAATGCTCTATTATGGATTCTCTCATGGAAAAAGATTGAGACACATTTCCACCCCTCTCTCCAAGGTCACGGAGGGGTCTAACCTCACTACCATTTTTATGAATGTACATATATTTATATATTCAACAGATTAAAAGCTCATGACTGAAAAATTATCATCATATCATCGTCATCATCCTCAGAAAACAACAACAAGAACGCCATTAGGTTCAGTTGGGAAACTTGTACATACATAGAGGATAGATAAACCATGGATCACTTCCTCTCTGGGAATTAACACCTGTTAAGTGAGGATATGTGTAGTAGATATATGTACATAAATAGTCAGGACTTTCCGGTTATATACCTATATGTATGGTATACAGTGAAGACTACTTTGGAAATAACGAACTTATTCGTCCTTTTTCCCACAATAATATTATGACTCGAACTCCACATGACGCAGTTGCTGTTTGTTCTTTCATCTAGCTATTTAGCTAGAGGTTTTAGGGGTTATAATGTATATGTAACGTCAAGAGAAAATTCACAAACCTAAGATGCTTTACGATGGAGTGGAACAAGATAATCCAATTTTTTGAGTATATTTGTAATAATAAAAGGATATTGGAGGTCTCATTTTCCTGTTTTTCAACAAAAACACAAGATAAATTAGCAATTTTAAGCTGTGAACAATTATCACCAATCATTGAACAAAAGTTATATAATACATTAGCTGAACCGTGCCAGACTTCATACAAAGGCGGTGCCATTTAAAAAAAAATTACTTCATTTTCAGTTAGAACCAACCTTCAAAAGACAGCTGTCAAAATTAAATGATAATCAGTTCTTTAGTTTGTGAGTTATTGCGCAAAGTCGTACCCTACTTTTGGGATTTCCATAACAATGGATCAAAAACAATTCTGTGTTTTAATTTTACCCTGATTTTTGATGGGAAAAAAATACCTTTTTAAGCTAAGAAATGCCTTGAAAATTGTTATGTAGACTCTGCTCTATAATGTGAATAAAAAAAAGATAAAAAAGTAATTTTAAAAAAGGACAATTTTGAACGAAAAAAAACTTGTTTTCTTTATTAAACCCGGGAAATTTCAGACCATTTGCTATGTTGTGAGGAAGAATGTCGTATCTTTTGAAATATTTTGATTAATTTATATCAATCAAGGGCCTTCCTTTAGAATTCGTGTCCTTTCATTCACTGTCATTTATGAGATTGTTAATTCAATATATATAATAGTTAATTATAATTATTCTCTAAATAATAATTGGGAACCAGAAAAATACAAATTCAAATTTTTCCTTTCCCTTTTGGGAGTCGAGGTTGAGAGTGGATAGAAAAGCAAGATGCATTATGCAGATTGGATGAGCATGTGATTTAACTTAATACGGATGTGTCGTCGTCTCAGTTTGTACAAACAATATTTCTCCCTCTTTTTCTGTTTTGTTTTCTTTGAAAGAAAAGGAAGTATGTATTCTTCTTCTGAAAAAACGGATATAGATTAGAGGAATGGCTTCAGCAACAGGAGCTGGGGGTAAAGGGAAAAATGCTTTTCCAGCACCTGCTGATCACCTCGCCTCCTTCTTTTATTTTCTCGTTTAGTTATTAAATATGAGATTTTATTTTATTTAATAATGTGAAAGATTAATTCCTACATATTATTACATACTCCACACCAGACTCTAATGTTACAATAACAATAATAAAAAAATATAACAAAATAAAAGATAATCTCAGATCCATGCATGCCATTCTGTGTGATCATTCCACATGCAAGCAAGCTGGGCTAGAACAAGTGCTTTCAGTCCTTTTGAATGGTTTTAAAATCAAATGCGTAAATCCTGAGGAGTCGTCGTCTGAAGCCCCCTTCTCCTTCCCGTGTGAAATCGTAACAAAATACTTACTTACATAAAACATATTTATTTTTTTACCTATCAAAAGTCCTCCCCCCAAAAAAAAAAAAAAAAACAATAACAAAAAGATTAATTTCTTAATCCACTGAGGAAAAAAATGTATTTTTTTGCTCCAAATAGTAACTATGTTATCCGATAGTCACATAGACCCCCTTTAACTCAATAATGAGCATTCCTTAAATGGACAAAATTTCGGGGAATTTAAAAAAATAATTAAAATATTTTGTCAAAGAACCGTATTAGTGTACTATCAATACTAGGTACTAGCGTTGGGTTTCGGTTTGAAAATCTTAGACCGGTCTGAGATCGTTATGACTTTTAATGCACCAAACTAATTTGGAAGTTAAAGGTGTTGCAAAAGTCACATCTGTACAAATGCATAAATCCGGATAAGTGGAAAATTGATCCAAAGATCAAGACTCAAAAAATTGGAGCACGATTTGATAAGGAATTAATTTTTGTGTATGGTCTGGATCTAAATAAAATTTGATCTTGGATCGTGTATCAACACTAGTAGGTATTTAAAAGCAATGCTCCTAGGACATGAAAAAACGAGACAAAGGTAGAGAGAGAGATGAAGGGAGGGAGAGATGGTTATCAATGAAACTACATGTATATATAGTCAACCAACCATAGATACACATCCATGAGCCCACTTTCACGCATTCCAATGATGATCAAAAACTGGGTCAAAACATATAGAAGAACTTATGTATTACTGTTGAAAAGATTTGCACTTTGCATTACACAAGGAATAGGTTCATGGAAAAGACACTCTTTTTATTTTTCTCTTGTTTTTTTGACCAACTAAGGGCAATTTTTTTTTATTAGAATAGTTTTTAAATGAAAGAGATAATTGAGTTATAACAATCGTTTAAAGAATGGAGCGACGGAGCTCAATTTTCTCTGTAAAAATTATTTTCCAGAACTCAATGTTCCTAGGTCCTAGGCCACTCTTAAAGAAATGTTTAAATATTATGTGTGTATATGGATTTCAAAGACAGTTCCTCGGTAAAATATTTAATCAGTACAATGCGATCTGACCAATTAAAGACATTTCTTAAGGAATTAGCATATTTCAGAGGTGTCCATAGGATTCTAAACATATTATTATCATTATCATTGACTATTATAATAATTATGCTATTAAAACGAAGAAAAATTAAGGTTCAATGTGAGCAACATTTATTTGTAATAAATCAAATCAGTTTCATCAAAAAATCTTTTCTTTTCCGCTATAACTGTTTTATATAATTTTTTCATTCTAGCTATTATTAGACAGGTTTAAAATCATTCCATGCATTCTTCAAAATTTTCCACAACTAATCCTTACTTGTGAATCACTTTTTCCGAACTTTTCTGCATAGGTGTTATCACAATAGCTCTATTGGGTTCAAATCAGGAGATTGAGCTGGGCATTGCATAATAGATAAGATATGAAAGGCTTCTTTCTTTTCCAAGAAGTTTTTGCAGAGCTTGGATATAAGTTTTGAGTCGTTGTCTTGTTGAAAAACAAGTTGTGGAAAATTTTCCAGAATGCATGGAATGATATCACAATGTATATATGTACATTAAGGTGTCCTAAGACATAAATGTATACTTTTTTTTTCCGCCAAAATTTGAAATCCATACCTTCCATTTTTTTTTATCTCAGCTACTCAAATGTAAATAAAAATCTCTAAGACAAGAATAACAGGTCCCAACGAGAGCTTCAAGTAAATTCAATGACTTGATCGCTGGGTTGACCTGGAAAATTACATTCAAATGAATATTACACAAAATGTAACTATAATAAATGTATTTTAACTTGTTTGACTATTAGTAAATGGATGTATGTCTATTGTGTAAAACTTTTGGCTGGAAGTATTTCCAAGTAAAACGTGTTTCAACTTTCTCCGGTCTACCCTACTTTATATAGAGTGATGCTGTTGAATGTATCTTTCATAATTGATAAATAATAGTGTTTTTATTCATCATAATAGTAGTCCAATAAGTCATAGTTTATTTTGAAGACAGTACGGTTTTAAATATTACAATTCAAATTAGAGAAATGTTGTAACCTTGATTGATTTTAACTTCATAGGCAATTATAGACTAGGAGCTCCAAGATAATATACAATGTATTTGAATTTTGTTCTGATTTATATCTAAACAAGTGTTTCCATTAATTTCATATGAATTGGAGTACGGTAACTGGAGGTTAAACATGGGTTAACTGGTTTAATGAAAAAGTACTCTACAACGTCTGGAAATTTGTAATTTGTAACTCAAATACAAATGTGTTCTTCCCGATCAACAAATATGAATGTTCAATTAAGTAGTTTGAAAAAAAGTTTTTTTAATTGTTGATACGAAACATCAAATAATGAGTTCGAAACTTTCTTCTAATGGACAAGTTTTTCAAGTTTTATTTCATAACATTCGTGGAGTGACTATTTCTTTGAATCAAAGCACTAATTTGACAGTTCGTGAGTGTCTTATCTTCTGGGGGAAATCAAAAATATCAACCAAATCTTTCTGCTATTGTGTGAAAAAACATGTTCAATTGTATAAATCTTGGAAATGTGCACACTAAAATTGAAAGAAATTAAAAGACATCTTTGATCTGCGATGGTACGAGTTCATTAATAGTTTGGATAATTTATTTGACATAGGATATATCGATACATAACAATTCATAAAAATGGAACAAGATGAGTTGTTCTTGCAACAACAATAAAAACTAGGTCGACCTGGTGGAAGTAAAAAAATTTGAATTTTTTTTTCAAAACTATATTTTTTTTGGAAAGAAACTCAATTATTTTGGAAAAAAATTTCAAATATTAAAAGTTTTTTTTTTTTTTTTTTTTTTTTTCTTAGCTATTCTAAAAAAATAAACTTTTTTGAAAAAAAATCAAATATTGACAGTTATTGACAAAAAAAAAAAAATTTTGAATATACACACAGCTATGTACAAAAAATTAAACTTTTTGGAAAAAAAATTAAATTTCAAATATTTAATTCTCTAGTAAAAAGTAAAAATTCCTTTTTTTTGGGGGGGGGGTGCTACAACACCTCCAGCCCTACCCCTACGGATGTCCTTGTTAATCAATCCACACTCAATTAATTTAAAAAAAAGAAATCATTATAGCCTTGCTTTTGTGTTGACAGCCACATATCTAAAAGTCAAATTTTCTTTTTCTCATCTCCCAACTCTTTTCTAGCACTATTATCCCTAGAAAATTTATAAATAAGGCTGCTGGAAATAATATGTAATCCACACTTAATTTTTAAATAAGAAATCATTCCAGCTTATTTTTGTGTCGACAGTACACATATTTACCAATCACGTGGTCATTTACATGTACATATTATTATGGTGGCCATACATAAGGTGTGTCGATAAGAAACTTGAAACGCAGTATGGTTAACGTTAGCTGACAACTTTTTGGAAGAAGTCACAACGTACCCAAGTTTAATGTTACTGACTAGTGTTATTCCAAGAACTATGTCTTCTTCTAGAGGTACTAGACGTATTTGTGCTGTGGCAACCTGGAGAAATCCATCAGATGTCCACTATTTTTGTATATTTATTTGAAAATTTATGTTCTGACCTATTTTTCATTAAAAAACAACTTTTAATTTTTTTTTTTTTAATAATTTTAGTGCCGTTATCTTCTGAGGGTAAAAGTTTTTTATACTGATGGTATTATCGGATGAGATAAAAAAAATACTATATTATGTATCCATTCAATTTGTTTTATCGAATTTCCTCTTAATTTGCCTCCTCTATGACGTCATCAAAATAGCCTATAAACAAAAGCAAAGAAGTCTTTTATCGACACACCTTATATATATATTCACCTTGCATATTATGAAGATAAATATTATATAAAATTCCATAGATGTATATATTTGTTCAACCAATGGAACCCCTGAGGATTCCCCTCTTCCCTCTGAATTTCCAACGCATATCAATAGGAATCAACAAGTGTTTGGTGAACAATTTTTGTATGAATAAATCATTGTGTAAACGAATTGATCTGATATTATATGAATATTTCTAATCAGGACAGGTTACGTAGTAGCAACAACATGTTTAGAATGCTTTATTTTGTCTCTCACAATGATTCCAGACTTTGACTCCCCATTCTGTCATTTGTTTTTTTCTAATCAAAAAAATGTCAAAGGATCTTTTGCGATCTCATATCAATGTGGTTATTTTAAAACTATATAATAGTACCTACATCCAAACAATTTGAAACCAAATTTAATAAAATGAGTAATACCGAATTTATGTTTTTAAATTTATAAATACTTCATCCGGGCTAAATTAAAGTTGAAATTAAATTTTAAAAATTCAAAAAGTCCTTAGTTATTCTCAGAAAATTAATTTTTTTGTAAAAAAATTTAAAAAATTAAATTTTATCGAAAAGAAAATCATGTAAAAAGGAAAAATTCTTATTTTTAGGGGGAAGGCAACAGCCCACCTTCTGCGGACTTTACATCGTATATATTGCCCATTGACATAAAATCAAGCTGGAATGATTTTTCTCAAAATTGAGTGGGGATTTTATTTGTATTTTTATACCAATTATCATTCATATCTATTAACAAATTATTCTACTTAAGTTTTTAGATGCGTCGTAAATTGCACTCTTAAAGTACACATAATGCAATATAATATCATTTTATTTAAAATTTGTATTGCCAGATCACGAGATATGCCCAAATTCGATTTTTGTATAAATAACACGGTGTCACCTCACTAAAACAAAAATATACATTTATTTGTCAGCTGTTGATGTGAGTGCTTCTTTTCTAGTAAATAAACATTTGAATGTTGATTGGTTAAATTAAAATTAGCCCTTGAGCCCCCTATTTTTAAGAAGGTGTGAAGAATTTCATACATCAACTGAATACTATTTTCATAGTTGGCACTAAATATCAAATAATTTTGGGCCTTTTCCTCCTTGTTTCTTATGGGGTGAGAGGTTGCGTGGTACACTGAAGGTAATGACATGATACATTTGTTAACAAGCAACAAGTTTCCCCTCACCCAACCTATTTAATTGTCTACCAACATACACAATATTGTTTATGCATAATATATTTACTCTTGGCTAATTACAATCATTGACAAATTAATCATGGACATTAATTAAATTTTCGTTAACTATGATTGATGATGGCCCATGGGTGATTACTAATGATATGTACATATTATGTATGTGTTTATTAGAGGGCATTTAACTAGTTAAATGAGTCATTCATCGAGGTTTAATATGAGTTCATTTGCGTATGTATAACCAGAGGCCTCTTTCTCTACCTTGTGTTTTAGTGAGATTGTCATATGTAATGTAATGAAATGCCAGTACTAGTTAGGAGACAAATCACACACACAAAGGTGCAATTAACGAAGAAGAAAGGACAACACCTGTCCACCGAAATATCTGACTGTACATTTATGTAGTGGTAGTAGTTTGTATGTATGTAGAATAATCAACAGGAAACATGGATCCTCTCACAATGATTTAAAATCTATGTATGTATCACAATATGAGATAATATCAATGTATTCAGTATGAATGACTGACATAGGTATTGTATGTACAATACATTAATAAATACATTCACTCATATCCAGCACTCTCTGTACAGAAAGAGAGATACGATTGAGTAAAATCAATCTATACATAAATTATCTTTTGATGTAAATCTATCTATTGATGTATTGTAGATAGTATGTAATATGTACATAATGGCTCTGTTGGGAAAAATACCTACATGGCCTAGATTAACCTATTTGAATAATTATGTAGTATCGCTATTCCTCCTTATCATCAGTATCATTTTAGGAAAGTTCACTTCCTTGATCAAAGGATGATGCAATCAGTACAAGTTCATTCAGCATTCACAAACTTTTGCAACATCAATATTTAGGTAGCACAAAATAAACTATGTGTGCCTATATAATTTGCAGGGGTTGGAAAAGTTCAAGTCGAGTCTTTGAATGTTTTTATTGAGTCCAGTTACAGTTCTAAGATTTTGCATAGGCACGTCCTTACCTTTATTACAATCTTGCAACATTTCCTCCGTAAAAATACCAAAAAAAAAGCCCTGAAATCATCTGGTAGTTAGCCAAATAAGTAAATCATACCAACTACTATTTCTCTTGTAAGCACTCCTTGACTATCGTTGCCATATTATTCATCCACAATTTTTAAAATGAATTGCATATTTATATTTCATAGTATTATAGTAATATTTTATTACAAGCATAGCTATACATTTGTATGGGCAAAAATTCTTCATATCAATAATATTGAGTATTGTTGGATCGGTCTGAAAAGACTACAGTCCTGTCCTAATAAAATGTGTTACTACGGTTCTTTTCCGTCTTTTATAGTAACTACAACAGCCGAAATGGTACGTCCATTCAGCAGTTTCGCATAAATTCATTTAAGAGACAAGATACCTGAAGTTTAAATTAGAAAGGGAGTGGCTAGAACTTATTATTAAACGTTATAACTATCACTTATTATTTTCTTCGTTTATTAATAATATTTTTCAATCCTAGCTATTACTGTGGATTAGCTATAAAGATAGTTAGGACCGTAGGACTGTGCTTAGGACGGTTGAATAGTAAAGAAGGTTGGAACGACGAAAAAAGGAAGAAGATTGATAGGGGGTGAGGGGAAAGACTGATTATTCAATCAGTTCTAGGACCGATCCAACGCTAGCGGAAAGGGATCAACAAGAAATTGTATTACTTTCGTTG
This sequence comes from Lepeophtheirus salmonis, assembly GCF_016086655.4. Classification (NCBI taxonomy): domain Eukaryota; kingdom Metazoa; phylum Arthropoda; class Copepoda; order Siphonostomatoida; family Caligidae; genus Lepeophtheirus; species Lepeophtheirus salmonis. The sequence goes on along the minus strand of NC_052138.2, from coordinate 13,953,853 downwards.
TGGACACAAAGCATAAGGTTATTCTAACTAATTCGTTAATTCATCAAAAAGAATAAATTATGGAATAACCATAACTTTTTGAGTGAGATGAGTGAATCGACAGCTGACAACCAAATACAGTGGGTATTTTTCATAGAGATAAAAAATATAGAGTGCTTACTTGAGGAAAAAATTGAAGGGAGAGACAGCTGATGAATACAAACACCAAAAGAATCAAAACATTCAAATCAAATAGCCGTTTCCTTTTACTTAATTTTTAACTTGTGATTTTAGGGGCCTAATGGATAAGAAGGGTACTCAATTTAGTTCAAATTTTCCTTTTTCTCCTATCAAAATGGCAAGTATAAATATGAAATCTGTCAATGCGAAATAGTTCATTGTTATTGTTATAATAATTCATCAATCTCAATTTTAACTCTTAGGAAGGAGTATGATCTCTTAAAGGAACCTCCACGATTGGTGTTTAGATTCACCTTGATTCGCATGAAGCCTATAACAACCTTATGAAAAACATGTTCATAATGTATTTTTTCTTATAAATTCCTAATATTCTCGTTTGTTCTCGTAAATACTTATTTTAATAAAAAAATGTTTTAGACTATCGAAGATAAATAAAAATGTAAACAATGAAGTATCATTTATTCTGCAAAATATTAAATAATAATAAAATTAAGTTTTTCAACCAATTATTGATATTTTTCAAATTATTGATACTTAAACTGAATAACTATCAAATATAACTGCTATCTTGATTTCAGGATGTCTCTTTTTGTTCTATTTTTTCATCACCCTTAAGGATTCCATAGTACATAGTACTAGTTGGCCTTTTTTCAATCATGCCATCAGAATTCCTTTTTTTTAGTACTATCTTCTTCGTAAGTTCTTTGCTTTAAGATTCGTCGAAGGGGCTCCATTTTAAGTGCATTGGAAAGTCGAAAAAAGGTGGCACTGCTCCATTAACAACTAACAAGAGTGCACTTAACTTTATGTATGCTTAATGATGTCAGTTGAAGTACTTAAAACATATCCTTTGCCATTTGGTTTGTTTCAAATATTGGCGACGGCTTTAGAAGCGCTGGATTCTTAGGATATTGAAAATAGATGGTTATAATATATATGGAATATTAAATTAAGTAACTACTAACAAGGATGCTAAAACATATGATTGTTTTATAAAATTATGAAAATACTTATGGAAAAAAGCTTATTTTCACATAATTGTGTTTAAGTGCACATTTCTTCCACAATTTACTATCAAGATTGTGCTCTAGGGATCTAGAAAAAGCCAGTGTTCTTGAAGAACAATTGAATGCAATGTAAACAGGGATTGAACTCTACGAATAAAGAAATAAGAATTCATCAAGTTCCAATTATATCCACTACGATAAACTTTGAATTTAATTTATCACTAATTATTAATTTATTAAGATTTTAAGAAATATTATTGATAACTGAAAGGCTAATGTTGACAATTGACCAATTTTTTCAGTTTCACATTGTATACCGATTTTGATTTGGTTTCAATTTATGGACCGATTTTTTTCGGTTTCATATATTATGAGAGGCCCATTGTTTTTTTTTTATAGATCAATTATGATTCATTTTTGTTTTAAATCTCTCAAGTACACGATAAGTTCTAAAACAAATAATGTATACATATAAGGAGACGGCAGAATCAAGATTAATTCGAGCTATATCTGTTTAAACTTCGTATAACGCCATTGTACTTGAAAAACATATGATGTCATGTTATAAACAATTTATCTGTAAAATCGGTGTAGACCAATTTTTTTGGGACCTAACTAGACCAAATTTTCCTTTGGACCGATGGAGACCAAATTTTTATACGAGACCGGTACAGACCGAGCCTTTTTTCTTTTTTTTTGAACGAATTAGTTCGGTCCAAGAAAAAATTTAATGGTTTCAGTCCGGTTTAGAATTTCCAGGCCGAAACCCAACACTAGTAGCAATACTTTAGGATAATATGTTCTAGCCACACATTTTTTACTTGAAACTTCAGCTATCTCGGCTCTTTGAAAGAGGTTATGATAAAAGACTGGCAAAATTAATCAGGACCGGAATTATAGGACTGCAACCTTTTTTGTTTTTTCAGACTGATCCAACACTAGTCCATGGTTTTAAGGTTGTTTTATCTTCTTTTGAGTAGAGTACAAACTAAACTTTGAGTCCAAGTCAAGTCGGACGTCTTTGATTGTGAGATCACATCAAGTTGTAAGTCTTCAAAATATGGACTCCAAGTCACAAACTTGGACTATAATTTCTACATCATATTTAGAAATATCAATCTTTATTAAATAAATATAAAATCCTTCCTGGATTAACTGTTTAAGGAATTAGGTCTGACCAAAATTCAATAATAAGTGGTAAACATAGAAATACAATGTAGACTTTGAATGTAAAAAACGTTACTTCTAAGGCCTAAAATTTTAAATACAAAGCATAATCGAAAAGCTCAAATCCTAAACTATCATAACTGCACACAGACTAATAATATTTTGCGAAGAAATGACCTGTAAAACATCATATGATTCTTTTTTTATGAAGGATAAGAAGGCAAGGAAGCAAATCATTTTTTCTCAATTTATTCTTTTTTATCCAAGGCTACTTTTATATTGACGTGTTGCATATGTACAATTTGCGCTTATTTTTAATATAGATAATTGTAATGATCATGTTGTATTTGTAACCGATCAGTAAAATTCCTCATGAGGTAGATGTACCCTAGGGTCAAAATGTCAAATTATATACCTTGACCATCTCTGTGGAAGAATGTAAATATGTGGGTAAAAAACAGCCTTTGTCGTGGTTTAAGGTTATTTTTTATATGTATATAAAATAAAAACATATGTTTCTATCTATATAATTAAGCTTTGATCGATTCCATATAATAGGACTTTGTGGCGAGGGTTTGACTGCTGAACAAGATGCTATCAGACTTGGAATATAAGGGATGCACCGTTACGTAGTTTAAGAGGTAATATACATAATTCAATCATTACTCACGTATCAATAGTAAAATCAATTGCAGAAATCTACAAATTAATCCAAAATTGTGTCATTACTAGGGATTCTCATTTCCCGGGCAATAGTCTTTGAGTAAGTAATCTCGTTAGTAAATAATAGATACAGCAGGGAGGGGTCGTGGATATCTTCTGCTCTTTTGAGAAGTCCCTTAGGTGGGATATTCCTACCTGATGTTCTCTCAGTGATATGAAGGTTCGGAAAAGTGTTGTTTATTATGGAGGCAAAACAGCAACTTCAGGTAAGCTAATAAATAAAATGGCCTTCGAACAATACAAGTTAGCTTTTGGGAGTTATGTACCAGTTCCAAGGCCTACATTCTCAAGAAGTATTCGATTGTTATTTGTTAGTAAGTGGGGCCTGAGAAAATCCTGTCAACCCCCGGGATGGGAGCCTTTTGTTAAATACATGGAGAGATGGGCAATAAATTACTCTGTAAAGAAAAGCATAAGCATTATAAAAAATTTCTTACTATTATCATCCGAAAAATGGCCAAAGTATAGAATACTATCTGGTACTCTAGAAGTAAGAGCAATTTTTTTTACAGAGATAAAAGAATATGCAGTTTTCTATTTTAATGACAGACGCTCCTTCCAATTTATAAGACCATCGGCAAACTTGATGTGAAAAAATAAATTATTCTGAGAAAATATGAGATAAAAATTTTTTAAGTATATTTTTTAATGCTGTGGAGCAAAAAAAAAAAATTATACAAAATTCAAAAAACTAAACAAAAAAAAATATATATATATAATCCCGCAGACTGATATGGGTTAAATTAATGTTAATACAAGTTCTTTTGGGGTAATGCTAGAAATGTTACCCGGCCCCTGCCTTAAGAGAACAATTTTCTCCTCTTTAAGAATGAATATTTAAAAAAGAAATAGTCATTTAAAAATGTTTATTTTTCTACAATCATTATGTATTCATATTAATAAGTCTCAATGCCATTAAAAATATATTAGTTATAATTCGCGTATAGCAGTAAATTGACTTGTTGATTATATAGACTGTTGAATTACACTTATTACTACGATTCAAATAAGTTAAGCTAATTTTTAAATTATTCTGTTTAACATAAATTACGGGGGGGGAGGATTTAAATGACAGAGTTTTAGTAATTATTTTAAAAATATGATTTTTGACTAATTATTTTGTTAGCAAAGCGAGTAACGAGTATAGCTCGTAATATCTCGAGTGTGCCTTTTTAGAAACTCGAAAAAGCTTGAAGAGCAAAACTCAGCATGTAGCACATCACTAATAAATACTATAAAATTGAAGTATTTCTTTTTTTATATATTTAAGAAGAAAAATACATTTTAGGACAGTCTTACCTATAATACATTCACAACTCACATTTTATCATTATCACAAATAGTGTGCCTTTTGGTTTTTTTAGAGGCATACGGAGCTTGCTTTTTAGATTCCATCACCCGGTACGAACTACAACAAAAATTTACAGAGTAACTTATGAAATAGCTAGTTTTTGTGGGAGTCGGGCCCATATAATTGTAAAATACACAACCCGAGCCTGGAGCTAAAAGTCAACACGGTAAGTAAATATTTATTCATGTGACGCTTATATTATGGCTTAATTAAAAGCAGGATTTTTATTTGCTGTAGCTGTAAAACCCTGAGAACTCCCGGAAAAACGAGATCCCTTGAAAGAAACTATTTACATTGTATAATGACCCAGAGTAAAACATGCTTACAACTCCCAAATTAAATGTCATTAGCCTATTAGATAAATAAATTAGGCGTAATGGCAAACAGACTATGTATAGGTACATAATTCAGATCATGAGTAAATTACTATGACAACAATGAAAACATTTCCATGGCTATAGAACAAAAAACAAAAACAAAAAACTGATGATCTGTATCATATCAAAATCTACCACAACTTGATTTTTTTGTTTGACTTGGATATGTGCATATGCATGTAAATATATGATACATACAAAAAGTTTGGAAAGTTCTGTTACAAACCATTGTTTGGAAAAATGTATAGATTTGAGAGTAATCAAGATAAAGAAAGTTGTTGTAAATAAGTATTTATTTCAGCAATGAACTAAAATGGGCTCTCAGTAGAGCGCAAAACCTCCGCCTACAACAAAATTGAGATATGTATCTCATTTTCCCCCCAAAGTAATGGTCGATTATGCATTTTTTACATTATGTATTACTTTGACCTTTACCTCTCAAAATTGAATGGTCTCTTACTGTAATCATATATAATATTCGTACTAAGTTTGATCAAATGGATTTGTACCTTTTTGGCGTAATCCTGGTGACTAACAAAGAAACAAACTAACCAACAAACAAGCAGAGTCAAAAACCTCAGTGTAACTTCGCTGATGGTGGTAGAAACTAAACCCAACGTAATACTATAACCGGGATTAGAGAGAGAATGTGTAGAAAATGAGGGTCGTTTATGCATTCCGTTTATTTTAGAACGCCTGAACAGAAAAACTATTAGACCCACTTTTATTTCGGCATTTCTTCATGCCTTTTTTATTGTTCACCATATACATCTTTTATCTACAGGAACAAGGGTAAAACTAAGTGACAAAGTGACGACATAAGATAATTTTTCCACCAATTTAGTTGTCTATGATAATATTTTTTTTTTTCACTAGAGGACGATGAAAGTGCCCTGATTATTATGTAAATTACTAACAACGCAACCTTCATCAATGCACCTTGTGAATTGATAAAGAGAAGAAAAAATGAATACGTCACGCGGAAAACGTGACGTCATTTGTGATTTGTTCCAGATAAAGTTATATAGTTCTTCCTCCCCTCCTTGATATTCAAAGTCAATAAACACTTTTTTTAATACCTTATGTTTTTACCATGGCTTAAGTATATTCCAGCGTCAGGTTCATTTTTTTCTTCGATATCTTGACAACCTTCTAGGTATTCCCTATGGTATTGTCGTTTTCACACCGTTTCCTCGATCCCTTTGTGATTCAAAATTGATTCCCTTATTCTCATTTCAAGATTTCCTTAATGGGCCGTCAAGTTTCTTCTGTAAAATCAACGTTCCTATTGCATTTGTACTTTGTTGAGAAGTAACAGATATCCGTTCTGCTTCGAACAGTTGACGCAAAGGATTTAATTCCGGTATGACTGCCAAGATTTGTATAGCCGACAGAACAACATTTTTATTTTCTTCCAAAAAATTTAGGCTAGTTCAAATCATTTCCCAGTACAACCTCGTAGTATTGAAACAATTGGTCTACTCTCTCTCTCTCTGCTTTCAACTTTTGTAATTCTTGTAAATCCTTTCCATCTAGCCATCAAATTATTCCAGCCTTCTTTTGTCCTTTCAAAATAAATCTTGGGTATCTTACAAGGCGGTAGATTAAGCTTACGACCCAGTTCTATGTCTCGTGATTTTGGCTAACGATGGCTCAAACATATGAGTATTGAATAGCGCAATCGCTGGTACCTCTGAGTCGCTCTCGATAGCTTCTGGGAACGGGCTATCAAAAAACTGTTGGTTCTTTAGGCGTTATATTGAATCTGTTATGGTCCACAAGCATAAGAACTCGATTAATTAAATGTAATCATGTATAAAAATCCTCTTGAACAAGGAATATATTTTAAGATGATTACATGCTAAATGAGATTTACAATTAAACATTACTTGCCATTGATTAAATAATCATTCCACTTACTAATAATAAAATATATAATTATGAAACAAAGCCTATACATGGAGTATCTTTTTAAAGACAGAACTTACCTTCCATCAGGATCCTTCTTTCGGTTCTGAATCCAATCAACCTCAAAGGGACATCTCGCTGCAAAAAAGTTTTTTTGTTGCCAACTAAATTAGAACAAAAAACGAGCACGTGGTTGTCGTTTTGTTGAATGAAGGAATGAACAGAAAGAAATTAACGATTGAGCACCTGAACAGAAATTTTTCATAAATTAATGGATGAACCGGAAAAGTTGAGCAATTCGAAACCTGGTTATAACTAACCTTTTTTTTTTTTCAAACAAAATTTATTAACAATTTTTCAAATATCTCGAGTAGATATACACTGACACCTAAATTGCAGCCGATTTCTTATTTGATTCCGATACCGACTTTAAGACATTTCCAATACTGATATCGATTCCTGATGAATTATTAAAGGATAACAAAAAATAAATAATATAATATATACATTTTTTTTATGATAAACTTTTTATGGACTTGACAATAAAATAAATTAATTAATCATAAATATTGTTTGCAGTTCTAAATAATATTTCACTTTCAATCAAAGAGAATGGACTTCATATATATTTATTAATTAGTGAAAATAAAATGTATAGTTCTTTCATGTGAGTTTTCCACCATTAAATAGGATTGGTGTTTGTATCTTGTAAATTATAACAAAGTAAGATATCAATTCATTATACTAGTCCACAAAATTTCATCTTGTTTTAGAAATAAAATTGAGGTTATGTGTTAAAAAACATTGAAGGACATTTATATCCCAAAATTTCTGCCTTTGTGTCACACAAAAATGAAAATATTTTATTATAGCATCAATATTACATAATTTAGTATTATTTTTTGCCTTGAAATATCTTAGAAAAAGTAAAATAAAGTTTGTTGATACATATTCCCATATTCAAAAAACATTTTGATTATTTTTGTATACTTTTCTGAATCTGTAAAAATACCTTGTAATTTGCCTATACCTTATGTAATGTATCCGCTTTCAGAATTGATGGGGAGCTCCAGGTGGTGGGGGAAGCTGCTGGAGACCCTCCGAACGTACTCGACCCTCATGGAGGCCCAGGCCTCATCAGAGTGTGAAAGACTTTTTGACTTTGTGTAGAGGTTGCAATTGAGTCAAGAGGAGGTAATTTTGAATTTTATGGAACGAAAATCTGTTTTTTCACTATTCAATCAATTTCAAGGTGCTAACTTTAATCACCTTTGAGCTGAATGTTTCTTAATGTTGTCCGCTATGATGCATTTTTCTTCCACACCTATGCATGCACATAAATGAATGTTTCTCTCACATTTCTGTCTTTCCTTCCCTGTCTACATGAGAATGAATGTTATCCCTTAATGTCAAGGTGTCAATTTTATCCTTCATTCTTTTTCCTATACACTATTTTCAACTTTTGAATTGTTCCAAAAGACCAAACCTTTTTAAAAAGATCACCTACTCGAAGCTATCCTTTTTCATTTTCCCTTTTCTGTCCACTTAATAAAGATTTGAATGTCTTCATGGGTACAAACTTAACTCTCATTGAGATACGGTATCAAAGGGTTGAGAGACTCTCGATCCTTTGATACAGTATACGCAACTACCTATTTCTAATAATATCACACAACCTTAAAGCGTTGAACCTTGAAGTATAACTACATTCACACAATGTATTACCCAATCATTTTATCCAAGTGTTAATTCAAATAAATTAGTAAGCATACAAAAATAATTTTGAATTCTATTTTAGGGTATTTTTAACTTAACGGAATATCAATATAAAGTTAATTTATTTGTTGAAAACTTTCTCTCTTCAATTAAGTATATTTAAAAAATATTAATTTAATAACTATTTTGTCTATGACTCATATCTTGATTTAAATAAATTACATCTAATGTTTGCTATATTCACAGCTGGAAATATGTTCAATTCATGTATGACTGTGTGTGTCTGTGATTGTTCAACAACAATCTCATTCTAAATACTTGCCATACATTTTACATAGTAGATCATAATTGATTACATTCCGAATAAATACCCTATTCCACAATCAATTTCAATTGTATCTACAGTGATATTTCTTTAATTTAAAATAGAATCCCTTCAAGGCTCAAGGCCAAATTATGTACTATTTAACAAAATATCTAAGTATATACGCTACTAAGAGATCCTATCAAATGTTTTATTCATCCCTCAGAGGACAAATGAAGGTTTCTTTAATATTAGACTGACTCGTTCTGATCCAATAGACAAGTACGTACTTATTTTTACATAGATGATCCATTAAACCTCTTGCATGAAACTGTCATGATCAATCATACAAATAGATATGGATGATTCCTATCCTTCAAATATCAATATTTTAATGTGAAGTAGGAACTCTCGTCAATTTGTAGCCCTATGATTCTTGAATACATAAGGGATTAAGTTTGAAATCAAAAGGTAATGTAACTTTAGTCGATAATATGATTCATTGGAATCCGATATTATATATGTATAAATAATATATTATATCAAAATGAATCAATATCATCTAATCTATGTACGTATATCAAAGTTGGACTCATGCTGCATCACACGCGACTAAAATATATCCCCTTCATGTATGTACTACTCTAATCCACACAAAAAAAAGTAGGTTGACATATTTTCCAGTCGTTAAACATCATACAAAAAACTACATAATATTGTTCCAAAATGACGGATGCCATTTTCCAATATACCTAGCAAATTTATCATTTCTATGTAATAGTAATTATATTCTAGAATATATTAGGGTAATTAAAAATAGATTATCTATCTCTTTACATATTTTAAATAACATAATTACGTGTATATTATAAAATAATATTGCGTCAATTTTAGTGGATACTTTATTTTTAATTATATATAAATGACGCAACATGATCTTTGAATCACACGCGCAACCTTTACCTATTAAAACTAATATTTTCTCTTCGGAATCATATTGAATAATCACGCAACCTCTTTACTTATAAACTTCGGCATGAATTTGTTGATAAATAAATAAATACTATTAAGTAAATTGACATTTGAACAATTTTATGGGTATTCTCATAAACCCATGGATCAAATGCCCTACATTTATCTATTTGGATAAAAATGTATATTTTTCAAATACTTTGGAGTGGTATTACCGTAAAACACTTTCTGAATATTATATTATATTATATTTGTGAAATTAAAATGGATCATATTACTACTTTTTAATTTTTTTAATTGATATCAGGAAAATTAATTTTACAGAAAAAGTACATTAATAGTAAAACATACATTGAATACTTTTTTGGGAAAAACATTTCATTTTGTTAAATTTAGATATATTTATATATTTGGAAATAATGGATCAAACCATATACATTTTTAAGGATTGTCTAATGTTATTTTATACTCCCTCATGAACAGGTTATGTATTATATATTTAGTGAACAAGTTGCGACCAAATAATGAGATGAATAACTTTAAATGAAAGATTTAGGGTACTTGAGATGAGGATAATGCAATGCTGGAATATTACATGGATGCCAATTCTGACTATTTGAATACAAATTACTGCAATATGAGTATTCTTTGGCACATTATAAAGTTCAAATGCTCATAAATACATAATAACCATGTACTTTTAATAGATCAGAACAAAATAATAGTGTCAAATAGTAATTGGTGATTAGATTAACCAATGTTCAAATTAAGTAATGCATTTTTAGACAAACATTTTGCAATATATAGACCAAATATAAAATTTATATTTAATAGGTATGATTAGGAGTGAAATTTATCCGATTATAACATGTAATAACTTAATTTTAATTTATGTTTTTTTTTTTTTTAATTTTATTGCCATATAGGAATTTTAAAAAAGAAGATTATTGTCAAATTTACTGAGAAATTTACAATTTTACCTTTCTTTTCTCATATTTACAAAAAAAAAAAAAAAATCACAGTGCACACTGCACGTTGTTACTTTTATTTTATCACGCAACCTTTCAACAAAAAAGCCAAAATCATTGGGTAGTTATCTAATGCTTCACAAATATAGAATTACAGGGGCGTCCGCAGAGAGGTGACTTTTTTTTTTATGAATTGTTGTGGATTTTTGAAATTTTTTCCGAAAAAACTAATTTTTTGTGAAAAGCTGTGAATTTTAGAATATTTTTGTGAATGGTTATGGATTTCTTAAATTTTTTTCCAACCAAATCTAATATTTGACATTTAATTTTTTGAATTTTCTTGTAACAGCTACAAATTCTTGAAATTTTTTGTGAATACCTAGGAATTTTTTAATTAATTTTCTAAAAATTGAACATTTGTAATTATTTTCCAAAAAATTTAATATTTTAATTTTTATTTTTTTTTCCCAAAAATTTAAAAAAATTCAAAAACCAAGCCCCCTCTACCCCCCAAAAAAAAAAAAATATATATATATATATAATCCTACAGACCTATAAGCCTTAAGCACGATTGGGCCCCCTGATGAATTATCACACATAGGCAACCCAAACTTAATATGTATTTTATTTTACACTTAACTAAAAATATTTTCGAAAACCTCATTACCTTCACTCTCCCACACAAATTTTTATTTATTATCTGTTCAAATAACATTTATTTTGTACTTTATACCATAAGCCGAATTTCTGGCACAGAGAAAAATAAGAATTTCTTTCATCTGTCTCCCAGTTATGTTTAATAACCCACCTTGATTTATATGTCAGACCTCACCATATAACTGAATTATTATTCAACAGTTGTTTGGAATTGTTCATGGTTTAAAATTAGGTAATTCACGTCAACCAATCAAGTTCAGAACACTAATTAGGAGAAAAAAAGCAGAAATATTGACAACTGCTATCAAAATTGTTAAATGTATATTTTTTGTGAACGATCTTCCTTCTATTTCGTAACCTTTCCTTCAAGAAAGAAAAATAAAGATGTAGCAAATTATTTGGTACACTTTAGTCAATTAGGTACGTTATTCTTCCTAAGAGTTGGATTATTTTTTGTTCACAGATTAACAAGTTTTAATTCGACCTGATTAGATCAAATATTAAAACACCAACAAGGAAGTTAGAGCAGGAATCGCATTGTTCCTTGTTTCCTCTATAGTATATCCCAACCTTTCTTTCAAAAATAATCAGAAGTAGGTTTTTTTATACAGCAATTATTCAATTCTATCCAACTATGGAATTATTATTACAAGAGCCAATTCAAATACAACCAATTAACGTACAGAACAATTAACACAACAAATTATGTGCTATAATGTAATACTATTGTCATTAGAATTTAGTTGAAGTTTAATGTCCCTTTATTTATACAAAAAAAAGTCATAATTAGTATTAGTGTTAGCTTCTTCCATTTTCAACTCGAACATATATTTTTTTATTAGGACTTCCTCTTTCTACATAGTGAATTAATGGCCTTGATTCAATTTTGCATTAAATTTTAGAAAAAAAGATGATCTTGTTCCATTTATCTATTTCTACTAATCGATAAAAAAATTAGTCTTGCAATAAATAAAATATTTTGGGAAGAGTAAAACAGACCTTAAAGAGTTATGCGCAAGTTTCTTGGGGTCGCTTTCAAAGAAGATCTCTTTAATGGGCATATTTAATCAACCACACACATTAATATGGAAACTAGTGCTTAAACTGTGTTCAAGATCGGATAGATTTTTTAGGTTCAGTCTTTAGGGATTTTTTTAACCGACTTTGATATATAATTCGGTACAGACTGTGATCTCAGGCCGTAGACCAAAATTCAATTGTTTTTAAAGTCTTTTTTTTTTTTAGTTTCAATCTATGGACTGATTTTTTACTTATCAGATTTAGGCGTTTACAAATACGATTCATGCAACACTGTAGGTCGTTGTTCTCAATTTTGAAACACAACTGACGTCATCAACAATTAATTTATAGAATTGGTCTAGATTGATATTTTTATCTAAGACCAATCCAGACCTATTTTTTTGCGATTGATCTATACCGAATTTGTCTTTGAGACCAATCCATACCAAACTTCTTTAAAGGACCGAATTATTCAGCTCATTGTAGAACACTGGAAGACATTTACAATTCTTCTCAGACGAAAATATATATTAACTGTTGATATGAAGAGAAACAGCCAGAAAGACAAATAGATATTTAAAGAATCTTCTGAAGTTCCCATTGTGCTGAGGACGAAGAAACTAGCCGCCGTGATGGTCCTGGGCGTCATTAGTAGGGAACGTCACGTCATGCAACCCTACTTATTCAAGCCTAAGCAGAAGGTGAACAAAGAGATCTACTTAGACGTGCTCAAGGACGTGGTCTAGCCCTGAATGGAAAAAGGAACTGGAGGCCGAAGGTACACCTTCCAGCAGGACTTTGTCCCGCCCATAAGCCTAAAATTGTGCAGGAATAGCTAAAATACAATGTGCCTCATTTTTGGACCTTCAAAACCTGGCCCTCCAACGCTCCTGGTCTTAATCCTTATCCTTGTGATTACTATCTGTTGTAAAAGTTGGAGGGGGAGGGCTGTGCAACATATCATAACTCTGTGGAGGCCTTGAAGTCATCCATGAAGTCAGTGGCCAGCTCCATAGACGCTGCGGAGGTCTAAAAGTTAGTTAAAGCATTCGGTTCCCGAGTAGAGACTGTCCTTGAAGCAGGATGAGGACATATTTAATAAAAAATATCAAAAATTGTCTCATGCTCATTTTTTGTAAAATAAAGTTTTTTTAGAACAGGTCATTATGGATCTTGGTCACCTTACACTTAGACTAAATTTACCTACTATACACCACCTTCTATAGTCAACTTTTCTGTAAGACACGTGATTTAATCATTTAATTTCAATATATGGTTACATAAATTCAGTACATATTTTCAGAGTCAGAATTATTTGATGGCTCCAATTTGTACAAATATTTATTCAATTGAAATTTGTCATTTTATTTACTTCAATACTTGTATATGACATTACGTGGTTCTGTCAGGTAATATTAGTATATAAAACTGTTTAAATTTGAAAATAGTATTCAGGGGCTCTGCTTATAGGCCCTTCTTTATTAAAAATGACAAACCGTCGTATGCCTAAACGATAAATATTATCGAATTTGTTATGGGTAAACTTTGTGGTGAAAAATTGTATAACACCCATCATAATTATAATTAGAGAATCAAGCACTAGATACAAAGGAACATGTGTTCACAACTAAATTGTTTCTCAAGTCTATTCATCAGTCCAATAGCTGTAAATTATAACAAGGACATTAAAACCAAGAAAATAATAAAAAGTAAAGTAATTTACTCAAATTCTAAAAAAACAATAATTATCTATGAGGGAATACGTGGATTTAATCTTTTTCCGGATAGGGAATTGCTTTATCTTGACCATTATTATAATTAATTTAAAATCCTGACCTCTTATAAAGAAGGACTCTATTGTATTTTGTACAAATAAAAAAACACATATTTTTGTAAATATCTTTGAGTGAATTAAAAATATTAAATATTATATTAATTTATACAATATATATTTCACAAAAGAAGGAATAGTGTGAAATTACTTTGGATGATGCGTCAAGATAAAAACAGTATTGAACAAAAATGAAGAAGAAGGAGAAAAATCCAGGGGCGTCCACAGGGGTGGAGCTTAATAAAGGAACTTTTACTTTTTTACAGTAAGTTTTTTTTGTTTAGGATGAAATTTTTATATTTGTAATTTTCATCCCAAAAATTTATTTCGATGTGAATACTTTTTCCAAAAAATTTTATATTAGAAATATTTTTTCAAATAAATTAATGTTTCTAATTTTATTTCCAAAACATATAATTTTTCAATTTTTTTTCCAAAAAAATTAATTTTATGTGAATTTTCGGGGATTTTTGAATTTTTTTTTTCTAAAGGAGTAATTTTTTGTAAACAACTTTGGATTTTTGAAATTTTTTTCAAAAAAAATTAACATCTGAACCTCATTTTTGTAAATTTTTTATCCAAAAAAATTAATTTTCTCTGAATAGCTATGGATTTTTGAAATTTTTTTCCCAAAAATTTAATATTTAGTTGTAGTAAAATAAATAAGTACTTTCCACTATTTTATCCACATTTCAGACAATTGGCCTACCAGAGTGTGGTCCATCTTTTACATTAAAATTACAGGAACAGAATCGACGAAAAAAAAATTGTACATTATTACACATTATCAGTAACATAGCCACTATTTACATTTTCATGAGACTGGCTTACATTTTTGCCTTGTTCGAAGAAAAACTGAGTCAAACAATCACAAAACGATCTGAGAAACTTTTTATTTTGAAATCTTATCTTTCTAACGCCATCTAGTGTAAACCGATCGCACTTATACAGTGTGAGATACACATTAATAAAACCATCTATTGAAAAAATAATACATTTATTTTTACTTCATTTATTAGATTTAGTCCATTATTTCATAGACACTTTTAAGTAATCATAGGCCTTGTATTCAAATTTAAGTTATAAGTTTAGATACCCAAGAATTATGGTTATAGTTCAACAACTTTGTTTCATTTGAGGGGTTAATTTGGCCCCATATGGCCAAATAACATCTGTCAATTTCCCATTAACTTATTGCAATGCTCAATTTTGGCTAATTAACGTACAATTTTCCACCCATGCAAAGGGTTAATAAGGATAATTCGTTGATTAAAATTGAGGATAATTTGTGTAAAAACACAAATGCAATCCACACTCAATTTTGAGAAAAATCATTCGAGCTTGTTTTTGTGTTGACGGACAACATATGCATTGATGTCTTTAACTAAAGAAGGGATGGCGTGGAATTACTTATATTATATTCTTTATAAATCAAGAATTGTGTGATGCATTACATAGAATGTCTAGCATCCTTTACGCACAATGTACTTTTCAAACAAAGACGTACTTTATCAATGTAAAAAAGTCCATTTAATGGTTCATTACGTTTATATTTCTAAGTAAATACTATATGTTGAAGGTAAGGTAAGAGCCATGAATAAGTTGAATGAGCAACAGGGGCATTAGGGGTATTAGGACGGAGTGTTTTTCAACTTTTTTCAAATTACAATTATGGTTTGTTGTGGCCTATGCAACATTTTATACTTCTTCAAAGTCATCTATAGGTCGGAGCTCTGGGTCAAAGTTTGGAAAGAGCTAAAAATATTTATTTGGCCAATAAAGATTAAAATAAAGCAGTATCCTATATTGAATCATTTTGATAGACATTACCAGGGCGATCAAACTAAGGGTAGACATGTACTTATTGAAATAACAATACTGTAAATACAGGAATAAATAATACATTCAAATAAAAATAAAGAAAAGTACCAAAAAACATGATTGAAATCGAGTTTTCAGTATATCCTCCCATTGCCTTCACTTAACACCTTAATCTGTCAGGAACTTTACTGCATTAGGCATTTATAGCTTCTAGAGATATTTCTTCTCAACATGCGAATAATTTTACCTTCAGAGCTTCAACACTTGAAGGATTTGAAGAATAGGCATCTCTTTCCAAGATACCCCATAATGCAAAGTCCATTGGGCTTAAATCAAGAGAGGAGGAGGTCACAATTCCTATGGCCAAAACCCTCCCATATTATCATTACATCATTCCTGAACAAGATTGACTATGTATGACGTTGGAGAGTTATTCAGTCTTCTCCTTATGTGCCAACAATCAAAGCTTCCAATTTATCTTTCAATATCTTCAAATAAACAAGTTGATTGGTTTGGATGTGTAAATTAAAAGCTGAAATACAAACCCCCCTAATGCTTATGAATAAGAAAAACTAAGACCATTGATGATTCGTACAACAATTCTAGTCACATTATGCATTTTGGTATAATAATATTGATAAAATTACAGGTATAATAATTATATGTCAAATGGTGACAAGTTTAAGTTACAAACCTCTGTACATAACTACCTATTTCATGGTGTTAAAATAAATTAAAACACGAGCCTACATCTAATTGATTATTTAAAGGCTAATACATGTGCCTCACGAATAAATGATTCATTATAAATTCTTGGAAGTTTTATTGTTTGCACTTACCCAACTTCTTTTGAGGATAATGTCAAATATAATACATATTACAAATTGTATATGTCCATACTTAAGACATGGGATTAGTATAGATTGAAAAAATATGAAAATTAAATATCGTGGGGTTTTTTTTTTTTTTTTTTGTAATTTTAATTTGAACAGAATTTTTTGTTTTCCAAAGCTGTTATCATTATTCTTGTATCGTTGAAGAGAGAACAATAAATATTAAGTAATCACTATTGTGTATATTAAGTTATAAGTTTAAGTCTTATTGTGTAAAATACTAAACTATATAACATGGTAAATGTTATTGACGATTAAACATTACACAAAAGTCTTTTGCACAGATACATCTCAACACTATATTAGCGGGATTGAACTAACATTTCTAATTTAACGTTTGGTGTTAATCATATCATTTTTTGACATTCTTTTGTCGTTTTGGGAATTTTCATAAAGGCCTCTAAGAAAAAGTAAAAAATGAATACCATTATTTTTTAATCATGTTATTTGATCATTTTTAGTGATCCTAAAAAATGATTCATTTTTTGAAACATTATTCTCAATTTGTATATAAATTATTTTTAACTACTATATATAGTATCTTCGACAGTAGAAGAGTCCACACCTTTTAGTATGAATTTTTTCCCCTTTCGGAATATTTTGTCTAAATTAGACATCTTATTTTAAAGACATAAATTGCTCATAAATTGAGTAAATGAATAAATATATTTTATAGATGCTGAAGGTATTAAGGAAAATTGATTTTTTCTTGGTTGACAGTACAAGAAATATAAGAGATTCTAGAGGAAGGAACAAAAGAAGCAGATTGAATTTTTATACCTCCTCTTGAGAATAATCCTGAATTTAGATTGCAATTGAGTGGATGAAGATAGTGGGGATTTAACTGATAATTTAAGTCGAGGTCAACTTCAAAGTGAAACTGAATACATATTGAAAAATTTATAAAGTTGGTGATAGAGGTGAACAAAATACGATGGGCACTGAAGCATCCCAAGTTAATACAAAAAAGGTTAAATCTCTAAAGTATTATGGAGAAAATCATGCCAATTTCAATCAGTCGTTGTGCAAGACAAATTAAACACTGAACATCTTGAAATCAATAGGTAGATCAGAATTAGGCCCATTTGAAAAATTCAATTTTTTAATAGCTGATTCTATAATAAAACCAATAGTCTCAAAACCTTTGAGATTTAAAAATACCAGATAGGATGGACCAAAATAGCAATAGTTATAGAATTCATATTCTATCAAAGAAGTGGTGGTGGCTAATTTTTACATGGATGGTGGGTGGATGTACCTGGTGGCTTCCCATCAAAAAAAAGAAAACATTTCACAGTTTGAGTTTAGAAGGAGTATTTCCAGAACATTGATCTCCTCCCAGAGATTCCATTGGTCGACGTAGACTACAAAAGTATTCCAACATCCAAACAAAATTTTACAATATACGTCATTTTGTTGAGGCACTTGGGAAACAAGGATGGAAATATGGACGACAAAACTGCACATCAAGGACTTCACAAAAAAAATTCAAATGCAATGTCCTATTATGCATCAAATTCTTCAAAGAATACCAAACCAACAATTTATTTAAATATAGAATATGATTACAGGATAAAGAACTTAAAAGTAATTAAAAAGGAAATTGTATTTATTAAATATTTATATGCGTCGTATCTGCTCAACATACTAAATCTAGTAGTAGGTACTTGTTCTCTAGTATAAACATTACCTATACAAAAATGAAACAATTTTTGAATACTTTACATACATATAACATAATTAAAATACAAAACTTGGTTTAAAAAAAGTTGGGCATTAAAAGGTTAATTGAGGATTGGGATAGTCACATATTTTTTTTTGGATTTGGGTCAGTTTGGATCTTTTAAAGTAAATATTTTAATAAAATTTGGGTACCAGGACATTTGGATGGAAATACGAAAACAAAATTAGATGGATAATGGTTTTTGAATCTTATAAGCATTTTATTCTATGTTCGGATCTAAATTAAATAGGATCCTGATTAGAGTAACATTTTACTGATTTTACTGATTAGTGATGGCGAAACAATGCCCAATGGCATTACTATTAAAACATAGGTATTAGTTATCATTAGATTATTCTTATAATAAAATTGGACTCGTCATTACTTATATTGTATCTCGCAACCTCTCCTCCGAAAAGAGAAAAAGAAAAAAAAGGCCCAAAAGCAGATAATAATTGCCTAATTCTCGAACTATGGTATTATTATTGAATAATGGTTGATAACTGTTCGAAGCTTACTAATAATTTGTATCCAACCAATCAATGTTAAGAATACTGATTAGAGGAACAGAAGAAGAAACTTCGACAGCTGACAACCAAATACCATGTGTATTTTTGTGATTATGAGCACGGAGTTACCTCACTAACACACAAATATACAATGTATTTTTGCCTTAATTATAATTATCACCTTTTAAACTTTAAGGAATTGTCTAATTACCAACTGAGTTTTAACTCACTTCTTTTGCTTCTTTTCGTAGGGAAAGTTGTGTGATCCAATAAAATTAACAACGTGCGAGATAATGCCGTGTGGAATAACCATGCAATACAAATGTTTATGTAGATGTCGCTCTAAAAACGAATCAAGATAAATAGAGATGCAACATTCAATATAGATAATATTATTATCCACATACTAGGGTTAAGTGTTAAGCTATACCATAAGCTTTTTAAGATTTGAAAAATCCCTTGGATCTCTTTAAGATCTCTGTAAAAGTTCGGATAACCAAAGCCTATTTGGATATTACAAATTTACCTATACTGTAACCGAGTACTTCGGATCCGGGTTCTTGATCCATTTATTTTTATTAGGCAATAGAATAAACTTTTTAAGGTCCAAAAATATCTCCAATCTTTTTTAAGATTCGTAAAAGTTGGAATACCCAAAGCCGGTTCAAGCCTTGGATCTCATTTGTATCAAACACGTTTACTTAAAGCATACCACAGCGGACCCGTTCTATCTCTATGCAATCCCTGCGGTTATCATTGGTTGAAACGGAAAGGGATTTGTGTTTATTTTTTGGCTCTCGTAGCTGCTTGCAGTTAATATAATGAAACCTCATGACAACTAAGTTCCTTTCCTCACAATCATTATTTCAATTTTAAAGGTTACTATGTTAATTTTAGGCTTTTTTAACGTACTGGTAGGTTATGTTATTTGAATACATGGGCATCATACATAATGTTGCAAAGGCGATCCTGTAGAATTTATGTATTGCCTTTTTATTTATAAACATACTCGTACATAAATAGGATAATAAACTATTTAATTCTGTTAGCTCTTGACTGCTAAGTGATAATCAGGATGTTATTTTTAGCTTCTACTTCATGATGAATAATGATACATCTGATGACGACACAAAGGAATAGAAATGGTTTGGAATGATGTAGTGTCATGCTGGTAATGTTTAAAAGTCTATTTAGAAAATACTTGGATATATGTATGTACATTCTACATTTAATTCCATTCATTTTGAAAAGAATGATTTTCTAATATCAAATTACTTCAATAAGTTTTCTCAAAATTGAATTGACTATAAATAATTAATAGGACATGAACAAACTAAAAATATATTATCCAGTCTGTAGTTAGTTGTTTAGGAAAAATGGTGCATGTTTAGAAGAATTTTCACAGCGCTCTCTACGTGAGTAACATATTTAAATGATATTTTTATTCAAGGAGCTGTACTACTTTTTTCCAAGACGACGCCTGTCGTTTTGTTTACAGACTAATTTAGTAAACAACACTCATCCCCAATTAACGGTTGAAGTTTGTAACAAATTACAAGGTGACCCATAAGTCTTAGGAAACTAACTTTAACATAATATAAAAAGATGTTTTGAAAAATATATATTTGTGTACTTTGTTGGCATTGAAGTTTTCCTAAGAACTTATGGGCCACCGTGTATAATAAACAAGGGCTATGACAACAAATTATTCAATATGTCCTCCTTATGTGACAATTACCAGTGATGCTAATCGGTAGCATTTTTTAGCTAGCCCGTTTTTTGTTGTTTTAGTTGGAAAACTGAAGAGTGGATTTTCTAAGAGGAGGTATCTTCTTTCTTGGACTCAGAGTAGAATAAAGGATCGACATCGGAGTAATTCTCGCCTATTTTCTTTTTTTTTTCCATATCCCCCTACCCCCACGTCACAGCTAAGTGTATCACATCTAATGAAACGTCATGAAAGCTAAGCTGCTCTCTCCTATAAAATTCTTGAAATTGTGAGAGTTCCCGGATTGATTTTCTCTTCTTTTTTAACATACTCAAAAGGCTTATCCACACTGACGCAGAAGGTAAAAAAAAACCTGACTTACTTCCACAGGTTCTAGAGAAGAGGGCTTCAAGTTATTCACATTGTTGTGGCTCTACAAGCTTTGTTCCCTAACCTCCCACATACATAATAACATCAGAAATTCTGATTTGAGGAGTTTGGAGACTCAGTTTTTGGGTACCAAAAATTGTACAAACTTATAGGACCTTAAAACCAGCCACAATTAGTTAAATCTGAAGTCAATAAATATTTTTACGAACCTGAATTTTTCTTAATTTATCAGAACTTATTTAAAATCTTGAGAGTGGGGTTGAATCACGTTATAGGACAATGACGTCACTTAGTAGGGGTATAAATCTCATGCTGAACCCATTTTACTACTTGAAAGCCAAGCACAATGCACATGATTGGTTGGTTGCCCAAGCAAATCCAAAATATTATTTGCCTTTAGGGGCGGGGGGCCTTAGTATAACTTATAAGTACACTAGCAGACTCCCGTTCCACGAAAGGACGTGTATTCATTACCTATGCATATTTTCAAAAGATTACCATGATGTACATTGCACAATAACATTTCGATAATCCTTGAAAGGAAAACTCGATCCCTCGTGACATAACTGAAGTGTTTCTTCCTGAATAGCAAAGTTTGTAGTTATGTATGTATAAATGTATTAATATATGAAAATGAGTGACCGGGTGTACTCTATATAGTGCTCCATAGTGTATATCACAATCATATTTTGGTCTAAGACCATCAATCGTCAGTCGTAGTATTGAAATAATGAAGGGTTGTACTTCTATACGCTAAGAACAATTTCTGTTTTTTTATATTTGGTATCTTATGTATATCATAATTCATGTGCATTTTAAGTATATCAATGTTAAGATTTGAATTAAATATCAATATTGGTATGTTAAAATAAATATTGTTTGTTTTATTAGTAAGCGCTCTAACGATTAAAGTTCTCTCCGTCATAACATAATATTTATTTTTCTCAAACTCTTATTATTATTCTTTTATTCTTGAGGAAAGAATACATATGAATTGATATAAGTATTGAGTAGTTACGTGTGAGTATGAGCATGAAACCCGTAGAGTAATACTGAAGTATTTCTTAGAAAGTTATCTTCTCTATTATGAAAGAAAAAAATTATTTTAGGCGACGCCCAATTACTCCGGGCTAAGCCGCGTACTACCATAAGTAATATAATGTTATACAGTTGCAGCCCCCCAAAAAAATGAAGGAATTTTTTGAATTCTTTTTCGAAAAATTGAATTTGAAATATTTGAAATTTCACTTTAGAAATTTTATCAAAAAATTAAATTTTTTGAGAATAGCTATGGATTTTTCAATTTAAAAAAGAACATAATTTTGTAATTTTTTTTCAAAAAATTATATTTATTTATTTAATTTATTAATTTTGCAGACGCCTTTGAGTTGTATTTAGGGACCAGTCCTTGGGACCGGTCTTTGATTGTACTGGACAGAAGAAACTAGAACTGCAGCAACACTAATTGTTTGTATGTTGATATATATGTAAGTTATAGTATTTTAAGGACTCGTGCAAATTTTGAAACAGCATTAATCATACTTAGTCAAAAACAAGGTCTTATGATGGCCTTGAATTATAATTATGACAAAAGACCCACGTGTTTCTTAGTACCGATGAACATAGATGTACCTACGTACCCGGTACCAGCAGCATCACATCACAATGAATGGATGTTAATGAACTTTGAAAATTTTTGATTATTATTATGACTGTATGAATAATATGTATTTCCGTAAACGAATATGTGTAAGTATGTACAACAATCGTACACGATAATGTCTAAATATGACAAAGTTAAAAAGCAGGTGTTCTTTTCATTAATACTATCCTTGCTTTTTGTAATATAAATTATTACATTTACTACTCTCCTTTGATCAATATTTGGATCTTCTTTGGATAAATACATACATATAAATATATATTAATAATCAAAGTTCACGTATGAACCCCCGGCCATAATCAAGCGTACATAAAACAATCATGATCCAACTTTTCATTTTATAAATTTGGTAATAATACGTGTGCCATCATTGTAGAATATGTTTTAATCAAGTTGTTTCACATACACATTCATTGATTACAAAAGGATTTCACCCCTTTTTCGATTATTTGGCAATCCATTTTTTAATTAAACTTTCTTTGTATTCCATCTATGTACTTACTAAACCTTTTTTTCTGGGGTTGTATGATTAGTAGTGATGTCCAAATTATACAAATAAGATTTATCTGCATTTTCGACCTTTAATTTGTATTTTCTCCGCCATTTTTAGTTTAAAAAATATTCAATTATTAAAGTAAAGCGAGGATTGAGTCCATGTATTTAAGGAATAAGAGAAGATCAAGAAGTGATTAATCTATTGGAGTCATGAATTATAAAGGGAAAAGTACTCGTATATTCAAAATATATTATATCCATCGTACCACCAAAGCTATTTTTTACAATCCATTATTTTAAAAGTATTCAAGTGAAAGACCATCTTTATAATTGACCATGCCGTATATTCAAAATATATTATATCCATCGTACCACCAAAGCTATTTTTTACAATCCATTATTTCACTATAAACATAAATGGCCATCCAGTTTAATTTATTTCCAATATATTTACATTCATTCGAAGTGAAAGACCATCTTTATCATTGACCATGCCTTAGATAGGAGACCCCTTAGTACTCATAAAGAAGCTCGGTGGCAAAAAGATTTGGACTTACGTGCCTGAAACAAAGTATTTGCTATGCAACTGTAGGGCTAAATCCAACTGGAACCATGTCCTATAACAGCATGCTGTACCTAGTCCATATCTATTCAGTATTGGACTGATCTTTAAGTATATTTCATGACTGTCTGTAATAGAACTGATTTTCTTTTAAATTGAGACGTTATTGATTGAGGATGTCGTCACTCACTAATATCTTACCTTGATGACAATTTTTTGGTAAAGATTGTTCTATGAGACGACTCTTGCTTCAGTTTCGGGCATGTTCTTAAAATTTAGGACTGGATGAGACGTCAAATTTTTTGAATTGTACACTCCTAGAGGAGTGTAAAACATTCATTTGATAGTGGTGGCAGTTTTTCTAGTTCTTAATCTGAATAAGTTTTTTTATCCTCCAATGTTGCTGTCATATGATTGAATTCTTGAAGACAAAACATCTAAGTATTATGTAATAAATAGTGCATGTGTTCATGAAAGACGGAGAGTAACAAAGAGGGTTTTCCGTGTAAGTACTTATTGGACTCAGAGTACTATTGAGCATCGACATCGGAGTAATTCCAGTTTAAACTGGAAACTCTACATAAGGAGTGAGATTCGAGTTTATTTCCTTCATCTCGCGGCTACTTGCAGCTAATCTAACAAAACGTCATGACCGTTAATCTGCTCTACTTCCGAACATTTTTCAAATTGTCAGGGTGACCACTTTCATTTTCTGTTTCTTTTATTTTTACATGCCGGCAGGTCATCTTTTATGCATCACTGACTATAATACAGCCTTTTGAACATAATCGACAAGTATAAATGCCCCTAGGGATGAAAAGCTCAAGCTTGGGCCACACCTTCTTGATTGAAACCTCTAGATACTGAACAGTGGACACTCATGTGAGGGGTAGCTCACACCCTCTCCTCCAGACGCCCCTAAATAGACTAGTCTAAGGGGGAGGAGGTGGCCACATGTTAAGATCCCAAAAGTCCGGAGAATTGTCTTTCAGGAAGGCCTGAGTCTTGGTGGTGCGATAACACGGAGTTCCATCTTGAGTGAAAACAAAGTTGTCTTCGAACGTTTCTCTGGCACAAGATAGCACTTTTATATCTAGAAGTTCGTTGTAAGCATCTGCAAAGAGCTGATCCTTCCTCTCAACAAAAATGGGAGGACAGGCTTTGCATGTGCTGGCAACAATCCCCAAAGCCATGGTGGCGATGAATAAGTCTCTGGCACGATAAATAGTACTAGGAATACACCCAAGCTCCTTCGATATAGCCATGGGGACATGTCGAGTGAGGGAAGCTTCAAAATTTCAGTCCTTTCTTGCTCCATTTTACTCTTTCTCATTTTTTTTTTTTTTTTTTTATTAAGTCAAAATTTTACATTATGAATCTTGAGTCACAAAACCTATCTTTCACCGAGTTTGAAGACAATCCAGGAATAAATTTCCGATTTATTATTATTAAATTATTAATTGTACCACTAGAAAAGATCAATCCTGTATTACACATCACTGTACTTTCCCAATATATCATTTATTACCGGTTTATTTTAAAGTATATATATACTTAGCTCGACCAAGCCCACAGAATATATACTCTTTCCTCTTTTTTTGACCAACTATGGGCTATTTTTTTCTAATTTTTTTATTTGTAGAATATTTATGAACCGAAAAAGTAAATTGAATTAAAAAAATCATGTAATGATTGTCTTACGAAATTTTTAGTACTTTTTTTTACTGATTATAATTATTCTGATACCATAAAATATATAGATCAATAAATAAAAAACGACAAAAAAACCACTGATTTCTTATAACAATGGCTTAAATTCATTCCATAACTATTCAACTCTAAAAAAGCATGCTTAGTTGATCCAAAAAAAAGGGGCCATATGCAGAACATTCCTTGGTTTGACAAAGGATTTGAACTTTGATAAAGATTATGCCTCAACAATAAGATGAAGGAGTTCTCTCATCTCTTTTTTGCTAGCATTGTGACAATATCCTTTGTCTCCAAATATGTACATATTATGTTGTGTTTATTTTATGTCAATGATTGCGGGCAAATCAAGGCGGTGTACGTGCTATTACTATTATTAATTGTCTGTGAATTAAAGCATAGTCATAATAAAGCGGGAGATGAGTTCATTATCTTCATCAATATTCATCCTCTCAAAAACTATACATATAGAAGTAAAATAATAGTTAAGTTTACTATGTATTATACGATTCCTTTTTATTATGATTATTACTCTTTATTACTCTGGAGCGAGCACCTGTTTGGCATGACAGAAGGTGAATGACAGTGATAATAATTATTATTATTATACACATCATTTGTTTAATCGATTCCCAACCCCCCTTTTGTACCCCCTTCGTCCTCATCCTCGTATCCTAAATACATAGTAGGTACAAGTAAAAATTTAACTTATTATGACGAAATAAAAATAATAATATCTCGCTAAATGAAAGAGTTATCCAGATATTGACATGAGGAAGCTATATATATATACGAGGGTGGTCTTGAAAGTTTCTCACCTTACAAAGAACCAAGATATTATTTTTTTTTTGTATTTTATTCTTTAACGTTGAAACTCAACAAACTTCCGCCAGAGATGCTTCTCTGGAAAAAAATTGTTTTTGCTTTCTTTGGAGCCGGTTCCCCCAATGCAGTCCACTGTTTGACTCCTTATTTTTGTTTCGGGCGTATAATGGGCTATCCAAGTTTCATCCACAGTAATTAATCGACCCAAATCTTTGATGTATTGCTCCTAAAATACGCCAACAGCTCGATACTCGGTTTGTCCATTTTCACAAAATCACTCACATCAACTCATTAAATCGACTGTGACATAAAAACTGCCCTTTCCAAAATGGCTGAAACTTTGGTGAGTAACTGTCAACAGATGCTAAATAGATGTTACTAGCTTTTATTTACGAATGATCCCTTCTTCACGTTGAGGTCAGAAACTTTTCAGACCATCCTCGTAAATATGTAAATATCGTAATCGTATATGTAAATATGAGCTTGATGTTTTTTTTTTGTTTGTTTGTTTATTTTTTCCCAGGGGGAACATCTCTTTTTTGACATGTTATGAAAGGTAATTGAAATAATGGACATATTGAGGGATGTTTAACGGTGCTAGGAAAATATTGGTGTATGATTTCGGTCTGGAAATCCTAGACCGGTTTGAGACCGATCTAAGATTTTAACTAATTTGGTCATACTTTGGTCATAATAGTGGAATTATGGAAGGTTCTGAACTTTTATTGTGTTAGAAAAATGTGAGATAGTGAGTGACTTTAATGTTATATTCTTGAGGACTTCCTCAATGAAATAGAGACAAATCTTTTTTATGCAAGTTATAAAAATGTTCTGAAGAATCTCGCTTTATAAACCAAACGCATGTAATATCGTTGTTAAGGGTGCATGGATGTTACTACAAGGAAATTTGTATTGTCTCTCGGTTAGGAATTACCTTGGCAGGGGACTTTAATTGTCCGGAAGTGTGAGCCGTCTCCACCAATATTGCCAGGGATGTTCGTTGGTCAATTTTATTAATGATGAAACGGCTGAACAATCCTTAAATCATGGGTAGATCATTTTAAGGGAGTCAAACGTCTCTTGGTACCGTTCAGGTTGAAATCCTTTAAGGTTTCTATGTTTCAAAAAATCAACTAGGATTCTTTTTATTGATTATTACGAATGGAGAAGCATATAATAATAAATATTTGAAATCTTCTGAGAAATGGCTCAAATATCTCTTACTCTCAGGAACGTTGGAGGATGGGGACCAATTCTTCAAGGACAATATTTGCAATGTAGTGAGCGAGACTACCGACCCTATCGACTGCAACTATTGTGGGCTTTTATGGGAGTCTTATGAGTGGATCTCACATGACCTGCTCTATATTTTTTTGGGGGTCAACGACTGCTAGAGATAAATTTTTAGTCCACTATTGTGCGAAGGAGAAAAGCGATTCCAACCGGACAGACAGACATCCCTTTTATAAAATGTTATCTCTTAGTTATTAATAAAGGGAAAGACTCTTTAGATTGAAACGTTATTTTATTTTTAATTATTCTAAGTTAATTGTTATCTTTATTTTAGTTTTTGGCGTTTCTTATATGTATCATTGTTTTGAACCCTAAAAATGTTTCGATTAACCCTTAGAGGGTTATATTTTTTAAGAATAAAGTTGTGAAGGCTGGCCAAAAAAAAAAGTATGTCTAAATTAGGTCTGGATTGGTCTCCAGTAAAATATTATCTACAAAAAAAAAAAAAACCTAGTAAAAATTCGATCTTCAAAAAACAAAAAAAAATTCGAAGGAAATTTTATTTGAGAGAATAACAAAAAAAAAAAAAGAAATTTCGATCTTCCATTTTAATTTCTCTCCGCGTTTTGAATTTTGATAAATGATTAGAATTTCAGTCTGTATAGAAAAAATCTTTTAACACTGACCAGGAAAAAAATTGATATCCAGCCGAGATTCAAGACTAGAAAATACGTTCTTAATAAATTAAATGCAAGTAAATCAATTCACAGTAAATTTGTTCCCTGCAAAATTAATTCCCATTTTTAGTAGAGCTTCATTGTGACGTCATAGTGTTTTGTTATTAAATCAGTTAGTAGTTTTTGTATAATGCTGTGGAGGGAGGGCTTATAACTCTTGGTTTCAATTTCAGAACCAAGTTCAAAGTAACTAAATAAAAAAATTATTTTTCCATTCATCCAAAATAAAACTTTATTTCCCAAATCTGAGTTTTTTATCAGAGTCTAAAATTTTGTACTTGTTATGATCTCGAGCCACCTCAAATTCTGAAAAAGAGTATCAACGTGCCTTTTTAACCACAGGACGAAAGGAAAAAAAAAAAAGAATCCCAAATAATAAATTGGATTTTCATATACTTAAAAAAGCGATTAAAATTTGTTCTATTATATGCTATAGTCATTAATGAACTTTGTGACTGACTTACATTGCCATTCTGGCGAAAATAAGGCTAATTATGGAACTATTGGAAAAGTTAACGTTCGGTATAAAAGGGAAAAATATGTAATTCAATAAATGTTCCATTGTTCAGTTTAAAGGAGTCAATAAACATCTTCTTATTGAATGTCAAGTGTTCAACCTTTTTTCCGAAGAGCCACTAGTCTGTTAGTATTTTAGGCCGCATAACCTTACAACTACAAGCTATTTAGACAGATTGAGAGCACTATAGTTTATCCAGGTATTTTTAAGAAAAGGGAGCATAAATGCTTTTGAGGCTGCACCATTTGATCCTGTCATACATGCAAAAATGCAATAATTTGTGAGTTACTTCTGATGAAAATAGATCAGAGATGGTAAGAGATTTAATTTAGTCCATTGGATGGGGTCTATAAAATATGTCCTAGACATTTTATTGTTGATAATATGTACATGATTTTTATTTTCCAAAGTTGTTATCATTACTATTTAATTCTTCAGAAGGGAACATCTAAGTATTAAGTAATGACTAGTGCGTGTGCTTATGAATGAGGCAAAGTAACAATGAGGGTGTGTTGTGGTGGTATAACTGTAAGTCCTAATTGAAGATCGACATCAGAGTAATTCCACCCTATGTCCTTACTTGATACAGAGTAGGATTTGGGTATATTTATTTCATGCTACTTGTAGCTAATCTAAAAATATTTTATGACATCTAAGTTGCTTTCCTTCATAACACTTTTCAAACTGTGAGAGTGGCCATGTTCATTTTCCGTTTCTTTATTTTGACATACTGGCAGGACATATTTTATGCATTGGCATAAATTAGTATAATATAATTACTTCATTCCAATTAGTGCTGTAATTATTTTTTATGCCTGAGAATCAATATATGTACAAGAATTATTAAGTGCCTACGTTCTAATGTAATTAATCAACTAGGTGTAAGAGCTAATTTTTATCACTTCTCTCAATAAATTGGTACATATTTATTGCCTAATACTTAGATATTATCTATGAACAATCTACATTATACTACATATCATACCGGAAAAAGTTTGCATATTCTTTAAGGGATAGTGTAATGAGTTGTTTTATGACCTATCTTTATTTTAGTGCATAGCGATATATATATATATAACAGCTATATTCAGGAAAAAGGAACTGATCAATAAACTTTATTAAAACTAATTCCTTTTCCAAATAAGTATGTTTCAAGAACATATTGTGTATGCCTTAGAGCTTTTAAATTATGATAAGTAATGAAACGAAACACTTCAAACGGATTTGATTGGCAGACACAAGTATTTACCACAACACTTGATGTTGCAAGACACTTGATGAAATCCAATTTCAGACAACGAGTGTCCACTTTCAATTTGGATAACGGATTATATACGAAGTGATTGGCTATAAGGTTCCTTCTATGTTGTCATTCAGTAGCAGTCTGGCTCAACTCTTACAAAAGAGCAGTCGCGCCGGAAGATTATGGTTCAAGCCACCATTGGCTTCTTCACTTTTGACACAGTTAATGGAATATACAAAGTGATTGTATGGTTGAAAAAATTTCATTTTTTTTTTTGTCAAATATGTAGATTCTAAAAAACAATCTGAAAAACTGTCAAAAAAGCCCCCCCCCCCTTGAAAATAAAAATCCTGCAGACGTCCCTGATGAAGTCATCATTAAACATTTCCTCCCTCCCTCACTTGCAAATCTATTCCAGCAACGATCCAAAGGGGCTTGTGTAAAAAAATTCAACTCATCTACCACAAATTACAAACATACAAAATTTGACGTATCCTGCCCCAAGGGTGTCAATCAGTGTTGTCTTGGTCCTTATTTATTCGGTCCAGTCTAGTCTTAGGACTGGCCTTATCGGTCGTTTGGACTGTCAGTCCTTCGAATTTTTCCTTAAAATATCGACGGTTTAGTAAGCCAAAATATGATACATGAGATTTCTATTAAGAACATTTCTCATACCTTGCAAAACATATTCATATTTTCATTATAATACGAACATATTATAATTCATTCTATTATATAACATATATATTTTTTTAATAAAAAAACCTCAATGACGTCACAAGAGATCGATTTTACCTTCTTTAGGGACCAACAAGTAGGACTGTACTGGACTGAAGTCCTCAATCCTATATAAGTACTGATGCAACACTTGTATCAATTGGGACCTATAAGTTAGCCTCCATACAAGATATTAATAAAGAAAATTGATAGAAAAATTATTTATTTATTTCAGCTACCTACCTGAAATTTGAAATATCTTAGTCTTTGTTGAATTTAAGCAACTGATCTACTTGCTTCAGACACCTTTCTGAGAAAAGAAAAAAAACTTTACATCCAACCTTAGAGCGGAACACTTATCTATGTAAAACTCATTCAGCTTATCATGACTTGACGCATTGATAATTCGATTTGGGTTTGTGAGTATTTTGGAGTCTTAACACTTCCCTAACATAGGTTGTGCTTGTAATTCAAGGTGTTACTGAACATATCTATCTACATTGTACACGTATTGAATGAAGAACAAATAAACACCTGACGACATTGTTTGCTTAACCAATCCTATATGTAACATAATTACAAGGGCTCGGACCTTCTTCTTTTTTTAACCAGTATTCATTTATTCTGACGTTCAAATAATAGCAATATATGAACAGCAAAATTTAGACAAATCCATGTAATTTTATAAATCAAATTAATCATTTGTGAACAATAAAATGATTTAAGAAAATCAAAACCCTAGTTCTTTAAAATCGATTATTAATTTCTTGCTTTGTTTAAAATAGATGCATCAATTTCCATTTATTTTCCTTGTATACTAACAGTATTGTAGTTTTACTACCAATAAATGCTGGTTTGGTTTACTTTTTTTTTTACGCAAGGATATAAAAATCCTCCCTTTCCAGTGGCCTCCTAAAAACTATCCCATATTCTCCTGCCAGTATATAATATATTGGCTGAAGTATTTTACATTTATTTTACAGGTGCAATGTTGCTTCCTTTTCAGAAGTAGCAAAGTATATAATTACATTAAAAAACTGACACTTCCAGGGTACCAGTAATCACATCGTAAGCAAAACATTTTTCGATAAGAGTTCATAATGGATTCGGACAACTCTTAATTGTTTCTTTCCCTTTGATTGTTCGGGTGTTACTCCTATTTAAAACATTTTAAATCATCGTTAGAGATGATTCATATCACATTCTTCTAATAGATACGTCTTTAATCTCAGCGAGCTGTTCCCTTAAAAGGTAAAAGTGTAAGTATATCAATATGGTATCTTTTGCATCTTATAAATTTTTTATTTATTTCATCATATATCAAAATTATTTCCGTACTGAAGAAGATCATCACAGAAGAAAACTGGCATCTTCTGGAGAGAAGTTGGAATTTCTACAAATCCTTGAGGGTTTTCACGTGACGTCAGCATTGTATTTCGGGAGGAGAACAAGCAAGTTGTAGAACAAGAAAAATCTTTTTTTCATTAATTATATGAAGGAAAATTAGTGATTCATTATAAGCTAAAATGAGATCAACAAATAAAAGGATTTAAATCTAACTGTCTATCAAAAATATATCCCTTGACTGCTCGGTTTTATTGTACATCTGGTCCTAAAATATATTAAAGATAAGTTATTAAATCGTTATGATTTTATTTCCATGCTGTAGATAAAGACTGAGAATTACTTTTTGAAAGAATAGAATATTTTCACTAATTATCCATTTTCTTGTTCCTATGCGTTCAAAAACATGTAAAAATCTAGGCATTTTTAGGACATAAAACTTTGATTTAATGCAAACATCTGTGTTTATCATTGACATCAAGTAGATTTCAATGTAATTGATAAGTTTTTTTTTATAACATAAAGCCATTTGATGGAGCTTTGTCAAGGCTTATTGGAAATTTGTCCATTTTATCTATTAAAAATATTGATGAAATATTGAAAAATATTCAATTATGATATCAGTGAAAACGCATCAATAACTTAATTTGAAGGAATTTGATCTTTTTTTTTAAAGGATGCGACTGAGTGAAGGTTAACAAATAATTTTATACTCTATAAGAGACTTTTCTAATGGAGCTTGAGATCCATATTGGGTCGATAACAAAGGACATCCCGTTAATTGTGTATTGTACATAAAGAACATATGTACGTATCTACCTCAGTCATAGGTAGGTACTTATGTTAATAGAACCACTACACTGTCATTTAATATTCAAAAATCAATTTGAATGAATTATTAAGGAAGCGTCGGTTTTTCCCCTGTTCTTCATCGTGGAACAACAAAATATGAATGTAGGTTCATTTCCTATTTGGACATGGACGATCAATACATTGTTTTTACCCGGATCATCAGTCATTAGTGTCTGTTCCGTCAATTATGTATCTTGTAAAATGTTTGCTTTGGAGTGTGAGTCCTTAATATTTCTAGTTTCTAATATCAAGGAATGGGCATTGTACTATATAAGTAGAGTCAAGGGCGTCCGTAGGATTAAATATATATTATTATTATTTTTTTTTTGGGAGGGAGCCCTGGTTTATGGAATTGTTTGAAAAAAAAATCGACAAATTATATGTATATTTTTTTTAATTTCAAAAATCCACAGTTATTAACAAAAAATATCAAAAATTATTTTTTGGAAAAAAAATCAAAAATTAAATTCCAAATATTGAATTTTTTGGAAAAAAATATAAAAAATCCATAGATATTTTCAAAAATTGATTTCCTTTTTCGAAAAAATTAAAAAAAATACAACTGTTCACATAATATTAAATTTTTGGAAAAAAATTATACTTTTGGTAAAAAATTTTGAAGATTAATTTTTTTCGAAATAAAATTCAAAATTAAATTAAAATTATGAATTTTTTGAGAAATAATTCAAAAATAAAATTACAAATATTAAATTTTTTGGAAAAAAATTTCAAAAATCCATAGGTATTTATGAAAAATATCAAAAATAAAATTTTGAATATTAATTTTTATTCAAAAAAAATATCAAAAATCCAAAGCTATTATCAAAAAATTAAAAAAAATTTAACTGCTCCCAAACTTTTAATTTTTTGAAAAAAAATTATATTTTTTGGTAAACAAATTGGAAAAATTATATTTTTTGGTTAAAAATTACAAATATTAATTTTTTTCGAAAAAAATTTAAAAACTAAATTATAAAGTCTAATTTTTTGGAGAAATAATTAAAAAATTAAATAACGAACATTAAATTTTTTGGAAAAAGATTTCAAAAATGCATAGGTATTAACTGCTACAGCCTTTAGCCCCCCGAGATATACAGTTATGAAATGAAAGAGAAAATTGAATCATAACAATGTTGTAATGAATGTCTGAATGTCTTAAGCCAGAATTAAAAGAGAAAATTGAATCATAACAATGTTGTAATGAATGTCTTAAGCCAGAATTAAAAGAGCTTTTTGATTTATTTACTTATTTAAAATATCATGGTAATAATTAATAAATAAAGTTCATTCAATTCTTCAATACATTAACTCATCGATTTTTTAATTCAATTCTCTTTTTTCATTTGATAACTATTCACCTAAAATAAAAATTAAAGCAATTTTCATGCACTTAGAAGAGCTGGCAAAGACTTCTATTTCACACTATGTTGAGTTTTTCAAAAGATATTTTGGAAGAGTTCGAGTAATAGAAAAAAAAATCGTCTTTAATTAATATGTCAAGTATTTTTCGAGTTTGAGTAATACTTGAATTCTTTGCATAGACTCAATCCCGTAATCAGTTCAATATTCTATCTAGGGCTTTTTTGTGAAGGGGGTAGACTACTTCAGAAATCTCGTCATGAAACCAAATGACAAAATACGTTGATTCTTTCAAAAATTATTTGACTAAATCATTTTAAATTTCAAAATAATTTCGGGAGTTATTTTTTCAGCATTGTTCATGTCAGCCATTTTGTGGACCTAATCAAACAAGTTTTATTATAATGACAACTCTTTTTTCATTAATATTAAGGAAAATAGTGAACTCTTGGATTTATTAATGAGAAGAACAAGTAAAAGGACTTAAACTTTCCTGTCTATCAAAATGTATATCTCTATTTCTTAGATTTACTATATATATGATCCTCAAATGAATTAAAAATATGTTACTACATCGTTATATAATCTTTTTTTTTGTTATGTATATTATAGATAATATTTACTATACAATAGAAAAAATAAGACCCTCTTCTCTAATTACCCTACTTTTCTCATCCCAAATCAATCAAAAATAATTATAACTGTACAAATTAAGACATTTCATAGGGATTTTCTGTACATACTACTTAGATTTAATACAAATATCAGCGTTTATCATTGGCATCAAGTAGTATTGACAGGAAACGTTAAGTTTTTTTTTTTTTGATGAAGTTTAATCAAGATTTACTGGAAATTTGTGAATTTAATGTAATAAAAATATCAACTTTGATCCCTCTCTTTCAAATATGATGCAATTATGACGTCAGTGAAAAGGCTTTATAATAATATTTTATGACGTACACTGCTTCCATCACTTTAATATTTCCGCTGACACCAATTTGACGTAGGACCATCGAAAATTTAGGATTATTTAAAGCAAAGGGTGAATCTTCTTACAATTGACATTCAATCCGTGAGTGTCAAAGATCACGAATTTATAAAAAAAATAATCTATTTTTTGTAGGAAATTATTCGGAAAGGGATTTTTAATTGCATGTCAACTGATATCGCCAGGGGGGAAGGAAGGGCAGGTGTGCTCTACTTTTTTGCAACCCTTCACTTTGATATAGTTTATACCTTTTTAAGCATTGAATTTTCAAGAAAATATTCTGTTATTTCCTCTTTCTTTTTTCTTTTTTTGTTAATAAACATATATGTTGGATATTCATAAATTAAATCTTTTAATATAGGTATAGAGTAAACATGTTGAGTAGTACATCCACCTATAAGTACATAAGACTAATGAACTTATGCAATTATATATCCCTGATTTATTTTTGGACAAGTTTTTATATAGCAAATTAATTATTTGTTTCTTAATAAGGTAGTTTGAGGATAAAATGTCACGCATAGAGTTATTTCAAATGTATGTCATAAGCTTATATATACAGTTTTGAATATATCAATGATATTATCATTATTTTATAACAAACTTAGGAATCACATAGTAAAATCAGAATCCTTAAGCATTTCAAAAATCTAAATTAGATCTAATACAGTCATAGGATAGAACTATTATTAGCTATGAGTTATACTTTTTAAGACAGAATCCATATACATGATGCGTTAATTTAACACCTTGAAATATTCAGCACAGAAGGGATAATAATATATTATATTTGCATTTTTAATCAGCTATCTACTACCTACGATAAAAGATCCGTGACCCACTTTCGTGTCTCGGCCCACTTATTGAGCAACATTTCTCTAGTATATAGTAAAGTGTACAAGTTGCAAGCAAAAACAAAGGACTAATTTCAAATGAAGGATTCACAGTACTGTGTCACATTATGGAGTTCAAATGCCCAAAGTTATGTTATTCATATGTATATAATAAGTTTTTATTGATGGAAATAAAGATATTAGTATCAATTAATAATTTGTAATTAGAATGATCAATGTTGTAATTTAATAATACATTTTAAAACGAAGAAAATTCAAATCTGTACAATTTGGTTATACAAGTTACAACTTGTACAGGCATCACAAATTATATACAGTGAGCCGTAGAAACCCCCCCCCCCTTCAAATATCCAATACAAATCCATTCTTAAATTTATTTTTCAAAAAATTTAATTTTTTATGAATAACTTTGGATTTGTGAATTTTTTTTTGGAAAAATGTAATATTGGAAATTTAATTTTTGAATTTTTTTTATGGAAAATGTTTTTTTCAAATCTAATTTTTTGAATTTTTTTCCCAAAAAATTTAAATTTTTTGGAACAGCTCTGGATTTTTGAAATTATTTCCAAATAAATTTAATAATTGAACTATTTTTACAAAAAAAAGTTAGTTTTTTGTAAAGACCAGTGGATTTTTGAAATTTATTTTTAAAAAATTTAACTTTTGATTTTTTTTTTCAAAAAAAATAACAATAACCAAGTCCCCGCCACAAAAACATATAATCCTGTCGCCGCCCCTGCCATAGGACCGTTGAATGGTAAAAAAGATTGGAGCGTGAAGGTAAGTCCCCAGACAGGGGGAGGGAGACTGATTAGGAAATCTGTCGTAAGACCGATCCAACAGTATATGCATCACATATATATAGGTGTTAGAGCTCCTTCTATATTTGTGAGGCACTTTTTTATAAAACTACCAAATCAAAAAATAAATTTCTTTATTGGGGCCCCAAAAATGAAATAAAACTACGTCCTACAATATTAGCCAAATGCTATACCGAAGCATTCATATCAATGACATTTAAAGTAGCCTATGCGGGATGTTTTTAAGTATTTTAATCATACAAAAGTAATATCTGTCATATTTAGGTAATAATGCATCGATTTAAATTACAGGAAAATCATTTTTTTTTTAAATGTCAAAAAGTCATCATCCTAATAT
Source organism: Lepeophtheirus salmonis (assembly GCF_016086655.4). Classification (NCBI taxonomy): domain Eukaryota; kingdom Metazoa; phylum Arthropoda; class Copepoda; order Siphonostomatoida; family Caligidae; genus Lepeophtheirus; species Lepeophtheirus salmonis. Next base: position 13,916,374 of record NC_052138.2, on the reverse strand, counting down.
ACATACTTATTAAATAGGCATTCGTCTGACCTGTAAAAAGAGAATTACTCACACATGTTCAATGTACAAATGAAAACAAGACGTGAAGGAAGCAGGGAGGGTGGAATAAAAAATATTTAATTAAGAATTAGGTTTCAATACTCAAATTTTAAATTAACAATATTTTTCTGTCAATAAATGTATCCTTGAAATGGGAGAGAAATAACCTTACCTATACATAGAAGGGAGGTTATTAAAACAATTTAAAAATAGGGAAACAGTTTTTATGTGCACATTATACATACATAATATTTGTTTGGGTCATGCAGCTGATGTCTTTCTGCTGTAGATGCATTTCCGGTGATGTACAACGTATCAATTATATATAATATATATTTTTTGTTTTTTGCAAAATGAACATATATAGGTCCATCTGTAGTCTGTGAGCTCCCCCATTGAATAATGAAACCTTTACATACATACGTAAATAGTTATAAACGAGGTCAGATCCCCCCCAACCAGAAAAAGTACTATTAGAGTTGTATAAAATATGTAAATGAAAAAGAAACCGAAAATGAACATAGCAATCCAGACAATTTAAAGAATGTTTTAGAGGAGAGCAGCTTAGCTGTCATGACGTTTTATTAGATCAGCTGCCAGCAGCTGTGAGAAGGAGGAAATATACTCAAATCCCACTCTTTATATAGCAAGACCATAAGGCTGGAATTAATCCGATGTCGATCCTCAATTCTACTCCAAGTTCAATTAGGACTTGGAGTAGAATTGAGGTGTATAAAACATGTCTTAAAAAGTGGGAGCAGCTTATTATATTTCGTAGTGAGAATATGACTTTTTATTTCCAAAGCTGTTCTCATTATTGTGTAATTCTAGAGGAAAGAACATCTTAGTATAAAGTAATAACCAGTGGGTGTACTCAAAAATGAAGAACAATGAAAGCTTGCTCAGAGACTTATTGAATAAAAGGTCATGACATCTAAGCTGCTGCTCTCCTCTCAAGCATGCTTTAAATTGTAAGGATTACCAGGTTCATTTTCGGTTTCATTTATTTTACATACCGGCGGGACATAGCTTATGTATAGAGTTGACATTTTCGAAGGAAAAAAGAGCGCGAGGAGAAGGGAGGAGCGATTCATATGGTACAACTGAATTAAGATTCTTGTTAATATAAACTGCTTATTATATAATTATGGAAGTAAAAAATAAATTACTGCTATAAAAAGATATATATTTATTTTAATATTTATATTTAAAGGAACTTAATACCAAAGATAGGCGAGAATGCTTACTTCAGAGGGAGAAGTTAATACAACAAAATTTATTTAATATTGAACAAAAAATATCAAAGAGTAAAAGTATGAACCTAATTTTCCTTTTCTAATTTTTTAAAGATAGTTTTTGGTTAAAAACATGTCGGCTTTAATAATGCATCATTACATATTACATAAAATGCCCTACATTATAAAATAACCTTGGCTCAAATGATGCATGTAATTTACTCTTTATGTTTGAAGCTCAAACCCCTTTCAAGGACTTCCTATTACACATGGATGGAGGAAGAACCAAAACATTGAATAACATATTATGACGTATTGATTAGACGGAAAATCCTGATGATTAAATGATATTAAAGAGGAGCAGATGAGAAAGAAATCCTGATTCCTGAAAGTAGAGAAAAAGATTCTTTGCTTTCAAGTATGGATCACCATCAGCTCGTTCGTTCGTTCGTTGCTATGAATGTGAGAGGGCTTAGATTAGATCCAATTAGGGAGTAGTAGGCAATTAAGTTATCCATTGTTGAAAAAAAAAATCAATTTGAAGATATGATCTATTGGTATGTGGATTTAAATTGCACGTACGTTGTAATATATGTGTTGAGTAAATGTCCAAGATCGAAATTTTGTTCGGTTTGGTCTTAAGGGATTTTTTCTAGACTTATATTAAACGATATTTCGGTACTGAGCGTGATCTCAACCCGTGTACCAAAATTCAATCTCTTCAATTGGACCATTTTCTTCGGATTTATTGGATTCTCTCTCCAAGAATCCCCACAAATAGTAGTCCAAGGGGTTCAGATCTGGACAACTAGGAGGCTACATTTCGTTTGCCCAAAACAATAAGGTGTTAAAAATGTTGTTTTCTTCGGAATAAATCCGTTTCCAATTACAAAATTGGAACAAACCGCACCAATTTAAATTGTTATAAAAACACCAGATCAGTTAACAGCAATTTAATATCTCTAGGATCATTATCTACGGAGTTATTTACGTCTTTGGGTGTGCAACAGCCACGACGGCACACGATAATGGCTGCACAGCGTCTTCATTTGGAAGATATCTAAAGGATTTTGTATTTTTTTTAGTTTTGTAAGCTGAATTTGATGAGTATATTTTAATAAATATAGCTCTCAGTGTTACTAAGATATTGAGTTTTAAACTTGTTCCGTATCTAAAATTCCCGCCCCCCCTGGTATTAAAAAATTGTATGACGTCAGTTGCGTTTGAAAATTTGAACCTACCATGATGTCATATGAAATAAAATGTATTCCATAAATAATATTTGTAAAACTCATAAACCAGGCGGATAAGTTAGTTATGACCGAAAAAATGGGTCTACCATTTGAAAACGGTTAAATTTCGGTCAGAGATCAGGGTCTTGATCGAATTATCGCTCTATAAAAATTACTAAAGACCGAACCGGAAAAAAATTGATCTTGGACCGAGTCTCAACACTAGTACCTATGAGTATATCCACGACATTCATCGGCTTGTGAACAGAATATAAATGTTACGTACCTATATAACATAGGCCTGTTCAAACAAAGCGATGAGTTAGAAGAAGGAAGGAAGGGGTACTTAATATCCTTATCAATTTCCTTCAAGGCTTTGATTTTATTGAATCGCAATTACTTTTTGAAAAAATTTATATTTAAAAAAAAAATGAGGAATCATATTTCGATATAAGGATGATCTACATATGATATTCGGACGGACCTGGATAGATATAATCCATGTTTGTACTTTCTCTTTGCTAAAACAACAAAACAACATTTCAATTATGATTGATCTGAACATATTTGTATGTTTGTACCCTCAGCTTTGAACAAGCACACCCCATAATTACCTTTGTCAGGAATTAAGCAACAATTTAATTCATACATCAATTGGTTGTTCGTATATAGCGTGTACCTACATGAAACAAAATGTTATATTTTGAGGAGAAGGGAAAATCCTTTTTTAAAAGCACTTAAGGTCATGAGACAATTTATTATATCCAAACGTAAAAAAACACGTTTTGTGTGAGCGAATTTTTCGCTCAGCTTCTTTCTTTCTATAATTATTTATTTGCAATTGGGTATGTTGTTTTCTAATTTTTTTAGGCAGAGAGAAGAATGTACCATGGGAATGAACGGCCTATTATATGACTGCAAATGTTTTTTGCGCATCATGGACAGACCTTGGAACGTGTTCTTTATTTTATGAGGAGACTCATAGTTAGTTTTGAATGCAAATATTAGTCGAACTCGAACAAAATTTGGCTTTACTTCAACTCGAAACATCCCAGTTATGAATAGTCTAATTTATAAGGACAGAAAAAAATATTAATATTTATATATTAAAGGAGCAACAACTCAATTAGATATGTGCTACGTCAGCAACATAAAATCAATCTTGAACAAAAATTAAGAAAAACAGATAATCCTAATTTTATTATTTTACTTTATACATGTTGATAGAACCTAATACTTCATGGGCATATTTGAGCCATTTATTACCTTTGTATTCAAATTAATGGGATGAGTTAGGATATCCAAGATTTTTAGCTATAGTTTACAACTTTTATTTGATTTAAAATACTTATATCCCCTCCGATATGTCTCATTTTGAATCAAACTTATGTATTTATCATTATTTTATTGTGATGCTCAATTTGGCTACTTTAAGTGTAATTTGCGGGATGTACAAAGGGTTAGTAAGAATAATTCGTATAAAATTACTTAGTTAATCGACACTCTATTTTAAGAAAAATCATTATAGCTTACTTTTATGTTGACGCAGCATATATCTAAAAAAAATTATTTTTTTTAAACTATAAATAATCGGTCTTGGACCGAGTGTCAACAATAATATATAATGACATAATTTCGTCAATTACAGGCAATTTATTCAAACTTCTAGGATGGATGTAGATACCCAATAATTTTAGCTATAATTTAATACCTTTATGTTATTTAAGAGACTCATATTGGTCCCGATATGGCTCCTTTCAAAAAATCATATGAATTTCATATTCTTTTATGGCAATTAAGTTTAATTTGCATTGCAACCAAAGGAGTGTAAGGAGAATCATTTGTGGATAGAAACTCAAGATAATTTGCGGGGAAATAATAATGTGATCCACATTCAATTTCGAAAATAAATCCTTTTATCTTGCTTTTGTGTTGACAGGCCACCTATTCTGTAGTAGTTATGAAAAACTCGGACCTATTCGAACTCGAAACTATGTATATACTCATAACATAAACACAACTGAACGCAGAACTCGACATAACTCGAATATTTTGGGTCGACTCCAACTCTAATTATACTAATAAGAGGACAATGCCCTAGATTCATCCATTCAAATAATGGTGTTTTGTATTGTTTTCAAAGGTGGACGTGCAGTGGGGAATGATTCATAGTAATATTATGTAAAAATGCTTCGTTTTCTTTTTTCATGATGGTTATTATCATTGAAACTATCATTATTCTTACTTTTATTATTGTTATTAGAGCATTTTTGTTATTATTACGGCAAAAAAAGGGACACGTAGAATAAAAATAAATATAAGAGAGAAGGGAGAATAAACTTTCAAAAAAAAAAACCGTAGCCAACAGCAGAAAATAAAATAACAAAAGTGGAGGATATTTTTCTTTCTCCCTTTGCCAGAGTGTTTTTTTTTTTTTTTTTTTTGTATGTACATATAATGATCATAGTATGGTGACTCTATCATCATAAGGGTCTTATGAAAACCGGAAGTATCAAACCGTTGAAATGGTTGTTACGGGTACTGCCGAAAAAAAAAAAAATCTTTGTCTTTCATCTACAGGGTGTGGATTTTAAATCCAGATCAAATTTAGACCTGAATATCTTGGCAACCCTGTAATCTATGATTATGAAAGTGTACTCATCAGATTTATCTGACAAAACTAAATAATAAATTATACAAAATCCTTGAGATGTCTTTGAAATACGAACACCGTGCGGGCATTACAGTGTGCCTACGTGCTGGGCGCAAGAACGCAATTTAATCCATATGTTAAAGAGTTTAAAAAGATGTTAACAGATCTGGGGTCGTGCTAGAATTATAAATATGGCATGAACAAACTTAAAAATATAAATTATCTTCTAGGGGAGGGACACACTGTAGCTTGGGCTAATATTGGGCTAGATTGCTAAAGGGCTCTAGTATTTTTTAAGATTACGTCTACTGTTATCCGACACCAATGTATATTTAAACTATTTTAATAATATTACATCTTTACAAGTTGTAATATTGAGGTATTTGTATGTGGTAATAAGATAGTTATTAATTATTATTATAATTTATACCAATGAATTCTTGAATAAGGAATGAAAGACTCTAGCAACCATTCCAAACTAGTCTACCAAGTAGGATTAATTTTCAATTCACGGAGGAAATTTGACTACACTCTTTAAGTATAGGTTTATCCGAGTAATGGGAAAACTTTTTGTCGCGCCTGGATGCTTAGTGGCTACACGGTAACAAAGTCTGGGAAGAAGGATCATCCTCCCACCAAAAGACGTTTCCATATATTTCCAAAAGATAAGGAAGGGTCAAGTCTTATGATCAAAGCTCTCTCTTTTAACAATTAGCCATTAGAAGCCTTCTAAATATTCTGCTATATGTGACTCGCATTTTTTATTTTTCGACTATAAAAAACAATTTGAGGATACAAACAACTATCGATGTAAGGATATCCCTATAAAAATATTAAACAAGGATGCTATACCAACACAGTTTTTAAACATGTCCTCCTATTTCCCCAAGCCAGCCAAAATAGTGAGGAGCAAAGCATCTTTCTCTTCGACTCGGATCTTAAAAGAAATGGTAAATATTATGTAACTTGCAGAATAAATTTTTATACTTTAATTTTTGGGTTTAAAAGTCCCCACACTGTATATGTTATAATATGCTGTGTACAAGTGGGCACTTGTATCGTCAGATTGTACAAGTTACCATTTATTTAATTACAACATTCATTATTTCAATTACTAGCCGGCCTATTCAAAATACGCATTTAATTTGCTTTGCATGTATTGTAGAAATAGGCAAATTAAAAATAAGGAAATACCAAAATCAAAAATGAACAAGATATAATTAGAGATCTAAAATGTATTGATATTTTAAGCATTCTTTGATATTATTATTGTCAAATTATTCGACCAACTCGGGAAGGGATAGGTTTACCCATGTATTTCTCCCTAAATTTTTTGAATGTAGATGATTAGCAATGGATAAGGGTATATACATGCAATAAACATCTTTGTGAGATCAAATTTAAAGTCTGACTTGATGTATTCATCATTAACTTGATTATATAGATGAATATCCATGCTCTTGATATGAGATGAGAATAATGAGTGGCGTTTAATTCTAGACAGGTGACTAAAGGCACATTTATATCGACAAATTCGACAAGCCATCTTCTTCTCGTCCGGTAATTATTTCCAAATACCTGGGCCTCCATTTCCAGAAATCCAGACAGAAGGAGACGTTATTTTAGGCATTTTATTCAGTTCACTATCGACGATCAGTATCTAATATTATATTAATATTGAATAATAAAGGCGGGATTGATAACGTTCTTGATAGAGGAAGATGTTTATTATTTTAGTCACTGGACAATGATATTATAAGTCTTTCTCTCCCCCCCCCCCTTCTCCTTGCACGTGTTTTTCTCTACAGGATTATCAACTTTGTGCATGACATATTTGAAATGTTATTACAGGATAGTGAAAATATTCCATAAAAATACGAAGAATAATCATAGAAGAACTTATGATAATATTAATCAGGAAAATATCCCAATAATGATTAATATGAATGAAGAAATCCTCACGTTTCTAGGCCGAATTCAGCATTATCACAACTAATTTATAAATTCAAAATCAAATATGTGGCCCCGTCAACACAAAAGAAAACTAGAATGAAATTTCTCAAAATAGAGGTTGGATTACATTTGTATACTTTTACGAATTATTGTCCATTTCTGTTAACAAATTATTCTTAACAATACTTTGAATTTATAAAATTAATAAAAAATGAGAAATTGATGTATTATATTTGAATGAGGTCATATCAGGGTCGATACAAGTCCTTTAAATCAGATATAAGTTATAAACTATAGCTAAAATTGTTGATCACCTTAACTCCTCCCACAAATTTGAATACAACACCTATAATTGACACAAAAATGTTTATGAAACATTAGCCTATATCGACATATATATGAAGTAAAAAAATTAATTGGAATTTTCTCTTTATCCTGTTTTTTGTTTTTGATTTTTTTTTATGTTTCTTATAAATATAGACTCTTATTTCATAAATTCTAATTGTGTTTTTTATTCCATCTAATAATAGACCTGAATTTATAATTATATTATTGAAATACAAAATATAAAAATCCATTTTCTCCTTTTTTAATATTTGCTGAAGCATAATTGAGTCAGCTGTTAATTGAAACGTTATAAAATGATAATTAAAATATCCATTGATATGAGATGTTCATTCAAAAATGAGTAGAACAATCCAAGAGGTGGATATCAAGAATCTAGTCTTTTGGAAACTAATATGAAATGATTGAATTTAGTACGAGATCACATATTCCGGCTCTATTTTCCCATTAACAAAACTTCTTTATATGTATATATATATATTTTTTTTTTTTTGAGAATAAGATGGGTACGTTGATTCATCTATTTAAGTGTTTGAAAACATATCCTCTGTACCTTGCCATGAAAAACAAGAGGGCATCCTAGATATGTAAGGATCCCTTGAATTCAATTTTATTATAGACACTATTTTAATCCTTTTGAAATCTTATCGTATATTTTTGGTCTATTTTCAGCCCTTAAGTTCCATAATATATGGAATTGATAGAAAAATAATTACTAATAAACAGCTGTACAGTGGAGCTAATAAGCATTTAATCCTTGGTCGATAAAGATTTCCATAGGATTGAGGGCGGAGACTAGACTCTATGAGTTTCTTATTGAGCCACTCCTTTGGTGCTTTGGCTTTATGTTTTGGGTCATTGTCGTGCTTGAAGAACTAGTACAAGAGTTGAGTAGTTTGTAATGAAAAAACTACCTTTAAAAATTAGAAAAGGAAAAACAGTTGTTGCGTGTCCTCTTCCGTTTTTTTTTTTTTTTTTGTTCATTATTTGATCGGCCGTCGTGGTGTTAACTTCTCACATTGAAGTTTACATTATCACCGATCTTCCCTGTAAATTGTTTTAAAAATGTATAATTGAATAAACATTTATGAATTTAAATATAATTAAAATACTTTCTCTGCACTAATGATATTTCAAATGCAGAAGGTTCTCCTCTTTATAGCAGTAATTCTTTTTCTCCTCGAAAATCATGTAACAGGCAGCTGATACTAACAAGAGTCTTCATACAGGTATATCTCTCTCACATTTTACTCGCACTCTTTTTTTTTTTCATTACAAACTTCTCAACTCCACCCATTACACGGCATATTTTCTGTGCCCTTTTTCGGTACATGAACCTGTCTATCCTGCTGACAATAGTCGACTTTTCCCTTTTAGCAGAGAAATAAATTCAAAACATTATGCTTCCACCCCCATGCTTGACGGTGATTATGATGTTTTCGGGGTTGTACTATACATTTTTCTTCCTCCAAATACTTTTGGGTTATTCACATAATGTACCGTACTATTAAAATAAACCTACCATTAAAACTATAGACTCTTCTTTTCGCTGTCAGGGGGCAAACTTACAAACTCGACAAGGGATCTAATACATATTTTCTCCACTTTATTTTAAGTCCTTTTTTATGGGTGTAGTCTTGTCTCAGACTCGAGATCATATTAACTCATAACTGCTGTCATTTAGCCTTTGGGGTCAGAGTTGTTTTTGAATAACTCTCCTTTTTACAATTTATATTTTGTGAGCAATTTACGCTCGCCTGTCTCCCATATTTTCATATACCTATATATGCTGTAAGTAGGTACATTATACCGAATACAACTTAACTATTCAAACAATATAACTATGAATGTACTCTAAGTTCCTTCTCTTTTTACTTCGTGTCTGGGGTAGCAAGGGATTTATTAATGAAATATCCATGCTCTTGTTTTATTTAACTCGGTAGCTCTCAAAATAATATATATGTGTATGTATGTACATAGAGTCTGAAATCGGACTTAACTTGGACTTGAATACCGCTCTTTTCACCATAAAGAGGAGGAATGATCAATAAATTAAATTTCAGCCTGCTATCAACACCTGAATCAATTTTGCGTTGACTCATTTTCTCTAGTAGTCCTGGATCAATCCAATTCCTAATAATTGTCCAAATCGGAAGAAAATATACATAACTTCGGCCCCCACAGAACAGTAAAGCCATTACTCTTTAAATAAGACTAGTAAGTGTTCAGACTCGGTCCTTTTTTTTAATTTCTGGTCTTAAGTGTTCTTTTCTAGAACAATCCTTCGGTCTCTGACCGTAGCCAGACATTTAATTTTTTTCAAATCGTGACTTGATTCTTTGGTCTAAATTTATAGACCATTTTTTAAAGTCTCAATCTATGGACGGATTTACTTCTTTATTCTGATTTATGGAGTTGTACAACTATGATTTATGCAACACATTTAACTTCATATGACGTCATGGTAGCTTGATGTTCACCCTTTTGAAATACAATTGACTTCTTAACTACCTTCGCTGGAATGTGTTTTCAAGGGGGGATCCCAAATTATAATAGTGGCGTCATCAGGGCTATTACAAGAGTATTATTTTTATTTTTTTTGGGAGAGGGGGTTGGGCTATTGGATTTTAAGACAATTTTGACTCAAAGGGTTTTGTTTTTTATAAATACCAAATTAGAAAAAAATAACTTTTATCTTAAATGTTAGATTTATAATATTTCGGAAGAGACAAAATTAGACCGAACAACATTTTTTTATAAAAAGGGAAATTGATTTTTTTCCTACTAATACTTCGAGATTTTTAAATTTTTTAATTTAAATGGTGACAACTATAAAATTTTTACAAAAGAACAGGCCCCCATGGTTCTGGTGGCACCACTGTCCTTGACAGTCTATAAAATTGGTTTATATCAAATTTTAATTGATACCGATTTTTCTTTGAGCCAAGCAAATTTATATTTGAGACCAGACGTAACTTCTTTATAGGATCGAATTAGTTCGCTACATTTTCATACCGAAGCCGAACACAAATAACTACATAACTTTGGGAGTGAGAAGAAAACAGCCGATTGTGAATGACGCATTGCTCATCGTACTCAAAACAGGATTTGCTGTTGCATTAACGTATCTGACTCAACGTCTACATATATAAATGGTAAATAGCTACATGATGCTCAATTAAAATGGCGCTGTTGACAGTGCAATTGATCTGAGACTTCACTTCTACTCCCTTTAAAGTGTGAGTTGTATGTTCATACATGGATTTCTAACTCTCAAAATATTATTTACACGTAAAGGCATTGTTATTACTCCAAGTTAAAACTTATTTTCTATTCCATTCGTGGGTAAGGGCTCTCAGTCAAATGGAATTGTTCTATGATGACCTTGGAGGGTGTGTATTCTTCTTCAAATGGAGTCAACAGGTTTCGAATTATTTCTCTCTCTCTCTCTTTTGAAAAAGAAATAGAAACTACTCTTTGAATTATTATTTTCTACGCCATGTACATATATTCAGGACAAAAACTTGGTTATATCCATTCAACAAGGATCATCTGAGCAGAAAGATATTTCGAATACAAACATGTCAAGTGAAATAGTGTTACAATATTAATAAGTACAAATTAATATCTATAGACATTTCCCCGATAGAATTTCCAATTAATGAATCTGTTCCAAGAATTAAAAGAAATATTATTTTTGAGCGCGCCCAATTCTTCATAAAAACGATAATAAATACAATAACAAAAGATACTCAAGAGCCCTCTCAGCCCACGATTTTCTAATTTTTCGTCACTCTTGTAGGAAAAAAAACAGTAAGATGAGTTGTAAAGAAATTTTCACTAGGTAAAATAAAATTAGAAATCATGAAATCCGGTTATTTCCCTTTCCTTTTCCATTTTGTTTTATAAATTCTCCTTTTCAGAAAAGAAAAGAGAAGAAAAATAAACATAAAGTAGTTTTTTATGCATCGTTTATTTTACCGAATTAATTTTTTTAATTTCATTATTATGATTCAACACGTAGTAAGAAGATCAATGGAGTTCATTTGATGATGTTATGAATCCGCTAGTAAAAGGCATCTCCCTCACTTTATATATATATAACGATGGTACATAATTCCATCATCTTGGTTGGTTGGTTGGTTGGTTGTTGGCTGAAGGGGGGAGAGAGAGAGCGAGAGAGAGAGAAGGGGAACGAGGAGAATCAAGAAAACGCGAGCGCAATTTACTTTGAAATAATAACTATATTTATTATTATTTACCTGTGTGAGACTCTCTCCCTCATTTTCAACCTTCATAACATACATTCTTTCATTACCAAGACCATCCATTCCATCTCTAGTGGTTGTAGTGCTAGTAGCAGTAGTGAATGTACTATTCATCCTACACCATTGCTTCAACTCCCCATTCCTCCTCCACACCAAACAAGGTCAACACGAAATCCTCTACCCCTTCAGATCATGCAACAACCATTAGTTATTTGGATACTCAATCATCCCATCATCATGACTAGTGTCTAAAGGGAATTGGATTAGTTCTGTTTGTTTTGAGTTATTTAACCTACACAAGAGAGTGTGTGTGCATGAAAGTGTCTCGATTTAAAATCTTGGAAATTTAATACACGGTTACGTAACCCAATATCCCAACAACAGGGGGCATCGTCATCCTCATCATAATTACAAAGACGCGCGTCTACAACGAAGGTCTTGGACTCTCTGTGTGTGAGAAGTCATTGAGCTATTTGATTCAACGTGATTTTTTTAGAGGAAGGAAGGAAGACGACTCACAGGTGTTTTTCTTCTCTCTCTTTTCGCTTTTCCTCTAATCAACAGCATTTATTCAACAAACAACATCAACACTCAAACAGTCTTGATTTAGAACGTATGGGGATCATGTCGTCTGCCTCCTCTTAGAGTGTGAAGTTACAGTGTGTTTCTACACACACACACGAACCTAAAAAGTCCGAAATCATCAACATCTTAGTCTTTTCTCAAGAAGAACAATAAGGTGGGGAAACCTAAAAGAAGAAGAATCATACAAAAGGAGAAGAAGCGGCACGAATTTTGCACATTCAACTTACAAAGAGAGAAGAACCATTTCATTATTATTATTATTTAATCAACACGGAACAGGTATACCTGTGTGTGAGTGAGTGTATGCATACCGGGCCGATTATCGTCAAAAAGATTTTTTTCCTCTTCTAAAGCCTTTCCAAAAAATTTAAAATACATATTGGCTGCTTCTTGGCTCATCAAGAAAGGTTCTACGCAAAGAACTACAAGAGGACAATTTACCTGGCTTTTTGTTTTTATTATTATTCTGTTTCTTCTACTTGTATAGACTTGAAGAAGAAAAGAACAAGGAATTACCACCGCTTACTTTCTACTTGAATAAAACCATCATGATTCAGTGAGTCATATTTTCAGATTAAAAACAATTGCCTTCAAAAGTGGAATTTAAAAGAAGTAAAAACACATCAAAATAGAGACGAACACGGTATAAATCTTTCAGCATGAGTAAACGTTGGAGAGGAATCACGGCAGCGTCCCCAACGTCGATCAATGACAGTCAAGCTCGATTTCAAACTCGCTCTGGCCATATCTGTGTTCTATGTGGTTTCATACCCACTACAAAAAACAAGTACCGAGAACTACAGGACCATTTAGTGAGGGTCCATTTTAGAGAAGACATCAAGGCTGCACTTCCCACACGACGTCCATATTTGTGCCCTGAGAAAAACTGTAATGTTGAAGGAAAGGACTGGCAAGCTTTAATGAGACACTACACAGGGAAGCATGGTGTTCTGGATGCATACCTCAAGGAAGCTCTGAGTAATCCTCATAATAACAATAACAACATTGAACAAATTGCTCAAGAGCATCATTTACCAGTGGTTGAAGCCTCAGCCATGGAGCATCATGAAACCCTCTACATTCAGGATCCAAATAATGTCATTCACCAAGAAGTGTCCACTATGGACCCTTGTCAAGATCAGCAAAGTGTTGAAGTTGTCACTTCCTTTGAGCTCCCCACCATGATGACGACAACACTGGATGCCACAGCCACAACCATCACAACAACAGAGTCTTGCCTTCACCAATCTCAAGCTCAATACGTCACTCATCACGAGTTGGCAGAAGCTCAAAATCATCCCTCTGCCGGAACCATACAATTACAAAACTTTCAAGAGGTTATCTCATCACCTGAAGTTCAGTGTGGCGATGATCGCTTAAAAGACAGTAAAGTCCTGGAAGTCTCATCTCCGAACGGAGGAGCTTGCACTACAACGGTCCTTAACAATGAGGAACTCGCAGCCCAAGTCAATACCGTTTCGAGTACAATCCCCTTCCCTACAACGATACCCCTCATGCTGGGAGCGACAGCAACCAAGCGGCCAAAGACAGAGCCGGATATTGTTGTGAATAACGGAGAGACCCCAGAAAACTACGAACTCGTAGACTTGAAATATTTCATTGCAGATCCCTCCAAAGTACTCTCCCTCCCCTATAAAATCATTCTCCCTCAAATGGAGGAGGAAGAGGAGATGAAATCCTTTGAGAGCCGTGTAGTTCAAACAGAGCCATTGCCCAGTCCTCCTCTCACCGTCTCCGTCCAAGTACAAACGGATCCGTGGTATCCACCATCTCCCAACCTTCTACGACATAATACTCACACGGAAGAGTCTGCAACTCAAACTCCGTCCATTAAACCAGAGCCCATGGATACCTCTTCCTCACATCCCTCCAGGAGAGACAGCGTTGTCAGTGTCCACGACAACAGTAGCAGTGGGGGTGGTGATAGCATGAAAGAACTAGACTTTTCCATGTTCTAAATCCAGATATAATTTTACAAGATTATTACATACATATATATATATCATTATTCTATTTAGATTATTTTTATTATTATCATTATTAATTATATAATTATGATTAAATATGTTATAACAATCTATCCGTATACATATATATATACGGATAGATTTTTTTTAAAGAAAGAAAAAAAATTACCCACATATACTCCTAAAATGATCTGTAGAAGTTATTCTTTATATTCTTACATTCGTTCCGTGATTATAAACCTACATTTAACATTTCCTTTGTATAACATTAATTATGATACTTCTCTTCTTCAACTCTCTTTCTATCTCTTTTCCTCAAATTACATACGTCATAGATACTAAAAAAATGTTCATTTGTATTATATCTACGAAAAAAAAACACACGAGGACGGATAACTTTTTCCTAAAGGATGTTCGCCGTAAAAATCCTTCAACAACAACGTTTTCTTACTTTTTATAAATTATAATTACACGGTGGTGAAATATTTTTATAACTTATAGTTGTTGTTTTTTTCAAATAAAAGGCTGTGTTTTTCATAGAAAAAATTAACAAAATAAAATACGTTTTTATTTTATTTTTGCCTTTCTTTCCTTTCTTCCTTTTATTTATCGGAGGAGTCAAAACAAAACAAAACAGATTCTCCTTCCCTTCACTTAAGACGGAAAATAGAAAGAGAGTGAGAGAAAGAGAAACGAAAAGGAAGAAGAAGCATAATAGAAAGGACCACTCATTTACATCGGATGACTACTGATTGGCTTCGTCTTCCTTTACCCCTGCGATAACGTTGACGGTGAGGATCAACTCCGTAGTTCTAATCGACGAGGAATTTCGCTTTTTTGTGTGTGTGATTATATGAGAATCTAATTTCATCTGTAGAAGGAAAGAGGAATATTAGGGATTAATCTCCGGATTAGAGTCATACTTAGCCGAGTACTTCTAACATTTATAATACTTATGTTAGTATAGGTATATCCTATGAATCCCCCTTCTCACTTACGAGCTTGTATTTAATTCCTTGATATGCTCCTCTTATTGATTCTGATACCTTATTTTAGGCTGATGATTTACTTCCTTGGAAGGGATTCAAATTGAATTGTGATAGTTGTCTATGTAGTTTTGTCCTCAATCCTTATTGAGGACAACAGTCCCGTCCAGCTCCTTCCGGTTCAGTCCTAATATTGGACTGGACAGAATGAATAACGAACGAGACAATACTAGATATATGTATAGAGTAACCTTTTACCTGGACAATTCCTCTATCTACATCTTGTTCAAGGCATCTTGGGACTTTTTTTATATATAAATTCATGAAATCTCCACATTTTTCTGCTAGACAAAAGTTGAAAATCTAAATGTATTTATTTATATATATTTTTTAATGTTTCCTTTGATTAGTCAGATAGAGTTGCACTGATTAAGTATTAAGTAAATTACAGTATTACATTTACTCCATCTGACCTATGAATCTGCTTTGAAGTCCATATACATTGAGTATATTTCCTTCTCTAACAACAACTGGAGTGCGCAACTTCGCAGATTGAGTTCAAGAAAATAATTTCTGCCGAGTTTGTTGTTCATTGAGCTACGCTGATATTTTATTCTTAAGCTTGTTCATTTAAAAATATTCACACTCCTACCTATACTGATTCAAATGACTTGTTATAAAGGAACGTATCCCCTCTTAACATTGTGTACAGAGCGTCCAGGAACTTTTTATTAGTATATGAAATCCTTGGTCTTATTTGGGGAAATAGTTCATCTTGAAACCCACTTAAAATGAAAATAAATTTAAAAAAAAAGGCAAGAATCAAAGTTAGTTAACAATAGATTCTTAGATTGATTAATTTCAAAATATTAATCCGCCACATAAAACAGATACGTATAGATCCAATTGTTTTCTTTTTGAAAATCAAAATACAGTTACTCTCAAGGGACTGATTGATGTTCAAGAATAGCCACTAGGGCGCCCCTATCCAGTCAAAACCTGACAGGATCTGAATTTTTAAACACTAAGAGAAACACGAAGTTTTATCAGAAAATTCAAATAAATTGGGAGCATCATTTTTTATCACAATTATGGTTTAAAACCCTATTGAGTTTTGAAGCAATACTAGCGCTGTGTATCTGTGAACAAGTCTTGGCGGACTTTAAACAGTCGCTATAGGGCTTGAGCACACTAATTTGCAAAGTCCATTGAACAACTGTATTAATCAGTGATGACGTTTGCTCAATAATTATTATTGTAGTAACTGATTCATCGTGATTTTTTGTCTTTTCAAGACAAGATATGTACATGGATGATAGAATCAATTCATGATAATATGTACCTATACATATTATTTCCCCTACTCCTCCTCTAAGACTTCATACCCTTCACTTCTCAAGATCAGAAGAATGAAAAATAATCGATTTAGATAAGAGGATATATCATAAACATCTGATCAAAATGATAATAATAATTATTATAAAGGTACATGCTGGTACAGATAAATTGGGAAAAATTTTAAAGGCTTATAAAGAACGAACTAGATGGTGGTAGAACCATATTTTTTTTATTTATTTGAAAGCTATATTCAATGACATCCAATTATTTATAATAAAATCTGCATTTCAAAAATAATCTCAGCCATACGGCTCTAGAAGCTTCGGCAGAGCCGGAAGACCTCGTGCAGACCCAGCTTTGCCATTTCACGGGTAATGAAGTTCTTCAAGGTCTCCACAATTTATCTGGACCACCCTGTATTGTCAAGAAAATGGATAACAAAATTTTCATCTGTATCCTTCTTTAGGGGTGTGGGGGTGGGAGAATCAGTTCAGGTGCATTTTCAGTGCGAATCCAATCCGGTAAATACATACAATATAGTCTAGGATGACCCAACGATGTCTATCGACGATTTTTTACAAATATTTTTCTTCTTATACGGAGTCATGCAAAAATTTTGAGACGAAAATGAATGAGTTAAACAATGATGTATAATTTGGTATGTACTTAATATTCAATGACGATGCTAACAGCTTGGGGGGAAAAAAAGTCCTCAACTCAAATTTTTTACAATTTTATACAGTATAGAGTTTCATAAAGCATGAGATGCCTCTTCCTTTTTTAATATGACATTTAATTTCTATTTAAGCTCGTTGTTACCACTTTCGACCAGTGGTTCTCAAATGAAGGTACACGTACCCCTTGGGTACTTAGAGACACTCCAGGGGGTACTAAATATTTTGAAAGATTATTTTACAAGTGGTAAATAACTAAGGGGATGTAGCCCCTCTCCAAATTAAGGAATTTTTGTTCTACTAGAAAGTTTAATATTTAAATTTTTCAACACAAAAATTTAATATTTAAAAATTTTATTTTATTTTCTGTGAATAGCTTTGGATTGTTTTTTTATTTTTTTAAATTCAATCATTGAATTTTTTTAGAAAAAAATTGATTTTTGGTTAATACCTGTAGTTTTTGAATTTATTTTCTAAAAAATGGTTCTTTTGGAGAATAATAATTGTGGATTTTTGATTTTTTTTCCAAACAAATTTTAATTTTTGGATTTCTTTTTAAAAAAAATAGCAACCCCCTCCCCCTTACCAATATAATCAATGAAGCTACTTACACTTTGTGATGGCAAAGGGTACTTGGGATAAATAAATATTTTACAAGTGGTACATCACTAAAAAAAAGACTGAGAATCTCTGCTTTAGACAATCAAATAAATAAACAGACAGATAGATAAAACTTTAAGAAAGATTGTACACATAAAATAATAAGCGACTCTAATGGTAACTACAAAAATGTAGTCTTTATTCTAGATATTTAGAGTTCAATGGGTCAAGCATCCTCATTTTTCAAAATAAAAATATGGTCACCCTAATACAAGGCCCACAACAAACACTTCATACATCATGCCTTCATCTATATGTAAATGAACAACAAAATAATTTTCAAATTATTATTTGGGGAGAGATACATCATTAGTTTGTGCGTAAAACAGTGTATTGATTTTAAAAGTTATTACCACAATAGCACAAGAGCGTTCTATGAATTTGTTAACAAAGCGACAGTAAGTGGTGCCGTATAGCGGAAAACTAATACAATTCCTTGAATTATAATATTATTTAACAATAGCTGAGACTGGAGTAATTAAGCGTCAGCTAAAAGACATATTTTGCTTTAATAATGAAGAAAAGAACTCCCCAATAATTGTTAGTTTCATTTTTTCATGAACACACTCCCACGTAACTACTCAATACTTATATCAATTCATATGACGTATTCTCTCCTCAAGAGTTTTAGAAAACAAATTTAATATGTGGGGATGACTGATAAGTACTTTAGTCTTTAGACCGTTCACTAATAAAAACATACCGAATAACATAGCAACAACTATATTTTATTCAAATCTTAACATATACGAACATGAATTATGAATTAATAAAACAATAACAAACGTTAAGGGCACAGTGAAAAATCTATGTTACGTACCCACCTTGCGGATACTTTATATATATATTCAATTTAGTTTGCTCTTGCTCTATAAACACCGTTTAAAAAAGACCTGGGTCATATCTAAGGAAGTGGTTATTTTCCTACGAAACGGAATCGGTGGCGTTTGTTATTTTGGCGGTTTACGAACTGAGTCAGACCTACAAAGTGTCATATCACAAACACACTTCCTCTCTGTGAACTGAATGTGATAGAACAGCAACAAGACAGAGCTATAAAAATCAGGTAATCAGTAATAACCAAGTAGTTAACTCTTTATTGTTAACGTCTGCCTACTACTGGTACCAATATGGTCCATGTACATACATGGACTTTGATAATATCTAACGACATTATCTTTTTACCAGCTCCACCCATCATGAAAACCATGTTACATATATCAGTAAGTGTATAATATTTATATTTTTTTCCCACGAAATCCCTCAAGGAAAATACTAAAACATCTTTTTTTTTCTACATGGAAAATGAAAAATTGATTTTATTGTTTAGACATGCGAAAAACAATTTTTTTTCCTTTATGAAGTTGGAAAAAGAATGTTTGTACACATCATGCAAGCACATAATATTATTTGTGATGATGAATAGAGTGTCTTTTTTAGATAAAAAAAACGGTCCTTTTAAGAGGATTGAAGGAACTCCCTTCAACATATTTTGTCGATATTTAAGCTGTAGAGTATTTATCCCTAGGGGTGTAAATAGCGAGTCTTTTCTGTATGTTAAAAAACCCTCATAAATCACCAGTGTAGTCCTCACAATTTGAATAATGTTTTAGAGGAGAGCAGCTTAGCTGTCATGACGTTCACTTAACTTAGCTGCAATCAGCTTTGGGATGACGGAAATAAATACAAATCCCACTCTATATTCAGCAGGAACATGGGCAGCAATTACTCCTTTTTCGATCCTCAGTTCTACTCTGAGTCTAACAAGGACTTGCCTTATAACTCCTCAGCCTTACTCTCCGTCATCTCCTGAAGAATTAAGAAATAATGAGAACAGCTTTAAAAAGAACAGCTTTAGAAAGAACAGCTTTAGAAAATAAAAAACGCTATTCCGGTTGCCAACAACAACAACAAAATTCGCACGTTAAAAAATGTTTTTTGAAAATGTATTTCTTGTTAATAAGCGTTAGAAGTTATAGACGATGAACTACCCGATTGAGAATCACTGCTGGAGCTCAACTACTTATTGAAGTTATTGTTTTATGTTCAAAATCCCAAAAGGACCCCCCACCTACTTCTGACGGAGGTCATGAAGGCCTGGAGGCTCTACAGATGCAAGAAAATCCTATCATGGATCAATGCAAATGGGTCTACAGTAAAAATCTACTCGGACTAGAAGATTTCCAAAGTGAATCAAGTCTAAAATCGCTGGAATGACCAATGGCTTGGAAAAACAAAGGAAGAGGTCCAAGGGGCGAACCGAAACAAAGAAACCGAGCCAAAAAAAGTTTGCAAGAAGTTACCTCCGTTCTTCTTCCAGAGCGGGGGTAAAATCGCACAGGAGGCCTACTACAAAGTGATATAGATCTTCCATGGCTGAAGGCTAACTACACGAAGGGTAACTACTTGTGGACTCAAGACGGCACACTTTCTCACACGTCCACCATGTGCCAAAAGCTCCACCCTGATAAGATGGCTGGATTCTGGTCCAAAGAAATCTGGCCCCTTACCACCGAGATTTGAAACTCTTGGACTTTGCTGTGTGACACACTTTGGAGATGGAAAACAACAAAACTCAACACCCAAATATGGACTCACTTATGGCCGACATAGTGGCTGCATGGTAAAACTTATATGAGGAGTTTGTCATCAATTAGGGTGTGATTGATGCTGAAGGTTGCCATATTGAGTGATCAAGTTTGCAAAGGCCTTATTTACAAGTTTTTGTTGTTTGTTGAAGTATTACTGAAGCAACCACTTGAGTCCACGTTTTACTACCCAACTCTGTACATTTTATTTTAGAAGATTT
Source organism: Lepeophtheirus salmonis (assembly GCF_016086655.4). Lineage (NCBI taxonomy): Eukaryota > Metazoa > Arthropoda > Copepoda > Siphonostomatoida > Caligidae > Lepeophtheirus > Lepeophtheirus salmonis. The sequence continues at coordinate 13,895,609 of NC_052138.2, read as the reverse complement.
ACTCAAGTCTATTTATTTAAAATAACATGTAATCTAGACAATGACGTAATTATGAGACTCTTCTTTGCCTGAAATGTATTATTTAAAGACAAAAACTTTGTGTAAATAAGTTATGCCATTGTAATTCATGTAATTTTTAAATAGAATAATCGAATGATAAAATCAACTCAAATCGTATGAATGCATAGTAAAGTGTTTTATCGTATTGGTCCTGATCTAATATAGAGGACTGCAATCATGTCCAATCCTAATTGACAGTCCTTAAAAAAATGTTTAATTATTTTTAATTATAAAGTTATATTTAATACTTAATCGAAAGAATAGTATGATTATTAAAATTACGGGAATATTTTGTGCAACATTTTTGCAATATTTTGAGTACACATTGGATATATGTGGTATGTCAACACCAAAACAATCTGGAATAAATATCAAGAGAAGGATATATTAAAACCCATATGACAAGGAGATATGACTGTTAGCATCCTAAAAAACGGAAATAATCATCATGGAATTAGATATCGAAGACATAGAATGCATTTTAAAATTAAGTAAGCTTTATGCATAGATAATAGAAACACACTGGACGTTAATTTTGTGCCCATGTCACACCCCCTTGCGGATCATATATATTTTTAGTTTGCCCATGTCCCATTTTACTCACAACCATCCCCCTAAAAATAAATAGGATAAAAGGCCCAAAATCAGGTGGCAGTGTTGGATTTCTTCCCGGCTATGGAATAATTATTGTTGGGAATTGTACATAGTTTAATCAAAGCTTATTCGAATTTAACAAATAAATTGTCAGATCACGAAAAAGGGAGCTGGAAGGAGAAAAATCATCATCTGACAAAGAAACATGTAATCCTTGGCAAGGACCGGTTTCAAGGACAGTCAGTCCTAAAGACTAGACTGGACCCAATAAATAGGAACTGACACAACATTAGTCATCCATAGTTACTCTAAGCAGTCCCCTCCCCCCTTAGTAACAAGATGGGTAACGCTGAGGTAATTTAGAGTATTTGTGATATGTGTTATGCAATGTTTTTTAATTTTATTATGTGCAATTTCTAATTTTATGATCATATTTATTAATTGATAAATATTTTTTGACACAAAAGGTTTAAATTGAAATGATTATATACATTAATTAATAATGTGTACAAAATCCCAAATTGTGCATTTACAGAGGACTGCTATAAAGTCAGTGACTTTGATTTAAACAAATGGCAGCTTAATAATATAACATAGGTTCCATTGAAACATAGATTTGAATTCAAATTTTTCTATAAGTAAAATATTTTTTTAAAAAAACCTAATACAATCATAGGAAAACTTTGTCGACATCGTTTAATAGAAAGTAAAATCGATAAGGAAAGTCGGTTTGAATTAAATATTAAACATTATCAAATGTTGAATGGAAAAAAGGATGCAGAAACAATTTTTTCTCATTTTTTTACCCCTTTAAGGTATGAGTAAGGATTAACGATTAATAATTCTAATCATTATTTATTAATCAAACAAATATATAAGTACTATGGTTTTATATAGGATGTAATTTGTCAGAGCATACATATATGAGTAGTGATGCTAATCGGTAGCATTTTAGACATGTTAAAAAAAATTAACAAAAAATTAAGATCGTAACCCTGACAATTTTAAGAATGTTTTGGAAGAGAGCAGCTTTATAAATGGCAAACACCCTGAGTGAGGTCACGGGGGATTGATTTAACCTTCCTTAAGGGCCAACAAGTGAGACTGGATCACGGTCCTTGGTTCTAAATAAGGACCGACACAACACAAGTCATGACGTTTCATTAGATCAGCTACAAGCAGCTGTGACAAGGGGGAATTGGAAGAAGGAGAAAAAAAAGGAGGAACTACTCGGATGTCGATTCTCAATTCTACTCTGACTCCCACACAGAATTACAATTATAGCTCGCAATAAATCGCCAGTGTCACTCTCATTCTTTTATAAAGGCATGCAGATGTTCAATACGGTTTTGTATACATTAATGATAGCTTGTATGGAGTAGACAAAGAAGTTTAGCCCTCAGGTATTAAATAATAAGAAAAATCACTCTTCAGGTTGCCAATGAAAAAAAAAAAAAACAAAAAAAAAACAGGCTACGTAAAAAAGGCAACCGATTAGTAGAAATGTATCAAACTTGTCCTAGAATGCCATAGCAGCCTTTTCTAATTGGCAATATGCGCAGGAGTTTTATTTTCTAAGGCTATTGTCCTTATTATTTAATTTTTGAAGACTAAATATCTAAGTATAAAGTAATAACTAGTGTGTGTCCTCATGAAGGACGAGGAGTAACAATGAGGATTTGCTCAGATATCCTTGTTTGACTCAGAGTAGAATTGAGGATAGATATCGGAGTAATTCCAGCCTTGCTATGGCAATGTGATTTGTATTTATTTCATTCATCTCACACCCGTTTCTAGCTGATCTACTAAAACGTCATATCAGCTAAACTGTTCTTCTCCCTATTCATTCTTCAAATTGTCAGGGTGACCACGTTTTTTTTTGTTAATTTTTTTTACATACCAGTGGGACATCGTTGCTGGTCAGCATAACTATATATGAGTGTTATGTCGGTTCCAAACTTTTCGGTCCAATTCAGTTTAGGGACCATCGGTCATTGAATTGTTCCTGAAAACTCGATACCATTTAAGTGTAAAGATGATAGGCGTGATCTCTCAAAACTTAAGTAAGCTAGAAGGATTTTTCTGAAAATTGCATTCTTCAACTAAATATCTACTACTTTTGTTTATAAAATATACTGATTTATCCTTGGAGCGCACTGCAAATTACATTTCAAGTCGCACAAATGCCATCCTTAATTCATTACAGAAAAATAATATACTTTATTTCAATTGTAAAGTAATTTATTTCCCCCCTAATTCAATTTTGAATTTACAAATGATAAATAAATAAAATAATATTATCATTCTGGGAGTTGTATTATTTTGCCACGAGACGGCTCCGGTTCCTCTCTCGATCTCGATATTTGATATACATAATAATATCCTGAGTATGTATAACTAAACATAAATATTGATTAAATAAACAAATAAAAGAGCGTACCCAAGCTATTACGTCACAAGGGTATTCGCACTAAAAGGTAATTACAAGGAAATATAGTACAAAAATCCTCCACACACGGAAGTAGGTATGACGAATGGCAGATAAATGACCTGATGTTATACAAATTTAATTGGAGTGATATTTGTGATATACACATGTAGTAGCGTTAGTCGAACTGATATCTCGAGAGATTCATCTACACCTGCATCAGACGAAAGGGGATACAAAAAGATTGAATGACTTAAAAACAAACGGTTACATACATTTATTTCCTGATTTCTTCATGTGGAATATTCATATTTTTATCACATATAACTGTAGAAATGGAATGTTTTTAGGGGAAAAAACATTAAGCCATTAGGAAAGGAAACGGGTGCTCTTTTTTTTTTTTTTTTTTTTTTGCTCATTATTTAACCAGTAGTTGTGGTGTTAAAATCTCTTGGCTTGTAAATCCTTAGCAATTTTTAGCTTGCTTTATAGAGTGTATTTTTACTTTATTTTCAAAGGCGGTTAACATTATTTCTTCATTCATGAGAAGAAAACATAAAAAATTATAAATTATAAGCATGTGTGTGTGTGTTCATTAACGACGGAGAGTAACGCTAAAGTTTTTTTAGAGAGTTATCAATGTAAAGCCCTCTTGGACTTGGACTTGATGATCTTTATTAGAGTAATTCTTTGCCAAATTTTGGAGTGAGATTGTGTTTATTTTCTTCATCGAATAGCTGCTCGCAGCAAATTTTATAAAAGCCATGACAGCTAAGCTGCTCTCCTCTTCAACATTCTTCAAATTTTCGTGGTTACCGTGTTGATTGTCGGTTTCTTTTTTTCACATACCGAAAATACTTTTAATTAACAGTCCTCAACATATACTCCTGAAGGAAGCATTCTCGCCTATCTGTGGTGTATTTTTTTTTTTTTTTTTAATTCACATAAAATAAATATATGTAGATAGATGGATTTAAATAAAATTAGAGTATTTTTCATGCACTACTGTTATTTAAAATGTTATATATAGCGATAATTCATTTCTTGACTGACTAGGCTATAAGTCACTGTACCATAACTTTATGTGATGGGAGGAAATGCAGAATGAACAATTCTTTCATCAGAGGAGATGAGAGGCACTAAAGTACAAGATCCCTAGAACAGAGGATGAAATCGAGGAGAGGATCAGAAGTCCTGTGGATTGGATATCCAAATAGGAAAAATTTGAACTGCTAGGAAGGGTAAGGATGGGTGGATGCAGATCTATATATCCAAATGCATCCTGGTTAAGATCCATGCAAATCAGTAATCACCATGAATTACTTTAAACGTAGTTCAACATTAATATGTGAATAATTATTTATATTTCATTCCAAAAAAGAACTATTATACCATGGATTTGTCCGAGATTCCTGCTCCCTGACCTCATTTCTTTGCCCTATAAAGGTTTTGGTACCGACTACTCATAAGAACCCGTTTGAGCTACTTCATTTATATATTATTTCAGGCGAAATCTTACTTATATATTTAATTTATTGTGGGAATGTTAGGGGTGTGGGATATGAAACTTTTATAGAGCTCTAAAACAGGGAGATTTGTCCATGAAAAATATTTTGAAAACAAAGTATTGATATCCATAAAATTATTTACTAATTTTAATATTACTAAGTAAAAATGTTTATAACTACGTTTTACGACTTAAGAAAAGAAGTATTACTTTATTCGGAAACTATTCCGGCCATATAGAGAGGGATCACTTTTTGGATGTACCGGGACCAGACCTATATAATATAAAAAGGGATACTTCTAATTCTAGGTTAGGAATGAAATTAAGTTTTTTCTGTGGAAACCTTACTTTATTAATTTCAATTTCAATTTTGAATTACCTTTGTCTTTCTATAGATATAAAAACCAAATAGAAAATACTATTTCAAAAACTCCTTTTACTGAAGTCAAATCAACAAAATTTGAACAACAAAGTTTAACTTTAAAACAATTTTTTTTACTGAATAATTTTAATTTTTTCTTATTATTAAATGAAAAAAAAAAATTACATACGACAATAACTAATGTCAATTACAGGGCCTTCCTACTCTTTAGATACAAATATATTCTTATAAAAGACAAAATATTTTTCCGGCTGATATGAAGGTACTTTATATTTGAAAAAATGAAACGGACCAATCTCATTTTTTTAAAATATAATAAGACTTTTCTGATAAATAATTTAGCTCATCTTTATATTTTTAATGACTTTTTAGGGTTGACATTTAGTTCAATGACGTTTTAAAAAAAATAATTTTGGTTTTTCAAAAGGCCATCATTTTTTTTTTTTTTTCAAATCATTACCTAAATAATCCAGAACTCTGAAGGACATCCTATTTTTTCGACTCAGATACACTATGGGGAGGGGGTTACCCGACCCCATATAATCCCGTCGCAACGGTCCTGGTTAAAATTTCTTATTTTGTCAAGTGACCTGTGATAGCTGTTTTTGTTTTTTTTTCCATGATACCTCTTAATGGCGTATATACTAGGGTTCCTAATTTCCCGTGTAATTGTCCTTCGACGAGATCCTGAGAATTTCAATATTCTGGAAAATTCCAGCATGAGATAGTGAATTATAAATATACCGAAGTTTAAGTAATGCACACTATATTTTAAGGAGAAGACGTTCATTTTGAGATAGTTTTACACCATACATTCGTGAAAGACTTCAAATCAATTCATGTTTCTATATCAGAAGGTTAAGATATAGTTAAACATTCATTAGTTTACTTGTTATAAATGCTTTGTTAGGCGTTATTGTTCGCTCATGCACAAAGTCCACCACTTATGATGGACATAAATCGTTAATAACTTTATCTCAAATGGATTTTCAACTGTATGTATTCAACTTTTCAAGTAATAAGGGTTGAAGTGCGTTGAATAAAATATGAGCTAGCAAGTGAAAGAGAATTGTTTTGATGATTTGCAATCTGTAAATTATTTTTATATTTTAAAAAGCTGTCATTATTAGGGATATCAAAATGAGCAAATCTTCTTGTGTGTAAATTAAAAGGTTTTTTTCTTTTTTTTTTTTTTTAAAGACGACATATATGGTGACAAAGATCACAATCAAGACTATAGTGCTTCATGTTGGCTTCAAAATAGGGAGAAATAGTCTAATATCAATAGTGCTAACATCTTGCAAGTTACCAGCATATCCTTTTTTTAAATGTATACTTACGACGATACGGACAACTATCACAACCCTAGTAATAATATTGGGTGTGCTCATGAATGACAGACAGTGAAAATGAGGGTCTGTTCAGGACTTTCTCAAGCCCCCAGTCTGCTCCCCGATGGCATTCTGGGACTAATCTGGGGAGGAGGAGCACTACTATCTTAATCCTCTTCCGAAACTATGTGTTCATGGTGGCGACTAGGTCAATGTTTTTCTTAGCAATTCACAGCTTATAATGTGTTCTACAACATTGTTTATATAAAACTTTTAAAAAACCACTCTTAGCGTCTCAAAATTTACATGAAAGAGATGAATACATAATAACAGTTGCCCCAGTATAATTGATGATCGACATCGATGTAATTCTTGCCTATGTATTCCTAGATACGGAGTGGGGCTTGTGATTATTTGCTTCATCTCATGAGCTGCTTACAGATGATTTAATGAAAAGTTAAGACAGCTAATCTGCTCTTCGCCCAAACATTCTTCATATCGTCAGGATTACCATATTAATTATTGGCTTCTTTTATTTCGTAAGAGGACTTTTGGTAGAAATTTTTTTGTCAACGGACGCTTTTCCGAATGTACATTTTGCCAAAGGAAAATCTTCCAATATATTATGATATTTCGCCAATCTATGAGTATTTTCCAATGTGAATAATCCATCATGTCAAATGATTATTAATATAAAACGGAAAAGTGATTTGACTTCTTATATTAGAATTGCTTTCGTGTTTATTTATTTTTTAATGTATTTAAAGTAATGCAACGGTAAATATATGAACTACATTCGAACCACATGTTTATATAATGAATATTATTAAAAAAAAATATTTTTCTTCAAAAATATATTTATTTATATATATATATATATCAAATATACCTATTTAACAAACTATCATTTTAAATTAAATTAAAATATACAATCGTACATATGAATAAATTAAGTATCATTTTTCGGTCAAGTGGTTCTTTGGTAAAATGTCCGTTCAGTAAATTGTTGTTCGGAAAAATGTCAATTGGCAAATTGTTCTTGGCAAAAATGTTTTCGGCCATTGTCCTGAACCCTTTTATTTTTACATAGACGTAGTTTATATTTGATGCAAATCTAAAACTAAAAAAAGAAAAGGAGAAACTCCGAACTTATTTTTTACATCATATATTCATACAACCAATATGTCCTTGATACATTTGAGTCAGTTATTTTTTTTGTATTCAAATTTATAAAAAGGCTTAAAATACCAAAGAATTTTAACTATATAAAAACAATCTCGAACAAAAATCAAGAAAAAGAAGAAACTCCCAATTCACATATATACTAAGATTAATAGAAATACAAGGTTATACCAAAGCACTTTTCCGACGGATATTTGACTTCTACCATGCTTTGTTATAGTGACTTCATAGAGAATAACTGTTACTTAGAGTAGCCATATATCGTCCTTCTAGACTGTTACTGTTAGAGTACCGCTATTATTCTCTATGACGTCAAAATCTGTCTTTCTTGTCCAGCAGTCGGTACAATACATCAAATTGAAAATTCTAGCAAGCCCAATTACATGACGGTCTAACTTTGTATTTCTATTAACCTACATACATACATCCAACCAATTATTTTATAGGCATATTTTGAGTCAATTACAGACTTTGTATTCAAATTTGTGGGATGACGTAAGATACCCAAGAGCTTTAACTATTGTTTAAAAGTTTAATTTGATTAAATATTTGCCCCGATATGACCCCTTTTCAATAAAATATATCCACTTCTCATTATTTTATGTTGGCAGTCCATTTGGGCTACTTTAAATCCAATTTTCAGCACACCCCAAACGGTTAACAAGAATAATATATGAATATAAACTGACAATAATTTATTGAAGAATACAAATGTAACCCAGTCTCAATTTCTAGAAAAATCATTCTACCTTTCTTTGGTGTTGACAGACTACATGTATATAGGTATGTAATAGTCGCTCTACTTATTCTTGAATATAAAAAGTTGCTCATTTTCTCAGGATTTATTTTCTTTGTAGATACTTAAAGTCGGCAAAAGGTAAAGAAAATGTTTCGTAGTACATATTATTATATGTACTATTATACACTTACTTCCTTTTCCCCACCCATCTAGGAACTACATATAATTTTTGCCCAACTGAGTTCCTGTCACTTGGATTAAACATAATATGTATTTAGGTAGGGTATTAGTGTTGGGGTTCAGTCTGAAAAGCCTGGACCCGTCTGAGACCGTTATGAATTAAAGTCGACAGATCTGAGATCGTTATGATTAAAACTGGACCCCACTAATTTGCTTCACTTTAAAGAAGTTCGACTTCGAACAGTCTCAAATAAAATTTGGTCTAGATACGTCCTTAAAAACATTTGGACTGGATCGATCTTTCAAACAAAAATAGATTTGGATCCATCTCAATGAAAATTCGATATGAACCGATATTTTATATATGAATTATTTATAGCTATTGACCAGTGACACCAGAATCCATTGGGCATTAAAAAAATCCCCAAACGTGAGATGGCAATTCCAGGGATGTCAGGAGAAGGACTGTATGAAATTTTGTGTCTTGAAGAAAAAAAATTAGTGGAAAAAAGAGAAAAAAATATATTTAAGGATTTATTTTCCAGAAAAACAAGGTCTCAAATTCTGGGGGGGTGGAATTTTTTTTTTTTTTAACCAAAGGTGCCCCCCCCCTGTCAAAAAAAAAATATATATATATCAGCCAAGGTACCCCCCCCCCTTTTGAGGAATTTCTATAGTTATATCAATAACAAATATTCGTCTCACCTTAAAAAATATATAAGTCAAAATCTTCAAAAACTATATAATTTTTTTTTTTTAATTAAAAAGTTGTTCGTTCAATTTTTTTCTTTCCTAAAATTTTTAACTCTAATATTTAAAAAAAAAAGTTTATTGCTTCAAATCTAGTCTCTTTCAAAAAGTTTAAAAGAAAAATACTTAGTCAGTGCCCTCCCCCACCCCAAATCATAATTTGGCACTCCACTTGAAAATACATTCCGGTGCCAGTGATATTGACATATAATGACGTCATATGAAGTTAAATGACTTGGATAAATCATATTTGAACAGTTCATAAATCAGAAGAATAAAGGAAAAAATCGGTCAATAGATTTTTCGAAAAAATATAATTTTACATTTTTTCGAAAGAAATTTGCAAAATCCACAAGTGTTTAGATAAAATTAAATTTTTGGAAAAAAAATTTCAAAAATTAAACTGTATATGAAATTTTTGAAAAAAAAAATTGAAAACCAATTTCTTAGGAAAACTATTTCAAAAATCCATGGCTATTCACAAAACATTTCAATTTTTTTTTCTGCTCTGCTACTTTATTTGGCCGAATTACCTTTTTTATTAAGAAAATAAATGATCAAAAAAAAAAATTTTACCCTTAATTTTCCCCTAAAATTTTTTTCATCCTGACACCTTGGGGACGCCCCCTTTATTTAAGTAGGTATGTATGGTGTCTTTTCATTAACAAAAGATACAAATATCTTCCCACAGCCTTAATGTATATAATCCCAGATCTTGGAGCATGTGAAATTAAAATAACATCACTAGCGTATTGTGTTCCAAACATGGGGTATACTGTACACGTAAATAATAGCTATACATATATTTTAAGACTCCACCTGTTGGTAGAAATAACTCTTGGAATTAATTCTTATTTGTACATAAAAGGAATAGTTGGTTGTTGTTTTTTTGTGCTAAGGAAGCCCCTCAAAATGTATAAATAGATGTATTTACTTGTTACTTTTGTTCATATTACAGTGGTTGAGTAGTGTATCAGGCAGGTTTTTTCTCCGTTTGAGCCGCATTAGATCAATTTAATGTCAAATCCAAAAAAATGCATTCCTTATCCCTTGGCCCTGTTGCTTAAATACACTTATTAAATGAAATCATTTCAAGGTTGATTTGACTGATTTGGGTATCATATTAATTATTCTCCAAGAGTAGATCGGTTTTAGCGTGAGTGGGCCGTTTTTCAAAGTATTTTTGCTTTTTCATACAATAAAATTCTACACTACTTATTATTATATTAGAAACAATTAATATTTTCCAGCGGACCTTTTTGATACATTTTTTAATTATATATAACGAATCACTTTATTTATTAATTTTTAGACATTTTTGAAGGAAAGGATAAGACTTACCATGGCCTATTTTTTATCAATTGTGTCCATATTTAATTTAATCACCTTTTTTTTTATTTAGAACAAATATTTCTTTATGGTTTTTAAGGTATTTCTATAAAAAAAAATATTGTTTGTGTATTTATTTACTAGTGTTGGGTTTGAGTTTGGAAATCCTAGACCGGTCTGAGACCATTATATTTTTTGTTGGGCCTAATTACTTCGGTCTAACAAAAAAGCACGGTCTGGACCGGTCTCATATAAATATTCAGTCTAGATCAATCCAAAGGAAAAGTTCTGTTGGTCCGAAAAAAATCGGTCTAGACCGATTTTACAAATCAATTGTTTATAACATGACATCATATGTTTTTCAAGTACAATGACATTATACGAAGTTTAAACAGAGATAGCTCGGATTAATTTTGATCCCCCGTCTTTTATATGTATACAGTATTTTTTATAGAGCTTATAACTTAATCTTACTTTTAAGATTTTTTGGAAAAAATGAATGACAGTTGCTCTTGAAAAAAAATTGGTCCATGAATTAAGACCGAAAAACAGTCGTTCTTTAAAGTGAGACCAAATCAAAATAGTTAATCAAAGTGAGACCGGAAAAAATCGGTCCGCGGTCTGGACCGAAAAATCGATCCAAATCGGTCTAGAATGTATAACTTAAGACCGAACCGAAAAAAAAATCGGTGCTGGACCAAGTTTCAACACTAATATTCACATTTGTACTAAATTATACTCAGCAATTATCTGCTAACCATTTCTATCTAAGATTACTTATGAGATTTTCCAAGCCATCCAGAGGTCCAGGTCTATTTCAGGTAAGACTTCCGTAGTTGGTTCCGTCACTGCCTCCCCGTTCAAGATCGTATGATCCTAGCCTAACCCCTTGATTTATCGAAATTGTATAGAAGCTTTTCACAGGGGTGTTATCATTATAGCTAGTCTGCTTTTCGGGTGTATTAACCTTATTGTACTTTCTGGATAAGAGAAACTGTGTGATAGAAGTAACCTTTATCTCCAAATTTATGGCAAAGGCTTTTTTGCAATTGCTGTGTCGTCCGAAAGACATGAAGCATATTTTTCTGTTTGCTGGCCTGTCTTGCACGTTAAGTATTCGCATTTTTGATTGAATCATAAGAGCGAGATCTTCTGGAAAATATGTGGCAATAGCATGAATTTCCATATGAGAGTCAACCCTGTGCCCCCCCTAAAATCGGCCCTGACGAAGAGAATTGAAACAGAATACATCTGGATTTATTGGTATATAATAAAAAATTTATATTATTATATAAGAAAAGAGTCAATCCATCACTTTATCTTGTTTATAGGCGTGAACTCATTGATTGATTATGCTTGAGTGGTAGATAACCAAACAAAATTTATCTACCTATCTACAAAAAAATATTTAAGATATTTTATATGTTTTTAAGAAAGATTAAATTCCTCTTGAGGAACCCTCTATGTAATCCCGCTATTCGATAAACAAATTAAAGTATTGTTAATACATAAGAAATAGTGATTTGAAATGAATTTGTTGAGTTACCTGCTCCCTATTGACGATATAAAAGATTCCAAGAACCATAAACCGCATAAATAATTATAAATGGAAGAATGATTCCCTCGTAATTTGTTTCATGTGGGAGAGTCCTGAACATTAATATAAATGTATGCAAAGATGTAACCGCAGAACATTTATCTCATAATGTGTATACAATATTCACATGCTACAGGCCACGTGCATTCGGTTATATATCTATCTGTTTGTTGAGTGTAGCTAAATACTTCAATACCAAAGGATTATCCCTTTCAAAAAAGTAATTACAATGGCTCTTTGTTGAAGCATTATAAATACATAACCTCTCTAAAATATGTTTATTCCTTTTGAAGAGCCACTTAATAAAAATGCATATGGGGAATCAAACGTGAAGAAAGGAACTTTTGTCTAAATCCAATCTATAGAAAGCTCTATAAATAATTATCAATTATTTGTGAATCATCAGTAGAGACGACTCCATAGTGTTTTTCCTTCAAAGAAGACCTTAAATGTCATTAATTAATAATTCATGGAGTTTTGGCATTTACCCATATCAATCAGTTTGATAGAACAAAATAAACTTCTGATGAAATATAGGACTAAAGAAGAATTTATACTAACAAATAACCTTGATTTCCGTTTTATATCTATTGAATTATGATTTAGGTATAATATATTTTTATGATACTTGGATACTAAGCAGAAAATGAGTGCCGTTCCTTTCATATTCTCCTCATTTTTGAGCGCCTGGTCGCTTAACGTAAAAATATTTAAAAAGTTTCCTTTCTTCATTGTTATTTTCTATTCTTTTCCAAAACATCAGTCCGGTCCTAATAAAATTGGTCAGTCCTAGGACCGGTCCATAATGGTTTTTTGTAGTAACCTAGAAATAATTAATATAGGTCTAGCTATCATTCATTATTTTCTTTGTTTTTATATTATTCAATCCTACAGCGTTAACTCGCAAACACAAAAATACCCTGTGTATCTTTTTGTCGATTCCCCCCTCTCCCTTGATACGTCATGGCTATTTCATAACATATTCTTTTCGATAAATAAACAAAGTAACAAGTTATTCAATAAGTTAATAACAAGTTAATAATACAATTTCTTGATGATAACTCGAAATTTGTCTGGAGATTTGTTTGCATATAAATTTGCCTAATAAAAATTAATGTTTGACTGAAATATCTGTGATTTTCTTAAAAATTTTTCCAATTCTTTGATTTTTCTTCACTTTTCTTTTTTCATTTTTCATCAAATGTCAATTTTCAGTTTTTTTTTAAAGGAAAAATACACAAAACGATGCTTTTAGCGCAAAGAAATGCCAAAACAACTTAAAAGACGGTGTATTTTCAATTTCCAGAAACCTTTACTACATAATTTTTTCAATATTTGCAACAATGACCCAGCTATTGAGTGTTATTTTTTCGACAACATTATTCTTCATCACTTTTTTTTTTTTCCTATTATTTTTTTATATAATTCATTTTAAAAATGGTGAGGAAGTTAAATGACGGTAATAGTCTGGGAGTTGGTATGATAGACTTATTTAGCTGACTACCATTTGATTTCGGGCTTCTTTCTGCCCCCCTCCCCGGAGGAAAGGTTGGGTAATACAATAAAGGTAACAACGTGAGCTAGGACTAAGGACCTCTCTTTATAAGCTAACTACTTAACCGTTATAAAAATACGATGGATTATATAAGAGAAAAACTTATGATTTATCCATAGTATCTCAAAATTGATATTTCTTGAGGGGAAAATCTAATCATGAAAATTAAATCATATTAAAAGATAGAATCGATAAAAAAAATGACTGTAAGGGGGGAGAAGAATGATTAGGAAATCAGTTCAAGGACCGATCCAACACTATCCAGGACTAAAAATAAAATCAAGAGGGGAAACGATGAACAACGTGATTTATTCAAGTCCAAATTTAATTAACTACAAGAATACTTTTTTATCAGCTGGGATCACTGAGGGTATCATGAACTACTCCTTGTCAACTAACTACTCAACCTTTATAAATAAATAAGATGAATTATGTGAGGGAAAAAATTATGTTTCATCCGTAGTTTCTCAAAATTGGCATCTCTTGAGGGAATAACAGTTTTTTCTTAGAAAAAACTTTTTGTCTAAAAAATAATCACGTGGTTGTTGTTTAATTTGAAAAAATGAATGAATAAATGGAAAATTAACATTAATTAACTAGGGAAAATTTCAAAAATCCATAACTATACACAAAAAATTAAATTTTTGGAAAAATATTTCAAAAATTCACAGCTGTTCACAAAAAATTAATTTTTTTTAGTAAAAAGCCAAAATTCCTTTATTATTTTTGGTGTGTGGGGGGGATACGCCCCTGTTAAGGAACTGCAATTTTTCAGAAATGATCGGATGAACAAAAAAAGATTCCACTTTTGATTTCGATTTGTCATATAAAAATGTACTTATCGCTTCATTTAAATGCAATGTTTGGTGATTATAAATGGAGTAAAAAGTCTTTGATTTATGGTTCATAATTGGAAGAATTAGGCTTTAATGTGACAAAAAAAAACTTTTCCAAAACAAAATTGCTAAAATATTCATGATTCCCTTTAGTATATAATATATGTATGTATTCCAATTCTGTTGTTAGAGTCTCATATATCAAATGAAATTTTTTCTAAGGAACTACACATGAGTGGTTTTGTAACATTACAATATCAAAATTGACTTGACAGGATCTGACGACTTTTATCAAAATGAACGTATGTATTTATAAACATATAATAATTAGATTTAGGTACTCACTATACGGATCAATTCATTATAACAATTACTTTAAAATAATTTTATTTCAATATTTGTTAAATTAGTTTTACCTTCCTGGCCTCAGTATTCAATGAAATAAGATTACCCATCATTTCAAAAATTATTGTAAAATGTAAATTATTTCATGGTAAGTGATTAAAAGAATTTACACCATTTTATAATTCTGCGTATTTTGATTTGACCCTTAAATAAATTAGTAGACCAATTACTCAAACTTTTTCTTTTTCCTTTTCAGTGAATAGTCTTGATTTTTTAGCAATACACCCATTATTGTCATAAATAATTAAACATTACTTTTTAATTCATATTACGTGTGTAACGGGGGGAAATTAGACTCTGACTTCATCCAGAACTGAAGGTCGTAAAAAGTCTTAAATTGAAATTAATAATTTCTATATAGTTTTATTTTAAATAAGAGACAAAAAAGAATATTTCCATTCAATATAGTCCCATTGACAGCAGAAATAGTCTTCAATTATATAGGCCTCGGACATCATTGCAGATGTATTTGCAGCAAATTAAAACATAATTACTTATCAATTATTGGTCCGATTGCATAATTCAAAGAGTTGAGATCTGAGATGTAGGGGGGAGGGAGGGACAGATAAACATTAGTTCAATGTTTTTATGCTCCAAAGAAGAACTTCTGGGCCACTTTAGCAATCTGTACTCATCCTTCTGCAAATCCTTCAATATATATTTTTTTTTATGTTTCTGGATATCGACAAATTGAAGTTACCTAAATGAGCATGTATGTTTTTCAGTCGTGCGACCTTGACAGCATCCTTCAAAAAATTGTGATTCAATTTATGCTTCCTGTTAGAGCCAGAATGTATATCCATATAATACTATAAATCTGTTAGTAAAGGCTCAAGTGTGCCTTCTACAAATGACGTAGAAAAACTAAGAAATTACTACAATGATATAACATAAATTTAAAAGTCCAATTGTCGACCATTTGTCATATTTTTATGGGGGAAAAAAGTATTTATTAGATTTAAATAGTCAAACATATACCTATATATAAAAAAATAAGGACTCTGAAATTCATAGTTCACGGGTTGTATGAAATTATTTAATTCCAATACCAGGCCTATCAGAGGCCTCTTTTTAGGTATAGATACACATTTGACTCTTTGAATCTAATAAATATGTGATTTTTCCATAAAGATTTAACAAAGGGTTCACAAATGGCCTTATAAACTTATGTTATATCATTCTCATAATTTCTGAGCTCTTCTACCCCATTTGTTGTGGGTGCCCTTGAGCCTTCCCTTACAGGTTTTCTAGTATTATATGAAAGAACTGAGAAATAAGTGGAATGATATAACATAAGTTCAAAAGGCCATTTGTAGACCATTTGTCATTTTTTTATGCAAAAAAAATGTTATAAATAAGAGTTAAATAGTCAAACGTGGATCTTTATAAAAAAATGGGGCCTTTGAAATTCATAAATCACAGTTTTTATGAAATGATTTAATTGCCATTTTTTAGATATACGTAGGTATACATTCGACTCTTTGAATATTGTTATTTTTTTCATAAAAATATTTTAATGGTTGACAAATGGCCTTATGTACTTATATTATGCCAATCATTGTAATAATTTTTCCGATCTTCTACTCCATTTTGTAGCCAACGTACTTGACCCTTCACTTATAGGTTTTTAATATTTTATGGTCTACAGGGGCGTTCGCAGGATTATATATATATATATACTTTTTTTTAAGGGGGCTTGGTTATTGGAATTTTTTGTGGAAAAAATCCAAAGATTTCGAAAAATTTAAAAAAAATTAAAAAGTAATAAATTTTTTGGAAACAAATTTCGAATATAAAATTTTCTTGTAAAAAGCAAAAATATATACTTATATATCTCATCTTCAATTAATGTTTCTAAAGTTTATTTAAAAAAATCAGGTAAACTTTGCCAAAATGAATTATGTCATGCCCGGTAATGCTATTAGTATTCCAAATATAATCCAAGTAGAATATTATTAGTTTTTCAATTAAATAAATTGAAAAAAAAAATCCTGTCTAGAAATTGGACTCAAATATACATAAAAATGCATAGTCATAAAACCAAAAGGTTTCTCTTCTTCCATAATGATTCCACTGCTCTATTAAGCAATACTTTCAACATGACTTTGCAGAATATATTTTTCATATATCTTTCGTGATATAAGCATTTTATAATCGTAGCTGAATAACTTGACGATGATTTAAAACAATTGGCTGGAATTTTTACATTCCCATGGATATACATCGAATGATATCAGGGGAAAAACAGCAGACAAAACGCCAATTTTTCAAAGTTCTAAAGATTTTGATTCCATTTTCCAATCAACTCTTGAAGTTATTTTAAGTTTATGTTCTTCCATGGTGAGTATTCGAATAATATTTGCTTTGAATATCTCTATTACTATAATTTGATCTATGGTAGAATCGGTTCTGAAGTTAATTTTACATACAAATTCAAGCTTTATAAAGTGAAATGAGACATTTTTATTCGCTATGAATCATTTTTTTCTGCAAACCTGTCGCAAAAAGTGCTCAGGCTCAGTCTATTTTGTTTATACTCTACAAGAGCTTATAAAATATTGAGTAATTATACCAAATGACGGATATAATATTTAATATTTTATCCACCAGGATTTTTTATCATAGATCAAGAGGCGAGGCTTTGGACTCGAGTCCATATTTTGAAGACTTGATCACACAATCACATGGGTCTTGACTTGGACTTAAATGTAATTTCAATTGTTCCATTACATACATATAAAAATACTCTTTAAAGTATGTTTTATTTTGGAAGACTAAAACTAGACTCGATTAAAATATTCAAGAACTTGGATTTGGCAGCGAAGACTTGAGACTCAACTTAATAAGGCATAGAACGATATCTTATGACTTTGAATTATAATCAACTCTGTAGTTTAGTCAAAAAACACATTCTATTGAAGGATCAATTAGTCGTTTCGATCCTGAGCCTGTTTAGAAATAAATAGGTTGAAATTCCTTCGATCCGACAGACATAATTCTCCAGACAAATCAAAATATCTAAAAAATTCTTAGAAAGAGTAAGGATTGATGAAAGCTGAAAGATGGGTATAAGAACAATTGTGAGTTTTCAACAAACAATCTTGAACATAAATCAAGATTATAATGAGAAATTACCGATTAATTTGTATTGTTCATATATACATAAAAAGATCTAATAAATATTTCATCAACATATTTCAGTCAATTATGTTCCTATTTATGAGATGGATTCAAATCTCTCAAATAATATGTGGAATCACACATTTTTTTCTTTGATTGTGACTGTAAATGTTTACAACTTTAAAGTGTAATTAGCGGTGCCTCCAAAAGATTAATCAGAATAATATATGTATGGATAAAAATTGAAGTTGAAGAATACAAAATTTGTAATCAAGAGTCTTTTTTGAGACAAATCAACCTAGCTTGCTTTTGTTTTGGAGGGCTCCATTTGTCTTTCTAAAAAAATCCTTTAGATTTTTGCTTTTGGCTCTTGAAGAACTATGATTGCCGGACGGTTGAAGGAAGTGTCATATCATATTATCTCACATCTCTTAGATACCAAAGCGATGTTAATATTATGTTCGAATTGATAAATGAACACTTTATTTTGGAGTAGTTATTTCTTTTGATTAATTATTTCATCGCAAACAAATAGTTTTCTTGAGTTTCCTTTCAGAAAAAAATACAAGAGCTGTTCACGTGTTATTTTTTAAGGGTCTGAGTTATGTTTGTAGTCTGTATTTTGTCAGAAGTAGTAGTTTAACCAGACATAAGAGCTACTCGAACCCATGAGTATGTGTTTCCACCTTTGGTACAAAATACTATACAACAGTGTTTTTGCTCACCGGCTGAAACATATATTTATTGTTGTTATTTAAGCCGTAAAAAACAAAAATGACGCCTAAAACATTCACCAACATAGATTTGGCCAATAGTCTTTTTTTTTAAATCACATTTTTAGAGTACAATTTTGATTCAGAGCCTTGTTTCGTCGGAAGAACTATCTTTATACAGTCTGTATATTAAATACTGTAAAATGAATAAATGTAACTAACTTTTTTTATTTACATAATTAGTAGCCAAAAATTTTGCATAAAAAGTACTGAATATCATCGCAACAGATGAAAAAGTGGCACAAGCCACTTTCTTGGGAATGCAGTCTCATTGCCTATTAGAATGAGGTTTCTTGCAGACCTTCTCTTCCAAAATGGACCAGATTTCAAAATCCTTTGGATTCAAATTCGGACTGGATAAAGGCAAAAAGCTGTTACTCCAAAAGCTAAGGAAATGAGTCTCATGCCATTTGTACATTATATTGGATCTGTAAAAGTGAGCATCATCTTATTGATAGGCCTAATTGATAATTGGTTCATATCTTGAGACTTTTCTCGAGAATGGTAATCAATGTTGTTAGTTTAGAGCCTCAGAGGCACAAAGATAATAAACACCTTAAAGGACCATCTGATGGCACCCTATACCATCACTGACTCTGGTTTGTACATTTAACAAATCCTATAACTTGATCATTTGGAGTGGTTGAGTTGAGCATCAGAGAAAAAACTTTAGAATCACTAAAAACTATGTTAGGAGGCGTGCCAAACTACAACAAAATAAGAAATTTCTTGCTTCTGCTTATTTTTTTATCTCCATTAAATTAAGGTTAACCAGAGGAAAAATTTAAACAAACTTTGTTGACAATTGATCCATAATTTATAACAACTTTTTTAAGAAAAATATCTCTAAATTTAGCAGTTATATAAGTTTGTTTAGATTTTGATTTATTTAAACTATATAGGGTCCCAAGTAGAGGAAAATAAAAGTTAAAATTAATTGATAAAAACATTTAACATATGACAGATAAATAATTTATTATGTTATTTTTATTCCAATTACTAAAAAAATATGTCTAATTATACAAAAATCAAGTAAAATGAAGTATCTTAGGTATTTGGAAACAAATATTTGCTCATATTTTTTTCAATTGCTTTATATTATAGCTAAAACTAAAAATACTCCTTTTATACAAATTTAAAAAGATTCGCTATCATAAAAAAGATCGATATTGATTGATTTTGTATGTTTAACATTTAATTTTATAGTAGAATATTTAATAAATAAGCAATTCGAAGAGAAAAGTTCCGAAATTAAATATAATTCGGTCGAATATTTGGATAATTGTAATAAGTAGTTAATATTTTAGAGACAATGAGATTAACTTCAATTTAAATACGTTTTATATCGAATGTATTTTACAGTATAATTAAACTAGTAATGTCAAGGTTGTATTTATTACAGATTTAGTCATCTAATGGACTTAATTATATGCCACTTATTCATTTATATAGTTCCAAAATGTCATTTTTGAATCGAAATAGTACAATAAAAATGTCACGGTTGAAGGTTTTTGAATCGAAATAGTACAATAAAAACTTGATTAAAAAAAATATTCTAAAGGCGGAGCCAAAACTTGGACTTGTAGCCGAGTAAACTCATAATTGGAGTCATTTGATTAGTGTTGAAGGTTTTAATGAGCATATCTCTAATTTTGAAATTTTTTCAAAAATTTAATATTTGAAATATTTTTCGTTACTTATCGGCCGTGGCACCAGAACCAATGGGAGCCAAGAGGCTTTTTTAAACAAAGTGTAATATTTAGACCCTAGTTGACAAATTAAACAATGTTGTTTTTTTTTTTTTAATTATTCTTTCATTATTGAGGAGAGAACATCTAAGTATTTAGTGCAACCAAAAGTGTGTGTGCACAAACATAATGGAAAGTAAGTAACGCTGAGGATTAGTTTGAAAGTTATATTGTAATCAAAGTAGAATTGAGGATTGACATAGGAGTAACTCCTTTCTATGGTCTTGCTTGGTATGGAGAGGGACTTATATTGAATTCCCTCATCTCAAAGCTACTCATAGCCAATTTAAAGGATCGTCATGACAACTAATCTACTCTCCTCGGAAACATTCTTCAAATGGTTTATTTTCTTTATAACCAAAAATACTCCCACTATTTGTGGCATTAGAAATCGTTAAGGATGTTTTTTTATTTAAAAAAAACTAAGTTTAGGAATCTTAGAAACAGTTTTTACGTGTGCTCTTTATTCTTTCTTATTCATTATTTAAGACATCATTGTGGTGTTAACTTCCCCCCTCTGAAGTAAGTATTATCCCCTATCTTTAAGGAAAATTATATTAAAATGGCATAATAAAATAAATATATACGAACTTAAATATCGTTATAATCTTTTCCCTGTACTGAAAGTATTTTACTTGACGAAGGTTCTCCTCTTTATAAGAGTAATTTATTTTGTCCTCCAAAATCGTATAAAAGGTAGTTTATATTAACACAGATCTTTATACAGGCGTAACATATGCCTCCTTCTCGCCTTCTCCTCGCAATCTTTTTTTGATCACAAACTACTCAACTTTATGTATGTGCAAGTATAATTTAGTATCGACATCGGAGTAACAACTGTATATATCCTTGCTTGAGTGGGACTTGTGTTGAATTCCTTCATCTCATAGCTACTCGAAAATAATTTAATGAATTGTCTTCACAACTAAGTGCTCTCCTCTGAAACATTTTTCTCATTGTTTTTTTTTACATCAAAAAATGCTTAGCATTTCTACAACATTAGTAATAGTTCTATAATAAGAGTGTAAGGTTGCATGACTTTTACGTCCCCTCTATATAATTTGGCCCTCGACTCCAAATACATTGCAGCACCGCAGTAACTCAGTTAATATTAATTAACCAAACGTATCAAACAAAGTCATGTAACTCTTGATTTATTAAGCTTGTTAGACTTATGAAACAATTGCAAGATCAACTGTTTTACGTTTAGTGCATTTTAAAACGTGTATCGCATAAAGCAAAACAACTTGCATATTTTATTACAACCACCATAGTATGTTTATGTACATAGTATCCAAATAAAATGTGGTAAGACATCCATCCAACACGCTTCTGTTTTGTGATCATAACAATAATAATATTAATAATGATTTTTATGGTATCGATGAAACGAAAGGAACAGCCGTTAGATTGAACCAGCATAATGTTGTGTTTGTATGTTGTATACTCTATATATTTATGTAGGTTGTACACAAGCGTATAATAAACCGCTGAGTCTTTCGACGAGGGTTAAAAGCTACCTTCAAAAATGCTATATACAAATGTAGGTATTTCCCCTTTTGTCAAATGTGTGTGTAGAGTACTAGACATATAATTTTACCATCGTCATGAGATGGAGAGAGAAGGGTAAGAGAGTTGACTCTAGTCCCTCGCTTACAACTACTTCCTACCCCCCTACATTTGTACCCCTTTTATTTTTATTATTATTATTAAATATGTTTATTTAGAAGAGAGTTTAATTATCATTTTGATTATCCCACACCATGTAGGAGTCGAAAGTTTGATGGATGAGATAATTCATTTGTAATACAGTTAACAAACTATTTGTGTATTCTACAATTATTAGTGTTGTGTTGGTCCTTATTTAGTCGGTTCAGTTTAGTCCAGTCAGTTTAGACTATTGGTCTTTGAGGTTAGATTTAAAGGACTGTAAGTACTAGAACTGATAATATAAAGAAGAAATAAAGTTGAGTGAAAAAACTTCATAAGTTTTTAAGACTGATATGCAGGACTGAATAGGACCAGACCGAGACTGAGCTGGATGGATTGTAGTCTTCACTTCTAAATAGTTATAGGACGATTAATCGGAATTGGCTTCTTTTTCTGGAATTGTAGGTGGATCTAGGAAAGCTCGCCTTTGGAAAATTTGCCGTGCGAAACTTTGCCGTGGGATTACTCGCCTTGGAAAAAGTTTAGCGGGCAGAGTAATTACTTTCCTTTATTTAATATAAATAATAATTGCATTAAATAAGGAAGGCGATTTATTTTATCAATTGTAATTCTAAGAAGTGAACTGCAAAAGGGTATTTTTTGACTTTTATTTAAAATATTCAAGAATTGGAAATTTTTACAAGAATTGCATCTGAATCGGCATTGGTATATGTATATTTTTTTTAATCGTCCCAGCACTACTTGTAGATAAAGACCGAGACAACACTACAAATATCTCTATAGACAACCATTATAAGTCAAAGTGAAACCATTTGAAGGAAGCAAATCCCTTAAATAAATACTTATGATGACAGTTTAAAATAGTCCCCAGGGGTGTCCGTAGAATGTGGGATGGAGGTGCTGTTGCCAAGCCCCCCTCCCCCCAAAATAGGTATATACAGTCCTGCAAACCCCCTTGGTCACGTTGCTACTTGTGTTGTATCTTGCAACCTTTCCTCTAAAAAAGAAACAGAAAAAAGGGACAAATCAGTTGGTAGTTAGTCATTTTTTTTCAACTAAAGTATTTTCTATAGTTATAAAGCCAAGTGTGTCTATATGTACATGTGCTATGTGTATTTATAATAACATCAACTCTTGCTTCCTTCAATCTAAAAGGATGTTCCATTCAGGAAATTGGTTATTTCATTATGTGACCACGAGATAAACCTTGATTTTTCCATAGAGTAGACACAACTTGACTGAGTTGAGTGAAGCATTTGTTCTTTTGGAAAAAATCTTGTCGTTGAAAAGTCTTTAACAATTAACATTGATTCAACTTAAGAGCCATATACAAAAGTGGGCAGAAGTATATACACATAACTTTAAAGCTCCATAATTTCATTATTTTCATAATTCAGTTATAACCTTAACTGAATAACATAATAATAATTTTTAGGCACCACTTTTGGGTTCTTTCTACTCAATATGGCCCTCATTAGCTTTAATCGCAGAGTCCAGACGACGACGGAGAACTCACAGGGTTACATTTTTTGGGGTAAACTTTTTGGCCTTGTGGGGAATGCACAGTGAATGTTTGATGCCCTGCCACCTTGCAGCCGTTTCATAACGTGGTATAACGTTTTTCTGTTGTACTTTTTTTCACAGATGATATCCTTCACAGCCTTTCCGGCCGAGTACAAATTGTGGATCACTTGCACCGCTGGTCATACACCGAAACTTCTGAAAAAAAGCAAACTCAACAGTTAGTTGAAAAGAGCCCGTGTAAAAATTTCAGGTAAGCAAAACTTGTGTAAATACTTCTGCCCGAATTTGTAGGTATTTCTGTAATCCGTCCAATCATTTTTGCTCATTAAAAAAGAAAAGAAGAGCGGAGTACATAGGTCATGGGCTAAAAATTCCCGGCCTTCACACATAGATGGCGCTATCCTTTAATTCACCTCATTTTAGTTTATACCAAACTTCAAAAGACGGTTGTCAAAATTTCAAAACAATCTGTTTTTTTAGTTATTGTACATTTCTTCTTGATAGGAAAAAATACGAGGAATATCATAGCTTATATTATAGAAAAATATTCTGTTTAACTTAAAAAATATATATATATATTTAAAATATTTGAATTATTTGGATTTTTGTTCCATTTTGTATTTTATTAAGTGTTCCTATTTTTATGCAGATGTACTAGCAAATAGACATCATTATCATCTTTTGTTAAGAATAAAGTATGTCGAATCGAGCAACGACGTGGAATCTTTGGTAGTATATATATGTTAAGGGCAATGTGAAAAATCGGGCATTTTGCATAATGCCCGGCCAATGAACAAAATGTCCGTCAGAGCGGACAATGTGCAAAATTCCCGGGCAATCTATAAAATGTCCATGGTAATTTTAACTTCATTTACATTGTCAGGTAAAATTATATGTTTAGGTGAGGCCCACTACTCATTCTCACTTCAAGTAGTATTTTTTAGCAAAATATTATCATCAAAACGCGCAGAACGCTCATAATACATACAAACATTGAAAAATATTTGACGGTATCTCATATTTTCTGAGACTCTAATAGGTTTGGCATCTTAACTTTTTTAAAGCAGTTTGGCCTTGAAAAATTCAATTTGGTCTTTATTTATATTTGGTCTAAAATTTACATAAATTTGTATTTAATAGTTTTGTTTTATATAGCCATTATTCAGGAAATTTAACCTAATAAGTTCTGCAGCCCATTAAAATATTTCATGTGGCAATGCGGCCTATTATATTAAAAGTTTAGATGTCCCTCATTAATTACATTATTTAAAAATTTTATTGTATTTAGACAATCATACTATAGTATGATAAGAAATTTTCACACGAAACTCCATTTTATTTTACAAAATATACTTCAGTCAACATATTTTGCAGGTGGATCAAAATCTATCGCCACTACTATCCTGAGTATCAAGAACTCCTTTGAATATATTATAATATACCCCAGCTCACAGGCTGTGCAAGTTAACCGCTTGTCCACAAGGGGGATCAAAATCTATCGCCGCCACAATCCTGAGTATCAAGGACACTTCTAATATCATATGATTCCTCGGGCCCACGGGTTGTGCAAATGAGCATCTGGTCCAAAAGGTGTCTTATTACCCACCACTACCCCTTCATTGAGCATCAAGGACATCTTTTACTATATTATAATACACCCCAGCCACAGGTTGTGTGAAAGACCTGTAGGTTCAAGAGGTGGATCATTACCCACCACCACCGCTTCCTTGAGCATCAAGGACCCCTTTCAATATCCTATAATACACCCCAGCCCATGTGTTGTGCAAGTGAACAGCTGGTCAAAAGGGTGGGTCATTAGCCACCGCGACTGCTTCATTGAGCATTAAGGACACCTTCTAATAGTCTATAATAGACAAGAGAACAAGACAAGTAAGTTGGTAGATGGACAGTTGTTTGTTCAGTATGTCAAGAATCACCGCTTTCACTATAGTATTGAGCCAACTTTATACCAAGCAATGTATGGCCATCCGATAAAGGTCGGACTTGAGGGCTTACATTTATCCAAAGAATCTGTTATACCCCCGGAGTAGAATCGATTAGATATGTGTAGAAATATAATGACTATGAAAGGCCTGAAGTGGAGGCATTGGCAGAACACCAGTTGATCACAAGCAATGGGTATTCTGTCAACAATTTGTATCCGGACAACAATCTGCGGCCTTAAATGCTACGCTTCAGAACCATCCAGCG
Organism: Lepeophtheirus salmonis; assembly: GCF_016086655.4. Taxonomy (NCBI): domain Eukaryota; kingdom Metazoa; phylum Arthropoda; class Copepoda; order Siphonostomatoida; family Caligidae; genus Lepeophtheirus; species Lepeophtheirus salmonis. The sequence goes on along the minus strand of NC_052138.2, from coordinate 13,869,687 downwards.
TTACCGTGGGGGAAACTAAAGATGATTGGACATTTCGGAAGTGCTCACGTAGACAATCTGCTCAGGAAGGCCCAGAACATTAGAGAGGAACTAATCACAAGTAAGAAAACAAGCAAATAATATTTTGCAATCCTCCTCAAGGCAGTTTAAGGAGACTGAGTTAGGATAGTGCGTCTAAGTCCACGTCCCAAATATCGACCGTTAATAAATAAATCCCCACTGCGTTTTGGTAGATGCTATGTATAATTAAGTAATGCTGCACTCCTGAATATTTATAATGACATCAACTCTTGCTTCCTTTCATTTAAAAGGATGTTCCATTAAGGAAATTAGAGCATTTCATTATGGGATCATGAGATTCAATTTGAGTATTCAGTTAATTGATACAATTTTACTAAAGTAAGTAAAACATCTGTTCTTTCGCAAAAAAAAAAAAATCTTGCCAAATGTCGTTAAAAAGTATTTGAAAGTAACGTCGATTCAACTTATGAGCTGTCTAGCGAGTAAGAAATAATTTATGAATTATTTGAAAATACGTCCCTGAAAAAACTCACTTCACATCCGAAGGGACAACAGTGTCCCATAACTTTCTCGTATAATGAGATGAGCTAGATTTTTTATTTTTATTAATTTGAATAATAATATATTTTTTTAAATTGTCATATACCTTATGAAGAATTATATAACGTTAACTGGGAGCCTTACAGGCTATTTAATTGAGAATAAATCCTGAAGGGATCAGTTGAGTTCTTTTTTAAAAGAGACTCCATGTGAAGGCTTATTCACATAATTATATATTTTATTATTAGTGAGTATATTGATTATTTAATTATAAAACTCTTTTAGCATTTAATCATCTTGAAATATATTGTTTGTTCAAGAGGATTTTTATTCACCTTATGTGTCAGAAAGCGTTAAATAACAATAAAATAACCAATGTTCAGGTTGTTAACAATAAAAAAACTCGAACGCTAAAATCCTATTAGTAATATTACTCTAAGAGATGAGAAAATTGTCGAAATCTTCACGAGCATACAATAAAATAAAAAATATATGTGGGTAACATATATTTAACTACAGAAATTTATAAAATATGTCCTAGAAAGCGAGAGTGTGTTTTTTTTAGTTGGTGATCTGAATAGGGTTTTTTATTATAAAGCTGTTATCATTATTATTTTATTCTTAAAGAGATAACATAGAAATGTAGGTATCCATTTTTTCTGCTATTTATAGATCATGATTACTAGTGTTGAAATTCGATCCAAGGTCGTATTTTTTCGGTTCGGTCTTAACTAATTTTCTCAGCACCGATCTGGCCCAATATTTTATTCCACAAAAATGATATCTGTCCCAGACCTTTTTTTTTATTTTAAAACAGGAAATTAAACAATAAAAATTCAGTAGCAATATTAAAAGTTGGTATTATGTAGAATATCTTTGTCAAATACAGTAAAAATAAGAAATCATTTGGGGAAAAAAGATAAAACTCTCTGGCTTAACTTTAAATAAAGTAGTTCAACTTATTTTAAGTTAAGGTTGATCAAACTCTAATAATTTTTTGTAATGAATATTCACTGTCAGTTATTGCGAGAATTGGCCATGTTAATCCAATTTAACTTAACTAATATAAGTTAATAAGTTACGATAATTAACTTAATTAGTTAATTATTCAAACAGCGTTATTTTAACTTTAAATTAATTAGTTAATTTTTTATTTATCAAAATTAACTTTTAATTTAACTGAATTATCTTAACTTTAACAAAACTTGATTAAGTTAATTAGTTAAACTTAAATTAATTTTTTTATTCTAAGTTGAAATACTAAAAAACCTTTCTTGAAGTAACTGTTAGTTCTTTCATTATGTTAAACACTGTGTCGACACTATCTGTTTTATCAAACTTTTGAACTGAGTCATTCCATACCAAATCGTTTTTATATTATCTCCGATATTATATAATTTTTGCTTTCTTTGATCTCCACTTAATTAGTTAGTTTCTCTAGTATTGCTTTTTGCTTCGAAACAGAAGTTGTTGAGGGGTTTGAATCTGTATTTTTTTCTTGATCGTTCCATTGGAAGTTGAGAAAAACCCAGCCAGAGCGACTAACAGAATAATCTTTATTATAGAGCCTTGACAAATCTCTCAATGGACTAACTCACCATACTTTGGTTAAATTAAAATTAATTTCGATATTAAAAAATAACTTTAAGGTAGGGCGAGTTAATTTAACTTATATTACTCTAAAGTTAACTAACTTAAACTTAACTGGTTACAAAAATTAAACTCGAAGCTAACTTTAACTTAAATAGTCAATTTTTATAGAAATCGACATTAACTTTTACTCAACTAGTTATTAAAAAGTAAAATAATAGTTAACTTTAACATAACTAGTTAAAAAGATAACATAACTTGCCTATCACTGGTTGCCTTATTCTCGATCATTTTTAAATCATTGAAAATTATTTATAAAGCGGATAAATTTGGTTTTAAAGAGGGCTTCAATAAAGAGTTCACACCTTATGAACAGATTTGTGAGCGATATTAAGACAAATTTTTTTAATAACAAGAAATGATGGTTGTGCGTAAATTTTGTACTATTAATTATTACTGAATCGACAAGTAGTAGCTTAAATATTAAGTTACCAAGTTTAGTACTACCATATACATATAAAATTCGAGGAATGTGAAATAATTATAATAATCATTTTAAAGCTAAATAGTTTATTCATAATGTAAAAAAGTTAGACATTATACTACAATAAGTTTCCTATTTATCTAGCATAGTATATTTTCCAAATAATTTCAATGTACATGATTCAAAATATGATAATTATTCGCTTATGATTAATTAAGTTTATATTCGTAAAATAGTTATATAAATTATGATTTGTTTTATATAATTCTTAGACATTTCGAAAAAATACCTCCGGAAAAGGTATAGTTTTAATAAAATATGAAATGGAAAGTAGCTGTAAGAGATATAAAATAAAATAAAGTCCCACTCTACGTCAAGCAAGGACATTAGGAAGGAATTACTCGTCGCGATCATCAATTATATTCTGAGTCAAACAGTCATCAGTGTTACTTTTGTTTATTTATGAGCACTCACACTCTGATTACACTTAATACTAAGAAGTTATCTGCTCAAGAAAGAAAGAACAATGATAACAGCTTTAGAAAATACAAAAATACTGTTCTAGTTACCACCAACCACAAAACTCGCACGCTAAAAAATGTTTAGGATTTACAACCCTAAATATCAGTATTTATTAGGAATTTGATTTTATTCTAGGAGGATCCTCTGAAAAAGCTTAAAATACATTAATATTTAATGTAACAGTTTAATTAAGTCGATTATTTAATTAATTATAAGTAATTAAGATTTTAAAGGGAAGGAGATGGACTGCAATTTAAATATGCTTCCTATAAATATTTGATTAGTTGTTTAATTAGACCTTATTTATATTTAATTTCGGAACTTTTTTCAAGCAACCTTGCGGTGCTTATTTATTAAATATTTCATAAGAATATTACAAGTTAAACGGAAAAAATCAATTGAAATCGACCTTTTTTTTACAGCAGATCTTTTTAAAGTTTATTACTTAGTTTTAGCTAAAATATAAAGCAATTGAGAAAAAAAAATTATTTAAAAAAATAGTTTCTAAATATTATCCTTCATTTAACTTGATTTTTGTTTCATTAGGCATATTTAAAAAAAAATTGTAATCAAAATAACATTGTAAATCATAAATTGTTCATGTTATATGTTTTTGTCAATTGATATAAACTTATATTTTTATCTATAACGTTCGTTCACGTCAAAATATGACAGTAAATCGAAATTATACTCTACGACGTGATTTTTCAAAAGGCTTTAAAGTCCAAACCTATATCAATTGAAGATTATAATGGTTATTTTCGTATTTTACAGTTAAAGTAAGAATAATATATGTGATTTTTATTTGGTGGGCGTTGTAAGACCTAAACTTTGTTGCATGGTGTTCTTATTGTACTTATTTCTTAATAATTTCATTAAATATAACAAAAATAGTTTACTGTATATTCATATCATTAAATAAAAAGTAAATATATATATATATAAGTTGCAAAAACTTTTTATTATCCAAATCAAAAAGAATTTAATGTTTTTAATTCCATTAGATAATTCGATATAATTTACAAATAATTCGATTTGGGGTACAATTATTTTTGTATCTTAATATTTCCATTAAGTTGGAATTTAGGGGGGCTACTTTTGTAGTTTACAGCAAACCTTTATGATGGTACTTAGTTTATTACAGTAATTTGTAATTATTAATAATTATTATTTATATGAAATTGTATATTCCATCTCCTTGACAAATTAAATAAGTTTAATTATATTCTCTGGATTAGTAAGCTATTTCTAGAAATGTACTTGATATCAAATATATCAAAGATGAATTGTTATTAAAAACCTGTAACTTATTTTCTCTTCCAATAGAGTAACTGTATTCCCGCTGGTAGATGCTATCCCAAAATCAGTGACACTATTATTCCAAGAATAATTCCCTCAATCATTATTACTACTGTACGACACCCTCAAAAAGCAAATAAATGTTTTAAAAACAAGATATCAATTACCCTTGATATCATTTCTACACCTCGACAAAAAAGGAGGTTTTAGCCACTGATTAAGATTAACTCTCATACACACAGTAGGGCTTGAAAACGGGCTCACATGTGATGATTCCCATTTTTTAACTTTATTTGTTCCACTTTGGAGTCTGCTCTTGAAATCTTATAACTGCTTTACTACTTAATCCAAGAAATGGCAATGTAGTGTCTGTAGCTAAAACTCAGACTGAAATATAAAATTTACATATACATAATAAATTTGGGGACTTCCGAATAGATGAATCGCATTTTCTCCAAGTTAAAAGTAATTCGGAACAAAACCATGGTATTGATGATGATCCTGATCCCAGTTGCAAACTTAAAAGTAAGTCATAACTTTTCAGTGTGGGTCAAAAATGACAGGCAACGTGGAAACAAAATTATGAAGAACGTATGTACGAGAGCTAAGCCGTTCCAAAATCTGTATATAGTTTATGTTATGACAACTAGAGACAAGTCCACATAAAATAAATACTTGATAGAGAATATTAGTGGGATCTGGCACACTGCATTCCCAGATGCTGCCGTACTTCCATGTCCAACAAGATACATCCAATCAAGTACTACAATAACTAGAAAAAGCCATTTCAAGGACCAACAAATAAATTGACAAGTTGATCACATTTTACAATGTTACTTTTTAATATAAGTTTAGTTGAGCTGTCAAATTGTACTTTGAACCAAAATGTTGAACAATCTATTATATTCAATAAATATTGAATATAATGGTCTCAAAGAGTATCATATTTACAATTAAAAATAAATGAGAAACAGACGCTAACAACAAAAAATTTCGAATGTCAAGGAGGTTTCATAACTTTTCACATCACTATAGCTTAATAAAATTCGTAGCAAATTAGAAGTGAATAAGCTATTTATCAATTTTTTATAAATAAATAGTGTTGATGATTGGTGTATCAGGTCATTTGTTCCAGTAATAGAAAAGAAGCATTTTGGAATAATTAACGTTTAATAAATTTAATTAAATCGATAAAACTGCTCCAGTCATGTATGTATTCTTTGATTTCACATAAATATTATTTCTTATTTGAGAACGTGGACTTTTTTTTAATATCGTCACTGATATAACGAACTCTATAGAATTAAAGTACGACATTAAAAAAATATTAAATGATTACAACTTTTGTTTCATGTAGCATTGAAGTTATATTAGCAACAAAAAAAAAAACGGCTGAGTATTATAATTTTTTAATTCCAGGGAAATAATCTTGAGACCCAAGAACTTGGATAGCTATTACTCGTCATTAATACATATAAAATGAGCGTTGTTGAGACAGCATACATCAACTGCAAATAACATAGCAAAAACCCACATTTTAAACAATAAGAACACAAACAGAATTGTATTGCAACGTCGAGTCATAATACCAATTAGTACTCTTAATAGAAAACGTCAAGTTAACAAAACCATTCACCTAAGTAACATTTGATAAAAACTCAAATTCAATCAAATTCTACTTGCTTAATAATTGTTTTTAGGTAAGAAATGGGCGATTGCATAGCTACTACCAGGACTTGTATTAGTAGTATTTAATAAAGACAAACAATGATCTTATTCATGGTGTTAACAAATGAAGGGATCGCAATACAAATGGAGCATATATAAAGAGCAGAAACATTAAGATGTGGACGCCTGTCGTCTTAGCAAAATATAAATTTTTTCCTTAATCCAGTCTTTGTTGAAGGGCGCATAGGTGTTCGTGGATTTTTGATAGACTAAGCACGACAAATCCGCGAGTTGATCCACGAAGTCAAAGAGTTGACTAATGTCGTAGGTGATAGAGGGGATGTTGGGATTCTGTCTCTTCAAATGCTCTTCATAGATCTTGCAAACACCTTCCATACATTCATTGACGCTTTCATAGTCTGAATAGGTTCGAGTCTCTGGCTTCTGACCTGGTTGCACCAAAAGGATTGTGTGAGACATGATGCTACCCAGAAGGGACAAAAAGGGGGTTGCAATTAATCGATCCAATCATGAATAGTAGCTTTATTTCTTACCTTTCAAATGGATCTGTTCAAAAGAAGAGTCCAAAATCGAAGGGGTGAGGAGGCGAAAGTCTCTGTTATTATTGTTTCAGCGTGCCTGGTGATGTGCTGCAAAACTGAAAAGAGAAACAAATCTAGTCTTCTCTTTCTTTTTTCTTCTTGCTGTGGAGCAATTACCATGTAACGTCAGCTGTATTATTGATGTTGCCCATTGTGGGGGTCTAAACAATCAAGTTTGTTAACAATGAAAACTCTTCTTTCATTAATTATATCAAGAAAAATAGTCAACTACTGGATGCCACTGAACCAACAAATAAAAGGTCTTAAACCTTACATTCTATCCAAAAATTATCCCTCTAATGCCTAGTTTTATTTATGCCTACCCTAAAATGTATTAAAAGTATGTTGTTACATCGTTATACAATAGAAGGAATAAAATATTTTTCTCTAATTATCCTACTTTTTCGTCCCTCATACATTAAAAAAAAAAAAAAATTATACAAATTTAAACATTTCATTCACAACAAATATCTTAAATTATATTCAAATATCACTCTTTATTATTGGTATCAAGCAGGTGATAAGTCTATTTTATTATTCATAAAGCCATTGGATGTAGTTTCATAAAGACTTATTCGAAATTTGTTGGACTTATGTATTAAAATATCAACTTTGAGCCCCCAAATGGTGTCTCCTTCAATTATGATGCAAATTATGACGTCAGTGAAAACGTTCCATATTTCCTATAATTAGTAATTATCTCATTCAAAAGTCAAAACTTATTTATTTAATAATATGCACATTCAAAAACGTGTAATACCTTTTTTTATTCATTAAAATATACTATTTAATAAATCTTATTGCAAGCGTCATCATCACTTGAAATCCCTATCAAACATTCAACTATAATATGTAACGTCAAATCTCTATATATAACGTCAAACTAAATACATCACTATTTTTCTTTTCTTTATCGGAGAAAAAACAGCAGCAACAAATAACATACAAATGAATATAGCGACATCTATTTTTTTTAATGAATATTATTTTGTGGGGACATCTCTTGGTCATTCTTTGAAGTTGATTTAAAAATGCTACTATTAATATTACTATAATTTTCTATAGAAACAAATGAAATATATTATTAGATATTATCTATTGGCCTCGGGATAAAATCTGTTATAACTGAATATTTATTTATTTGTAATATATAAATATATCCACTATCTTTACAGAAATAGAGAGAAAAAAGTTGTTTAATAAATAGTTTTTTAGGTTAATTAAATATGTATGTATTTTAATTTAGAATGGGAGAGGGGGTGTAAAATAAATATTTTACAAAATGAAACTGACACTTTCTCCCAGAGATTCAATTTGATTAATTATAATAACATGTGTTCTAATCATTATTATATCCCATATTTATGTTGTTCTTTGGAAAAACTTAAAAGTAAAAAATATGTAGTAAGAGTTGTTACTTTTCAAGATATTCATTTATATAATACGTAAGATCTCACTGCAACAACATGCTGTTACTATTCTATTCGTAATTAACTTTCTATTGCAATTCATCAAGCCATACCTACATTAACATTAAGGTATATAATCCATGTCTGCATTTCTTTACCCCATTATCGGTCAAGACAATTTCACTACTCATTCCCTGTGTAATATCTAACGAAAAAAAAAGACAAAAATGAATCATTTTTCAATCACTATAATATGTTTTATTTATATATCATGTAGGATTGATCCGAAACATACTAGTTTGACGACTCCAGTTAGATACTAAAGTACATTGAAAGAGTGAGCAGGTATCTGGTTTGTACAATAAATATAATTATGACGATGACATCATAAATAGTAGAGACTAGATCCTATTAGTACTCGTGAAAAGCTATACAGACTATATAAGTCTATATATAATAATAGGGAGATATTCTTGTTAGTTTGCCATGAAACCCTTCAGCACACTACGACGTAAAAAGAAGAAAACTATAATACATGCATGACGTATGTACGTAGATTGGAGGCAATTGCCATGTTTGTTCATTCCGTGGTACTAGTAGCTGCTAAGTAGTAGCAGCAGCTAATATCTGTAGCAAGCTATAGAAGAGAGGACTGAAAACGAATGAACGAGAACAAAGAACGTTAGTTACTAGTCATGTAAATAATATATACACGTATACTATCTACTGAGATATCTGCTCCCGAAAGAAGTTATCTAGAAAATGACATAATGTGGATTCTCTGGATTTATAGTGACGATGATTTAACATAAAATAGAATTTTGAATGATTAATCATAAAAAGTTGATCTTTGAAGGGAATAATAATACAGAAAGAAGGAGATAACAAAAAATAAAATAAATTTAAAAAAAACAGAAGAGGAAAGGTGGAGGAGGGAGAATAAGCAGGTTTATTTTATGTCATAGCAGGGAAATCTTATTTAACGAGCTTGTTTGATAGAATTTGATTCCTACCTATTTCACAAAACAGAAGGGGAAAAAATCTTTTAGCATTAATACTATAATCATTAGTGGATCTTTGTTCAGAGGAAAAATAACTAAATGTAGCAGAATTAAATATAGACTTATAGATAATTAATCATTATTATTAATAAATATTACATCAGATGGATGCATGTTAACCTTTCTCTGATATTTATATAATAATATATGTATATTCCTAAAGAAGGGAAAAAATGAAAGCAATTTTTGTTCGTTTCCTACTTGAGTTCATATAGTTGAATTTTACTAAGATTAGCAACTAAACGGAAGAAATACCAATAGACTGTAGGAGAATGAAAAATCTCTAGTTATATCAGTAGTATTTCTCGTAGTGAGAGACATACCTGCCCATCTTTTTTTATTTAGTAGTAATGTAGTGAGAAATAAAAGAACGAAGAGGGGAAAGAGAGAGAGAAGAGAAGGAGAGGCTAGCCCCAAATAATGTAAGTTGAGAGAGATAGTAGCAGCAGCGAGAGCAAATAAATTAAGAATCGAAGAAGAGGAGAGAGAGAGCTTTAAAACAAAGTAGCGAAATACATGGTCGCAGAGTTATCCTTTTATCGCGTCAGATGTCGCTTTTTATGATATCACAGATGACGTCACTTGTTCATTTTCCATTATGCCTTTTTTAACTTTTTGTTCCCTTTGCAGAGTTTAGCTTGTAGATTGCGGGTAAGGGTAAATTGATAAGGGCTGTGAAGTTAGTTATGGAGGGATATTCAAGACTCCTAGCGGAGGAAAGAAAGAGTCCCTACGACGAGTGCTCGGTTGTACAAATATGGAGCACGTGGTCTTCGTATTTTATTTGAAGGCTAGGTGAGAGAGAGGGAGTGAGAGGAGCGAGGGGGACTGGAGTTCGGCGTGTGGTGGCTAAGGGAAGTGGAGGTAGATAGATAGGAAATGAAAGTGGCGTGAAGGGCCAAGGTTCTTTTCTGTTCCTTGTTCTGAGTGAATTTAACTCCTTCTATTGTCTCTGTTTCTTTTCTTTTTTCCTTTTCTTGGTGTCGTGGATGTGTTTGTCTGGATCTCGAAGGATTTTGACGTAGGCTCTGATTTTTGATTTATCTCTATGTATGATTGTTGTATTTGTAGTTGTGCTCTGCTCTGAATGCCCCCCACTAGATAATCCTTGGTTTGTGTGTGTTCGCAGGTGGAAGTGAGAAGAGAATTGGAATCGATTGTGATCCTTGGTTGTGGAGGGAGCGAGTGTTGTGAGTCTGTTGCGGGTGTGAAGGATCGGTATTCAAGCTGGAGAAAGAGAAGGAAGGGTGCTCTGGTAGCGGGGCAGCCGTGGTGATGGAGAGTGGAAGTACGAGCGGGGCCGGAGGAGTGAACTCCTCTCGTTCCGAGTTCATCGTCGGGGGTCGCTACCGCCTCGTTCGCAAGATCGGCTCCGGGTCCTTTGGGGACATTTATCTGGGCATCAACATTACGAATGGAGAGGAAGTGGCCGTGAAGATGGAGGCCAAAGAGGCTCGTCACCCCCAGCTGTTCTACGAGTCGAAGCTCTATAAAATCCTGCAGGGAGGGATCGGGATTCCGCACATCCGCTGGTTTGGAATCGAGCGCGATTACAATGTGCTTGTGCTGGATCTCCTGGGACCTTCTCTCGAGGATCTCTTCAATTTCTGTTGTCGCCGTTTTACTTTGAAAACCGTGTTAATGTTGGGGGATCAAATGATCGGAAGAGTGGAGTTTCTGCATTCCAAAAATTTCATTCATCGAGATATAAAACCAGATAACTTTCTTATGGGTATTGGGAGACACTGTAATAAAGTTTTCCTCATCGACTACGGCTTGGCTAAAAAATATAGGGATACTCGTACTCGTTTGCATATCGCTTATAGGGAAGACAAGAACCTTACGGGTACTGCAAGATACGCTTCTATAAACGCTCATCTGGGTATTGAGCAGTCAAGAAGAGACGATATGGAGTCTCTTGGCTACGTTATTATGTATTTTAATCGAGGTACTTTGCCCTGGCAAGGTTTAAAGGCAGCCACTAAAAAACAAAAGTACGAAAAAATCAGTGAAAGGAAAATGTCCACTCCTGTTGAAGTCCTCTGTAAAGGATATCCTGCTGAATTTGCTATGTTTCTTAATTACTGTAGGGGACTTCGTTATGAAGAAGCTCCTGACTACATGTATCTAAGGCAACTATTCCGAATTTTATTCCGAACTCTCCATCACCAATACGACTATACCTTCGATTGGACCATGCTCAAACAAAAGGTCATGGCTGACATTGCAAAAAAGAAAAAAGATCAATTCCCACGTTCTGCTAATGATGAATACTAATGCCGAAGGGCAATGAAATAAGACGACTTCTATCCACATTCCGTCGGCTATATTGTTTTTCCATCGCTAAGGTTCTGATTTCTGTGCCCCCTTTTTAAGTATTTTTCGAATGGACTCTTATAAAAGTTGTTGATAGATATAAATTGTGCAGTTCAATGGATACACCTTTTTTTAAATACAAAATTCCAAATTTAAAATACTTAAAACAATGTCTGGAGAAGAAGAAGACGTCATCAATGAAACAACTCATTTTTGGATTTTCTCAAATAAAAAGGATAAATGTAAATAAAATAAAATAAATTATAATCTTCATTAATATTTTGATTTTGGAAGAAAAATTGCGTTTTTGAGTGTCTTTCTGATTCTCGTAGAAGGCAATCAATCCCCCCCCTCATCTTACCTTCTTTTTCTCCCTTGAATCAATCAAAGCGGATTTTAAAGACGCGTTTACTCCTATTTTTGATTAAATAATACCCAAATTCTACGCGAACATTTCCTTACAAGTAATTCACTATAAGATTTCGAATTTTTGCAATTGTTCAATAAAACATTGGCTTAAATTATGGCGAGCTCAATTTGCTCCTACATTATATTTAAGTAAATTTGAATATTAAATTTTAAGCAGTCGTGTGATTGAGTTAAATTCTTTATTTTTACATATTCATTTTTTTTTTTAAATTTAGAAATATAATCAATAAATCTCTAAATGCCATCATGCAATTTAGCTTAGCCAGATAACGCACTCGGATTTGCTGAAACACGTCTATATATTTACTATTTTTTCCCAATTTCTCTATTGTACATATTGAAACTACTTTCAGCCTGCAGGAAAAATTTAATAATAAATATATCTTAAAATGATTTTTTACTACTTATTTCAAGGTCAAGTGTTATGTAGGTCTCATTTGTTCGTTTAGTTTAACTCGCTTAAGTTATTTATGTTCCCTTATGACGCAATACTAACTCCATTTTCGTTTCTCTCTTTTCTCACTCAGATAGACAATCTTATATTTATTTATTAAACTACATGACATAATTGAATGATAAAGCATTACGCCGTTTGTCTGTTTAGGCTTTCTTTTTAAGTTTCGTCTATTGTATCCCAATTGCCCTGAGTGACTAGGTCATTACTATGATGCTCCCAACTAATTTTTAATTAAGGCCTATACTTTTCAACGCATCGTCTACCCTATTGATCAGTGGGGTAGCTGAAAATTATTGGGGTTGTGTGCAATATTAACAATGGTCTCCCACGAAATGAAAGTATGAAATGTTCGAGCCCGTAGCATTACACCCCTTTCTGACGCTCCCTTTCACCACTGCAAGTATGTAATGTTTATATCATATGCATACATTAAATAACTGTATAACTGATTATCTTCTGACTACACAATATTTTGTGTTGAAAAAAATCATGCGCCACTAAGTCTAGATAGAATGTAGACTGTGGGCCTTACTCAATCAGGAAATGTGGATTCTCACTTACTTATCGCTTCTTAAGTTTCAAAATAAATAATGCATACATTTGAAGTGATAATTAGTCTACATAATATAATACGTTTTTATTACATGTTAATATGTACAGATGGTTAACAAATCATCAACATATAAAGCAAGTTTCAAGGACATTTTTTTCAAGGGGAGTAATTAACATATTTTATTCATATTCATTCCTTTTATTTATAACATGCTTGTTGGTTTTTTATTTTTTAAGGAAATTGAGTAGGCATCAGACCGTCTCTGCGCAAAAAGAAGCTTATCTTCAATTAAATTAACCGCATCTAAAGTTAACACAAGGGTTTTATGCTTTAACATGGAATGCACGTTAAGTCCGAACGACGGCATCACATTGACATGGAGAATAGATTCACTAGCAGCTGTGATGTTTTCTGGGGCAATGGAATCGCCATTAACAAAAAGTGTAGAAAGCCCCCATCTGAAATGCAGTAGAAAAAATTACTTAGGTTTCCCTCGAAATATTGAATAAAAATACCCCCTCTCAGAGATTAAATCCTCCAAGTCCTCTGGATCTGTTGACTCCAAATCATCGAAGTTTTGAACAATTATAATATCATCTTGTGCGAATTTGACACTTAACGTATGTATAAGGCCGTTCACTCGATGTTGATAGGGTAGCATGAAAAAATTAGTTTTTGGTCCTTTTGGTCCATGTGCTTTCCCTCCTTGTAACCAAATAGGAGATCGTTTACTCTTGTGTCTTGCTCTTCCAGTTCCCTAAATATGAAGAACATTAGAATGTAGCCATATCTAACAGGGTCGTCGATATGGTTTATAATTTCCGTTAGAGACAATAGGATCCCAGTCGGAAATTTGACTATGGACTTCTATTTAAGGATTATTAAAAAATATGTCAATTAAAAAAAAGAAGGACCAAAAGTTTGATTATGTATTTATGAAATGAGAAGGAAAAAAGTAAATTTTCTTTCTTAAAAATGATATAAAAAACAATTCAATCCTATTTACGGGCCTTACATTCCAGGGATTTGATAATTGTGTAAATCCTCGGTGAGTGTCAATCAAAAATAAAAGTATATATTGGCAACTTTGATAGACGACACATATGAGTATAGCGCTCTTTGATCGCTAATATAATACGTTTTTAATTAGAGAAAAATAATTAATAAAGAGTATAAATATCTTATAGAAATTTACCAATAGGTACTTCTTTCTTAAAGTGTATGCTCATGAGAATTTCGACAAAATTCACATCCCTACTGATATCAACATTGAAGATTCATTGTGCGCACAATATAAAAAACTTGACGTATATTTATGATTAAATAGGTGTAAAGTAATTATATCACATTTATCAAATGTAATAAGCAACTAAGACATAAGAGGTGTTTCTTAAAATTCTTGATTGTGAGACAATGACTTTACACCATTATTATATGGATGAAATTAATATTCAAGTGTATTGTGTTACTTTTTGAGGCCATGGCCTTGCACCTTTACCAGGGAGTTCATAGCGATCCTTGACGTAGTTGTATTCTACTTTCTTATAGTTTTCCTGCCATTTTAAGTTATCCGCAATTATATCCAGTCGAGGGGCAACTCCCCATACGTCTGGATGTAGATCAACGATTTGTCCTGCACTCCCCGTCGAGGAAGATCTTTTTAATGATTCAATCCAGCATTGACGAGGCACAACCCCCTTGGATTCAACCACGGGATACTTTTCAAATATGGCTTCTCTAGAGAGGGAAGAAAGTAGCCTTCGAGTTTGATGAATGAGGCGATGTGAGAAAAGCATCATTTAAACAAGGGATGGATGACTGATTACAGATTGAATCGTCAATAATTCGTAAATTCACTAGTTTGAGTATTTAATATTTTAATTTACCGTATTAACTCATTCTCAGTAATCCACATGATGCTATGTCAATGACGTCATTGATATACATAAATAAACAAAGCATGCCATGATGAATACTTAATTATTATTTCCCATCCTTTCCTAATCTAATAAATTCACACTTATACTAGATGGATAATTAACTTTTTAGAGAATCTTGTCTAAGTAGTATATCATATGCATTGCTGTTAGACCAGAGATGTAATAAATGATGGAGAACCAAACTTAGATGTTACCCAATGAGTCTTTATATCAATTGGAGAAGCACTAACTCTAATGACGCAACCTCATGCGGCGAATTCTTTATTTTTAATGAGAATTTCCAGCTGACCTGACATAGATACTTTATTCTGGAAGGGCAAATTCATCAGTTCAAATAAATAGTCCAATAATGATTTAAAAGTCGACTTTATAAAACCCTGTTACATTATATCAAGTAAGTCCACTATTATTGTCTCAAGAACAATTTATGGGGATTTCGAATATATCCCCAAATTATAGGATTGATTAAAATATCACGTGATGTTAATATAAAAATACAGCTACGACAGTATAATATAGTTTTATGATTGTACAAAATTTTATTGGTTTACCAAAGTATTATTAGTTTACAAGCATGAGTTTATTATAATTAATGATTTTCTCATCTGCCATAGGTTGTGTGATTGAGCTGGTGCTCCTCCAGATATAATAATTAGACCTGCGTGTACAAACTAAAGTGATGACCACACATTTTACTATGACGTCATTTATCCCAACTTTGTTTTTATTTGAATGATTTTTAAATAAATATTATTTAAATTATTAAATGCTATTAAAATTGACAATTTGTTTCCAATCTGTTCGTAAATAGACTGATCGTCACTGATAGAGTGAAGTCACCAGTGACTTTTAATATTATAATTATTGATTATCGAACTGTTATTTTTTAAAATTGAATGGATATTAAAAAATCTCTGATTAAATATTTGGAAAAGAATCCTCCAAAGGACACGGATTCCATTGATGAGGATGAGCTCTTTCTTCACGAATATGCCGCTGTACATCTTGAGCCACCAAAAGGAATTCCTACATTTTACTACCCATCAGGTTTGATTATTTAAATAATAAGATTTGACATTTGTCCTTAGTGATGCTAAGAATTGAACTTGAATTTGCAGGTCTGCCAGAACATCCTTTAGCCTGTCGGCTTCGTGAAGAAGCAAGAGCAAAGATTCTTAAAAGAAAAGAAAATGAACTCATTAACAATACGGAATTAAAAAATCTTTGGACTCTACTGGATTCTCATGCCTCATCCACTAGTTCTGACTTGTTCTATCTGCCCTTACACTTTTTTTAAATCATTAGCTATATCAAATGCTTTAATTTGCAATGTGGAAATTGTCGAAATCTTTGTGAGCATACATTAAAAAAAGTATATCCTGATAATACTAATATTATAATTAGGGATGAGAGTAATTCAAAGATATATTTTTATACTATTAGGATCGTTATATATTTTTGAGACTTTACATTATTTCGCTATTTTAGCTAAAAAAAAAAGCTTCAATTGTAAATTTAAAATTAGAATTTACCTTCATTATTTTGTTATATCTCTAATTTCGACATAGACAAAGGCTTGAATCCAGCAAAAAATAAAAGTTCCTATAATACAGCATTGTAGAAATTACAAAATCTAGTGAAATAAGGATTGTAAATGAAAAATGGAAGGAATAACAGTGGCAAAATTAGGAGTTTTCTTTAAAATTGGCTTGTGTCCTGGTAAGCAATACTTTTATGTTAAATCTACAAGATATTAGTGCTCATATTAATTATGAAAATTCAAACTTATTATGAGCGAGCGAAGAGTAAAATAGTTTTTCTAGGTATCTCTGTCGGCAGATATGTCGGCTATCAAAGTTACCAACATATACTTTTTTTTTTGTCTCAAGGGGATTTACACAGTTTTTACTTCACTAGCAATAATAATATGTGCAGTTCTGTGAAGGAGAGAAGAACTGAGTTAGAGTTTAAAGGGTTTTTTATTATTTTTTGTAGAAGAAAACGATGATAAATATCTTACTTATCATGACTATAAAAGGGTTCGTAAGGAATCAGATCCAAAGGTACAATCCTTTCTTTCATCCAGACTGTATCTCACTTTGGCTGAAGAGTCTTCTGGCCGCCTTCTAGTTGCAACTCTCTTTGACTACATCATGCGTAAAACGTGGTTACTACAGACACGCATTGAACTATCACTCTATGATAAAGATGGCTCTGGGTTTCTTGAAGAAACGGACTTAGAGACTTATTTGGGGGAGCTCATTCATACTCTTCCAAAATTGGATATTCTGGAAAAGTCCTTTCATCCCTTTTATATTTGTACAGCTGTGAGAAAATTTTATTTTTTTCTTGATCCCATTCGTACGGGTAAAATTAAGATACGAGATATTCTTGCCTCTGGTTTCCTGGATGACTTTTTGGAATTGAGGGACCAGGAAGCAGGGAAGGATTTACAAGAAAGTAATTGGTTTTCGGGACCCTCTGTTTTGAGGATATATGGTAAACTACATTTTCTATTTTTTAAGTTATGAATTCACAAGTCAACAAAATATTCGTTTTTTTTAATAAATATTTTGGATTCCAGAACTAATTATATAAATCCCTAGGGTTAAGTGTTCAATTTTTTGAAATTCCCTGATAATTAATTATGATTGTATTAAAAAAGGAATATTGAATAGATCAACTTGTAGAATTTATATATGATATCGAATCAAATTTAATGAAATTTGGCTACTAGTATTGCTGTTTAAACTAGAACAGATAGAAGCAATTTTCTTTTGAAAATGAACGATCAGTTGTTAACGCTTGAATATTCTCTTTTGCTCTAGATTCATAATAAAACAAGGCGTTATTCATATCTGAACAAAACCTTTAAAGAACATGATTTTTTAAACTTTTTACATTGTTTTTTCTTAGTGAGGATGATTTTACATGAAACATAAATCCATTCTTTTATATAAGGATAATTTTGTTTGGGACAGTTTATTTTCATTTGTATCTCTGGGATATTTTTTTTCAAAACTCCAAAATTTACCTAAAGCAATAAATGTGTAAAAATATTAAAAAAAAATAATAATAATCAATAATGATCAGAATCCAAATTTAATCTGAAAAAAAAACTAATTATAGAATCGTAATGAAGTACTACTATATTTAGATATGAATCCAAAAACAAATTTTTGTTTATTTGTGCTATCGATTATCTTTCTATTGATCTTTGTAATGTAACATATTCAATACTCATTTATCCTTTTTCAGGTCAATACTTAAATCTTGACAATGATCACAATGGAATGCTCTCCCCGAGTGAGCTAAAAAATTATGGGACAGGGACTCTTACTGATACTTTTATTCAAAGAGTTTTTCAAGAGTGCCTTACCTACGACTCTGAAATGGACTATAAAACCTATATAGATTTTGTGCTTGCTTTTGAAAATCGCAAATCTCCTCAGTCCCTCCGATATTTCTTTCGTATTTTAGATATTAAACAACAAGGTTACTTGGATCATTTTACTCTTAACTACTTTTTTAAAGATATTTTGAAGGAAATGGACAAATTAAAGCAAGAGCCGGTTCTCTTTGAAGACGTCATGGATGAGATATTTGATATGATTTCTCCAAAAGACCCTAATAGGATAACTCTTCAAGATTTAGTCAACTCTAAACAAGGAAATACCATTATCAGTATTTTAATTGATCTAAACGGGTTCTGGTGTCATGAGAGTCGGGAAGATTATATTACAGAGGAAGATGAAGTCTCATCTGATAACTGACCGTATTTTTAACTCACCTTTTTGTATTAGTATTGATCAATTAATTTTAGTTCAATTTTGACATCAGGTTTTCAAATTTTGAAACTTTATTTATTGTAATTAATCAAAATTATGAAAATATACATATAAGCATAATTCTTTATTATTAAAATGAAAGTGAAACATAATTAACAGGTTATTTAAAATATTTGAGTAAGTATTGATGTCACACTTCAGAGGCGTCTGTAGGATTATATATATGTATATTATTATTATTTTTTTGGGGGGGGTACGGCTACTCCAGCCCCCCTCCCCCGGTAGACACCCCTGCACTTTGCCATCACATCATTAATACATAAGGGGCAAACAAACACGATGTTCAGTTTCTTATCACTGTTCCGTAACCATTAACTATCGTCATATTCCGATGTACGATTCCTAATTATATCATAATAAGTAGCGTCTGAAAGGTGGGTGTAAAATTGAGTTATTTGTTTAGGATCTCCCAAAACTACAAATCAAATGTTTCCTTTCACAAATCCTAGGACGCTTTCTTTGCTTTGGGCATTTCATATTTATATGTTCTTTACATCATTAACAAACGGAATCATATAACAAATTTCTGGGCACCTATGCTCACTCACCCAGCCATAAATAGAACAGTTTTGAGGATGTGTCTGTGACGGACCTTGATCACTGTTTTCAAAATTGTTCATAGATGTGAGCTAGTAAAAATTTAGTCGCCATTTTGTACAAATATGGATCTTGATGCATAATGACCTTATTATCTCCTCCATGATCTCTTTGATTATCCACCGATACAACTGCATTTTCTCCATTCAACATGTTCCTTTAAAAAATGTTTATTTACAAAAAAAAATACAAGACTAATGAACTTACTTCTCCATAATCATTCAAGCAATGAAATTCCTGATCATCAAGACATGATATCCAAGAACGGCCTCCAAATTATGTCACTTTTCCCATGTTGACGTATTCATCTCGTAGGATGGCCTCACCTTCGCACAAAATTACTTCCAAAATATATACCTACCAATTTATTGTGACTTGCATTTATTTAATCCTTAAAATGAAAGAATATGCATACTTAAAAATATAAATATAACAATATATATAGAATATTTCATACTTCAATTGCTTTTAAATCTTCTGGCTACATATACTTTGCTCCATCAACTCTAAATCCTCTAATAACTAAACTCAATAACTTAATTGCATTTTCTTATATCTTCTGCCTTACGTATTCTGAGCCTCCATTCAAGTAATTCAAATCAACTAAGTAGCAATTACGAACATTCTACACATAAAAATAATTATAAAATTTACAAATGAAAGTCAAGCAAGGAATACTCGGGATAACTCTGTTGATAAAAATTGAATACATAATTATGTTATTTAATTTTTACCCGCTATTCCTATTCCAGAACTCGATTTTCCTGACATGTGATTTAAAACCATATGTATGATTATTTCAACTCCAGCTCTTTTACAACGACATATCATTAACTCAAATTGATTCAGAGTACCCAATCTAGATTCTAGAATGTATGATATGGTTTAGTATCGGGTTAACCATTGAGATCCTAGAATATGCTCATTTTCTGGATAAATGAAACAACACAAGAGCTCAAATTTTAGGGGTTATAATATAACTTGATTGTAGAGAATATTGTAATTGAATTGTTTATACATTTTATCTTGATTTTAAAACACTGAAAAAAATATTTTAGTTTGTAAAAACTCTCATTATTTTTTATTATTACAATGATTATTATATATTATATCTTATCATAGAGATTAATTTTAATTATCAGCAGTCTGATATTTTTTTATGCTTTTAATTTTTTCATTCACGACATTCATATTTCGGATGTAATTTGCAAGAGTTTCTAGTTCAACATAATACCCTTTCTATATTTGAAAAATAGATTAATCAAAATACCAATCATTGTGTACTTATCTCCCATCTTAAAATCCTGTTACAGTTATTGATAATTATAATTATTTTAAAAGTTTATGATAAAAATATTACATCTATTTATTTCCAGAATATTATTGTATTTTTCAAAAACATTTTCCATCTTCTAATAAGGACCATTCAAATCATAAACATGATTGCAAGGGAGGAGGGAGAAGGAAATAAATAATAAAATTGACAAGAATTACTCCGATGTCGATTCTCAATTCTACCATGAGGACAACAAGGACTTACTACTATAACTCTGCAAGAAATCCTCAGAGTTACACTCCATCTTTTACCAGGTGTAGAAAAAGTGATGCTACCTTCTAAAAATATAGTTTTGAATACGTGTTGTTGATTAAATCTTTAAGTTCCGATTATTTTTGAATAGCTTAGATTCTAAGTCTTTGTTTAATGTATATGTTGTCAACAAAAATTCTGTATATGTCGAGATGGAGACAAGAAGAGCCCTTATAGGCAACCCACGCCGGGAAGACTATCTCGGACATCATGAAGGCCTTAAACATCAGCAAGGCCACACTCTGTCGGATCCGAAATAGTAAGGCTGATGAGGACAAACTCAAGAGAAGAAGACCCACCAAAGTGAAACCTGAAGAGATCATGGAGGCTTTTAAGGTGAACCCGACGAAGAAGATATCAAAGTACGGCAAGAAAAAGAAGGTGCATTGGTCTACTGTGGGCAAGAACATCCGAAAGATTGGAGGAAGGTCTTTTAGAAGAATTGAGAGGCCACTCCTGTCCCAACGTCAAAAAAAACTCCGTCTTCAGTGATGTCAACAACTCTTGAGTGATCTGAAGCACAACAGTAACCGGGTAATTTTTTTCTCTGATAAAAAGACCTTTATCGTCCACCCTGTCTACTACAAGCCCAAAGACCTAACATCCGGATTCTGTGATAATATTGGGGATTTTGGCATCAACTGGAGAAAAAATGCTTCAAATTTGGTTTCCTGTTAGATACCAGTTACCTGCATCCGACTACTTAATCATGTTGAAGGAAAATGTGGTCCCATAAATCACCAAGACCATGAAGAAGTCCAACAAGGCAACGTACATATTTCAGAAGCTCCAGCCCATACTGCTAATATTGTACAAGAGTGGATGGATAGCAACATGAACTTCTGGTCCAAGAACCTTTGGCCCTCTCAGAGCCCAGATCTGAGTCCACTGGATTACTCAATTTTTTTGCGAGTTGAGAAGAAGGCCTTCAATGTCCGCCACCCGAATATTGATGCCCTGAAGACCTCCGTTTACCAGCAGTGGAGGATCGTGAAAAAGGACTACGTTGCCAATGTGTACAAGGGGTTCCAGAGGTGGTTGGATGATGTCATTGAGGCTGATGGTGGCCAGATTTATACTTAATGTGCATTGTTAGAGTAAAATATATTATAAATTAAAATTTTCTATGTACATCATCGTCTTGATCAATTATGAGTATTTTAATGACTACTTAGAGAAAAGTCTCGGTATCTTTTTTACACCCGGTATGAGCACACATAAATATTCAATTAGGTTTTGAATATAATTGAATCTATTTAGGAAAGGAATTAAATAATAATTACACTGCTAAGGAAAAGAAAAATCATTCTTCAGATTACCAATTCCAAAGGAACAAAAAAAAAACGTACCAGCTAAGAAATTCACTAGATTTAGATCACTAGTCATGCCGCTTTATTATATCAGCTGCAAGAGGAAGGAAATAAGTAAAAATCCCACTCCGTATATTACATATAGTCAAGAATGACTCCGATGTCGATTCGCAATTCTACTCCAAGTCTAACAAGAACTTTACTAATTATTTTCGAGTAGTTTTGGATCGGTCCCAGGACTGATCACCTAATCAGTCCGATCTTTTTTACCCTTCAACGGTCATAAGGACTGATAAATCGGTCTTTCAGTCCTAAGGTCATTGCTATCTTTTTATTTTCTTCACTCCCAGCTAGGATTAAAGAATATTATAACTAAGCAAATAAATATTTACAGCTAGAACGTACTATAATACGTTATAGTCACACATTTCCTACAGATATTTTGTCTCTTTGAAAGAGTTTATGAACTATGATTTAACTTCAACGACTCAAATGACGTCGTTAGTACTAACTACGTCATTTCAGCTGTTGTAGTTTTTACAAAAGACCGATAAGGACTGGTCCTAGGATTGACAAATTTTAGTAGGACCCGACTGACAGAACTGCAGTCTTTTTAGTTTTTAGACTGATCCAACACTATTCCCCTGCAAGCCCACATTACTACTAGTGTTGTGTCATTCTTTTTTTTATTCAGTCCAGTCCATTCTTAGGACTGGTCCTTCGTTCTGTCAGTTAGAACTGATAAAAAAAAAAGTGAGAGACCTCATCTTTATAAGTGTTAGGACTGATATGCAAGACTGAACTGGACAGGACTGAAGTCCTAAATAGGGACAGACACAACACAAATTGTCCCTCCTCGTCTGCCATGAGCTATACACTAGTTATTTCTTTATAGTTAGATGTTCTGTCTTCCAAGGTTAAATGATAATCATAACAGCTTTGTAAAATTAAAAACCCAACTAAAATAATCTGCTCAGGATTTTTAGGACATATTTTATACATTCCTAGTTCTACTTTCATAACCAACAATCCAATCAGGGGCAGAATTATATGTTTTTTTGGGAGGCCTTAGTTTTTGGATTTTTTTCAAAAAAATCCATAGCTATTAACAAAAAATTATATTTCTTCTAAAAAAATTTCAAAAATCCGTTTCTGTTCATAAACATTTAATTTTTCGAAAATTAATTTCATATATAATTTTTTTTTAAACTCACAGCTGATCCAAAAAAATCGAGTAAATTTCATATTTGAAATTAATTTTTCCAAAAATGTAATTTTTGAATTTTTTTTTTGTGAATAACTATAGATTTTTGAATTTTTTCTTCAAAATAGCCAAACCTCACATAATATAATCCTGCAGACCCTCCTGAATAAATATAATTAATATTTATTATACAATTCTACGTTACTAGAGTAACGAGCTAACTAAATAACAATTTCATTTCACCTAAGCGTATCATTAATTTTAATGATACAAATAGTAGCTACTAGGTTCGATTTAGGAATTAGATTGGAAGTATTAAAGCTAATACAAGATGTATACAAGCTACAAACTTCATATCCTTATAGAGGAGGACAACTCCAACTTTCTTCGAATATTAATCAATTGTTTATAAAATTGTTTCAACTATGAAATTAGACGTTTTCTAAGCTATTAATTCTATCAATTTAAAAATCATTGTTGGGTCTTGACGAGGTTGAAGAGACCCAAACTATTAAATAAAGGAATCCAGGACGACTGAGAGAAATGAGGAGAGAAAGAGACGTGGAGGAATAAGGCAACGATGTAATTTAAAAGGACCACGTATATATTCTTATTAATACATAATCATTCTACTCAGAGATATATACAACAATGTCAGGGTATTTATACTATAAGGCTACAAAAGCGTGCGAGGAGAAGGGAAGAAATACTAAAATGATAAACATCTTCCACTATCAAGAACCTTATCAATCCCGCCTTTATGATTAAATATTAATATAATATTAGATACTTATCATCGATAGAGAACTGAATAAAATGCCTAAAACAACGTCTCCTTCTGTCTGGATTTCGGGAAATGGAGGCCCAGGAATTTGGAAATACTTACCGAGAGATGGGATTTGAATAAGAGTCCAAGGAGAAGTGGGAGTGAGACATGGTACACCTGAATTAAGACCATTGTTAATATGCGTGATGCCAAAAGCGTGTGCTCTTTCTTCTTTTTTATTCATTATTTAATAAGTCGTGGGGATGTTAGTATCTCCCTCTGAAAGAAGAATTATCGCCTATCTTGAGTAAAAATTGATTTTAAAATGTATAATGAAATAAATATATATATGAATTGAAATATAATTATGATATTTTCCCTGCATTAATGCTATTTTAAATGGAAAAGGTTCTCCATTTCATAGCCATAATTAATTTTCTCACTCAAAAATAATAATTATTTCCTTCACCTCACAGCTTCTCGCAGCTAATTTAATGAAACTTCATGACTGCTATTCTCTTCTTCTCCCAAACAATCTTCAAAATATCAAGGTAACTACGTTCATTTTATGTGTTTTTTGTATGATTCCACCGGATAATATGATTTTCATCTAGGGTTACTGCTTTAAATAATGCTGTTGCAAATAAAGTTAACTTTCTAAATGCTGATGCTGTGTTACATCTTAAACAAACCAGTAGCACTTGTGGCATTGGGATTAACAATGACCATATTGGTGATGATGATGATGATTTGCAAGGTAAGTTAATAGTTGGTTCAGCTGGTAATACAATTATACTTGTTGTTACTAATAATGGTGTAACTATTGGTGTTCATGAGACTCATAGATTTGAAAAATTAAGTTTCACTTAATTAATTCGCCCTATTTAAAATAAAGTTCCGAAAGTAACTGAAGAAGTGTCAAAAGTGTTTGCCAAAAAACCTTATTGCTGCAAATCAACCTGACGAATACCATTTTACCGAAATAAACAATAAGCATATTTGATGATACTATGTAATTATCTACTAGACTTGATAATTGTCGAGTCAGAGACGAACTCACGATAGAGAAGTGTCGATCAAAACTTGAGCAGGTACATAGGAACTACAACATATTCTATCCAAACGATTGGTTCATTTGCATTAAATCTCAATAATTGATCGATTGACTCCTACTATTCTTTAAACTTTTTTTTTTCTAATTTATTTATTAAGTGGGAGGTTGTCATTAACTTTGTTACAACAGTTCTAACAGTTGGTTCGAGCCAACTGTTGAAGAAATCTGATAATGAAATGAATCAGTTATTAATAAATCAACACTATATCATATCATTTTGTAGCTCATAATTAAACATTTATATGTTTTGGAATTGGTGTAACATGGTTAGAAATCATAATTACAGGGTATTGAAGCATGAATCATCATCAAATGTATTTATTATTTTTTTCGTCAAAGTGTCGCTACACTCATTGTATTGAAAATAAATGAATATTTATTGAGGAATAGCAGTTTCATTCTGTGGTTGAAGTCCAAATATTGAAAAAAAAGTGTTTGCTTATGTTCTTTGTTCTGTTGCAAGCACCAAATCAGAAAGATCAGTTGAGCAATTATTTGTCTTATGCAGCAAAACGGACTCAGAATGATTTAAACATGGTATACCCCCCTATGTTTTGTCAAGAAGCTGGTCTCACCCAATAAGTAGTTTTAGTGCTGACAGTACGAAGGATCTACAGCAAGGTGTTTTTTATTTTGTTGAAATGTCCAGATCACTGGGTTAAAATCCGTTCATTTTGATAAAAAATACAACAAAATTTAAGAATATTACGATGTAGCTCAACGACCCCAAAGTCAAAAAAATTGACCTCTTCCTCAATAACCAGGAAAACGGTTTACTCTACAGCTTTTTTCAAGATGACTTAATTTACTTTAAGAAATATTAAGGTTGTTCTGAGAAAAAAATATTACATATGTGAATTACAGTGCAAAATAGTTGAAGAGAAAACAAAAGCAATGTTTTTGTTTTTTCCAATTTTCCTCCTGCAAAAAAAGAGTAATTATGTTGGTTGTGTTGGTCTTTAACTTGGAATGTGAAATCAGTCTCATTTATCGGTCCTTTATAGGTGTCCCAAATTTCAAAACCCCCTCTAAGAAACATCATTTTTCAAATGCACATCTGGAGTGCTTTTGCTTACAATTTAAATCCATTTAGTATAGAACTATCCTCGTACTGCAATTATTAATTATAATAGTTGAAAACTATTTAGTAACAAATAATACTAGGAAATACTTTGTAGCTCCTTAAAAGTTAATTAGGACGGATGCTAATTTTAACAAAGATAGAATGGATATATATTACTCGAATATTTTTAATAAAGGAAAAGGTCAGTAGTATCATAGTTTATTCAACAAAAGCGGTGTAAATATCAAAGTGCATAGACAGACACTATGGAAAAATCAACATGATCGTAATGTATGTTATGTCTTAATGACGTATTTATTACCAAATTGACTATAAATAAATTGCTTTCATCCCGCATGACTTTGTGATTTTTCCTATTTCATAATTTTGAATTAAAAAGATAATTCTGAAATTATCAAATATTACTATGAAAGAAATATCAACTTTCGGGGAAAGATTCCTCTGCTCCTGAGGTTCTACACTTTAAAATATTCCAAAAAAGGTGGCAAACGACATTAATTGTAAGCCTGAAATTGTAAATTGTGAAATTGTAGATAAACAACAAGAAATTATCAATTTTGACAATGAATACCTTCAACGGATTCTTCCAAGAGTTGATTATAAAGAATTTTTGAAACTCCCAATAATTTTTCTTGTTAGTAATACAAACTGTGGAATTATATTTATGTTACTCTTTCCAATGCACGCACCACGTTCGTTGGTTGTCTAAAGTATTGTATAGTTTAAACATTTTTTATTAAAGTAGTGATTTAAATTAACTTCTAAAGAGGAACGAGGATATTTGTATCTTTCTTATGTGAATATATTTGACAGCAGAAATCTCTGTACCTACAGTCTCAGATGCTCCATTTAATTATTGAATTTGATAAAACAACTACATAATTATTCCAAAATCAATAGTCTAATTTCAAAAACGACTTCCCACAAACTTTCTAAATATTTATCTGAAGAGCTTGTTGGTTTGACACTATTTGATAGTCGAGTCAGTTTAGCATCCAAAAGGAAACCATTATTTGAAATGAAAAATAAGAAAAAAACAAGACCAAAATTCAAAGGAAAAATTTATACGTAAAAATATTAAAAGACTTTGCTTCGAACAAGACAAACAATATTATTCAAATGTTGAAACTCCCCGAAGAGTTTTTAAAAGTCGATCCAAAATTATGGTCAAGTAAATATGAGTATAAAAAGTCCCTTGAAATAACTTATGCATTTAAAGTCATCAATGACCAAGCAGAACGAGGAATGGTACTCATTGTATATTACAGTGGATCGTTAACAACTAACAAATCGCATCTTGAAGAGCATCAAAATATGTACCCTGACCCGAAAATAGAGACTATCTGAGTATTTCAGACATATTACTCAGAAAAAAAAAAGATAACCATTTATTAAAATACGTATATTATTTAATAACGCTTCATAGAGTCAAACTTGTTATTTTTATGATATAAATTATCTATTTTAAAAAAGTGATAAACTACTAAAATAAGTGTTGCACAAAACAAACGAAAATTGTTGATGATAATTGAGTATGAAATCTTTTATATAAATTATCAATTTTTAAAGCCGTTGAGCTACCTCTAAACAAAGTTCAATTTGATATAAAATTTACCAATTGTATTTTTTTTGTAATCAGAAAGAACCAATTGTCACTCTAAGACTTTAATAATTCAACAAAAATGAAAATATTAAATGAAAAATCTTCATGTTCTGTAGTGAAAAAATGGGAAACTATAAAAAATATTGCGCCCAAAACGTTATATAAGTATTAGTTTTCTCTTTGAATATTTTGGATTGTAATTCACTCCATACTTTTTTTTCTCAGAACAACATTAATATTTCTTAGAGTAAATTAAATCATCTTGAGAAATCCATTTATGAAAAAAAAAAGCTATATCGTAAACCGTTTTCTTGATAATCTAGAAAGGAGTCACTTTATTCTAGATGGAAAAAATTGGCAATTTTCAAAACTTTCAGGTTAATGAGCTACCTTCAAACATATATCCATTTTGATCAAACTTTGCCAATTGTATTTTTTTATCAAAAAGAACGGATTTAAACCCGACGACCCGGACATTTCTACAAAATAAAGAATAAGAAACACCATAATCTGCAGTCTTAAAGACCGATTTCAAGGACTAGTAGGGCCGCAAAGCAAGGAAGCTATGTTTTAGTAGTTCTCAATTCTAATTGGCTTAAATTAGAAGTTGCTACATGTTCCTCCAGCTAGGCACTCAGCCAGTGGGGGAGGGGAGGGAAAGAGTGCGTTTCTCCCCAAGTGACATAGAACATAAGAACATAGTCTTCCTTGTTTTTAGATTGAATTGTTTATTTTTTCATTGACCGCTCTTTCCCTCTATTCCAGGGGTCCGCAACCTTTTGGAGAGTAGAAGCCAAATAGCTATGTGGTATCATGAAAGAGAGCCAGACAGGTATTGCTACAGAGTCATGGTGAATTAGTATGCTTATATTGAAATGAATGCTCATGATAAGATCGTGGAACGATCAAAATTCACTCGCGGGACGATATGGTTGCAGGCCGGGGGTTGCCGACCTTTAGATGTACCTGCTTCCCTTTTCTTTTTTTAATATGAGCTTTAGCTACATACACTCGTTGGTAAAAATTAGTCCGCAATTCATATTTTATAGTATTGAGTTGTATTCAATATGAGTTGACCTAAGCTCCAGCGAGATTTCATTTATTATTACAATCTGTTTCTATACATACAAATATACTTTTCTTTTTTAATATGACAAAAGAGTCGATTCAAAAAGCCTGCAAGATTTCATTAAAATGACTATTTATTAGATCAAAAATGTATGTACAGATTACATATATATACATACGACCGTACAGATAAACTTTGTTTTTATCAATAAAAGATGCTATTCCATATTTTAATTCAATATAAAATGATAGTATATAAATTGGTATGGTTCATAGGCTATATAATATAATTTTACTAATTATCTTCATTAATGATGGTTATATAAACACAACACCCAGTAGTTTTAGTTTGAATTTTATTGCTACTAAAGTAACTTTTTGGGTAAGTGGGTTGGGAAAGAAAATTCTCTTCATTTTCTTATCTACTCAGAAGACTCAAATGCCCTGTAATCTTGATCAGGATCTATTTCCAGGGACACATTATATAATGGTGATTTCTTTGTCACACAACCTTTTAATTATATATATGCAAACTTAGTCTACAAAACAAAAAAGTAAACAAAAGTCTTAGTCTCTGTTGAGTTTATATAATAATTATCAGTATATATATATAAAAGAGTTTGTGTCTGTATGTCCTTTTTGCGTGCTCACAACGTTGAACCTAGGAAACTAGGAAACCTAGGAGGTATACATTTTGCATGAGTGCCTCTTTTGAACATGATCAGGCTAAGACGGGGTTGCCGATATTTTTTTTTGAGGAGGTCATATAAGGGGGCTTATTCTATATCCAAAACACGTATATTGTTTTTGGAGCTCAAGGAGACTATATAGGGTGTCGAATTATAAATCAAATAGTGACTGGCATCTCAAAATACAACTTTACGATTAACGACATTATCTAATTTATTCAAAATCAAAAAAAAGTTATGGAGAAAATAAGAAATCTGTGAAATGTGATTTCTCACTCCCTCCTTGGGCCGAGTAATGTCAGGTAACCCTTTGCTAGTCAACTGTTACAATGAATAAATAAATATGATTCTGCCAAAGAACGCACATTAATTTATCTATATGACATAACATACCATATAAACAATGCCTATTTATCATACTAGTATTTTAAATTAAATTAAAATATGTAATTGCATTAATCCATAAATTTAAAATCATTTTTCGGCCAAATGTTCTAAATATGTCAGTAAATAGTACGTAGTCTTCCCTCTCCTCCTGCTTGGAATCACCTTACATAGTTGGTTGCAGAGCCTGCATGTGTCACTAGTTGACAATGTCCACATCCACGTCATGATTTTCTATCCCCTCTCAACTTCGGCTTTCAAAAGGGAAAATGAAAAGTTTAACTAACATTTAGTTCCTAGCCTTCTGTATTTCTCTTGTTCCCACTGTTAATTATTATGAGCGGATTTATAATTTACATATTACTAAATGAATATTTCTTTCTTTATGGACATTATGTATATAAAATATACATTGAATTAAAGTCCTTGATTTCCATTAATTAAGGACTCTGCACCGTTTTTTTAATATTATGTACCGATGAATTATTTATAACTTTGTTTGATCTTATTCAAAGTAAAATTAGGAGGTACTAATAGGTAGTAATACGGTTTATGATTAGAAAGGGAAAAACAATTGCTACCTTGCTCTCCTTGGGACTGTCAATACTAAAAATGATTTAAAAAGGAGAAATAACGTTGAGTGACCTCATCATGGAACGAACTTTATAATTTTTAGGACTGATATGCAGGACTGAGCTGGACGAGACTGCCGTCTTCAGTATTAATTAAGGACCGATATAACACTTTTTGTGTCATTCCATGTATAGTCATTGACAAAAAATATCAATTCAATTTTTTATAGATTAATATCTAATAGTAATTCAAAGTTGGGAACAAATTATTTTTCTAATTTTTCCCTTCCTTTTTATAGTCGAGGTTAGGAGTGATGAAAAATGCTTGACATGAACACCCACAAATACTTTTCCGAAAGGGTAAATGTTAGTTAATAGACTCATAGCTCCAATCGTTCTCTTAAAAGAACTGACATTTTTAGCCGGTTCGATGTAAACTGACACATCACTAATTGATATGTACATTTTAAATTTACATACATAGGCATGCTCTCTCGGAACTTGATCCCTAAGACATATAAATGCCTCAAACTTTTTCTTTCATGATCGTGCATTAATGAAACTCATTGTTGATGCTGAGAGAATTATGAAAATTTTAAATTCTTAATTTATGACCCATCATGCATCATTATTCAACAGAGTTAAAAAAAAGGATAATTATTGAAGTGTGCTTATGGTATGGACTTCGGCTGTCTTATGTTCGTGACTAAATTTGATATATCTCTAGTTGCTTTTTCCCCTCTTCATGTTAGTGTATTATTTAGACACGAAGTCAGAACACAATTCATAGTGAACCTGAAGTGTGATTCAAAAGAAAAATAACTGAGCTTTTTAAAATTTTCGTTTCTTACATAATATTTGTGAAGTGTATAATTGACTAACATATTTTTTTAGTAACATAAACTAGAGCATAAATAGATCCAAAATTTGACCCATAGACTAAAAAAAAAAATGGATGCTAATAACGATTGGGATGTGGAAATTTTTTTAGACAGCCTTTTGAATGATACTGGTCCCAAGAATGATGTGTTGAATGGAGGTATTTTTTACTGTATATGGCAAGCAAATTCCCAAGTTCCGAAATACCAATGTTTGATATAATTTGAAAAAAAAAAAAAAAAAAAAACCTTACTAAAAAAAATATTATTTAAAGAAATACAAGATTATTTGTTATTTTTTCTTTTCCCGCGAAGTTCAGTAATTCAAAGTACACACAATTAATTAATTTTGAAAAAAAAAAAAAAACCCAACTTTTATTTATTTGACTCAGCCTCAAATCCTCAGCTAAATATCCTTCAAGGGTTGGATATACGATTATTCTGAAAGGCTGGCTTCGATGTCCTAAGCGAGAAAATTTTAAAAATGCTTTAAATAGAGTGTGGCTCACGATAATTCCATACATTTGCTAGCCTTAGTGCAGGCTCATATGGAATTGCCACTCGCTGAAAGCACATCTCTTTTCTGTAAGTATACGTTTTTTCCAAATGTTTTCTATTGTCTTTTAATGATTGAACCAATGACTTGAACTATTCAAATACATTCATATATGAGGTATAATATCAGGTATAACATTCATGGTTTGTTTATGTACAATTAATAAATATGAAACTTAATCAAATATTGAATGAATATACGGAGTGGTCCATTAAAATCTGAACACTTTGAATTTTAAAGTTGAACAAGATATAGTTTATTAATTTAGAATAAAATTTCAACAAAATTATTACAATAAATAAATCTGCGTCTGAGCTCTCTTAATCAATAATATAACCTCCCTTAGTGGCAATGATGGTTTCCACGCTACGGCAGAAGACCTGACCTGATTACTGTGGATGTAGTCCTCTGACATGACGTCCAAGAGCTGGCTGACAGTGTCTTTGGGGGATTCACTGTTTGGATAACAGGCATTGTAAGCCTTTCCCTCGACATACATGCAAAAGTTCATGGAGTTGGAATAAGGTCTGTAGGAGGGCAAAAGTGTCAAAACAGAGTTAAAAAAAACTCAAATGACTCTTGCAGCAGAGGCGAGGAGGTTCTTTCATTGCTGGTATAAAAAGTGGCATTTTCCCCCTCACAAGGGTCTTTCCAAACATTTTGTATGGCCCTCTGGACACTTTGGTCTGAAACTTCAAGACTCTCTGGCATGGGCCCTCGTGGACTTGAGGGGATTTGTCATGGGCTATTTTCTTTAACTCCCTCGGGTTCAGTTTCGCCTTTTTGACAGACTCCTTCCTCCTTTACAATGTATCGAACTTTTCTGACGGCATAGAAGGTGGTTTTGGAGACACCCAACTGCTTGGAGTTCTTGAATGAAAATTCGTCGATCAAATTCAAGTTAACTTGTCTCAACTCGTATGTTAGATAGAAAGCTAAGATTTGTTTTGCTTTGTACCTAATTGATTATGCTCTCATACATCAAAATATGACTAAATTTCAATCACTCAACCTTCATAAATTATTATTGAATTAGTAAATGTTTAGATTTCAATGGACCACCCGGTATGTGGGTAAAATACGCACTGGACTTGGGATTCTAACTCTTTCATCAGATTAGTCCTTTATCATTACTTTTCACCCAAAACTGTCACTTTAACTGATAACCCCCCACTCCCCCTCAAACTTGACTATTTAAACTCTCATTTTGTCTGAATATTATGCTAAGAATAGAATATTTCTTTTTTAATATTAGGAGACTCTTCCATTCAAGACTTCAAACTGGACCTTCTCTCTTCTCCAGAGACACCATTCGAAAATACGAAGAAATGTGTTATTTGCTATCAGGGCGAAGCAGCTGATTGCAGTTTCTATGGGGGGAAAGGCTCCTGCATAAGTTGTAGAGCCTTCTTTGGACGAGCCGTTAAGAGTAAGTCATATACTAAGTTCAAATGCTCTGAAAGTGGGAAGCTCAAATGTATCGTTGACTCCAAGTCCAGAAAGAGCTGTAAGCATTGCAGATTTTATCGTTGCGTTAATGTTGCTCATATGAAGACAGGCCTTGTCAAACTGAAGGGAGAAATTTTCCCTAATGAAATAAGTATGGGGCTTACAAGTGAAGAATTAAAAGTAAGACTGTTAATATCAACAATATGCATTAAGTATGATTTACTATGGAACCTATAAATTTTTTAAATCAAGTTCTTTGTTCTGTTTAATGAAAATTAACTAATTAATAAAATTATGATACATTAATGAATTAAATTAGTATTTTACTCGCTATTACCTTAATAACTATTTTTTTTTCCTTGTACAAGAAAATTGTTTTTTAATTAATGGATGCATAAAAAGTTTATTAAACTATAATATACATGATAATTAATGATTGTAAAATTCATTTCAGATGATTAAAAACACCATGGATAATATTAATGAAGTCATTTTTATGAAGTATTTAGATTTTTATCATTACTATCCAGAACATTTTATCAATATGCTTTTCTCTATCAAATCCGGACATCGTATTCCCTTCCGTACAGTGCAAGCTTGGGAATATTTAGAGAGATCTGCAGTCTTTCCTCTCTGTATACTTCAAATCGAAGAAGTAGGGTATTTGAGTAGCTCAGATCGACGCATACTCTTACATCAAAGCTATCCCAAATATTTTGGAATGGCCTGGTACTCTCTTGGGAAAAAGGATCCGAATTCCTTCATCATTAATCTGCGAAACAGAAAGGACGTCTCCGAGGCTCAGCTCAATACTTTCACATCCATACTTGAAGAACTATCAATTTTCACAGAGAATGAGAGTCTTTCAGTTGTTCAATACGAGGCCGTAAGTTTTATTCTTTCATAGCCTAGATATATTTTTTGAAACTAATGAATCATTAATAGATTTACGCATCGCCCTGGGCCAGCAGTTGGGAAATTGAAGAGAACCATAAAAAGCTTCAAAACCGTATTTTACACCTCAGCCGAAATGATCCAAATTACCCTCGGGATCCAATTCTATATACTTTGCTCATTCTGATGCTCCTTTTCTTTACAGATGGAGTGGAGTTCGAGGATCCCAACATGGTCGAGAAACTCCATTTGAAATATTCCCAAATGCTGTATAGATATCTAAGATCTAATATGACACAAGAGAAGGCTCAATTAAAGTACGCGCAGTGCCTTCTTCTATCCAAGGATACACGTCAAATCTATGAACTTCATTCCAAAATGCTACCCACCTAGTCTTCAATGGCCTCAAATACCCCTTTATTCATTTCTGTATAAAAATAGAGCTATATAGTTATACGTTTCTATTAAATATATATATATTAATAAAAATCGTATATGTATGTATCAAAGTTTCGTTTTTTGGGGTAAACGCAAACCAATTAGTCTGAAAATTGATGAGAAAATAATACATGGAAAACGGGTTAAATAAAATATTTTAGTTTTTTGTAATTAACCTTTTTAAAATGTGCGTTTTTCGAACCATTTAAAAAAAAAAAAAAGAATGAAAGAGTGTTTGTTTTACTACATATAAATGTAATGCACTTTTGATAAACCAAAGCAATGATAAGCAAGATTAATACATAATTGAAAGGCTATTAGTTAGTTAAGAAAAAAATATATTAAAATTGTTAGGTGTTTTTGACCTAGTAAGACCTTTTTTTCATATTCATTTTTTAAAGCTGCTATGACTATTCTTTCATCCTTGACCACGACAACATTCGGAGTATGCCCTCAAAAAATGACGGGTAGTAAGACTAAGGATTTGATCAAGTTATTAGTGTAAGTCCCTGTTGAATTATAATCAAAATTGAGGATCGAATGCGGTGTGATAATATGTCTTTGCTATTTATTATGAGTAGGACTTGGGTTTGTTTTCTTGATCTCAGATATAATTTAATAAAACCTCATCACTAGCGTTGAACTATTTGTAAGACTATAATATACTTCATGTTGTGACCAGTATTCTTTTCCCTAACATTTCCGCGCCCTACATTTTTTCCACTGGTCATTTTTCCTCAAGGAGATTTTGTCGCATAACATCCTCGCTGACTTTTTATGTTTTTCTATTATCGGTTCGAACTTTACTGTTGTATCTGGAACTGATTAATTAGGGGAAGAAGAAAAAAAGAAATAATGATAAAGAAGATATCTGTAGTCTTGTGCTATTTATGTATTTAATATTATTACAGGTGTGCGCGGGTAAAACTGAACACTCCTTTAAATTTTATGCCATGCACATATTCATAATTTTATGGAGTTGAAACCGGGTTATACTTCGAGGCAAGGGCCTTGACTAGTTATAAACAAAACTCCAGCCAAATCTAAATAGCAACAGTGAAACAACAGCCGATAATATGGAGAGACGTCGAGTCGCAATTTTGGAACTTTCCGTCCGGGGAAAAACTCCCACTGAAATTGCCAAGGTTCTGAACTGCAGCCGCACCACTGTTTACAGCGTGGTAGCCAAAGGGACTCCTGAGGCGACCTCAAGATCTAAGTCAAGGCTTCGAAGGTCGGACGAAATGGTTGCTGCCATGAAAAAGTCTGTCGAGGATAAGAGAGGGTAGGTCACCGTCAGCGGCCTCTCCAGGGAGTTCAACGTCAGCAGAAGGACCATGGAACGGCTAGTTAAGAAAGATCTTGGCCTTAAGGTCTACAAGAGAACCCCTCGTCAAGCCCTCAAGCCGTAAAATTTAAAGGAGTGTTCAGTTTTAGACGCGCAGACCTGTATAAGAAGAAGGAGTAAGGAATCACGTATCTAGGATGCTGAGTCTCTTTCGAAAGGACTCATTGACTTGTGGCACGTTAATTAATCATAGTCGTGGCCTTAGTTGAGGCTTGAAGAGATGGAAAAAACTCCAAAGTAGGAAGGAATAAATATTTATTGATGGATCATAGGTTTGTTCCGAAGATGGTGGCTAGCTTTTTATTTCTCTACCGTATCTACTTTTACTATCAACGAGATTTAATAGCTCACGAAGGTGCATCTCTTTTCTTGGATTCATCTCACTTGGCCTTAGTCTTATACCATTCTGTAATATATTTTATTAATATTAGTTATTACGATACCATTACTTATTTTTTCATTCTTTGTAGACTCCGGCTCGATTTCCCTACTTTCGGTGATACTTCCTGAATTGGTTAAAGGATTTGGTGAATATCATGAGTCTACTTAGCACTCAGTCTTTCATATGGCCCCCAAAAGTTAGAAAAATTGCCCATACACAGTTTGTATTGTCGAAAATTCCCTCACAACACCCTAATATTATTATTTATAATAAATAGGTTTATTATATATATATATACAATAATAATGTTTATTTTGTTTTGGGGAGATAACGACACAACTGGTCATAATTATAAAATTATATATTTGTAAAATGTAAACATACATACACGGTTGGCAAATTTAGAGTGGGAGATATATATGTTATGATTAGTTGGTATATTTTAAGTAAATAGGGAAATGGGCAAACTTCATGGGGTTAATGCAACAATTTTTTGTATCTTTGGACTCAGATACTCTTCACTTAGTGAATACATATACTAAAAATACATTTTTAGTTATTTTGCATTAAATAATTTTGATAGACATTTTTCTAATCTATAAAAAGTATTACAAAGGTTTTTTTTTATTCGAAAATTGTCTTATTGAGTAAAATAAGAGAAAAAATACGCCTCATTTTCTTTCATTTTCAAGAAGGAAAGATCAAATTTTTTCAATGTTTTTCTCTCTTTTTGCTCGATAAAGTATCTTTAGATAAAAAACTTATTAATTTTTGTATAGTTTAAAATAATGTATATCTTAAGTAATTAATGTAAAATTATGATTAATGCTATATTTTAATCCTTTTTTGACAAAAAGAAGAATTTTTCTCTCCTTTCAAAATTGGAACAAGACCTGCTACCTTAAGAATGCATCGTAGAAAAATGAAATTTTGCAAAGGTAATTTTCATAACAAATGACAACTTTTCCACACTACCCCTAATCGAAATTCGAATAAAAGTTGAAAATCAAAACGGAATTCACATGATGTTTGTCTTTGCTCATCACCTTAACACGTTCTTCAAAGATATAAATATATATTATGCGTCCCCACTTTTTTACAGGATATCTGTTTCAAATCCTTTTATATATATATATATATAGAATATGTAAATATACACTTTTGATAATGTATGGTATGTATATCATCATTGAAGAGCTTCCCTTTCCTTTTCATTTCATCATCATATGTAATTTGTATCTTAGGGATATATTATGTTCGTACATACACTTTCTTGTAAAAGGAATATTTCCTAAGTGAAAACGTAATTGCTCATAACGTATGTACACTAATCAAGGATCTACCTATTTTGGCTCTTTTCATGATAATTATTTACACCGATTTTGCACGACATCTTTATTTCCTAACTCATATTTATAAGGGGCCTCCAATTAAATTACTTCTTCACATGCTTTATTTCATGTTAATTAGGTAGTTCGTAAATAGTTTGTGTTTATTTGTCAAGGAAACTCATATCTGGAAAGAAGAGCCAGCCTTTAGTATGTGGAATTCGTGCTAGATGGGACTGAAAAAACTAAAAAGGACTAATCTCTTCTCAGTCTGGACCGGTCCTAATCGGTATTTTATGGTAACTAACACGTCGTTATCTTGATTGTATCCGGGAACCTTTCATCCAAAAAGAAACAGAAAAAAGGCTCTAAATAATCTGGTAGTTAGCCGTATAAGTCAATCATACCAACTGCTACTACCTATATCTCTATACACTCTTTAACTATGACCGTCATATTATTTCTTCACCATTTTAAAAATTAATTACATATGAATAAGTTTCGTAATATTAAAATCTACATAGTATTTTATTCGATACGCTATTATAATTTTCTATTAAAAGCGTAGCTATAAATTTGTATTTCTATATGATATCCAAAATTTATTCATATAAATAATAAAATAGCCAATATATATATAATGGATTAGAAAGAAATTGTATTCCTGTTATTTTGGAAACAAATCATGAGTATAGAATAACTTATTACTTTGTTTATTTATAATAAGAATACATTATGAAATAGCCATGACGTATCAAGTTAGCTGACAACAATATACAAAGGGTTACTGACTACGTAATTTCAGCTGTTGATGCTTCATCATAACCTTTTTCAAAGAGGCGATATACCTCAATACACTCTATAACTTTGGTATCAGGTATTAAAATTTGTTTATTCGAAAATTTTGCAATAGTCTAATACAGTACTTTGCAAACAAAGGTACGCGAGCTCTCTTTAGGTTCACATTGTGGGAGGCCTGTGACTACGGTTTTATCAAGAAGTAATTTCCTCCCCAACAAAAAATCTTAGTCACAACTCCATGGAGGAACGTCACATAAAGAGTTATTTAGAGATCTTGAAAAACTTCGAGAACCATGGCCTAAGATAGCTTTAGACTTTTCTATTTATGGTACTCTCAATTGTATTTCCTAATTATGACAATTTTGACTTCTACAATATCAAAATTTAAAACTATCAGTTTCACTCTGATCAAAAATTAAGTATTATTGTACAATCATAATTGACAATTAAAGGAATTGGAGTAAACCCCAATCAGTCAATCAAATTATCCTTAGATAATATATCATTTGCCTTGTGTCGTCTCCTTGGTGAACAATTAACATCCTCCATGAAAATTTAAATAACCTATAAACTATCAGAATTTAACTAGTTTGATTGAATTGATGTATAACTTGAGTTATAGTTAAATAAGCTATTTTTTTACCTTAAGCTAATTTACAATTCTCTGTTTCCCTCGTCAAGTAGAAGCTTGTCAATTTGACGTGTATATTTACATATATTCTAGTTATATACTATATATATGTATTCTTGTATGTAAATCTACTTTATCCATACAGGATTACGCAATGTATCAAAGTGTTCTACTGATAGTTCCACTATTTTGAACTTTGATTCAATCAAAATTCAATTTTTGTTCAATAAAGTTAGATTTTGGTAAAATAAAACAAAATATATTACCTTTAAAGGTAAATTGTCATACGAGATCCTCATCCATTTTCAAGCTTTTAGAGCTCTCAAAAATTTCTGGTCTCCAGGGTTTTATGAAGCTCATACTCATAAATGAACTCCCTTTGTGTTTAATTACGCAACACACATAAACATTTTGCACCTCATTTCTTCTATTTATCGAATAATCAATTTTTACTTTCAAAAAATATGTATTAGGAACCCTGTCCCATTTATATTTGCCCCCAATTGTTCCTAAGCTACTGGGACTCTATCTATTGTCAGTCAATTGTTGTACAAGTTAATATAGTCGTTTATTTGTAGCAAATAAATATCCTAGCTATTGAATTAAAGACAATCTGTCTTAAATTGAACTGACACATTTACTGAAATAAACTGGAAAGATTCTTTAAAGCTAAAATATGTCCGAGTATTATCATTACATGGAGTACAAGTAATATTATTTGACAGAGTAGCCCTTGTCCTATCTATAAAACAGACTAAATGTTGCCCCAGATATGATAACTCAGTTATCAAAAGATATTTATGTGCGTAAAAAACAGATCCATTCATCCCACTAAAAATAAAAAATAAAATATTTACAATTGATTATTCAAATTTACGAAATAGATATTTTACATATGAATTTAGACAAAAGTACTATTAGATATAAAACAGAGTAGTCGTACAAGAATGATTCCTAGAGAGCACCAATCTCTTCAAAATCTTATAATTTGGTGGCCTGAAATGTCTTTGTGTTGTTTAAGCAAACACAACATCTCCTATTTCTTCGAAAATTCAAACAATATGGGAGCATATGATCTTCCCCCTGGTTTTAATAATATTTACTTACACGGCGGTAATCCCTCTTTTTCGAACAAATCTATTCATGAATAACTTATCATGGTTCCTTTTTTGTTTAAAAAAAGTTTGAGAACTATTCCCTTAGGAAATCTAGGAGATTGTATAAAAAAGTAGTTCTTAAAATGTGATAGGCGTACCACAGTTAGTACGTGAAGGAACGTCATACATAGGTTAAGCCTTTACTATTCTACAGAGTGGGGACCCAAAACTTGTCATAGCATTTAATTACAATTTTAACCTCGTTATTTTTCATTACGAGGTTCCAACACGCAGCCAATCGAAAGCTGAAAAAAAAAAGTTTTGCTATATTCCGTAGGTTGCAAAGACCGTCTCCCTTCGAAGATATCCACATCATCAAGAAGTCTATGAAGGATGTATTTGTCTCTTGAGTATTGTTATCTTACATTTTTGCAAGCAACAATATCACTAACTCTGGCTTCCCTCCGTTTGGCCCTCCTCAAGCCATGACATCAAGCCCTTGAAATTTCCAGTTTAGTCGGTCTTAAACAAGAATATCTGCCGCACCTTTAATCCAAATTCAGATTCGTTCTAAGCCGCCATCATGAGAGCGTGGTACAACATGGGCAAGGTCGTCACAGAGCTTCCAATCTGTTCGAGGCTGTTATTAATTATGAAGGAGTACATATTGAATAAAAGTTATAGCTAAATATAGTATTTAAACATATCACCAATTGGTTTTAAGTTGTATTTTCTTCATCCTATAAAAACCACATATTTTTTGTAATTTAGTCATGCTAGGTCCCCCTTCTGTATCATATACAATTTGGTCATGATGGTGGTTTTTGGAGATCTTGAGATTTTATTAGGAGATACACACTGTAAAAAGTTTGAGAACTACTTACATAAAAAATAATTCAATCCTCTGACGTTACTGAAATACGTCTCCATATTGAGAGCTTAGAATTCATTAAAAAAAATCTATAATATCTTGAAGAAACCAGAAAGTGAATCTCAAGCAAAAGTCCTTTTCTTCATAAAGTCCTATTTATAATTTTTTTTTTTTGTGCGCTACAAAAAATTATTTACGTAAATATGCAATTTGTTATAAAAAAGTGAACCCGAGTCAACACATTACACTAATGAAACATTATTTTACTCAAATAAAGAGTTAAATCTTAATTATTACTTTTTTTATGCTATCATTAATTAATTATTTTGAAGGTGATGGTAAAATAAATATTGGAAACTTTTTTATCAAGAGAATAAAAAGAAGAGAAAGGGTTAGGCAATAATATATATATATATATTTACATTGCAAAAGCTAATATTGACTTACATTCTGTTTATTAACTCTGAAGTTTTTTTTTATTAAATAAATTTCGACCATGGTGGTGTGAGCATGTTCTCCTAGGCAATATATAAGGTATCTCTTTGTCCTTTTTTAAAATATTATTTTCATGCTGTTTTTAACTGTTAGTGTGACAATTATTTGTGGAGTGGTGATCGTCCCATCAAAATTTTTAGTCTCAATTTCAAGGTCAGATTGAACAAATGGAAGGATAAGAAAGCATTCCTCTACCCACCGACTCTATTCTTTTCTTTACTTTAAGACAATGACCTAAAAAGCAATAAGGGACGCATTGAAAATGGCAAAAGCCCAGAGGTCGGAAAGTGGTGCATTAACTTTTAGGGAACGCAACAATAGAGTGGAGATCTTACTCCACTTTCTGTACCTTGGGGAATGAAAATTCGGAACATTTCTTCGTCCTATGCCCATCTGTGCAGCAATTAATTCACAGAGTGGAGGAGATAATAATGATCTTGATAAGGATAGAAGTTGATTGTGTATTCAACTTTTTTTATTTTGTTCTAATTTTTTTAAATAGTTAAATTTTGAGTCTTTTTTTTTATGGGAGAAACAATTGGATATCTACTTTTAAAATCCAAAACAAAAAATGAACAAAGCCATGTAAATATAAGTTTCTGCGATAAAGGTACTTTAAGGATAACAGCGCAAATTATTTTTAGAGCTCTTATTTAAAGGGTATTGGTGATCTCGATGTTGAATTAAGTAATTTAGAGCTATAGAAGGTTCTACAGGGTGTACAAGCAATTTGTGTCGTGAAAATAATTTTTTTAAACACAATTTTCTCTCCAACCAGTTAAAAAAAAATTTGTATAAAAATAAAAACAGATTCTGAAAGCTTAATGGATTCTAAATTATTTTATTTAATAAAATCATTTCCAGCCTCAATTATAGTATCTATACGAGGCCGAAAGTGAGAGCAGACCTTCGCCACTTGGTCACTTGGCAAATCCTGAATTTCCTTCTTGATCCGACTCAAAAAGTTGGGCTTTGGTGTTGTAAGGGGTTTCGATGGTATGTAGTTCGATCGGGATCTACACAAATTCAGATACGGTGAGTTTGAAGGCCAAAATTATGGAAAGATGAAGTCGTCAAAATTGTCTTGGAGTCATTGGAGACTTTTTATTCCTGGTGTGCCAGGGAGCTGAGTCCTTTAGAGGCCTCAAATTCAAACCTAACCTTGCGAAATAACTTCTCACTGAGTCCCA
This sequence comes from Lepeophtheirus salmonis, assembly GCF_016086655.4. Taxonomy (NCBI): domain Eukaryota; kingdom Metazoa; phylum Arthropoda; class Copepoda; order Siphonostomatoida; family Caligidae; genus Lepeophtheirus; species Lepeophtheirus salmonis. Next base: position 13,826,611 of record NC_052138.2, on the reverse strand, counting down.
GAGTTCGAGCAATTGCCATGCTATCGCTCCCAGTGAGGGCTCTTTTTCCAAATATTTGGGACAACGAATTTGTCAATTGATTGAGGAATTATGAGAATAAATAAAGAATTTCATCTATTCAGAAATATTAATATTTCTGGTGCATTCTGAAAATTATTTAAATACAATGTAGAACCAAAGGAATAAGATGCGTTTTCATCAATCTTAAAGAGGGTTACCACATCTATTTATAACTTGCTTGTGAACTTATTACTTAAAAAAGAAATAGTAGTCAAATCATCAAGAAATAAGATTAGTTCGTCTTCTATGATGATATCCTCCTGTGTATATACATTTTGAAGAGAAATGAAATATGATTTTTTGAGGGGAAGTTGATATGATCGTAACATAATATTTTTTGACTGTCATTTTACATCTCAAGGTAATTTTTTTGTACATAGTCAAGGATTTTCAATCTTGTTTGTAAAGATGATCGATAGGGAGTTTAAGAACATATAAAAATAGTACCATCAGGAAGATCATCCCTCTAACTTTCATAACAAGACTGTGTGTACATCATGGGATACACTAACAAGGAATGGAACAGGAAAAATTAACAAATATATTAGTTGATAGAACAAACTTAGTTACGTGCACTAAATAAGTCATGGATTTTGTATTCAAAATTTGGATATTTTGAAGGTTTTTTGAGATTTTAGATGAATAATAAAGGTCGATAATGATTTGTAACAAAACAACTGGGAAAGCAATATTAACAGATAATATTTATAAAATAATATTAGACTGCTTGGAGTACGTGAATGAAAATTCGTTGATCCCGTTCAAGTGTCATTTTCTTGACTTGTCCGTAAGCTGGGGAGCTCGGATTTGTTTTTCTTTGTAAATAACTGTTTATCCTTTCATATATCGAAATACGAATAAATTTTAATCACACAACCTTACTTAATTATTGACTTAGTAAGTGCTCAGATTTGAGAGCAAGAAAGGAAGGAGAGGGGCTGATAGAACTAATTTTTTCCAAGGTGGAGAATCTAGCAGTTATAAAGGGGTAAGTGACGGGAAGCCATTTATAAAGAGTTCTTAGACTGGAAGGTAAATAGCGAAGATATGATAGAAAGTTACTTACATGATATCAAAAGTTGGACAAGGTCTCATAATTTAAGAATAAATCGATTCTAATTTAGAACTACCACTATTCATTAGGAGAGCATTTGGAACTTCAAATTTAAAAAAAAAAGAAGATGTACATATATGGAATACTCTCAGTCATAATAAGAATATCCAATGCCATATCAAGGGAAAACTCTGGAGTTCGGCATCAACAAAATTATACTCTTTGGTATGCAAAGAAATAGATAAACGTCTACATATCATCTCGGAGTACGGAAAATCGTTGAAGGGAGAACATTTTGCGGAAGTATTTTATCACCTGTTGGGATTGAACGACTATTAAGAGGAATTACCCTTGTTCTGTCCACTTGGAGTGACAAAGAACGACAGACTGTTCGAAATATATCTGCAATTACAAAATTGATTTTATAATGAGAAAAAAATACTCGTTAGGGATTTACACGACCAGCAAAAGCGTTTACAACACTGATTTAAACAAATTTCTATATAACTAGCTTTCCAGGAGTATGTGGAAGTTTTAAATTGAGTTGGTATAGGCAGTGACGATGGTTAGGTAGTACTAATTGAATGTGCTCCTTTGCTAGTTCTTATGTCTTATTATATGAACTTTACTTAAAATGACTATTTTCTCGATAAAAATCTAATAATTCAACAATATTTTTAATTTTATTTTAAAAAATAGGAAATTTCTTTAAAAATAAACATCGACTATACAAATTTAATATTGAAATGATCTCATTGTTGTAAATATATTTTTATATAATATTTATATTGTCTTTTTTTGATACCATAATCATAATTATACATTGTAATCGAACAAAAAAAAGTATCGATTCAAAAACGATATCTTAATAGTAATATAATGTAACCCCTTATTCAAATACATATTATGATTATAAATAGTGATGTTTTGGCTCTAATTTAAGTTCGGTTTAGGGACAGTACAAAATCTTCATCAAAGTTAAAACAAAAATTAACATTATTTAAATAAATATTAATAATAATAGATAAATAATAATTGTCAAATCGTTTGAAAATTTAATTAACCCCAATTTAAATATGTTTCATTTGCGTTGTATTTATTGATTAGATATAAGTAATCTAATCAACTTATTTACATTGAATTTCTTAACTTTTTCTCCCTGTCAATCATTCATTACTTCTTAGAATTAGTCAAATACTAAACTTCATTATTTTTAACTTTGAAACATTTTAACGCAACTATACATTGCTTATTTATAAAATATTCTAAAAGAAAAATTAAAAGTTAAAATGAAAAATCAATCCAAATTGAACTATTTTTTTACGCCAAATCTTTTTAAGTTCTAATATCTGTAGCGTTTGTAATAACAGAATGTAGTTGAAAAAAATATGAATAAAGAAAGAAATTAAATTTAAATTTTTGTACGATTAGACCCATTTTGTAGGAGATTTATTAAAGATAACTCAATAAATCAGTTATTTTTTGAATGGTGGAATGTTTTTTATCTGTTGTAATTTCTTTAATCATCATCTATTTAGTTATTTTATTTCTAAATATGACTCAAAATCAAAAGTATACTCTAAAACGTTATGGAACGACGTAGTTCAATAGATAACGTGCTCGGGAGAAATTATTTTCTTCAACTCAATCTACGTAGTTTCGCGCCCGGTAATTCCTAGAGAAGGAAATATACTTTATGTATATGGAATTCGAAGAAAACTCAGATGGAGTAAAAAATACTATAATGTTTATTTATACTTAATCAGTGCAACTCCATCTGAACAATTAGAGGAGCATTAAAAACAACAACGTGATTTTAAAAAAAAAGGCTTTAAAAGCTAAACCTACTGCAATTAAAAACTGATTATTTTCTTGTTCTATGGCTTAAATAACAATAATAAATATGTGATTTTAGATGGTGTGCGTTTCAAGTCCCTAATTTTAAAGGCATAGTATTATCCGTCAAGAGGTGGAAATAAGTTTTTAATGTGTCCAAGTCCAAGTAGAGTTTCAAGTCTTTGCTCATAGTACTATAGCCTTGAATATTTTTATCCAGTGAAAAAATTAAAATGACTTACTTGTCCAAGTCAAGACTCGAGTCTTTGATTGTGTAATAAAGACAAGTTGTAACTATTCAAGATATGGACTCGAGTCCAAGTCGATTCGTTAGTCTCGACGACTCCAAGTCCTAACATCAAACTACTGATACACTAGTTTATTAATAACTAGGGGTTGTACCAGGAGCTACTAGGGACCGACAAACAGACAAACGTTGAAAGTAGGATAGATTTGCTTTATTAATATATAATATCCTCCCCAAGATTTTTCTGTGTTACACTACGTTTTTAATAAGCACACTCACATGTAGCTACTCAATACTTATGTAGATGTTCTCTCTTCAAAAATGAAGAAGTAGTAATAACGGCTTACTAAAGTGAAAACAATTGTTCAGCTTGGCAGCAACAAAAAACAAAAACAAAAGAACACGCATATTAAATGATTCTTCGTATTTACAAATAAATTTTTTAAAGATTTTATCGGTTTATTATATTATTTATGAACATTTGGTTCATAAATAATATCAACATTTATGGAAGTGTAGTAATTATATACTAGGGAAATAAAATCTTTATATGGCATAATTCAAGCTATATTTAATAGCCTAAATACCTAAGTATATTATTAGGGAATACGAGTGCATAGGTAATTTAAGAAGAAGGGATAAAGACCAGCCTTTTGTAAGTATGTGTGGAGTTTAGTGAGTAAAATCTATTTAGTTAGGTATACATTTTTAAATATTCTATTCTTTTTAAGCTATAGTATTTGTTATTCATACGACACGTCGTTATTTTTATTGTATAATGCAACCTTTCATTGGAAAAGAAACAGAAAAAAGGAAACTGGGAAAAAAACGTCAAAAGACAAAACGTAGAACGTACAAAATGTCCAATGAACAACTCTTTTTATTGTATATGTTTTGCATAAAAAAATATATATGCAAAACCAAAAGGATCAGAGGGTATAATGCAATTACAGTCAGATAATGTAAATTTACGTTTAAAAAGTTACCATATTCACTTTATTTATTCTATGAAGCATTTTTTTACTGAAATATAATAATTTACAAATTTTGTTCAATAGCATTGATATATAATAAAGATTTTATATATTGAACAAAAATAGTTTTAAAGTCTTTTATTTAACTTTTCCTATACTTCTTTTGTTTTTGTATGTACTTTCTAATATATCGTACATTTTCAAGTTTTCTATAAAAAAAAATATCAAATAAAAGTGAAGCTTTTTTATTTTTTCTATTACTTTTTTTCAAGGAAACGTAATATTTTAATTACATTTTTTAGAAATTTTTTTTTTAATGTGATTTGATTGAAAAAACAATTAAAAATTTTTTTCTTCTTATTTTTAAATTATATTATTCAAAATATTAATTACCATATCGTTATGGCGTCGTAGACCAAAAAGGTTTTAGCCACAAGATTAGATTGTTATGATCCCATTGTTTGACTCTAAGTGCCTCCTCAATTTGAACTGGTATGTACTCAATAGTACAATAGTTAATCCCAACAATTACATTGGACTTTTGACCATGTTCTTAAAAGCTCTAAAGGTCGACAGCCCTCTCAAAAGGAGCAATTAGTGGGGTTGGATAACGAAAAAACCCCCACACTGCAAATTTGATCTGGAACTTCATCAAAAGTGCAGAAGATCCCCTCCTACCCCATACTCCCCTGAACTAGCAGGTTTGGAACAATCTATTTTAGAACTCACCATTTTAAGCTACACCCAAACAAACATTTTATTTGTTTGATTAGGAATAACTTTTCCATGTATTGTCTGTTCAACATTTATTACGTTCTACGTTTTGTCCATTCGAAAGTAATAATGATGAAAGCTTTGGAAAATACAAATAAAACCTACATTCATTTTGCAACTAGAAAATGCCCAGCCCTCTGTCATTATAATAATATTTTTATATATGGAGTTGTATAAAAATGGTATATAAAATGAATGAAATCTTACAGTTGATTATGTACAATCATATGACAAAGGATAAAAAATGGGAAGTTCAGTATATGAGATGAATGTGACTTTAAATGAGGTTTAACAACGAGCTAAAGTACCTCCTGGCTCATTACATCGTACTAAAAAAAGCCTGAAGCAGGTATTCTTCTTCTTTTATTATTGAGGAGAGAATATCTAAGTATTGAGAAAGTTAGGTGTGAGAGTGCTCTTGAAAAATGGAGAGTAACACTGATGATTTCTCGGGGAGCTTTCTTCAACACTTGCCTGTTCGTCGGTCGACACCTAATAACTCCAGCAATCAATGGTGGGTAGGAACACTAGCTATTTTATACAATTCAATTAGGACTAGAAGTACCCGTATTATATATTTTATTAATACTTTAAATAACTCCAGAATTTATTAAAACTTGTCGATAGAAAATATAATAATCAAGCCTCTTTCAACCATAATCAAAATACATACAAAGACAAACTCGATGATTCTCTTCCTTATTCCCTTTTTTCATTTGTATTTAATATATGTACGTGCTCCATTTTCCATTAGTACAATAGTTCGTTTATTGGATTTTTGATATTTTTGGTGCATTTTAGAAAGTACAGCCAATACCTTAAAAAAACTTTGAGACACGGGAAATCGATCTTTTTTAATAAAAAAAAATCAATTTATGAGCGAAAAAAACAAACTTGCGCTCCAAAGCCCAGGAATCTGGTCTGATCAGAATGAAACGTAGTTCTAGGTACGTTACTCAGCATTTTGAGCAACTTTTATTTTATGTCTAGGACCTCTATCTGTCTCCTTTTGGGAAATAAATACCCTGGCTATGCATTTTTATTTGCAGACAAACATGAAACTATAATATTATATAATCGTAGATATTTTGTTACATTTATTAGATTCCCAAGTTCACATGACTATCGTTTTAGTATTGCTCTTCTAATACTTCAAAATATTTTGTATATAGGTGTTAATACACTTATAAATAAATGCAGAATCAGAGGTTGTGTTTAATTAGAATTATCTCGAAAATTCATCAATCTTATGCTAGTATTTAATGGACTTTTTAAAAGACTCAAGATGGAAAAGAGTTTGGCAGGGCTGGAAGATTGATCACATCGTTTAATTTATTTTATCTTGCAACTGTTTCTCTAAAAAGAAAAAGAACTAGCCAAACAGGTCACTTTATCTTTTATGTATCATACTTGTCAAGTAATTAAGAATTAAATAAAAAGACGATGTCAACTAATAATTCCAAGGACCAAGTCCAAAGGATATTCAAACTTAAAAATAAGTCTTAAGAATCTAGAGCTTATAATTAAACGTGTGTGCTTTTGGAGTAATGCCGTTGGATCTATAAAATAGGTATACTTTTTCTTAAAATCCTTAGCTATTTATATATAAATGAACACTAACGTAGGTAGGACGAAATGAATTTTAACTTATTCCAAAAATAGAGTCAGTTATTGTTCATTTTAGATACATAAATAAATCAATTTGTTTTACTGCAATGGTTTTTGAATTGTTTGACTCTCTTTGAAATCTTATTTAATTAAAATTATGATGTTTTTTTAAAATTTTGTTACTTAAGTTAATTTGATTTTTTTGTCTTCATATACTGGGTCGTGCAAAAGTATTGAGACTAAAATGAACAATTAAACAAAGATGAATAATTTTATATACATACTAGGACGATCCCGTCCTATATATATTTTATTTAGAATTATTTTATTTATGCTTTAAATAACTCCATAATTTAGTAAAATTTGTCGATAGACACCATTTGAAGTTCTTCCATTCCTTTGGCCATTATAATTAGAAATGTGTTCCTCCTTCAATCATAATAAGACTAACTCGCTAATCCCTTTTTAAATTCTTATTCAATTCGTTCTCCCTCTTTCTGTTAATACAATAATTCATTTTATTTTGGTGCATTTTAGAATCGATAACCTATACCTTAAAAAAACTGCAAAACACGACGAATGGATCTTGTTTTATGAAAAAAAACCAATCTATTAGCGAAAAAACAAACTTACCCTCCGGAGCTGAGGAATCTAGTATGATCATAATAAAACATACTCTACGTACGTAGATTTCTGAACAACTTTGATTAATGTTTATTGTCTGTATCTATGTCCGTTTTTGAAATAAATACGCTACCCTATGCATTTTTATGAGAGAACATACTATGATACAACTATAATACCCAAAACTATTTTATTTATATAATTTATAATAATGATATTATGGATAATTGATTTTGAATACGACCAACAGAGACAGTAATAAGACTTCCAGGGGGGTGGTAAATTTTGCTGCAGATGCTTTTAATGGAGCCCTCTGACATGACATTCCATTACTCATTGACAGAGTTCTTTAAGGCTTCAACATTTGGGTGTCGGATTCTGAAGGCTTGGAACTCTACATGTCACCAGATCCTGCAATCCAGGGGATTCAGATCTGGTGATTGGGGAGACCAAATGTTCATCAAAAAACTGGAATTGAACAGATTGCTCACTTTTTCAACATCATTGCTTGCAGGAGTGGTACTTTTTGGGCTCGTAAAGAGACACTACCAGCCTCTTTGATGCGCCTAGACCTTGAGATGGTGGTTTTTGGAACCATTTTTGAAAAAATCCAAAAATTAATTTTTTTTTGAAATAAAATTTAAACAAAAATAATTAAAAAACAATCACTTTTTTAGAATTTTTTTTCATAAGCCCACAGATGTTCACAAAAATTGAGTTTTTTGGAAAACATTTAAAAAAATATATTTCAAATATTAAATTTTCCAAAAATTAAATTATTGATATTAAATTTTTGGAAAAAAAATTCAAAATTTTTGCAGCTCTTCATAAAAAATTTAATTTGTTTGAAGTAAAAATAAAAAATCTACAACTGTTTACAAAAAATTGGCAGAATTAATTTTTTTGAAAAAAAAATTATATAGCTCTTAGTTGTTTACAAAAAATTATTTGTTTTGGAAAAAAATTCTAAGAATATATTTCAAATATAATTTTTTTGAATAGAAGTGGCTTTTGAAATTTTTTTTCCCAAAAAATTATATTGTTTATATATTTTTGAGAAAATTTTACAAAAATTCATAGTTTTCCACAATTTTTTGGGAATTTTTTTAAAAATTAATGAAATTTAAAATTATAAAATCAATTAAAAATCAAAAATTCCACCCTCTGTGGACACCCCTGACATACAGGGTATAACAATAAAACAAAAACTGAGCAGAAGATACAACCCAATATACATATCTCACTCTATGTAGCCTTCATTGGCCTCAAACACGGCAATGATTGGGTCGTGAACCGTGTGTAGGCCCTGGAAAATAGAGCCCAATGCATCACGCAGGCCACGGGTTGACATCCCTCATGCAGTGCTTGGGGACATCCTTCCTTGTAACCACTCTCCTGAGGTCCTTGGTCTCTAGCTGTGCTATTTTTAACTCCTTAACTTTTTTTCTCTCGATCTTTGTCCTTTTGTGATCTCAGCATTGCTAATATTCATATCTTTGTTCACCAAAATCATCACAACAGTGCACTTGCGATCTGTCTCTAAAAACGTAATAAGGTTAAAATCTTCTGTTATGGACTCCATAGTGGTGTATTGGGTAATAAGTTTACTTGTATATTTTCCACAAAAAAACATTGCACCATATTTTTAATAAATTTAGTAAACGTCCTTGTTTGTATAGTTATTTTTTGAGACGCCAGTTACTTTCTGATTCATAATTTAACTCTCTATCTAGTCTCTTTGAGCTCCAAAAAACAATATTTGTTTTTTGGATATAGAATAAGACCCCTTATATGATCCCAGACAATCGAGATCCCTGTTTTAGCTTGACCAAGTTCAAAATAGGCCCCATCATTGTTAGGCCCAGCAGTGTCGGCACCCATAAAGTAAAGACACACACACTCAAACTCCATTAACTGTATATATATCAATAATTTAAAGTATTAAATTTAAATTTATCAATAAAGACATTCTAAAACTATATATTACAATACTCCTAGCAAATTTTACTTACACACAATTCAAAGCATGTTTTGAGATAAATTTAATTCAAAGTAATACACATTGGTAATGTTTGAACAATAAAGCGAGATGTGGATCACACCACCAGTCATAACATCCTCTTTTCCTTGCTCCCCCAACAACAACCAGGGATGTAGTGTGGAAAAGAATACACCCGGTCTTATGTTCTTAAATCCGTGTTGCTAGGATAACAAATACAAGGGAAATTGGTGCAGTTCCAATTTACAATATTTAAATACTTTAAGTGCCTAATGAGTATCTAAACCATTTTTGATGGTTAAATGTTAAGTTGTTTTTAATTATTGTTTCAGGGTCTAATGACTTTACCTTTTCTTTCAGTACAGTCTTTCCAATCTTTTGTTGACGATAGGAGACGGTCTTTTGTCGTAGAAACTGTTTATTGTTGATGCTATTCTAATTCTATGAGAGACTACTTCCACTCCTATGATAAGAGTGTTGAAGGCTCGAGGTTAAAGTTTTGTAAGGATACTAATCTCTTGGTTCTAGCCCTGTATACGAGACATATTTTGTCCAAGAGAAGTTGGTCCTTCTCCTCTGAAAAAAATCATCCAGACAACTCAACCTTGGATGAAAGTTTAGAGGTTTCTAAGAGCTCAGGAGTTTGTAGAAATTTATTCATAATTAACTCACATGACCTACCAGCCATCTGTTTCCAGTAGTGATCACAATTTGTCATTACCTCAAATAACTGATGGTCCCGTAAATAGTCTGTTAATAAGATCCATTAGGATTAATCAAATTCAAAGTTTGTGAATAAAATCAAATATAACATTTTTGACCCTTTCATTACTAAGTGTTTTTACATACGTCCCATATATACGGAGATGATATATAATTTAAACAAAAAATACAAGTTTGAATAAAAACTTGATTGATCTCCATCAGAGGGATTTAAAATTAAAAAAAAGACTTAACATCTTCATTGAATACTACTGGATTGCAATGAATAAGTACTGATATCTTAATTAAATACAATTTATTAGTACTAAAAATTCTTATGAAATTGAGTGATTTGTACAATTAATTGTGTTATAAATCAATTAAGAAAGAAAAAAGTAGGATACTTAGAGAAAAATATTTTATTTTTGCAAATGAAGTAGTTAATTTATTGCCTATATTATAAAAATAAGAATATATAAATATGTCATTTCATCTTTTTAATACATATTAGGGTTGGATAAATAATAATATACTGGAGTAGGTCTAACCGGAGTTGCCCGGGACATAAAGAAATTAAAAATAATTCTGAATTCTCCTACTTGTTATGAAACAAAAAATAAAGACCCTAAAATTTTAAAAATTATTATCCATGTATCTTTTCACACTTTTTTATAAAGGAGATTTTAAGGTGTAGAGAATAATAAATATTGAAGCTCCGAACGTTGAAATGTCGATCGCTCAACTTTCATATTAGTGTCAAAAATTATTTTCTTGTTCTTTCTTCTTTTTTTTCTTATATAAAAATATATATCGTCTCTAAAAAAAAGTTTGAAAAGATACATACCAACATACAGTGAGAATAACTTTTAGGATTTTACGATCATTAATATTTGTTTTATAGGAAGTAGACAAAAGTAGTTTGTCAAAAAAATGGTTTTTAGAAAAATACTATTTTAAGGACGCCATTGCCTTAAAGTACAAAAAAATTGTTTCCAAAACTATTCTTTGAGCTTTAAGAACCTAGATACAAAAATGCCAGCTTTATTCATTCATTGGCTTGGCCGTGATTCTTGGACATACCCCCACACAGACATTTGCATTTAATATATCGATAAAACCAGACGTTTCTTTTTTTTTTAAACCTTAGTTTGAATGAAAAAGAATTGATATTCTTTTAAAATTGGTTTGTTTACACCCCCAAGATAGCCTGCATCAATAATGCTGACGTCGGATGAAAATGCTCTATTGTCTTTAGCCAAAGGTGATGACTTGGACCTGGTACTTCTTTTGCGCTTGAGTTCATATATAGAAGACACTACTTGACTACACAATCAAAGACTTGACTTGAGCACTAAAGTCAATCCTTTATTGTATGAAAACTTGTGTATGTTTTTTAGGTTGTCCATATTTTGGAATTAGTATTATGAAGAATGACTTTTCTATTTTTTTAAATTGTCGTGATTACTATTTAACTCCTGAATAAAGAACTTTCTTTTCTACTACATTCAGTTACTTTTAAAACCTGATTGAACATTTTTGTGTACTCATACATGACGGAGAGTAACACTGTGGATCTTTTGCGGAGTTATAAGTGTAAGTACTTGTTAGACTCAGAGTAGAATTGAGGTTGGGGAGTGGAGTAATTCTTGTTTTTAATATTGCTAGATATGGAGTGGGGGTTGTGTTTATTTCCTTCATCTCATAGTTGCTTGCAGATAATTTAATGAAAAGTTAAGACAACTAAGCTGTTCTTCTCTACTTTTTTCTCTTGAAGATCTCAGTAAAAAATCATAATTAATAGCGTAAATCAAGGAAAATGCTTTTGAGGATAAAAATTAGGAAAGGCAGATATTTGCGTTGCGTTTGATTCTCTTTTTATAAAAGGCACTTAAACATATACAAAATTGTAGATTTTCCGAAATTCTTTTGAAATTCTTGAAAACAATTTTTGAAAAGTTATCAAGAATTAATTATTCATTAGGATATTTTTTAAATAGAGAGAGATGGAGAGGGAAAGAGCGAGAATATTTGAAATTTTATATGTAGTATTTTGAACACCCTTAAAGAGAACTTTCTAATTTTAACATAAATATAAACATTTTTGTGTATAGGTTATTTTTTAAACTCAATTGTCTACAAAAGTTTTGATGATGGTCTTTATATGTATTTTATATGTTTATGATATTTAAAGTATGAATATTTATCACATTTCCATCCATAATCTTCTCTAGCCGACACAGAACTGTGGCATTCCCGAAACATCAACAACTCTTACACATTCATACTTTTCAGATCGTTGACCCAGTAAAAAAAAATTACTAACTGGCATAGAAAAATGAGTCGAATACATTTTTTGTGGGTATCCATAGATAGAAAATCCAATTCTGCAAATAAAAATCAATATTTTCTAATACTTCGTAAGCAATAATATACTAATTGAAATGCGGTATGAATCTTTTCAGTGGAATGTAGCTTTAACTATCCAATCTGCAAAGCTTTATTACATTCCTTCAGATAAATTGTAATTATTTTACACAGACTATTAGCTGCAGTGGTGTGGGATTCATTTTTGTTTTAACAAATATAATTATAACAGTACCTTACTTCAATTGCTACATGTACTAGTATTCGACAACATTTTTAGTTGTAATAAAAAAACGTCTCACTCATGCGTATTTCTAACAACATCAACTCTTTCTTCCTTAAATCTAAAAAGATCTTCCATTAAGGGAATTAGGATATTTTATTATATGACCATGATATACAATTTGAGTATTCAGTAAGTTAATACAATTAGACTGAATTGACTGTAATATCTTGGCTTTTACAAAAAAGACTTGCTGTTTGTCATGAAAAGTTCTTTAAAGAATAATACTGATTCAAATAAAGAGGCATTTAGTAATTATGGTTGATTGCTTTTATGTTTGAATGAAAATATATAATATTCATACTGTGGATCTAAGAAGTAATAATGTAGTAATAATATTAATGAAATAACGTAGGGGATTTGAAGGGAAGGTCGAGCGTGTTTATCTAAGGCTAAGTCAAGTAATGTTCTAGAAACTACATGCTGGCTTATCAGTCATGACGTCTTATAATTATTTCTTTCACAAACTATTATCAACCTTCTCTTATTCTTGAGGGAGAACACCTATAGATATATTGAGCAACTATATATTAGTGTTTTCATGAAAATCGGTGAGTAACACGGATGATTTCTCTGGTATTAATCTTCTATATTGTTTAGACAATGTTTGTCTGTTTGCCGACTCCTTATAATTCATGGCAATGCTAGATACTACCGCTGTTAGTTTCATAAAATAGTTATATACCCTTAAAGTGTAAACATTTTTATACAATTCAAATCTAATGGGATAGTTTAGCGGTGAATTTAAGTTATTCTACGTGCCAAAATGTAATACCTGGTAAATGCATATAACTATTATATAATTGGATATTTATCGTGGCATAAAAAATTATAAAACATACAATTTAGTAACTAGATGATGCTAATGATGATAGCAAGAAGTAATATATCTCAGCTCAAGTTTTTGTCCAGACTGGGTCAATGAGATTTCAATTTTTAGTTTCTAGCCTCTTATTATTGCATCTTATTCTGAACATTTCTTTGTTCGACTCAAATTATTTATAGTTAAACTTTTAAATAGAAAAATATCCCAGCAGTTTAAGAAAATGAAGTGGAAAATGGCTAAAAGGATTGGCCTTAGCTAGTGCAAACACAAAATGAACTTCAAAATAAAATAGAAAGTCTTTATAATTCATAACCTAATAACACTGTTTTGCCAGACACATTATTCGCTTATAAATAATAAATACTTTCTACTTTAACAATCTTATAGTTATAAACTATTTATTTATTTTTAACATCATGAGGTGTCACAATTCTTCATGTATGTATTAAAACGTATTCTTAATTAACTTTCCCAACCTTTCATCGAAAAAAAAGGCAAAAACTAACTTATTATTAGCCAACAGAATGAGGCATTATACCCGGCTCTTGATTAAAAATACAAAAAAAGAGATCTGTAAAATTGTTATTTTTCAGTTTAATCATATATAGTTCTATCTTTCAAAAAAATATTTTGATCAAATTTGGTTGTTTAGTCTCTCAAAATGCTGGTGTCACATAGAAATGCTCTTCTGATACCTTTACCCCCATATAAAAAAGAGTAATATTTCCTTCACAAATATATTTACGAGGATGGTCGGAAAAGTTTCCGACATAACAAAGATACAAGATTATTATTATTATTTTTTTTTTTGACATAGTCTCCTTGCAACTCCACACATCTCTCCCAGCGATGCTCCTATCTCAGTAAGCCATCCAAATAACACTCGGCGTTTTTCTCTGTAAAATAATTGTTTACGATATATTTTTCGGTTTTTATCTCAATTACTCCAAGTTAGATTGACTTAGACGCGTCGAATTTTAGCATAACAAGCCTCTATATGTCTGCTGTTGTTTGAATCTATTGAAAGGTTACACTTTTAAAAACAAGTATTTAATGACAGCTCGATAATCAATTTTCTTCATTTTTATAAAATCACTCCCATCAACTCAATCAAATGACAGTTACATAACAAATGTGCGTCCAAAATGGCTGAAACTTTAGTGATTTAGTGGGATAGACGAGACTAGCTTTTATTTACGAGTGCTGTCATCTTCACGTTGAGGTCGGAAACTCTTCAAGTCAACTTCGCATTATCAAATAGTACTCTAACTAAGATAAAAAAGTAAAATAACAAATGAGTTAATTATGATGAGTAATTAAATTAACGATTATTATTTTCCTCCTTAGCTTTTGACGAGTTATCAGGAGTTATTTCAATTACATTTCTAAGTATCTTAATATAAAGAACAGGTATTAATTATTATGTTGATCTAATGCAACATACTCTTTAATTACTCTTCCTTACTATTACAAAAAAGTAAGACCTTCAACATCCTAATAATTCCATATACATTTGATATATGAGATTTTTCAAGCTTAATTTCAGGAATTTGACTATCTTTTTTGTTCAAAACCTTCATGAATGCAATTACAAATATATAACACAGAGGAACAATTAGAGGGTCAAAATTACAGCAAATGAAATTGGGACAAGAATATAATTTATCTTTGAGTACAAAACTCAAAACTGATCTCATTTTTTCTCTGGGTTGTCAGGTTTCATCAATATTTGAGATTATAGTAATTCGAGACTATTATCGTTCAGACACATTTTTAACCATGAAGACAATCACCAAAATGAAGTACAATGAATAAAACTGATCTAAAAAGGTATTTTATGATTATAAAATAGTTTTATTGATTCTGTATTTTCTTCTGAACTCGACATATTTCCATTTTAGGCTGAAAAATGATGAAAAAGAAACTCTTCTTGAGACCATTATAACTTATTCGTCAAACATAGTGATAATGAGTAACAAAGCTCATATTATACAAAATATTCTATATTTTATTTAAAAAAAAAATCTATTTAAAAAATAAGGATCTTTATGGACTTTTATAATAATGGGATTACTCAAAAATACCAAATCGAACTAAAGTCCATGAAGATCCTTATTTTTTAAATAGGTATTTTTTTAAATAAACGATAAAATATTTTTCTATAATATGAGCTATGTTACTCCTTATCACTATGTATGATGGATAAGGTATAATGGTCTCAAGAAGGTAGCCCCTCGTAGAATACGGAGGCCCTAATAAAACTAAAAGCATCTCTTGATATGGATGATCAAGTTAAAAGTATTTTCCTTTGGTTGTAATTATTGGTGAACAAAAAAGTCTACTTCTTTATATATTCATGAATAAAAAATGATCTTAGACTTTCAAAATTGTATAAGCTAAATTACATTTCAATTTCAAATTGTAGTTTATTTTAATTTTATGACTATAACTTCTCATTGTTGTAGTACCTAATTAACAAATTATTAATAATATATTTCACATCTAGAGCATTTTATCTGAATCTGAAAGTAAATGGATCCCGTCATAGTTTCAACCATTGAATATATTCATTGTTCTATATGGAGTGATAGATTCCCACGACAGGAAAGAATCGACTCTACTCTAGTATGAAGCTTAGTTTTGTTCGGTTTTCTTCCTCGGCTAAATTTTCATCCTGTTACACTTCCCTAGATATTGGAATTCGAGCCTCTCTTGTTGAGGATAAAGTATCTCGGGTCTCTTCTTTTGTCCTAATTCATAAATAAATTTTCGTTTTTAATTAATGAAGATCAATCTAAGCAAATGAAAAACACTTTTATATTTATAATTTGTCATTCCATTTACTCAAATATTTTTGCATGTTATTTTAAATTTTATAAGTGTAGCTTATGTATAATATTCATATTCGAATAACACCTAATATTTTAATTTAAAAAAGACGAAAACTCATCAGGGATGAAGAGTTTACTAATAAAATGACCAATAAAGAAAGACTTGATACTTTTATATTTCACGGTTGAATCAACCAAAGTAATTACTAAGGTTGTAAATCTTAAGGATTTTTTAGCGTGGTATTTTTTATTGTTGGTAACCTGAATACTGTTTTATTTTATTTACTAAAGCAGTTATCATTATTTGTTCATTCTTGAGGAGAGAACATCATCAAAGCTTATTAAAATATATAAATGTATATATATATATATCATGAGTGTGTTTACTCACGAATGACGGAGAGTAGCGCTGAGGAGATATATATATTGATGTAAATTTTTTAGATGACCTGCTTCTTTGGAATTGGTCATTTGAAGAATAAATTTTCTATTTCGTAGCTGTGGTCGTTATCATTTATCTCCTGAGAAGTGAACTTATTTTCCTACTACATTTAAAATAGGATTGAAATGCGCTGTTGCTCATAAAAGAGGATATGCTGCAGAGTTATTATCGTAAGTATTTTTTGGATTAAGAGTAAAATGGAGGATCAACATCGTAGTAATTCTTAGCAATATCCTGGTTTATTTCCTTCTGCCCCTCTCCTTCGTCACATCCGATTGTAGCTGAACTAATGAAACGTCATGATAGCTCAGATCCTTTCCTCCATAACATTCTTCAAATTGTCAGGCTTATCATGTTCATTATTGGGCTCCTTTTTTTAACATGCCCAAAAAACACAAGATTATCATCACTAGTTATAAGTGTATAAGGGGTTCGTTATTTGTTACATACTAAAAATGTTTACGATTTACAGCCCTAGCAATTTCTTGCAGTCCTTCTCTTCTCTTTCAATTGGTGCGGACACATTGCAGCAATTATCATCATCAGATATACTTATCCCTTTTTTCGGTAAATGGGGTTCTCGACAAAGTGTCCTTAAACCGATTTCAGTCTATGTAATAGGACATGATTGTTGTTCACTTATAGTAAAATGTAAACAAGGAGACAGTGAGTGGCGCCGTATTGCATAAAAATAATAAAACTCCCGGATAAATTAGTTATCGTTGAAAACCTGTTCAAAAAAGTTTTCTAATTTCATTACTTACTATTATTTGAGACGTTATGAAAGTTATTAAGTAATAATTAAATTAAAAGTATTCCTTGAAGTAAAGTGGTTCTTCCAAAATATTAGTTGGACAACCTATACAGTTTATTTCAAGAACTTACTCTTTTGAAGAAATAAGAATGATCTCAAGTCCTTCTTGCTGGTATTCTTTGAATTACAAGTCAATTTAGATGTAAATTGATTAAAATTAATCTATCTCCTCCTCTCCTTGCCTCAGTTTTCTAAGTATTTTTCGGAAAGAGTTTCTAAATGAGTGTGGACCGACTCTCCTCATCTTTGTTTAGATGCTAATGTCAAAGAAGTTCAATCCTCGGAATCTGTTTCTTTAGCGACAAAGGACTGACTTATCAAGATAAAGAAGAGCTATCATCCTTTTGGATCAGGATCTTTAAAGATAATACGAATATAGTCCATTCATGAATTAATCATTCTCATGAAACTGAGGAAAGGGACCAAAATTTCTTCTCATGAAAGTCGAGATAATTTTTATTGAGGAATGATTACTTTCTAGCTCGTAAATAAAGACAACGACAGCAGTCAATATTTATGAAGAATTTCTCTAGATAAAATTTAGTTAGATATCTAACTACTATCTCTATTGGAGCCCTCTGCTGATCTCTTGTGCAATGAAAATAAATTATTACTTTAATATTTTGTTGTAAATTTTCAAGTATTTTTGAAATAGAACCTCAGGACTCATCAATTGGACTTTTTTATTTTAATAATGTTAATACATACATGATGAAAACCAGATGGTTCTTTTAAATCTATTTTTATACGTTGAAATCGATTTCAATTTATTTATTTTGTATTTACCCAATAATTGTTTATATTATATTACTAGTAAAAACTCAATTATTCCCTTTAGAACCCATTGCGTGTGGCGAATTTCAAATTAGCTGATTTAAGTTTGTTTGATCCCTTGTTTGAATATTTGTTAAAATTAGTAAACAATAGTGTACACTATGCATACAATTTCATAATTTAGGAAGATGAAGTGCTTCAGAAAAGTGATGGTGAGGATTCCAACAGTTCTACAAATATTTGATTAAAAATGGATAGGACCATTTTCTAATCTAATATTGAGAGTGTTAGTATTATTTATCACGTGGAGGGCGCTCCTCGGTCTAATTCCTACCATAACTTTTACCGTATTACTGTTCTTGTAAGAATTCCATGTGGCACTTTGATATGTAATATTAATTGGTTTGTTGATTCTGACCTCAGTAGCATCCAAGATCTTTCTCGGATTTGGCATGAAGAAGTCCATGATGTATTTGGACAAGAAGAAATCAATTTCCTTAAAATAATTGTACATAAAGCTCAAATATGTTTTCAATAATTTTCCGACTGATGTACGTGCATTTTAAATATAATGTAAATCACTTTACTATGGATTTTTAAGTTATTTTTGTTGCCAAGTTTTTAGAGGCATTTTCATAGATTTAAGAGTCGTTGCTCTAAGTATCTAGATATCGAGAGTCTATGAACAGTTATGCGACATATAGTGAAGTTCATGCCCTCTGAATCAGAACGTCACCTGAAAAATTAAAAACATATTATGAATAGTTTTAGAAAGCATCATCGTCCTTCAGATAAATTTTTATTACTGTAAGTTTTATTATAACTTTTGACGTTTCCTTAGTATTTGTGTCCATTTTTTAAATATTTTTGTTAAGGTTATTTGCTTGTTTGTTTTATTATGGACTCTTTTGATTTTTTATTCAAATACTGTTTAATGAATACTTGATTTTTTTTAAAGAATTTCTCAAATTGAGACATAAGAAAAAAGTACAATAAGAACTGGTCTATCTCTGGTGGTCTAATTTAAAACTAAAATGCTTATTTATATTGTTGCAATGAAATTCCTCGAGTTATTACATTTAACAATTAAATGTAGTTCTAATATGTAAAGTTAATAAAAAAAGACCAAATCTTTTTAAAAAATGCCAATCTCAATATCATCCTTATTTTAGTATAACTTCAGCAATGTGAGGAACAACTTGTCATCTCGAGTTAAAGAGTCATTTTTATAGTTTAGATGATCAACAGCCGGTCCAAGAGAAAAGCAAATACATTTAAGGTCCCACTCAGAAATCTTCTGGTTTGAAGTGTTGTTCACTTAACACAAAATATGATACTGCCTCTATGTGAGTCATTACGTATTCTCGTCCCATCACAATCCACCATTTGAGACCTGTACGTTTATTTGAAGGGAATCGCAATGATCCTCCCCTCGAGCATCCAAAGACAGCACAAGACGATGGCATATTTATAAATTATAATAATTACTAACCTACAAAGATCCCCATATTGTAATTTACAAATAGGATATATTATTTATAAATAATATTAGGCATAATTAAAGTAGTCCTTTAGATATAACTATTAATTTAACTTAGCTATCTTATAAGTTATAATAAATCAAGCATACAGCAGGGGCACACAACAGCCGATGTAATCTTACGCAACACTAACGTCCTCAAGCGATCAATGCTTATATTAGCACAATTTAGAGTGCGTTACATCACCTTATAGGTAATAAATAATTTTTATTCTTCTCGTACCCTATTGATTTAACCTTTCCTAAAAAAAAAAATAAAAAAATAAAGTTAGTCTTTAACATTTTCTGTTGAGGGAGAGACTAACAAAAAAAAACTTTATTCAACTTTTTATTTGTTATATCCCTAACTCTATAACCTGATCATATTTTATTAATTATATTTTGAGCTTAATCCTTTCTGGTACATAATTTAATTATAAAAAGATCTTTGACTTTTCACAGTCAACTTTATCTAATCTTCCTTCATTAATTTCACTTACTTATTTTATGTATATTTATAAAAAATTAAGGAAACGGATATTTTTAATCTAGAATAGGGACCAGGTAACTTTTTTTTAGCGCTACCTTGAAAGAACTGGTAGTAAAATTAATTTAGCCCAAACTAGTGGCATGATTTTTTCTTCAGCTTTCATATTAGTATCCCTCACTTAAAAATTACACTCCAATTACCCCAAAAATATTCTAAATTATCCCTATTACTGATCTATAAGTTGCACGGTGTTTTTCATTTTGAAAAAAATGCTGTGATAAATATTGACAAAAATTTGGAATTTTAGTCATTTAAACAAGAAAATAACCTTTTAAGGACCAGAAAAAAAAGATGCTTCATGGACACATTTTGATTTGTAAATCTGTAAAATATCAAAAAAATATTTCTTGTATATTATTCCTTTCAAATTATCAGGTTCAATAGAGATACAAGGTTTTTTTATAAAAATGAACTATTTTAGTTTGGAACGACTGGGCGGGATCCTACGCATATTGAGTAATAGAGAATAATTTATTCCGAGCGTGTTGTCCATTGAGTTACGTCGTTTTATTCACGTTATGAGTATTTTTGTACTCAAGATGTCACAAGTAAATAAATATACCCTTTGGTACCGTGTATTGCACACATTTTGGTGATTTTTTTCCTTCTCAAATATAGTTTTTAAATATCAATTGTAAAATATATTATTATTAAATATATTTTGAAGACATATATATATATATGCCCAATAAGAAATCCTATCTAAAGCCTTCTTCGGTTCTCCTTGTGTAAAACAGCATTTCAGGTCAATTTCCCTGGAAAAATTCTTGATATGTAGCCTGTAAAAGAATCTTCCTGTGTACTACTAATCAAAAGCCGTGGGAAATTTGTTATCATAAACGAAGATCAACAAGACATATTGACAGATAATGGGAGTGAGTGGAGCACTTCAAGGAAACACGTAGGTCAAAATTCACTTAGCTATGGAGATACGAAGGAATTGAGGTCTAAATATTATAAATAGTATTTTATACTGAAAATGTATGAAACTACTGAAACTCTGTACTAAGGATGCTGATGCAGTCCCTTCATTTCTCACTCAACCCGACCATACGACCCAAACCCATGAACGTGGTTATGAATGTTATAAATCCTTCCATCAAAAGTAGATTGCGTTTGCTAGATCCAAATCCGGATAAACTCCACGTTTTTATGGGGGCTGCAAAAGAAAAGAAAAAGACGACGGAATTTGTTAAAACAATATCAGTCAATCAACAATGTATAAAATACAGAATAGCCTTGGGTCTCTACGTTATGCTAAGAGTATTCCACGATGAGAGGAACTTCTGCAGTTACTTTAATGGGAAAAGTAAATGGCTTAGGTCAAAAAGTGGTTCCTATTTGTAGAAAAAGCATGTAAGAAAAGTTTAAAGAGTTTTGAAAAGTATTTAGAGGTAGCTCAGCGATTAGCAATTGAATTTAGTTTTCTTTAAATTAAACAAAAAAAAAAAGAAAGAAGTTAAGTACCATAACCTTATTGAAATTTTCAAAGAAAGTGACATTTTTAATTAAATTTTAACACATAAATACATCAATAAAAATCTAGGTCATCCTTGTCGAAGATGGCTCCTACAAAAAAGATATAATTCGGATACATTTTTGTTCTTAATCATGCAATTTTATTCCTTAACCTCTGAAACTTATACTTTTGATGAGCAAACAAATGAAATTATATTTGGCAAAAGTGAAGATGATTTACATTTTCATTATACTGAGGTGGTTCAATGGAGCATTGGAGGCCTGAGATGCATTGACCCAAGATTTGATAAATACTCTTACAATGAAAACACAAGACATCACGTATTCTTTTTTCTTCCCTTGTATTCAATTTGAATTCTAATCTAAATATCCAAATCTTGAGACTATACATCCCTTTTGAAATGCATAAGGCACGGTGCATAGTACCAAGTAACATGAACTTAACTCCACGCTCAGGGGCATCGCCAAGAAATATAATTAATAGTTCTAATAATTGTCAATTTTTGTCTCTTGAATATATTTTTTTAAGATTATATTTTACAAATTCAATAGTACTATCTAGTATGCCTTTCAAAAGACCTCTTCTTCTGCAGTTCCATGTTTATAGTTAGTTTTGTTGATTGATGACCAATTTTCATTGAGTCATTTGATCAAAGGAACATCTCGTGACGATGTGGCAGCCTTACACTCATGGAAAAAAAATTTCCAAAACTAATTCCACTATATGGTGTCTACAAGCAAATGGTCGAAGTTTTTTTGCCTAGTAATTTTTGAAGTATAACACAAGTTCCATTATTCATGCCGGTATTTCAGCTTTTAGAGTAAAAAAACATTGCTTTAATTTTGTGTCAAATATCCCATTCTTTAAATACAACATTTGCTTGTTCTTCTCCTGTCCCAGATGTAAGATTTCCAGCGACAATAGTTTAAAATTCCTTTTCCAGAAACTTACACAGGTAATCGATCTTTTTTCACCCCGTTCCATTAAGATTTGGAATAATTTTTCCGTCCCAATGTATGACAAGAGGAACTTCTCGACTCAAATTCGCTTTGATATCATAAAGTTTTTTGAGTCTGTGCTTTGGCCTATTTTATCGAATTGTTTCTCTTTTAAGTAAAAGTTCTTTCACATTGTGCCCCAGACTTTTAGATAGAACAATCTTCGGGAAGGATGAGCTTGATTTTTATTGCTGTATTTATGTGTTAAAATTGAATTAAGAAGGTCACTAAGGTCATGGTAATTTTTTTTTTCTTTGAATTTAAAGTAAATTAAATTGTAAGTGGTCATATTTATCAGTCCAATAATTGGGTTGCAATATTCTAAAGAAACTAAAGAAAAGGGTCAGGAGCTCAATTTCAATCAACTTCAATTGACGTTATTTCGAACATGTATACAAACCATTGTGGTGAGATCTAGTTCCAGGAACAGCATTATCAATTCCGTGGCAACGATCTGCCTGCAGAGTTATCCATTCACTCATATCAAATTTTAGGTACATACTTAAGAAATATTATTTTTACAAAATTCCAACATTTCTTCTTCAGATAGAATTTGGTTGGTGTATGGCCTGGTTAAACTTTCTGCAGCAGTAAGGCGTTTGCCAGTACCGCCCAACACATTGCATGGGGATTTCCCATGAGAAGTAGCAAAGAAATTCCACTGAGCTTCGATACCAAACTCCCTTACAAATTGGTAAGGGTTGTAGAGCATATTCCTATTTTTATATTGCTCTGCACAAGCATCAGTAAACAAATGCAAGAACTGCAAACCAGGTAATCTCACTTTCAAATCTTTCAAGATGACATCGATAACTTTATAAACAAAATGTACATACATCATGAGGGTTGTCATGAGAAATAATCGTATAAGATACATGACTAATAACATTGTCTGACTTAAAGTAGAGGACAACTAGATGCAACGAACACATATAATTGTTCCAGTGAAAACTCTGAGCTTCATCTTGCACAACAAAAGAATAGTTCTCTGCAGAATCATCAAGAAAGATAGCATGTGAATCATCGATATCACTTTTCAGTTGGTTCAGGTAGCTAGACTGTCCTTTTGAAATATATGAGGGAGGCCTGAGTTCCTGCAGTGATTCAAAAAGCTTCCCAATGAAGCAAAGTACATCTGAAACCATTTTGGAGTGAGTAAATCTCTCAGTTTACTCATTGGTTGTCCACTGAGTAAAAATTACTTGGTGATCCTCATTATAATTGCCAAAAAAAGAAAAGAAAAAAATCAGTCAAGACCTGTGAGCCTGGACAACTCTCCCATCTACCTGTAATGCTTTCTTTACTCTCTACTTAGCATACCTGTTGTGCAAGTAGATCTTTATAAGGAAATTTTGAGTTCAGTGCCTCAACAATAAGTTTTGTTTCTGGTGGTAGGTAGAAACACATACTGAATGTGTTTCACCAGTAGGTCCTGGTAAAATGCACCGTTTGGGACTCAATGTGCAAAATTTTGAATAGACAATCTCAAGATGTGTATTTTTAAAAGACTGAAACAATTCTGTATTCTGGTATTACTTAAAACCAATCGTTTTTGTTTGTGAATATTTTTACTGACACTAAGACAGTCTTTCTTTCCTAGCATTACACATTTAATCCTGGAAGAAGATTGTAAACTCGAGTTTGCCACTGTTTATGTTCCTCTAACGAAACTGGAAATATACCATCTATAATTCAAATTTATTATATTATTTGAAATGGAAGAAGGGGAAAGGTGAGAAGATGTCAACAAAACAAGTTACAAAATGAATGAAGATGACTTGCGTAATGTATCATAACTGCAGAACA
Organism: Lepeophtheirus salmonis; assembly: GCF_016086655.4. Taxonomy (NCBI): domain Eukaryota; kingdom Metazoa; phylum Arthropoda; class Copepoda; order Siphonostomatoida; family Caligidae; genus Lepeophtheirus; species Lepeophtheirus salmonis. Next base: position 13,802,046 of record NC_052138.2, on the reverse strand, counting down.
GAAAATGAGGCATGTGACAAAGTGTTTCTCACAATTATCAATTTCTAAATCAACAGTTTTTTATTTCAAGAATATTTACGTTTATATAAAAAAAAAAAAATATTGAGCATTATAGTTTAAAATTAATATCCTTAAATGCAACCTCATTATTCATAACAAAAATTAAGGAAAATGCTCATTGAAAAAAACGAACAAAAAAATAACAATCAAAACTTCAATAAATAACATAATATAATACAGAATAGCATAATACAAAGGAAAAAAATCATCCACTAATATGCTTTTTGTATTGACGAATAATTAACCGAAGAGTCTTTTCATGTCGCACGGAATTTTATACCAATTGAACATTTTTTTTCTTCCATTATTGTTGTGTGCCAGTTAATATATTAAATATCTCTGTGAATATTTAATTTATTTGAATTTTTGTTTTGGGCTAAGACGCTCATGATTATCGAGATAATATCTTATTTTTAAATTTTTAAGATATGAAGTACTTTCAAAATAAATATTTGCAGATCATTAGTCTGCTCAAGAAATCCTGATCGCGCTCCAGCTCAGTTACTAATTTGTGGGCACACTCTCTCTCCCGCTCGATTGCAAATGAGGGCACTCCCGTTCTTTCTTAAGAACTATGAGCGGCGTTCAATTCCGACTGATGGAAACTAACTACTGGAACTTGATTTTATAGTAAATTTATATTTATTATTAGCTGATATCTGACTAATTCTGAATTTAATATACATACTAAATATACAATATAGTGGTTCACTTGACCAGTATCTTTATTAATACATATTTTCCACCAAGTAATTGATTTTACTCCGAAAACCTAGTAGAAATTACTTAATTTTGTTTTAGAAAATTAATTTTTTTAGTATATTTCACCCTGATCTAAAATTGTGAATTTTGCATTTAATAGATATTTCCCAAACATTTTGAATTTTTTAAAAAAATTGCAAAAAAGGAGCCCCCAAAAAAAAAAAAATATATATATATAATTCTGCAGACGCCGCTGGGATAGTATATTTGTATGTTTAGAATTGTAAAAAATATGCTCTTTAAGGATGTTAAAATATCCCAAGGTAACCCTGACTATTTATAGAATGTTTGAGAGGAGAGTAGTGTAGGTGACATGACGTTTGATAAGACTAGCCAAAATCAGTTAAGAGAGGAGAAGAAGGAAAAAAATAAACACAAATCCCACTTTGTATCAAATAATGACTCCGACGTTGATCCTCAATTCTACTCCGAGTCCAACAAGGAATTACAATAATAACTCCCCAAAAAATCATCAGTGTAACTATTCGTCTTTTACACACTTACACTTATATTTTATCTCATTGAGAATAAATTAACAATTATAACTGCCTTAGAATACAAATACACTGTTCTGATTGTCAACAACAATTTTTTTTATAGACGACTAAATGCTTAAAATTTACAACTCTATGCATATAAAAGTAACTAATAAGAGTATTAGGCTGTTTCAAAAAGAGAAAAGGTACTTATTTTTTCATATATTTTGGCTCACCTCATTACCTTTTTTAATTGAAAGTTCTCTTGTAGTCCTATCATACCACTGAATAAGGATAATTATCTTAACACTTTTTATGTATATTAATTTTTTTTTGTCTGGTTATGCAGATGTAATTTCTACTTCTTGCATGTAAAAGATACTATTTTTGCTCTTTATCTTGAGTGATAATCTTGTCTTATTATTTTCTTCCATTAACTTAAAGGATGGTTACGATATCTAGTTATGAAAATCGTGAGTATTTTATGCATGTTAAAAAAAAAAAGAATCCAAAATCAACCCTGATTTTTTTTTTTAAAGACAAATTTATGGGAGTCTTTCAAGAATGACCTGCTTTAGCTGCATAGAATTTAGTCAGAAGGAAAGTTTTTGCAATTCTGCTAGTCAACTGACCTCTGCATAGTCTACAATGACTGTATTTCTTTACTGACCCTTGTCACATGATACCTACTGAAAAATTCCCGCCTCATGTTTTAGAGTAGTTTCATTCTAAAATTCACTAGGAGGTCCTTAAGGATGATGAAGGTTTGTCTCGTTTCTTTCGACAGTCGTGCATTGTACGCCTAAAAAGAAGTTTAGTGTGCTCGGTGCGCTCATACTCATAAGAAACAAAAGTATTCACAAGGTTCTTTCCATTCTATTGGGGAAAAGAACTGGCTGTTTCTTTCTCGGAAGATACCTTAGATTTTATTAAGAAGGATACCCCTCTCCTTAGACTTCAAACTTCCAGATTGTATCTTTAAATTTGTTGGGATGCCTCCGGAGGTGAAAAAATTGATGAAAATTCTTGGGGTAAAATCGGAAGTTGGGACAGCTCAATACTGGTCTGCACAGGGAATGCTTGTTTTTAGACGGAAAAGAGGGCAAATAGACCCCAAACTACAGGTGACACATATTGATTGAACCTTCAAGAGGAAGCTATAGAAGAGACCGTTATTGAATTTGGAATTTATTAAGTTTTTAGAATTACCTTTAGAGGAAGGATATATATTCCAAAATACATAAAGTATATGCTTGGATTTGTGTTCATTATTTCCAACTTGTTTGGAGTAAAGCGTGTATTTGATTTTAAGTTTTAGATTCATTTATAGGAAAATACTAACTTCAGGCATGAATCGCCATCGGAGAGGATCATCTCATGAAGAATCCCCTAACTATGTACAAGATGAAAAAAACTCCTCAGTCTCCAATGATAATAAAAAATAAATTGAAACAATATATCGACTATTGGGAATTTTAATTTATTTCTTAAGTGGTTTGCTATTAATGTTGTGTACCTTTAGTTTTCATTAAATTATATATCTCCCTCATCACTATCTACTGTATCTATTTGGAATTTATACTAAAACATTATATGATCACATCATGTATCGCGAGTTCCTCGTATAAGAGTGCATTTTTGGTCAATTTTCATGGGAAAAATTATTGATATGTAGGCTGTATGGAAAGCTCGGTGTATAGCAATAATCAAAATCTAAGGGAAAATTTGGTAACGAAAGATATATATTGGTAGAACATGAGAGCAAGTGGATCACTTCAAGGAAATACAAAGGTAGAAATTCACTCATCTAAAGAGATACAAAGAAATTTGGTTTTATTTTTTAATTTGAAAACTAGTAAAAGAGAAAATTGCGTTTGAATCTTTTTTGTGGTAGTGATATATAGTAAACCGAGTATATATATTTATATACATACACGTATATCATTACACGCAAGATAGATGTGGTAACTCGGCTTAACTCCTCTCTCTCTCACTTTGCTGAATCATTTGTAACGTTGATATTCCTAATTATTTGATGTGGCTTCAGATATTCATAATTAAGTAGTTACCATTTCTCCATACATGTTTTAAGAAAACCCAAATGGAGACGATAAATTCAAAAAAAAAAAGAAAGAATGTAAGCCTATAAAAAACTTTTTCTACCCATTGAATTTAGGATTCATAGTATTTCTGTTAATGTTATTTAGTTAGAGGGGAAATTTAAAGCTTTTTTCATTTACTTCTTTGTTTCAGGAGGGATCGACATCTTGATCAAAGAAAGCAATAGCTTTGAATTAGGAAAAAACTAATCAATATTGAATTGTTTTTTTTAGTTTCTACAAGTTATCATAAAAGAAAAAATTGTAGAGAATATTTCTTTATAAAAGAGTAAATAAATATGTATTCCAGTATCCTGAGAAACATTCCCTAGAGTAAATTTCTAAAGAATATGAACAAACATATTTGTTCATTCGTGTTACGACTGTTTCCATTTTCATATTCAGATTAAAAACTCGTCAGAGCACTCTCTACTGGGCGGTCTCTTGAAATCTGAACCCTTACTCATCCAACAATTAATAAAGGTTGAGGGATTGAAATTAATTCATATTTCGTTACATTAAATCATAATCAATTAGTTACAAAACAGTATAAGCCTGAGCTCTCAAGATTACGTACAAGTCGAGAAAATCACTGTTGTACGTGATCGACGAATTGGCAGTTGGTCGTCTCCATGACCATCGTATACGCCGTCAGCAAGTCTGAAACGCTGGAGAAGAAGCAAGGGCTCTGTCAAAAAGGCTAAACTGGACCCGCAGGGGTTAAAGAAAACAACCCAGGCCAATCCCTCAAGTCCATAAGGGCCCATCAAAAAAGTGTGTGGAAGGAGCCTAGTGAGGGTGGAGAGGTCACTTTTGACACCAACAATGAACGAACCCCATCTCATCCGTTGAAAGACCCTTTTGAATTAGTCTTTTAAGTTCTGTTTAACTCTTTTTTGACACTCTCGGCCCCCACAGCCCTCATGCTAATCCCCTCGTCTACACCTTATGAGTGCATGCCGAGTGGAAGGCCTGCAGTGTCCGTCATCCAAGCACAAAGGCCCTAGAAGCATTGGGACGCCATGACAGAGGACTGCATCTGCAGAGGGTACCAGGCCTTCCGTCATCGCCTGGAAGTTTAAAATTAAAAGTGTTCAGATTTTAATAGACCACTCACTCAGTAAATCCTTTAAAAATTTATGAGCAATAATGAAGCCTAAGCTCAAAAAATGTGATTGTTCGACAATGGAGCATCACATTGCAACAGTAATTCAGATCTGCATGATACTGATGATTTCAATAGAATGAGTCCTAGCCTGCTTGATTCAAGGGCGGACACGTCGGCTACTAGTATGAAATAATTTCCCATAGACAAACTGCTAATTAACATTAAATAGATTTTTCTGAAATATTGTCTCATTTCTCCTTAATCCCAACTAATATGCACTTAGGCTTCTATGCACTTACATAATAAGTGCTTAAGTTTCCCTGTTTTTTATTCTCTCAAATGAATGAAAAAAGGCTCATAAACATACTTAAATATAATAACTTTTTTTTGAAAAAAATATAAAAATTATGACATCACATTATAACTCTACCTTTCACTTTGATTAATTGAACAAACAGTCCTGTATTTTGTTTTAAAAAAAGTTTGATAAACAAATAATTTATTAATGCGGGTAAAAAAAAACTTTTTTGAATAATAATAATAATAAAACAAAGAACGTTATGTTAAATATAGCACAGTCTTGTTCAAGATGAAAACTTCACGGTTGTCTTTTCTTTTCCTTTTATCCCGCATGGTTCAATCCTTTTCTTTGATAGGAGTCAATGAGTGCTTGCTCTCTTTAACATCAGACTACAATAAAGAAGTACCACCACCTACCTTGGGTCCTCTTATCTTAATGGTAGGGTTTGAGATCCCTGAGATTTTGGAAATACATGATAATACAAATACGGTGACAATGAGACTCAGAGTCAAACAGAGTTGGAATGAAGATAGGGTCCGTCTTTCATCCAAATGCAGGATTAACCATGGCTCTTGGATACAATTTAATTCAAAAGAGATACGTCAAGCTATTTGGCTCCCCTCATTTGAGATTGATAATCTCTTAGACTTTATACCTTTAATGGGATTATTAGAAACAAGGAGTGATAAATTCTTTTATAGAAGAGCTGACGATGAAAAATCTAGGGATAAGCTGTACTTCGAGTATGAAGTAATTTGTAAAATCATGTGCTCCATGAATTTCAATAAATTTCCATTTGATGAACATCACTGTCGATTTCAAGTAAGTAAATGAAGTATTCATATTCATTATGTGTGCTCCTAAAAGACGAAGAGTCACATTGAGGATTTGTAAACACTTATTAGTTTATGAAAAGAGTTGAGGAACGTCATCAGAGTAATACCTCCCTAATTATGACCTTGCTGAGTAGTATTTGTGTTGATTTCATTCTCCTCCTTTCATAGATGTTTGTATCTAATCTAATTAAGAGTCATGACAGCTTAGCTTCTCTTTTCCCAAATATTCAGGGTTAATACGTCAATTTTCGGTTTGATTTTGTTTTAACATACTATTAGTGCTTAACATTTACAAGTCTACTTATCTGTTTCATTCAATCAGCTACTTCTAATTGACAATAAATAAGTAAAAAATATGAATAAAATGATCAATCTATGGTTATTAAAAAGACTACAGTCCAGTCAGTCCGATCTTGATTAAATTTGTCAGTCCAAGGACTGGTCCTTATCGGTCTTTTATAGAAGCTAAAACAGCTGAAACCACGTAATTTCTACTTACTAAAGGACTCAAGCGACTTTACTACTCACTAGTATGTCCTTCATTTGAGTTGCTTAAGTTTCATCATAATTCATAACCTCTTTCAAAAAGAAAATATCCCAAAAGTTAAAAGTAGGAAGTCTGTGACTAGAACGTATTATTATTCGTTTTGGCTATAATTAATTATTTTCTTAGTTTTTATATTCTTCAATTCTCACAAGGAGTGAAGAAAATAAAAAGATAGCTAGGACCATATGACGGAAAGGTTGAAGTATCCGTCCTTAGGACCATTGAATAGTAAAAGCGATCGGATTGATAAAAAAAAAAGTCTGATAAGGTTATCAGTCCTAGGACTGATCACTCTATTATTTTTCTTTTTGTCCTTAAACTCAACATTTTTTGCAAATCTCTATATATGTCAAAGAAATAGATATTCTACTAAAGTCATTTTAAATATAAAGATAGGAACATTTTCCTCCAATGTGAAGGTAAATCTATTGGAATGGGGCGGCTCGAGTAATAACACCCGTATTTCAGACTACTCTGTGTCCTTGGAAGACTCCTCATTTCTGATTCAATTGGGAAGGAATAGTGGATCATTAACACCTACAAATGGACTTTACTTTGACATCAAGCTATCCAGAAACTCAAAATCCTACATAATTAATTACTTCATACCTTCGGGTCTCTTTGTCGTTGTAAGCTGGATGAGTCTAGTAATCCCTCCAGACAGCATACCCGGTCGTGTGGCTCTCATATTTACAACTTTTCTCGTCCTTGTGAACATTGCAAACTCTTCTTTTGAGTCAGCACCAGTTTCTTCTGGACTCAATTCCATTCAAATTTGGATTTGGATTTGTATCATCTTTGTCACGTCTACGGTGATTGAATATAGCATCATTCTCGTTCTCCAAAGAGTTGTAAAGAAAAAGGAGCTGAATACAAAGTTGAAAATCATGGAGAGTGAGGTTTGCATGCTTCGATCTCGTAATACCCTTTTAGGAGGAACTGAAACTGCGTTAAATATTGTACTCACATATGCGGATTTCATTGGATTACTCACTCTGAGTATTTCATTTTTTGTTTTTAACATTTGCTATTGGTCTTTGATTAATTGATTAAAATGAGTTCAAATATATTAAGTAGTCGTATGTAAAGAGACTAAAAGGAAAAGAGGAGACAAGATGGTTGAAATAAAAAGAAAAAAAAAAAACTTTTGCAAATTATTTCCATGTAGAAATTGGCTGCTATTCTAGTTTTTAATATAAAGAATTAATCATTTTAGGATTTACAGGATAATACATATATTATCATAGTAAAGAAGAAATAAGGAATTATTCTTAACGAAACATTTTATCTGATATATCAAATTATAGATTGTATATTTAACATTCAATTTATGCCAATAGTTAATTATTAGTATATGTAGGTGTGCATGTATATTTTGATTGATTTTTGGTAAATTTAGTTTTTAATATTTGTTAAGGAATTTTCATAAAATAAGCTGGTTAGGTTGTGTTGAATACAGATTACATTCGGTGAGAAAAGATTGAACTCTTCATGAGTTTTTAAGTGATAATGTATACTAATATGAAAAAATAATTAAGAAGTAAGGGGCTTAAGCCAAGTTTATAGATGCTTCGTATTCAAAATAATTGATTAATTGTAAGATAAAAACGACTTAATTTTTTTCTCCAGAAAATTATTATAATACATATTTAGGCAGCCTAACTAGCTTATTTTATTAAATTTCTTAATAGATATTAAAAACTTAATTGACCAAAAATCAATCAAAGTCAAACCTTTGTTAAAGGCAAATTAAAAAAAAAATAATAAACCTATAATTACATGTGTGATATAAAGCACTTGAAGAAAAAATAAAAAGGATATTTTTATGAATTGTAATCAAGATAAAGTAATAAATAATTCATTTTCAAATGCTGAATGTTTGTATCAATTTGTTGTTTACTTTTGATTTGCATCTATATATTTATTTTATGTCGAAATATCGCAATGAATTGTAGCTCTACCTTTAAAACTTGATTTGTTTTTAAAGGCTTTAAAGGCCCAACCTTTAAAGGTTGAAATTTTAATTGTCATTTTCGTGCTCTACAGCTTTAATAATAATAACTGTGGGGTTTAGCCTGCAGGTACTCCTAGACCTTCATTTTGTTGCATAGTGTAATTTTTGTACTGAAGTCGTACTGAAATTTTTTTCCACTCCTGACTCTGAACCCAAAGCCTTGGTTCATGCAATTTTATTGATAATTTTTCTTCCTCCAAAGACTTTTTTTTTCTTCTTCAGATAATGTACTGTATCTCACTGTTAAAGTAAACCTACCATTAAAAATATAGACTGTTCTTTTCTTTGTCAGTGGACAAACTTGCAAAATCATCGAAGGATCAAATACTTATTTTCTCCATTGTGAGTAGAGTACAGCAGCTTAATCTTACATGTTGAAAAGGTTAAAATAAAATAAAAAGGATCTCAAGTCAAAAAATATATATGTTTTGTTAAATTAAGTTTTATTTCAATTAATTATACCAATTACTTTCTTTTATTATTTATTGTTAATCGCTGCTATCTCATCTTACCCCATGGATTGGACTAGTTGGGACACACAATTGACGACACTCAAATCGATATGTCTGCTTAAATATGAGGTATCAAATTGGTAGCAAATGTTGTATTATGCTTTTATACTTTACAAAAAAAAAAAAATTACTTCACAATATCATTACTATTTACAAGCTGAGTTATATGTTAAAAAAGTGATTTTCATGTCAACTAGCCCCTCTCTCTCCCTCTCCCCTTATATACCTAAATATATATTGTACAAGTCTTTTGCGAGTTTTTTGATCCTTTATTTCTTTATTTTCTACTCTTACTTTTTAAGTTTTATCTTTTGATTATCTTCTAATCTGATTTTAACAACATTTCTACTTAAGGAAAATATAAAACTTATCGTCTAATCCTTTCATTAACTAAAAAAACAAAATTAAATAGAGTTATCCTATATAGGTTTATATATAAAAATAATGATCTGTTTGTATGTGCGATTAATTATTAATTAAGACTCCTCAATATGGGTTTTCTTAAAATTAACTTGTGTTTTACTTGTTCTTCTTATAAAAACTTTGGAAACCAAAAAATGCATATTCCTTTCTTGATAAAAAAGATTATTGACGGAACAGATATCGTTGCGTAGTTACCTTCCTATTTAATTCAAGGCTTCTACATATGTTAATCCCGTGAAATTGTATGCTTTTAATCATGATGATGAATAAAGTACCCCATGCGTCATATTTAATTTTACACTGAAGATTGTTTTTCAAATTTTATTGATAACTAGTTCGTGAAGAGCGTGAGAACTAAATGAAGTTTATTTCCAGTGAATTATAACTAAAATCAACATTTTTATTCACTATGACCTCCTTCAGCCTCAATGACAGCCTCCACCCTCTTCCTGAAGGCCATACAAACCTTACGGATATACCTTATTACAAGTCAGCCCATGCAGCATTGATGGCGGAATTCAAATATCTTCCAGATCAGTGAGGGTCGTTGCAAGCAACTCCCTCGACCTTTACTTAGATCGAATAATCCAAAGGATTATTATTTGGGGGGTGAGCTGGGAGGTGTCTTGTCCTTTAACACATTTGAAAGAAAGTCGACTCTAGTCAACCTATTCTCCTTTTTTGGACATTATAATGAGACATTTCTTTCCCCTTGCTTTTGATTTTGCCCTTAAGATCTTTGGAGCGTAACCTTGGTCACTTTCTTCCGCTTGGCCATACTGCGAATCTTTTCCACTAGATTTCTAGCAATGCAGTTTTTGAGACGCATAATGATGGCCTTTGTTCTTACTGTTCGTTTCCGACCTTACTCAGACTTTCTGCCTACTGTTCCTTGGGTTTCAAATGGCTTTTTAACACCATACACGTCCGGCAGAGTGATCCTGAGGTCATTGACAATCTCATTTCGGTTCTTCTGGCGGGAGAGCATTTCCACCATAAAAATTAAATTGTCTTTGAAGATACAGCCATTATTGAATAATAAATACAATTGGAAATTATAGTTAGAACATAACGCATCCTAATTTTTGTAAATAATACTGTCAAAACTCGAGATGTGAACATATCTTTTAGTGTAACCTTAAATATCCCACATAGGGCATACCAAATCCTTATTCAATAACGCAGCATGATAAAAAATTATTTTATTATAAATTAACATTTGTCAGTTAAAGAAGAATAAGGATACGGTTGGCTTTAAATCTTGAGTCGGGGCTATAATCAGAGGACTTAATAGGGTGATGGGCTATTCCTTATTATGGATGAGGCACAGAGTGGTTACCAACTTACTGACCTTGGGTAGTTTATATGGTAGCACGTCAGAGGAGAGAACATGTTTCTTTTGTAAATAATTGCTGGAGACATCCCAACATTTTTTGTGCCAGTGTACTCATATTTAGTATAATGGACCAAATAATTGAGATTTTTTTTTAAAACTCACTAAATTCACTTAACTAAGAGAAAAATCGTCTAAGTAGTTGAACAACATGATCCTCTTGGAGATGGGGTGAAAGGAAAGGTTGAAACAATCTACTAAAACATTAGATCAAAGGCATTCAATACTACTGTAGAAGGCATTACCTTGCTAACACAAAAATGTACACTGTATTTTGTTGAAAGCTTTTTTCTTCTAATGAGTGATTGGTTGAGTTAGCTCTTTTAAAGTTGTGAACAATTCCAAATAAGGATTGAAGTATAATTCCGTAGTTGAGAAGAATTGACAATTACCAACCGATTTTGGGCCATTTTTTCTGTCTCTTTTCTGAGGAAAAGTTGTGTGATACAATTAAAGTAATGCCATGTGTAGAATTTCCCAGAATAATACTTCCAACTTCTTTTGAAGGATTCAGCTAAATTACTTCCCTTGAAAATATCAACAGAACAATTCACACCATAAGAAGTGAGCACTGGTACGCTGACGAAACTTTATTATCTTAAAATAATGACTTCATAATAAAGGTAAAGTAACCTGCATAGATTTTTTGGAAGCTATTAAGGATTTTGATCCATCTTCAATCCCTATCATCACCACAGATTTTGAAGTGTAAATAATGAATATCATCAAATATGTATTTCTTGACCCGAAACAGAGAAAATGCTTTTTCTCTCGATGTATTGTACGAAAAACTCAGTCTATCTGACTTAAGCAATGTTACATTTGCATTAAATTTGACAATAATTGGCGTTTTGGCTTTAGTGCAGGCTGAACACGTCTTAAACGCTTTCGAAACTATTTCTGACTATAACATATTTCCAAATGAGGCTCAAGGGGTGATGGATTATTTTGAGGACTTTTGTATAGTATAGCATGACAGACAAGGTAATTGACGTCCTTCCAAACATTCTTAGAAAATTTGGAATCCTTATAATTCAGTCCTATAAAACATTCCAAAAACAAATTACAATGTTGAAGGATGGCATAAAAGGTTCGATGAACAAAGTGTTGTATCCATTCATTTCAATATTTGGAAACTTTTAGACGGTATAATAAGGGGAAAAAACTTACTAAAGTAAAAATCCAACAATATGTTGATGGGTATGAACTTAATAAAGGAAAAAAACCAAGATACATTGTTAGGTTAAGAAGGCTAGTTAAAAATTATAATATGTTACATTACTTAAGAAGAATTGATAATAATGATTTGACCCATTTATGCGTTGTTTTTTTGTAATAACTTTATCTGTTTATTAAATTCATATGTTTATATCTATTTTATGATGCATTTTTAAAATATTTACACATAGATAGGGAATAATGCATACTTCAGAATGATAAGTTAGCACCCCGACCACCTATTTAATAATGAAAAAAATGAAGGAAGAACACAAATAAAGCTATAATGATTTTCTCAAAATTGAGTTTAGACTACCTTTGTATTTTTGGGCAAATTATCGTTAATTTCTATCAAAAAAAAAAAAATCTTCATAACCCTTTGTGTGTGATGCAAGTTCCACACCAAGTAGTCAAAACTTATTGTCACAATAAAAAAATGAAAAATTGATCAATTTTATTGTTGAGAAGGGTCATTTAACTCAAATAAATGTCGGTCCTTGGAATTTTTCATAAAAATGTCGATGGTTTATTGAGCCAAATAAGGTATAAGAGATACAAGTTATGATCACAGCAAATATCTTGCAATACTATTCCTATTTTCATTATACATAACACAATATAACGCGAACTTATTATATTTTTAGATAGTTATATAATTTATTTTATTAAATATTGGAAAATAAAAAAACAGGAAAAACACCCTTAATGACATCACGATGGATCATAAAATACAAATGGGACTGGACTGGATCGACACAAAACTAGTTTTATGTATATTTGAAGTAAAAAAATTAATTTGGATTTTCGTCTTTTGGGGATTTTTGTTTAAGGTTATTTATATGTTGAATCACCGCATATATACATAGATACTTAGTTAATTAAAAGAATCTAATTTTTATATTATGCACATACATTTATTATTTGCAATCTCAGTCCTGATAAAGCTGTATACATAAGTATAAATATAGTTTCTCTTGGTATGCACACCATATAAAATGCATCAATGGATTCGATTAGGTTTTGTTAAAAAACAATGTAACGGCAGTAATAATAGAAGTAGTAGTTGTTATTACTGTTTTATATAATAGAATCAGTCCGACAAAAAGACAGAAAGAAAATGAAGGAAGCTGCATTCAATTCTATTAACTAAAAATGTATTCATTGTTAAATTACTTTGATATAATCTTATTCATTACTTAAATGAAGGGGAAAAAAGCACTTCTTTTCTTTTTTTATGATTGTCACATTGCTTTACAATGAGTTCAAGGTGGAAAGGATAGCATTTGGAAAATTAAGGCCCACATATGTTGGACCTAAATTTATATATAAAACAATTGGCAAAACAATGAGCACGTGAATTTTTTCGCCCAAATGTGAGCTAGGGAGTTACTCAATAACCAATAATACATTTTGAGCGTTTTGAACGACGTCATGAATTGCATCAGAGTTGAAGTAAACGCCATTTGGGACTCAAATTTGATATTTTAACAATATAAAATGGAAAATTTACAATAAATATTGTTTAGACTCCATAAAATGTCTTTAAGAATAAAAAAGACTTAAGACCTACATTGAATACAACTTTATACAAATGATAAATACTTATATTTTAATTAAATCAAAGTAATATGTAACTGGACATCCCTATGACAGGTAAAAATTTGTACAATTTCTTTGATGGATTAAGGACGATAAAAGTAGGATAATTTATGAAAAATATTATATTCTTTCAATTTTAATAGCTAATTTTCCTTTACAACACGGTAATATGATTGTACAACGATGAAATTTTAAAGTAAGATAATAAAACTAGGCAACAGATGGATCCATTTTTGATAGAGAGTAAAGTTAAAGTCTTTTTATTTCTTGGTATCCTTTTGATATCTAATAGTTCACTATATTCCCTACTATAAATGAAAAAAGAGGCTTCATTGTCATAAAGCTTAGTTGCTTAGGCCTCCAAAATGGCCTACCTCAAAAATGTTGAGTTACGTGTAAACGCTCAATAGATTGTTTAAGGGCGCTTTATCGCATGATTTCATATCATTGGTTGGAGGGGCACATTTTTTTAAAGTATACATTACCCCAGCGACAGCTGACATGAAGTCATGCAATAAAAGCGCCTTCAAGTAAAACCTCCTCATTCTGTATATTCTATATGCCAATAACTGACTACGCAACCTCCCCTCTTTTATTTGGATATAATAACAAAAGGAAGAACAATTTTCATACGTCAAAAAAAAAAAAAAAAAAAGTAACGTCTACTGAATTATTTCAAACGATACATCCTGCTGGGGACTAACAGGCGTGTTTCATTACTTTGTTTTATTGTTTTCCCAATGACATGGTGATGAGTTATAGGATTCACAGGGTGGACATGGACTTCAATCGGGTATTTTAATACGTGTAAGAAGTGTTATATATTTAGGACTGAAGACTGCAGTTCACTCTAGATCTGTCTCCGTCCAATACAATTCTGTCCTGTATATCAGTTCTAAAAACTTATAATGTTCAGTAATTGTGAGTTATTTTGTAGGAAAGTTTTAATATAAATTACAATATATTTACTATTTGATAAATGATAAGTTGAATTGTAATATTTATATGAAATGAATATTTTATAAGTAGTTGGTATTCCATTCAAAAAAAGAAGTGAATTCATTATAGTGCATTATCTAATTGTTAGTATCATGATAATGACCAGCAAGTTTAGACATTTTCAATATTTATACATGTACTTTGCATGCTATAACCAATAATGCGAATGTTTTTTCTTGCAGTTCTCAATTTTGAAAGCATTTGTGATTTTTTAAATTGCAATTTTTATAGAGTAAGTATGTATATCGGATACGGTTTATTTTAAAGATTTTACTCATCACATGTGAAGGCTAGTTACGAATTAGTAACATAGAAAAAGAATGAAGATGATTCATCAGAGGAAGAGGCCCTTTCCATAATAACATATGAAAAAATTGTCTCCCAATATACTTCCTTCAAACCCATGACACATCGAGGGACTTGGCTTTCTTGACCTTGATTTTAAAAAATAATTAAAAACTTAAGATTTGAATTGTTTCTGAACAAAGTCTTGAAACTCGACTTGGGACTTTGGATTCTACTTGAATAGAAAAAAAAACAAAAAACAGGAAGTTCTCCCCCTCGCTAGCCAATTAAGATCAGGTGAGGATGAAGGCCAAAAGTACTCCAGCCTATAAAACTCATTTTCATCTATAAATTTCTAAGATATTTTACTAGTAAGGACAGGGGCCAATGCCCTCTCCTCCCATAAGACGTCGTTTTTTTCAGTGTACAGCTGACTGGAATAAGTTTAACTTTAATTTTCTTTGCCAAAAGGTGTATTTGTATTTTATTAAATAATAGAAACAATCGATAAAATCCAGAGTAGAACACGAATGAAATGTTTAAAGGAGAGTCACACAAAGGTTAAACTCATGTAAACAGTGGTGGAGGGACAGAGGTTGGGCCTTAAAATAAATGGTGCAACATAAAATAAACAGATACTTTAAATAATAATAATAAAAAAACATAAAAAAACATGTAAAATACGCTGTTAAAGGGGATCATTAAGCTGTCCTCTTTAAAACTCTCATGTGAAGTTTAGCTATTGATAAAATATCTTAAATGCTAAATTCGGAGTAACTTCTCTTTGTGTACAAGACATTTTGTGTTTTTGTTATGTCTGGATTGATTATATTTTCTTGCGTTCCACCGTAAAAATATATCAAATTGCTTTTTTTGCATAAAAGAGGTTTTACAGATCAACAAGTCATATAAAAAAGGATCACTACACTCACCCTCCATTGTGTATTCTGGGATAGGTTTAATTCATTGTAAATATCGCAAACTTTGCCCTTGAGAAGGATTTATAATCCTGTTTGCCGTCTCGTAATTGTGAAAAAAATCGTTAAACAAATTTTTTTTAAATCAATTTTTCTAAAAGTCATTTCGAAAGTGTGTCTTAATTAAATTGACCCCCCTATTTAATAAGAATAAATTAGCTAACGAGACTCTATGGAAAAAGGCAATATGCAAAGTTAAAATAATAATGAATCAAAACACATGAACCCAAATATACACACCCTTGATCAAAAAAATGACAAGAGGAGTGGGACATATTTACAGAATGTGAGGAGAATAAAAGGGAAATAAATATCTACAAAAAATCCATCCCTAATAGTAATGCAATAAAAAAGATGTTTATGGTGTAAGTAAAAAATCTTATATTTAGTGATACTATTTTTTAGCTCGCCCGTTTTTTTTGTAGTTGGCAACCTGAAGAGTTAATTTTCTTTTCCTAAGCTGCTATATTATTATTAGGGCTGGACATCGAGCAAGTGCAAGTAAAATGCGTGAGCGAGAGAGATGGTACTATTGATTAAAGTTATGATTTTGGAGGAAAGAATATCACGTGATTCTGCAATAGAAATGAGCATTTTCCATATTTCAAGTTATATTAGGACAGTTAATATAAAAAGTAGTCGAAAATTTTCAAATTCAGGAATACTTGATTTACTTAAAGAAACTCATCGAAAAAAACTTTCATATTACACATCCATTAACATTGAGATCTCTTAAATTTTTCCCTTAAAGTTGCTAATAGGATATGTTATACCTTGAGTAATCCAAAACTAATGGCTAACACTTTAGCCGTAGCAGTAAATTACTAGTAAATTGATAAGTTAAAGTATTTAACGTATATTTGTGATATTTAGTTTAAAAAAAAAAAAAAAAGAAGGATGTTAGACAAACACCTTGCTTACTATTTGAAGCTAAGACACACCCCTTTGAAACCATTCCGGGAGTTGGTCTTTGTAAATCCAGAGACAACTTAACTTACAAAAACAGGGCCTATATTTTTGATGATACGAAAATACGGAAACTCTTCAGATATGTTCTCCAAGAGATAAAACCGAAGCCAGATAGAGAAATTTGAAGAAAGATACTTTTAACATGATTATCCATCTCAAAAGCTGATTCGGCTCCTTTCTTGCGAAAGGAGATTCCAAGATTACAACATTGAAGAGATCTTTTCACAATGAGAAGGGAACTTCAATATTTCAAATATATTTAGAATTTACTGTTTTTCAATTTGTACGAAGCACGGTATTATATAGTGATGTTAGTTATTATTATTTAATTAAGAAGTAGTATGACGTCTTTATCGTTACATTGAAATAGTTAAAGTTATTAAGATAATTTATTAAAGTATTATAACGTTTCTTTCTAATAGTAAGTAAAAAAATACAACTACATAAAAACAATTACAATAATTATCAATTTTAATAGAAGTTATAAGCAGAGAATCAGACAAATTTAAAATGACAAATGATACAATATAGAAGTTATTAAAATAAAATGAAACAAATAGATTCAACAAATGTTTAGTGGCATTATACATATACAAAATTAAATGAGATATTTTTATACAGAAATAAAAATACTTATGAGCAGAATAGAATATGCATTGACAATACAGTCAAAACTATCGAAAAAAGAGAGGCACATTATCTTTAAAAGTCTGTAATTATCTTCCACTCGTTTTCCCATGATAAAAGAGGCACACAAGTAATAAAGTAATCAAGGGTCCAGGTTATATAGGTAATTATATATATAGATTATACATCACAAACTCCACCTTAGAAATGGAATTGTGATTACGTTAAGTTATATCTGCATTATATACATCAAGGAAACTGAAGGACTTTTATCAATGAAATATTTTTCCTATAGTAAGGGAAGGAAGGAAAGGACTTCAGAGTTTCAATGAAGGAGCAGTGGATGGACGATAAGAACTCTTTCTGTTCTTCAATTGGGCTTTCATTTGATTATTCGGTCTTTTTATGGAACTCATTAGTTCTTATAGCAGTATACGATTATTCAGTAGAAGATTTAGAGAAATTTATGCATTTTTGAACATTGAGGCAATGATTCCGAGGTCAAAAGCTACTATCACAGACCTTGAAAGGGAAGGGCATCTGCACAATGAGCAATCCTTCCATTAAAGAAGATGAGATTCATCGAGTGAGGCACACAGAGACGAGATCCCTTGAACAGAACATGAAGAGAGGATCAGAAGGTATATTCAAATGGATAGAAATTAACTCTGAGGGAAAATGGATAGATGGAGATCCAATTAAATGCAATCCAGGCAGAGGAGGAACATTTTTAAGGCATTCGACTAATGAAATTAACTATATTGAATATTGCACTAAGGTAAGCGGAAAAATATGGACTTTATTACAGGGAAATGTTGTACAAGACTTATTAACAAATAATTAAGAAAAATAGAAGAAAGAAGAAAAAGTAAACGCAACAACCGTTCTACGTTTCTAATCTTTAAAAAGTAATTTATTCGACCAAAAGCGCCCATGCTTGATTATTATTTCATTCACAAGGAATAGGCATCCTTTTCAAAAAGATACAAGCTATCATTGATATTACAAAACCGGATGGAACATTGTCGTATGCTCATAACAGACAGAAAATAACCCTGAGTATTTGTTGCAGAGATATAATTGTAAGTCCTTGTTGGACTCAGATTAGAATTGAGGATAGAAAACAGAGTAATTCTTGTCTATGTTCTTATTTATTACCTTCACCCTCCCTCCCCCTTGTCATATCTGAATGTAGCTGATCTAAGCTGCTCTCGAACTAAAAATTCTTCAAATTGTCAGGGTTACTATTGTGATTTTTGGAGTTTTTTTAACATAATTAAAATGGTACCCATTTGCATCACTGCTTATACTTATCACCTATTAGTGTTCAAGGTAATAATTTTTGCTTTAACATTGAAGTGTCCCTCGTCTCTTTCCTTAAAGTATATATTGTATTAACTCTTAAGAAACGTAAATTTCCTTATCTCCATAGACCCTTAGTTTCTGTACGTATAAAATTTCATTTATTTATTTCCAAAAAAATTATAATTTAATAATTCTTTGTACTCAAGGGTAAAGTTTTGTGATTCGTGGAAGAGGAAAAGAAGAAAATACATAAGGACATGGGCAATAATTATTCTGATGTAGAAAAGGAAGTTATCTCCATAGAAATAAAATAATAATGATAACAGCCTAGGAAAAGAAAAATCCCTTTTCAGTTTGCCAACTCAAAAATTAAGGGCAAGCTTAAAAAAGTAACACAATTTTCCTCACTAGTCTTTTACTGAAATCTTGCATACATTTTACATGTAATATCAAGTGTGTATAAAGGGTGCACTGTATATAATGGTCTCTTATGTATATCATATACAAATGTTTGGTCTAAGAAATGAAAAAAGTAGTCAAATGAATAAGATTTAACAGGCGTTTTGTACGTAGCATTGAGGGTGTATACAGTGTACAATGTATATAGTGTTTCCTGATGTATATCTATACATATGTTTGCTCATAAATAAATTAGTGTAGTCATAGTAATGAAATCTTGCTTGAGTTTTGAATATAGCATCGAATGTGTTCATCATATTAAAAAAAGAAATTTTAGTGTATATTTATGTGTAGTATAAAATTGCTTAAGAACGGTATGTTAAATTGAATGAAATCTTTTAGTGCTCTCGAGACTAAAATACTAATAAAGTCATATTATGTTTTTTCTAAATCTGCCACTATCCTTTTTTCATTTTTGAGGAGAGAACATATAAGTTATGGGGCAACTACGTTTGAGTGTGCACATGAAAAACGGAACGTAAAACCGAGGATTTTTTAGGAAGTTATCTTCTAAAGTATTAAAGCAAAGTTTGTCTATTTGATAATGCACAATAAATCAGGCATTGCCTGGTACTACCGCTAGTACAGGGCTTCCAAAACTGGTGCCCTCTCGGCTACTATGTATATATATAAATACATTAAAGTTTTTATGTATAATGAAAATAATGGGATGGGTGTATTTTAGACCTATTTACAAATATTATTTTTTGAATTTTGATATTGTTCCTCATTTTTTCCCATGCTTTTAGAAGTGTGAAGCTCAAAAATTTCAGGACGGTGCTAGGTAATTTAATTTCAGTAAATTCATACCCTGTCCTTTCATTCCTAGTAATTTTATTCCCAATAAATTCATTCCCGGACATTTCATTCCCACTTTGAAGAAGGGTAGTTTGTGACGTCATACGTTTAATGATTCTACACTAGTTAGTAGTTTTTGTGTAGGACTGGAGAGGGAGAGCTGAACAGTTGAAAGTCCGCACTGGAGATGAGTGATAACTTAGTGATGAATGGGAGACGGATATGAATGAGTTATGGTGTTTAAGGATTAGAACTGATGTCGTGATAAATCTTTAATAGTGAGTAGGGATGGAATCCCGATCCGTGGATATTATTTATACCTTGGGAAACAGAAGTAAATCCCGTCATTACTCTCCTTCTTGTCCATCGTCTATCTCACCTCACTCCTGCTCATCCATCGACAATTATCAATTGCATCATCCTCTTTTCTCTTCCCTTACTCTTTTCACAATTCAAATCTATGCGTAGGTTTCAAAGCTTTTTGTTCTATAACTCTACTACAATCCTTTTCATGAAGAAATTCTGAAGATTATTCTTTGCAACTGACCGTAGTAATAGTATGCCGTGATCGTTTCCAAATGCTTGAAACCTACGTATTAGAGTTTGAAAATTTGGGATTGGATGAAAAGGGGATGAAAGATATGTTCTCAAGATCTATTACGAGTCCCAGCATGATCCTATGTCGAATGATGATGATTGTTGTAGGATTCAATCCAGAGCTGAATTGGAAGCAGGAGAGAGTATGCCTTCCTGGAGAAGGGAGTGAGGGGATCGAGCAAACTTGTTAATTAAATTGTTCATATAGATTTGAATTGTGAAAAGAGTCAGGGAGGAGAAAAGAGGACAAATGCAAACATAAGTGAGAAGCAAATATTCATTTCCTTGAAAAATGGACTCATCTAACAGCAAGATTAAATCTTCTATGTTTTCAAGCATTTTATCTATTCTTCCTTGAATTAAGTTATTATTGGGAAGTATAGACTTCCTAATTAGGTCTAGTGACTTATATACAAATGTGTGCATAATCTTTCATACTTCCCAATTATGTAAGCCTTACCAGACCTAATAATCAGCAGAGATATGATGTAGGAAGCACGGAAACTGTTATTAGATTGTTCTGAAGTAATTAAAACCATATATCCAATAGTTGTTCGTGTTCTAAAAAAATGCAGCAAAATTTTCATGTTTATGAAGGACTTTTTGGTTTAAATAGTTAAAGAAATAAAAATTATTAATGCAAAAAATATCTTAATACAGTTTTATAATTACGGTACGTCGTTTAAGTACTTGCTGAAGTTTTAAGGTAAATAATTTGGATTTTAGTTTAGTCTAAGTATTTATTCTAAGTAGTCTATTTATATTTGAGAGAAATAGTATACTGAGTATAGGATGAAATATAAAGGCAATGAATTATATTAATACAATCTCGATATATGTACTTATCAACCGGATAATAGTCAACATATTCATTGCTGCTACATTGTAGTCACATTTTATTAATTTTGTAGAACAATTTCTTTATTCAAAATAATATTATGTAATCACTGTTTTTTTTGCTCTACCGCTTTTCAACGTCCCCTTTTCGCAATACCACACCTACATTAAAGTAAACCCTCAGGGGGGTGGTATCGCCCACTTTGGGAAACGTTGCACTAGTATATAATAACCCTTTGCAAATACATTGTCATACCCCATTCTACAAAATACATGTAATTAACCTCAACATTATCTCTCCTCATTCGATCATGCAAGGATTCAAATGAGAAAAAAAAAGTTTTTCTGAAGCAAAAATAACTTTCAACTATTAATCATGAAAAAGAAAAAAAAAATGAAAGGAAGTAAATTAAATAAGTTGATTAAAAAAAAAAAAATAGTTAGAGACTCCATCAATTTTTAGACAGTAGTTTTTGAGAAAAAAAAAAGTTGCAAGTAAGTATTTGTTAGAATATAACTAACAAAAATTGTGAATTTTCTATTTTACTTTAAAAGTTATTTTCTTTGGATAAGAAGGAACTGTTGGCAAAGACATCTGCTATATAGATATGTAGATACATTGTCAATTTAAAGATGTACATATGTACTCTTCAGGTAATATTTGTATGGTTTTAACAAATATCACAATTTCAGGCCCATTTACTCAGTTTAATTAAAATAAATATGTATATTGTGATGAACTTTGTTGTTTTGATTTTTTCAAAAAAAAAATTCAAAAAAATTTGAAAAAAAATTCAAAAACTAAATTTCAAATATTAAATTGTTTGAAAATAAGATTCAAATATTTTTTTTTTTTTTTCGAAAAAAATTTCAAAAACCCATAGCTATTCACAAAAAAATTGAAATATTAATGTATTTGAAAAATAAATCCAAAAATATATTTTTTTGCAAAAAAATTATTATATTAAATTAAAAAAAAAAAAAAAAAACTAAATTATTAAATTTTTAGAAAAAAAAATTCAATTATTAAATTGTTAGAAAAAAAAATTCAATTATTAAATTTAAAAAAAAAAAAATTCAAAAATCCATAGCTATTCACCAAAATTAATTATTTTGGAAAACGATATCTAATTCTTAATTTAAAATATTGATTTTTTTAAATTTTTATATTTAATATATTTAATTTTTTCGAAAAAAATTTCAAAAATTCCCAGCTATTAAAAAAAATTAATTTTTTAACTTTTTTTTTAAGAATTCGCAGCTATTCAATAATACATTTCAAATATTAAACTGTTTGAAAAAAAATTCATATGTTAAATTTTCTATTAAGAAGCAAAAGGATTAATTTGGGGATGGATATTGCCCCTCGGTCTACCCCCTACGGACACTCCTGACCTTATAACAACCATAATAGTTTAAAAAAATAGCTTTTCAATAAGTCGCTAATATGTGGCCTGTTAATATAAAGGCAGGCTAGAAGGATTTTTCTAAAAATGGAGTATGGATTACATTTGTATTCTTCTACAAATTATTGTCGAAGAATTTATTAACAAATTATTCTTATTAACCCTCTGGGTGTGCTGCAAATTGCACTTAATGCAGCAAAATTGATCGTCACAATAAATGTATTTGAACAAATATTATTGGGATCAATATATATAAGTCTTTTGACTGAAATAAAGGGTATATTTTTGAGAGATCTTTGTCCTTAGAGAGGAGACAAGAAAAAGAATTTGTCTTTTAATTGCTTCTTCTTAAAAGTTTTTGATATACATACTATTGAGAATAATAAATTACTTTATTATTGAAAGAAATGGATGGTCAACAATAGCGTGGATACTATAATTATAGAATCTTTCACAGTCTTCGCAAGTACTTAAAGCTTTAACAGCTTTAAGAACAGTCTTGTATGATCACACGCAAATATTCAATTTAGTTTCGTATATAAAAAAGAAAGCTTGTATGTAGTAGAAAAGGAAGTTAACTCCTCAGGAATAAAATAATAGCAACTTAGGAGAATAGAATTAACTCTTTGGGTTGCCAACTCAAAAAAACAAAACAAAAACGGGAGAGCTAAATTATTTGAACGATTAGAGTCACTGCATATAATTCTTCAATATATCATCACTGAGAATCTTAGTATTTAATGAGTACAACCAATTTGTTATTTCCTCAAGAATGAAAGAATAAAAAAATAAATAAAATTCACTCTTTGAGTTGCCAACTCAAAAAAATAACAAAACAAAAAAAATCGGGGAGAGTTAAAAAATGTCAACGAATAGCATCACTGCTTATAATTCTTCAACAAATCAACAATGAGAATCTTGGTATTTAATGACGACAAGCAATTTGTTATTTCCTCAAGAATGAAAGAATATCAAAATAAATGAAATTCACTCTTTGGGTTACCAACTCAAGAAAATAACAAAAAAAAAAAAAAAAAAAAAAACAACGGCAGAAGCTAAAAGATGTTCTTTAACAAATCATCAGTGAGAATCTTTAGAAATAAAAAAGTTTCTAACATAACTTCTTATTTATGGGACATTCCTCGATTAAACTTATTTGACTCAAATTTATTATCATTGAAAGTAGTCCTACTCATAAATCAAAATACCTTTAACGCAATCAAATACCGAGTTATGAGGTATTAAATATTAAGAAAGTAGTATTTTGATTAGTAATAAACTGTAAGCCAAAGGAATGATAGGTCAGTAAAAGACATCATTTAAAAGCAATCAAATTAAAAAATGAAATATTTAATAACTTTTTTCAATTTTGTTTTAACAGAAGAAAGAAAATAAATCATCACTTTAACTTTTGATCTTAAGCATAGTGCTCTTCAATTATGCTCAAATTTTAACCACTTTATAATAATCTTTAAAAATATAATTCTATGTAATACAAACTCGATAAATGCTACGGAGTACACCAATGTGTGCAGGCGCACAATTTGAGAGCCACCCATCTAAGATATAATTAGAGATGGGATTTGCTTAATAGCGTGAGGAGACGGTTGGAGAGAGAAATATATTATTACTGAATTAAAGCCATGGTTAATATCAGCTGCTAAGATTTTGGGGGAGAAAATGAACTATTCCTATAAAGAGGAGCACGTTCTACATTTAAAATAGCATTATTTCAGGGAAATTATTCTAATTGTGTTTAAAATCAAATATATTTATTTTGTTATGAATTTTAATCAATTTACATCAAAGTTAGGGGAGAATTCTTCTTTCAAAAGGAGATGTTAAAACCCCCACGAATGTTAAAATAATTCACAAATAAGAAGAAAGAGTAGACATATTAACCTTTTCTCCCTTTTCTTATACAATACTTCGTTTTTTGTTTATACATTTCCCTTTTTTTTTTGCTATACTATAATCTGGATTTATGTTGCTGTTTTTAATATAGAAAAATTATTTTTCAAACAAATAATTAGTTGTATTTCATTTGGAATCTACTAAAATAGAAATATTTTTTGTAGAAATTAATTATCGTATTTCGTTAAAATCAAAACATATTGGATAGTAAAACATCATCAAAGTTAATTAATGTAAATGAAAATACTTTCATATCTTACGTAGAGGATCTATTTTACAATGAATAACTACTCAATAAGCATTCTTATACCATTATGAACCCGTCAAAGATTATTATTCCCTCTATAAATAGTTGCGATTGTGTATTATCGGTTCGGTTTAACTATGAGATAAACCTGAGGTAAAGACATAATGAGGAGGTGTTTCAGGTGAATGACAATCATTTTGATTAGAAGGGGGGAGGCTCAGAATTTTTTTTTTTAACCATGATATAATATTTTTTATACATGAGAAATTTTTGCAAATTTTTTGGATTACACTTTTTGTTACAAATACCGTATTTTTTTGTCAAAATAATGAAGTCCCTATTCCACACTTGGTGTGGAGTCTTAATTCTTTTACGTTAAAGCGGGGAACTTGAGGCAAGTGACCCAAATGTCCTCTTTAACAATAGCACTGTCTATCATCATAATTTAGGAACATTCTTCTACATGAGTCAGCACTTTTAATCCATTTTTATACATACATATAAACAACTTTTGTTTCACCATTTTTGTATCCCCCATTTAGGCATAAAATGACAGTAAAAAGTTTTTTTTTCATTATTATAAAAAAAGTTATATATATTAATAAATTATTTAAAACTGAATCCATCTAAAAAAATGTAATAACAAAGTTTAAAAAAACAAAAACTATTGTGTCATAATAAACAATTATAGGAGGATATACAAAAAGAATAATAAATTTTTTATTTTTTGAAGCTATGAATAATAATTGTCATTTTGTGTACCTACTTATTCAGAGATAAGTGGATTCAAGGAAGTTCTTAAATAACTACATAAATACAATTTTGTCGTTGGAAAATATGGTGTGTTTCTGATAAATGTTACCTAGTTCAACTTAAAAATAGTATTTATAGGCAAAAATTTCAATTTTTCTGGTCGACAAAGAGTAACATTTTATATACAGGGTCGTACACTACCATTTTAATAAGCTTTGACCTCATTCAGATCCTGTTTGAGTGCATTGCACCCAAGTTTTCCTTTGCTCATACAATAAGTTACGTGACAAATAATATAGATTTCTGTTGTTTTCATTTTTAGTCAGTTGTATAGATGGAGAAACACAATCACTCATGAAGAAGTGTTCTGGTAATTTGAAATTTTCAAAAGTCTTTGAAAACTAATAACTCCAAATTTAATTATGCTGGCGTATTTAATTTGATCCAATTTAATTTCCCGTAATTCAAGAATTCCAAATGTGTGCAGTTGGTCCAGATCAGATAGTTAAAAGCTACTCTGGGACTGTTTATGGAAAATTAAATTTTTTCTTTTATGAAATAAAATGTTTAGGATCGTTTTTACTATATAAATGCAAATATTTACATTTAAGAGTTGAAATATGATGAATTGTCAGAAATACCAACCATTTCAAGTGGTACCATACGGCTTAATACAGTTTTCTAATTTTGAAATTTTTTTATTCAGGGTCCTTGAAAAAGTACCGCACAGAAAAAAATGGAAATGTAGGGTACGTAATGCAAACCTTTTTTTATATATTAAAAACTGTGCATACTCTAAAGGTCTATTAATGCTAAAACAATGATTTGACTGTATAATTAATATTAAAACTCTGGGACTGTTTGCGCAAGATTAATTTGTTTCTTTTTGAAGTAAAAGGGTTATTACGTGGGAGAATGGAGGTAGTGATTGAGGTCCATGGAGGTCATATTGAAAAATATTATGTTATTACTATATATGATGTTGAATACGAACAAAAAAATCGTTACAATGCATTTGTTAAGGATCTGGATAAGGTAAAAGTTTGTTCCAATTGTAGGACACAGCCCGTTACTATCAACAGTGATGCTTAATATATGTAACAGCGGACTGTAAAAAAAAAAGAAGAGAATTAACGGGACCACTCTCACTAATTGAAAAATGTTTTTGGAGAACTTTTAAAAGTACAGTCCACAGTAATGGTATACGGTCAAATTTTGAGCATATATCTATAAAAACATTGTATAAACTTGAACAATTCTCCACTTTGAACAAAATTTCAGTTTAAAACTCCATAGATATTTTAGTAAGTTACTGTTAAGATTTATAAAATTTTATGACCATTATAAAAAAAAATATATATATACGGACAGTTTTCGGATTAAATTGAAATTTCTTAAAAGCATCTATGTAAAAAAAGTAATTTAACTTTTCATAATTAATAGCCTCAAATAAATTATAGATGAGTAGTTAATTGTAAAATGGCGTATATATTACCCTTCCTTCCTTCATTAATTTTTTTTTTTTAAATTAAAAAAAAGTTGTAACATCTTTTGAGGTTATCGAGAAGATCAAAAAGAGACTAAAGATACTTGAATGAAACAAACATGTCACAGTTTTTCATGTTTCATAATCATCTGCAGTTATCAAAAGTGTATTAAATTAGCATTAGATATATTAAAAAAGAAAGTAACAATAACACACAATACTCAACCTCTGGGATCCATCCATATGGTCAGTCAAGATAAAAAACTTTATTCTAAACATGTACAATGTATGCATTTACATGCATAATTCTGTAATGTATATTGTAAATTATTAAATTGCATAAAAGTGTTCTTTTAAATTATTACATGGATACACACATATTCATTTATCAATTCAATTGCAAAAAGTAAAAAAAGAATAAATAGAATATGAATTTGTAAAACCTTTCAACATAATGACTGTTTTAAATGTATAATGTTTTTTTTTTTTTTTTCAATGACTACAAGCAAATATTGAAATTAAAATAAAGTATTAAGTGAAAATCAAGAGATGAGTTGTTAATAAGACTTGCAATACTTTTTGAAATTCATTTCATATATACCACATACCGTACATTAGAATGTCCTGTTTTCTAGTTCAAGTTTTTATCCCCCTTCACAAATACTTTTTCCTCTAGGGATAATATAAAAATGACTTTGGCAAGGTTGCAGGCCTTTCAAGCTATTTCAATTTAGAAAAAAAAAAAAGAGTTTTGGAGTCTAATTTGCAATTTCCTTGTTGTATCAAACGTAACTTATCAAAATGGAACCACCTAGTTGTAGTGCTTCTTGTTAAAAAAAAAAAGGAAGAAAAATATCTTGTGACATTTTCAGTGATGAATAATATATGTTAAAATTTAAATATCTTGATTTTAACTGAGTAAAAATGATCATGTCTTTATACGAAAATAAAAAGTAAAAAAGAGAAGAAAAAGAATACAAGGTACTATGATGAATAATTAATACCATCTAAACAAGTTCAACTCCTACACTACTCCCCTTAGACGACAGAGTGAGTAAAGAGATCGTCTAGTTAGTAATAGACAATAAACTGCATCATAAAAACATTGATAAATAAACAAATAGATCATTTTACAGTTGTAAATGTTATTCATCTTATAGTCGGAGACCCTGGAAGGATACTTGGAACTCCAAATGCAGGTCGAAGTCTATCCATCGAGCCATTGTCAGTTCTTGAAGTCTACCGATTTCATGAAAAACTAACATTTTTCAGGGGAGAAGATCATAACAGCTGGTTTAAGTCTTGATAAAACCACGTTCAACGTTTTGCAATGCACATCCATTGACTCCAAAGCGACAAGGATATCATCAACAATGAAAATATGTGAATTGTTAAGTTCTTTGGCTGCAACACACATTTATTTCAACTCTTCAATTGAATGGGACTGTGATCTCAAGTACCCTTGCTGGTCTTTAGGCACATTTCTGATGAGGGCCTCCCTTAGTAAAGGATGACGCAAATCATGGATGTATTCCTCGTCAAGTAGACGCTCAACTTTATATATAACTTCCCTAGTGGAAAATACCGATGAATCGCGCAGCATATCAGAATTTTTTTAAATTCTATCTGAAGGTGAGAAACCATATTTCTGTAAAAGTGCCTTTTTTACACAATCATATATGATACTTTTTTTTTTTGAATAGGAATAGACCTGAAAACTTCAGCAGGTAATGTTGAAACCATTAAACAATTTTTGGTTTGATCTTCATTGATCTTCCTCATCAACAAATCCAGCTCAATTCTTCGAAACTAATTTTCCGGATCCATCGCCGAGAATTTTGGAAAGCGTAGTTATGCTACGGCAAGCCTTAAGTTGCTGACCTCTTCCTCTATGTACTTTTGTTCGATCTGAGGGACATTGTCCGCATGGTCCTGACCATCAGAATGAAATTTTTAGGAGGCTTGATATCACGTCGGGGTCACGAGTGTTAAGATTTAAATATCTTTATTTTAACTGAGTAGAAATGATCATTCATTCATACGAAAATAAAAAAGGAAAAAAGACAAGAAAAAGAATGTTAAAATAAAAGAAATCGAAAATAACCATGATCATCCCGCCAATTTAAAGAAGGTTAATGAGGATAGCAGCTTAGCTGTCAAGACGTTTTAATAGATCAGCTGCAACCAGTCTCAAGAAGAAGGTAATAAATATAAATTCCAGACTGCAATTACTTTGATGTGGATCCTTAATTCTACTCCGAGTCCAACAAGACTTATAACGCCTGAGCAAGCCTTCATTGTCACTCTCCGTCTTGCATGAGCACACACACACTAGTGATTTTGTACAGATTGACAAGTAGAAAAAACTGCTCCCGCTTTTTAGGACATATTTTATTAACTCCTGCTGGTGAGTGAATACAAGAACCATTTTAAACAAAAATTTCAGAAATTAACTCATTTAAAATTTACTTCATAATCTAGAGTCCAAATTATGATGTTGCATAGAGTATAGCCACTATCCATGCTAGTTTGTTACTTAGTCTTGTGAATAGCCAATGTCATAAGAGTAATGAGTAATGAGGCAGTGAGAGGTTGTGTGTATTGTTGTTCCTCCATTACGAGTGTATAAATTATGTTCAGAAACTTATGAATGTATTAGCAATAGATATAAGCTTTTGATCCCTTTCATTTGTTGTTCATCTTGATAAATATCTTTTATTCCAAATATGTTTTAATACCTTGCACAATTATTTACTACAACTAACTAACAACTACCTATGGCTATAAATTATATCAATATGTATAGTTTTAACCTGTCCTAAGACTTTTTTCCAAACTAAAATTCCCTGAGCCTATTGTTGTGTGGGTTATTATTTAGGACTAAATAATAGCTCTAAAGACCGACGGTCCTAAGGACCTGTCCTAAGACTGCACTAGACTAGAACAAAAAATAAAACCCGACACAACATCACCTGTAATACGCCTAGAATGGCCTAAGAGGCTTCAAACTTTGATTTTCCCCAGCAGAAAATATGTTTGTGCAGGAAGAAAGGTGGGGCAAATATTCATCCAAAAACGGGTCAGTATAATGTACATACCCATACTATGTATGCCAGTATAAAAATGTATATTTTATTGGAGAGGAAAGATTTGATGGAACGTCTTCTACAGACAAATTATTTTTTCATTTTTTTTTACCTTTAGATAATACATGGTTTAAAAAAAATATATATATCTATAATACATATTTCTCTGAATGTGTCATTTCTGTTCTTTTAATGTACGGACGTACATTATATGTGTATTTTGTTTTTATTCATTCTTGATGTGAAACGAAAAAAGGATCTTCACGTGACAGATAAAGAAGGGTTAGTAATAAATGTCCATTGCTTAAATATATACCTATAATATCCTGAAGAATATCATATTTACATAATATGTATGTCTTGAATAAATGTAAATATTCCAACGTATATATGTATATTGTACATATGAAGATATTATGTTAGACCTTTCCTTTAGCTTGAGTTACTTCTTAAGCCCGTAGTATCTTTCTTGGTGTAGTTGGAAATCCCATTTTTAAAAACAACAACAGTGCATATGTTCAAAGGTGGGATTAGCGCATCTATCATGAGTAGGGATGCCACTCAGAGTCTTATAATATCCCTTGATTTCCTCCATAAAATCCTCTGAATCAACACTGAAATCCCAAGATAATAATAATAGTTAACAGAATAACAATACAATTTGACGCTCACATTGAATTAATTTTATTTCATATTCTTCTTCATCCTCAATAATATCCGCCAGATAAGTGCCATTTTCTTTATGCACTGTAAGCCTATCTTTGTGTCGTTGAGGAACATTGACTGTTCAAGTTTCGTTATTAAGGTTAAAGAAGGCTGCCATTTCAAACATGTTCTACCGTTCTTTCTAATATGTTATTTAGTCACAGTTCAAATCAAACGAAACAAGAAAACGTCATCAATGAGTAGAAAACGACTAAACGAGAAGTAAACTCTTAATGCTCAAAGTTTGAAGATATAACTAATTTTATCAAACTAAATTAATCAATTGTTGTAGCATGTATACAATTACAAGATTTTTACATTTTGATACTAATAATCCCTAAAGTAACCTCAGTATCTTAAAATTTTGGGATAACTCGCTAGGAGTGACATTTCTATGTACCGGAGATACATGCATAGATATCAAGGATGGGTAATCAAACTTCGGAGTGGAGGCAAACCGGGTACTTACTCTGGTATTTTAATACCACTCGATAATGTAGTTTTACTTAGAGGAAACTTTCAGAAGTACAGAACAATTCACTAATGACTACCACTTGTTCTTGTCTATGTAAAACGTACTTTGGGGTACAAATTTGGCCTCAATAGAGGTCTGTGACAATTTTTTGTCCAAGAATGGCATTATAAAGTTGGGTTCTCGTTGACGACAAGTTATCATACAGAAACGGGCCTACTTGGCTTAAATTGGATGATTGTAACACTTCTTATAAAGCATTGAAATAGACCAAAAATACGAAATTACTTATTCCTTAACCTATTATCTATAAACCTATAAATAAACTTAGGATGGATGTTTGAAAAGTCCGTTCAAAGTCCGAGAGATAGTACAATTGGCGCGTATCGAGGTTAAGTTTAGTTAGTATCATCTCTTGGAACAACACACAACAAGATTCAGCCAGATCAGCGTTCAATTTTTTCTGTTTGACATTCATTTGAATCAAGGAGGAAGTGGAGTGATTTTCAAAAAATGGACAAAAATAATTTCGTGTGATAATTAAACATTACTTTGAAAAAAGCGTGATAAACAGTATGGGGTTCTACACCTTCGATTATAATAGTTTATTAGTAGGTTTCAAAATTTTCGGAGTGACGCGGAATGCCATGTTGAGGTTACTACTCCAGAAATCATAGATACAATACATGATATGGTGATGGATGAAAGAAGAGTAAAGGTGCATGAGATTACTAGTGCTGTGGGCATCTCGAGTTGGAATCCTATTTCCTTTAATTTTGTGACCATAACTACTGAGGTCTGAGCTGGTGTTCATTTTGGATCATCTAAAAAGGTTTGTGTCTATTTAACCTTCGTCAGACACAACAATTGTTATTCATCAAGTTAAAAAAGTAATTATGTTTATTATTTGAGCATGTTAAGTTTTTGATTTATTATAGGAATTTAATTTATATATATCTAGTTGTTAAAATATAAAAGTATTTTTTCCTATTCGCATGCATTCAAACATTTAAAATGCAAATATCTGTTAATAATGTAACATAAGATACCAAGGAAAAATTAATTAAAACATACCTTATATACTAGGGTAAGGCAACATTTGAGACATGGAGTACCAACTTCAACATTTCTAATCAATGAGTGTTCCACTATCAATAATAATGAAGACACACAAACTACGGGAATTTGTTCTAATTTGCGCGTGTCAGTGAATATGCCTCCGCGTGCCATAGGTTACCGACCCCTCCTGTAGAAAGACGAAAATTAAAAATTAAAATAATATAAAGCAAGATCAGAAATATTTAGAAATACATATTCAGGAAGCAACAATAGTTGCTGGTGATTTTGAAAAAAGTTACTAAATTATCGTTAGGAAAGTTTAATTATAGATAAATTCAATCAAGGTTGTTTTCTTTTGTAGTAAGTCAACTATTTATCATTATTCGAAGTTAGGAAAGTCGTCTTTGACCTGTTGTTGATTGAATAAGTTATTCACATTTCGATAACGTCTCCATAAGTTTTTGACATACATTTTCACTCCCACAAAATGTGATAAATTGTTTCAAACTCCACGTTTTTGTTTTTTGATTGAATCTCTTATCATTCTTTTTTCATTCTCCAGGAGAGAATATTTCAGTACTGAGTAACGACGTGTGCTAATGAAAAACAGAGAGTATGACGAAGGATTTTTTTGGGGAGTTATCTTTTATATTAATAAAACAATTTTTGTACGTTAAACGCCTTATAACTCTGGACAATGCCAAGTACTACCCCTACTTAAGTAATAAGTTAGAAAAATATAGAGTCGAACCTTGCAGCAATACAAAAACTATTTTGAAAGAGTCAAAGATATCAAATGAAGTGATAAAACGCCTTAAAAACTTGAATATTAACTTTGATTTTCATCAATGAAGTTTTTTCACGTGGAATTATGGCTTCGAATCGAAATTATAATGTAAAAATTTGATTTTTTTTTTAAATTCTATGTTTGTCAAGAGTTTATTATTTTCGTGTTCTATAGCTTAAGTAACAATAAATGTGGGATTTAGACCACTAGTGTTAAGATATTGACATACATTATATAATTTGCAAACTTTTATATTGTCAGTGAGAAAGATTGCCTCCTTAATCTTTTCCATGGTATATTTTTCTTTATTAATCCTTATGTGGTCTTCAATTATTATACCCTTGTCTTACGGGTCAAAATGACGCTCTCTGAAATATTTACAACAAAACACAGTATTTTTTTTAAAGTTCCTTTAATTGGCCAGATGGAGTTTCACTGATTAAGTAAACATTACATTATTACATTTACTCCATCTGACCTATGAATCTTCCTTGAGATAAATTATATTTCCTTCTCTAGGAACGACCAGGGTGCAAAGCTACGTATATTGAGTTTTAGAGAATAACTTCTTCCGAGCAAGTTGTCCATTGAGCTACACCGTGTATTTATTTAATGTTCAAGAGAAACTATATTTTATTAGATGGATTAACAATATAATAACTAATTTTTAATTAAAATGTTTTTTCATTCGATATAAACAATTAATATATTAAAAGGCAGATATAATTCTAAGTCGCATAAATGTTTCCTATATTTTTTTAATTGATTAATAAACACTATGAAACAAACCAATTGAAAATACAACAAAGCTATAAAATCTTGAACATGTTGGACAATATAAATCAATCTTAATTTTGGTTTATTTAATAATAAGATTACTCTTACACTCTCTCTAAAATGATCATTTTTTGGGGTTTCCTACATATTTTATATGTTTTTCTAAAATTATTTATAATAAGAAATATCATTTATAATAACCAGGTAAAAATGACCCTAAGAGAATCTTTGTACACAAGCCATTTTCAGCAAAAATGAAATGATAAAAATGATTTTCGTTTACATTTTCTAATGTTGTGGTCAATTTAGAAAAAGTAAAGAAATTTCAAGTATGAAAAATGTCAATGAGAGGTATTTTTTGTGGGTAAAGTTGAAAATCGATCACTTTTACCCGTAAGATGAAACAAGAATTAATTACCCTGTAATTAATCAACTATTCAATCGACTTAAGTCGACACACCACTAGTTATAATTTTAAATAAACAAAATTTATCCACAGAGCATTTAATGTTTTGAAATTCATCTGGGACGGTGTTATCTCAGTAACTTGAAAGTTTGCGATGTATTTTTTCTATTCAACTGTTGATTATTATACTCTTGTTTAATAAATGTCAGTGTTATAAAAATTGATGTATTTAATTGGAGCTTATTGACAATTAGTGAACCATTTTCCACTTTTATATGAAGAATAGTTCAACAGATGGTAAAGAATGACGGACTACAAACTGATTTTAGGCCTTGTTTTTTGTTCTCTTGAAGGAGAAAAGGTTGAGAGATGCAATGAAAATATCATTGGGTTGTTTAGATTTGTGTCAGGATTATATTAGTTTAGAGTGTTAAATGAAACCAAAGTCCGTTTTGATAGAGTATACATAGTTACTACGAGGCACAACTTTTTGTTCTGTGTATTATAAATAAATATATATTTTTTCTATATTAATAATATCCAACTATGATAAATGGGCGTTGTTCCTTACAACCACACATCTGGTCGTTTACTTATATTATTAAGATATTATACACTTATATAAACATATATATATTATATACAATTTATGCAAATCCAATCATGATAGATTGTGTTTTTCTCAATCCATACAGACTCAATTCGTGCACGGAAAATTTCAATTGGAGTAAATTGCCATAGGAAAATTGCCATTAGGGAAATTAACTAAAAAAATCACAATACATCGGCCTAAAACTTACTTTGTGCATTGGCATGACCACCAACCAGGTTAAAAACCACTGCTGCCACTTCAGAAACCCCTTAAGACCCCTCCGAATGCTTCAAAATGAGCCTTGAGATCATGGGTTGTTTAAAGCTATTTTAAATACACCATCTAGGTTAAAAACCACCGCTGCTGCTTCAGAAAGCATATTTACCCCTTCTAAAAGCTCCATATGTTGATTCAGGTCATCAAGACGGTTATAAACCACTATCACCACTTCACAAAGAATCTAGGGGCCCTCCATAATATCAAAATGAACCCCAAGCCCATGGATTATTTAAGGTTAAGTCAAAGACACCAAACAGGTTAAAAACCTTAGATCTGGGGTTCATTAAGAAGTATTTGGAGGAGGCCTAAAGGCTTTGTAAAGAGGTGACAGTGGCTTTATCCACACTGTGTCCCTGCCCTATTCTTAAACAACCCACGGGCTCGGGGTTCATTTTGAAGTTATGGAGGGACCTTATATGCATTGTGTAAATCCAAGCATTGGTTTTTAACCTGCTTGGTGGCCCTTCCATTACACAAAAAATATTTTGGGCCGAGGTATTGTGATTTTCTTAGTAAACAACAGGAAACTTTCCCAATGGCAACTTTCCACACTGGGTATTTTCTCCAGGCAATTTTCCTACAACCCACTCAAATATTTAAGTATATTTGCCCGGCGTTGCCCTGGACGTTAAGAAATTAAAATTAATTTTAGAATTATTCTGCTTAATATAAAACCAAAAATAAAGGCCATAAAATGTTATGAGTTATTCTCATGTTGGTTTTATGAGTATACCCTTCTAATATGCTATCACACACCCCATTCCACTGGATGTGAAAGTGAACTGCTGGCCCGAGGCAACTTAAATTTCTCCACCACCCCATCCCTGAGCATTGAGGAGCCCTCTTAATATCCCAATATACACCCTGGCTCTCAGGTTGTACAAGTAAGGTACTGGGCCTCCAGGGAGTTTAAATTGCACCACTGTCGCCATTATAAGCACTAAAAACCCCTTCTAATATGCTAGAGTATACACCTCCCACGGGTTGTGTATATGAACTGCTGGTACCTGAGTCAGGTTAAATTCGTCCACCACCACTTGCCTGAGCGTCAAAGAACTTTTCTAATATCCAAAATACACTCCGGCCCTCAGCTTGTACAGGTGAAGTGCCAAAAATCCTATTTAAAGATCACCAGGGTCTTAAATACCCTAAAAAATTGTTACCAGAACCGTTTGTGGAACCTTAAGAAGCTACATAAGAAATATATGGAAAATAGATTCATTGGTTTGGGAAGATTATGGATTATCACGGTACTGATTCAGAATCTGTATTTAAATAATTGAAATTCGGTGGTGGTGGTGCTGTTCTGCAGCATTCACTTTCAAGGAAAAGCTCAACTTTTCAGCTTAGTAACCATGGGATATTTTTTTTCTTTTTGTAAAAAAATGTCAGTAATGATGTTCTGTCCCCAGCAGGTGGCCTCACGGCACTAATCCTGGTAAATAAGTCTCGCCCTCAGATTAATTAGATTACATTGCTAATGATCAAATAGATTGATCTGAGATTATACAATCAGTTGCTCTAAGGTTATTAAATAAATGATCATGACAAGAACATACCTCCGTTTTTGAAAAGCCTGGTCGTGCAAACTCCAAGAAATCTGTTGCAGGGTTACTCTGGAAAGCAAGAGAAAGGATCTTCTTTAACATGT
Organism: Lepeophtheirus salmonis; assembly: GCF_016086655.4. NCBI lineage: Eukaryota > Metazoa > Arthropoda > Copepoda > Siphonostomatoida > Caligidae > Lepeophtheirus > Lepeophtheirus salmonis. The sequence goes on along the minus strand of NC_052138.2, from coordinate 13,765,225 downwards.
TTGATAAAAAGTATCAGGACTTTATATTTATATTTTACGAAGTATTTATTTATCTTGAGGTCTTCGATCTCATCTTTTTTTTTTTTTTCGAAATAAGCTTATTATCAATATCTCTTTACGCTAAATTCATATTTGTTTTTTTTCCCAAAAATCTTGCCTTCATTATTCGGGGAAAAAAAAAAGAAAAGAAAAAAATACACCTCTAGACTTTCAATTTTTTACACAGAGAAATTTAAGAGTAAATTTCATAATTTTTATTAGATTTTCTGAATCAGCATCCCAAAAAAGATATATCTCATAAATTATATCAGTTTTAAGCTTCTTGTTTTTCAAGCTGAAACTGCTCAGGAACGCATGCGTGCTCCCGTGAGAATCCCTAGACATGATTGAAGGACGAACTCACACACAGACATTCATATTTAATATATAGAAGATTATGCTGAAATCAATTTCAATTATATACCCATATTAATTCCAAGGGAATATTTTTTAAATTTTCTCCATCACGTTCGACATCATATTCAGTATATAACTTTTTAAATTTATGCAGCTCATTGCGTTTTAAAAAGTAGTTTTCAATTTGGCTTAATTGCACATTAGTATGAGAATGAACATTAACAATTTGAGTCGTGCTTAATGAAAAAATAAAAGCATTGAACTTTTTGTTCATTGTATGCATCATGAGATGTTTAATTCTTTTAAAAGGAAAGTGTGTTACTATGCTCAAAGTTGCCGTTTAGTCAATTTGAATGGAACACTCAGTTATTTGCTGTTGTTAGACTTGACACGACATTCGAGGGCAGTGGCAATAAACCATCATAATTAATATATCAAACTTCAGATTTTATGAAAGAACTGTTATCTCCCCCCCCCCTTTGAAAATCCAAGTGTAGAGAAAAAAATAATGTTGTACATTGGCAAGAACAAGATAATCTTTTATAATTATCATACTTTTCTTGTAGTTATTCGATTCAAAGTAAAAGTAATTTCTACAAATCTTTATATTTTATAGGAATTTACCGTACCTAATAGTTTGATTTAATTAAATAACAACTATTTTTCAATTGACAAAGTCTAGTATTCAATGGAAGTGTTAAGGACTCTTTTAATTTAAAGCCTTATGATGAAGTTTCTCCAAGATTTAAAAAAAATCATCTGTTTTATCCAATAAACTAGCTGAATTCTCCAGAGTAATTAGACATCGAGTAACAGACAAACTTTGCCTTAATAACATTAGAAAATAACTTAACAACAAGTCCTCAATGGTACTTTTCACTTTTCCTGAGTGCACACCCATGTAGCTACTTAATACTTAGATGTTTTTTCTTCAAGAATAAATGAGTAATTATAACAGCTTGATAATTTTTTTATATGATGTGAGGAGCTAGGGAGTACATGAGTCCCTCGAGCGCTCGCTGACTGTCCTTTACTTACATATGCAAGTTACGAAAGCTCATCTTAGGTCACATCCATTATTTCATACACAGAGTGTGTAAGATATATAGGCAGACACTTAGGCACGCTCTCTTGGGCAAACGCAAGTCATAAGGCAGCTGATTTTTTTGTGTTTTAGATAGCTTGTTCAAACCTGTACCGTTTGAAAAAAATGAAATTAACTTACGAATTCGTTCTCCCAAATAATTTTGAAAAAGACACCGAGCCTTCTTCGGAATCTGCGCCTTGAGCGACAACATAACAATTGTTCGAACTCAGTGAGACGTTCGTTCGCAAGGCTTGGAGGGAATTTGAGGAATTCATGCTGGGGTCAAGGGTCGAAGTGACAGTTTTGACGACTTCATCTCGCCGGATCTGAATCCGATTGATTTTTTTGTATGGGGCACGATCGAACGATAAACCAATCGAACTCCTTGCAACACCAAATACGAACTTATCAGTTGGATCACGGGAGAATTTTAGGTTTAATTTTTTAAGTGTGAAAGAAAGAAAATTGGATTAGAACAAAAAATCTTTTTGTAGCCCATATAGCTTGCTCAAGTTGTATGTTTTTTTTTTTTTAATATGAGGATGTTGTTAAAAAGTAATCCACATTTGACAGACAAATAAACAGACAGACAAACAAACTTTATTTTATTAATATACAGGGTTCGGAAGCAAAATGTAATTAAAATTGAGAGGTTTTGTGATTTTATGCATATTCCGAATTTCCTGTCCTGTCTGCATAAGTAAACAATAATACACATTTCTCAAATCTTTCATCATGATTGAGTAAGAAGCAAAGGACAGAGGATCTCAGACCTTCTGAATGGCAAAATTGAGGTGGCAGAGATTATGGACATTGTGAAGTGCTTCATATATGAAAATGGATGGAAAATAACTCTCAAGGAAAGAAGGAAATGGGGGACAAAACTTGAAAAGGGATTCTGAGTTTCTGGGTGACCTGAAGAAGAAGATCAAGGAGAACCCCCACAAAATCCATCAATCGCCTCTCTAACGAGTTTGACGTGGACGAGGGGACAATCAGGAGGGATTTGAAGGAGGACTTGGGGTTGTCTTCTTACACAAGGACCCCACGCCACCTGTTGATGGACACTCTGTAGGAAAGGAGACTGCAGTGGGGCAAGAAAGTTCGTGCGTGGATCAAGGCAAATAGATCCACAGTAAACAATTTCTCCAACGAGAAGATTTTCACCGTGGACCAGGTCTACAACCGTCGCAACGACTGTTGGCTTGGGGGATACCAGAGTAAGTCAAGGGATGTTCTGTACACAGCATCAGACCCAAACAATGGTCCTGGGGATCGTGGCGTCCGACAGCAAGAAGATGCCTCCCTCCTTTTTTAAGGCTGGGGAGAAAATCGGCCAGGAGGGCTACTACAATGTGTTAAGGTTCATTATACTGCCATGGATCAATGCCACCTACCCTGAGAACAACTATCTGTGGACCCAAGATGATGCAGCCTCACACACATCGGCCAAATGCCAGAAGTTCTGCGTCGACAACATAGCTGATTTTTGGCACGAGGACATGTGGGCATCATATTCGCTGCATTTGAAACTGTTTAACTTTGCTGTGTGGGACACTTTAGAGAGGAAGACTAACATATATCTCTACCGAACGTGGATTCCCCGAAGGCCGCCATTGTAAAGGAGTGGAACAACTTGTCCGAGAAGTTCATCATCAATTCCTGCAAGACTTTCCGCAACCGTGTGGAGGCTGTGATTGCTGCTGAGGGCGGCCATATTGAGTGAACATGTTCACAAAAGTCGTGTCTCAAAGTTTTGTTAAAAAAAATTACAAAATTATTTATAAAAAAATAAAATTATTGACATTTTTTCAAATCAGTCATTCAGTCCACGTTTTGCTTCCAAACCCTGTATATATAAAATAAAATATAACTTCCATAATGGTGTCACTTTGGTTTAAGATGCAAAATGTGATGTCTGTAAATATGTTCTATAGTGACTGAGCAAAAGTTTGTTATTTAAATTTAAAAAAATAAAGTGATTCTAACTGAATATATTATATTTTGTGTACATACGAGTGTATTAGAATTTGCACTTATGGATCATTAATTTATAATGACACTTAAATTTGGCCACTTAATTGTTAATGCTCTAAAAAGTTGGTGCATATCATCGGAGAATCATTTTTTTCTTTTAAAAAACTCTAATAGGAGAGTGCTAAAAGTAATATAGTCTTTAGACCGGTAATGAATTTAATCTTGGTATGTTGTAAAGTAACCTAAAACACTACCTTCCAGGGGACACCTCAAACCCTCTGGATTACTTCTTAACGTCGTATGATACTTATCATGTTTTGTATACAAGCCTGGGGAGAGAAAAAAATATTGTTCATCATATTTTACGGGTTGAGGCAGACTCAGAGTTTTTATCCATTCATTTCTTGACTCTTTTTTTTTTTTTTCATCCTCAATGTTGCAGTATTTTTTGTCCATAATGAAACAGTTTAAATAATTCGTTTATTCTGCCCACTTACTGTGTGTATGTATTTTCTTATCGTTAATAGTGTCAAATACATGCTCTATTTCCTTTACAACACGAAAATAGATACTGTTGTACATACTCATTTGGAATGAATATCCAAGATTAAATCCATTTTTATTTTTGTAGTATTAGGTTGGGGAAAAAATGATTTCGTGATTCTCTCACCTTTTTTTAACTAAGTATTTTTTGTTAATAACTGGTCAAATTGGATCATACGATTAAGTGTTGTAAAGGGATGAGTATATAATACAAACCCTTTTTGGACGGTATTGCGCTTCACCGGGTCAGTCGTGAATTATCGTGTGTAAAGTATTTACGGCTCAAAGGAAGAAATTCGCCATATCATCCGATTTGAATAAAATTTAGTCATTCAAACAACTTACCACTGGGAAACATAAGAATAAAATTTTAAATCTGTAATTTAATCAAGTTTGATCAAAAATAACATAAAATACCCATGCACTTTGTATTGTATTTGTAAACCAGATATCTGATGGATGCTTATAATTCATACTTTGATATCTCATAATACTTATTATGAGATACTCATAAAACAATTTCTTAAGGGTTAAAAAAAAAAATAGTTGAGCTTGACTATAATACTTGAGCTTAAATATCTCAAGCATTATGTCCTTCGATTTTGATAAAACTTCCATCAGAACAAAGTAAAATTAATATTTTACCTTAGAAAAAAAATATTAAAGTCTTTGGGCTTGGGAGATATGATAAGTTAAATTAAGTTTAATTAGTTCATATACGTACAATTATATATTATAATTTAACATTTAAAGGTTTTTAGAGGCTTCATGCTTATAAAATTTAGAAAATCTTATGAATTTAAACCAATTAAATGACCATTAACTACCAAATTTAAAAACCGTCTGCAGGGAGTGACTAGACCCAATATCCCAATAAGTTAACTTTTTCTTTTAAAAAAAGTTAATTTTTCATTTTTTTCCCAAAAAATTTAATTTTCCGTGGATAGCTATAGATTTAAAAAATAAATCCAAAATTTAATATTTTATTTTTGAAACTTTTTTTAAATAAGAAAATTTTTGTGTGAACAGCTATAAATTTTCGAAATTTTCAAAAAAAAATCATTTTGTGAGAAGAGTAGTTGATTATTAATTTTTTTTCAAAAAAAAAAAAAATTGGAAAAGTGTAAAGATAAACTGTGAATTTAAAAAAAAAATTCTAAAAGTTTTTATTTTTTGTGAATAGATGTGGATTTTTGAAATTATTTTCGAAAAATTAAAATAATTGAAATTTTTTACATAACTTTTTTTTTTTGCCACTTTGAGATACAATGTTTTTCTTATGTTAAAAAAAATGAAACATACATAAATAAAACGTCCTGCCGAGGGAGTTTTATGGCGGTAGAGTTCCCCTTGAAGGATTTTATAGGTCTTGGCCAGTCCAATGATCCTCTCAACATATATTATTTAAAAGAAGCAATTTTACTGTCATTCATGACTGTTGCTCCCGGAAGTTGATTAATCCCTCTCATGGAAGTTGGAGTATTCACTAACATTTTGTTTGGAAAATAAGTACATAATCCATAATACCATAACCCCTCTATCTACCATGATTGCATCTCCTGAAGTATTTTTTTGGAGATCACTACAGGAGCCACCATACGCAGATGATATTTGTAGGAACTCCAGGTTGCTCTTTGATCTGCAACATTACTTCATTTGTTGATTTTGACCTCAGTGACATACAGGATCCATTCTTGTATTTAGGAATATCGAATTAAAGTCTTCCGGCATGTAGAGTTCTATGATGTCATTGGGCAAGAACAGATCAATTTCTTTAAATTGATAGTACATAAAGTTCAACCATGTTCTAAAGACCTTTCCAACTGATGTACGGTGCATTTTAAACATAATGCCATTCTCAATATCATCCTTGTTTTAGTATCAATTGAAGTGACTATAGTTAGATAGTCCAGTTTAGTAGGCGATTGCTGAAATAAATTGAATTGTTTACAGTCAAATTTATACCAGTCTATAGGATAGGTAATGAATATTTTAAAAATGGATGAATATTCCTCTTAAAAAATATGAGTATTGTTATATAAGAAAAAATGAGTTATACCATTTTTCATTTACCAAATCAAAGATGCTGATTTAAAATGCAACTTTAGAATCCTTCTATAGAATATTCTGGATATATAGTATTGTATTCATCTATCTGATGGATTATTAACAAAGTTTTGAATCGAGAACATAGTTCAAAGGAGTTCTTCTTTAGTACAGGTAGTTTGAACATATTGATCCTTTGTGGTCACCGGATCTGATTGGTAAACTTCGTCCTGTGTTGGAGTTAAAATATCCTCGTTGGTATTATCAGTCTGAAAGTCCTCCACTAACACATCCAAGTATTGATTAGATTAGGAGTCATGATCATTCTGTTTTCATCGATATTAATTATGTTACCATTCTATAAAAAGTATGTGTTTATAAATTAAAATTTACTAGAAAGATTTAAAGACCTTTAAGTTCCCCCATTTTGAATGTTGATCAAACAAAAATTTCCCCTCAACTGGATTTTTACTTACTTGTGACCAAGGAAAAAGAGATGGAACTTAATCTCATTTCAAATGCCTATATACTTTTCCTTCCACAGAAGTTAGAGTCTAGTCTGCCTTGGCAATCGGAAATCTTTTGGCTGGAAGTGCTTTTCACGTAATACAGAGTATGGTGATGACCCCCAGAGTGAACCATTAGTATTTTTGTCTAATAACAATCAGCCATTTAAGACATGTACCTTCATTTGAAGGGAATCGAAATTATCCTTCTCTGGAGCACCCAGTCTCAACAGAAGGCGATGTCATATGTATAGCTTATATTTATAATTAATAACTAACTTATAACTTACAAATATGAGTAAAGATAAAATATTATTAATTAATATTAATATAAATTTGATGTTAATACTATAAACTATAAATCTTTATTATACCTTAGAAATTATTAATTAGGATTTATTAATAGCCAAATATTACATCGGTGCCAAATAACAATTTACGTAATCTTAAGTGATACTAGCCCCTTAAGCAATCCATACTTATATTATAGCCCAAGCGACAGTGAGTCACACCCCTTGCGGATAATATATATTTTTTAGTGTACTTGTGCCTATTCTTAAAAAATGTGTCTAATCACACAAAAATCCAATAAAATAAAGGATCACATAATATGGAAGGTTTTTTTAAAATTTTTTACTTTTAAATTGCATTATATTATCGCTAAAACTAAAGAATAAACCTAATATTATAACTTCAAAGGATTTGCTGTCAAAAACAAAAAAAAACTTCGATTTTGATTGATTTTATTAGTTTAACTTTTATTTTTCTTATATAATATTTAATTTAAATAAATGTTGCGTGAAAATGTTTCAAAATTAACTAAAATTAAGTCGACTATTTTACTTATCGTAATAAGTAATTTATATTTTAGATGTAGAAAGATTAACCTCAATTTAAATATGTTTGATATCCACGCTCAAAAACCTGACTTTGATGCATAGTGTAATTTGTGTTTTTCGTCTAATATAAAGTGTGGATTGGGAATACATCCATTTAATTATGATATATTACAGTATATTGACTTTCTTGGATGAAATGTTAGTGATAGACCTTTACCATCACCATTAAATGAAAAAGTTAATGCAATAACGTTATTTCTAAAGAAAAGAAACACAGAACAGAGGCGTACGCAGAGGGTGGCTGGAGAAGATGTAGTCCCCCAAATATCCAAATTTGCAAAATCCTGTTTTAGAAAAGTTAAACTATTCTTTACTTTTAATAAAGGTATCACAGTCTAGTGAAGTTTTAGATTTGTATTTGTTTATGCGTTGGAATTTGTTCAAAAAAAATCTGATTCGTAATAGGATTCATAAAACGTTCGAACATTTCATTATGGTAATGTTTTAGAAAAAGCCCATTTTGTGTCAAAATTAAATTTTTTGGGAATTTTTATGGGTGCTATCACAGGATTGTTTGGGTGAATTTGTACACTTTTACCACTTGTAAAAAAATAATGTGGAAAAATATTTATAATGATTAATGGTAGTCAAATTTCATATCGATCTAATTTTTTAAAATTTGATTGTAAATTAATTTTCTATCATATAAAGATTGTGTAAGTGCACGGAATCATCCGGTTCTCCTAGACTCTGCCCAACTGAATTTAAAGTTAGCACGAGGAGATTTACATTGGGATATCTTAACTTATCCTTCAAAAATAAAACTAATTACACTACAACAAGACTTTTTTTGCCTTCTGTCGCTTTGATATTTTTGAAGAAATCATTGGGAAATAATACAAGACAACAAATTTCAATTTGCATGTGTTCTAATATCTTGATACATATCCATAAAGCTAGGCATTAGAGCGACCATAATTTCAGTTTTTTGGAAAAGTAAATGGCTTAGTTAAAAAAATAATTCCTAATTGTACAAAAAAGCAATTGAGAAAAGTTTGGACAGTTTTGAAAAGTATTTAGAGGTAGTTGAACGGCCCTAAAGTTTTGAAAATTTACATTTTTAAAGAAAGAACTGAGTATTTACTTGATTACTGTCCATATACTTGAAATTAACGCATTTTTTTTCTTTTTTGGTAAAAATAATAAATTGAGCGTTATTAAATATTGCAATTAAATATATTTATAATTATTTCTGAAAAAATTATATTTATTTGTTCAAAAGGATATCAATTGAAGTTGGTTGAAATTTTGGTCATTATTAATTGTTTTGTAAATAACACAATTAGCGTCACACTTAGTACAATAATTCACAGACTAAAGAACAAATTGTCATGAAATTTTGGCAGCTGTCTTTTAAAGGTTCATACTAACTGGAAATGGGATTAATTAAAAAAAAATAATAAAAATAGTGCCATCTATGTGAGAAGCTCAGGACTTTTCAGTCCATCTGTTAATAACTATTATTAGTGAAGTGTCTTAATTAATAGGATATACATTTACCCATGGTTCCTAAAGTTCATATTTTTTTATTTGAATATCCTAGCCTTCTGATCCTCTCTTCAGGTTCTGTTCAAGAGACATCATTTTTTTGTGCCTTACTCGGTGGATCTCATGTCCTTTAATGAAAGGATTGCCCATTGTGTAGATCCCCCCTGAGCAACAAGGTATGTGATAGTGACTGTTGACCTCGTAAATCATTGCCACTATGCTCAAGAATACTTTAATTCCTCCATGTCTTCTACAAAATCATCATATACTTCTATAGGAACTGAGGAGTTCAATAAAAAGACTGAATAATCGACTGAAATACCCAGTGAAGAACAGAAAGAGTTATCATTCTCCATCTACTCCCCTTCATTGAAATTTTTTGAGTCCTTTTCTCCTTAAGTCAAATCAGCTTCGTCTCTTACATTAATAAAACTATTTCATTGATAAGAGTCCTTCAGTTTACTTTATGTATATAATGCATAAATTACTCATTTCAATCATATTGATATCAATTTCATTTATAAGGTGTAGTTTGTGTGTTTTTGTGAAGATGGACAAAATCGAGTATCAACCTGTTGGTGCAGTTTCGGTGCAATAAATCTGAGTTTTTTCGCAGACTAATTTCTGTAAATGAAACATGGATACACCATTAAACGCCAGAAAAAAATACAGTCCAAACAGTGGACTGTAAAGATTTTTGTCTAATGAAGAGGCTAGCACCTTCGTGAACAATTATTTTGCAGAGAAAAACGCAGAGTTCTATTTGGACGGGTAGACGATATGGTAATATTGCTTGGAGAAGTGTGTAGAATTACAATGAGACCATGTTCAAAAATAAATATAAAAATTCACAATATAAGTCATTTGTCTTTGTTAGGTCGAAAACTTTTCAGACCACCCACATATATTAATATTTTTAAGGCCCTCTTTCAAAGAGAATTTTTTAAGTCTCAACTTTACAACAAACTATGATTTTTACCATTCTGATTAAACATGATAAATCTATTATATAGATTTCAAAAATAAAAGGTTTATTTTTCGTCAATTTGATGTACTTACAAATTAATTTTTCCGATTCGAAAAAGATACATAAACTATTAAAATATTCTTTGAATCTAGACAAAAATGTACCTTAAAACCACATTTTATGCATTTATCTTTTATTAAGATCCTTCAAAGATGAGGATGATTAGTTCCAAATAGTGATCAAAATGTTCATAGAATTGGCAATAATACCAATCCCCGTCGTAAAATTTCTTTTGTGAGTGAAACCTACTTCAAATTTTTACCCAGCATAATACATAATCCAAACCACATCCTTTGGAGGATCAATCACGATGTAAAAATGATCCCAAAACTGCAAAATTTCATGATCAATGAAATTTAAAAATTATGATCATAGATGATAAAAACAGTTTTTTATTTATATACAAATTTATTTTTTAATTTCTTCATTCAGGTTATTCATTATGTCTGATCACTAATGTGATCAGCATTAATTATTGTAAAAGTCTCTAAAATATATATAAATAAAAAATCATATTCTTAAAGGTAGAAAATAGCACTAAAGCACGTAGATGTTGTAAAATAATAATTTTTAAAGAATTTATTTGTAGTCCACAAAAAAAAATTATAACGTATTATAAAGGCAATTTTCATTCTCCTCGAGATAAAAGCAATCCATGACACACCATTTTAATCCAAGGACAAGACAAAGTTGCAATTTGTCCACTAATAAATAAAGTTGATCCATTAATAAATATATGCAGAGTTTCCCCAATTTTTTTTTATCCGATTCAAGACTATAAAAAAATATTTATTTTATTTTACAAATTTCTAAATTAATATCAAAATACAAAGGCAGTAATATATTTAGAAGTAATGAAAATCGGGTGCATTTTTTTTGATTGCCCCTTTTTTGGAGTTGGGAAATCGAAGAATTAATTTTCTTTTCTTAACCTCTTGCCGTAAGTATTGAATGGTTGAGGAGTGAACTTAATTTTCAACTATATTCAAGCCGTCATTGAACATTTTTATGTGCTCATAAAAGACGAAGAGTAACCTTGAGGATCTGTTGCACATTTATAATTGTAAGTCCTGGTTGGACTATGAGTAGAATTTTAGAATCAAAAATGTCCTTTTTACATTTTTTGTCCCCTTCCTTCTTCGTCACATCTGATTATAACTGATCTAATGACACATCATCACAGCTAAGCTTCTCTCCTCCAAAACATTCTTCAAATTGTGAGGGTATTAAAATATTTTTGTTAAACTAATATAATTTTGATATAAACCTCTAATTGTGCATGTCTCTTTATTTAATAATATAAATAATGTCCCCTTCCCTTCCGAAAAGACCATGTATGTACATATGTACAAATATTGTTCAATGGCTTACAAATTATTATTATCATATAATCATTATTTTGTACTAAAAGTTGGTTGGGATACAAAATGTCTAATATGGGGCTTTCTGATTTCGAGCAATACTTTGTCAAATAGATTATATATAGTAGCACACATTTTTTTCCTATCTCTAACGTTTGTTTAAACTATTCCGCCTTCGAACATTTTGCCTCAAGGATATTTCTCCTTAATATACAAATAAATAAGATGTACATTTTTATTGCATTTTTTGGTTGAAATTAATGAATTTTTTTAATCAAACTATGTAATGTTTAAATATTAAATGATTGCTTTCTGTCAGAAAAATGAGGGAGTATGCTCTAAATTTTTATGTATACATACTATCAAAATTTCGCCATGTAATAAATTCAAATCAAAGACAACATAGTTAATAAAATGTTTTTGATTAAAAAAACAAAAAAACACGACAACGATTCAAATAGAAGAGCTACTCACACTACATAGATATAACGGATTATTCATATTGGAAAATACTCATGGTTTGAAAAATACGTATAATATTAGGCAAACGTGTAATTTCATAATTATTCGGATAATAAAGAAACATTTAATGCATTTTATAGTAATACATTTTACATTACTTTGATTTAGAAAATTCTAAAGGAGCATCAATTTTAAGCAAAAATAAACACTAACGACTAATAAACCTCATTTATTTATATATCAAGGCGAAATATCCCTGAGGAAAAATGGGTTTAAGGCGAAATGTCCAGAGACAAAATACTTAAAGGAAAAATTACGAGGCACCACCACAGACTACCTTAGTTTATCATTATTTCAAGTGACACATTATATATTTCTTCTTTGATTTGTAGAATTTTCCATGGTTGAATTAAATTAAATGATTTGATTTCATGGAAGATGCAAAGTTTGTTACAGATTGGGATGAGTGAAGCGATTTGAAAAACAACATTTTTGAGGAAAGCAAAAGGAAAAAGGGCTGGCGATATTGCTTTACAGGGAAAGGTACAATATTTGACGAGTCGCATTCCAATAGAATTTGTTAAAAAGCTACTTCCCTTGAATTTTTTTAAATATATCCATGAAAGTTGTGTAAAAATGTAACTAGTCTAAGTCAAACCAGTGCCTAACACAAAAAGTATTGAATCCCTACCTGGTCTATTCTACAGTAATTTATGAAATCTCTTCGGATCCTTTATAAAACAATTACTCATGCATTAAACCTATATAATGTTTGGTGCGTCAAGATCAAAAATCAAGAAAAGAAGAAAATCCCGTTTATAATTCATATTTACGGTACAACCCAATATTTCATTGAAAATATATCAATTTTAACAATATCTTTGTGGAAATGTTTTTATTTTTAATTAATGTACAATTTGCAGTGTATCCAAAGAAGTGATCAGAATAATTTGTTTTTAGAAATAAACGAAATGTTGAAGAATACAATGTATTGCGTCAATATAGAAACAACCTTGAACAAAAATCAAGAAAAGAACAAAATCAAAAATGTATTCTTTTACTTCATTTTGATGCACGACATATTGCGTCAATTACAGGCTTTTCATTGAAATTACTTGGATTACACACAGGAATTTCAGCAATAGTGTTGGATTTTTATTCGATTCAAGAAACTTAGAGTGCGTTAAGATCTAATTGGTTCACTATTCAAACATCTTTAAATTGCCACTGAGGCCATATTTTTGGGAGGATATACTTGAAAATTTGCTTAAATTGTATTTATCAATGTTGAAACCGAGAACATTTGGTGTTTCTGCCTCCAGCATCAATTACAGTGTGGATCCGGGCTCGGAAGGAAGACCAGGTGTTTTGACGAGGTAGCTCCTTAGCATGTTGGTCATTGTCTTTATGATAGAGACAATTAGAGAGTCCTTGATTGATCGATATGTTCCATTTGTTTCAGATTCAACGTAGTCCCAGACAAAATAATCCATTGCATTCAGATCCGAACTGTAGGGTGAATTCTATTCTTCCCAATGAAGTCATAGCAGTCCTCACTCCACCAGTTCATCTACCGGTCTGATACATGACAAGGTGGTGAATCTTGGTGCTAGACCCTTGCTAGATCTCCAGCATTACATTTGAGAGCTCCCATTTTGAAATCTCCATGTTGTTATGGACAACATCACGGTAGAATGCCGTTCCTCCTCTGTAAATTCAATATCCTTTATTGAATTGTAGCAGCTATCGCTATGATGCCCAAAACTTCGACAAAGTTTGTTGATACAACAACGTTTCTGCAGGGGGAAAAAATAGAAGCCATCAGACGGCTGCATCATAACAAAACCACTCGCGCACACAAGCATCCATTCGATCTTAACACCCTATATAGACCTTTAAAATAAAACCTTCTTAACTCCTATAAGAGTACAAATGTAATCCACACTCAATTTTAAGAAACAAATTCTAGCTGTCTTTTGTGTTGACGGGACACGTGTATTTTAATACATAAATATTTGTTTTCTTTTGATGTTCGTTTCATGATTTTGATAATTTTTGTTATTATATTTGTAATTAAATTTAAAATCCATAAAAACTCGGGAAAAAGAGGGAGGGAGTTGCCTGGTATACATGTCTAACGTTGTGTTTTCAAAATGTTACAGCCCACATTGTATATGTACAGTGAAGCTAAAATGCTTGTACATTCATATACAAATTAAAACAAGACTCTAATCATAAAAAAATATTATACCAGTATGAATACTACACAAACGCAAAAACGTGTACATATCATATCTTACATCCATCTTTCCCTGAGGTACAATATAGTTCTTTTTTTTTCTTTTTGTTATATGTCTTACTTTTTGTTTAATACTTGATGTGTGGGTATGACTTGGAAAAAAAATGAAGGAATTACACAAAATTATAAGAATAAATAATGTTTTATAATGATATTAAGAGTTTGTGTACACATAATTTGGTAGCAAATTCAAAATTATTTTTTTTACACTGAATATGTTTGCCCGCACGTCATACTTTATCCTTCCATTTCGAAATTTGAGACAGCTACAGCGTTAAATTGAAATCCAATCTTTATAACCTTTTAATAATATGGATTTTTTTTGCTAAGCGAAGAAAATACAGACTATTTAAGATAAATTGTTCTCGGAGAATAACCCTTATAATGTATTTTTATAAGGGTTAAAACGAATAAGATGTTTTTATAAAATTTGATATAGAGATATAGACAAAACACTTGTATTTACTGTGACCTCCATTTTGGTCAATGACTTTTTGTAAAACTTTTAAACATCTTGGTTGATTCTTAGCCCAACACTAAACCAATAAAGATATATAACCTAGCCATTTTGGGTGTTAAATAAGAAGGTAACGTCTATGGATTTTAGAAAGGAAAAAAGTATCTTCCCATGGATCACTCTTTTGCCCTTCATTAGATCAATGAGTAGATGACAATACTTTAGGCGATAAGTGGGGAGGTAGAATAATTAGAAAGAGCTTGATAGATGCTTGCTTTACTCACATGATGATCTTTTGCCAACTTATTCATTGGAGAACCAGGGAATGTTGTTACCGATCCTCTGAAACCAGCCAAGAATTGTTGAGTGCGTTTCTTATCTTTCCAAGGGCTTATGTTTCTTCTTTGAAAAATTGCCAGATTGTTGAAATCTGCCTATAATACGATAAACAGCTGGATTATGGGAATTTAGGAGCTTTGTAATGCCCTTTGCTTCATGGCCCACGAGGAAGAGAGTAATAACGACATCTCTTTTGCTCTGTTCCATACTTATCAATTATACACAACAACAAAAAAAAAACCGTGTAAACAAATTGTCACTAAACCTATAACGTATGTTAGTTTTTGGTTTTAGTCATTATTGAGATTTTAAATGGTGATTTAAGATGATGACAACTACCTGCATTTTTGGAATAGAAGGAGAGGAAACTCTTTTATTCGGACAATTTGCACTTTTGAGGATCCTGAAAGTGAATGAAAGGTTTCATTATGTTGACGAAGTTGTGAGTCTGTCTCTTATGGAGTACTCAGAGGGACTCGGAGATTTGTTTTTCCTTTCCCATTGGACTTGAGGGATCTTCGTCTATATATTTTGTTTATTTACAAGTGAATGTTCTTGGATCCTTTAAAATATAGCTGAAGGTAGAAAATAATGAGATTATCTAGATTCATGGTCGATACAAGAAAAAGTTGTAATACGTTACATAATGAGATGTGATCTCCTCCGGCCTCATCCCTCAGTCCCCTCTTCAAATACTATATAAGATACAAACTAACAACTTCCTCCACAAAATGAGACCCTTTATCTTCTTTCATGATAGTCAAAGGTGATAATTTATCCAAATATCTCAAAAAGTATGACGTGAGGGGAAATTTATACAGTGTAAATATTTTTTCTTGAGTGTTTAGAATATTCTGTTGCTTCTGAAAATAAGGGCTAATTTTTTTTTCACATTCAGTTTGTTTCTTCTCAGTGTTCGAGCATTTTTTGAAATCATGATCTGAGCCGAGGAGGGAGCTGGACATCACATTGACAATGGTCAAAATAATTGAAAAATCATTCAGAAAAAAATTATACATACAGAATTATTCTATTATACTTATAATTATAATATATAGATATGAATGGTTCGTTGTTGTCACAAAGGTTCCTGACAATTTCAATTCTCTTGCTATGGTAATAAGGATGGATCAGGAAATTGACTAAATTTTATATTACATATAGGTATGTTAAAAAATGCTAATTTACGGAGAGGAAAAATCTTGCAGAAGGCTTGCGCAAAAGTCTAGAAATGTTTTGGTCCCTGTGCTGGATATTTATTACTTAAATTGGGGAAATTAATTTGACGACATATATATTTAATGTAGATAAATTATTTATCTTTCACCCAGTTTAATTTTTTATTCATTCCGTTCCTTTGTTTAATCACACCATTTGCTGGAAAAGAAGTAGCCCTCAAAATTACAAATAAAGTATAATGGATCAAATTAAAATTATAATGGAATATGAATTTTTTATTTATCTAGTGTTTTGGGAAGTTTTAAAAAAATTGGACATGCGACTTTAAACTTTATTATTCCGCAATATGAAAGTACTTTGTCTTGATTTTTAACTTGGCATTTTTTTTCAATAACTATCATTAATTGTCTGGAGAGCGTGGGAAGATTATATATTGAACTTCACAATTCAATTGCAGGTATTTTACAATAACATCTTTTGGACCTTTTTAATAAAATGTTCGATAAATTGAAAATACATCAATAAATTGTTAGAGTCTAAAATTTTTTGTGCCATTTCTTTTTAAAAATTGAAAACTGACGTTTGATGAAAAAAAGAGACAAAAAATGATCAAAATTGAGAAAAATTATTCTGAAAATGACAAATATTTCATCACTTTATTTTATTTACGAATCCAATATTTTATTGGAAGTTCATTTTTTGTACCTGAAAAAAATGAAATCGCAATTTTCTCTGATTTCTTTTTTTCCCATTAACTTTTTAGATTTTGAATTAATTTAGAAAACGTAGTTATTTGTACAATTGTTTTTTTTAAGACGCCAATCCCTTTTTGATTGATAACTCAACCCCTACTTAGTCTCCTTGATCTAAAAAAACGGTTTCTTTCTTTTTGTTATAGCATAAGCTCCCCTTATATGATCTGCAAAAATAGATACCCCTGTCTTAGTCTGACTAAGTTCGAGAGAGGCACACATGCAAAATTTCATCCTCCTATGTTCAACGGTTTAAGCACGCATAAAGTACGCATACACACCCAGAAGACACAAATTCTATTTTATATATATACAAATCAGACTGAACTCATAAATTTAAATAGTCTTTTCCTATATCTGGACGGATATATCTCGTTTTTTTTTTCATTACTTAAAAAAAAGTACTTAATAGCTAAATGTCAGTAATACGTATACGTAGTGAATAAGAATCGGAATAGCCAATTCCAGAAAAAGAACCTAATTTTCAGATTGTGATAAATCGTCCTCTAACAAGTAAGTAAATCTTCAATCTATAGCATTTGTTTACCAACAGAAATTTAACAAATTAAATTTCATAGAGTTAGGGCCAAATTGTTGTAACTTAAATATTTACATATAGGTGAATTAAGCTTGGAAAATTCATTTTCACTTATAAATAAGGTTGTTCTACAAATTTGTATCCTATATGTATATTTGAATTTTTCTGGTTTTAAATATTAACATTAAATGTTGGAGATTTAGCATGGCTTATAGCAAATCAAACGTTGAGTAGGAATTTGTGGTGCATCCAATGAAGTATTTCGAATATTTTGTTTGTATAAAAATGTACGGCATAGAAATCTGGGGCTGAGGTCCAAATTGTCGTAACTCAAAATTAAAAATATTGTAGCAACAAGTAGTCGAGGATATAAAGAGATGTGAATCTCATTATAAATAATGAAATGTCAATAAATGTAGCTTCTAAATAATAAACAAATTATGGTTCCATCATATCTAGTTCGCTATTTGTTAGACTTAAAATATTTTTCCAGTGTATATGAACTACCATGTACGTATACAGGAGTTACTTCATTTTCGATCCTCAATTCTACTCTGAGTCCAAGAAGGACTTACACTTATAATTCCCCAGCGTAACTATTTGTCATTCATGAACACACAAACTCGTTGTTAGTTTTCTGTTGGTCCATATTTAGTATTGAAGACTACATTTCAGTCCTGCATATCATTCATTAGAACTTATAAAGTTCGGTCCTTAATAACGTCACTCAAATTTATTTCTTCTGTTTTCAATCAGTTCTAGAACTATCAGTCCAAAGGAACGACTGTCTTAATTATAATTCCTGAGACTGTACTGGATCGAATAAATAAGAACTAAAAGAAACATTAATCGTAATTACACTCTATAATGAGATGGTGTCGCCTTCAGAATGATATAATAATAATAAAGGCTTTAGAAAATGAAAAAAAAAAAAAAAAAAAAAACATTGTTTAGGCTGCCAATAACAAAAAAACTCGCTGCCTAAACAATGCATAGGATTTACACCAACAACTTATTTGGTAGTATGGAAAAACACTATTTCATTTACTCTTATGAAGCAATGCCTCTACAAGTACGAGCCTCTAATACCAATTAAGTATGTATAGTACCATTCTTGACGCATGATTACCCTAACAACACCGAGACGGAATAACACAAACATCACCCCACTCTCATTATCAGGTGCATCGACTCTACAAACAAAAATTGTCTCATATAAATACATGTAACGAACTGATTCTGACGTCAGTGATAAATAAACAATGATTTATTAATGTTTAATAAATCAAGGCTATACTTTTACGAAAAAAGAGTCACATAACTCATGCATCATAATACATGTATATGTACATATTATGCTTTAAAACCAATTGAAAATACTTTTTTAGTTGTTACATATGTATATTTGAAAAAGAAAAAACTTTTTGTGTAACATAATAGTTTCTATAATTTTGACTATATATGAATATATTTTTTTCATTTCATGTACCTACATAAGTGCACTTAAATTGCATTTTCTTTTAATATCCTGTGATCTTTTGTTATTACTTGATTTATCATCATATCCTGTGTCTTCAATACTTGCAATGATGAATGTAGCTAATAAGTTGAATCATTTATCGACATATGATTTTCATTGTATCTCTAAACTCTTTCTCCAAAAAAGGTAAATAAATCTTGCACAAAGTAAGAAATAGTCAGGATTCTAAATCCGGAGTATTTTTTAGAATAAGAGTTTTGTGTAGTTGCTCGCAGCCTAAATAGCTTTTTATAATTTTCTATGCTCTTATCATTCGTTCTTGAGGAGGTAACATCGATGTATAAGGTTTCAATACGAGTGTGTGTGCTTATGAATAAACCGTGTTAGTCATTTGACCCTCAAAAAGGCTATAAATATGAACTTATTTAACATTGAAATTGTAAGTAACCAGGAATAATAATTACAAACTGCGATATCTCATTTATCATGCATAGAAAATTTGCCAAAAAAATAATTATACAATACGTTCTCATGCAGATATACTGCCGCTATGTAAAAATAAAACAAACAGAAAATTAATGGGGTCACCCCAACAATTTGATGAATGTTTTGGAGGACAGTAGCTTAGCTGTAATGACGTTTTATTATATCAGTTGCAAGCAATTGTGAAAGGAAGGAAATAAACAAAAAACCCACTTCGTATATAGCAAGGTCATATAGGCTGGAATTACTTTTATCTCGATAATCCATTCTACTTCGAGTACTACAATAACTTATACTTATAATTCCCAAGAAAACTCCCATTGTTACTCATCATCTTTCATGAACACACGTACTAGTTATTACCTTATACTTAGATGTTCTATCTTCAAACATTAAATAATATTGACAACAGGTTCGGAAAATAAAAATACTGTTCAAATTTTCAAAAATATTGAAGAAACTTCATGAAATTGCTATAAACTGAAAGAAAAAAAAAGGCTGAACACATTTTTCAAGTAATACTTAATCCCAAAGGAAAACTTAATATTTAAGTCAAATCAAATTAATAGGTATTGAAAATTCCAACGAAAAAATGAAATTTTATAGAATAAATTTTGTTTTGGATAGATAGAGGAACGAGAAAATTAGGGAAAATCATTTTATCCCTGCAAATGTATAACTTAATTTATTGTCTAAACTAAGTAAAGAAGATTTTATAACGATATAATAAAATAATTTTATTTTATATTAGAGTCAGATATAAGCTAAAGCTAGATCAGGGATGGGCAAATGAATATTTGTACTTGTGATCAGTGAACTATTCTTTGATTTGTCCATTTTGAATATTGAAAAAGTATGCTTGCAAATGAACGTTGATACAAATATCACAAGTATTTTTTTGTAAAGTTTTTGAGGTTCTTAAATTTATCCCAGTTACGAGATATCATAAAATTGTATCAGTGATTTGTTTTTACTCATTTTTTTCAAAGATTTATCAGCATGTAAATCAATTAATTGTAGCTGCTGTTTACCATTTGTTATTTTAATATTACATGCAAAAGACGAGTTAAGTAGATTTCAGTAATTTCTATTGATTGGAAATTAATAAATTGTCTAATAAATACCTCATGTCAATAGAAGCCTAGAACTTTAATTTTCTGGCAATTCTTGTGTGATGGCAGTTTGTGTTTTTAAAAAGTAGAAATGAACAAAGTTCTGCTCCTTCAACTGGTTGGCAAAAAGTTTAAGCTACATAACGAAGGCTTTCACTTCTTTTTATATTTCATGAGCAAGACATCGTTGCTCATGAAGTTCTGTGTTTAGTTTATATATCGTCTGCAATATGTCAACAGCACATACTCATTTCTTACTTTCCATCTCCAAGAATCACAATATATATTTGCCATATTGAAAAGCATACCAATTTATTTTTCAATCGTTTTACAACATTTAGAAATGAATTTTAACTTTTTAAGAGGCTATAAATTTGATCAGAAAAATCTCAAATCTACATTGTTTAATCATATTTGTAGACAAGTTACAATGTTTCCTTGATCCGTACAAATTATAATCAATATTAGTGTGATTTTATTCAGTTTTAGTTATTCTTAACATTATTTGCGGCTGTAGCGGACTTTTCGCGGCCTTATTTAGTATATTTTAATAGACTGTAAAAAAAAAAAATCCTTTCACTTGTCAGACCCATTACGACATCCAAATACAGGGAAGTTGCTCACAATTATGCTTAATCGTAATAAGAAAAATAATTTTGTCCAACTGATATTTGATTGTGTGGAGCTCCAAGATGACCGACATCAACAATGCTGGAGTGACAAGTAACAACACAATATTTATACTTATATGTAGTATGCACCAATATATATTTGTAAGTGCATATAACTAGAGTTGTAAATTGTAATTATTTTCGGTATGTAAAAGAATAAAAAATGATTATCAATTTTCTTGTAAGTCTATGTAATATGTGTAAGCACACACACTTGTTGTAATATTTTTTACTTATTTGTCCTATCCTCAAAATAAAAGAATAATGATAACTACATTATAATAAAATAAAAAAAACACTCTTTAGGTTGCAACAACAACAACAATGTTTTATTGGCTAATAAGTTGAACCTCTGTTACTTGAAAACCTTCTTAAGTCTATAACTTTTATAGGCTACAATAAATATTTATTTGTAATTTATCCTTTTATAAAGGATTATTTATTATATGATTTTTTGATCCTGGCTAAACTTATTCAAATAACAACTTATAATATAATTTCTGTATCAATTGCCATTGTTTGTTTAACATAGTTATACTTATTGATTCCAACGCCTCAGCGTTATTTATTACAATAAGTTAATCCTATAGGTACATCAAGGAAAATATCAAATTTATGTTCTAATTTTAGTAATACAATAAAAAAAAATTGGTCAGCTGTAGATTTTTTGACTTTTCATGTCCCTTCACGACGTTACCACACCAATACAAAAGTCTGGTATGTATTTTGTCGTCAATTGCGGATGTTTCTTCATACTTTCCCCTTAATCAGTGTTCTCAATGCTGATTGGTTGTATTTGAACTGACTTTTCCTTCACAATTCCTTATAATTATTTAATAGTAATTCCGTAGTTGAGAAGAATTGTATAGTATTAACTGATTTTTGGATGAAAGGTTGCAATATATAATAAAGGTAAGGAAGTGTGTCATAGTTAGTGTTATGGAAGTTGATTCCTTGAACAATTGGGAAGACAAAATGAACTTGCCAACTACCAATTGATGCTGGGACATTAAGGATTCAATTTTTATCAAGTAGATGATTAACTCTGAGAAAAGTTATATCCATATACTTTTCTTTCTTCACTTTTGACGTTACCAAAATACAAACATTGTTATATTTAGGAAGATTATATTAATATTTATGTCTAAACAAACGCAATACATATCAAATATTTTAACTTGCATAAAAGGTAGGAATTTAAAACCCGGAAAATTTAAGGATAAAATGTCTTACAATTTATTTATCAAAATTAATTAGACAATTCCCAAATCTTTTGCCCTTATATATAAGAGTCAAATAGTGAAATCAATCACTCAAGCCAATCCCCCCAGCTTCAATAACAGCCTCCAAACTGGCCTTGGACCTGGCAAAGGCTTGACATGTAGCTCCTTTCCCATATTGAACTCAGTCTCGAGTATGAATGCCCGCAAGGAGTAATATACGTAAACGTTTATGAGACTCTCTTTCCAAGACCCCACTCATAGTAGACCAATGGGTTCAGATCCTGCGAGATATGATACCACATTTCCTTTATCCAAAAAAAAGGACCCTAAAAATGTTGGGGTTTCCGGAATAAATCCCGTTCCATCAGGTAAGGCTCTCTAGCATAATTATTTATAGAGTTACTGTTGTCCTTGGACGTACTCCCGGCACAGAAAAACACAATGAAGGCTGCACGGCGTTCGTATTCAGAAAACATCTCAAGCATGCTGTAATTTTTCATATACAGTTTTATCAGTAAAATCTAATGCGCATACTTTCATTAACATAGATCTTAAGGTTGCCAACTATATATGTGGTCTAAACTTGTTTCGGATTTAAAATCCAAAACCCTCTATATCTTACTTTATTTAAGGTATTTTAGAAAGAATAGCTTATGATAGGAAAAAACTTTTTATACAAAAATCATGAAATATTACTATTTATGTACAAAATGAAAGCTGAATTATTCTAAATTTAAACAGATTTACTTTGAAAAGTAGAACATTTACAAAATTGAAACGAAGATGATTAAAACTTTAGTTTTTTTTTTCCTTTTTTCAACCGTCAATCAGAATTATTTTATTGTGTATAAGATGCAAATTTGTATAACTTGTAACTTGTATGAGCAAATTGTACAAGTTGGAACCAAAAGAAGGAGATAAATAATTTTAAATGAAGGATTTATAATACAAGGGATGAGGACAGTTCAATAACTGAATATTCCATTTATGATCGATAGGTATATGTTGTCATTTTTTTACTTTTTTAATAAAAATTATTAATAGATAAGTATTCTGTGGCACATTCTAAAGTTCAAAGGGTACATGTGGATTATTCAGAAATAATTAATTACCATGTAGTTTAAATACATGGTAATCAAATGATAGTATCAATTTATGGGTAGTAATTAGAATACGTGATGTTGTAATTAAATAATCTATTTTTAAATGAAGAATTTGCAACTACATAGTATAGTTTGTTTATACAATTTGTAATTTGTACAGACATTGCAACCACATATATTCATAGAAGATCTATAATAGTGAACTATAAAAAGAAAGAATTCAATATTGATATTGCTCCTCTATAATAAGAAAATATTACAATGTTAAAGGCATATGTAGGTAGTTACTACATGTGAGCATGTGCTTAATAAGTGTATGTACTTGAAAAATATGAGCCTATATAGTAATTCAATTACTCATTTTCCGTAGAAAACTTCTTTACCTTTAGAACAGTAGTACAGTATTAATAAAATATGAATAAGTTGGTAAAGGCTTTCGTGACAAGGCAAAAAAACCTAAATAAGATTCATTGGTCTTATTAAATTACATAATTTTGAGGAAAAGTTTTATATTTATTTAGTTCTAGTGATAGTACTGGGAATTGCACGGAGTTATTAGGCATCGACGAATAGATAAAGTTTACTTTAATTATAAAAATTTTCCTTATAGAATATAGAAGATCATGTCTCGCTTTTTGAATTAAATAAAGATGTAGTGTGTTTTTCTTTCTGCTGTTTTAATCCATTTTCATAAGTTGACGCTTGTATGATTTAAAGCAGCTGAATCTACGTATTATGAACTCGAAAAAGGTATAACATAGGATTTGTATATTAGTTTATATCAAACAAGGGCCCTAGTTTATAACTTATGTCACTTTATACTCTCTTATTGAGCATACTCACATGTAGTTACTCAATACTTATATAGGTGTTCTTTCCTCAAGGCTGAAAGAATAATGGCAACACCTAGTATAATAATATTTAAATATGGACTCTAGAATACAGCCTGCAGTTAATCTATACATCTATAATGTAATGGCCGCTATCATAAAAAAGTATTTGAAAATTAGGAGGGATCACTAATGGATCTTAAAGCAGTGGTGGTGGTTTTTAATCTGCCTTGAGGCCCCAAGCTTATATTGCATAAGAATTGGACATATTTAGTACTAGTGGTATTACCTGGCATTGCCGGAAATAATTAGGTATCAACAAAAAGACAAACTTTGCTCAATTAATATAGAAAATAACTCCCTTCCAAATCCTTATCGTTATTCTCCGTTATCATGAGCACACTCACACGTAGCTACTCAATATTTAGTTGTTCCCTTTTCAAGAATGGAAGAATGATTGCTTTAAAAAATTTAATTTTTCAATTTTTTCCCCCAAAAAAATTAATTTTCAAAAAACAAACCCCCCTCCCAAAAAAATATTTATATATATAATCCTGCGGACCCCCCTGATATATGGACTTCAAGGAAGATTCTTATGTCAGATGGAGTAAAACCATAATACTTAATGAGTGCAACTCCATTTTACCGATTAAAAAAAACCAACAACAAAACTAGTACGCCAACAAATGCTTACAATTTACAACCTTACATGTAAAACATCAATTTATGAATATTTCGGTCAAGAAACAGAAAAAATAAATATATTCAAGCAGTTTAAAAAAAGAAGTTGTTTGCTAAAAACGATGTGAATATTCCAATCTGGGATTTTTTTGGTCCATCATATGTATATGCCATTTATTCTAGAGGGGAGTAAGCAATCTCATATTTTCCCCCTCTTTACTTGGTTTCGTGACCCACTAAAGACTTAAGAAATTATTAATGTTATTATTCTTACTCAATGGAAAGGGATAAAAAAAAAAAAGAAGAGATAAGATCTAAGTTGTAATAAAAAAAATATATAGATTTTCATGTAGGGTAGACTGGGGACAGTTAAATTTTACTTCCACCCCTTTTTGACTGGGACTTTTTTAATTTAAAGACAACAAACACATATAAGTTTAAAACTGTTTGAATCTATTCTATTTAAAGGATATAACAGACAGTAGTGTTTCCAGCAATTGCATTTGAAACGACTTGACAAAATTAGGATTTGTCCCCCCAATAACAGTTATAAAATATAACATTTAAATTAATGATGGGACAATTGAAAAGAAGAAAAAAAACATGCCAATTCCGATACGAATTTCAAATATCAAAATTTATGATTTTTTTTCTCAAAAATACACAACTATTCAAACAAAATTTCAAAGATCCATGACTATGCTGAAAAATTATATTATATGGTAAAATTTCCAAAATCCACAGCTGTTCAAATCAAACTAAACATTTTGGAAAATAAATTCAAAAATTAAACTTTTAATATAAAACTTTTTGAGAATGTCTAACTCTTTTGGAAAAAAAATTAAACATTAAATTTTCTTGTAAAAAGAAAAAATTTCATTTCATCACTTAGAAAATTAGTAAATAAGAATCGGAATCTCAAATTAAACATTATTTTTCCTATGCTGTTTCCAGAAAAAACACCCAATTTTCTGATTCTGATTAATCGTCCCATCACTTATTTAAAATAGAAATTTAACTAAAATTTGACAAACACTTAAACTGAGTCATAAAACTTTCAATATTTGGGTGTCGACATCTTCACCAATATTGAAGCTAGGATATTCAAGTTTTGCTATCTTTACTAATATAATCTAGTTACTAGATTAGAAGTTTTTAAACAGTGATACTTGCTATAAATAACAACTTTATAAAAGGCATTAACCAAATAATATATTTTTGCGACCAAAAAATCTTAGATTCACCCCTAAACTGTGCTATCTTATTTGGATTGTAGTAGGTGCATTTATTAAGATAGCCATTGCCCCCCATAGATGGCTTTAGTAATGTGTATCTTGTGTTATATAACCACAATTGGTTTACACGCAAGATGGCGTTTTAAACATAAAATATCGTACTAAAAAACTTTGGTGCGGCTAATAGTCAGTTTAAAATAGTCAAAATTTTTGTTCATGTTTGTAACACTGCATTACACATAAGATTGCTGAAATCACATAGCATGGTTTTGCACTGAATAAATTCATAATACATTGTAGTTAGCCTATGTTGAAATATCGAAAAATATTGACTTTATATATATTAAAAAAAAAAGAAAAAAAGCCGAATGATCAAAATCTCTACCTCTGGTTACTACCATAATGTTCTGCCACGAATTTTTTAATGTTTTGCCATTTAGTTTTTGCGCTCCATCAAAGTATTATTATTTACTTACAAAGTGTAAAGATTGTATAATAAGATTTATATAACTAGAACATCCCACTCATAACTAGTGATGAAAGTCGGGTGTACTTTTTTTAGGTTGGAATGTGTAATCTGAAGATTAAACTTTCTTACTCTGAACTACTTTTCCGACAACATTTAATTATATTCAAAACATGATTAAACATTCTTGTCTACTCATAAAAGACAGACAATAACCTTTTGGATTTTCTGGATAATGATAATTGTAAGTTCTTGTTGGATCCAGAGTATAATTTAAAATCAACAATGTGAATTATTCCTAATTATCCTATTATTTAATAATAGATAGGAATTGTTCACAGTTTGGCAAGAGCTAATTGGAATCTCAACAATTAACATTAAGAACACTGATAAGAAGAAAAGAAAAAGAAACATCGACAGCTGACCACAAAATACAATGCACAGGACTAGGACTCAAATATTAGAAAATTTTAAAAACTGTTTTCACTTCTCCATATTTTTATTTTTTGCCATTTTTATGCCAAACTTTTGAAGTAAAAGTTGGTAATTTTACAATTTTCTAAACTTTTTATTTTATATATTCCCCTCGATTCTGAATGATGGATTCAACACGGGAAGGAACAGAAGCACAACTGGCCTAGATGAACTCTGAGGACAAGTTGTTCCACTCTTCCTTGATCACGGCCTTCAGGGTATCGATATTTGGGTGAGAAGTCTTGTTCGGTTTACCCCCCAAGACGCGCCAAACAGTGAAGTCCAGGGGGCTCACGTCGGGTGAGGACGAAGGCTAGAAGTCTGCCGCCCAGGAGACAGCCATCTTCTCTCTGCATAAATGCTACATCTTCTTGGACGTGTGTGTCGGAACGTCTTGGGTAAACACTTTTAGTTATCCCTGGGGAAACGAGCTCTTCAACCATGTCAAGACATGGTACCTAAGGACCTTGTAGTAGACGTCCCTGTTGATTTTCTCTTTGACCTAGGGAGGTGTCTTGCTGCCGTCGGACGCCACGACGCCGAGAACCATGACCCGAGCTGAATGTTTGTTCCTGAAGGTTCCCTCGACCTGAGCTCTTGATTAAGCAAAGAAGCTATCATTTCTCCTGTTCAGAACAACTCCTTGGTATCAACTTGTGTCTCTTGGAGATTACAAACCCTCTGCCGCTTTGCTTGTTGCTCAGACCTTTTTTATAGCACAAAACAAAACAAACATCAAATTGTAGCTTTTTGTCAGTTTTTTTGAATGATGCCAAGTACATAATTGTCATACTTTTAGAACTGAGGCTAGAAGGCATCGAAGAGGATTCTAATTTTTGAGTTATCACCCTGTATATTTATGTGTTATCGAAATAACGTCACGAGATAGAGCAACTGAGCTTTCCTATAGAGGTAGAAATTATTGTTTTCTTTCTTTTTTATTTAACTCAACAATAAGATAGTAATTAATTACTACATGTTGGGGAGACGGGGACAATTACAACTTTTCTCGAACATGAAAAAAGAAAAATGTCATTAAATTTACATAACTATTGTATAATATAATGCAAATAATTGTGAAAAAATCAATTATTTTCGTAAACTTTTCTTATGATATTGGATAAAAAATGTCTTGAAGACAATTATTTTTTTTAATAATGCAGAATAATTTGGGATTGTTTCTTCTTGTAACTGATATAATTTGAGTTATTATTTTTTTGTAATCCCTCTACCCCAAATTCTTATTTACTTACTGTCTAATCAATAAAAATATATATAAAAAAACCAATGAAGAAAAAGCAAATGAATTTAAAATATTGGAGGTGTTTTCACTTCCTCAAAGGAATGAGGATGAGTCTTCTTAAAAAGTTTCCTTTCTCAATCCATATTTCGTGTACTCTCTCAGGAAAGTATAATTGAGTAAGCTCCATATTTTTTTATTCCTCAATCTATTGAGCAAGAGGTATAAGGTAAAGTTATTTTACTTCCTCTATATCTTTCATTTGCCCATTCTTCTTACTTACAAGTTTCAGCATTTTTTAAACGCAAAACAGATTCTTCTAGCTTCTCCTTTTCTTCCAATCACATGTGGGCCTAAAAGGAACGTTTCCCTTTTTAATTCAAATGCCCACAATGTCAGATGCACTAACAAAAAATATGCAATAAGACATCTATTTTTCCGCAACCACCACCTATGCAGAAACATCAGTAAGATGTTGTAACACTCAGTACTATTAGGACAGTTGCAACGAGAGCTGCAATATTCCACTCATTGGCTGATTTTTTTATTATTTATATATTTGCGATTCACCGCAAATTTGATTATATTCCAGACAATGCCATAAAGAGGGTTATGATCACTTGATGAAAATTGTGTGTATATTGGACATGCTAAAAAAAAGAAACTAAAAATCAACCCCTGACAATTTGAATAATGTTTGAGAAAAAAGTAGCTTAGCTGTCATGACGTTTTATTAGATCAGTTAAAATCAGCTGTGACGAGGTATTTTTATGCTGGGGGAGATTCTGTTGGTGCGTCGCTCAACTGTTCCCCACACAACGAAGTCCATGGGGTTGAGGTCCAGTGAGCTGGGATTCCAAACATTGGGTCCAACACTATAAAAAAATATAACAACCAGGTAACGTTATATTTGCATTGTGGCTTTTTGTGTTGATCCATAATCACCTCCAAACTAGTCCAGTTTCTTCTTTAATCTCTAGACATAGGATGTATTTTGGTATAAGAAGTTTCCAATCTCGACATTTCCTCGTCCTGTGGGGATTGCAGCTAGGATACTCCGTCTGTTTTACTATTGTGCAATAAATACTTTGTTGATTGATGCCATTTTTTTTAACTGACTTAACTTACCGCTAAAACAACAAACAACGTCCTGCCTGTGCATGTGCAGCCGTCGTTCAAAGTTAGTTGTTAAACAACGACTGCACGCTGCAAGTGTTTTGTAGAATTTGCTATTTTTTTATGTTACTTAACTTTTTCTTTAGTGACAAAACGTTACCATTTTAGTTACCAACTTTTAAAATGAGGCATTGTTTTCATTATAATGCATTAATAGTATTACTCATTTAATAATTATTTAAGTGTAGAAGAACAGTACAGATTCATGGATGATCTAATATGCTTTAAATTTATTACATCAATTTGTTATTTTCATTCAAATGTCAAAAGCTACACATTTAATGGAATATCAATTTTTGTATTATCTTCATACAATATTTAATAAATATAAGTAGGCTTGTATACATTTACTTATTTGGTTAATTGAAATATGAACAATTACTAATTCAATCATTAATGATTGATGAATTATTGAAATTAATTCATATTTCGATATATTAAAGAATAAAAATTTAGTCACAAAACCAAACAAACTTGACCTCTCTAGTTTAGGTACAAGTTGCAAAAATGAACCTTCAACGTGATCAACGAATGTCCATTCGTACCATGAGCAATTGAGTTCTAGAACTTTTGTCAACGTAGGTATTGGCTTGCCAAATAGACAGAATTTTTGGATAATTTAGTGGAAATCAATGAAAACTCACATTAAAGTCATTTTAGCTGCTATTGTGGCCTTGCTTGCAGACAACGGCATAGTACTGGAAGTATATAATTACTTGAATAATGATATATAATTCAATCCAAGTCTCTACAGCACAACTTTCAATACCACATTTTCAAAATATACTAAGCTATATTTTCCTCAAAAAAGAGGGAGCTCTATTTTTACATTCATTTCCAGATAATTCTAGTCTTCTATGGCTAATACCTAGTGACGAAAATCCGATGTACTTTTTTGCTTCCCGTTTTTTAAATTGGTAATCTGAAGAGTAAACTTTTTTATCCAGAGCTGTTGTTATTATCATTTAAGTCCTGAGTAGTGAACTTCCTTTTCTAGTACATTCCATTATATTCAAGACCTGATTAAACTTTCATTTTTACATATGAGAGCCAGAGAGTAATCTGAAGATTTGTTGCAGAGATATAATTGTAAGTCTTGTCGGACTCAGACTACAATCAAGGATCGACGTCGGAGTAATTATTGCATATGCCCTATCTACATATGCAATAATATGAGTGTGTTAAAACAGGACAATACTCTCATGCTCATCAGGTCCTTGAATATTTTTGAAAAAATTTATTCCATGTACGATCTGTTGGATGATATAAATACTAATATTATTTTCTGATTTTGGAGTCTTGGACCAAACACTTCTATGTAAAGTTGTCCATTGGCTCGATCTCGCATTGAATGGTTTGAAGATAACAGAAGCAATTGGTAACAGAAGTCATTGTCAATCAATGATATTCTTTCAATACTTTTTAATTTCCTTCTCCTCCTTCTCCTTTGTCACTTCTGATTGTAGCTGATAAGCTACTCTCCTCCAAAACATTCTTCAAGTTGTCAAGGTTACCATGTTAATTTAGGTTTTTTTTTTAATGCACCTAAAATACACACGATTTTCATCACTACTTATGTCCCATTTCAGTGAAATAAAATACTACATACCCGTATATTGTTTTATATTTGATGAATAAAAAGACACATTTTTGAGCATGTTTCTATTTTTGCAAGTTTTCTATTGGATTAGCATAGGTATATATTGTACACATTTCATATATATTCTAATAGTCATACATCTTCACATAAAAATACTAATTAATAATATTTGCAAGGTTTTCTCCACATAAAGAAACAGGATTAAGAATTAAAATTATAAAATGTCGAATAGACGGATAAACTAAGGAAATAATATATATGCTACAAAACAAGATCATTAATCACACACAACGTGTTTTTTCAATTTTTCCTTCTCCAATTAAAAGAAAAGATTTAAAAAAAAAGGTTTTTTAAAGTTAGGAGAATGTACTATAAGTGATTTTCTTTAGTATATTTAGGATGTTCACGGTACATCATTATTCTTTTGAGGCATAAGTAACCAAACGAAAGACTAATATTGTAGTTAGTAAAATAGTTTTTTGAATGTAATTAAATTAAGCTTCCTTAAGATGTTGTTCATGGATTCGCTGAAGGAATTATTGTGCAATTTATCACGTCAATAAAAGGGATTATACGTACAACGGCTAGCTCAATATGTCGTAATCCAACAAGTCTCTTTAATGTTGGCAACCGTAAAAGAGCTAGCTTACACATGATTAAATGGACACTCTCTTATATTATAAGAATTCTACTTCAGCACTCTGGTGGAATAATCACATATAAGTGTTGCATGAGATGAGGATCTTGCAGAGTCTTGAATACAATTAATTCTGAGCTGTGATAAACGTTCTGCATATATATATACATTTTAGGGTATTTTTTTCAAGTTTATTAATCGTCATCAGAAATATAAATATTAGCTGAAATTCTAACACCCTTTTTATTTATGAAAATATGATTATTTAAAAAAAATATAACATAATCGATTGAGCATTTTGCAAGATATTAGTGTTTGAAGTGAAAAAGTAACTGAAATTTAAGTTGAGTCATTCGAATATAAAAAAGTTAAAATTTTCTTTATAATTTGTTGTGAGAACAGTTAAAATGACTAAAAATTATAAGAAGATCACAAGTAAAAAAATGCATTCTTTTAGAGGTATCAACGATGGTTGGAAATTCACGTCCCAGTTTCATATATCGACTAGTCTCATTAGTTTTTTACTATATTGGAAAGACTGTGCACGAACAGATAACGATAAAGTAACTGTAAAGTGTTTATTGCTCAACTGCTCATAGAAGATGGGGTGATTGACGGAAGAAATTTGAGGACCATCTTGATATCAACTGCCGCTAGATACACCATTTTAACTTGGAGGATTTTCCAACCACAAAATGTATTATGGAATTATATCACCAATTTACTTAAATATTTTTTATCTCATTTTGGTTTTAAAGCAATCTTAAACTAATTATTCATCGATATAAGAAGTACAAGAAAGAAAATACGGACTGAGTTGTCTTTTTTTAGTTGTAAACCCTTGTTTTTTTCAAAAAGTAAATTAAGCTTTACAAATATTATTAGTAAATACAGAGATTTGATATTACTGATTATTATTCTCTAATTCCTGTATTTTTGGGTTTTTATCTTATTTGGACTAAAGTTCAAAACTATCTGTATATCATCAATTCAAACTATTTATTTTGCTTATTTAATTATTGTTGTCGTTCTTTACTTCTGTATATCTTTTTATTCCATTTTTTATGTTTTGTTAATCCTGAGTGACCATTCTTATTGTATGAAACAGGATTACTCCCAAGAATGAGTAATTTTGAGCCTTAAAAAGTTGATTAAACAAATAACACGTAATTTAAGAAGGTAGAAAAAGATTAAGCACATTTATTCATTTAATACTAATTGCAGTTAAAAATTTATTAAAAATCAAAGTAAAATCAGTGTTAAAGTGTGTCAGTTGTTTAAATATTTATATTCGGCGCAAGGTATGTATTTAGAGTCAATTAATTTTTTTCCCTGAACGTAGTAATTTTTTTGTAGATAAATCCCTTAAACATCAACATTTTTTGGGAGTAAATGTAAGTTTGTTAATAATATAACAAATGGATCAAACTTTTTATACAAATATAATGTTAGTTCTTATCGACAGGTTTAACTTTTAGAATTGAGTTATAATTTGGACATTTGTTTATGGTTAACTGAGAAATAATATTCCAATAAAAGAAATATTTAAGAAATTGATTTTGTTTTTGTAACACATTTTTAAGAAATCTTAATTTCTGAATTATACATTTTTAAAGTTACAAAAATTGTTATATTTATGAAAAATATCCTCATATTCGGACAATTTAATTCATTAATACAAGGTACACCTTATTTGCATGCTCAATCAATATATTCGCTTTTAGCATCAATAAAAAGACTGGTCTGGAACTTTGCACAGCAGTTCCTTACAAAGCTTGGCTCTAGATTGGATCAAGTAGTGATGATGGTGGCCTATCATTTGGTCCTTTGTTGTGTGTTAGACTTCCAAAAGCTTGCCTTTGAGGTGCTCAAGAATATCAAAGTCTATGGTGGAACAGTGAGTCCTGCAATACGGCCAAGAGTATTGCTTTTAAGCTTATTGAGCAAGATTTTGTTCCAGGTCAAATCCTTTAGTCGATCCAAAGGTTTCAAACCCTAACGATAAGTTCTCTTGTATGCATTAAGGTCTAAGTCTTGATTCACTAAGTGGTTGTCTGGCTTCTGTCAAATTCACGAGCAAGGTCATTGACGGTCACATTACTTTTTCTCCCTTCAACTGCCTCAGGCAATTCTTTTGTCATTGTGGAAGGCTGTTTCTATGGTACAACACACTGCCATGATTGCATCTCGGAGTGAATTCAAATTTGGATAAGATTTGCAACATACATTCTTGTCCAAGACGCCATAACCTGCAAAGTCTAGGAGGTGGAGGTCCATGAACTATATTGTTGTTGCATATTGGTTTTTCTCAGCAGTATGGAAAACGCCATTCCTAAATGGATTGTTTTATTGTTAGTCCAGATAGAGATGCCAATGGTCTCTGTACCCTTCATGGCATTGACACTGGGGCGGAGGAGGTTGCACACGTGTTGCTTTTTTGTTATTTCTCTGAAATTTTGACACTTAGAGACATGGGATAAAAAAAAATTAGTTTATTTTGTTTCAGCTCTTATTTGGTTGCATAATACGACATCTTAAATGAAAATAACTGGGATCCACTCGTAATTAATTGCTACTGCAAGTTTGGGGTTTTTCAACATTTATAGATAGAACTGTAAAATTATGTCTCAAACAGCTAACTATATTTTAAGTGCATTCAATAGTAATATAAATGGTAGTGGTATTGGTAATTATTCAAAATAAGCAAAAAAAAAAAAAAAAAAAAGGAAGAAGTTATTCCTTTGCCAATACCTCAATTTATCAATTAAAAAGCACATGCCACTTAATGTTACCTTTACTTCATTTTGAAATGGGAATTGTTCAAAAAAGCTTTTTCTTGTTTACAAAATGATATGTTTAATAATAAAGATTATAACACAACGAATATTCTGGCAAACATTTTAGCATTACATAAAATATTCCAGTATCCATGATTAAGGTATAAGCTTTTATTTCAGTTATAATAATGCCATTAATAAAATTAAATGCATTTGACAATAGTAATTGCTACAAATTAAATAATGTTTATACTTTAATTTATTAAAATAATAAGAGCCTAAATTTGGTGGTACGTTTATTTTTTCAATAATTTAAGTACATTCACTTAATATAAATGTAATTTTACAAATTCATTTTGAATTTAATATTTCTTTAATTGATAATAATTCATCCATATTTGGTGATTGTTTGGATTTTGACGTCAATAAGTTCTAAAAATATTTTTAAACGATTCACTTTTAAAATATATAAGCAAATTTAAAATTTTGACAACCTTCATATTTAAATGATAGAGGTAAAAATAATGGAATGATCAAATTACTAGCGGGAATATCTGGTATTGTCCTGAGTAATTAGCGTTGACAAACTTTGATTTACTAGTATAAAAGATAACACACAAACAAATTATGTTTTTTTGTTATTATCCGTTTTCCATGATTACACTCACTCGTAGTTACTCGCTACTTGGATGTTTTCTCCTCAAGAATGAAAGTAGAAAAATAACAGATAGTAATCCTTGTTTAAATTAATGAAGCAATATGTATCTGGCATTGTATATGTAGAATCTGCTTACGCTTGATTTTGTTATAAAGATACGATTTCGTACAAAAAAAGGTTTTTTTGACAGTTTTGGAATTGTTTAATTCAGTATTGTTTGAGCGCGCGTCAAAAATGGACACCAATAAAGAAAATACCGCCATATTTACAGAGCTTAAATTTTTTCATCTACCTATATATGTTTGTATGTTAGTTGAAGTTTATAACACATTTTTATTTGTTAAATTCATAATAATACATTTCATATAGATATATTAGATTTATAGAGGCTATATTATAATACTCGCCCGTACTGAAGGACTCTAAACATGAAAAAGAAATAATATTGACCATTGTCAATGTAATTTCCCCTCCCTCCCTCATAGCACGAGCTAGGCCGGGTAACACTTTGCTAGTAGTATAAAGGTATATATAAGATAAGTATAATATTATATAAAAATATTTAAAATCATTCTTGTTTACTCCGTTTTTTACTGTGATTTATATTTGTTTGTCCGTTACAAATCATTATTGATCTCATTTACGGTAAAGCTTTCAAAAAACTCCATTATTTTTTTTTTGTGTGTAGCTATGTCTGTTATGACGAATGATGTATTTGTATATTCCATTCCTTGTTAACATATCCCATTTCTCATAATAAGCGAATTAGCGACATGTTTATCAATTTTAATTTATTATTCAAGCAAAAATTTATAAAAACTGGAAGTACCATTTTTTAATGATTTGTACTATTTCAAATTGTCTTGAAATTTAGACGTTAACGACTTATGTAATTTAAGTTTGGGTAGATAATTTGTGAAGTTATATAAAATGTTTAATAACTTTTTCATCATTATCAGAGGAGAAACACATTAAATGACTCATATTTAGTACCGTGTTAACCGAAACTAATATACATAGGTGTTAGTGATGTAAGCAAAGCGGTTATTCACCAAGCACAAACTAGCCTAAGCTTATATTTTGTAAGCTCAAACAAGTCTAAGCTTTTAACTTGGTAGGAATGTTCACTTCCAACCTAGAAAGACCCAATCCAATAATATTACATATTCACTACTATTTTTTTATCTTTATTCATATCATACATGTAGATTTATAAAAAACATAATTGTATAACATTAACATTGCCAAGACTAAAAGCAAATCAAGCATTCCAAGAAGCGCAAAATTATATAAAGCAATCACACACTAAACAACTCAACTCATATTAATCAATTCATTGATCCCCTTGATAAACATAGATCTTACTGTTGCCAAGATATTGAGGTCTAAACTTGTTTCAGATTTTAAATTCCCTCACTCTATGTTAGTAGGTGTAGTAAAATAAAACAAATATTTTCCTAATAGATGGCTATAGTAATGTGTATCTCGTTCTGTAAAAGTGCAATCAGTCTAGTTTATATGGCGTTAGAAAAATAAGATTTCGTACTATAAAACTTTATTATACAGTTTTGTGATTGTTTGATTTAGTAATATGTGAGTGGTAGTCAGAGATGGAGACCAGAAACAACATGCCGTAGGTTATAGTTTATCTACAAACAAACCAAAAAGCAAGCCAATTGGCTAAAAATGTAAATAATGTTTAAAGTCATGATACTATTTTTGCCAATCAAACGTAATTTAGGTTTCCTGTATTCCTTTTGGTAATTATTGATGGCAAGGATAAGATGAAAGCCAATTATAGAAAATGTCGATTAAATATTGGAAATCGTAGAGTCTGACCTTCATGAAAGAAATATTTTGATTGTCATGGAGATGAATGGAACATAATCAATTAAAAATAATGGATTATTTCTTTTTAATACACCCGTTATAATTCCGAAGCTTCATGAATTAATATTTAATGACCTAAGGATTTTAGAGAAAAATATTCTTAACTATGGGATTTACTTTGCTATTATTGAATAAGTGTGGAAGTCATTACAATGGAGATTGGCATAACATATTATGAATTATTGTAGTGTGTGTAATATGGGCTTTAAATTGAAGTTATTATTTTTAGAACAATACACTAAGGAGTAATTATAAAGTATTAACTTCATACAAGTGTTTATATAATTTATTTATTTAATAAATATATGTCAAGATAATGGTACAATCATTATTATTTCATGTTATTATATCAATATTTTATTTGGATATTGTTGTATGGTATATCCGTTATAAGTGTGTTTAATTAGTAAAGTTTACGAGTCTTATATGTATCATATAATATTTTAGTTGAAGTGTGTTATTTTCTCATTTTCTCTGAAGAAAATAATTTGTTCGGCCTTTTCGATTAAACTTGTGGGGGGAGGGGGCTCAAAAATGTTTTTTGATTTTTTTTTGTTATAATCGAAGGATTCATGAACATGTAATGCTTGATTAGAACATTACGAAAAAAGACTCTGTTCGTATAATACTCCTGTTATTCCATACTCTCTAATAGTTTTTATATTGCAAATTATTTTCAATATTTCTAGATATGCAGGGTGGGGATATTAAAGTCCTTGAGATATCCTAGGAATACGAAGGCCGTTTGGCATTATAGAGTGTCTCTGTACCAGGGGCATGCCCAAGAATGGAAATGATTCCATTGTCAATAATGCTGGATAACTTAAATTGATGTTAACAGATCCAGTGTCTAGCTATAATTTTAAATTGGCTTGGTTTGTACAAATCAGGTAATTTAAACCAGATTTATTCCGAGGAAACCAACATTTTTAAGACTTTTTATGTTTTGCCTCCAAGCTCGCCAAATCTGAACCCTTTGGGATACTTAGAAAAATAATAAAATAAACGTAGACATACATGTTGACTACTTGGAGCCTTCCATTCTCAAGGTAATCGCCAACATTGACTAGGAGTTCCTCATCAAGGTCTGTGCCAGGGTTAGAGCCAGTTAGGAGACTGTGGTTGAAGGTGGTTGATTTGAGTGAATAACTTTACTTTAATGGTATCCTACAGCTAAAAGCAAACAATTTTTGAATTAATGAGTTAATTTGGGTAAAAAATTGTAATATACATTATTCTTAAATTTTTTGTATTGAAAATCCCACCCGTACTGGGTGGTTTATTGAAACCTGAACACTAACTAATTCAATAAATAAAGAGGGTTGAGTGATGGAAATTTATTCATATTTGTATATTGAAGATAAACAATTAATTACAAAAGAAAACAAATCTGAGCTTTCTAGAAAATGACACTTGAAAGTGATCGACGAATTTAAATTCAGTTAGGCGTCTCCAGGACCACCATTTACACCGTCAGCAAGTACGAAACGTTGCAAAGGAAGAAGGACTCGGTCAAAAAGGCCAAATTGGACCCGGAGGGGTTAAAGAAAACAGCCTAGGCCAATCCCCTCAAGCCTATGAGAGATCATGCAAAAGTTCAGTCTGGTTTTACAACAGACTGTCCAGAGAGTTATCAAAAAAGTGGATGCAAAGGGCTTTGTGAGGGTAGAGAGGCCACTTTTAACATCAGCAATGAAAGAAATCCATTTTCTTCGTTGCAAGGCCCTTTTGAATGAGTCTGTTAAGTGTTCTTTTTCTTTTTTTTTGACCCTTTTGGCGCTTCTACAGCCCTGATTTCAACCCCCTTGACTATACCTTATAGGTGCTAGTCCAGAGGAATTGCTGCAATGTCTGTCATCCAAAGAACCAAGACTCACAATGCTAATGTAAGCCAATGCCAAAACAGAAAACGACGTCAGAAGTGGGCGATGGGCATTCCACGGCCGCCTGGGCGCCATCATTGCTGGGTGGCTACATTAAAGATTAAGAGATCTCCAGCAAACATTGTATTAATTTTGTTTAAATTATATATGTCCTTTTAAAATTGTCATAAATAAAATAACAATATAGTCAGGACTCAAAGAGTAAGAAATAGAGACCAATTTGTATAATTTACTTATTTGGCTAACTAACTACTAAATGACTTTTGTTCTTTTTTCTGTTTCTTGTTGAGAAAAATATTGCGTGATACAACAAAGCTAATATCACTTGCATACAAGGTGAGTAAAATACCACAAAGTGAATTTTGTAGTAACTATCCTCCTCTCCTTTTATTCTCTCTCCCTATTTCTTACTCTTTAACAACTATTTTCCTTATTTATGTAAGTTCATCTTCACTACTCCGCATTCACTTATAGACCTTAACATTCCCATCTTTACATATATAAAGTTTAATATTATATATATTATTAATGGTTTAAATACGTATTTAGATATACATTTACATAAATATGCACATAAATATAAATATGAATGCATCTCTCTACAAAAATATAAATTATATTTAGACTGTCCATTATGAGAAAAATTAATTTTACTATAAATTACTCTCTTTGATCGCTTTCTCTTCATTTCATATTTGATACTTACTACTTATAAATATATTTTAAGGATAGTTCTAATTAGAGCTCGACTGATTATGATTTTTGGCTAAATTCCAGAGAGAAAGAAAATTAATTTCTGCTATAGAGAGAAAAACTTTCTACATTTAAATTAGTATTAGTGGAGGGAAAAATTATAATTATTTTTCAATTCATATATATGTATTTAATTATTCATTTTTAAAAGAATTTACACCCAAGATATGGGAGAATACTTATTTTAGAGGAAGGAGTTAACACCTCGACCCCCTATTAAATAATGAATCACGAAGAAAAAAAAATACACACGACAATTGTTTTTTTCTTTTTCTAACGTTTAAACGTAGTTTTTTCATTACAGACATGTCAACTCTACATATTTGTTTTTGATTTACATAAACTCAATACCTTCTTTCTCACAATAAATAATCTGAAATATTATAGTAGATATCAGTCATACATTAAAGCCCGCAATTAATAATCCACAATCCATACAAACCATAGATACGTTATTTTCTTTATAACACCATACGTATCACAAGGTTTGTAAATTGTAAGCAATTACGATGTAAAAAAAGAAACCGGAAAATTAACTTGCTAACCCGGACAATTATAAGAATTTTTAGGAGAATTACACTTCTTGTATATCCTCAATTCTACTTCAAGTCCAGCAGGGCCATACTTTTATAATTCCCCTTAGGTTACTCTCCATCCTTCATTATCAATCACACTTGTGACTACACTTTATACTTAGACGTTCTCTCTTCAAGAATGAAAGAATAATGATAACAGCTTTAGAAAATGAAAAACACTCTTCAAGGTTGTCAACAACAAAACTCATATAATAAAAATTGCTTAGGATTTACAGACCTGCATATCAATAAGGATGGGATTTTGTAGAATATAAGTAAAGTTTACAGATTAGAAAAGGAAAAACGGTGAGTCTGAATACTTTTTTTTTTGTTCATTAATAAACACATCATCGTTGTCTTAACATTTATCTTTCAAGGAAGGATTCCCACTTATCTTTAATGTATTTTTAAAAAAATGCATAGTATTTCTATAGAATAAATATAGAAGGTTAATATCATATAGCTATAATTCATTTTTTTCAGCACAAAATCATGTAATAGGCCGCTCACATTAACAAGGGACAGTAATAAGTCTCGCTCCTGCATTTTCCTCGCACTCGCCGATGATCCCATCCCTTCTTATCATATATTGTGTTTTATAAAAAAATGACCTTCAAGCGTGCGATATATTTTTCTAGTTTGCAATCTGAAGAGGGTTTTTTTCCAATGCTGTTGCTGTTATCAGTATAATTTAACACAGACGACTTCTTGGGGAGTTATATGTGTAAGACACTGTTGGACTCGGAGTAGAACTGAAGGTCGACATCGGACTAAATACTACCTACTAATACTTTATAATATTGCTAAATACAGAGTTGGATTTGGGGTTATTTCCTTCATCTTAAGGCTACTTGAAGCTAAATTAAAAAAAGTGTCATGACAGTTAAGCAGCTTTCCAACAAAACATTCTTCAAATTGTCGGGATTACAATGTTTATTTTCGATTTCTTTTATTTTTACATTCCGAACGGTCATATTAAATCATGTAAAAACAAAAACACTGAAACTTAAGTATGTCGATTCAGGTCAAGATATAAATTTATATAAATTTAGTTCATATTTTAACAATATAATTCATTATGTTGGGATCTTAAAAATTTCAGCCCTTAATCTTGATAAATTTTGATTCTAAAAAATATTCGAATCAATATTGCATCTAAACTAGATGTTTCATAATCAAATGAATACCAAATAGTAGGAATAAGGTCATTGCTCAGCAAGAAATGGTTTTCCTTTTCTAAATAAACTTTCAGGTAGATGTTATTACAAATCAACAGCAAAAGAAATAATAAATTAGAGTAGTTGCTGATATTTTGAGCATATCATAATTAATATATTTTAAAAAAATTGAGTGTGATTAATATTTTTTTTTAATATTATGTATGTTCCTAATCAGCTATCTTTTGAAGAATAGGGGGATAATCTTAACTTCCAGGTAGTTTAAAAAAGTTTGAAACAAACTTAAGATTTTAATTCAAGCTACTTTTTTATTATGTGAAGAAAAAAAATGCTCAAGGAGGTTCGTAAAACTCTTTGGGTATACAAAATATTTAGTTTGAGAAAATTTAATGTTTTACATAACTTTTTTTATTTGGAAAGCTGAGGTTTGTCTTTTAATTTTTGGTACAGCATTTACAAGGAAGCGAACATTACTATAGAGAATAGTTTGTTGGTCCTTAATATTATATATTTGCTTATAAAT
Organism: Lepeophtheirus salmonis; assembly: GCF_016086655.4. Classification (NCBI taxonomy): domain Eukaryota; kingdom Metazoa; phylum Arthropoda; class Copepoda; order Siphonostomatoida; family Caligidae; genus Lepeophtheirus; species Lepeophtheirus salmonis. The sequence continues at coordinate 13,723,221 of NC_052138.2, read as the reverse complement.
TTGAAGTTATAAACTATTAAATAGTTTGAAATCCTGCCCAGCCATTAGCAAAGAAAAAAAACTCAACATAAAGCAACTATATATTATTTGCTACTAATATTAAATTAATCCTACTAAATTAAAAAAAAAAAAGAAGGATATATCACTATATATGTATATCAGTTATTAATTTATATTTTGTATCATATTATCAAACCCCTTTGTTATTCTAGTGTTAATGTAAGAAAAACTGGAATGGTCACTTCATAGAGGTCTGAACCTCCCCCTAAAATCAAATTGAGTATTGTATCTCAATTTGTTTCAAAATTATGGGTGATTATGCATTTTTTACGTTTCAAGTTACCTTGATCTTTGACTTCTAGAAATTTAATGAGCTCTTACTGAGACCATCAGGATTTTTCTGAAATCCTGGTGACTAACAAATAAACAAACAAGTGAAACCCATAACCTACATAAGACTTTGTTTTCGGACTTAACAAACAAATGTGATGTCACATTATACTCTTTTTGTCAACTGATGACTTTTCTCAATCATTCGTTTATCTTGTCGTCTCTATATATTTCATTCTCCATGGGCCTTTTCACGAACTTTTTTCTATGTTTATAACTCTTTAAACTCAGTTCTACCTAACCGGATGTGTCTCATATCGGATTTTATATGAGTAATTGTTAAACCAATGTAAGAATTTAGAGTAAAGATATTTATACATTCCAATTGTACATAAATTCTACAATAAACACACCCTGTTATTGGCAAGTAAAGAAAAGAACAATACGGACTTACATATGTAGGGGTAGGATAAGTTGAAGTAGACCTATTGAGTATTTGCCAAAGTAATTATCATTTTCCTACTAAAAATAATAATTTATATACTTCAAACACATGGTGTTGCTCGTTATTTTCAAATATTAATTCGGAAGATATCTTTAGTATGTACACTAATTTATATATATAGATCCAAGGTTACTCTAGGATTGAAAAAATAATTTGATAGATTTTTTGGTTTGTTTTAAACTTTTTTCAAATTTCAATTACGGCTATTTCGGAAAGTTGTGATATATAAGTTTCATAGTTTGAAAGGAGAGAAAAGTTATTAATTTCGTCAATTAAGATTAAAATACAGCATTAATCATTAATTAGTTATGACAGACATAATTTCAACCCTATAAAAACATTTGTAAATTTTGTTTTAAAACTGCTTTATGGAGAGTAAAAAACGAAGATCACATTCATAAAAATGAATCTTTCCTTTCTGAAAATGTAAAAAAAGGATACGCGCAATACGTGGGCATTCAATGTTCTTAACTTTTTTCTCTTTTTCTGTTCCACAGGACAATGTAAGACAAAAAAAACTTTGTATACACATTTTATAGTTAATAAAAAATTATATAAAATTTTTTGAATGCAAAATAACTAAAATTGTAAAAAGTTTTAGCTTTTTTTCATAACTTGATGGAGATGTATGGCCTAAAATTGACTTTGTAGAACAATGCAATTTTGCATAGGTAATTTTCATACCAAATTACAACTTTTCCGCTCTAGCTACAAAAGAAATTTGAAAAAAGTTTAAGTGAAATTGCTCTACTCTACATATCAAATCAACCTTGTTTGAAAATTATTATTAAAATTTGAGTAATCATAAGTAAAAATTTTGTTATGATAAAGGATATAGTTTTCCTTTAACAGCCAAGGTGTCGAAAACAAGTGAACCCATATTTTTTATGTACTATTATATGGTATTATATATTTTTCAGTACATTCACATCAATGATCGGAGCTGTATAAAGTAGGTCCAAGAAGGTGTGAGCGGTTTTTTCTATTCCCCAAACTGAACAAGTTGTTTTTTTACCTTCCAAGGCTGTTATCGTTATTATTTAATTCTTTGAGAGAGAACATTTAATTATAAAGCAATAGCTAGTGTGAGTGATCATGGAAAACGTAGAATGACAATGAGGATTTGCTCAAGAGTTATCAGTGTAAGCCCTTGTGGAAGTCAAAGTAGAATTAAAGATCGACATCGGAGTAATCCTACCCTAAAATTATGTCCTTACTATATAAGGACTTGGATGTGTGTTTATTCCAGTGCCCTAACAGCTGCTTCCAGATAATATAATAAGTTAAATGACAGCTCAGCTTCTATCCTCCCAAAAATTCTTCATATTGTCAAGATCCCACGTTGATTTTCAGTTTCTTTTATTTTTATATACCGGCAAGACATGTTTTGATGCATGTCTGTTAAGGAGTCACGGATCTAGGATTATGAGACTATTCCAAAATGACTCATCGACTTATAATACCTTATTCTAGGTGCATGATCTTAGTTGCTCCTTGAAGAAATGTAAGAAAATCCATCCATAGAAAGAAAGAAATGTTTCAAAAGTAAAGACTTATGATAAAGTTCGAACCTATATTATAACTTGTAAAATACAACATTAAAAGGCGGTTGATATATTATACGTCAAGAATATTTGTGGAAAATCATCTATAACCCTGTTTTGACTATTTATAGAAATTCTTATGCTCGTGGTAGAGCAGTGGTTCTCAAGCTATTTCGACTATCCAATTTATTTATCTCAATAAATATATTTTTTACTCAGAATTGTATTCACCTTTTTTAATAAAAGTCAATTAATTTATTGGGACTTACAATAGAATTGAGGATCGATATAGGAGAAATTCCAGAAATATGTCTATTTACGGTTTTGAGTTAATTGATCATAACTGCCTATAGCTAAATTAATAAAAGTTCATTGCAGCTAAGCCTCTCTCCTACAAAACATTTTTCAAATCGTCAGGATTTCCACGTTCATTTTTTGTTTCTGTTATTTTACTGTACAGCAGCAGCTTGTCGGTATGTTAAAAGTAAGAAACCGAAAAATAACATAATAAGCCTGAACATCGGAAGAATTTTTCATTAGATTAGTTACGAGCAACTATGATATGAAGGAAATGAACACAAATCCAAGAACAAATCTATCGATGACATTGGCAGAAAATTACCCAAATTCTTCGATTCTACTCTGAGTTTTAAAAAAAATCAAACCTATATCATGAATTATGTAAATATCAAATACACTTTCAGATCGTTATTTTCTATTTCATTTATCATTTCGAACCTTAATAAATATTTTAATAGAACATATTAAGGATATTATACAATGCACATTATTTTTCCTTCTTCTATTTGATTTTTATTTCATCATTTATCTGGAAAACTCTTTAACGAGATCATTAAAAAATATTACTTTCTTCGTACACATAAATTTGCAATTCCAGAAGAACAGAATGGACATTTGAATTAAAAATCTTATTTTATGTACTTATCATAATTTATGAAAAATTCATAAATTATGAGTATTGATTTAAAGCATATTATGTATGAGTTAATTAAAAGTCGGATCTTGTATCAAAATGATCAATTCATGTAAATAAAAGTATTACTAATGATCTTTTTATAAGCAAAAATGAATTAAGATCCTAGTAACACACAAACACATTTTATAATGTACTATAAATATTTATTACTTGTTATTGAATAGTCAAGTATATTTTTAATTTGTAACTTTGCAATTCTAACTGAAAAGTATTATTTGAAACCATAAGGATTTCTTCCCCCCTTATTATATTAAATATGAAAAAAAGGAAAATAACTTCATGAATCGAATCACATTCATGAGAGTTATAGGGTTCGAATGAAAACACACAAATTAAAAGTTTACTTGCACAACGGGGGACATATTTAGTGTTTAATAACTTTGTTGTTGAGTCGTTATTATTTGTTGTATACATCACTTTCTTGATTCAACTCCCGAACAAAAGGGCCAAGAAAAAAAGAACAAAATATGGGGCTCACTTCCGTCACTCACGTAGTGGAGATAGGGATGACCCCGTAAAAAAAATTGAATTTCATGGGAGTCGATTAATATACCTCTCTAAAGATATCAGCCTGATGACGAGAAAAGACTTCAGAAATACCGCCTCCATTCAGAGGAAAGTGATCCAATGCCTTTTAACAACTGTCAATGTTTAATAATTAAATACTTATTTATTTATTTCATTTTCTTAACTTTTACAAGAAATAATTATTTAAAAGTTTTTTGTAATGCTGAAGTACATTATAATAGAATTGATATTTAAGAGCACCTAATTTCAAGGAGATTAGATTTTTATATATACATATATGATTTAGTATATACCACTGGGCTATGGCATTTGTAGATATGCTAATATACGGGGTGGTTCAGATAAATTGGAAAAATATTTAAAGGCTTATAACGAACGAACAAGATGGGATAGAACAATAAATTTATTTTTATTTAAAAGCTTTATTTAATGACATTAAAATATTTAAAATTTGATCTGCCTCTCTTGGTTACCTTAACTTTATGGCATCGGAAGGTTTGACAGGCCTTGGCGACCTTGTGCAGATCCAGCTCTTCCATTGTAGTAGTTCTGGTTTGGCACTTTTAATTTATATTCTCGGGATAGATGGAGTAACACAAGGAAGAAATTACCCCTTCAAACAAGACAGTGCACCGGCCCACTAGACCAAAAAAGTGTAAGATGTCTTGGTCACAAAATTTCCTCACTTTTGGAGCCTGGATGTTTTACATGGAAGCAGCCCAGACCTGCACTTATGCATTTTTATCTTAAGGGGATGAGTGAGCATGCGGCCTGTGTCATCATTCATCATTTAACCGCCTCTAAGGAACTTGGTTGGATTTGCACGAGGTCGCCCAGCCCTGCCAAAGCTTCTGGCACCGTGTCAACAAGGTTAAATGTAGCTTTCTAATAATAAAAAAATATGGTTTTACCCAATCTAGTTCGTACATTATAACGCTTTAAAGATTTTCTCAATTCATCAGGATTACCCCATATTAGCATTGTATATGTAGCTCCAACCGAATACTACTATTTACTACTAATAAAAAAACTCTTTAATTTGATTACAAAGCAAGTTTGTTGTATTGTGTGTGAGTCAATTTCAATTTACAGGATTTAACTTATTTCTCATGCTCAGAAAAAAAAAGTATTGAGTCTGTTCTAGGATCGAGTGTATTATAGTGTATTTTGAGTCAAAAGTCTATAAAATACGGACTCAATTGGAAGTAAAGTTGCAAATCTTGAGTCAAGTCCACATCTTTGTCCACTATAATGAATTGTTTATTGTACAATATCACTCAATCCCTAACTAACCCATGAGCATGAGAGATTCAAGGTGAAGTCACATGCTTAAATAAATGCCTCTTTCCATATTAGCAATATATATGTAGCTCCAACTACTATTAATAAAAAAATATTCTTTAAGTTTATCACAAAGCAAGTTTGTTGTAGCGTGTGTGAGTCAATTTCAATTTACAGGATTTAACTTATTTCTCATATTCAGAAGTCACATGCTTAAATAAATGCCTCTTTCAAAACAACAACAGTTATTAAATGAGAACCACATTTTATAGGGTAAACAAACTTGCATTAAATCCGTTTTTATGTCCGTGGGTTTTACAGACATTTCCTCCAATTTTCTTCATCAAGACAATCTCAATAAATATAGATAAAATTACTTCATCATTTCATAACTATTCTATTCTCAAAACAGCTCTTAATTGGTTAAAAAAAAATGAGTGTGTGTTTCATGCATAGAGAAATCTTTGTTCTAGTATGCAGACTAAATTAATCTGCAATTAGGTTAAGCCAACCTTGGGTATGCTATGAGCTATTACATTAAAACTTATAACTTGAATATAATCCATTTACACGCCTTAAATCGAGCTTATAATTAATTATATATATATTTTTGAAATTAATAAAAATCGACTAGACTATTGCAAAGATTATCTAAGCTTTCCATCTATCAGGTAAACGATCCTCATTTTTTGCAGCTATACAAGGTAAAATCGGCAAGCTTAGGAACATGGCATCCTTGGACATGAAAGAAAAATTCTAGTGTGTGTATTTGTTTAGTAAATGACATGTAGTTTTGTTTAACATTTAATAAAATTTAGTCCCGTTTACTGCATAAAATACATAAACTAGAATTTTTCTTTCATGTCCTGGAATAGAACATGTCTTTGTTTCTTTAGAGGAAAGATGGCGAGCTCTTGTCAAAAGTGGGAGTGACGTCATGATGAAAAGGTTTGTTAAAAAATAAGAGATCTGAAGGATTTTGATTTTTGGAAGTTCATAGCAGAGACGATAAAAAAAGAATAGTAACTAAAGTCCCGAAGTAAAATTGCAGTGTTGTGTGACCCAAGAAATATTCACCCTAGTATTAAATATGGAAATTTATTGGATAATGTTTTTTTATATGTAATCAGCTTAATTAAAATCCATTTAGATAAATTATAAATATTAAATTAACTTGGGCTAATGTCAAAAGGCATAAATTAAATGCTCCAACATAATATTGTAATTCAAAAAGAACAAATTTAGAAAATGATATATGTATATATTTTTTGTCTGCCGTTCACTTCCCTTTTTTTTAGTGTTCTTAAACTTGCTCTACTAATTTTAAAATATTTCTTTTTAAGTTGTGGAAAATTCCCTATTATAAAATGAAAAATATTTTGTATTATAGTGAACAATAATAACGTTATAGAGATAATAATTGATAAAGTTATATGTTTCGAAGTATTCTCCAAACAAGACAGTTTTAAAATTACTGCTTATTTATCTTTTTTAAAGTGCAAAAATAGTTAGCTTAAAATACTTTAATAATTAAAATTTCTTCATATTTGAATTCTTCATATCAAGGAAAATACATATGCATTTCTTTAATATGAATATATATTAACTATACATAGACAGCCAGCACTATAAAAATATAGAAAAAATGCCTTTTCTCTCAATTTCAAAGTGAAATTTTTGTAGTTTAGGGTTATTCTATCTTTTTGAAAATTTTATCTTTGAAATATAGATGGAAAAACACAGTGAAAAAACATAACCAGTTTTTGATTTTCAAAAAAATGAATAGTACAATCTGGCCTACTTTATATAGTGCTTTCTGATGTATTGTATATCATGAGCATATTTTGATCTAAGAAATTAAAATGTAGTCGTATTAATGCACTATTGCAGGTGTTCGCATATAAAATTGATCAAGTATGCAGGGTTCACTGTGTATCGTAATCCCTGATGTATATTATATACCGGATGTAAAAAAGTAATGAGACCTTCTAAAAGTAGGATTTTGAATAGGTTTTGTTGATTAAATCTTAAAGTTCCGATTATTTTTGAATAGTTTAGATTTATAACCCTTTGATTGATGTACATGTTGTAAACAAAAATTATGTATATGTCAGAATGGAGGCAAGAAGAACCTTCATAAGTAATTTAATCTTAGCCGGGAGGACCACTTTGGACATCATGCACGCTTTAAACGTCACCAAGGCCGCAGTCTGTTGTGTCAGAAATCGTTTGACTGATAGGGACAACCTTACGGACAAACACAAGAGTGGAACACCCACCAAAGTGAAGCCTGAAGATATTATGGTTGCCTTACAATGAAGATGTCATATTACGCCAAGAAGAAGAAGTGCATTGGTCTCCTTTGCGCAAGGCCATCCGAAAGGCTCGAGGAAGGTCGGTAAGAAAAATTGAGAGTTCAATCCTGTCCCAACGTCAAAAAGTACTCCCTCTTCAGCGATGTGAGCAACTCTTGAATGATCTAAATCACTATAGCAACTGCGTAATTTTTCTCTCTGATGAAAAGACCTTTACTGTTGTCCCCGTCTATAACAAGTAATATGATCAGGTGGTATTCTTTGGCAAGGCTGACAACAGCATCAGTACAGTCACCAAGAAAAAACATCCGGCCTTGGTGATGATGTTATGGGTTGTGCCATCAACTGGAGAAAAAATCCCTCCAGTTTGATTTCTTGTTGGATATTGGTTACCTCCGGCTGACTGCTTATTAATGTTGAAGGGAAATGTGGTCCCATAGATTACCATCACCATGAAGAAGTACAACAAGGCCACGAACGTATTTCATCAGGACGGGCTCCGGTACATAATACTAATATTGTACAAGAGTGGATGGGTAGCAACATGAGCTTCTGGTCGAATAATTTTACCCCTCTGAGCCCTGATCTGAATCCACTTGATTAATAGATTTGGTAGAAAATTGAGAAGAATGCATGCAAAGTCCGCCACCCGAATATTGATGCCTTGAAGGCCTCCGTTAACTAGCAGTGGAGCATCATGAAAAAACTTTGCCAATGTGTGGAAGGGATTCCGAAGGCAGTTGGAGGCTATAATTGAGACTGATGTTGGCCAGATTGATAATTAATGTGCATTGCTATAGTAAAAAAATTTATAAAATAAATTTCTCTATATACAACATATTCTGCATCAATTATGAGTATTTTAATAACCACTTAGAGGCAGGTTACAGTACTTTTTATAAACTCGGTACATACTTTTGATCTAAGAAATAATAATTTAGTTTTATTTATGAATTAATTGCAGGCGTGTGATGTATACATTTCTATTTGTTATTGGTCTCTTATCTATATCAAAATTTATATGAATTTTCAGTATATGTTAATATTTGAATAAAATATAAAGACTGGTAAGTAAAAATGAATTAACTCACATAGACATCTTGTATATAGTATACAGACAACACTGGTTTGTTTGTTGATGTTAGTGAGCTCTCTAGAGACTAAAGTGTTCATAAGTTATTTCATCACATTAAAATTCTCTAATTATTTTTCTGATCGTTCATTGGATAAATTCGTATTAGCTTTTGGTTTGAACAATTCCCGAAAATGATTGAATTTGAATAGTAATTCCTAACCACCAATTGATTTTTAACCTTGAACGTTTATTGGTTGAATTCGAATGAGCTCTTGCTATGAACAATTCCTAACAATTATTGAATAAACATTTCTAACTACAAACTGATTTTGAGCCTCGAACGTTGATTGGTTAAATTCGAATTAGCTTTTAGCAATTCCCAAGAAAGATTGAATAACAATTTCCAATTACCACCTGATTTTTGCCCTAGTTTCAGTCACTTTTTTATAGAAAAGTTGCGTGATAGAATAAAGGTAAAGAAGGTTCAGAGGTACTCTGAAGATTTTATAGCTAAAACGCTTAACTTAATAAATAATTTAAAAGAAATACTTATATATAATTCAATTTTTCCGCTTATTGCCTATTATTTTGTAACTACTCACAATTATTTATAATTGACTTTGGATTTATTGGCTCAAAAATCCTAGTGAAATTGATTCAATATACTTTAATAGAATCTATAAACATAAATCTATATAATATTAATAATAAATTTGATCGTTTGATATTTTCACATAAAATAAAGATATCATTAAATTACTTTATCCCAATTTATTTATAAAAAGAATCACTCTCTGTAAACGATCTTGGATATTATTATTACAAATAATTACTTTACTTGATATATATATAATTTACCCTTATAAACCTTTATTAATATTGAATCAGTTATACATTTGTAGAATCGAAATTCATTTTAAATGCCTTTTTTTTATGATCTATTTTTTTCAAACTAATGTTTAATTTAAAATACATTATATAAAAAATTAGATTTATGTTAGATTAAATTGAAAATGCTATTATGAACTAAACAAAATTACATAAAATGGTATTTACATGGTTCATTTATGAATAATAGATGTTTTAAAATGGGGCTTTATAGTTGGGATTAATAAAAGTTATGGCTTTAACCATTACCTTAGCATAAATTTTGGAATATTTATATTATTTAATAACTAATTCATTTGTAAGGACCTCATGGATACTATAGATATATTACTGTACACTACTCGCTTGTTGGCACAAAAAATATTCCATGTCTTCTTTTTTCTGTTGTTCTTATTCTGAGTAAAGCAGCTGCCTCTAAGTATTTATGATTTTAAATGGGTATTTATATATCTATTACACTTAAGGTATATAAAGTAACCTCGAAAATTTGAAGAATGGTTGAGAGGAGTCAAGTATAGCTGTCATGATATTTCATAAGATTAGGTATTATAAACTATAAAAAGGAATTTACTGGTTTGTCTATTGAAATGTTAACATATACTAGTTAAATAAGGTTCAGCATTTGAAACTACATAATTCATATTTTGATATATAAAAGCATAAACGAGTAGTTAAAAAACAAAGTAAATCTGAGCTGTTTAGCTTACGTACAAGTCGAGAACATGACACCCATGCAAGAGATTGAAGGGTTTCACACAAGACTTGAGAAATATAAAAAAAGTGTGTGGAAAGAGCTTTGTTAGGGTGGAGAGTCCACTTTTGACATCAGCAATGAAATAATCCCATCTCCTCTGTTACATGACTCTTTTCAAGAAGTTTTGAGTTATTTTGAAATCTTTTTTGATACTTTGGTCCCCCTAGATCCCTAATGCCAACCCTCTCGACTACATGTTTAGAGTATATGTGGAGGGTAAGTCCTGCAGTGCCTGTCATCCAAAAACTAAGGCCCTCAAAGCCACTGTCTGCCAGCACTGGGACACCATGAAGAAGGCCTACATTAATAATAAATATGAAAATGGCATAAAATTGAATCACGGAAATTTTTTCACTTATAGTTGAAAAAACAACAATTTTAAGTGTAATTCATTGTTAAACTCAGTGTAGAATGAGTACTTTAGTCTCTATACTAAAATACTTCCTGCCTCATCACGTCATTTAAAAAAAAAATCTCAAGCTGCTATTATTATTCACTAATTCTTGAGGAGATAACATTTAAGTAGTGAGTGAGTAACTACGTGTTAGAGTGCTGATAAAAAACAGAGTGCAAGACAGAGGGTTTATTGAGGAGTAATATTCTATATTATTAAAGCAATTTTGTCTGTCTATCGACACCAAATAACTATGGGCATTACCGGGGAATAACACTGATATTTTATAAATTTTTAACGAAAGTAAGTGAGAAGTATTTAACGGTCTGACAAAGAATGAACATATATTCAAAGTTGAACCAAATAACTATTTCTTTCTTTATCTAATATTAAAACCCACTTTGTCCTGACAAAAATTGCAGATATTACACATTCAGAACCTTATAGTAGTTTCAAAAAAGGACGAACAAATTAGTTAAAACACCTGGTTAATATATTATTACAAAAATGGACCCATGTGAGTCCGTTATTTATTTTTAAATATTACAATTTGTAGGAATGGGAATTAGAGAGTAGTTACGTAATAGCTAAAAGAAACTCCAATTTTTATTTACATTTGGAAAAAGGCAGGTGTCTTACATTACAATTAGACAAAAAAAAATTTTTTGCGTGAAAGCTCGAAATGTTCTAAACTATAGTTGCTTAATTCACCTAATTCCCTTGGATACAACTGATGTAAAATTTTACTAAGACCTTTTTAATCTCTAACGCAGTCTTTTAGATATTTAAAAGGTTCTAGGCTAATTATAGTATTAAAAATCCATAGTAAGAGTACATATTTTATATAGAAATTATCAACGAATGAAAACGAGACCCCTAATTGGTGGAATGTCTTGTTAACTGAACAAATTTACCCATTGTCCAGAAAAGGAGGATCAAACCTTGGATTTACTGTGTTTAGGGTTAATTTCCTATAAAAATCAAGAGCTATCACTAGGTAAGGATTTTACCCAATTGAGAACCTCTAATCTAAATGAAAAGATTAAATATAAAATAACTTTGGACAATATCAAATATAAATGAATTCCTTTCCTTTCTTTCCTCGTAATATATTTCCATTTTTTAAGAGGTATATTTAGTGACGTTGTACGGTTTATGTTCCAGAAAATGTCGGTAATTTTTGTATGTATTACACTGTACGAGGGGGTTTGTAGATAGATGACTAGCGATGGGTAAGTGACGGATTTATGTGAGACCCGATCTTCTGGGGTAGATGGATTAGAAATGATGTCATGTTAAGTCGTTATTATTGAAGGTAGAAGTAAATCCCTTCATTTCTCTTCCCTATTAAATGTCAGGGAAAGAATTTTGCAGGGAATGCAATTACTAGGAATGAAAAGACAGGAAATTTATCTGTCACGATATTATACATACATATTAGCTCTTCGATAAGGGTAAGAAAATATTGCATTTCTTGTTGTTGCTAAGTAATCTACACTTGACTTGAATTTATTATTAATTACGTGACACACGATTTGAAAGCGTGACAATGGAATGCATGATATGCCCTAATAAACCAATAACGATGTTTTATTTCTAGCTCGAATATATTAAATGTTTTTTTTTTACATGATGAGAACACACGTTTAGTGTTCAAAACGTTGGTCTCATTGCAGTTTGTTCCAATTAATCATGTTCCAGCCAGATTATTTACCTAATGATTTAAATGAGTGATATACTATTTTATAGATAGACTTTCTTTGAATGATCCTACCACTATCCGTATAAAAGCAAATATCCAATACTTGCTTCCCAAATATAGAGTATTCATGATAAAGTCTAAGAAAATATTCCATAGACTGTTGAAAAAGAGCGTAAATCATATTAAAGCACACATGGAACTAGCCAAACTGTTGTTTTATAAATTTGTAGACCACCTTACAATGGAAAAGCTTTATATATGTATAAGAATAAAGTCTGGACAAAACGATATTATTAATCCTTCTAAGTAGGAAATATCTAACATAGCTTCTGAGCTGAAGATAGGACGGATCCACATTTCCTAGGATCCGGATCGGTTTGGATCTTTAAATGTAAATATTCTACTAAATTTCGGGAAGCCAAACATTCAGATCCAGATCTGAAACCAAAATTAGACAGATACTTATCTCGAATTTTACCGAAGCTAAATATAATAAGAACCGGATTATGGTCACATTTTTACGGACTACTAAAGCTAAACAATAAATAACCCAGTGTTATTACTCTTAGAATTAAGTTTACAATAAAATGGAAAATGTCGTTACATCTATTGTATCTCGTAACCTCTCCTTCGAAAAGAAACAATAAAAAGGCTAAAACTAATTGGTAGGTAGTAAACTCTACAAACTATGGAATTATTATTAGTTGGTAACTGTTCATGGCATAGTAAGAATTATTTTCTATCCAAAAGCTAGAACAATTATAAGAGTAAAAGAAGAAGAAACATCCACAGCTGAAAGCAAAATAGAGTATGCAATTTTGTGTTTGTGAACTAATTAACGCCTTGTGGAATATCCAGGTACCATCAAATTAGAGTTTAAGGAATAAAACATTCTCACTATCTCAATTTGTTCAGTATTCAATTGTAGTTTTATAAAAAGAGTAATTCAGTTGTTCATTTGTAATTCTAATTTATATTTAATTATGTTTTTTACAAGTTCAATAAAACTTCAAGAGTAGATTCTATAAAAGTTGAAAGTGCAAACATATTTTGTATTAAGAACGTGGCGCAAATATTCCCGTGAAAGACCTTGACAAGCTTATTTATTTAAATGCCAACAAATAATTCAGTTTGGATGATATAAAATGTTACTTGACAAAAGTTTTCTATAATTGCTTTTTCCTTCTCCCCTTTTCTCCAATACAAATAAATGCATAATTCTATTAATAACCAATTCCTTTAATATTACTAACAACATAATAAAGCTTTAGTATAATATGTATATTAAAATATTATCATATCTACAAACCTAACTTAAAATATATGTAGTTGCATTGATCTCATTAAATATTAAATATGTCATTTCTGTTTGAATTAAAGTTATATCAAACGTTTAAGACAGAACTTCATGGCTTTATGGGTTAATAAGATGTTAATAGGCGGTTCATTGTACTTCATTTATTCAAAAATAATATAAGTTCATTCTAATTCCTTTCCTACCCATCATTCAATTTGAATTTAGTTATATAATACATAAGAGTTAAACTAACTATGTAAATAGTTGATATAATAAATATACTGGTGATTTTATTCTTATGATAACTTGGTTTCAACTTTTCAACATGACCAGTTGACAAGTTATTCAAGGAATAACTCAATAATAAAGACACATAAGAAGTGAAAAAAATATCATTATTTAAATTGTTAACAAATAGTTGCATATGCATCGAAATATAGATCTTCCTCATTAATACTAAGTTGATTATATATACCTATCCAGTGTCTGTATATTTATAAAAAAAAAGATTAATCAAACATTATTTTGAACAACTTTAAAGAAATAGGTACAAAAAGATTTTGCTGCCCTCATTCCCCGATCTCAATCCTCTCAACTATGATTTTTATATGTCCACCATCCCAATATTGACGTTTTGAAAAGTTAAAAGCAAATTAGAAATCAGCTAATCAACGATCAAGGCACAAAATCAGTAGATAGTTAGGAATTGTTATTCCAGGGCTCCATTGATCATAATATGGGGGTTGTTATTCATCAGCAAGAAATTGGTTAGGTATGTTCATGGGGGAAAAACGTAAAGTAAAATAAAAGTTTTTCTGATAAGATAGAAAAACGGTTGATATTATCGTTTTTTATTTATTCTTTAATAGGTTGCCGTGGTTTCAGCACCTCCTTGTGTTAGAAAAAGTTTCGCTTACTTTTGATACATTAAAGAAAAAAAAACATAAGAAAATAAAAATATATTTGTTTGGATGTAAATTTATAATATTTTACATTTACTAATTCAAATTTAATTGTAAAAGGCATTAGTTCTTTTTCTCGCACACAAATTATATAACAGTGTAGTTCATGTTAACAAGGATCTGAGCACCATCTGTCTCACGAATGCCATCTCCGAAATGTTCACTCCTAGCTTCTACTCCGGAGTAGAGAAATGAGTTGTTCCTAGAGGCTCAAACTAAAAACAATTACTCTTTATTATACATCTTTTTAACTAAATATCCTATTTATATTAACTTTTTATTTCAAAATGAAGATGGGAAATTTTATATAACATTATAATATGTACTATTAAATTTTGATTTAGTTGAAAGTATAGGCTTGCCTCAATTTTGCCTCCAATAGTTGGAGTCCTTAAAAGAATAAATTATGTTCTTAAATGAGAAAAAACTAAAAACCCGTTAAAATAAGCCAAAATGAGCCTCACATATGTTATAATTTGGAGTGATTAATTATATCCTATGCATGAATTGCCTTATAATATACAAACAGAAATGCAACAATTGATTTTATATGCATCGAAATGAAACTACACTATTAATGCAAGCACAAGTATATAAAATGGGAGTAATGATATTCCTTTTCTGTTTCTCGTTGCAGTTTCCTTCCACATTTAAAGCTGGAAAAAGACAAAAATAGAAAAACAAAGAATGTACATTTTTTCTAATTAAATTCCGCTATATCCTTAATAGCAAGAATAATGAACATGCATTTTTATTGAGAGGGAAAAGATATCTAAATATTTTAATATTTTTGTGTTTGTTCTTCTATTTATTAATAAGATAATTATTTAAGTAATTTTATATTGGTTTAATCAAAATATCAACTTATTTGTCAGATCCTATTTTTGATCATGATTTTTACGTGAGTTTTTTTTTCTACGCCTCTCCCCTTTTTTTTTTATGATTGATTGATTTATTTGTAATGTGCACTTTTTTTAACATTTCAAATACTGTGACTCTGTGATACTAGTAAATTATTACTAATAATAAAAAATATATATATTAAATTTATAGGGAGTAGTAATGGGATGATTAGTAAAAAATCCCAATTCCGATGCCATTCTAGTAAAAATTCCCGATGATCGTTCAAATTTTTTTAATATTTTAAGTAATAGTTAAAAAATAAAATTTTGTTATAAACTTCTGAGAATTGGAATCGATAAAATAAATCGTTTGTCGTTTTTTTAGAGGTTTGAAATTTTATTTACAAGTTCTAATAATACAAAAAAAAAATCATTGAATGTGTTTGGCATTTTCGCCAATCATTCTCTTGATACGAGGCCTAAAGGATTTGTAGGCTTTGACCACGTCTTGGGTGGGTGGGGCACTTTGTTCCAGTATTTTTTTATGGAGGACTTCAAGGAGTTGATGCTTTGTGTGAATTGGTGGATACCTTCTTTCCAAACTCCCCCTAAAAGAAATAACCAGTTTTTATCGCCTACCTTTATTTGATATAAATAATATAAACATGAAATATAGGTAGGCAATTCCTCTACCTGGCGAACATTTTCCAATACGGATTTTTCCCAGGGCGAGTAATCCCAATGGCAACTTTTCTAATGCAAGCTTTTTTAGATTACAAAACTTATTCCCCTAAAATAACGATATCTGCTGATCCTGCATGTTTTTAAAAAATTCAATGGTTTCCGTCGCGATATCGGGTTTTTTTCATGTCAACGATTTCGAATTTGGCCTCAGTTCATCTTTATTGGTCTTGCTTACGGTCTTCAGTCTTAGTTCATTTTCCATAAAGACTCAGTTTGATAACAGGGACTTTTAAAAAGGAGTGTCGCTAGAAATTTTTGTCAAGGAAGTGATATAAGATACAAACAGGGGCCCCGAAAACTAAGGTTGCTTAATGCAATGGTTTTCAAAGTGGGCCGTGAGGGGAGGCTAGGGGAGGGGTAGCGCAGGAAGATGGTAAAAAGATTATAAATATACCAAAAATACAACAATTTTCTCTCCAACCAGTTATCAGACTAACAAAATAAAAGAAGATTCTCTAAGCTTGGGGGATTTTGATTAATTTGATTTAATAAAATCACCTCAGGCCTTAATTACAGTCGCTATACTAGGTTTGGAAAAGTGAGCTGGCTTACGCCACTTTGCCCCTTGCAATTCCTATAATTCCTTCTTGATTCAACTGATAAGTTTGCGTTTAATGTTGAGCAGGGTTCAGTTGGTTTGTTGGTTGATCATGCCCTACAAAAAAATGCATCATATTTAAATCCAGCAAGTATGGAAATAAACAATTCATGGCGAGATGAAGTCTTCAAAATTGTCTTGGAGCTATTTGATACTTTTTTTTTTCAAATTGTGGCATAAATCTCAGCCCTGAGTCGCGTTTAGAGGCCTCAAATTCCCTCCTAACTTTCAAACGAATGTCACCATGAGTCCCAGAGTTCGAAGAATTGTTATGCTGTCTCTCCTGGAGCGGATTCCAAGGAGGACTCCGTGCCTTTTCCAAATATTTGGAAAAATGATTTTTCAATTGATTATATATTTTTCAAACTGGTGCAACTTTGAACCAGCTATTTAACAAAAAAAAAAAATGGCTACATTTCTGGACGCGTTTGCCAAAAGAGCGTGCCAAAGTGGCGGAATAGATAGCTTGCGCACCAAGTATAATCATGCCTCATTGAAACAAAACAGCATTCCTTTTTAAACTGTACGTTGTTCTCACTAATGCAGTGGGTATAATGTGGCTATTATATATTATCTTTTTCAAATTTATTTACAACTTGAGTCGAACCGTAGACTGAATCCCCATTTAGTAAACTTTAAAACGCAGTTTCTCAAACTTTTGGAAAATAATCTACTTAGAAAATTATATAGCTAATTTGATCTTTATTTTTTCAAGGGTCTTACTGATATTTAAGGCTCCTCCATTGAGCTACTTTCAACATTATGAAATTATAAATGTAATAATGTTTAATAACTATGACATTATTAGATTACAACTTATAGTTTTTCCTTCGTCTTGAAATCCTTATATGACTAGGATTAATATTTGAAAAGTAGGCTATATGATATGAGATATTCCATTGGGACTCGAGACGAAAATAATTTGACTTTAATATCTTATTCATATAGCAAAAATAAAAGGAATTACTTGGATTTACACTTCATAAAAGTTATGAACAAAGAAATAAATGGCCCAAAATTAGTTGTTAGTTAGGCCATTCTTCCCTTCGTTACAACCCTTCCATTCCTAGCTCGAGTACATTCCATGGAATTTTAAACACTCCAATATTAAAATTGATATTTGCGAGTTATAAAACAATATTTGCCTTAGTAATTCTTATATATTATACTAAAAGGTTCAACGAAATACCTTCCTTTTTTTCCAATGCCAATTTAACAAGTTATTCAAATAAAAAAAGCTTGAATTTTTTTACTTACGATAGTACATATTTTAAGTTTTGCTTGACACAGTTTTAAAAGTCATACGGCATAAGTGATGTCCCCCATTTTCCATACATTATTATACAAAAATTGCAAAATTTAATTGGCAATATACCTTATTCTATGGTTGTGAATGATTATTTAATTAAGCAATTAGTTATTTACGGTTCTGCAAAGGTCTTAAAAATGTTTGTTTTTCCAAAACAAATCTAGTTTCAATTATCTGATTTGAACAAACTGTACTAATTTATTATTACATGACATTAAATCAGATTTGAAAGCATCAATTACAGTCCTTCAGGATAATCATTAGTGGAGTGATTCGTGCTCAACGAATTTTGCAAATTATAAATTATGAAAATAAATTGAAAAATTTTTTTTTTTGTAAATAGAAATTGGAGGAATTAAATAACTTTTATAAATTGCACAAAGAAAAACTCAAGAGCTAAATTCCAATTAATTTCATTTAACAAAATATTATGCCCAATCATTTTGCGTCAATATTTACTTTCCAGCACGTTCCTCACTACTTTAACTCATTATAATGACTGAACGTACTTCCATGAAAACTGTTGAACCTTGCCTCTAGAGTGAAACTACAAGTGCCTTACTTATAATTCTATAGCCTGATTGCCGAACATTCTAAAAAAGGAGGCTATGTTGTCTCACACTTTGTAAGTAATCAAATTTCATACTTTGAGTCCTTATAGTTTAAACATGCAAATTTTTAATGTAAAATAATATTTAATTTTGTAAAATGTAGAATGTATGTGGAGGGTATATTTATTTTAAATAAATAAATTATTATGAAACAGAAAATGTGTAACAGAAGCATCAAAACAATCTTAAACAAAAATCAAGAAGAGACGAAAATCTTAGTCTTTTTTTTTTTTTTTTTTTTTTTTTTTTTTTACGTCATATTTCATATTTCATATTTTTACGTCATAAACATGTCTGTTTCATAGACATGTTTGAGTCCATTATAAGCTGTATATTCAAATTTGTGGGATGATTTAAGAAACTCAAAAGTTTTAACTATAGTTTAAAAGTTTAGTTTGATTCAAAAGCCTCAGTAGTGACTCCGATATGACCCCTTTTAAAATAAAATAATTAACTCTCATTTTTATACAAAAGTCATCCACGCTCAATTAAAAAAAAATTATCTTAGTTGTGTATTGATGGGTTACATATTTTGTATCCCACTCCTCTTCACAAATAGTTACTTTCATTGTATCACACAACCTTCCCCCCAAAAAGCAACAGAAAAAGCTACTCAAAAAAGTCAATTATACGAACTGTTATTTATCCCTTAATTATATTATTTCTCCTCAATTTCAAAATGAATTACATACATTTATATTTTAAAATATCAAAATACTTCATAGCATTTATTTGATACTGTATTATAGTACTATTTGATTGAATGCTTCCATTTATATGTATTGTTATATTATTAGCAAAAAAAAATTTACGTATGACGTATTTAAATAATACATTTTAATATTAAAAAAAAGCCCCTTGTACAAACAGTTAGCATAACAATTGAGATAACAAAGGTTTGATCATTGCAAAAATTGTGTATTGCCAAAAGAAATTAACATAAACAAATTGATTTGGGGGCCCCTTAGAGCCCCTGCCCACATTTTGTGCAACTTATTACTTCGATTATTTATCAAAAAGAATAAATTATGAAATAGTTATGACGTATCATGTGAAACGAAGGAATGGGCAGTTGACAACTAAATAAGGTATTTTTGTGTTACCTTGATCAATCTTTTTTTTTCTCTTATTAATCGTTAGAGTGGATGAATAATAAGAACTCATATACAAATATTATTTGAAACTCAATCATTAATTCTAGATTGGGTTGATAACTCAGAAACTCATGAAATACTATCTCCAAAAAATTAGATTAATAAAGTATATTAAGGATTTCCATAGACGGTAAATACACGATATATCGATTGGGGACCCAAAACTTGCAGTACGTAAAATTAATTTGAAATATGTTTAAATACTTCATATAGCTGTATTTTTTATACCATTTGTCCTCCTTTACAAGCAATAACAGCCTCGATACGCCGGCGAACAGATTGGCAGCTCTTGACGATGAAGGCCTAGTCGATGGCGTACTAAGCTGTCATGAAAGTAGCTCAGAGCGAATCCAAATTTTGACAAGAGGTGCGGCAGGCATTCTTCTGTCCATGGGGTTGAGGTCAGGACTGGATTAGGGCTATATGGAGGCTGGCCAAAAGTCCACCATATTGCTACTGTATAAATTTTGGTTATTTTTGGTTGAATGAGACTATAAGGGACTTCTTGATGTTGTAGGTAGTCCGGATGGCGATACCAACGGTCTCTGCAGCTTTCTCAGCACTGACACCGGCGTCTTTGGAGATTGCACACACGTTGTTTTTTTAATTTTTTTGCACCGACTAGAAGATATTGTATAAAAACATAATTAGTTTCTTTTTGTTTCGGCTGTCGTTTGATTGAGTAAATGAACATAATAATTAAATATAACGGGGATAAAATTTGTAATTAAATTCTACTGCAAGTTTCGGGTCCCCACTTAGTAACATAGAAATATTTCATTCTCTGGGCAAACAAACACCCCAGAGAAGTGAGAGAGGGTAGAACTAGTTAATTTGAGTTATTTCTTTGTTAAGTAAAATTTGTTTTCAACCCTGCTCGACAAGGATAGAGATCTTTTGACTAAAATATTCAAAAAGTTTTTCTGATAATTACATAAGTAGTGTATCGAATCATGCTCAAATTAACTACTAAAAAGAAAACACAAAAAACATACATACATACAAATACGCTATACATAGAATATGTATTATTTTACAATGCATACTAAAAACCCAGCAAAAAACATGGTGCGTGACAAAAATCCTTAAAGTTAATTAATTAGAAGCAATCAATGTCAAAGTTCTTTTTAGCTTCAATGTACATGTATATATGTTCAATATATGTATGAAGGTTCGTTTTATTAAAATACGTTTGAATTAATTTAGTAATGAAATGCCCATACTTTAATTTAAAAGAGGCGGCAAGTTTCAAAAGTTGTAAATATATTTGAGAATAAGTCCTTCAAATATGTATTCCGTCCATGTCCGTTCTTACACCAATCTATAGATCATTTCTGATAAAATATCAGTCAAAATAATGAATTCTTGTTGACGTCAATTATGACTTCAAATGAAAAAAACATCACTTCCACATCTATGAAAAGGAAAGTCCAAAATCAGGTGGTAGATAGCCATTTCAGCCCCAAATGTTTAACTATCTATATTAGTAAAGCAAAGTTTGTCTGCTTATTTGATTGTCTGAAAATGACATAGTTTTTAACTTTTTAAGTACGTCATATTAAAAAAGCAAAGAAAATGTGAGTATATTTATAATTTGGGAAATACTTAAAGGACCCATTGAGCCCAATAGAGAACAATATCTTACTTATTAGTTGCACTCCTCTTCTTCTTCTTACCTGTGTAGTATCTATTAATTTGATAAGTAAACTGCAATGTGTCAAAGTTTTTGTTGTTGTTGGCCACCAAAACAATGCTTTTTATTTTCTTCAACTATTATAATTATCCTTTCATTCTTCTGGAGTAAACATCTCACCATTGAGTAACTACGTGTGATTTTTCCCATAAAAAGAGGAATTAAAAGAGGAATTTATATTATTAAATTAATATAAATTATAAAAACAAGTTGTTGGTTTGTTTGATTGTTTAAAGAGGAACCATTAATAACAACGAGCTATTTTAAGCTATAGCTCAGCGTGTCATATACAAAACGAAAAGAAAAGGGGAGTATATTTATACTTTTTGTAAATCCTATGTATTTTTTAGTGTGCAAGTTTTTTTGTTGTTGACAATCTAAATATTTTTTTTTATTTCCTTCAACTCTTATTGTTCTTTTATTCTTGAGGAGAAAACATCTAAGAATTGAGTAACTACATGTGAGTCTCCTCCTATAAAACGAAGAGCAATTCGGGAGATATTTTTTATATTTGTAAATTTATATTGTTAAAGCAAAGATTGTCTGTTTGTCGACGTCTAATAGCTCAATATACTATCTCTAATTATTCAATAATTGCAGGGAATTATTTAAAACATTATAAGAAGTAATTTAATTCAAGGAAGGCAACTTTTACTTCACATTGATAGGAGGAATACAACCAGAAAATTAGTAGGCAGACAACAGAATACAGTGTAATTTGATATTCAAGTTATATGTCGTTGACGTCATAGTTACACAACTTTACATTTTCATTATATACATATGTGTATATTACACTTATTATAAAAATGTAGGATGTTTAAAGCAACCTGTGCTCTTAAGGCTCTGGTGCTTCTATATTAGACCTATAAAATGTTGCTGTTTACAATCTGAGACCAATTTATAAATGTTTAACGATTCTCGACTAAAAGGAATCACCTTTGACTGGATCGAAAACATAGGGTTTCGAAACGAGTCACAGCACTAGTATATATACCATATAGAGCTATATTGTTAAGAAGTCGTGTACGAGTATATTTTAAGTCTACACATTTGCTATACATACCTTTATATTTTTACGTTTAATTTGACAGCCTCAGTCAAAACAACTTTCAACAATCAAAAAAGCTATTCACTTAAGTATTTGTAGCAAATCAATGTTTTCAAATATACGGGTGTTCTTGATATATTAGAAAATTTTTAAATGCCTATAACGAACGAACTAGACCGATTAGAAATAGGGCTGGGACGTTACGCTAAACCGATGGTTTGGTACGAATTGCAGTATGCAGTTCGGTACGGTATAATAATAGAAGGTTTTTTAAATATAATTTATTTCCTGTACAAATAAATTACTCCTTAATATACTTAACTTAAAAAGCAATGGTTGATTTGAAATGTACATGGACTTTATAATACTATTATTAATGAATTTAAATTTTTTCTGAAAAAAGATGGGCTTGTCTACATTTTCCAGTAATAACCCGGACCGATTAGCTGTCATAATATCGCAAGTTGTTGAAATATTATTTGGCTTGATAGAGATAGGCTTGATTTGGTTCAGATGGAGTAAATGTAATACTATAATTTTTACTTATACTTAATCATTGCAACTCCATTTGACCAACAAAAGGAACATAAAAAAAATAAGCTGTGTCCAAACAATATTTTTGGAGTCGGTTCGATTTTTAATAATGTAACTTCAACAAATAATAGAAAATATGATTTATTATTAAAGTTTAAGTCCTAAAATTTTGTTTTAATCCTATAAATAATAGATTTTTTTAGATTTTTTTTCATTTCTTTAATAATATATTAAGATCAGATCCCATTTCCTTTGTTAAAATGGTTAATATATAATTATTAATATTTTCTATTTAAAAAAAAATAATAATACCATCTTAAATGCAATAAATGCTAATAATATGCATTTGGGAGATAAAAGGGACTGCCAAGAGTAATTTTTTTTTTTTTTTTTTTGCATAAAAACTAGAGTTGTATAAAATATGACCTAACCACGTTTGGTATTTTTTTCTAGTTGGTAATATGAAGAGTATTTTATTTTATTTTCCAAGGCTACTATCACTTTGTTTTAGTTCTTGAAGTTCTTGTTTTTAGATCCTTTTTACGAATGAAGTAATTACTAGTCCAGGGGTCAGGAACTCATGGCTCACAAACAAGATGTGCCTCTTTTGATGACTGCATCTGGCTTGTAGATAAATCTTTATTTAAAAAATTATAACGTTAAAAATATTACTGTAACCCCGCTGATAGCTGTTATGTTAAGTGTGGCACAACGTTATCAGGGGCCTGGAACTCAAGTATTTTAATTAGACATGGAGTGATAGTGGACTTTAAAAAGATTCTATGAATTGGGGCTTGTGTTTGAAAACCAGGGATTAAAAGATTTCAGTACT
Source organism: Lepeophtheirus salmonis (assembly GCF_016086655.4). Classification (NCBI taxonomy): domain Eukaryota; kingdom Metazoa; phylum Arthropoda; class Copepoda; order Siphonostomatoida; family Caligidae; genus Lepeophtheirus; species Lepeophtheirus salmonis. Next base: position 13,699,281 of record NC_052138.2, on the reverse strand, counting down.
TTTTTTGTATTCCATGGGAGATGCTAAGAATCTCAACTTTCACACCTTTTGCGGGAGAATCTTTGCTCTAACTGTTTTTTTTAAGTATTGCAACAACCAATTCACTTAGTATCACAGGAAGAAGCTATGAAATTAAAACAGCATGTATCAATATTAAGACTATGAAAGTGTACAGTCCGTAGTTTTAAATTTTAAAAGTGTTGGGACAGTAGTATTCGCGACATTGTATAGCTAGTTATCAGCATTTTCTATATAGTTTATTCCAAATTTGATTATTAATAAAAAAGAATAGGAGGAAATTAGATTTACATTTACGTTTGTTTAGTTAAATTATGTTTGCTAAAACTTTATTCACTTATTGTTTCCACTGAGCTTTGAATTCAAATTATAAATGGACTACAAAAATAAAGTTATATACCTACTTATTTGTAACAAATCAAGATCTTCAAATGTCCATGCACATCATACTTATTTCTTACATTTTTATTAATTCAAATATTTGCCTTTAGGATTACATATTTATTCCAAGCAGTCTTAAACTATCGTCATATTTTACTTTTAAAGATTTAAAGTATTGCATACTCGCGGTAGTACCCGCCATTGCCAATTCAGTGTCGACGAACAGAAAAACCTTGCATTAATAATATAGACGATAATTCCCCAAGAAATTGTCAGTGTTACTCACCGTTTATTATGATCACACTCACACGTAGTTACTCAATAATAAAAAATCTTCTCTTCTCTTGTTTAAAAGAATACTAAAAGCAGTTTGATTTTTTTGATATGACATAATGAGACATAGAGTACTTTAGTCTAGAGACCAAAGTACTCCCTGGTTGAACTTTAGCTACTAATAAACGTGTTAGTTAATTAACTTCATCTAAAATCATAATATTATTTTGATTTTGTATAATTTAGTTCTTTACCTATTAAAAAGGAAAAAAACGATAATAGTGTGTGCTCTTTTTTTTTTTTTTTGTTTATTATTATATATTAGGTCATTTTAGTGTTAACTTCTCCCTCTGATGTAAGCATTCTCACTTACATTTGGTGTAAATTGCTTTATAAGTGAGTAAAAATAAATTATATATGAATTTAAATATAATTATAATATTTTCCTTGCAACAAAGTTATTTTAGATGTAAACAGTAATTCATTCTCTGCACACAAAATCCCATTAAATTACGACTCACTCCCAACTTCACCTTTCCTCTTGCAAAATTACTATCTCTATTAATAGCAGAGAGTTGCATAAATTATGAGTTGAACTAAAAGCCTGCAAAGTTTCATTCATTTTTGAATATCGTTTTATACAATTCATTTAAATATATTATCCTTTTTTTTTTAAATATGACGATTGAAGGATTATTTTTTAGATAAAGTATCTGCACAGTCCTAAAATACACTTCAAATAATTTTACGAAAAAGATACACATATATTTACATACAAACATTATATAATTAATAATGTATGTACATTGAGAAAGCGTAATGTGTTTTTTTCAATCATAAATATATGTGTGAATAGTTCATACGTCACTTGGTGGAAGCCCATTTTAAAAAATTCACTTCTCGTTCATTCTTATGGAGTTAATTGATGCTTTACTGATAGGCCGGTTCAGCCATAGATTGAAAAACATGGATTTACCCTCATAGATAAAAACACTAGATTTTATCGACATAATGTAGAATAAACGCAAATTAAAAATGGGGAAATCAATTTTTTTTTGTATGGAGTGCAATCAAACGACTAACCAAACGAACCAATAGACAAATTTATCGTTCGGATCAATAAAGAATTCCATGATTTCCGTTCCACTAAGAGACATATCAACTATTCATTAATATATTTATGACGTGAAAAAAGTACTGGAACTAGGAAAACTGCCCGGGGAATTTTTTTATATTCATTTTACATCCCATTTTAGCTAGTGTATCCATATATTATTTGCCCGTATTATTGTTATGACTTTTTTATATTTACAGGGATTTAGAAACCCTTGGGGGCATTAAACCCCAAAAAAGGAGCAATCGACGCCATTGTGATAACAGCAGCAATAAGAGCGAAAGGAGGACAGTTCCTAGTCTACAAAAATGAGCAAACTATTTTAAAGTTATGCCCAACTTTATAAATGAGTGTTATACTATAAACTACGCATATTTTTTAAAAATTTGTCAACTTCTAATAAAAGTAAGTTTAAGTTATTAAAATGTACGTAGAAGTGACCAAATTTCCCGAAAAAAGTCCCACTGGTCACGCCAAAAACTCAAATAAGAAAGAAAAAAATGTCTGGTTGAACTAGTGGTCTTGTGATCCAAGTTGTCGGCAAACAAAGTAATTTTTCATCGTCTTTGTGAGGTATGGCAAATATATAAAGAGATAACAACATCAATTAAAAAGGTCTTAAGTTTTTTTACTGCTCACATTTCCTTGAAAACACGTTTAAAGAGGGTTGAGGATGGCTCATTCATGTTGTGTGGAGGTGAACCTGAATCTCATGTACAACTTATAACGAGATGCAATGCTCTAGAAAAATCGAGATCTGCAATGGAACAATAAATACATCTAATTTTTTTATCGATAGAATTGTTGCCACTGGTCGTTTTGGTGATGTTTTTATAGAAGTTTGTGATTTTGACAGTAATGCTCCAGGGGTAAGAATAAAAAAAAACAAAAAACAAGTGATATACAAAAAACTACTAATATTTCTTTTTTTTTTAATTTGTTAACTTACAATCAATATTATTAATTACTGTAGTTCAGTTTTCTTTTGTCAGTCTATATGAATCATAAACTAAGTTAAATATAGAAAAACGTAAGTAAAATGGACCAAATTTCCGGAGAAAAGTAAAATTACTTTGAGATACCGCGTTGGAAGCTAAAATAAAAAACAAACACGATTTTTAGTAAAGTGATAACCCTATATACGTAAAACATGTTGCCAAAGTGTCATATTCGTAAGAGTTGGGGTTTCTTTTATTGATGATAAAGTACTTGCTAGTGTATTTTTGATTTGAATAAAATTAAAGAAAGTAAAATATTCTACTTTTTACTTCATTTTTGGAATCTTCACACTTTGAAATAGTTAAGTACCAAATTTTCTAGAGATTAGGTCTTTTGGATTATAAAATATATAAGAAAAAGTAGTGTTTGGTAATAAAACATTAAAGAGACGTAGAAAATTTAGGTCTGAATATCTTTATCTTTATCTCATAAACGACTCACTATTTTGTTGCTAAAATTCGGCAAACTGAATCTACTAATGAACATGGGCTTGTGTCCCAAAAATCATATAAATCAGAGTGGCTCAGGTGACATGCCCTGGTCGATTTGACATGGAATGACCCTTTATTTAATTACACCCTATACGGAAAATATCGACCAACTTTGGGAAAAGATCCAGAAATGTAGAAATAAAAGAAAATGATTCAAAACAGTACTTTATAAAATTTTCACATGATCCAAAATATTTCAAATTATTTATCAAAAAGATATTCTAAAATCAATCATTTTTAGAAAAAATTCAAAAAGCCCAATCTTATTTTTACAAAATAAGTCACACCTCATATCAGTGCTTTTTAACTAAGGTGTATATATAAACAATAACCAAAATACTAAAGAGTTAGAAAGGAAATATTTCTTGACACGTGAGTATAGTTTATGTAATTATTCATAAAAAATGTTAGCAAATAACTTTTACATTTATGTGTAAACATGCATATAACATAGCTCATACCATTTTTCAATAAACATCATTAAAACTAAAACTTTTAGCTTTCAAACAAATTTTGATTTAACATATTAACCCATTATAGCTTTCAAAAGTTATTTAATCCGACTCAACCCTGTAAGTTTATTTAACTATGAAAATTATATTTCCATTAACTTTATTTTTACTTTTTTAGGAATAGAAAGTCATCATCTTAATCATTGAAAATGTCTTTAAAATATTTTGATTTGTTAATAATATTACTTAAAAGATTAATTAATTTCTTTATTTAAGAAAAAATGATTGAATAATAATGTGAAAGAATCATTATCAAATCATGTGTTAATTATATCTGTCATAATCAGTTTTTGGAATAATTCATGTTGACAATGTATACAAAAAGTATTTATAAACGTTTTTGCAAATTTTTCTACTTTCGAGAATAGTGCTTATTTGAAAATATACGAGCCTCACAAAAAAAAAAAAAATATGTTCGAGGGCCCAGATTTTTGTTCGTATAACTTATCAAAATTAAAGTCGAAAGTTGGAAAAAAATAAACAAATCAATTACATTGTTTTTCATTATAAACTGAGCGAATTAATTATTTTTAATGTTATAAATTTTTTGAAGGTCAGGTCCAAGTATTTGCCCCCCATAAAAAATATCTACTTAAAGGTATAATTAATTTACGATATTGATTCTAATTATGGTTTAAGAGTATACAACATAATAAAAGGTGATAAATAAACTAGAAAACCAATTTAAAAAAAAATAAAAACAGATTCACTTATGTTATTTTTTTCCATATAAAAAATATAACCTTCCATATTTTCGGTACGAAAATAATTATTGGCAATGCAAAAGGGTCAAATAGTTTTGTTGACGATACCTAGGTTAGTAGTGAGTTGTTTAATAATATTTTAGTTTTCTTTCCTCCAGATGATCGATAAAGTTCGACTACATCCTCATTTTTTTGTAATATAATCAAATTTCAAAATTGACACGTTAACCCAAATGACATAGGGTCTTTTTTTTAATGAGGTGCTCATTCGTTTTGAGTTATAACATTGCCGCAAGAGATATTTTTTTTACTTTCATCAATTTTTCCAAGAGACAAAGGTTTATTTACCCTATTTGAAACAATATGGCCTTGAATGTATATATTGAAATACTCGTACCCGTGGCAGGGTATCCGGATCATCAATGTAAAAACGACCCGCAAAAACTTGTTGGTAGGTTAAAAAAAAAACAGTTATGGTTATATTCACTGTCACTAATATTTGGTAATCTCGAGTGATTCTTTTTTGTATGAGTGGTTATGTACATCTAAGTAGAAAACGAATAAGTTGATGTGTTCATATGACATCATCGTTATTATAATTAACGTCATGTATAATGATATATTGTTTGTTTCCCGTCATCACCAGTGGTGCTGGAACTAATTTAAGTCGGGACTCCATATATTGATGGCATCCTAACCTTTTCATTATAATTGTCCTTCCAGTACTGTAGTGCATTTTCTTGTAAAATCATCATTGTTGATGTCCCCTATTGTGGGGTTCTAACCCCGCTCCCGCTTATGAAAACCCATTTTTATTAATTTTGTGGAAAATAGTAAACTATTAGATATCAAAATGGGACCAACAAATAAAAGGCATTAACCTTAGGTGTAGGTAAATAAACATTCATTATTACAATGGAACAAAAAAAGATATTTTCTCTAATGATCAAAGAATCTATTTTTAAGGATTTTTTGTGTGTATTACTCTGATTTAATTCAAATTTAAGTGCTAATAATTGAAATCAAGTAGTATTCAAAGCAGTAATTGAGTCTTTCTTTATTCTGAAAGTCATTTGATGGAGTTAATAAAGATTTATTATAAATTTAATCATTTTATGAAGTAAAAATATTAATTTTTATCCCCAAGATGACTTTTACTTCGATTACAATACAATTTGTGACGTTAGTGAAAATTTTCTTTGCACATCACTCAAATTAGTAACTTAGAGCCTTCAAAAGCACAGTGTAATCTAATTAAGTAATGCATTTTTGTCATTAAGACAAAATAGCCACCATTTATTCGGGAGTATTATACTAACCGGTTAAATACTGTATTCTACCCAGTCCGAAGTTCACCTACTCGGTTGAAAAAATAACTCTAATATAACTCCATTTTATGTTGGTTTTCATGAAGTATTTAAAAAAAATCTAGAATACTATTAGACAATACCTCATACTTTTTTCTATCCATGAAACTCTAAAAAATGAGAATGAATATTTCAATAGCCTTAAGAACTAACTATCATGATTATTGTTTAAGTTAAACATTTAAAAGAAAAAAATATTTGTTTATTCAACTAATTTGTCGCAATTCCGGTATAAGTATTTTCATGCCGAGTACTGCTTCCATTACACACACAACAACAGCAAAACTAAACAAAAATAATAAAATAAAAGCAAACAAACTTCGTCTTGAAATATAATTGTAATAATATTAAAGAAATTGTTATAATACAAACTGAACTTACTCAAAAAAAAAAAAAAAGATTAAAAGAAAACAATGACGCATAAGAAACAAATATAAGCAAACAAATAAACTTAAATGTGAGTTACAAAAATAATAATGTTTTTTTTTATTTCGATTGAATTCATTTTTTTATTTAAATGTTAATTCTAAGGCATATCAGCTAATAAATATGTTGAGACTAGGTTGATTGTGGCGATATTTTGGTCAAGACTGCTGTCTCGGGCAGTGGAGCTATATTTCATTTTTTTTTTTTTAATTGCAGACCAAACTATTTGGTGAAATCTATACCAACTTTTTCCCCATTCCAGCTATACTGTAAAAATATGAAACAACAGAAGTCCTTCGCTGGGGCATTTACCCCCCTAAAAAAACCATTAAAATAATATTTTTAAACGTATTTTCTGCACGGACAGGAAGGATACAACAGACCAAATTTTTTTGGAACTGTAGAGAACTAAAAGAAACATACCAAAAGGTAGCGGATAATTTGTCTAATAATTTTGGAGTAAATATTGGTAAAGAGGATTGCTTGGCTTACTTCACTGGAAACGAAGAAGGCAATGCAATATTTTGAAAAACGCAGCAAGTTGTATATGCGAAAGGATCATCAAATCACACAACACACTAAATTATTAACTAGTCGTGCAGATGTCAATCAAAGTAAAAAAAAAAACAAAAAAAAACGGCCTAAATTTTATCATATTAATAGTTTTTATTGATGTTGTATAAAACTGTATTTTACATTATGTGCACATGTTGTTATTATTAAGTCGTTTAAACCTCAATTTTGTTTTGTTTATGGATATGCTTATGAAACCACTATTTGGTATTATGGAAGCTTATAATTGAACGCTTAGGAGTAAAAAATAAAGTCTAGCCTCTTGACCAAGAAAAAAAAGTGTGTAGGGTATCCATATGTTCTTATTTGAATTATGAAATGTTTTACTACATAATATATTATTGAATCATGAAATATTTGTATTGAAAGTAGAATAAAATACTTAATCATAGTTGATTTTGATTTTTTCATAAATATATATTCAAAGATATATATACATTGTTGATGATGAATTTTCCTGGAAAGGGAATCTCTTACCGGGGTGAAAGAGCGCATTGAACTTTCCATTCACGATATCAAATCCTCAGAGTTACTCTACGTTTTTCATGAGCACACTTACCCGAAAAGACCTTTCAAATTTCAAATTTGGAGTTTCAGAAAGTGATTTTTTTATTTTCATATCTTTCTCATGAATAATGGATTTTTTTAGTTTTGTTTATTGTCTTACTTTTTTGAAATGCAAAATTACCATATCCATACTGTTACTGAAACATGTATAATTTAGTTAGATTATATATTACCGAAAGTGAGGATGGCACTACTGAAGAATTGCGCCTAGTAAAAAAAGATGTTCTTATACATTAAAAGGAAAAAGTTCTCAATCATATAGATTCAGATAAACAACTTTAAATTATATTATTTATTAAATGATTTTTGATATTTCTTCGAAAAAGATAATTACTATCAATAATTTTTCAATATGTATCAATGAATTACTTTAGAATATATTGAATTTCTTGACTTCTTAATGAATTCAGTAAAATTTACAAGTCAATATGCTACAATATTTCAATTTAGCATCTCTTATCGTTGATTCATTTTTGTATTTTTGCTAATAAAAAGAATCCTTTATGTGGTAAGTGAGGGACATAGGATCTTAAGCGTTGATTTTCAAATTCAAAGTACATTTTTCTAGTATTTATGAAATCAATAGATCTAATTTGAATTTAACGTATAAAGTAATCATCAAATAATGTAGAAGTCAATTCAATGAATCTTCTATGTTTACTAGTATTTCATATGAATGAATATCTTATATCAAATTAAGTCAGTGGTAATTAAGCTTTAAATATTTTATAATACGTTGATGGAATGACAAAAATTGGTACGTGTCAGAAAAAGAATTATTGCCCTTTTTTTTATTATACAAGACCTAAAATACAACACCTTTTTACATTCGGGCACCTTTGTCCTATTTGTTATATTTCGATATTTAATTATTGAAAACAATGATCTTAAGAAACTTCAAACAAAAAATAAGTAGCGCCAACCAAGAAATGGGAGTGTCATAATCAAAAACTGGGAGCAACATAGAGCTTCAATTCTGGAGCTGTGCGTGCGTAGATAATCCCCATCAAAGATTTTTAAAGTGCTGAATTGTAACCACTCTACTATGTATCGGTTGACCGTTCGAGACAGGTCACAAAAAGCTTTTACAAGGCCTAGATCAAAGCCAAATTAATTGATTTAGGCAGTTAAAAGCACTATTGAAGGTAGAAGAGGCCAGATATCCGTTAAAGGCCATACTCGTGAATTTGACAGTAGACAGACCACCATGCACTGCTGGGTGAAGCAAGACCTTAATCTTTACAAAAGAACTCGTCGTCAGGGTTTGAAGTCTTTGGGTCAAGTAAAGCGTGTTACCCGGGGTGCAAAATTATCATTAACAAGCTTAAAAACCAAGACTCTTGGCGTACCCACAGTCCGGACTGTTCCTCCTTGGATTTTGGTATTTTTGGGTACCTCAATGGGAAGCTTTAGGAAGTCCGATACACAATAAAAGACCAAAAGAAGGCCTCATAATCACTGCATGAACCAACCTAGGGCCCAACCTTGTAAAGAACTACTGTACAAAGTTTTGCACTAACCTGGAATTGGGCATTAAGGCAAATGGTGTTTAAATGGATTGAGAATGTAAATAAAGTGGCTTTCAAATGTATTTATGAGTTAAATTATCCAAATGTGATGATATTTTTTTTTAAATAATAAATTTTGTAATTTTCAAAAAGGCTTACATTTCAGAACTATGAGCCTTTACTAGAGAAAGAATTTCCGTGGAATAGTTTTCAAATAGCCCAATTTTTCGTTTTATAAAACTTGAATATAACCATATACTTTTATAATGGGTTTTTATCGAAAGCCAATCATGCGGAATGCAGGAAAAATAGAATAAAAGCCCTAAAACAAGAATAATCATATAACTCCTTCTATACATTATGACTTATATTTGTGCAATTAAATTTCTTCCACGATTTTTTGTTATCATTTTTTTCTTCAATTTATGCAATATCCACGTTTCTGGATGTACTTTTTCAAATATTTACTATGCAAATTACATCTATGACATGAAAGCACGTCTTGTTTCCCTCTTAATTTGCTGATTCATATAGATGTTCTTGATCCTGAACAAAGGATATAGATAAATCCGTATTGTACAATCAAAGTTACATGATGTAGATTACAAAAAAATGAAATAACGGTAACTGATGAGCTATACCTTCTAATAGATTACTAAAAGATGATGAGAAAGTATATGCTACCAAATAATTCTTTTATAAAGATAAAATTGATGTACAATTTTCAGTTAAATTGATAAATGGTGTAGCAGAAGAAGTTAGTAAGGAAGAAAATGTTGTTATGTTGAGAAGTTTTTGGAAGCCCAAAATTATTTTCTTGAGAGGAAATAATATTAACTAATATTGAACTACATAAGTAAAAATTTTTTTTATAGACTTTAAGAAAATCTATAAGTTTTCATTACAAAAAAAAATCCAAAGGAACGACATTTTTCATAAGATATTCCATTCTTTCCTCCGGTAATTTATTTTTTATAAAAAGAAATCGATAATGGTAAGTCTGAGTACAAAATTCCACGTTTTAATAAATGTATAGGAAAAACTTGTGTACTATAAATCTATTATATTACGTTTACAACTGCAGAAATAGTAGTTATGAAGGTAAATGTGGGATAATTTTTGACTCTTTTTAAAGAGCAGAAATATTAATTTAAAAATTTATTCCAATTATGTCATTGTATTAGGGGGAATTCGTTCTTCTTGGAATATAGAACACAACATGAAGGAGTTGCATTTGAACAACTTCTACTAAATATTCTAGACACTTACCTTTTAGCTGATTGTAATACAGCGTTGAAATCACACCTCGTGACAAAAACATAATTTTTTTTATCAAATCAACTATAAAAAACTATGTATACATGTATGTATGTATCTGTATTTTGATTTTTATTCTGGCCTCTGAAAAGAAAAACCAAATTTGGGGAGAGAAAAAAATTAAAAATCTATAGTATCGTTCTTACTTAAAATTAACACATTCAATTTCAGAAACGCTAAACATAAATTCAGTGTTTATAGTATACCAGAGATGGTACACAATTTGAGGCTTTCTTACAAGTTTTCTTTAAATAATTTAGAATAAGATTTCAAAGACTGAAAACGTTAGAAATAAAAATGTACATGTTCAGCTTCATATATATATATATAATATGTATATATATTACTTTTTTAATCCTTTATTCTCAATAGCAAAAATATTAACCTAATACATATAAATGAAATGTGTCTTTTCCATTTGTATTGACGAGTAAGGAATGGATTTAGCTTTAGAAAAGTCCGTAGTTAATAGTGTAAATGATTTACAGAAAATCTATTTAATAACGCGTAAAATTGACATATTAACGTACCGTGAAGAGTTGTATCTTATTATGATCAAAATCCATTCGCTTCCCAAGTCATTGGAACATGGAACTCAATCATGGAATATAATCTTATTTGGATTAAGAATATGATAACTATTACAGTAGACTAACTTTTATATTTCAAATCTTCATTGGAAGACTCTATTTTCGAAATTGAGTGTAAGAGGCAATGTTTGCCAATTTTATAGTCATTCTCAAGATTTGGTTGCTTAGTTCGGAAAATATCTAAAAATTAATTCTTTGGATGGAATGATATTGATTACTAACAAAACAATATAATATATATCAATGGCATGATGTTTAAACTAAACGTAGAGATTGGAATACACAAAAAAATCATCAAAAAAAATTATACTATAATCTTTGGACTTTTCTGAAGCTAATAAATTGAGAAAGTAGTCTTTGAAATATTAGTAGTAGTTGGACAAAAAATATGACGTCATTAACATTGGTTTATACCAAATTTTAAATGAAACAAATCCGGTGTAAGTTTTTCTTTGGAATGATTCTCCACCAAATTTCTCCATGTTATCATTTCAGGCCAAAATTATGTAAGGACCGAATTACCCAACCCAAAAAAAATTTAACTGTTATTTTAGGATTTCTAGACATAGCTCCACATTAATATGTACAAAAATGATTCTTTAAATGGAAAATCGGGAATAAAAGAATAAAAGTTTAAATTAAGTAAAATAATATATTATTCATACATTTTCAATCATATTAATTTCACATGAAACACTTATTAAAAATTTAATCAAATTAAACTCATGAAAAGTCACACGAAAAAACATGAAACATATTAAAAAATATTTTTTAAACAAATATAAATGAATATCTTTGATCTCCATAAATTAATTTTTGATGTTTCGCAAACAACTTTCTACAACTTTAGGTTCTTGAAGGGGTATGAACAACTAAAAAAACATACAATACTTGCAAGGCAGAGAAAAATAATGACTTACAGGGTGGACCCTAAATACTGAAAAATGAATAACTGGTTATAATTTTTCTATATGTAGCAAAAAATTATGCAAAATGATGTATATTTGCAGAAATTTCACCATTGAGTCTTTACGTAAGGGATTATTGTAGGCACGGACCACTTTCATAGGAATGTTGTCTTCATACCTAATTAAAGAGGGGTTCAGTACATTCAAATTTGAACAGAGCTTTTAGCTGATTTTGTTCACTAAATTGAAGGATAATCCAAAATCCGTTAGATTCAAATACGGACTGGATGGAAGCTAAAAGTCAAAAAGTTAGAAAATTGAGCGTCACACCTTTTTTCCATCATATTGTACGTGTTAGAGAGACCATCATATTTTTGATCCGATTGTTTTGTGCTTTGAATATGATCTCCACTGAAGAACTATACTTTTACTTAAAAAACAATATAAATGAAGGATACTGATATTCGGGCATTCTATATCAAATCACACAAAAGAGATAATTTTTCACCCAGTCGCCTCAAAATTTGATGAAATTTGGTATAAACAGCGTGTGGCTATTTTTGAACGGCAAAATTTAAGTGCATGCGCTTGTAGGACGTCGTTTGTTGCTTTGGCAGAAAGACAGAAGTGGTCTTCGTCAGTTAAAGAAAATGGGATCGATTAACAAAGTGTATATTTCACAATCGTAGAAAAGGCAATGTATCCTTGTTACACAAAGTATAATTTAGAATCATTATTAAATAAATTCATAAGAGGATTTTCTAAAAAGCAATAATTTACATACATTGGCGGAGAGAGACATATGGTTCACCTGAATTAAATCACGTGTTTAGGATTTTGGAAGGAGAAAATGAATTCCTGGTGAAAAGAGGAGAATCTCTTCATTTAAAATATAGTTAGTGCAGGAAAAAAATATAATTCTATTTAAATTAATATATATTTATTTTGTTATGTATTTTCAAATCAATTTACTCCGAATATAGTCGAGAGTTCTTCTTTCAGAGCAGGGACTCTTTACCTTTTTTTCTCCAATTCCCCACTTTTTAGTGAGCCAACTCCCCATTTTCCACCACAAGGTTTGTCTTTGACAAACTCGATTTTAACCCATGCAGTGTTTAGAATGTAAATATACACTTTGATTAAACAACCTGTTGATGTTGATGATGGCTTCGCTCTTGAGAACGTCACTGACGCCACCAGCAATCTCGCTGACTCGAACCAACGTGGGAAAAGCCATTATACTTCTGCCAGTTTCAATCCTGTCTCACTTTTTCACCCGTGCATTCATAAATATTACCCTTAATATAGAATATCATCACAACACTAATAAAAAAAATAATAATAACCATAAGAATATATACAAGTACTTAAGAATGGGAGCTCCGTTACCCAGCTCATGCACCAAGGAGATGCCCAAAAGGAGTGAGTATCCGGGGAGCCGCTTTTTCACTTTTAACCAAACATGACTTAGAATATCTCATATTATGGTTGTTTTTGTTATTAAAACAGTCTGTAAATGGTTATGATTTAAAATTTGGTTGAAAAATTAATTAAAATTTGATTGAAAAATTAATTAAAATTTAGTAAAATTTTGAGGCAGTGGTTCTTCTGGTCGACCGGTCATTTCCCACTTGGCAACTCTACCATTGCCCAACATTGGGGAATTCCACACAGGTTAAAGGCCACCCGACTTTTTAAATGATTAATAAAAAAGAGGAACCACTTTTACTTTTCTATTCGCTATAGTTTTGTTCTTTTAAATACACATTCCTTCTTTAAGTATACGTAGAGAAGAAGACGGGGGAAAAAGGAGTAGAGACCAGCCGATTGTCAAATAAGAGGGGTAGAAGGCGTACCACCCGAAGGATATTGCCTATTTCTAAAATATGAACATGTCCTTGGTCTGGATTGAGGAAGTTGTGCTGGGAGGCCATTCGCCTAGCAACAAGACTCTTCTCTATGCCACACTTAAATCAGATTATTGGTTCCCCAATATGCCTTTTATTTGTTCAATGTTAGCCAAAAATGTGAAGTACATAAAATTTCGAATAGTAGTTTCTAATGAATCTGTACATCAATTCCAACACATAAGGTATTCCGGAGAAGTAAAAGTATTTATATAAGAAGTTTTATTTCAAATCTTTATTATATCGTTTTGTGTTCATACCTTATATCATGCTAATAGATCATATTATTATGTACTAGGCTGAACTCTGACAGCGAGGTAAGACGAAATTCTGACTAAGACGGAACTCTGTCAAAGACGAGAAGAAGACGACAAAAAGGTTCATTCGTTCATTTTCTGAAAATTTCCTTTGGTCGTTCACTTTTTTCCCATTCTTAAAAGTTTCAAACTGATTTATTACCATGATTGTTTATCAAATATAAATAAAATCAGTAACTAATATACAATATATGATGAATACTTCAAATAGAACATGTAATCGAATATAATGGACAATCATTCAAATCAAAATAAAATACAAAAATAAGTAAAAATTCAGTCAGGCCTACTAAAATGATAAAAAAAGATGAATATTCATGTCAACACACTGAAGACTGTTTAATTTAATTCAGTATTTAATTATTAAATGAAATCCCATTACAGATATAAAATTAAATCAATATAAATTTAATTGTTTTTAGAAACCATTTCGTAAATGAATGAACAAATTTAAATAAATTAAGTTATCAAATGAGAATAAAGACGTAAATTCTAGAGCAAAGAGAAAACCTATGATAATGAATTGTCCTTTACGAGTGATACATATGATTTCAATAGTTAATTGATTGTACATACCTCGAGTTGTAAATTCTAAGCACTTTCTGTATGTTAAAAAAGTAAAAATAAAATAAAATAGCTCTTAGTTGTCATAACGTTTCGTTACATTCGCTACAAACCGCTGGGAGAGGTAAAAACACCACACTAATCAACTCTATATCTTAAAAGAATATACAGTGTGCCCAAACTATCTTTGCTATGAAAAGGACTTTCTTTTAAACGTAATTTTCTTTCTAATGAGTTATCAAATTAAAAAAAAAAAAGATTCTGAAAGCTTGATAGATTATAATTTATTTAATTTAGTAAAATCACTTCCGGCCTCGATGACAGTCTCTATACGAGGCCGAAAGGGATACAGGCCTTCAACACTTGGTTTTTTCTCAAATTTTGGAATTCCTTCTTGATTCGGATGATAAGTTTGTCTTTATATTGCATGGAGTTGGTTGGTTTTTCGTTCGATGCACCTCACACAAAAAAAAAATCCATCAGATTCAGATATGGCGAATTTGTTGGCCAAAGTTCCAGATAAATGAAGTCTTCAAAATTGTCTTAGAGCCATTTGAGATGTCGCCTCAAAATCACCTTTAAAGGCCTCTAATTCCCTCCTAACCTTACGAACGGACGTCTCCCTGAGTCCCAGAGTTTGAGTAATAGTTATATTGTCGCTTTTGACGCAGATTCCAAGGAAGGCTCCGTGCCTTTTCCAAATATTTGGAACAACCAATTCGTCAATGAATTCCATTTTTTTAACAGACTATCTTAGCAAAAAAAAAAAAAAAAAAACCAGTTTCATCAGTGCCCGTGTTTGCCTAAGAGTGCACACCAAATTGGCAGCATAGATAGCTTGCGCACCCTGTAGGCAGGAATTACTCATTGACATTCCTCAATTCAAATCTGAGTCCATGGATAATTTGATTACATATAACTCCTTATCTAATCCTCAGCGTTTTCTCCATCTTTTATAAAAGACTTTTTACCTATATGTTCTCTCCTCAATAATAAAGGAATAATGACAACATTTGTCAACTACAATAAAAAAACTCTCAAGGAAAATGCTTAGAGTAACAACTTTACCTATATGTAATTATTGCATTACTTATTTCATTAAACATCCCAATGGTATATTTTTAATCCGTCTACTAGGGATGTCCCAAAAGTATCTGATCCAGCAAAGAAAAGAGAATTCCATCAAATTCTGCTTAAACTTCGCTCAATATTCAATTGAAACTTATTCACGACACTGGTTTCGCTCGAGTGTGAACAAATCAAGGCACGCATCTTGCCCAAAGCTTTCTCATATCCAAATTTTCTGATAATATGCAGTTTAACCTACTTTCTTAAAATTTATACAATGTCTTTTAACTTTCACACTTTCAGTCGACAATCCACTAGTCCCACTTTGTGGTTTTCTTGTAGGATCATCTCATTTTTTCAATCAATGCGATGCTAAACTTAGTATCTCGTTCTTCCTAGTTCAAACTCAGCTATCTTAAATTTTACTTGAATTGGTTGGACTGAGGCTTTTCAAAACAAAGTATTGTATCTCATAACCATAATCAATTTTCTCCATTTGACTAAATTCCCTAACATTTAACTATTGATAACTCTGAAACACGTACTAAACAACGTGCCGCCTTCAAACTTGTAACATAGATTCTGACAATTTTAATACCCTTATTTTTCTTAAACAACAACTAACATATTGAACGACGTAGCTCAATGGACAACGCACTCGGTAGAAATTATTCTCTTGAACGTAGGTTTGTGTCTCGGTCGTCCATTTTCCTAGAATAAATGTACATAAAATGATATGATGACAACATGCGGAAAACATATTGTATTATTTGTAGCTATATAATCCCAAGAGAAGAAGATTGCATTTGTCTATCTGAAAGATGAAAAGTAATATAGAGAGCATAAAAAACAAAAAACATATGTGGTATGTCAACATAAATGTAATCTTGGACAAAAATAAAGAAAAGGAGAAAAAAAAATTGATTCTTCCTATATGCTGTATATTTCATAAACATAGTTGAATCAATTAAATGCTTTCTAAGCAAATTCGAGGGATGAGTAAAATACCCAAGAATTTGACTTATAGCTTAAAACCTTTATTTGATTTAAGGGACTTATATTGTCCCTGAAATGCCCTTTCAAATAAAATCCGTCCGTTTTTCATTCTTTTATTTAAAGGGTATCCGCGATGCTATATTGGGGGCCCCCAATATATTCCTGAGAACGCTTATTTATTTATTTTTATTCTTAAAAAAAATTTAAAATCCATACATATTCAATTCTAAATTTGAAATTAAATTTTCGATAAAAATTTTCCAAAAATATACTTTCAATTACAAAATTGTAAAAAAAAAATCAAATATTAAATTTTTCAGAGAAAAATTACAAAAAAGCATGGTTATACACAGAAATTAAATTTGTTTAGTAAAAAAATTAAAAATCTGAATGAGTTTTTTTTGAAAATTTATAAAGTAATATTTACTTGATTCCTGTAATGTGCAGAACTATTTTAGTTAATTAACACATTACTTCCCCAGTCTATAAATTGTTTGAACTTTTTGATGGAATTTTGTATAGTAGCTTCTATTAGTACGTATACTAATATTCAAAATAATTTTTTCATTAAAATTGTCATTTGTGCTGTTGGTGGGCACGTAGATATATGTACGCTTGGGGAGATCTCCCACACAAAAATAGTTATACTCAGAAATTAAAATAATGTTATGATAATAAATAGGGTTATTACTCATTTTCGTATTCTTTTTTCCAAGTTAATTTTATTACGATAAATATAATAAAAAATATTTTCTGATATACACTGATAAAAATTATTCACAAGCGTTGAATACGGTATCCCTCAAAATAATTAGCAAAGAACCTACGTCACATTTTTTGTATCTATGTAAATATCTTGACGAACAAGATACACAAACATTTTGTTCATTTGTTTGGACAATTAGATTCCCTACATTGTCGTAAAGTACAGAAAAAATATTTCTTTAATGCTTCAAGTTTGGCAAAATAATGGTATGGATATTTTCTGTATGATTGGTTAACTAGGATTGTGTAAATACACATGTCAAATCAACTTTTAAAATATTTTGTTTCTCCTTTGAATTTAAAATTAAATTACTATTTCTATAAAGACGCCACCCTTGAACCATTTTCACATTTCAAAACCAATAAATAAATAAACAATACCATTATTTTTTCTTTTAAACTTATTGCATAGTTTGAAAACATATTTCCAATAGGTGTTCATAGTGTTGTTGTTGTTGTAAATTTTGCAAAAATGAGGCTCATTTACCTCAAGATTTTTTCTTCTTAACTTTGGAATATTGATAGTACTTTCCAAAGGGATCTTCTTTTTTTTTTAATCGTTTGTAATATAAACTGGTCTGCGGGTCCTTTCAAACAATAATAACTTTATCATTATCGTTTAAAGTGCACCTCCTCTTTTTTCATTGATTTCTTTTTTGATGGGATGGAAATTGAATAGAGTATGTTGGATCTAACAGTACCTAGTAATCCAAATTCAATCTTTGAGTATTTGTTCTTTTCCAATTAGTCCATAAACAACATCCCTCTTTTGTTCCGATTCTTAAGCATTTCATTGTATTTTGGCGCCTTCAAGGAATGCAAAAAAGAAGCTCGCCGGAAGATGAAGCTAAAACCTAAATCTTAAACTCAAATAGTGATGGCATTGATTTGGCGTATTTTTTTATGCTGTGAAAGTTATCGGCCATCGATTCATCCACACAAATGCATATATTCAGACATCTCCACATTTTTTATTTTTTTTTGCAGTTCCGTTTATGGTTTCAAAGAGCATTGAAACTTTCCAAAAGGGATGGTAGAGATTCAAATAGTTGTTGTTATTGTTGCCAAAATTTGTGACTGTAGAAATTCATCAAATCTATTTTGAGACATCACATTGTTTTATTAAGATATTAATCGAGCCTTCCCGTCTTTGCCAATATATATTTGCTACTTACGTACATCACTCGCTCAAATTGTATCGCTGTTCAACTTGTCTCTAATGGTTGAATTGTTTGAGCGGAAGACATATCGTTTTGTCTCCACTTATATTTTTTCTCTACACAGGAATTGAGTATGAATAATTTTAAGATGTCGTAGGTAGTTGTAGAATAATCGTTATCAAATGGAATTTTTAAGCTTTTCAATTTTGAATTTTATAAGGTGGAATTTTACATTGGATGCGATTTTTGGACGGGGACTGTTTTCTCATAGCATTTTTAATTCGTTTTAGCTTTCGAATTTCAGTTGAAAGATGGGTTTCTCGTTCTATTTGTCTACAAATAGAGAAAAAACATCTGATGAACATCTATGTTTAAATATACATGTAATTTGTTTTTTTACAAATATGGGTTGAGTTTCATCGAAACCGGGCTTTTCATTTCATTTTCGTCTAAGTCATCTTGAAGATTCAACAAACATTTTCGAAGACAATTGGGATCTTTTTCAATTGCTTCTTCGTTATCCCTATTTTACTCGGTTTGCTCATAAGAATCTTAGAATGAAATTACATAAACACTTGTAGATGCATCTGGAGAGTCATCCTCCAAAAGGGAAATAATTTGTTGAAGACTCAAATTTTAATTTTTAGCTAAATATAATTAATTTAAACATCGATGTTAATTAATTGATGTTAAGGTTTCTTTAGATAAACTTCAAAAATTAAAACGTTTGCAAAAGTATGTAGGAAAAATAAGATATTTCTGGGGCTCATTCCCGAATGAATAAAATAAAACTGCAACAAAAATAATTCATGCATTAGGCACATATCAATACCTCATTTTATAACATTAAAATCAATAATAAGGTTCTATTCCTATTCCTTTGAAAGCTCAGAATGTTCTACCTTGCTTTAGAAAGATCCATAATGCAAAGATCAATAAACTATACGACACTTATCGCGCACAAATTAAAAATAAAGTAATAATTATTATTGAGGTGGTCATCATGTTTACTTACAATCAAAGAAACTGATGCTTTTAGTACTGTTTGTAGCTACAAACATAATTTCACAAAAGATCATTTTAACGTACATATATGTACGTGTGGGAAGTAATGGGTTTAAAATGTAATTTGTGATACACCTAAAGGGTTTGTAAGAATAATTTGTTGATACAAGTTGACGATAATTTGTCGAAGAATACAAATGTAATTTACAATCAATTTTGCAAATATTGACGGACTGAATATATACACTTATTCAAAAGAGAAAAATTATATTTCCGCTAAATATTTATTTAATTTTGGCCAAAAGGTGTAAAATAAATCAATAAAATTTGTTTTTTATCACGTTGTTGAGCAAAGCAAACTGCATTTCTGAATAAAACTTTAGCCACCAAATGACATCATTTTTAATTATTTGAGACCATTATAAGTTTAAAAAAATAACAAAACCCTTAGGTTCTAATTTTATAGCGTCACCGTGTAAAAAACAAAATTCTAAATTAGAGTACCTTTAACTTTAATATCATGTAAAGAGAGATGGTTATTAGATTCAGAAATATTGTGAGCGGAGGATGAAGCCCACACTGCAATTGAAGTGCAAGAAACATGCATGATTTTGCACATAAAAAAATCCAAAAATTTAATGTTTTGGAAAAAAATTTCTTAAATACAAAGCTATTCATTAAAAAATATTTTTTTGTAGAAAAATTTCTAAAATCCATAGATGTTAACGAAAAAAATGGCAGAAATTAAATTTCTGGTATAAATTTTTTTTGGAAAAAAATTAAATTTCTGATATAAAATTTTTTCAAAAAAAAATCAAATATAGGATTTTTTGGAGAAAAAATTGATAAATTATATTAAAATTTCTAGTGAAAAGTAAATATTCCTTTTATTTGGTGGGGGGGGACACCCAATTATCCGATTTCGATTCATCGTTCCATCACTAATGTTAACTCCCTGGACTTTGCAAACTAGAATATGGTCAGAGAGACGAGGTCAATGCAGTTTTCAGGGTCCGTATTGTATCTTTTATGGCAGTGGCGCCTTAACCATATGACCCATTCTACCCACTTATGTAGAATTTTTATAGTTACTGCAAAAACAAAATTTATCTTGTTTTAAAAATTTGAAATGTCAAATATTCTGGTATATAAAAAAAAGATTATTTATTTTGTCTCTTCTAAAAAAAGTTATTTTTGCAATTTGGTATTTATAAAATACATTCTGACAAAATTATACAAAAGCCCCTCTTTCCAAGGTCCTAATGATGTCACCATTAAATAATTTACCCCATCTTGCAAATACATTCTGGCACTGTAGCCATGTGTGTAAAATATTCCATATGTTCTTTGTTCGTCAGTGACGAAACGTCTCCGCCATGTTGTTTCGAACAAGGACATGAAATGATATATTCGTCTATTGTAGAAGAACAATATTAAATCTGTAAAAATGTATTAATGCATATTCCAATACAAACCATAATTATTTGTGAGTCATTTAATTTCTTTGATTTGACTTTAATTTCGGGCCCCTCTTTTGTATGGGCACTAATACAATGAGCAAAGTTTTCATAATAAGATTTTAATAAGCATTTTTTTTTTAACAGACTTTTCAAGTAATTTCATTATTTATCTATTAATGTATTAACACAACATTGTCGTTAAATATTAAAAAAGCGTTTCTTTCGTGCAAAACTCTCAATGAAAAAAAAAAAGACCAACATAATTTCAAAAACTACCGCAGTGAAATTCAGTAATAAAAAAATTACATTAATAAATTATTATTGACATAGGTAGTTTCTCTTGGAATTTTATGTTGGTTATGAAAAAGTTGAAAAAAAGATATTTTATAAATATCAATCTTTTGATTGAAAAGAGGTTGTAGACATCTAGGTATGTACTTTCGAGTATACAGTAAGGACTAAAGTTGCTCATTTTGTATCGCCGGATATTTTTTTATTTTGAATTTTATTCATCCAAACAAGAAAATAAATATCAAATGTTCAAAAAAAAAAAAAGGATCCTTCATGGACGCATTTTTATTAAAAATCTGTAAAATGTCAAAAAAAAGGAAATTTTGATGTTGTTTCATTAAGATCATCGATTTTAATCCAGTTACAAAATAATAATTATATTATTACCTATGATAGTTAAAACATTTATATATTGCAACAATATTTTGATAATTTTTCTGTAACTTGCTTCAAAGAATGCGTATTTGAATTCCATGCATGCTGAATGAATGTGACTTTAGATTAGGTTTGCAGCAAAGGTGAGTAGCCAAAGCTCTGTCAGGAAGTGTTCTAGAGACTAAAGTACTCCTGAGCTTATCAGTCATCACGTCATATTAAGAAAACAATTATCAAGGTGTAAATATTATTTTTTCATTCTTGAGGAGATAACCTCTAAGTATGGAGGCACTACGTGTGAGTGTGCTCTTAAAAACGGATAATAACACTGGGGATTTATTTAGGAGTTACCTTTTATATTATTAAAGTAAGGTATAAAATATCCTCGACACCTCATAACTTCGGGTAATGTCAGATACTACCACTAGCAATGATAGAATCAATAAAAAAAGTATACAATAAGTATGTTGTTTATGTTACTTTCAATATTATTAAAGCGCAGTTTATCTGTTCATCGACACCCAATAACTCTACATATATATTTTAGTATTTTATTTGACACTGTATTTTAATATGGCTTAGCAATATTTCTATTTGTTTGGGTATTACAAATAATATAATAACAAATTGATAATACATTGAGCAAAATTATGTCTCTTTTAAAGAGGTATGAATGTATTAAATAATGTACTATAGGTTCCGATGATGAATTGTTTAATTCACAAATAATGCATACTTAAACAAAATATTCATTGTTTATTCCAATTTTTTATTTAATATAAATTTACAATGTTAGTTTAAGTGTGGTTTAAGATTAAATAGAAATTGAACCGATAAAAAAGGATCCCAAAAAGGAATTAAAAATATTTGACTTTACTAAAAAAAAATGTTGGTTTTCTTACTCCAAATTAATCTTCAGTTGATTCAATAAACCACAGCTTCTAACACACAAACTCATTAAACTTTATTAAATACTCCATTGAATTTTTTAATAAAAAAAGTGTCACATTCTATTAAATTTTATCTTGATTTTGCTTTTAATAGAATGACATTTTTTTTTCAATTATAATCCATCAATAGATTAAATATGCTCAATGACTGTATTGATAAACATGTGTTAAAATTTAAAATTATCATATTAAATATGTACAACAAAATTAAATTAATAAAATAACTTTAGTAATATTAAATGTTTTGCATGAGTCCACATAATCCAAACGTTATTTTAATAAAAGCCCCCTCGCCCAAAAAATATCTTGTCAAATTTTTGACATACACAAAAATTTATAAATTTATATGACGTTATTGTAGATTGATGTTCTCAATTTTGAAACACAACTAACGCCATTTACAATTCATTTAGACCAACGTTTCTTAAAGTGGCACGAAAAACTATTGAAAATATGGTTTTGATCACTTCACAACAACCTAATAACGGTTTACATGCTTCCTACAACATATATTTGATGATCGCTAGAACTGGTAAGGCTTACACAATTGGGCAGTAAGAAATATTATGCACACCGTGGTACATAATTCACCAGACAAATGAAATCTATACCTCTCAGTAATAACTCAGTTAAAGGAATAATAGATGAAATGCCCATAAACCTAAAATATAAATTGTGCAACGTAATTTATATAGCAGTTAGATTAGTCCATTTTACTAGGAAATGTATATGTGATTCTCACTTATCTATGCATTTGTTAAAGATAAAATGTTGGTTCAAGAAATGATATTTTAAAGAAATATTATCATAATTACTGAATTATTTTTTTACAATATTTATAAAATTAAAAGACTCAAATAACAAATTAACATTGTAGTTTTTTATATTTTGACGGATATATTTAATAAATTAGAAAGTAATAAATATATAAATACCAGTAATTAATAATAATACATAAGAATCTGAATCGCAAGTTAAACATTATTTCCCAATACCGATTTTGATTCCAGAAAACACACCCGATTCTATTATTCCCAATTCCGATTCGGCAAATCGTATAATCACTAATTATTTGAGACAATTATTGAAGCTATAGAGTAGATAGCTATAAAAGTAGATGTATCTGGGACACTAAAATTTTGCATTTTCCTTAAACATTGGACATTAGAAGTGTCATAGCTAAGAAATAGACTTTATAAAGTGGATAAAAAAAAAGGATATAAAGTGTTGCCTTTTGTCAACTTTAAAAATAGGTGATTTATGGTTTTGGCAAGGTTTTAACATAAGAAACACAGCTGACCAGTTAGGCCATGCCCTTTTCATTCATATAAGTATCCCTTCATACACAGCTGTTATTACATCCAAGAGATCGACATCGTCTACTCCCTTTTTTATATTTCGAAACATAATTAGGAACTGTCAAATGTCTTTTTAACTATATTATACCTCCTTGCTTCAGAGCAGAGTTTCCCAAACTGTTCAGACTTCAATATAATGTATATAAAGCTACATTGACCTAAGTCCAAAGCTCAAGGTATCATACCAAGATTTTTGGCTAAAAAAAGAAAGTATTTGACGTCTATCCAGTATTATAAAATAAGATAAAAATATATTATATTGTTTTTTCAACATCATATTTGGTAGAGCAGGCCTTCCGTAAAGCCTTGCTTTATTTCAATCAAATGAACAAGCTTAGAATTACCGATGGAACAGCTCAGTGACAACGCGCTCGGTAGATATCATTATCTTGATCTAAATGTACATTCGATCCCAGGTGATTCCTAGAGAAAGAAATATACATATAATACTTTATGTATTTAGATGTATTTCACAAGAAGATTCCTAGGTTAGATGGAGTATTGTAATACTATAAGGTTTACTTATACTTAATCAGTGCAACCTCATCTAACCAATTAAAGGAACATTAAAAAATAAAAAATAAAAATACCGACCGTGGGGATATACGTCTTCTTTTTAGTAAGTTTAAACTTGATATGGAGGAACTAATATTACTATCCGTACACCAAATACACCCATCCCATTATTTTCATTTTGGAAGAAAAACTGATAAGTTTTTAGGGGGGGGGGACGCTAGGAGTATATAATGTAGCCAAGGGGGCACCAGACTTGAAAAAGTTTAGGAAACCCTGATCTAGACCGAATAAAAAATGAGACCGAACCAACTTTTTAAAAGACCAAATGAGTTATGTACACTAAAAATCATAACGATCTCAAACTAGTCTAGGATTTTCAGACCAAACCTTAGCCCTAGCACATAATAGAGATCTACCGATAGCAAAATTTCTACCCATTCCGATACCAACTTCATGGACGATTCCAATACAGATCCTGATTATGTATAAAAGAATTTTATAAACGAAATATAAAATGATTTACTTCCTTAATTTTTTAACTTTTTATTGAATAAGGCTAACCATGAAAATACATTAATATATCAATCATAACTATGATTTTAATGATTTATTAGTAATTTTAAATGAATACTAAGAAATTGTATTTTAGAGAAGAACATTGCTTGAACCTCACACCAAATGCGTTAGACTTATGGGACATCATGTTGGAAACTACAGATGCAAGGGATCATTTATAGGATTCTTTTTTTCATATCATTCTGACTTCCGTATGGAATCAGTCTAAGATAGCAATACAAAATACATTTTAGAGGGGTATTTACAGGCCTTCTAAGTTTAAATTTATCTTTTTGTGCGAATTGTACGTCCAAAAAAATTTCATTTATATTTGAATATTATTATACGGATTTGAAATACTTCAATGTTATTGATCTAACGTTATTAATTCTAACTTCCGGTTATCTTGTTGTTTCTTGGAAGAATAAGGCTTTGAATGACTTGAATCGTCTTATTCAAGACAACTTTGTACAATCAAGTGCGTTGGTCATAGACAGGAACAGGTGGTAGTCACTTGCTGCCAGATCTACACCTTCATACAATAGTTTTATTTTTATCTTGGACTAAAAAGGGAAAAATAAACTATATTCTGACTGAAAGGACTAAAGCAATTACCCCTCCCAATTTATTGGGAATTGTGCGCAAAATAGCGTAGGCAAACAGAAAATACCACTCTGGGGTTACTAAAGGGTTGGTTAGGATAAAGTTTTCAGGTTCCACCACTAACCAGGGAGACTAAAAAAGCTCTCTATAAGACAAAAAATTAACCCAAATCAAAAGGTATCTTTGAGGGTGTATGGATACATAAGAACTTCCCATCCGAGCTCCTGGTGCGTAATCAAACATGGATGCGCCCTGGGATTACTTGTTGTCTCCTATTAACCAATGCTGGCTGCATCTGTTCAATCGACAGCTTCAAACAGTCAAGTTGTTCACAGTAGAGGACAAAATTGGTTGAAAAAAAATCACTCGAACCTCAATTCGACAAAATACAGACCAAAATAATATTAGCCCCTTATACATTGCGACTTTTGTTTGTCGCTTTCGACGCGTTTCTGCCTTTCAGGTAGTAAAAATGTAAAATATGGTGAATTTCTTCCTTTGAGACCTCCAATCTGGACGCACGATAATTCACGACTGAAGTGGCCAAGCGCAATACTGTCCAAAAAGTTATTTTAGTATACAATCACACCCTTAAAACACCTTATCGTATAATCCAATGTATCCAATAATGAACAAGTCAAACTTTGATAAAAAAGGGGGCGGAAAAGCGAAATTACTTTTTCCCCGACCTATTATGGATTGTACATTTGTTGTAGTTTCTAAACAGTCTGCCTTAGTATATATATTTTTTTTACTTTTAAAAGAATAATGCTGTATTATAATTATCATGATTCTTAATTATTTTTGTTTTGTTGTTCATGTTACTCAGTCTTTGTGTTTTATTTTTAAAACACAAACAAACTCATATTGGACATCTTTTGTTGTTGAAAAGATGCATTTACATATAATCATTCATTCTTGTATGTAGAATAGAGATAATTATGACCAAAAGAAAAGGATTTACCTATAATGGAGAACAAATTCGACAATGCCTATGTTGATCTGTCAACACAAAAGTAATATTTAGCATGACATACATTTGCATTGGTGTACGAATCGTGGTCAACATATAGTGACAAATTCTTTTCATTAACCCTTTGGGGTCGTCACAAATTACATTTAAAGTATCCAAAATTCATCACCTCAATAGAATAATTAGAAAGTGATAGGATTTATTTTTACGGGATCATATTGGGGGCAATATAAGTCTCTTAAGTCTAATTAGAGATCTAAAATACTTCTAAAATTATAGTGTGTCTTCATTCATCCCATAAATTTGAATACAAGGCCTATCCTTTATTCAAATATGTCTATGAAATATTGGCTGTGTGTATATATGATGTAAATAAATGAATTGGTATTTTATTATTTTTGTTCACGATTGGTTTTATATTGACATATTACAGTATGTTGGATCCATCTGTTACTTCCCTGAGAGTGTTTATCTACTCCAGAGACTCAAATATGCATGTAAAATAAATTATAAAAATTTCTAAAAATCGAAGTGATGAAATGACATATGTGACCTGTCAATATATAAGCAGCTACATGAAACAAAAATTCATTGATGAACTATAATTTAATTTCTTTCAAAAAATATTTTTATTTACCCAATATAAGTGCTACAAATTGCACTTAAACTAGGAAGACTAAAATTTCCCAATCTATGTATTAAATGTGAAAGTCTTTGTGTGTGTGTGTGTTTTTCTATCAATCACGGTCAACCCAATGAATAACATATTTTTTTGCTATTCAAGGAAATGGTGACCTTCAATGTGCATTAATCAAAAGAACGAATTTTTTGATAAACAAACGTCTACTTTATATAAAGAATTAAGGTTAATAAAAACCTTCAAATTCTATGAACTTTTTTAGCAGCATGTTGGTATGTATCGGTGCACACTTTAAAAAAATAAATATTATAAGGCTTAAAGGGGAAAAAAGAAGAAGAGAGAAAAAAAAGATTTTTGACAATAATATGAGTGAACAACAGTTTAACTTGAAATATTTTTTCTTCTCTTAACCTTATGGTTTTTTTTTCTAAAAATGAGTGCAAAGATACAAAAAACCTGCAGCCGTAATAATTCTTTATTTTTTCTTTTATATGAATCAGAGAATTTAAGCAATAAATTTTAATTTATTGATGTCCGGGGAACCCCGGACAAACCTAATCTAGTAAAGAATAATAAATGGGAAGATATTATTGAATATAAGTCTTTCAAATAAAATGAAGGGTATATACAAAAATAGTCAAATTTCCTGGGTATCTTAACTCATCCAACAAATTTGAATAAAATCCATATAATTTATCCGAATATATTTATATATATGTATGAAATATTGGGCTCTGTGTAGTGCTGTGTCAATTCTTATTTATTCAGCCCAGTAGAGTCTTAGGACCGGCCCTATCAGTTCTTGGGACTACTAGTACTAAACCTGATTTGAAAAAGAAAGAAATCCTCCCAAAATTAAGGATTTCTTTTTTTCTTAGAAAAAATAAAATATTTGAAATTTTTTTTTTTCAAAAAATTGTATTTTTAATGAATAACTGTGGGTTTTTGAAATTATTTTGGAAAAAAATTAATATTTGGTAATAAATGAAATTTAATTTTTGAAATTTTTTTCCAAAAAATCCAAAAACAACCCCCTGTTAAAAAGTATATATATTTATGTGGCGCCCTTTTCAAGTGATGTAATCAAGGACTGAACTTTATTAGTTTTATGACTGATATGCAGGACTGAACTGGACCTGACTGAGACTGAACTGGACGGGACTAAAGTCTTCAGTCCTAAATAAGAACTGACACAAGACCAGCTGTATGTATTTATCATTGTTGAACCACGCTCCGAGGTTGAGGCTTGGTCTATAAAGTAAACAACAAAATATTAATTGATATTTTTGCTCAAGATTGTTTTAATTTTGACGTACCAGTTATGTAAATTGGATATTCCTATAAGTTCATTGCATATTTAAAAGGAAGGAATTTAAATGTACTACATACAATTCAAGTATGAAGTATTGTTACAATATTACATATTAGAAACTTCCGGAAGGACGTTGTTTGAAAATAAAAGGGATTTGACATATTTATATATGTACTCTCTACTTTCTATCAAAGTGTTTATTCTTTTGACATAGTAATTATTTACAAATCACTGCTCCCTAAGTATATGCAAACTAAATTCATGTTTTTTCATCTTATGTACTTTTGTTAAACATAATCATAAAGAACTTCAACTGTTGGAGCCATATACAACTTCTACTTGCACTGATTAAGAACTTGGTTGTCGCATGTATTGAATAGAAACAGCTAACAAGAGCGATTTCTAATCATACTTTTTTTCTAAATTAATCGTTCCTTTGATTATAAAAGTTTATCATTAATTTCGAAAATCAATTTAATTATTTTCTACCTAGAAATATATTTTTTTTTTATTCGTGTTATCTAATACTACTAGCAACAGCTGACTTAAGAGTGCATTGTTTACACTTCCATTTACTTAATTTGAACATTCAGATATAGTTAGTCTGACTATTTGAAGAATATATTTGAGAAGAGCAGCTTATCTGTTATGCTGTTTCATTGGAACAGCTACAAACAGCTGAGATGCAGGGGGGGGGGAAGTAAAATAGGACATTAAAAAAATTACTCGTATGTCGATCTTCAATGATTTTCTAAGTCCAAAAGGGGCTTACAACAATAACTCTTGGACAAATTCTATGGGTTAATCTCCATCTTGTATGATTACACACAAAAGTTCAATCCGGTTTCTAATGTATATCAATGATAGTTTGTATGTAGTAGAAAGGGAAGTTCACACTTTAATAATTAAATAATAATCCTAGCAGCTTAGGAAAAGAAAAAACAACTCTTGAGAGTGCAAGCTCCAAAAAACATAGGGGAGTAAATAAATGCTTAGGATTAGCATGACTACGAATGTCTTTTTTGTAATGAAAAAATAAAAATGTAGAAATTATAAAAAGAAAAACGATTGTTACGTCTGCTTCTTCGTTGTTGTTTTTATTATTTATTAGATATCGTCCTTGTGTTAATTTATCCATGGGAAATAAGTACTCTCGCCTATCTTGAGTATAAATTGCTTTAAAAATCCCAAGTTACATTAGTTTATGAATTTAAAAATAATTATTACATGTTCACTGCACTAATTGTATATATTTTAAATGTAAAAGGTTCTCCTCTTTATAGCAGTAATCAGTTTTTCTCCTCCAAAATCATATAACAAGCAGCTGATAGTAACAAGGGTCTTACCATAAGTCTCGCTCCCGCCTTCTCCTTTGTATGACAAGTATTTAATACTATATACTGTAGGCTCAAGTGCGCCCGCTTAACAGGGGTGTAACAAATGAAAAATTACGAGAATGACATAACATAAGTCCAAAAGGGCTGTTTGTCATATTTAAATGGAACAAAAGTATTTATTACATTTAAATAGGTAAATATAAAAAACTATGTAAAAGTCATAAATCACAGTTTCTATGAAATAATTTAATTCCAATATTAAGCCTCTTTTTTTATATTGGTATATATTTAATTATTTAAATCATAGAAATTGATTTTTTTTTATATAAAAAAATGACAAAGGGTATAAAAAGTGGCCTTCTGAGGATATGTTATGGCCTCCTAGTTATTTGTCAGTTATTCTGCCCTTTTATAGCATGAACGCTTGAGCCTTCGCTTAGTATGTCCATACGTTTATAATATTACGCAAATTTTCTCCAAAAAGAAACAGGGAAAAGCTCCAAAATCATATGGTAGTAAGCTAAAAAAGTCCACCATACCAACTGCTATTTATGTCTTAATTACTCCCAGACTATTATTGTCATATTATTTCTCGTCAATTTTTAAAATGATTTATATGTATAGATAATATTAATCCTATATAGTATTTTTGGCTAGCCTGTATTACTATATTGCTAATTAATATAGTATAAAAAACACAACTATCCCGGCGTTAACCCGCTAACACAAAAATACTACCTTATGTCTTGTGTTGTCAATATTCAATTCCCGCGTCTGACTTGATACTATTTCATAATTTATTATTTTTGATAAACAATAAGTTATTGTTACTTATACTCTGTTTCCAAAAAAACCTTGATACAATATCTTGTTGATACCTCCTTTGTCGTTGTATAATTATATAATTAATAATTTTATTTATGAATGTTTAGCTAAGCTTATAATAAAATATTACTTAGCAATATTATAATACAGTTTCGAATAAAATACTATATCAGATTAATATTATGAATACATATAATTCAATTTAAAAATTGTGGAGAAATGATATGACAATGATAGTCTAGTAGTACTTAAGAGATAAATAGAAGTTAGTATTATCAAATATTTTGGCTAACCAACAAATGATTTCGGAACATTTTCTCTTTCTTTTTGGAGAAAAGGGTGCATGATACAACAAAGGTAACTACTTGCTTCACATTTGTTACTGATAGTCAACATTTCTCCATATAAATAATAAGATGTTCAGTATAAATATTTATATACGACCAAGGATATTCTTCTACTTTTTGAAATAGGTCATTAGTATAGACCTAATGACCTATTACTTATTTTGTAAATCAATAGTGAGTAAATTATAAAATAGTCATGACGCATCTAGGAAAACGAGGGAATTAACAGCCGACAACAAAATATATAAGGGCGAGGTAACTCCCTAATGGAATAATAAATAACTTTCATAACATATTAAACTTCAACTTGTCTCCTCTCCATTGCAAACATGTGGGAAAACAAAGGTCTAGAAAAGGAGACAATTCCAATAGATTTTTTATTTCATATTTACATTCAAATCGATGTTTTATAAATATATATTGGAGTCAATTATTGTCTTTCACTTCAGGTTATGGCCCCTCTTTAATTTCTTATTCTTTTAATAAGATTATTAATTTTAGCTGATTTAATTGCAATGTGCAGGTGCCTTCAAATGCTTAATTAAAATAATTTGTTGAAGAATACTAATGTACCTAATCCACACTTAAGCGTAAACATGAAAATAATGTTGAGCAAGTATAAAAAGATGCATAGAATCCAAATTTATCATTTTTTTACTTGATATAAACATTCATAGAGCCTAATATTTCCTCAAATATAGACATATAATTCAAATTTTTAAGATTAGCTAAGATACTCCATAATTTTAGCTATGAACCTTTATTTAATTTAAGAGACTTTTATTTACCCCTCAAATGATGGCCCTTTTCAAATAAAATCCATGATCTCACAATCTTATTATTGCAAGCAATTTTGGCTGTTTTTAGTGTAATTTGGAACACATCCAAAAGGTGAATGAGAATTATTTGTTGATGGAATTTGACGATAATTCATTGAAGAATACAAATGTAACAACCTTTACTCCATTTTAAGAAAAATCCTTCTAGCCTACGTTTGTGTTGAAGGGTCAAATATATTTATTTAATTTTATGCATTACAAAAACTGTTGTACTGTTTGTTGTAGAGTGTTTGAATCAAATTTCTTATAAGGATAACACGTTATGTACAAGAATACATAAAGAATCAAATTCATATCATCGTACAAATTAAAATGCATATTCTAATATACATATAATTGTCCATTTTTTGTCGTTTTGAATAAAGACCTTTACAAAATATTGTAATGCATATTATATTCGCAGAGATGAGATCAAAATACTTTTCTTTGATCTTGTGATTAATTAAAAGAAAAGTAATTGACCTCGTGCATGTGAATCTTTCGTTTATAAAACATTTTTTTTGTGAGAGTATTTATTAGTTTGCGCTCCCTGTGATCATTTGTGTAATAACTTATTTACAAGGACTATGCACATTATAATCTTTATACCTCCTGAATTATCCACTTCAAAGTAAGTTTTTATCTCTAGCCAACAAGAAACCGTTTAGATCAAAGAACCTTGTCGTTTTGAAAGGGAGAATTGTTGAGGTTTAACTATTATAAAGTTTTTATAAATAAATTACGTATAATGCAATGTATAGTTATAGATGTAAATCACTTGTATAATTTCGCTGGCCGTTTTTTTTTTTTTTTTGGAATTGGTAATGTGAAGATAAATTTTTGTTAGGGTTGTATATACATAACATCTTTTAGCGTGCGAGTTTTGTGATTATTTGAACTTGAACAGTGTTTTATATTTTATTTTCTAATACTGTTATCATTATTTTTTCATTCCTTATGTTAGTATTGAGTAACTATATGTGAGTGCACCCATGAATAGTGATGTAAACAGTCTTATTTTTAGTTGGCCCGCTTTTTTAGAATTAGTAATCTGAAGATTGATATTCATTTTCATTAGCTATGGTCATTATTGTTCAACTCCTGAGTAGTTAACTTCCGTTTCTACAACATTTAAACAATTATATTCAAAACTTGATTATACATTCATCAGTACTCATAAAAAGACGGAGAGTAAACTTAAGGGTTTGTTGCGGAATTATAATTAAAAGTCATTGTTGGACTAATTGAGGATACATATCATTGTGATTCTTGCCAAAGTCCTTGTTTATTTCCTTCTACCCTTCTTTCCTTGTTGCGGTTAATATAATGAAACTTTATAACAGCTAAGCTGTACTTCTACAACACATTCTTCAAACTGCCAAAGTTATCATACTGATTTTCGTTATTTTTTTATTACTAATGATTGATGTGGTAACCCACATTTACTCTATTATTAAGTTCATACTTATAGGCGAAGGAGTTTAATATGTTTCTGTGGGACAATTTCAATTTTGTCCAAATGTTAATATTGATAAAAATCGGCTATACTTTTTAGCTTACCCGTTTTCTTTTTTTTTTGTAGGCAAACTGAAGAGTAAACTTACCTTTCTACTACATTCAATTATAATTGAAACCTAATTTAGTATTTGTGTGTGCACATAAAAGACGGATAGTAACGTTGAGGATTTGTTACAGA
The DNA here is from genome assembly GCF_016086655.4 of Lepeophtheirus salmonis. Taxonomy (NCBI): domain Eukaryota; kingdom Metazoa; phylum Arthropoda; class Copepoda; order Siphonostomatoida; family Caligidae; genus Lepeophtheirus; species Lepeophtheirus salmonis. The sequence continues at coordinate 13,665,695 of NC_052138.2, read as the reverse complement.
GTTATAATTTTGTAGGCTTGTTAGACTCAGAGTAGAATTGATATCAGAGTAATTCTTGCCTATATACATGTTTATTTTCTTTCTCCATCTCCTCCTCGTCACAATTGCATGTAGCTGATCTAACGGAAGGTTATGACAGCTAAGCTGCTCTCCTTAAAATTGTCTTCTAGTTGTCAAGGTTACCATGTTGTTTTTCTGTTTCTTTATTTTTAACGTAGCCAAATGCTCCCGATTAACTGACTATAACATTAGAAATTTGAGACCAAGTCGTTTATAAAATATTTTTAATGATATTTTTTTTAAAAAGAAGACGTTTCTTTTTGCTGGCCTCTTTGAAATAACAAAAACCAATAGATTCCCCGAAATTTGGAGAGCAATTGCCTCTCCCATCTCCTACGTCTATGTATACCCATGCTTCATTGCATTCATCTTAAATCTATTTATACGTATAATGTTAGTATAGTTAGTAATACTATACATTATAGTGATTGATTTCTCTGTATGATTTTTGAAAGGATGTGAGTATCTCAATTCTACTATCTAACAAAAACTACTTACTATTTGTATTATACATATTCTTCAAAAACAAAGGATATATAAGCTGCACTAGTCATACATATGTTGTTGTAGTTTAGAACTGAATGAAAAATAACTTTCATAATGAGAGAAAACTAAGCATCATTGTTGTTTAAGAGGATTTACATTATCTAGATCAGTATATCCATAAAAGCAGCAACAACAGGGAAGTAGCAACTCCTTTGAGTGGGTCATTTTGTATCAATTATGGTTGAATGGGTTAATGGAAATATGTTGTAATATCTCAATGATATCGGTTGTTTAATGAGCAGAAAATATAATTTTCAAGTAACCCACTCCAATAACATAAATAATATATAATAGGAATCCTTCATATCTCTGAAATGAAAATAATAATCACTCAGCGTAAGTAGAAGGTGTGTTAAAATTGCAGGTAAAATTTTAAAGGCCTGTAATTTATTCCTTTTTTTATAAATAGAGGTTGGGGCAACATGACGAACTTTTTTAAAATACATAGAAAACAGGCTGGAGAAGTAGTGGTGGAGTGGGCGGGGTTTCATTCTAGAGGCAATACTCTAAAGTTTTCTTGAAAATTCAGTCAATTACTATAATGGGTTGGAGTAGTAAGGAACGTACATTTGCCGTCGAGAATACATTGTGCAGAAAAAAAATGGTTTGACAGAATATTTTATAAGATTAGACTGACTGAAATTTAGTTTGTAGGTTTTTATTGGTGAAGCTTATGAAAATCAATTAATTACTTCACCTCTTAATATATAAAAAAACATTTTTTTAATTTCATTTACATAGTTTAAGATTTGCAAAATTCTTTAAATGCGAATAAGTACACATATAATGATGATAGATACCAAAAATAGGTGTCGTCAGATTTGTTGTCAAACATAAATTCTAAAGTTGTTAAATTTGTTTAAATCAAGTAGTTGAAACTGTATGTATTTTTGATAAAGCCAAACTTTTGAAGGCCTTGTCAAAATCACCAACAACTAATATTTTAATCTATTAATCATCCACAGCTATGAATTAAGATATGTGGAGAAATTAATTCAATATATTTTTTTTATAAGTTAAGTGTCCCATTTAAACCACTTAGTGAAAAGTGATTTAAGAGTTTATTCAACAATGGGCTACGTCAACTATTTCATATGATTTTCAAAACTGCATAAAACAAAACTACAGGCGCGTATTTAGTCCAAACTAAAACACCAAATATTTTAACAGAAAATTAAAGTCAAATTGAACCACCGTTGTCGGATAAATTTCCCAAAACAAAAGAATTTTTAACGCGGATAGCTTCCAAATTTTTTGTAATGGTTATCCTGTTGCACCTCTTAAATATTTTGTCTGATGCATTTTGCTGAAAACGGGGCTCTTCTAAAGAAATTCCTAGGAATGTTCGGGTTAGCATAAAGGGTCCTTCTATGTTGACTCATTCATAATGGAAATACAATACTTTAAAAAAGATCAGTCTTCTTTTCAATGACATTTTTTGGGTTCTTAAACTGTTAGTATTTAGTGTAATGACGGGTTTTTTTAGAAAATATTTTTTTGTACCTATTACTATAAATCCATTTTTATAAAAATGGATTTATTTCCTTTCATTTGTCTTTAAATCACAACGTAACTCATCCTAAAAATTCCGAGTGAACTCCCATTTTTTTCCAACTTTAATACTCCAGGTGGGGAGGGGGTACATTATGACCCTGGCTCTCGTTACGAACAAATTAGAAATACACTTTTTTATCGTGAGTACTATTGCAAAATTTAAATTTTTTAGATCAAACAGACTTAGGTTACATCATATTATCAATTAAATAATTAACTTTAAGCTTCAGTGAAGATTTTTATATAGCTTAAATATTTTATATATATATATATTAGTATATACAATAGAGGATAAAAACTAAATCAATAGTCGTGTATGTTACAGTAATTTAAATACGCTTATCCCTACATACTATAAGCACGATGACTTTCCGTTTCAAATAAAGTTATAGTGGAAAATCAATAGATTCATACTCTGTGTTTTGATTAATTTATAGACATGAAATATTTTCGTGCAACATGGATCAAAGTCCTAGAAATGCGTGGTACATAGGTATTAGTGTTGAGACTCGGTTCAAGATCAATTTTTACGATTAATTCTTTAGTGATATTTTCTAGACCGTTTTGGAGCTATATTTTGGTGTAAACGGCGATCACATATAGGAGAACGCAATTTAATCGTTTTCAAATCATGGAGATTTCGTAAAAATCAATCTCTTATTTGAAGGGATTTTTTTGCCATTAATGTTTATTTCCTTAGCAATAAGAACAGTGAATAGAATAAGTCTAAATTTTATCTACATTTTCGACAATTGACCTTCCAGAGCGGGGTGCATCTTTGAAAATCAAAATTACAAGAACAAAATCGACGAAAACACAATTACGTGTACTTGTATGTTAGAGAATAGTATCTTCCATCTGTTTGAATAAATAATGGGTGTCTTTCTACTAAACCTATTACAAACCCATTTTTTTTCTATAAATATCAAAACATTCAGCATTAGAAAAATGATTTACTTATACCTTTAGCTTGATTGCAATTAATAAAAAATGTATATAACGACTAAGCAAAAATGGGGTGGAATGAAGTACTTTACTTAGAAGCTTACTTATTTATTCAGGAATGTTCATAAAATATACTGGTTAGGTTGCGTTGAATACAGATTACAATAATTTCCGGGGAATTTTTTTTATTCTTCATGATTTTTAAGTAATAATATATACTAATATAAAAAATTAATTTTAATGTAAGGGGCTTAAAACAAGTTTATGGATGCTTTAAATTCAAAATAACTGATTAAATCATAGATATAAACGATTCATTTTTCCCTTGGAATATTAAAGTAATTTATATTCAAGCAAAACTAAATCAATCGAAATAAACTTTTTTTGAAGAAAATTTTTCTGAATTAAAATATAAGGTATATTCTATATATTCAGCTAGAATATAAAGCACTTGAAGGAAATATAAAAACAAAATATTTGCTCCTATGTAAGGTCCTTCATTTTACTCAATTTTTTAGTCGTTATATACATTTTTTATTAATTATAAACAAGTAATAAGTAATTCATTTTTCAAATGCTAAATGTTTGTATCAATTTGATATTTACTTTGATTTTCATCTATATAGTTATTTTATATAGAAATATGACATTGAATCGTAGTTATACTCTAAAAACTTGATTTTTTTAAAAAGGGAGTAAAGAACGAACCTTGAGAGATTGAAAGTTTTAATGATCATTCAACAGGTGAGATTTTAAATAAGACTGAGGTAAACATATATTTCTATAAGAGTAATCCAGCCCGAACTTCGTTCGGGAAAGTCTACTAAAAATCAAAACAGTCTAAGACCAGGTGTAGGATTTTTAAAGTAAAACTCAACTCTAATAGGTATGTTTAATTAAGAATGGGGGTGTTTAACCTTACTCAAATAATTAAATACTTTAATGTTTTCTTAGTATATGTAAATATACATAGATATGTATTTACTGTGTACATATCTATTAAGGTTAAAAACTTCTTTTTTTTTATTGTGTCTGTTGGTGGAAGTAATGGTTAATTAAGAGGAGTTTTATTTATCTTTCTAAAAAAAATTACTTAATATTTAACTCTTCCTTATTTGACCCTTCATGTATAAAAATATACTTTTATCAAATATAAGAGTGTAACCCTCCTCTACAACCATGAACCATATCTAAGAAGTGACTTTAACAACAATGTTCCTCATAACTTTCATAAATAGTATTAAATAAAATAATTAAACACATAGTAAATTGCATTTTTTGAACAAATTACACGTGCTGCAGGTCACTTGTTTTTGTACAATTTCTCCGATATGCAAAACCTACTGTCATATATTATGCCAAAAACTAAAAAATATCACAATATGTGATTTTCTTAGTATATAAAGCACGGAAAATCGAACAGTTGAGTAATAATAAAACTATTAATGAAATAGTGAACAGTTGTAAATTTTATGCACTTTTTATCTACTTTTGTAGTTTGCAATATGAGATGTTTTTTTTTTATTCAAAGCTATTATGATTGTTCTTTAGTTATGGAGGAGTTAACATCTATTAACTAGAATGGGCAGAGTGTAAAAATTCCGCCTAAAATCAAATTGAGTTATGTATCCCAATCTTTCCCAAAATTATGGTCAATAATGTGCAATTCCATGCAAATGTCAATTTCACCTTGCCATAACAATAACCATACCTACTTAAAATCAAGTTCTATATTTTGAAGACACAAAATACATCGGATCACAATCTTCATACAAAATTCATGATTCCCTCACTACAATGATGAGATGCAATACTCTCAACATTTATTTTTCAGTGAATAAAATTGTATGACTTTCTTAATGGCCAGTATGGCAAAAAAAATAATCTCCTACGGTTGTCTTCTAACCTTACTTTTCATCAGGAAAGGCTGTTATGTAAATGTGTAAATTATTTATTTAATTTGCATCTTTCCATTGGCTGTTGGAACTTGCTGTCATGATGCCCGTTTATGGGAAAAATCATGTAATGTCCATAACGTTTGTTAGGAAAAGTTGTCATAAAACATTCATTTTGATGTCAAACAAACTTTCCAAGCAAAGCTGACTTTTATTTAGATGACATGTTAGCAACAATTGTCATCCTGGTCTTATTCTTTAATATTATTTCCGAACGTTACGGACATTACTTGTCGACACGGCTATCATTTTAAAAGATCAATCATACTAAAATTACCGTATTTATAAATAAATATACAAATTGGTATGAATATTATGTTATGGAATGCATCTTATGAGTGGATTAACGAGCTGTTAATGATTATTTCTTCTTCTTTTCGAGGGGGGAGGGGAGCACGGTGAAGTGGATTGTTAGCACAGCAGTGTTCAGCCGACAGGGAATTGTCTACTCTGATGCCAATTTAAGTAACTTCTGCCGGAGTCCTGGTGCCTAACAAACAAATAAATAGGGGGCAAAAACATCAATTCCGTTTAACTTCGTTGGTGAAGGTAACAAAGTGCATGTGATCATCAATGTCGAAGAGTGACATTGAGGATTTGGTATAGGATATATAAGCGTAAGTCTCAATAGAGTAGAGTAGACATGAGGATAGACATAGGAGAAATTTCTGACCATGTCCTTGCCAAATATTAAGCGGAGTGTCTGTTTATTTCCTTCATCTCATTGATGTATGCTGTTATTCTAATACAACATTATGACAAATAATTTGCGCTCCTTCCTAATATTTATCAAATTGTCCGGGTTATGATGTCATTTTTCGAGTTTTTAAGTATTGAAAGTCCTTAAAAATTCACAACTTTAATTGTATTTGTATATAATTGAACGGAGTATTTATTTCAAAAACATTCTCCAGGAAGGAAAGAATGAATTGTAAAAGTCCAATTGATTTTTTTTCAAATACTTACTGGACAGTAAAACTGGTTGATCCAAAATTGGGAATTTAAGGAGGAACTTCAGCTATACAAGTTGACACTTAACTGTGGGTTATCCCAAAGATGGAAAATACAAGTCATTTTACAATACAAATGTAAAGAGAGGCGTCCAGTCGAAAGCTTTATAATGTCAAATCAAAGATAAAAGGGCCAAGAGAGAGGAGGATAAGTGATTTATCAGCTCTACTTTTCCTATTTCCTGGATGCTCCAAATGAAATCAAAGCCCTCTGCTCTAACAGATTGAAAATTAAAGTTAAATATCAAAAGGGACCAGTTATTCATTTATCGAAAAAGTATTATTTGATCCTAATATTCTTTATTTCTTTCAATAACTCAATTTTGTTAACTGCTGCAATTGTCATGGACTATGAGGACAGATGCAAAATTTGACAAGTCGTATTCAATATGTCAAAAACGACTAACTGGTTTATAAATATTCAAAAATAGCCGACGTACATATTAAGGAGGTTAGTTTTCCAAAGTTTTTACAATTTCGATTGTGGATGGTGATGAAAAGTTGTAATATGGAATGAAAATTGCCTATGCAAAATATCATTGCCGTACAAGGTCATTGTTAGGAGACACATCTCGATCAAAGTATGAAAAAATGCAACTATTATTTAATAAGAAAATATACATACTACATACAGTTAATACTAAGAAGGCATTTTTAGATTCGATATACAGGGCGAGGACTCAAAATTAGAATCCTCTTCAAAGCTGTCAAGCGTCACTTCTAAACGTCTGAAAACTTTATATTTGTCGCCATTCTAAATAACTGACAAAAAATTACAATTTGATGTTTGTTTTATATTTGTGGGATGAAAAATGTCCGAGCAACAAACAAAACGGGAGAGGGTGTGCTATCTCCTCCGCGCACAAGTCTATCTCCGAACAAATATCTTTACAGTGGTAGCTGATCGGAGCAGGAGAAATGATCACTTCTTGGCTGAATCAAGAGTTCAGATCGAGGGAACCTTCAAGACTAATAATCCAGCTCAGATCATGGTCGTTGGAGTTGTGGCGTACGACGGCAGTTAGTTCCCTCCCTACTTCTTCAAAGCCAACAAAAATGTGTTTACACAAGATGGTGCCCCGACACACACATCCAAGAAGGTGCAGCATTTCTGCAGGGCGAACATGCCTGCCTTCTGGCTTTCGCCTTCACCCGACGTGAACCCTATATACAGGGAGCAGGGATCAAATTGTCGCCAAAATATTTTTCTACAAAAAACAACACAAAATATACATTTTTTAACTTTTCTATTGAAAATTAAAACTATGACGAGCATATAGGTATAGAGTAGGCATTCATTCGATATAATCACCGTTGGCCTCAATGACAACCTCAATACGGCCTCTGAACCGGCCGCAGGCTCTTCTGACCATCTCATTGTCCATGTTGCCGAATACCTCCTTGATGGAGTCCATCAGGCTGGCCTTGGTGCTATGAGAATGTCTGTTGGTATGTCTCTAGACATAGCCCCAGACAAAATAGTCCAAAGGATTAATGTTGGGATAGTTAGGAGGCCACAAATCCTTAGTTACGACGTCATAACAGTTCTCTGTTAACCACTGCATGGAGATTTTGGACACATGGCAGGGTGCTGAGTCCTGTTGCCACACCCAGGGCCTGTCTCCGGCCACCCCTTGGATCCAGGGCAGAACCACCTTCTCCATAACATCCAGGTAGATCTCTGTTTTGACCTTTAGACCCGTTTCAAACATGTGGGGAGGCATAACATGACCTTCACTGCTGACCACCCCGAACATCATGACCGTTGCAGGGAACTTGGTCTTCATTACCTTCCTCACATGGCTGGTGCAGGTGGCTATCCACCTGTTGTTCTGCTCGTTGACCTTCTGATCTTGACAGAAATTATTTTCATCAGAGAAAAACCACATCATCCCAGGCTGCTTTGGGTGCTTGAGCTTGCTGAGCAATTTTGTTGACTTCATCAGCCTGTTGTCCTTTGCCTTCTGGGTCAAGATCTGGCCCACCTGCATCTTGTAGCTCCTGCAACTTAAATCCTCAGATACACAGTCCCTTATTGTTTTCTCATGGCAGCCCAGATCCCTCGCCATGGCCTTCATGGACCTGGTAGGGTCGTCCTCAACCATCTTCTTCACCTTGTCGATAAAGTCGGTGTCCATGACCTTCCTGTCGGCGCCCTCCTCCTTGGGTGCTCTCTTTATGGTGGTATCAACATCCCAGGTGTCCTCTAACTTCTTATGGATACGCTGAACAGTCCGTAAATTCACTCCTAAGGTTGAAGCAATCGTTGAATTGGAGATTTCACCTCCATTATTAACCAATGCGATGACTACGGCGGACCTCGAAAGCTCCTCGTTCCACTTATAGCTCTTTATCTTTATTTAGGAAATTTCAACATTTTCTGTGGTTAATTTCTCTTTTTACTGCAAAGGATAGCTGTAGAAAAAAAAATAATATAGGTTAGAATAATGTCAATCATAATTAAAAAATGCAAAATAATGATTAATGCTGTAATTTTAGTCATTATTGACAAAAAGAAGAAATTTTGTCTCCTTTCAAACTTTGAACGAGATGTGCTCATACAGAAAATGAATATAGGGCTATGAAATTTATCATAGTTTATTTTCTTACAAAATGACAACTTTTTTTGCTAATGCTCATAAATTAACACCCACCTAATTTAAGTAACTATGCAACCTCCACGAATTTAGCCTTCTTGACTGAATTAACAAGGTTAACTTTTTCATGAGAAGAAAAAGTTGCAAACACATACGTGGAAATGATAAAGTGACGTCATCACTGGGATAATAAAAAGTGGAATCTTTCATGGGATAAAATATTTCACGTCGAGCATGAATTTAATCAAGCAAACATTGAGGGTTCATTACTTAGATTGTAGAGCATTTTCACGTGAGGTCAGCATTGATTGTAGTGGACCTCGGCCATTTTGGAAAGGCTTAAAAATTAAACAATAAAGTTAATAATAAAGAAAAACCTTTTTTCATTAATATTAAATAAAATAGTGTTTTTTTTTAATCTTTAGTTCCATCGAATATATGACCCTAAAAGGTATTAAAAATATGTTATTACATCGTTGAACCAGCTTATTTTCATATAATAGATAAAAAATAACTATAACAATGGAAATACTATGAATTTTTTTTTGTAATTACCCTACTTTTCTCTTTCCTTCTTGATCAAAAAGCCAAAATTGTAGAAATTTAGATAATTTATAGGGGTTATCAGTACATACTACTTTGAATATATTCAAATACCAGTATTTATAATTGGCATCAAGTAGTATTCAACGTAAGTGTTAAGCTTTTATTTATTCATAAAGCCATTTAATGGAATTTAATATAGATTTATTGGAAATTTAATCATTTAATGTTGTCAAAATATAAACTTTGAAACCCTCAAGATTAAAATGCAATTGATGACGTCAATGAAAACGCTTTATAGCTTTGGCCTTTGTTAAAACCACCGTAAAGTGATTGAATTAAAAAAAAAAAAAGAAGACTTGCAACATCCCATTTCTCTTATATATAGTACATATTATATATTTGGAAAATTTTCATCTAAATGGCTTTAATGCTTTGTGTTTCATCAATGCAAGTAGGCTGGCTAATCCCACCATTTGAATGTTATCTTGATTATAATTGTAATTTGTGCATAAATCCCAGCTCTTTTTCGAAATTGCTCAATTTTATTTGAAACGTAATTTGTCATCATGCATTTTAGAATTTTCATTATAATTAAACAAAGTGCCTAGAAAATTCAACCAACTGAAGCCTCTTGTAGTAAGGTAAGCATTTTCTCCCGAGGCCCCACTTTATAATCTATATTAATAAATTAAAGTTAGTTTATCTATCTGGGTGTTTGACTGTCTAAAAAGAACAAATGTATCTTCGGACTGCGTAGATACTTGACCTAAGAAATAGCAATACAATCGAGCGTGTGCATCATATAAAAAGATAAGGTCCTGGAGTCAATACAATTGGTGATTCCAAGAAGGACTCTGTGCCTTTTCCAATTATTTGGGACAACGAATTCATCCATTAATTCCATTTTATTTCTCCATCTGATGTAAGTTTAAACAAGCAATCCATTATTTAAAAAATCAGCTGTCAAAGTGCTATATTTCTGCAAGAGAGCGTGCTAAATTATCGGCATAGGCTTTTGCATCCAGTATATATTTGATTGTAAATCTTCAGATTTTTTGCATGCGAGTTGTTTTTGTAGTTGGCAACTTGAATAAATTTTTTTTATCATATCCAGCTGTTATTATTATGATTCATTCTTATAACATATAAGTATTATGTTGTCATATGTTAGTGTGCTTATAAAAAACAGAGTTCAAGACTGCTGATTTGTTGGGGAATTATCTCCAATTTTAATAAAGCAAATCTATATTATCAAAGTAAAGTTTCTTTGTTCCTCCACAGCTAATAATTCTGGACAATATCGGGAACTACAATTAGTCTTTCAATTTATTTAAATTGAGTAACTGGGAAATTAAAGATTCTTTTCACATTGTCTATAAATTATTAAGCGACTCTTAAAAAGAAAAATGCATTTTTTTATCATCAGGGATTTGTCATACATACTTTTATTATCCATAATAATAATTTGATGAAATTTTATATCCATGATTGCCACCAATTTACGCAGTTTCTATGATGAAATCTTTGCTAATAGGATTAGACATTTAAGTATAATAACACTGGATGTAATTATATAAATATAAATACTCATTTGTAAAAATGACTGTGGAAAATAAAGTTTTTGTTTGATTGACAAGATTTATTTTTAGGCCGTACCCAGTTTTTTTTTCTCCTTCAATGCAAACAAAGCTACTAGTCAAACTTTAAAGTCAGCACTACTTATAACAAAATACAACTGTCATGAAATAACAACAAGGGGGAGTGGGGCTTGTTGGCACGAAGTTCCGACTTTGGCATATTACTCAGCAAGTAGAAATAATATTGAGATCTAGTTGTTTTTTTTTGCATTGTGTTAAACAATTTACAACTTTTGGCACCAATTTATAACATAGTTGATGGTACATTTGTAGTAATAACAACTTCAATTACAGCCCTATTTGTAAGACCATGGGTTCCTGCAAAGATGTTTCTTTGAGGGTGGGGGTTGAAGGGGGGAGGGTTCCCAACATCAATACAATGCCTCTTTGATTTTTTTTTTCGCCACATGACGTAACTTTATTCACAACTAAATATAAACTTTTTGACAAAACCAAAAGCTTAGCACATTGCATAATCCATAAAATTTTAAGCATAAAAAAACGGTAAAAAATATCAAACTAAAAATCCAGATAAAAAACAAACAAAAGAATAATTAAAATTATATAACGTTAGTTTTGTATAATTTTCAGTTTGTTGAAGCACTAGTCTATATCTTTATTGGATTTGATATGTAAATTAATAAAGGAGATGCCGTTTGTATGCTTTAAGTCCTTCTTTGTCCTTTTTGCATATATAAATTATCGAGTTTTTGTAACAATAGTGTCCTAAAAATTCCTCTCTACCAGTTGTTGCTCCGAAATTCTCAAGCAGTCCATATGAAATACGCTATAAGTTACTCTAAAAAGTCTGCATTTCCAGAAGAGATATCAGTCGTCTCTCTTGCTTCATTATAAAACGGGCAAATACTCATTTGGTCATTAAATAATTTTGCCCCAACCCCCCAACGTTCCTGAGTGTAATCGATATTTGAGCCATCTCTCAGAAGATGTCAAATATTTACTCCTTATTATTGTGATGCTATTAAATGCTCCTTTTTTGATGTGTCTCCTTTCATAAAAGTCACAAAAAGGAACCAAAGTTGATTTTTTGAAGCATTTCATATTTCCAAACCAAGAGACAATTCAAACTTCATAGAAAAATCTATTCATCATTTTCATAGATACTGCATTCGTTTAGAGTATAACATAAGATTCTCCAGAACATTTTTGAAACTAGCATAGGGGTTAATCATAAGTCATTGAGAATAAAACACCAGGGTTCCTCGCTGTTCCACATTTTTCTAACCCAATAAAAGTTCAAAACCTTCCATATATCTGAGACGCTCATCACAGACAGTCCTCCACTATTCAATGGACCGTGGAACCTATAATAGAAGATGTGCCTATTTGACTTATAATTTGCCTCATTTAAAGATATAAGACTCTCTTTTTTTACAAAGTAATGTAAAAAATGAAACCAAAAAAGGGCTTTGGAACTCTGACCATTTGAAGAATGTTGGAGAAGGGAGAATCGGAGATGAGCATTCTCAGTACCGCCATTTGGGACTTTGTTGTGTCTTATGTTAAGGGGTTCAATTGAATTAATTAATAAACGAATTATTTAATGGATCTGTCTTCAGAGAATAATACTCTTCTCGAAATTCCAATTATTTATTCATAAAGTTACACAATTCATACACTAATATATAAAAATCAATAGTTGGATAAGCTCAACAAAATTTCCCATACATGGATTAAGGCTCACTTTGGTTATATGTACATAGCTAATATGCACATATAAGTAAATGGGGTATTCACTCAAATACAAAAAAATATGATAAACCCAAGATTAATATAAATGCAAGGTTAAACCATTACGCGTGTACGACTGATGTTTGACTTCCACCACGCTTTTTAATATTGATGTCATGATGAATGAATGGTTGCGTGTTTTGACAAAATATGTCTGTCTTGCCCAGAAGTCGGTAGGATACATTCAAATTGAAAATTCTAGCAAGCCTGATTAAATGATGGTCTAACCTTATATCTTTATTAACTTTGGATAACCCCTTGTTGCCTTAGCTCGTATGTGCCGTGCATGAATGGATAAATCGAGACTCCTTATGTGTTTATAAGTCTAACAGGGGGCATACACTTAACTTCCTTACAAATTATTTGTTTTACTCTCACATGCATTGATGATTACAAGGAATATGAAAATTTATTATAATCATCGTGACCATACATTTAAAAAAAAAATCATATGCTTGTCTTCTGCAAGATATTAGTTAGTGTTTATATAGTTTATATCTCCAAATTTTAAAAATTCAAGCATATTAACGAAAAATGAGCACTATAGTGGTCTCTATCACCAAATATGTTGCCTATAATGTTTGTAAATATAAATGATTTTTTTGTTTTTTCGGATTCAGGGAGAGTGCTCCCTACCTTCACATATGTTTTTATTTACCAAACCTGTCATCATAATTCTTTATATATAATTATATTCTCACTACGCCATCACAAAGTCAATGGAGTCCAATAGTAAATTAGTGATGTCAAAGATTAAGGAATAACTTGTAGGAAAGGATAGCCAACACTACTTATTTTTCCATAGACTCGGAGCATGAGGACTTGTAATTGCAACCAGAAAAACCCGGAGCATGATGACTCGGACTTGACCTGAACACTGAAAGGAGGGCTCAAATAAAGCTCTGAGTATTGTATCTTTACTCTTTTCTTTAATTATACTTAGTTTTTACTATTCAGAATGAGTAATTAATAATTATTTATGAAAAAAGATATAGATGAAGATGTAAAATTATTAAATGGAATTATAAATATAGGTAGATACGAGTATAATTTTAAAAATATATCTTAATATTTGGTTGTACTATGTAGATTTAATTGATGATAACTTCGACGAAAAATGTTGCTGCCTCATTCATCAGTCCACATTTAAGATTGATATTTTCTTGCCTTAGACCAGATTACCAGTTACCATTACTTATTTTTCCATGTGCCCCGACCATGATAACTTGGACTTGGTACCAGAAAGACCCGGAACATGAGAACTCGGTTTTACCTGAAAACTGAAAAGGTGGACTAAAATACAGCTATGAATATTGAATCTAATTTTATTTAGTTGGATTTGGATGACTATCTTTATAAAGTGAGGGATTGCAGGAGAGATACATCTTGTTCATATTCGACATAAAATTAAAAACATCAGTACTTGATTCAATTATATTCTTTACATAAAGCTTTAAATTATTGTTCTTACCTTTATTATTCTGCTAAAATTATAATTTGCTAAAGGGTTGTCTTTCAAAATCAGAAAGGCCACATAAAAAAATCATGGAAGCCTTGTCATAAATATAGACTTTTTCTCCTTTATTATAGGCAAAAAAGGAATTAATATTTATACATAAAATTTTAATAATAAAATGGAATGTTACTTAATGTTAAAAAATTAAATGTAATTGTTAAATTCATTTGTTCTTGTTACATGCATAATATTTTGTTTAAAAAATGTTTGAATTTTACAAAAGAAAAGAAAGTAATATTGGAATTGTAGGTACAATAAGTCTAAGAATAAATAAATTTAATAGAGTTAAATAATATATATATTTATACTTTATATAAATGGAAATAATTTGTTTATTTTATATTACCTTAAAGAAGACTAGATACTATGAATTTTTTTCAGTTTTAAATTGTGCATCATTTTTCTTTAATTTTTTATCAAACTAAGGAAATTTTAATCACAATTATACATTTAAACAATTTGGTGTGGGTTTTTTTTTTTTTTCGGTCTTGATGAGGACGAAAGAATTGTTCTTTGGCTCCTACATACTATTGAATGCAATTTAATATTGTAATATCAAAGATCCAAATTATATACTTTTCCCATGCTTTTATTGAGAGCAATGCCATTTTAGGACACAAATCATCTAGAACTGTATCATTTTCTTCAAATTTGAACAATTGGTAAGTCATTCAACCTAGAAAAAAACTGTAAAATAACGGATTAATGTTGTGCAGTTATGATTTTGTTTATGATAAAAAGTCCTTGTTTTGGACTAAGATTAGAGTTAATGATCGACTTCCAAGTAATTTATGCCAATCTTTTTACTATATACAGTGTAGGATTTGTATTTACATCCTTTCCAAACCTCTCATGGCTATTCACCGATAATCTAATAAAACGTCATGACAGTTGAGCCGCTCTTCATCAAGACAATCTTCAAATTGTCAGGGTTACCACGTTAATTTTTGGTTTCTTTTTTTAGTATACCAGTGGATAGAATTCTGAATATCTCTGCACGTAATTCATATAACGTTTATTCAAAAATAAGTAATCCTTGTGAATCCATAATAATTTATGAACAAATACAGTGTGTAATGGGCATGTTAAAAAAATAACTGAAAATGAACATAGTAACCTCAACAATTTGAAGAATGTTTTGGAGGAGAGAAAGAATAATGCTCATGACGTTTCATTAAATCAGCTACAATCAGCTCTGATAAGAGGGGAAGGAGAAAAAGATAAAAACAAGGACATTTGCTAGAATTACTCCGATGTCGATGCCCCAATTCTACTCTGAGTCCAACAAGGACTTACAATAATAACTCTGCAACAAATCCTCAGGGTTACGCTCTGTCTTTTATGAGCAAACACGAACGTTAAAACAGGTTTTGAATATAATTGAATCATTTAGTAAAGGATGTTCACAACTCAATAATTATATCAAAAGAATAACTGCGAAGGAAAAGAAAATTAATTCTTTATTCCAGCTAAAAAGCACACCAGATTTACATCATTGTTTATGAATAATGTTGAAGACATCTTAGGGGTGGAGCTTGTTCAACTCATGAAGAAGGGATGGTATGTACAAGAACGTCTCTCTACATGAACCACGGACCAAACAACGCGCGCTCCAAAGTATGGCTGATAGAGCATATTGATTACATAAACTCAATTTCTTCTTTCTTCCCATATACAATCTGAAATAATTTATGGTAAACATTATTTTACATCAATAAAGATAATTTTATTGGTAGTTATATTTGAATGTGGTAAAGTTCAAGAATGTTTGTATAACAATAAGAAAGGATTCAAGAATAGATATATAGGAAGCTGTGAAGTATTTATTAAAAAGGAACTCCATGTCTAAAAGCTTATATTTAATTTTATTGAGGCTTTACAATCTTTCTTGGTTAGAGTTGGGAAGCCTTGCTTTAAGTTGAAGTTCTCTTTCGGCTCTCTTGCTTGATGTTATCATTGCGTTAAACGTCCAAGTTCTTGTCCATCACATTGAAAATGACTTGTAAAATCTTGCCAAGAATGTTGTCCAATTTGTGATCCTGTTCATACTCTGTGTCAAACATTAGTTCAATTGCAGTTTCTGAGCTTTTCTGCATTTTGTCACGTAATTTATCCACAAAAGAAGCTCTTGGGTTTTGTTTATTAAGAAGGGAAACATTTTCTTCTTGTTTACTTCTGAAGAAGATGTACAGAGATTGAGCGTAGAAAAAAGTAAGGAACAGCATGTATGTTGGAGTAGTCAACCATCCTCTTCTAATGATTTCATTGAACATGTCCAGGTCGACTTGTTCGTTTTAAAATTTGCCATAGAAAATTCAAACCAAATTATTTTTTACCGGGCCTTCCCAACTCCAATTTGCGGGTGGAAAAAGTGAGTTCATCAATTAGTTTTTGGTAGTTAGTTGTTTCTTTTCCTTTGCCATTCCATAAGGGGATTTGGATCTGGAAAATAAAACACACATTGAACAGCGCCTCAACAACAAAGTTAAATAGAATAAATCGTTGTGCTTGGGGTTCACAACTTCAGACGTCCCTCGCCCTGTACGAAAAAAACTATTCTTTTGAGTGACCTCATTTGAAGGCTACAATTTTCATGAATGTGATTCGGCATTAGAAGTCCTCTCTTATCTTTTGTATTTGAGTTTCAATCTAGCAAGAGAGGAATAAATATTTATTGTTTCAAATAAAACTATTCAATTATAATAACAAATTCAAAAATTCAATCCTCCTTAACAAATATATATTTTACATCCCAAAAACTAATACTGTACTAACACATGTCCTAAGAACGTCAGGGTAATATATCCGTATCCAGTTTTTAAGATTATAATTTTTACAAGGTGGGAAACAACCTTGTTTAAAAAGTATCTTATTTCAGTGATATATTTTCAATTTTCTTTGCCTGACCCGTTAAAACAAGTTTTTCTGTATTTACGTTCTGGGGTCTCTGCAGGTGAGAGCCTTGGTCATAATGAGTAAGACTTCAGAGTCTAAATTAATATGATATGTTTGCAGAAAATGGTGTTAATCCACCTTAAAAGGGGGTATTTTTATCAATACAAATTATGATGATTACAAAGAAGAAACATTGTTTTACCTCAACTTTTTAATTGATTGAGGCTAATCTACTTCTTTTTTTTTTTTTTTTGGAATAAGTCTTTATGAGCTATTACTGATGCTAAATCATCATCAATTTAAAAAACTTCAATTAAATCATTATATAAATTTAGATTTCATCTATTACAAATATTTATAAATAAAAATGATTTAAAATAGCCTGGTATAAGGGTTATCCTAAGACTCAGGTTCCAAGGTTTCTTTTCTGTAAATAGAATATTTATATTATTTATTTGCCTTATGCTCTTGATACACTTAAGAAACCTCTTGGTGTATTTTATTATATGTATTGTTTAAAAAAATGGAAAATGTAGGAAATTATTTATTGTTGTATGTTAGATAACGTTTGCTTGTGACTGTAGTTATTACCAGACATTAATATTATATGTCCTTTATAGTGGGAGTGGCTTTTGCATGGGACAATCCTTATTACAACAATCTATCAATAGAAGCTATCATCATTATTATTTCATTCTTGAGGAGGAAACATATCAAAATTCATAATCATATAAAAATAAGTAACCTTTACCTACTAACTACGTATTTATTATTTTAATAAGTCTCAAAAACGTGCAAAGTTGTATCGTGATGAAGTTTGTGATACATTATTGCCTATTGATATTAAATCCTGGATTGCTGATAGTAGTGGTAAAAATGTATAGAGTTGCGAAGAGGATTTTAGGTTTTTTGCATCACGTTTTTGTAATTATGGAACTATAAAGTAATTCCCTCTCGCTTCTTCTTAATCAAGTCAATGGAGTCTCAAAGTAAAGAAATGTTATCCAAGATAAAGAAAGATTCAAAGAACTTGAAGTGAAGAGTATATTTCTTGCATTGGACGAAACTACAGACACTCGCCTACACATCCATGACTGCCGTATTGGTTGGTACTTTAGATGGTTAGTTTGGGTCGCTCTTATCTCATTAATTTGGAAGATGTTACGAAAGCCGACAATAAAATGATTACAAATAAAAAGTATCAGGAATGTTTTTGGTTCCGATTTATGAAAGTCTGAAGGTTTTAATTACCGATGAAGCATCATATTGAATTAAAGCACGCAAAAACTATAAAAAACATTTTCCAATGTTCGTTGTTTAACTCATGATCGTAACAGAAGAATGAGAGTAATAATATTAGTCGTATTCATATCAATACTTCAAATTGAGAGAATTGGCTCCTGAAAATGTCAATCAAGATAGCGATTTTTTTAGATACAAAAAACATGCTTATCATTTTCAGGACATAAATAGCGAAACATTTTTTAGAAACTTCAAGGATATTATGATAATGAAGTTGAAAATTGAGAATTATTAAACGTTGGAGATTTACTACGAAGATAGTTAAATGATTTGATAAATTATACGTATATTTATTATTATTTACTTAAGATAGTTAAATGATTTGATAAATTATACAAGTATATTTATTATTATTTACTTAACTATTATATGTTTAAGTTAGTACATTTTTATGTATTTAAATTTGGCTATTGGAACCGTTGTATCCGATGATAGATACATTTTTGGTCGTTATAAACGTTGACAGCTGTGATACGTATTTGATATTTAAAATTAAATTAATAATTTCTAATTATTTATTAATAATACTACATTTCGAACTTATGGGGTCAATCAGCTATTTTCATATTAAATCTGTTTGTTTGATTTGATTATCATATTCTTGACGTGAACTTCTGTCAGACAGGGCTTTTTTGATAGATTAAAACTACAGAAAACCCTTTCGGAATCAAAGTTAACAATAGGAGTGTTTTTGTTATTTAAAAGTTTAATGTATCCCATGTCTTTCCCTATTCCTTCCTAACATTTAGTTTCCAAAAGTTCAAGATGAATATCTTGGCATAGATATTCAACGATAAGTACACTTGGGAGTAGTGACAATCTCTCTTTCAATGCTTTAATAGTTATATGGATTGGATTCAAATTTTGTTGAATAAACAATACTTTTGAAAAAAGTGGATCATTCTTCAAAATATTCTTTTGGGATTGAATCTATAACATAAAAATACTCTTTGACTGGATTTATGTCCTTGGCGTAATAGTGAATTGTTTTATTTCACCTGAATTCTAAAAATAAAATATTCACTTCAAAGATGATAGTGTTGTTTTGTAAAAGTAATCAGGACAGAGTGTTAATAATCTGTTCAGACTATAAACGTAACAACTGATATGTAACATAATTGGAAAATGTTGGGAAAGGTTTTCGGCTGCTTTAATGCAATACCCTGCTCCATTGGTAGTGAAGACCTTCACTATTTGGTCTCTGAAATTGGAGCCTAGAACGTTACTTATACTTATTGCAGCAACACATGTAATCATTGTACACCCTCCAAATTAAGGAGATAAGGACGACACAAAAAATAATCATATCAAAGACCCACCAACACCGCAGTCATGGATCGCCGTTGAGTCTGTAGTTTCTTTTAATTCAATAAATATATCCTTATCTTCAAATGCTTAATGGATCTTGGATAAAACTCCTTTACTTCGAGACTTCATTTACATGGTAATGGAGAACTGAGAGCAAATTACTTTTCCAGTTTAAAGTTTTATGAACAAAATTTGGAAAATTTTCAAAATTGAGTTGAATATTGAAGGAGCCAAGTATCTTGGTTATATAAGTTGTAAAATTGGAAACGTCATAATTAGAATTATTTATGCGACTATTATACAGTTCAAAATACATCTCATGAATTTGGTTTTAAATGGGCATTTCTACTTTAAATTTAATAAAACTTTGATCCTATGATCACAAAAAACGCCATGTCAAAAACTAGAAGAATCTTCTGAGCTCAATATATTTTTATATAAATTATCAGCGATTAAAGAATACAAAGCAATTTACATACCCTTTAAAAGATATTATATAAATATAAAATATTAATGAATTTTGAAAAAATTATATTATTTTTTTTTAAATGCATTTTTATTTTAAACAAATTATACTTTCTTAGATGGAAAAATGAATATTGGACTTGTAAGTACAATGAGGAGTATCTTTGAATAAACACAATTCAAAAAATTGTTTGAAAGTATAATATAATAAAAATATATAAAAAGTGAATAAGTGCATTTTATGGAAATACTTTTTTTTATTTTAACATGCATTAAGGAAAATTATAAACTATCACATTAAGATAATATATATTTCTTACTAATATAGTAAACAATTTCATTTATGTTTTTATCAAACTATAGTGAATATAAATTTAAATAACGTGCTTAGAATTTTGTTGGTCTCGGCGATGACAATAGAAGTTATTTGTTGTTTTTTCATAATATTGAATCCGATTCTTGTCAATGACAATATTCATATTGCAATTAATAAAAAATAATTTATAAAATTTAACAATTTTACGATATAGCAATTAACCATTACATTATGAATTAAAATTATTTATTAAAAACGTGTCGATGACTTGGGATTCGATAGATAAGCAGCAGTTTGCTGATCCATAGGATCAACTCTCCCCATGCCTTTGTTAAGAGGATTACCATTATAGAAAAGAAACACCAAGATCCACGCTGGGTCGTTTTCATCTTATTTGATCATTTGGAAAGATGCCCATCCTTGATAAATACAAAGTAAGATAATTGGTTAATACTGAATAGTTCATGTCATAGTGAAACTATTCATACTCATATAACATTGGAGTTGGATTGAACATTTGTGTAAGCTTATGAAAGAAGCTAAGTAACACTCCTGATTTGTTGGGAAGTTATATGTGCAAGTACTCGTTGGAGTCACATTTGAATTAAGGATATACATTGGAGTAACTCTTGTCTATGCTCTTCTTATATACAGAGTTGGATATCTCACATTCGTCCTTCTCAACTATGTCAGGTCTGCTCACAGCTAATCTAATAAAACATCATGACAGCTAAGCTGCTCTCCTCCAAAATATTCTTCAAATTGTCAAAGTTACCACGTTAATTTTCGGTTGCTATTTTTTAACATACCGGGTGGGACAAATAATATTCATCACTGGTTATTACAACTCACTAGTTACTATATTCATTTAAGAATCGTAATGAAAATATCTTAGGTGTGTTTTTTATACGAGTTTATACGAGGGTGTATTAATTTCAAAAACAAAATGGAGTCTTTTGTCATTAAGAGGCCGTCAAGCTCTTCGGATCTCACAGAACTTTTAACCCGCATTCCCTTACTCTATTTTACAAGTGAAGGAAGTGAGCCCCATAATTAATTTTTGGGTAATTTAGTTTCTTTTCTGAAATTTTTCTTTTTTTTGCCCTTAGATTCGGGGATTTGGATCTGGAAAGGGAGACACCTTTTTAGTAGCGACAAAAGAATAGAATAAAGTTATAAAAGGTTTTTCCGCTGTGTTCGGGACTCACAACTTCACAATGTCGCCCTTTTTATTCAAAAAAGCTATGATTTTGTGTGTTCTCATTCCAAAGCTAAAATTCTTATGAATGAGATTTGCCTCTAGAAGTTGTCACTTTTTTTGTTTTTTTAAGTTTCAATTTAATAAGAGAGAAATAAATCTTAATGGTTTCGAATAAAACTTTTTCAATTATAATAGTAAATTTAAAACTTAACATAAATAAGTATATAATATACTTGACAGTCTTAAAACTAATCATGCACGTTTGCAAATGGGTTGAGTGTTGATAGGATATTAAGTGACTTCGGTTTCCAATTAAAAATATATTTATAAATAATATTATTTACATGAACAGTTAATTTTGATACAAGAATCAATTTTGAATTAACTTTTGTATATATTTTTAAGTAGAGCACTTAAAACTCTAATATTAGGAACATTTAAAATTCAGGATTAATGGAAGGAGATGTTGAACTCAACTATCCATTCTACTACTCTGAAAATACAAAATGAAGCGACTGGGTTCAATAGATAACGCACTCAAGATAAATTATTCTGTTGACCACCTGGCGCGTTTGTTTGATACTCAGTCACTCCTAAAGATGGAAATCACTGAATGTATATGGACTTCAAAGACCATTCATAGGTCGGATGGAGTAATTGTAACTCTATAATGTTAACTTTTATTCAATAAGTGTAGTTCCATTTGACAATCATTTGTAACGTCCAATTTTTTTAACTCTTTTAAGCATGATCCCCGTTCAAAAATAAAGAAATTGATTTTTATTGAAGACAAACTTAACAAGTCATGGTAATGAATAAAACTTATTTTAACGTTTAGTTCCCTGATATAATTGCATTAGGTAAAAAATATTTGTCGCAATCATGTTAGAAAATACACAAGTCATAACATATGCATTTATTTATTCATCTAAGTGTGAGTAGACAAATTGAAAAACAGTTTATTTTTTATTCATTCCTTTTATCTGATTGCATCATATCAAATATCAAAACAAATATCGGTTTTCCAAGAAATTTCTCCAATACGAATCAGATATTTTTTATTTTGCCCAATACATCTGTTCTCCGATTTTGATCTTAATATATAAGCCTACATCTAATGGAAAAAGTAGAAACCAAAAATATCAAGTTACAATTCATAAAAATGTCAAGCATTATTTATTATCTATTCCTTGGTCCGAAAATCACTAACCTAGGGATACAAAATTGAAGACCAATCCCTTTGGGGCCCAGTGTATTTGCTGTAATTATAGTAATCTTGGGGAAAAATAGTCATAAACGACCTGTTAGAGACAATAACAAAACGAACACTATTCATTTTTTTGATTTATACTCACAAAGATCTGGGGAATTTTAGATATCTACTGATGACTTTTTACTTATATGTTCATTCTTCGAGAATAATAAATAATGATAGCCGCTTTGAAAAGTAAAAAAAAAAAACAAGAACGTTGAGATTACCGACTACTAAAAATTTGCACATCAAAAAATGCTTGGAATTTACACCTTTATGAAGAATTAATTTAATAGATGTTACATTGGGCGTAGTATCATTAAATTAAAGTACATTCTAATTTAATACTAGCAATATTATTATTTCAAATACTAGAGCTGAATACCTTTTTTTTTAATCAATAACTAATTGTAGTACACGGGATTGCCCGGAGTAATTAGGCGTCGGCTAAAAATTTTTTTGCTTTAATAACATAGAAGATAACTCCCCCAGAAATCCTACGTGTTACTCTCCAATTTTCATGAGCAATCTCACACATAACTACTCAAGACTTTTATCAAGTCATATATGTTGTGTCCCCAACAATGAAAGAATAATGAGACTTTGAGAAGAAAAAAATAGGTTTGGATGATTGATGAGTCCTTTAGTTTTTAGAGCGCTCACTAATAAAAATTAAAAAAAATCATTCTAATATACTAGGGTTTATTTTGAATTTAAATCTTAAAATATACAGACAATACACACGAATTATGAAATACATTAGAGACCAATAATTTTTAATATTTTTATGCTATACATCATGGAGCACTTTTATCCAATGCACCCTGTGACTTGTTTCATATATTCAGACATTTCTACAGAGAGAAAGTCAAACTTTTATTCATTAATAAAGATAATTAACATTATACTTTATAATAAAGTCTTACTTTGTCTTCATATGTTTGATCACAAAATAAAGATCTTATATGTAAGTAATATATTATTTTCTTTTCATTCGTAGGTGCATATCTTAACTTTTCAATTTTAAAATTCATTTATCAAAGAGATAACTT
The DNA here is from genome assembly GCF_016086655.4 of Lepeophtheirus salmonis. Classification (NCBI taxonomy): domain Eukaryota; kingdom Metazoa; phylum Arthropoda; class Copepoda; order Siphonostomatoida; family Caligidae; genus Lepeophtheirus; species Lepeophtheirus salmonis. Next base: position 13,641,786 of record NC_052138.2, on the reverse strand, counting down.
ATTTTTGTAATTTACTCAAACAAAAAAAAAAAAGAAGACAAATGAAGAAGGTAGAACATGAGACAAAAAGAAAATTGGATGACAATTAGTATTTTAAATATTTTTATTATCTATTAAGACATTAAGCTTTCTATCTACTAACATCATTATTTAAAATAAATTAGATACGTGCATTTATATTTATGCATAAATTAATTTAAAATGTTAGCAATCCATGTCTGCTTAGAAAACTACAGTACAACCCACGTAGGCCAAATCTCAAAGGATATGTCCACTATAAAATATATCCGTTTTGAGGAATTAATACATAGATTGCATGACCAAAGCAATGCATAAGTTTGATCATGAATAACCATAGGGAAGGATAGGAACAAAAAAAAAGATATTTCTCTGGGTGCTATACATTTTTTTACAAGAATAATTTATATGAAACAAATATTTGAACTATAAATGTAATATTTGAAGTAAAAAGTAATAAATTATTTTTCCAATAAATGGTTTTACTTATTTTTATCTCGCGTTGTATAAGTGCTATCAGTTTGCTTTGTATAGTGTTAGAAAGATAATATTTTTGTAATATAAAAACTTGGTTAGACAGTTTTGTGATTGATTGAATCAGTATTGTGTGAGCGGGCATCAAAGATTGTCACCAGAAAATAAAAATACTTAAGATTTTACTCTTTGATAATGGCGATAACGCAAGCCAGGTGGATGCAAATATGAATAATGTGTATGGTCTTAATACTGCGACAGCCAAACACGCGTAATTTTGTTATCGTCGATTCTGTTAACGTAATTTCGCTGTCAAAGATACAACACGCTCCGGAAGACCAATTTTCGAAAATGTTATAAAATAATTGAAATTGTTTAGTCTGACGGTAACGTAAGGACTTTTTTGATTGCCTAAGAGATAACCATTGATGCAAAAAGGTATAAAAAATATGGGTGTCTCTCTACTAAACCTATTATTTGGTTACAAATAATAATACAGATACAAAAATAGAGGTGACCCTCCCTATAGGTTCCTTTAAAACTTAACTCCTTCTCGATTTGAACTATTTAATGAAGTTATTTAAACATGAAAACTTAGTCATAAAATTTAAAGCTAAATCTAAAGCAAATTATCATTTTTTTTTAAATCAGTGTTATAAACGCCTTTGCATATCTATTATCTCGTCAACTTGTATTTCATTTAATATACCAAAATTTGAGTTTGGTTATTATAAGAGTCAATTTTATATTTACAAATATATTTCGGCAAATTATGTCTTCCTTTGTCACTCCAAGTGAACGGAACAAGAATCATTTCTCTTTATAGTCTTTTAAGCCTAACAAATGATATAAGTCTGTTCCTAGTTTTCTTCCATCCCACGGTTTTTCACACTCCGTGGTGATATGTAGACGTTTATGGCTTTCTTCTGATCCTAAATGTATGATTAGTTGATGTTTTTTTTTTGTTGATAACTTTTGATATTATCAAAGCAACGTTGTATAAGATATTTACACTATTTCACTGTCCAGTCCAAGACATTTTCGTTTAGATTTCTCATCACTAAACCATTTATAATTGCCAGAGTCTACAGTTTGGTAAACTTGTTTCTGTCAAACTTCCTTCTTACTCCCAGAGTGATAATTTATTTCGCGAAAAATATGTAGAGGGCTACACAGTAAAAACTTGGACACGAGAGAACAAACAAAATAACTAAACTTGTGGGCAAGGGCTTTGCAAACCTGTAATATGGGAACTTTCAGCATTATTCACAGCCTTTACACGTCAGGTGAACTCCTTGCAGGAGTTGATCACAAAATTGTTAGACACGTTGTCTCACACAGTCACAATGGTGGCTTTCAGTGAGCCCACATTTAGGTGTGGAGTTTTGTTGGTTTCCCTCTCCAAAGTGTCCCACAAAGAAAAGTCCAGCGGCTTCAAATCTGAAGAGGAAGGGGGATACATATCTGAATCAAAATCCTCATTTCAGCATTTAGGAGATCTCATATGCACTATCTTTTGGCTTCTTTCTCCTTCTTGATGACTAGATGGTGAAATGCTTATTATGCTTGATTTATGCACAAAGTATGGTTGATCCAAAATGCAAAAAATAATCACCAAAACTTCATATATTAATGAAAAAATAAAAATTATTTACAGTCCACGTTCTACAGCTCAACCCTGTATATGTAAGAAAATACTTTATTTTTGTACAAAAAAAAAAGTTTTTAGACAAAGCCTGCTCACTCTAATTATCCATTAGGTCCATATCCAGTACCTTTTTTTGATGAATTTAGTACTAGCAAAAAATCCCTGTCTTGTCTCATTTCCACCATTCATACTTTCTTTTCATGAAGGATTCTTATTAGAAATTTGTAGTAAATTTTCAATATAACTTCTTCTGGGTAATTTAATCCAAAACTTCAGATATACCATGGTACTTCAAACTTCTTAATAGTATCCGTAGAAAAGAGGAGTCTTATAAAGTTTATTAGCATGTTTAGAACATTTTGGGAAATGTGCCAATCAACAGGAACCTTGTAATTGAATTTATAATTCAACCAAGACACCTTTCCCAAAAGTGTCATCCTATAGGATGTTGCTTTTTATATATTATTTTCCAGTCTCTGGAGTGAGTCGATATATCCAAGGTCTGAATCACTCTTATTTGCATTAATTCCCAATTGTTCCATCGTCGTTACCATCATGCAACCAGTAATCTTTTGAATCTAACTATTCGTTTCTCCTACGGGCAAGACTTTACTTTTCCCCTTGTTAATTTTTAAGTTAGACCTCAATTCAAATCTTTCATAGAACCATAGTTCTCTCTTTATCCTATCCAAGAGTTCCTCACTTTCTACGATAATATAGCTGTCATCGGCATGAAATTAAGCTTTTGAATTTTTTCCTCTAATTAGAACCTGTAAAAAACTACTATTTTCAATTTTTTCCATCAGCACTAAGAACACTTTCCATTCACATAAATATACGACTTAGCGCCCCTACACAATTAAAGATTTCTTAATCGAAGTAAACATCAACTTGTTTGAGAATTAATTGGTGACTCAAGTTGTCAAATGTCTTGCTGAAATCAAAGGCGATGATTGCCCCATGCCCCTCTCTGCACCATTATTAAAATGTTATATATAGTGGTTTAATTTATAAGCAAATTCTATGAAGAAATTTGGAAAAACGATATAATCCAAAAATTAATTACACTATCCATCAAAATCACACTTTTTTTATTCACAAGAACAGCATATGCTCAGCTTACTACAATTTGATCACCTGCTCCAAATATGGCCTTATTTTTTCTCTCATAGGTTCGCAGCCCTCAGAAAAAAGACATAAATTTTTTATTATTTTTGGCTATTTTTAAGGTTCAAAGCTGTTTTAAGCCCTCGGTGTCAAAGATAAGGATAAATTATGTTAATATAAATTAAAGTCAAATATTAGAATTTTTTAAAACAATTTTTAAAATGTCTGCCTCATACTTTTAACTCGAATTATCTTTCTTTAAAGTGGAAAATAGGTGATTTTTATTCAGAGGCACATAGCTTCAAGACAAATAGATTCAAAAAGTTTAAAAGTATATCATTGAATAGCTGAAAGTATGAACTTTGATTTTTAAAAAAAGAGTCTCTCCGAAAATGTTCTATATTGTTGTCAAATTGAGATAAGGCCACGACAATATTTCAAGGATAAAACTCATTTTTGAATTGATTTCATAACAAAAGTCCATAAATATTCGTATGCCCCAACTACAAGAGATAGAAACAAAAACAGAGAAAAGAAAATGTATATATTATACAATTTGTTATAGCATTAAGCCTCATGTCTCAAACTGTATAAATAAATTATTTCAAGCTTCATTGACACAAGATGAATCGTAGTATATCCGTAGTGTTTGAGGGATTCCAAAAACAGCATTCATAGGAGTCCTCCAAGAAAATATTTTTTCTTTTCTTCTTCTCTGTCTTTGTTTCTATCTCTTCTAACTGGGGTATACGAATACTTATGCAAATTTATTATGAGATCAATTCAAAAATGAGTTTTTTCCTTGAAATATTGTCGTGGCCTTATCTCAAATTGACAACAATAAAGAGCATTTTTCCCAACTTCCAACTAATCCCAAATTTACATAATTAGGTTTTTGGGTTAAGAGTTATTCTTGAATAGCTCTCATTTTAACAAAAATATTTTGTGAGAAATTTACATTGGCTTGGACTCCAGTATTTTTTTACATAAGGATCACAAGATCCAACTAAGCCATTCGAAAAAAAATATTTCTGAATGTACTATATGTTCTCTTTTTATTACTTATAATGAGTGATCGGATACAAAGAAATACCCTTATTTTTTTATACTAGGCTGCAAATAACATTAAATATTATATGTATGTGTGGTGTGTCCGCATAAAAATATTCTTGAACAGAAATCGAGTAAAAGAGAACATCCCAATTTATTTTTTTACTTCAGATGTATTCATATACAGCCCAATGATTCATGGACATATTGGAGTCAATTATTTAATTTTGTATTCAAATTTGTGGGATAAGTTAAAATATCCAAGAGTTTTATGCATAGTTCAGAATTTTTGTTTGGTTTAGTAGATTTTTATTACCATCAATATCCTTATGAATTAATATTGGTTGCAAGTTTACGTTTATTTATGAGTAAGATTTGTGAATATGATATACAGTGATGAAAATCCGTTGTATTTCTTAGCTGGACCCTTTTTTTGGAATTGGTAATCTAAAGAATGAATTTTCTTTTCCTTAGTAGTTTTCATTAATATTTAATTCATTTGTAGTGTACATCCTTTACTAAAAAGATTCAACTTAATTAAAAACCTGATTAAAAATTTGTGTGAGCTCATAAAAACCTACCTTAACCCTTAGAATTTTTTTCATAGTTATAATTTGTAAGTCCTTGTTGGACTCAAATTCGAATCGAGGATTGACATTGGAGTAATTCTTGCCAATGTCCTTGTTTATATCCTTTTCTCCATCCTTCCTTTTGCCAACTGATTGTAGCTGATCTAATGAAACGTCATGAACATTATTCTTTCTCCGTCCAAAACATTCTTCAACTTGTCAGTGTTACCGTATTGATTTTTGTTTTTTTTACAAGCCCATTCTGCACTGGATTTTTATCACTGTTGATACATGTGTGTATAGTATAAATAGTTTGTATTTGCCAAAGATATAACAATAACAGAGTGATGATGTGAGGAAAAAGTTCACCAAAATATTCGAATTGCAGTAGTAATAAATAATTATATCAAGTACATAGAGGGTGCTTCAAATATATTCGATCCTCACTGTAATTTACATTTGATTATGTTTTTATTCATAGAGCTCTTCCGTTTTTATAAAATTATGGTATGATTTCATACGAGATTTGGAGTGATTTATGACTAAATAACTATTTTATTACTGTTTGGTCAACTAACTTTCGGCTTCAAGAAATTTCTCTTGCTTTTTCTCAGCGTAAGCACTTGATGTAATTTACCTTTAGGGTATTTTCATTGAACAGTTCTCATTTGTGTTTTGAAATTATATTGGTATTACTAGATTTTATTGTCTACCTCATTTTAAGAAAATATTTGTTATTTTAAAACTTCAGAGTTCGTCGAAGAATACAAGATATTTAATCCCCACTCAATTTCGAGTAAAAACATTATGGCTTGCTTTTGTGTTGACGTTCTACATAGTTTATTGGTACTTAATATTTGTTTACTCAGAGCTGTAGTCTCGAAATTGGTAGGAAACAGGTGGATTTAGGCTTGAATTGGACTCCGAGTATAATATCTCGGTCTTGACTTAGACTAGTAGTGGACTGCATGAGGCAATTTATTGTTTTAATTGACTCTGTTTTTTTAGATTCCAAATAGCCTATCTAGACATATCCTGACATTAAAAAAAATGGTATTGGTCTAATAACCAAGGTGAGCAAGCCCATTTTATGGAATCGTGTCCCGTATTTTATTCTTGATGCAATATTATCTATATCTCAGCTATTATAAAATCTTTAAAAACTTTATTTTATATTAATTTTTTTTGACAAAAAAAGCTTTAAGACACATTTTGGAATGCTTCAGTTAGATTTTAGCTAATAATTTTTCAAAAAAAAATCATTTCATAGCTTCTGCTTCCATTATTTTGCCAAATTCTTGAAAAATTAGATATACATCAATTGAAAGCTCTACCATTGTCTGATGATTTTGATCAACTTTTAAAGAAGAAAATAGTTCACTAGTCGTTCAGTGGCTACAAAGAAAAACGATTCCCTAGATTTGGTTACCTGTCTAAAGCTGTACATGACTCCCTTCCATACTTCAAAGAGCTCTAAGAGAAGACACAACAAAACAATCTTCTTGTTCGTGTTTGCAGAATATACCTGGAGAACTAATTCGTAACAACGCGTTTAAGAGTATTACTAATGACACATACATCATTACAAGGCCATTTCTGAACTTTGTTTCAAACATCTTCCGAAATTGTTTGAAAGACTTACAGGTGTGTAAGATGGAACCACTTAAAGAAAACTAACAAACTTTTACCCTCAAAACTCGATCGAATTCCTTCTGAGATAGATGTATAGAGATGGAGCAGAAAGTGAGAACTAGGAGGGAACAGTGTAGCAGGGGACACTGGGAGAGCCGAGAGAATAATGTTAGAGCTACACTTATTCATAAATTGTCAAATAAGCAATGCGAACATCTGCTATCCAGTAATTTTAAATGTGAGATATACATAGGTAAGTTTAAATATTTAGCAGTACAATTTCCTCAAAAAAGTCGAATTGGTTTTTTATACAAAAAGGATTAATTATGACCTCATGTTTAACTCTTATGCCTCAGAAGTAATTGAAAAGAGTAGGATCATAATAATGAAGGTATTTAATGATAGACTGAATAAATGCACGAAGGAATATCAACAAGGAGAAAAGATCTAACGATTTTGTTGATATCTTTTTTTTTTTTAAATGCCAAGAGCATGGTGGTCTAGTAACTTAAGGACAATAAGTAAATAATTTGATAGTGAATCATGCTTCAAAACAAATGAGACAGTTCTGTAAACAAGAGCTCCAGCAACATCAAGTGACCCATCCTGGAGAAGTTATGGGTAGATCGGAACTGTATAAGGCGAACATTCATCAAAGAGACAATGAGATCCAACGTCATCACTATGTTTCATATGTGAAGCAACAAAACCCATCATATTTCCGACTGAGGATGAGACAATGGGTAAGCTAAAAAAAATTATGGTTCTATAGCTCCAGAAGAATCAAAAAGCCATTGAAAAACAATATGATTCATTACATTTTCTCAAAATGGCATTGTGATAATAATTTGTATACAACTACGGTTATATATAGGGCTTTAATTGAATGGGATGCACTTCATAGATCATTTGTTTAGGATTACGAATGAGAATGAAGGGAAGTGAGTCAGGCCTAATATTAATGATTTACACAATGTTAGTGATGAACAAAGATTACCAGTTACAAAGAATATATGAGATTGGGATTTTACAGGAATAAAGCTTGCATAGATTTTACCTAATAGAAATGATATCGTAGATACTTTGAAAAACATTCTGTATTTATATATTTTTTCATGTATATATCTAACTTTTTTTTATTATTTTATATGTAATTACAATTTTGAGCCTTATTATGTAATTCCTATTTTAAATTCTATAATATTTGAATCTTCTACATCAAAATGTGTCTCAAAATTGGGCTACAAAATGGTGATTTATGCCAAATTTATGTACTAAAATTAGATTTAAGCGTTTCATAATGTGTCGTAAAGCACTTTAAGGCACAGAATAATCAACAAAAAAAGTTTTTAGATGATGTATCTACCTATTAGAGAAGCTGAGATATAGAAAATACTGTATCAAGAGTAAAAAAAAAGGAAATGGTCCTGGGCTTGCTCACCTTGGTTTTAAGGCAAATACAATTTTTGGTCATAAAATGTCTTGATAGGCAATTTGGAAGCTATAAAAAAATATCCTAAATTACAATTTACAAATCTATAAAATGACTTCTTATTCAGCCCACTCCTACAGATAGACTCTGGAAAGGAGGTCGCGAACAAAGTAAGCTAAGATTTATATTACGACATTTCTAGGGTAAATGTACGTTTGTTACCTTTAGCATTTATTTTTTTATGTGCAAATAGTGGAGGAAAAAGAAATGGAAAACATTGTCTGATAATGGAATATATACTACAAAAACATAACAACGTACTTAAACATCTTCTAACAAAAAAGTTTTTGTTAACCTACATTTTTAACTATTTTTTTTTTCTTTGACTTAAAGATTAATAACTTAATAATTGATGTTTAAAAATAACACAACTTGGGAAAGTTTTTTTATATAGTTACGCAATGAATAATTAATTTCTCCAGGAATTAGGCACATGTTAATTCTTCATACTCTAACTTAGGAAAGAAACAAAAAATAAACGAACTAACTTTTATACACTGAACTTTGTTGATAAGATACAAACTTAACACATTACATTCCAATTTTTATTGTAAATGTATTCAATTTACAGATAACAAATCTACTCAATTGAAAAAGTATACAAGAAATATCAAATACGGTTTCAGAAGTGATTAAAAAACTTATTGAAACATTTAACAGTAAATTTTAATATTTCATTTTTTAAATAAAGTAAATTTTTTAGTTTCGAGGTGGTGTTGTTTACATATAGCTAGAGTTGAGTAGTTTTTAATGAAAAAAAAAACTACTTTTAAAAATAAGAAAAGAAAAAACGGTTGTTTGGTGTGTTTTTTTCTTTTTTTGTTTATTATTTAATACGTGATCGTGGTGATAACTTCTCCCTCTGACGTAAAAGTTATTGATGTAAATTGTTTTCAAAATGTATTATAAAATAAAAATATAATTTCACAATATTTGCCCTTCTATAATGCTATTTTAAATGTGGAAGCTGTCACTCATTCCCCCAAAATCACATAACAGGTAGCTGATATTAGCAAGGTAATAAACTAAGGTGTACCATATGTCTCTTAATCTACTCTTCCTCGCACCAATTTTTTTCATTAAAACTACTCAACTACAATAAAGTAACAAAATATTAGTTTTAAGGACTGTTTGATGAATAAGAATAAGCCTCTAGATCCCCCTTTATCCAGTCAAAATCTGATAGGAGCTATAATCTGAAACACTAAGAAATCTGTCAAAAAATTCAAATTACTCTGTCGCATAATTTTCTTGTAAATTTTGCTTTGACATTGGATTTTTCGCATTTAATATTGTTCTGAGTCAGTTGTTTAAATCCGATTGATTTTTACCACAATACTAGCACCTTGCATCTGCAGACAATCCCTACAGAGAATATTCATGTGACATCAGCATTGTTTATTATTATACTTTTTTTTTATTATTAATATTGTTGAAAGTAGTGAGCTGTTGAGTGTCAATGAGACCAACCAATAAAATAACTTTAACCTTCAAGTCTATCAAAAAACCATCCCTCTATTTCATAGTTTTATTATAAATCTTACCCTAAAATGTTTTCAAAATGATATTACCTCATTATACAATCGTATTTCCATAATGTAGACAATATATGAACTATTCCATGAAAATAGAGAGTTATTTTTCTCTAATTAGTCTATTTATAATCTTTCCTAATCGATCAAAATACAAAAAAAAAAAAACCAATTGTACAAATGTAGTAGTTTTGATAGATGTTTTATTCATATATTTCTATTTATTAATTTGTATTCAATGCTAGTATTTATTCTTAAGCCATTTAATGAAGTTTCCTCTAGATTTATTGGAAATTGGTGCATTTTATTGTGTAAAATATCAACTATGAACTTGCAAAATGGCGTTGCGTTCAATTATGATGCAATTTATGACGATAGTGAAAAGGATCTTTTTCCCATTTCTCAGAAAAATCTATTCAATTAATATTTTTATGTATAAAGTACATAAACAAAACTTGCATCAATGTATTGTCCTATCTCAAGGGATTTTAAAAAACCAAGACTGACACTAAATTTCCGTTCTGGAAAAGAAAAAATAAGTGAGACACCCCCAAAAAGTAGCCTCCCCCTTTAAATTAAAACAATTTGCTGATAATGCTTAATCAGGACATTATAACAATCCCAATCTTACCATATTTTCATTTACACATTGTATTATAAACTATATAAATACATATTTAAATAAAAATTACAAAGATATTTGCCATGGATAGTGTGGATTTAAAATCTCCTCGTCACTGTCTTCACTTTCCTCACTGGTATTGTCATCTTCGACAAAATGCATTCAAAGAAAAAACACAAAATTAATAGAATTTCATGAGGATCATTTACTGAACAATGTTATCCTTTTACAATGTCTTTAAAATTTAGGTAAAATGTAATTTTGAAGTATGTGGCATTAGTAGGGAATTTAGTTGGACAAAATTCAGACATGCGAATTTTCAGTTTTTAAACTGAATTCCTTATTTTTATCTAATATAGTTATGAACTTCACCAACTGGTAGCAATCATTTACATCCTTCCATCCATACTCCTGGGGAGATAATTCTGCTTGTGTCGATCTAGTTGCAGTAAGCCACTGTCTTGCAACTACATGATTGCAACATATCTTTTGGAGTGGTGATCTTGAACATGGTGAGAAAGAACTGCAATCCAACTTCTGCAAACATGTGATTCGTTCCTCAGCTTTCTTTGGTTTGAACTTTTTCAAAAACAACTGGAACCGTATTTCATTTGCAGATGTCATTTTCTTCTTGTTCTACATTTCGCACAAAAACACAAACCCAAGTTTTCACATGACAAGTAGTAGTTTGAAGAATGTTGTTTTTTTGTCAGTCTCCAGGAATTAACATATTTTTTATGATGTCCTCATTTATTGTTTATCAGTCTTGGTTTTATACATTGCCGCAAGTTTTGTCCATACACCTTATAGTTCAAAAAACAGGACAAAGGCTATTTTTAGGGGTCTCTAGAGGCCAGACCCAGCCGGGGGAGGGGGGTGTCAGCCTGACAAAAAATGTTTCATTTTCTCGGTGAAATAATTAATTTCAAGGGATCACACCTTCTGTACCTTATGGGCTGAAATATTCCGTGGCAGGCTCCCAGACTATCTTGACTGGCCTGTCAAAAGCGATGGATGAAAAAATGTTGACCCTGGTTTGACTAGTGAGGGCATATGTTTTATTATGTATAAAATAAATATTCATCTTCTGATAATACCTAATCTATATTTGTATTCCCAACATCAAGTCTCTTATTTTTTTTCAATTATAATTGTAGTGTCTGGAAGAGAGGATATGATTTGACATTGATCAAGTCAACAATAGGTGAAATAAAAAGTTCTGAGATCTTTTTTCGCTTTATTTTGACAATAAAATTAATATAGTTAGGATTATTCGATTTAGATTGTTCCAAACGGTGTTCTGTCTAATCTTTAGTTCCTGGACAAGGGAGTAAGTTCTCACATACCGGTCCAACTCGACAATTTCCCTTATTTTCTCAACATTTTCGACGTCCATATTACCAGAACAGAATTCTTGGAACCACAGCTTTGCTGTTGTATTCGATACCGTATTGATTTCATAAACAGCATTTTTTTTGGCCGCCTGTTCCGCCTTTTCATCTTGATGGTAATGGGACTGAAGAATGAATTGAATTTTCTCTTTTTATACTTCCATTTTGGAACCCTGTAACACACAAACAAAACTCAAATTTGACTTTTTTATATGTACGCTTACCCTTTAACGATACTTTAATTGTGAGGTATTGCTCAGTAAAGACATATAGCAAAAAACACTCAGAACTTTATATTTAACTTTATATTTTTCCAGAGGTTACGTAATCAATTTTTAAATCATCTTTAGTATTTTTTGTTCTCTATGAAAAATACTGGATTTTCACTGAATCCGTCCTGGAATCGTCATCCATTTGAATTGCAAGAATATGGGGACATGAAGTTTTGTTCACCCATCAAACACTTTAATGATGACTATTAATTATTTAATAGCATATACGAGAATTTCATTTTTTAAACAAGTCTGAATTGATTTAAACATTCCATTTCATATTCCATTGAAACTATTTAATCCTAAAACCAATAGTATTGGCACTATTTAGGTGGAATTGATCAATCATATGATGATAGGATTATCTTAGATATATTTATTTAAAAAAAACAGTGCAAAATTTCAATTTCGATAGGATCTAATTATGTTTTTTTATTAAAAGGTACTATTTTTTTCCATAGGAATATCCTTCATAATATTAAGATAATATGAGTTTTTGTGATGCACGCCCCGCTTAAAAAACGATGATAAAAGCGCATTTATTTCAAAAACGGAGACAAATACAGATTTTAGATATAAAATATTGAATGTAGATTCATACTTTATTTGGTACCCATATGTAATTTATAAAGAAAAACAAATGTTAACTGATGGACATAATAAATATCCTATATTCTAGAATAATTCTAGAAAGTTTGAAGTTATAAAACATATATCCAGAAATCGGTAAAATATAAAAAAGAATTTCTTTGAATTGAAACATTTAAACAAACATATAAGATAAATTAATGGAATCAAGGAAATTTCTAATTGAGATGTCCACACGAATTTAGGAAAATTGTTTGAAGAATATAAATGTGTTATCCTGACTCAATTTTGGGAAAAAATATTATGGCTTTCTTTTGTTCTGACAGGTCATATACTGTATACACCATAAGTCATTGCACACTTTTACTTTATTAGAAAGACAGAGAAAACTAGGCTTAAAAAAAATATAAAAAAGGAGATGAAGGATATTTTAATTTCTACCATTTTTCGAAAATTCCACCCTCTGCCGCAATACAAAGCTCCAGGCGGATTCGAAACTTACGACATACTTTCCAGAGGGTGTCCGCCAGAATTTTAGCCCATTCCTCCTACACCTTGGCATTCATGATTTCCACACTGCTGTGGTAGTGTGCATTGGTCTTTCTCTCTATAGCGCTCCACACGTAGTAGTCAAGTGCGTTCAGGTCAGAGTAATTTGGCAGCCATATCTCATTAGACCAAAATCTATATGCCCCTAATTTGTTGGTCAAATACTTTTGGGTGATCTTGAAAGTGTGGCAAGGTGCTCTTTCATGTTCCATACCCAATTTCTAAAGCCTTAGGTTGCGTTGAGGGCGATAAATACCTTCATGGCCAAGATAATTTTATATTCATAGGCCTTCAAGGTCCATTTTGTCCTCACCGGTGGAAAGGCCTTAATGTATGAACCAATCAGACATAGCATCTTGGCAATGGCTGGGTGTTTCGAACACCGGGAGGGACATATTTGGGGGTCTTGGCGATGTATCAAATGCTGCAGGAGTTTCTGACTGGGTCAACTGTGAAAAAAATTTCATCCGAAAAAATGTGGACTTTCCTTTTGGGTTTTTTGAATTTATTAGGGAGGATCTTCAATCGTTCCAACCTCTTTTGTCTGTGTAAGTTTGTCCCTGAACTTTTGTGACAGGCCTAAACTTGAGGCCCAAATCCTCCTTAACGATGCACCGGAAAGCTGTTACGTGAGCCCTAAGGTATTTGGCTATTTGCCGAATGTTATCAAGAGTGTTCCCTTCTATTTTCACCTTCAAACTCATAATGAGGCCATTTTTGTAGACTGATTTTGATTTTTACGCCCTGTGACGATCTACACAAGATTCTGTTTTGTTGTAGAGCTTCTTGGCGTTGTATACAGTGGTCCTACTGGTCCCAAAGTTACGTTTGATCACGGAAGGTTGTTTCTGGCTTTGATGCGCGCAATAATTTTTTCATGAATTTTTTCAATTTCTGTATTTTGCAATTCCTGAAAGACCTACAGCTGATTTTATTTCTTCAATAAACACCTAAAAGGAAACTGTTTTTTTGTTATTTCTCCCTTTTTATGAAACACACGAAATTTAATCGTTAATTAGTATAAAAATGTACTAGGACTTATAATGCATACTGTATATTTTATACATTTATAAAAAATTGTTTTTGCTATTTGTTGTAGAGTTTTTAAATCAAAAAATTTCAAAGGATAACTTTTTATTTACAGGAATATCTAGAAGAATCAAATTCAAATCATCCTACAAATTGCAGTGCATGTTGTAATATACTTATATATAAATGTCCATTTTTTGTCGTTTTGAATAAAGAGCTTTACAAAATATTGTAAAACATAATATATTCATAGAAATGAGATCAAAATACTTTTCTTTGATCTTGTGAATAATTAACAAAAAAGGTAATTGGCCTTTTGGATTTCATTTATAAAGCTTTTTTTTTCGGTTTTTTTGTATACTAGCTAGTTTTTAAATTGCTAATGAAATATTTGGACAAAGAAAACCCGGGAGAAGAACATAAATAGAGAGAATATTTCTGACACATTATCAAATTTTGATATATTTCAACTTCATTAAACATATACTTGAACCTTTACTTCCTTCAAAAATACTTATTAAAAGCCTGGCCTGTAAATGAATAATTGTATATTAGTTTTTTATTTGTGTTATTACATACCTAAAATTTTATATGAATACGACAGACTACCTTAAATAAATGACAAATAAATAATTAAAAAAGGTTTCATTTTACCGAAATTACAGACTTGAATCTATTAGGGAAGGCATTGCAGCAGGCTCGGGCATGGGAATGTTGTTCCATTCTCGAATTAAGGAGCATACAGTGTATCCAAATTTGGATGAGGTTTCTTGAAGGCCCTATCTTCAAAAATGGACTAGATTCCAAAATCTATTGGGTTCAAATCCGAATAGGGAGATGAGTCTTGGGCCTCCATTTTATCAAGAAGGAAAATCATCTTGTTGAAAGGTCTAAGTCTCTTCCTTGTGGTGGGAATTTGCTCATTGAAGAAGAACCTACTCCAGAACGGTGTTACCGTTCTGTAAGATTTAATTTTTTAATCCAGAGGATGCAAAGACTTAGGGGCCTTATCAGATCTACTGACCGCCCACCAGACCATCACTGACAGTAATTTTTGCGCTTGATTAATTATAAGCTTATAAAAAATATGGCTATAAAAGGGTCTGATACAACCTGTATCAGATACTTTATAGCCAAATCCCAATCATTGAGATTTCCAATCAGCCTTAACAGAAAATCTTTATCATCACAAAAACATACCTAATGTTGTGTACAACAGACTAAGGAGTTTTTTGCTTCGTATGGGAATATCTTTGAGTCCTTCTTCACAAGTTTTTTCATTATTCATTGTCATTTTACGGAGGCTCCTCTTTGGATTTCGCTTAATCCTCCCTCTTAGGATTTTGAGGTTCCACATAGTCCTTGCTGTTCGTGGTCGACCACTTTGACGACGACCTTTGACACTATTTGTCTTCCTTGTATCTGTCCATGGGTATTTTATGAAGGTTAAACAAACAAATTTCTAAACTAGTTTATTAATAACTTAATTCAATAACTACTTTCATAATTTTACGTTTTTACGTAATAGATGTCTAAGAAAATATGTAAAATAATTTCAAAGATATATCCTTCGGATTTTTGAAACGGTATCAGCAAAATTATTATAAAATAAGAAATTGAGATAAGTGTAAAATCTTTTGAAAATATTAATTTTTTTCCGCAAAAAATAGATAATATGATTGAAAGATGGGAGTAAACAATTTTAGTACATGGATCCGCACATCTAAATGTTTTTCTTTACCTTCATTCACTAGATAATCTTAATACTTAGATAATAAAATATATAAAAAGTATTATTTAAAAATGGATATGTTTTAGTTTAATGTCTTTTTCGGCATTCAATAGTGTGTTTTAGATATACTTTTTCTCCAAAAACTACAGAAATCATGAAAAAAGGCATTTGGGAAAAACTAGAAGGTCAATAAGGCAGAGTATAGGACGTTAATATTACTAAAAAAAATCATTTTCGAGCTTCTCATATCTTAAAACATAGGAAAATATTCAAAAAAGTATATTTTTGAATAGATTTAATGTACCTACCATATATTATTCTTTGAAAGCGGATTAACTCATCTAACGTACAAATAGACATAGGCATGTAAGTATATTAAGATATCTGGAGAAGAGTATAAAGGATGTTTATCTCCTTGGCAATCAAAACAGAGCTTACATGACGGTTGGACTCGACAATTTCCATCATTTTTTAGGGCATTTGCCATCCATGCATCTTTGACATCAAAAATTACCAGAACAGAATCGACGAAACCAAAATACAGTGTGATTGATTGTTATAGTATAATTACCGTGAACATTATTCATATTTTCAGCCACCTGGCGAGTATTTTTGCCCTTATTGAAGAAAACTGTAAAATATGCCCTATTTTCTCTTTGACGTTGTCTATTTTTGATGTACATTGAAACAATACTGAGTCAAATGATAAAAAAAAATCTTTAGTTTTTTTTTAGTACGAACTCATATTTTCAAATGCACATTACGAAAGCCATCTATTAGAAAAATAATATTACGCCTAATATAATATCAGGAGAAGAGTCTCAAGGATACTTCCTTTAATCAATAAATAGGAATCAACATATTATGTATATTTTTTTATATTTGTTGTTTACAAGTTGAAATTTTGTACAAATTGTAACTTTTACTAGTTAATGGAACCACAAAATGAGATGAAAGATTTAAAGTATTTGGAATAAAAATAATTGAATATTCCATGGTTTCTTTTAAGGAAAAATACTAAAATATAAGTTTTTTTGGCAACATTACTATTGTATTATTATTTTAATATATAAAAATGAAATTGTAGCATGAATTAATAGTTGATAATTAGATTGAACAATGTTGTAATTAAATCATGTATATAAAGTCGAAAAATAGCAACTTGTACATTTTGCAGAAAAAAAGTTGTAACTTTTAAAGACATTACAATTTATACACAATATATATATACTCGAATACGTGTACACGCACGATTACCCTTTTTTATCTACTCTCAACCTCGACTGTTACAGGGAAAAATTTGAAGAAAAAAAACAAAAAATGAATTATTATAAACATTCAACTCATAAAAACCTTTGTTCTCAGCAATGACTAATTGCTCTAATGGTAAAATGAACAATACCGCCAAAATTTGTCAAGCTCTAAGACCTTCTGGTGGTTCAATGATAATCAAATCCTTAAAAAATTTAGTTTTTTCGTGAAATGCCTACGAAAAACAGTTATTTCCTAAAATGCATAATTTCACAATTTGACTGTAAAATATTTTATATAATAAATAGGACTAAACAATATGAGGAAAAATGTATCATTTCTTGCAACTGTCTGAAATTTCCTCTCAGTGAATGAGTTTCGAATATTGATAAAATTAAATATGTTGACAACAAAAGAATCAATAACTCAAACAATTTAGGTTGAAGCAACGACAATGTCAAACACACTGTATTATTACAAAATATCCTTCATAAAAATAAAAAATAAACTCTTTACAAAATAAGGAATTAAGACATTTTCATTTTGAATTCTATATAATTAAAAATAATTATAAAGTTGGCAAATATTTACATCACACCACAAATATGTTTTTTTATTCGTCTTTGATCTTTGCACCTCATAAGTTTAATTTAATTCGTGCAAATACATATTTTTACAAAAAATATTTAAGAAAATCTTTGTAATTTTTTAATGATATTAATATAATACGATTTGCAAATATTATTAAATACTTATTATATATCCATAGTTGCGAAATTCATAGAATACTCCGTTACGTATATCCCTTAGACTGAAATATCTTTGTAATATATTGTGAATTTTTTGTTTCTCCTTCTGTGCTAATTCGTAACTGTTCATATTATTCCTCAGCCCCATCGATGAATATGATATAAGATGAATGTAAAATTTCTTATTCTAAGTTGAGGGGTTTCACTGACGTCATAAATTGAAGGAGATGCCATTTTGGGAATTCAAGGTTGATGCATTTGGTTCTCTGCTTTTGATGTTTGGATTTTTTGGGTGAGTATTTTTCTTATTGATTATGTAAGGACTTGTGCTACGTGTGTAATGTAAGTTTCTCGTCCAACGACAAAACTATATTAGTAATTATAGCGTGAGAAAATATTATTTAATAATTAACACTTCATCATTAAATTTCGTGGTAAATAATTAAACATTTCTATGTTTTAAAAATTGGTGTTAAATAAATATAAATCATTATTAACATCCTAAATTTTTTTTTTTTTTCTTCAAAAAAATAATTGGGCAAATGGGTATTTTGGCAATGTGACTTTAAGCAAAGTGTCAATCAAACGATGTATTTACTCCATAAATTGGCAAATTACTGATAAATATTAAACAACTCTATCAAATGGCTTTAAGAATTAAAAAGGATAAACATTTGGATTTAATATCACTTGATATCAATGATACACAGTGATAATCAAAATAATATTATCCAGGATTTGAAAATCGCCGCTGGGCCTTTTATCATAGTCTTTCTTTTGCAGTCCAGCAAATTTGATATTATTTTCTCCCACTATAATTTTCCCATTATAAATTTACAATTACAAGATATGTTACTAAAAAGTAATTAAATAAGTGTAAATAAAAAAATTTCCCTGTAAAATATTCATTTTTATGTAAAAAAAAATTAAATACCCCATAGAGTACTTGCGATCAGAATTGAAGGTTAATTATATACAAATCATAATGCAAATCTATTAATGTCTTATTTTTCAAAAATGTATTCTATTTTACAGTCAATTACATTTTAATTAGTTACTGTATCGCTTCATTAAGCATATGTATAAGATAGGTAAAATGAGCCCTTTTATTTTAAATACATATAACGATTTTCAAGATGTTGACAAATCAGTTATAGGTTTTGTATTCAAATTTGTGTGATAGGTTTAGATGTTTATACATTAAGATTATAAGTTAAGGTATTTATGAGATTTTATTTGACCTCAATATAGCCCTTTCAATTAAAACGTATCTGTTTCTTAATCTTTTACTGTAACGATAAATTTTGGCTTCTTTAAATACAATTTACAACGCCTCCAAACTGTGTATAAGAATAATTTGTTAATAGATATTGACAATAATTTATTTATATGAATTAATTAAAATTATCATATCAACAAAGCCCATCCGAGCGTAAGATGTTTAAGATATTTAGGGTAAAAAAATAAGGTACAACATACTTTTTTTATAAACGACTATAGCAAAATTACTTAACGTATTTCTTTGCCTAACTCAATAGCTATAAAAAAATATATAATAAGTACCATCAGATAAGTGGTTTACGAACTACAATTCAAAACCCAAGTGTTTTCAATAAGATTTTTGATCAAATTCATCATGAAAAAGAGCACACAACTCAGGACTTGGATTGAGTTAGTGATCTCAAATTTAAGTTTTGCGTTTCTCAATAACAGTTATTTGAAATACCAAATTTTATTCAAATCGGATGAAAAAAATAAAAGAAGTGTATATTTTCCATGGAATGGCCTATATACATACAGCCCAATATTTCATAGAGATATTCAAGATTATAATAGGATTTCTAATCAAATTAGTTCGTCAAAGAGTACAAATGTAATCTGAACTCAATATTTTGAAAAAATATTTCTCACTTGTTTTTGTGTTGACGGGTCATATTTTTTTTGTAAAATAAAAAGATAAAAGAATAAGCAAATTGAAATGGACACGAATATTTTCCATGGTTAAACGGAAATATATGTATGAATGTACATACATATTATATCCGAATAAAAAATTAATTCTATTTAACTATTAATTATTAAAAGTTTTTCTTTTGAAAAATATAATTAGGATGAAAATTATTCCCAAAAGTTTGAGCATTCTCCATTTTTACATTCTACAAACATTTATAGAGAACAATCACTATAGACACCTTTAGCAAAAAAGGCTGTATTTACCCTTGAAAGTTTCCATACAATCCCGACTTTCGCAAGATAGTATCTTTTGAGCTGTACTTATGTATAAGAGAGCACAAGAGCCTCAAAAAAGAGTCATAGTTACTGGGTTCCCCGCAGAAAAGACCAATTCGAAGATTGCAGAGTTCAATAACATCCCCTACAACACCATCAAGATAAGTTTTATGAGAAGCAGGTGATGAAAAACGCTGTTACATCACGCATGGTGACATATCGTCAATCAAATCTAGGATATGATCAAAGAAGAACTGTCCTTTAATCTTGGGAGATTGGAGCCTCTGACTTCTTGGTGAGAAAATTGGATGGACCATGTAGCCGAGGAAGAGCTATATGTCTTCCAGCAAAACATTACTCCCTCCTAATCTTCATAGAAGACACATAAGTATACTTGACAAGGATATTCGATCCTACAGTTCCCCCGCTGTGAATCCCTTGGATTTTTTTATATAGGCTACACCTGAGAATGACACTAATTGGTAGGTCCCATAGCAAGATTAAATCTCGCATCTCCTCCATCATGGACTTGTTCACCATTATCCTAAGGGAAGATGTGGTAAACGCCCCTACCCGTCTACTGTTCAGTCTGGTGAAGGATTGTGGTTGCTGACGGCGATATTATTCGTTAAATCTAGACATATACATATTAACAAATATCCTTAGAAGAAAGTTTCATGCGTCTATCATTATTTTTACAGGACAATATCTAGAGTTTTGTAAAATGTTATTAACCGGTGTCAATAGTGATAACAACACCCTGTATAGCTGAAATATTAATATAAACTTGATTTTTTTTTTTTTTTCAAATTTAAAGTCGCTGGCAAACTCCTTTTGCTGATTCCTTTGAAAAAAGAAGGATTATTTTTATATAACATCTGTAATATTAAATTTGTAATTTTTCATATAAGACATGGAGTTAGCAAGCAATTCCAAGAAGCAATATGTTAAAACCTTAGAACGTCATAATTAAGAAATTCGAATTCATATATGTTTAATAGTTCATTGACAATATATTTAGAATTGCACCCCTGAAGTTTTGAGCCAAAATATGGTCTATGGAACAATGTAGCACAGTGGACCCTCGGGATGGATAAAATATTTTCTTTTCAATATTGTCATGTATCCTTGGGTATCCATAAAATTCCCCCCCTGGTAAATTCCTAACTATATTAATAAACCAATTTCAAATAAAATGACAAAAGTAAGTCAATTTTTTTGCATATCTATTTTCTATTAACTTTTCACGATTCTCATAATCAATTAAAGTAGTCATAATATGCTGTTTACAATCACAATATCGTCTTCTTTGAACAGGTGGAGGATGATCTACAAGCTGTTAAATTATCTCTATGCGATTAATATAGTTTATTAATATACTAGTAATTGGAAGGATGCCTCCGTCGGTTTTCTTCGCAAGTTGATTCATGCCATCCAGTTCTCTGGAAGTTTATCGAACTTTTAAAGGATGAAGAAAACTTGATGCGCATAGAGATAATTCAACAACTTAAAGAACTCAAAGAATACGATATCATGATTGTGACCAAGATATTGTGACTATTTTAATTGATTATGAAAATTTTGATTATTTACGAGCTATGGCTCATAATATTGTATTTTGAATATTTATTTCTTTTAAAATTGATATATGTTTATGGTTTTCTATTGTCTCATGTTTATATATGCTGTTAATTTAGAAAATATATCGAAAAAAAAAGTTAATACAAAATAGATATGGAAAAAAACGACATACTTTATTTTTTGTTTTCTTTATTTGAAATTGGTTTATTAATATGGGTGGAAATTCACCATGGGGGAATTAACTGTTGAAAAATTATCCTGGGGGAATTTCCGGAAATTGTACAAGGGTTAGATTCACAGTCACTCCTAAAGAAAGCAATTTTTGCAATGTATCTGAGCTTTAAATATAGTTCGTCGATCAGATGGAGTAATTGTAAAACTATAATGATCACCAAGACTAAATTAGTGTAACTTTATTTGACCAATTAAAGGAACATTTAATAAACTAAGCTTAACAATATATAATTATGAAGCAAAAAAAATCCCAATAGTTAGTACAACCATGAAAAACCATATCTAGATATTACAAATATCTATATGTGATGATACACAATTAGAGAATTTTTTACATTGTATCTCATTTGTATTTTATATATATTTTTTTTCAAATTGTAATACCAAGTAATTTTGAGCAGTAGTTTTACAATATAATTAAGATTTAAAAAAAAAATTGATTTTTTAGTATGTTGATTGTGAAATATATACAGGGTGCAGGAACATAAAACCATTTTTAAAAAAAAACAATAAAACAAGTTTTATAAATTAAAGAAGTTTTTTTTAATTTCATAATGGTAATATTCCATTAAAGTTTTGTTTTAAAAAGTTTTGAGGGATAGGTGACGTCCTCCATTGTTCATATACTTAAAAACTAGAACAAAAAATATTTTAATACCTGTTGATTCTTTCATTGAGATAATTTAGAGGGATAGTTATTTTATAAAAAAATGATGCAGCACTTTATAAAAGACATTTCTTATTATATAGTTGTGAATAATTAATTATTCACGATTCTGTAAAAGTCTTAAAAGTGTTGGTTTTTCCGGAAAACATTCTGTTTTAATTATTTGATTTATACAAAATGCACTAATTCCAATTTTTTGCATAACCCCAGAACTAATGAAACTAATTTAAACTGGTTAGTATAATTATTATTATAGAATTTTGCAAATTTAAATATATGAAAATGAATTGAAAAACTCATTTTTCATATATTAGAAATTGAGTCAATGAACTGATTTTCATAAATCATACCGTTAAAAACTTAGGAGCTAAATTGGAATTACTTTGATTTTATAAAGTGTTCTATCAAACCATTTTTTGGCAATATTTATTTTCGACGGCAAAAGCACGTTCCTCACTAATTCAACGCAAAATACTAACTCTATTTCCAAGAAAACTATTGAATTTTGCCTCTTGAACAAAACCATGATGACCTGCTTCTACTTTTACATCCTAATTGTCATGCATTAAAAAAAGGAGCTATTTTGGCGAGCCATTTATATATTTGCAGGTTAGTTAGTTAAATATTTATTACTGCTTGCTATACATACATAAAATAAAATTTTACTAATATAAGGAAACTAACAGAACCACACAACGGGTTATTTGTGCTACTAAACCTGATTTAAAAACCTAGTTTACATTTTAAAAAATTGAATAGTATTTTTTAATTTTTTACATTTCATAAATTTTAAAATACGAAGGTTCTTGTTTTCCTCATTCATGGCCTGATGTCTCTCGTAATATAGGACGGGGACTCTATTGATGAAAAGGTCTGCACTTTGCAATTATTCCATACAGACATTGTACGTTGAGCTTATGTCTGTCCACTTGCTTAGGTGGGCTAGAAAGGGCGATGTCACGTGTAGTCATGTACAATGAGTCTCAATTTTTCTCTTCCGAGCTTGATACAGTTCGACTTCGGGTTATTCAACATAGTATGCGTATGTTTCATACTTTAATCTTTTTTATAGAGGTCACATTAATATTGATAGAAGAAGCCATTAATTGCCTTCTTTTTTTAGCTTGGAGGCATTCCAATATATTTGCGTTTTAGGGCCCTAAACTTTAACTTATATATATCTAAATAAAAGCAAAATTTGATTAACTTATGAATAATTTATACATTAAAAAATTATTTGTAGTTTTTTGTTATTTGAGGTCTTGTGGTATACCTTTTTTGTATTTATGTAGATATAATTTCATTATCCAAAGTTAATTATATTGCAATACTCGTTACTTTTTTTCACTAACACTTGATCAGAAAGAGTCAAACAGTGAATTGACTATCTATAATAATTCTTATAATTTTTTAGAACCAAGAAGAATCAGCTGGACCTATAATCATGAAAATAAATCAAGAATTTTTTTGTTGAAGGAGGAACGAAGGAGCTCCCCAACAAGAAAATACACATGTTTCTTAAAAAATGGGGGTTTAAAAACTGAATGAAAGAAACTAATAACATCAGGAATTTTCTTTATCACAAATATTGATTACAAGTGATCAAACTGATTATTGTAAGGCTAGGCCTTCATGCTTTCTCACATGCTGGATAAACAATTTATCTTAATTAACTCAAGCAAAAGATATCACAAGGCATTAAATTATTAAGTTATGTCACAAACCATAAAATAACTTAATGGAGCAATGATTACGTCATTATATAACATAAATATAATGAATAAACTAATGACTTTTTGACTAAATAAAGTCTACAAAAATAACTTCGTATTTTACTAGGACATTGACATGGAGGGGACATTCACCACGAACATACAAGGAAAGGTTTTTTTTAAGAGGAAAAGATTATGAGATTTCACATCCATAGAAATATTCAAAGCCGTAAGGATAGTATAATTATGGGTTTGATGTTTCTAATTAACTGACAATATATTTTATCTTACATCATTTAACAGAATATAATATATATTAATATATAGTTCTTTATAAGGAAGTTATATATTCATAATATACAACAACCTCTCTACGTACAAGTGTAAATAAAAAAATAATTACAGTTGAAGTTATATTCTAAACGATACTCTTTTAATGGGGTTAGCATCAATATTTATTTTTTTATAAGATATATTCGGAGTCGGCTCTTCGGTCTCTTCAATGTGGTTTTGCAACTCTGAAATACTGTCTATTCCTCTAATATACATTTCCGTCTTCCATATAAATTTCATATTTTTTACATAAATGGTTTTATCAATTTCGGCTTCAATCTCTAGGAATTATTCATAAAATAATGATAAAATTTCCTCAGTTTAATGATTGAATTTTTCTTCAACTTCCTTTTTTGTATCCAACCTCTTTTTAATCCTGAAAAAAAAATATTAAAAAAATGAAGTGCAAAACGAAGCCTCAAATATTTCCGCAAATTATAGTAAATTTTGCGTTTTTAAGTGTTTTTTTGGTCATTCCTAGGGTCATTCCAAACCAAATCAGTCATTCAAAAACAGCTCCATCTTGGTTTTTTTCGATTGTTAATAAGAAATGTCTTAATCAGTTATGTAAGTCATGTGAATTTTTAGCTGGCCCATTATTTTGGAATTGGTAATCTGAAGAATGAATTTTCTTTTCCTTATCAGTTGTCACTATTTCTTAAATTCCTAAATAGTGAACTTCCTTTCCTACAACATATCCTTTTCTGAACAGATTTAATAATGTTTAAAGCCTAATTGAGCATTCGTGTGTGCCCATAAAAGACTCTGAGAATTTTTTGTAGAGAAATAATTTTAAGTCTTCTTTAGACTCAAAGAAAATTGGGGATCGACATCAGAGTAATTCTTGGCAATGTGCTTAGTTATTGCCTTCTCCCCTTCCTCCCTTTTCACAGCTGATTGTAGCTGATATAATGGAACGTCATGAGTAATATTTCTTCTGTCTTCCAAAAATATTCTTCAAATTGTCATTTTGCCATTAACGTCTAATTTTTTCAAGAGCTCCAAAGTTAAAAGACAAACGTGTCCAGGAACGTTGTAATTCGAAAGCAATTATATAATTTTCTTTATGAACTGAGGACGCCAATTTTATACAAAAGCCATGTCGACTTTACGTTATTTTAATGATCTATTTGACCTATAATTTTCACATTAACCTATCAAAACTTAATGTCCTCTAACTTATGAAACATATATATATATAATAATGCGGACACCCCTGAGATAATATTATTCAACTCTAAATTTACTATATAATTGTTAATATAAATAATCTATAAAAAATTTATCAAAAACAGTACATAACATTCCCTTTATCCTACTTACAAACAAACAAACGGAAACAAAAATAATAACAGATAAATTTATACCGTATTTAATGTCAGCTGACGATTTTCCTGCGTCTTTCCCCAGTTCGTATCCTAAACGTTGATTGGTTGAATGAAAATTAGCTCATTTTTAGCCGCACACACTTTTCTACATTTATTAAATAATCATTCCATAGTTATAGCTCCAAGAATAAGTTAATCAAGAAGGTTTTATGTATTTAGAGAAAAAGCATCGATGTTCTTCATTCTAAAAAACATAACTCAAATTCAAAATATAATAAGAAGATTTTTAAGCATTTTACTCTAGTATATATATTTTACCCTTTTTTCCAATCTTCATCAATAAGCTCCTACAAAATTTGAATCTACAATAATTGGAAAAACACCAAAAACTTTTTAATTTCCTTCAAAATCTGAGTTTGATAGAGAAAAGCGATCGCTATATTTGAAATCAAGGCCTCAAACTCAACTCAACCTATTTTGATATCAGAACATTTATATTGATTAATGATTGTTAACATTTCTGGTGGCATTTAAAGAAAATAGGCTCAAACAAAACAAGACAGAGGTAGACGACACTGTATAATCCCACATAGAGGTGACAAAAAACGTGTCTACTCGAGACAATAAGTTGGCCGAGTTAGCCCCTGTTCAATCACAGTATAATAGTAAAAAAGAGCATGGATTTCCTTAAAGTTACAAGGCCAATAAAATATCAATATCTTCCATTGGCAGAGCTGTAAAAAATTTCAACTTTATCAAAGTTATTTCCTATCCAGATGTCGTAATTTTAGTTGACACTGGAACTACGAATGTCATTCTCCATCTTTAGCAACGTCTTACTTGCACTTCTACGCCAAGGCAAATAGAAACACGTCCCACCCCTCAAGGGGAGTAGTAGTCCTAGTTAAGAACGCTCTTGATTCCTGAGTTGTATTTTAAGACCCAGAGGGTAAGTATATCGTACTAGATATTACATTTCTGGAAAAAGGAATGACACTCTACAAAATATATAGACCCAAGTACGATTCAACTTGTTGGTTTTCCAAAGTAGTAGAAAAGTATCCCCCTACAAAAGTTAACAAATGTATCTTAGCTGGAGACCTAAACATCACAAGAAAATCATGCAGAGACCCACTTGGATACAAAGGATCTCATAATATTAAAAATGCTAGAAATTTTGAAAAAGTAGTCAAAGATATAAACCTGAACGATGCCGGGCTAGTGTTTGACAGTGCCTCACCAAAAATGACATGTAATGGAAGAACAAAGTCTGGTAATAAGATACATGGAAGACTAGACTATATTTTCATACCCCAGAATGTAACCGACCTGTTGGAACAATTTAGGGATTTCCCTTCTTACATTTCAGACCATCATCCCATTTTAACATCTTTTAAAAGTCCAACAAGGCCCAAAAATCCTTCTGAAACTTAAAATCTCCCTTTTGGAATCAAAAGAAATCTGTAATTAAATTTTAAAATTAATACAAAATATAAGATCAAAACTGGAGTTAGGGGAAATAACGTCGTGTGACGTTTAAAAGAACATTGAAAACCAATCAAAAGAAATTTTTGCCCAGAAGGGAAGAGAAAAGGCTAAAGATACGAAAAACATTCTGGACCAAATAGAAGCATTGAACAACAAAACTGCAGATTCATACTCCAAATTAGAAAGATTGCTAGGGTTGGTGGACCTCAACATTCGAGGGAAGTCTTCTTTCAAATATTTGGAAGACCTTCGACACACGAAAAAAATGACATCTCTAAGGATACGAACAGGGAGAATAACTGAGGATCCCATTGAATTGCTGAAGAAGCCTGTAATTTGTATTCTAAGTTATACGGCTGCCCTGAGTGTCCTACGGACTCCCTGTGCGAATTTTATTACAATTGGCGACTCATAAAAGATCCTTTAAAATGGAAATCATCTTTACAACGCTCCTTGGGATCAAAATATGGAGAGACAGATAATCAAATTAGTTATACATTTAAAGGCATAGACGACCCAATTACACAAATTGAGATTACTAACTTTATGAGGAACTACAATAAAAAATACAAGTCTCCAGGGACCTCGGGTCTGCCCTTCGAATTTTATAACTCTCTTAATACGCAGCTAACCCCTGTTCTTCACGCGGTCTATGAAGATATATTTAAAAGGGGATTCGATCCAGATTTCATCAGCACCGGATCTCTGGCATTGATACTAAAGAAAAATCGCTCGGGGAAGAAATAAAAAATTACAGGCCTACATATCTTCTAAATACCTCCTATCAGGACTATCTATAAATATAGGAAAAACACAAATACTTACCAAATGTGAGGACCATCTACAAGTTACATTTACAAAATATTGAATTCACCAATTGGTCAACAAGGGTTCTTGGAATTAAATATAGACTATCTATAAATGATAAGGGACATTTAGGAATAGTGAAGCAAATAAAGAATATGGATTGTCTTTTTACAGATGTGAAATCTGAGGATTTACAAATCAATGAGACTTTATTGAAAAATACAAAAATTGAGAAAACACTATCTATAAATATAGGAAAAACACAAATACTTACCAAATGTGAGGACCATCTGAAGTTACATTTACAAAATATTGAATTCACCAAGTCAACATGACTTCTTGGAATTATAGTATCCACTAAGGCGAAGATTGCTACAATTAGAAATGAAGATTATATAAAAGAAAAATTTGAGAGAAGTGTCCAATTTTATAAAAGAGCCCCCCTCACGCGCTTTGAAAAAATGAAGGCATGGGACAGAAATATTTTCCTTATGGTTTTCGTCTTATGAGATATGTACGATATTCTCAGGTATTGTGTGAAGAAGTTTATAAAATACGAGAAGACCTAGTATGGGGACAATCTCGTGCATATGTTTCAAGAAACCGCATAAACACCCCTATCAAAAGTTGGGGACTCGGTTCGACAAACGTAGAAGCCATGTGGAAGGCGCTAAATCTATCATGGCTCAAAAGATTAAGAAAATGCAATAGTTTCTCGGCTGAAAGAATTGGATATGTATTTCAGCTTATTACAGAATACAATTTTAATTAGCGGATATTTGCAGGTCCACTTGAAGTTTTCAGAGCCGTGAATAGATGTGGACAGTACTGGAAAGAGATGGGTTCATCGTGGAGATTAATTATAGACTATGTGCTTCCACTTTTGGGGTCTGACGAGCCTATCAACTTTAACACTCGTCTGACAAGTCGTGACAAGTATTTCGAAAACCATGGGATAACGTCTGTCGGGCAGCTGCACTCAAATAGCATCTTTTGAAGAATTTCATACTTTCGCTAAGGGGCAAAACATTGATCTTGATCCAAAAAGCGGATAAAAACGTCCGTGTCCTCCAACTCCGGCATATATTGCACTAGAAACTGTTTCGAGTAAATGAGTAAGAGAAGCCTTTTGCAACACCCTTGTTATGAAGCACCCTGTCACTCTAGATGAGAGAAGAATGAAGAGACTGGACCTAGAAAAGGACATGAAAAGAGTCGACCCATTACTGATTTTCAGCGATTCTCACCTGAAGTGGCTAAGAAGAGTACAGGCTGGCACATCCTCACTTTTTACCAATAAATCCAGACCGATCACTACGGAGTGAGACTCACCCAGACGGATTGGCTTATCGTCACGCCTGCATCATATGAAGAGTGTCTCAAAATGGAGAACATTGTTTCCAAGGTCCATTTTTATTCCACTCGGAATCCGAAACTACGTGTCCACTTTGATTAATTTCATGGACTCCTTCTCAAGTGAAGGTTTCAAATACGCTGATGACAAATATTTTCCATTCAATGGATTGTTGTTTGTTTCTTTCTTTCTCTATCTCTGAGAATATAGAATTGGAAGATTTACTAATTATTTACTATATATATATATGATGGCTGTAATGATGTGGATGATAGTAGACTTTGGTGTGCTACATCTACAGACTCTCATGGATTTGTTAAGGGTTTTGGATTTTGTGGATCTAACTGTCCAGTTTCCAATCTTAAGCCTCCATCTAAACAATGCACCACCACTACTGAAATCCCTTGCATCCCTCCCTTTTTCTACTGTGGAGAAAAGTTTCACTCTCAATATCAATGGAGAAACCGTCGAATGGGAAGCTTGCTGCGATTTATGCCCTAAGGTTTAACTCTGGAGCGTTCTTCAACAATTTATTAACCTTAATTTATTATATATTTTAAATATGATTCTATGCTTAACTATGTACATTTTGAGAAGCATTTTAATTCAAATAATCGTTCTCTGTATTTTTTTAATAAATATGAAAAGACTGATTAGAAAAAAAATTAAATAATAATAACCTAGGGTATTAAAGAAAGGGATGCATTGAAGCAGATCGGCTTTAAAAATTCAGTGCATCCATGTTGCATTTTTTTCTTACAAGATGTCGCTTTTGAATCAACCTTCTTACGTAATTACTGTTATTAATTTTATTTAAATATAATTATTATTTGTTCAATTCTACCTACTTCATCATTTCTTAATTACGAAATTATATAAAATAATTTTGATATATCTCTAATGTATAAATCAATTGACACTATGAGTAAAAAATTAGTTGTCTTGAAGACAAAAGTATTTCCAAATTTAATTTTTGCAATTCTGATTTACTCAAAAATTTATAATTTAAAAATTCAAAGAATTGAATTTTAACAAATGAGTCGATCAAATACACTTTAAAACTACAAATGGCTTTTTGAGTTGTTAAGAGAATGCGTGCCTCTTCTTTGAATAAAACTGTCCAAAAAAGAACTGAATTTTTCATGTTCAATAACGGAATTTTAAATGAAGTTAATGAAACGTTAAAGATTAAAATAAAAAGTATATCTGAAATTGTCTTATGTATTGTCTTGTATGTCTTAAAATAATAAGGAATTAAAAAATGGACCAGGTGTGTACATATTTGTAGAATGCAAGGAGAATAAAGCTGTACTATTTGTCTACAAAAATCCAACTCGGAAAAATACCTCGAGTAAACTGATATTCATATCATTATTCATTGTTATCATTTGGGTTACATTGATATGTATTGATGTGTGAATTTTTAGCTGTCCCGTTTTTTTGGAACTGCTAATCTGAGGAATACTTCTTTTTTCCTCAGCTGTTGTCATTATCATTTAATTCCTGACTAGTTAATTTTATTTCTTACTACATTCAAATATTTCCAAAAATCTGATTGAACATTTGATAGTGCTCATATAAAAGGGAGAGTAACCATGATGATTTGTTACAGAGTAATAATTATAAGTCTTTCTTGGACTCAGAGTAAAAATGAGGAACGACATCAGAGTAATTATTGTCAATATTTTTTTTTTTTATTCCTGCTCTCTTTCTCCTCACAGCTGCTAGTAGCTGACCTAATAAACGTCATGAAAGCTAAGCGGGTCTCCTCCAAAATATTCTTAAAATTGTCAGGGTGACCATATTGATTTTTTCCTTTTTTTTTTAACATGTCCAAAATACATATGATTTTCGTCACTTTTGAATATATAATGATTAAAGTTATTTAAGATACTATTAAATGAAAAGACAAAGTTTGAAATTATCATTCTCTTAATTTTGGCTTAATATCGCATTAGAGCTAATGTGGCGCCTATTTATTCTTAGCAAATTTTAAAAGGTGATTTTTTTGTGAATGCTGGTTCTATTTTTAATTATAAGAGTTTGGGAAAAATAATCTTTTTTTTTTTTTTTTTTGCTTTATAGGAAGTGTTACAATCATCTGATTTAAATCAAGTATGTCTAGATCTGTAAGATCACTTGTTGCTAAAGAGAATTCAACTTCATATTGCCCTTTTTGTAGAAGCTCTTTTCACTATTGCAAAAAAAAAAAAAAATTAACAACCAATATTCCTAGGCCTCTAATGAGGCCACATTTATACCCCAAAGCGCATTGACCATTGACAAGAACAGGTGGTAGTTACTTAGTGTAGAGTGGATGCATAAGAACTTGCAATCCGAGCTTCTAAAACTTTTGGTGTGTCATCAAAAATGTTGGTGGCCTTGAGTTGTTCACAGTTAGAGCAGAATTTAGCGTTTGACTATAGAAGAGCAGCTTATAGTTGATTATTCCCTTCCAATCCCACCAAACACAAAGCACCGCCTTTGTAGCAGTCAATCCTGGCTTGGCTATGCTTGAAATTGACGTAAGTGATCCATTTTTCATCTCAGGTCACAATTCACTCAGAAATGGATTGATTTTGTTTTGATTCAGTACGGATTTGCAGATGGAAATTCAATCCGTGAGATTCTTAAAATATAGCAAATTTCTTCCTTTACTTCCATACTCGACGCAAAATAATTCACGACTGAACCGTCTAAGCTCAATACTGTCCATCAATGTTTGTATTATACACTCACACCTTCACAACGTTTTATCGTATGATCCGAAGTGACCAATAATGAACAAGATATACAATATATTGTTGAA
Organism: Lepeophtheirus salmonis; assembly: GCF_016086655.4. Lineage (NCBI taxonomy): Eukaryota > Metazoa > Arthropoda > Copepoda > Siphonostomatoida > Caligidae > Lepeophtheirus > Lepeophtheirus salmonis. The sequence continues at coordinate 13,609,539 of NC_052138.2, read as the reverse complement.
AAAAAGGCAAGAAATACGAAATTACTTTTTCCTGACTCTAATGTCTAGGAGAAAGGAGTTAAAACCCTTGAATACATTATCACATGTAAATATCAAATATTGACATATTCTCCAATACATATTACTTTTATTTATATACATGATTTATACATTACATAGATAAAAGTCACCTGTATTCTACTAACATAAAAAAAGTTATATTATACACTGAATAAGAAACCGTTTTGAAAGTTGTACGAGCACGTCATTTTAAGAACAAAATAATATTTTTATTCAATGATAGTTTTATTATTCTAATATTTTTACGGGTTGAAACTTTTTTGTCGCTTTCTATGGGGGATAATGGTTGTTTACTCATAATAGTTACTAACAGAGAGTTCGGCCAAAAAATACAACACTCAAAATGATTATCTTTAATTATAAATGTTGCACACCCAAGCTACAGACAGCCACACAACCTTGCAGGTGATATATTCTTTTAGTTTGCTCATGTTGTATTAAATTATATTTATTGTAAGACGTGAAAATGGGTTTTTTGTAAATAACATTAAGCACATTAATAGAAAAGCTAACAGTGAAAAATTTTATCCAATTTAATATATGAGGTTTTGAAATAGTAATCGAATCCAGTTACTCTATCAATTAAATAACTTTACTTTAGTAATTAAAATTTATAAAGTTAATAATGAAATGGGATTTTTTTTGTAATAAATTAAGTATTTTTTTAAATAAAGTACAAAGATAAAAAAGACTGGGGAGATATTGATAATTTATATTGATTTGCCGACCAATTTTAATTAATATGTAATATTTTATCCTGCCATTAAATATGTCTATTTTTCGGTTTCTTTTATAGCCCGTTCACCAACTGAGTTACAAAAAGTATATTTACTAACGGAAAGGGTAAGCTGATAATTGTATGTTCTTGGCCTGATTCTAATATTTTATGTAAAACAATGAAATTTAATCGTTTTTTTGTTTTAAATAATTTTTTAACATATTCATCATCATGAGCAATTGAGAGATATCAGACAGTGTAAAAAAACTCTCCAGTATCTCTTGAATTCAAAAGCAAAAGTTAAATTATACATTACACTTTCAACCAGGCAATATAGGCTATAAATAATGCACTACTAATGATTTATATTATCAAATACTAGATAGTTTTCGATTTTAAATAAGGAAAAAACAAAACATATAAATGGATGAAAGTTTTGAGAAAGAGCCAGACTAGATAAAATTGCTTATTTATTGATAAATATTTTACTAATTAACAAATATGACGTGACAAAAATCCTACAAAATAAGTTATGTACTGAAGACGCTTTCCTTGGAATTGTACTCTAGTTAGTTCTCGTGTTTTAGCTAAAGATGGGACAGATGTAATTTTTTTTAAATCCGGGTCGGTTCGGATTTTCTGGCATATATATTGGAGTCAATTTTCGGTGTCCTAACTTTCAGATACAGATCCGAAACCAAAATTAGATATATTAGCTCGTATTTACTGGGTGTAGATTTCTTTTTTTTGAGATGTTTCCTGACATTTATTTGGAACAGTTGAAATACAAAGGATTTCTTGATGCAATAGCTGCAGTGTTTATTACTTGCATTTTTCTCTCTAGTTAAGATGAGGAAGGTAAGAGACAACAGAATTAAGATTGCGGTACTCCTTTGTGTGGGGGTGATCCAATGAGAAACAGGCGGAATGACATGGTCCTTGCAATGAACATGGACGTGGTGAAGACTCTTATAACCACCATAAAATCAACCAGGGAAACGTTGCTAGGTTTTGTGGCATCTAAAGGCGCCCTGGTCCTTCTCATTGGTTCCCCATCGGATACTGCCTTACTTTGGCTGACTACATGGTCATTCTGAGAACAAAGTTTGCCTATGGATGAAGACAACATTTCCAGTTGGAAATGTGGTACTACAGTAGGACAGGGCTCCTGCACAGACGGTAAAAGTGATTCAAAATGTATCAACCATAATATGAATTTCGGGGTCTAAGAAGATGTGGCCCCATACAGTCCAGATTTGAACCTGTTTGACTTTGCCTTCTGGGCTCACATTTATTCCGAAGCCTGTAAAATTCGTCACCTCAATATAAACGCCTTGAGGGCCTCCTTTGACGAGTGCTGTGGCTCTATGGACGTAAACTTCGTATAGAATTCATGCCATTCCTTCAAGAGAAGGCTAACAGTTGTCATCGAGGCTGAGGGAGGTTACATTGAGTAAATTAGTTATTTCGATGTATGAATATAATTTTTTTTTTTAAAGTTCCATTAAATTCGTACAGTTTGTCTCATAAATGGTGCTGGGTAATTTCATTCCCAGTAAATTAATTCCCTATTTTTTCATTCATAGTAGTACTCTAATACGTAGGTTTGAAAAGCATTCGTAATTGGATGAGAAGGGGATGAAGGATATATTCAAAGATCTTTTACGAGTCCCAGCATGATCCTATGTCGAATGATGATGATTGTTGATGGGTTCCATCCAGAGCTGAACTTATCCTGGAGAAGGGAGTGAGGGGTCCGAGCAAACTTGTTTATTATTTACATGGATTTGAATTGTTACAAAAGAGGAAGGGAAGATGATGAAATTAATGATGGTCGATGGATGAGGAAGAGAAAGTAGGAATAGATAATGAACAAAACAAAGAGTAATTATGGGATTTACCTCTATTTCCCAAGATATAAATAATATCCATGGATCGGGATTCCATCCCTACACACTATTATCATGACATCATTTCTAATCCATAAACACCATAACTCATTCATATCCGTCTCCCATCCATCACTAGTCATCACACATCTCCAATGCCGACTGCCCACTGTCGAGCCCTCCCTCTACAGCCTCTACAGGTCCTTTCGTCCCTTTTAGACTAAAAGTTATACAAGTACTTCCTACATGAGAAAATCTATGTATATGCCCACCTTAACACCTTTTAATGTATATTTGGAAAAACGCAGCATTAAAAAACGAATCTAAGAAAGCCTGAAGGCAATAACAAATAAGTTTTTAACGTCGAACGAAAGATGGTTTAAATGAAAAATACTATCCAGAACTCTCGAGATTGCTGCCAATTTTTATAATGACGAAATGCTTCTTCTTTCATATATAAAGGAAACAACTGATCACATTTCAACCATTACTTTTAGCTATAGTTTAAAAACTATATTTAATTTAAGTGACTCACATTGACCCTGTTATGGGTTATTTCTATTGAAATTTATCAATTTCTTATTATTTTATTGTGACGACCAATTTTGGTTACTTTAAGTGCCGTTTGAAACACACTCAAATGAGAAACTTTGTTCAAGGGAATTGACGATGATTCGTTGAAGAAATTTAAATGTAATCCACACTCCAATTAAATAAAAGATATTGTAGCTTGCTTTTATGTTGATAGGCCACACATTGGTACATAACACCCTAAAAAAGGGAATAATTAATTATCAATTTCAAAAATGAATGATGAAACAATTTATAAGGAAATTACAACAAACAGTTTTTCACATATTTCGCACATTGTTTTAAATCCTGCGTTAAAAAATAGTATATACCTATATTATGTATAAGAATGAAAAAGAAAGTTAACTTTATTCAAATAAAATATTGAAGGAGTTTTAACTAGATTTAAAGTCGTAAATTTTATATGGAAAGCAACTTTTTCCCAACTTTTAGTGAATATCTTAAAAATAAAAAAGCTTAATAATATTATAGAAAATATATAAATAAATTGTAAAACAGGTTGTCATATCTTTATTAATAAAGTAAAGTTTGTATATATATATGCCTTCCGTAGAATCATTTGAGTGTGTTTGAGGACTGTGTCCATTTTTGATCAAAGAAATAACAGTCGAGCGTGTTCATTATAATAAAAATGAAGAAAAAAAAAGTTTTTTTATGTTATATAAAATATAATGTGCTGATATGTAAAAATAAATGAAACCTCGCAAGAACAGCAGAATTAGGAGTAGTTTTTGATACCCATTAGAAAGGGAGGATTTTTTGTCATCCCATCAGAAATTATGCTTGTAAAACTACAGTACTGTTTGTGTGCAACCAAAGAAAAGGTAAATCTATTTTAAACATAGCAAGAAATGATTTAAAAATGTCATAAATTTGGTTTCTTTTTATTCTTTACTTATTTTATTGATTTTTTTTTAATTATCTCGTTTATTAATTTTTTTTTGTATTTAACATGGTTTTACGGTTGGTATATCGGTATTATTTGAGTACCAGATTAATTTAATGCTGATTTAAAAAAATTCCCGGTGCCTATGTCAACTCATTTTTTGTACTACATAGAATTGTATAAAATATGAATTGAAATATTTTAAAAAAGGTCGTACATTATAAGAAATACGGAATGTGTCTTAAAATCAGGAAGGAGCGTGCTGTTTATGTTTTCAGAAGTATCATTCTAGATACTGAAGTACTCCCAATCTTATCAGTCATGGTGTCATATTGAAAAATAAAATATATACAATTAGAATTGTAAATCCTAAGCATTTTTTTAGTGAGCAAGTTTTTTTCTTGTTGACTGCAAAAATATATTTTTATTTTACTTTCTTAAGGAGTTATTTTTATTCTACAGGAGGCAACGCCTAAGTATTGAGTAACTAAATTTGATTGTGCCCATGAATAATAGAGGGTAAAAGTGATGATTTCTTAGAGAGTTATCTTCTATAACAAATGGTCTGAAAAGTTCCCGGATTACAATAGAGAATACGTTTTTTTTCGTTCAAAATTGGCTTTTTTTTAAAATTATTACATATATATTTTTATGAGCTTTATTTCACAAAAATATATATCAAACATAAAATAAAAAATAAAGAAGGAATGTGAAAATAAATATCATTAATAAGCATTTTAGTTTACAAATTCTCCCCCTTAATTGTAGTTTACCATCCCATTTGTATTCATTTTAAACATAAAACACCGAATACAATTTTTTAAACAATATACATGCATTAAGAGAGCTAAAGAAACACGTAATGGTTCAAATTACTTTCTAAAATCAAAAATACACATACAAGCGAATAATATACACAACTCAACCAGAACTAAAAAACTAGATTTTTAGAACGTAATAATAATAACAAACAAAATCAAAAGACGTTGCTCATCTCATCGATTACTTTTCCAGAATCTATCTATTTTTGTCCTTAGTTTATGATAATATCTAACCGACCAATAAGGAAAATATCAAACCAAATCCGAAGCAAAGTCCCAATCCAAGGAATTTTTCGCTAGGAATGCGCAATGAATCTGCGACATATCTTACTGCAGATGTAATAATTACATTCCAAATTTTCCTAAATCGCAGTTCATTGCCAGAAGAAAGTCGACTAGTTACAATTGCTTTAAAACTTTTTAATGCATAATTTACTGCACGGATTTCAGGGCTGGAATTCCTTTGGAGGTAAATCCCAAGCAAAAAAGGCGCTTGGGATATGGCTTGAAGGCAAATCCCACAAAACCCAACAACTCAGCATTATGTCTTAATAAATATAACAGCTCCGATATCGCCTGACACTCCACAAAAGCATATAAGACTGAATTTTATATCACAGTTCTTGGAAGGTGTACAGAAGGAAATACAACCTATTGAAACATTTGGACTGGGCCTAAATTTATTTTCTCTCTGACAATTTTAATCGATTGCATGTTTATTTTCTCCCATATTGGTGACAGATCAAGCATATCCATATATTTTTTTATATGCTAATGCTGCATCCCAATTAATTCTAGGTTTTTATGTTATTGTTAAATGCCATGGTATTGGGCATAAACGCAGTTTGGCCGAAGGAGCAAATAATGAAATTTTCCATGTATTTTCTAGTTGTTTCGTTGGTTTTCATATCATAAATCGTAAGATTTTCTTTACTTATAGCTTCTGTTTCCAGTTTTCCAAGGTTTTTATTCAGTCCAAAGAAAGTTTTCTTCTTAATATTCTGCCTTATCACGTTTTTTTTGGAGCTCAAGTCAAATGTTAGAAATACAAGAAGGAGACAATACACATAATCTAGGATTCGATAGATCTATTCCAACCATGATGTAGTAATACACTGAACTATTAGAGATCGCTGATCCCCCCTCCTTTTCTGGGTTGCAGGACAAATCCATAATAACCTTCCTGTATATTTTTGGCAATACAAGCCCTAACTGAACAAGGCCTCCACCTAGTTGACTTCTGGGTCTCTTGTATCCCGTAATATATTTGCAATGGAATCAAATACAGAGCCATTCCTCCTCTTTCTCCAATGCCCACAACGCTACTTCTGATGATACATTCGCTACATATAATACAGAGAGAATTAAACGTGTATTCTATAAATCTGTACGCGTCTGTAAACATTTTTTAATTCATTAAAATCATCTAAACTAGATAAAGGTATATGAAGTTTTTCTTTCCTATTCTGATATTCCATTTATCTCCCATTATCAACTTGAACATTGATTTTACCCTTGATCAAGGAATCCTCAATTTATGAGTTTTGTTCAGGTTTCCATTGGCCCAGGGGAAGGACTAAAGTCTTTCTGACATTCAATTCCAACCCCAATGTTTTATTAAATCTAGAAATGAAAGAGAGAAGTACACAAATCTTTTTCCTTAGTTGGGATTTCGAATATCCTTCTCCAGAACAGAGTGATATCGTCTGCATAAATGTCTACTAAGTGTCTGAGATCTCAAAAAACTACTCCAAAGCCCCAGATAAGTAATGCTTCAGTTTCTGGGCAAATTCTTTAAAAGAAGCCACAAACAAAAGAGGGCCTCTTGACACACTTGACGATAACTTCTCTTAAGATGGATTGGGTCGCTCTCTTGATCATCCAATGCAATTGTGAAAGTCCCCCTTCCATAGAAGAGTCCTAATAGGATTGAAAAATTTATTAGGGAGTAACCTCATCACTTTTTTTTTCTTTTTTTTCATGGATCAGAGTCCCCATAACACTTTTCAAGCCATTGATTTGCTCGAAAGGTATTTTTCCCCTCAAGAAGAAGTGTAAAATAAAATTTATAATTTTATTTTAGCCATTGATTAGGAAATGACTAAAGTAGCGTCACACATAGCAGAATAACCCACAAACAGATTGTCATGAAACTTTGACAGCTGTTTGCTTAGCGAAGTTCTTTCCTTGTTATTAATGGGTTTCAATAATTAAATATCAACTTTCCGCTCAGGCTGTTCCCAATTTTGATATCGAAATAGAAAATATCACTGAAAATTGTAAAACATTCCATATATTCACTCTAAAATTGCCCAATAGAGCATTTAATGTGTTCGTCTTTGCAACATTTTTCCCACTGACTTAAACTAGTATGCACAATATATTTCTGAACTTTTGCACACGCAGCCTTCGCAGTTACCATCAGGAAGTCCTTCCTGAGCCTGGTGACTTGATTGGACTCCTCCCCTGACTATTCCGTAAATTGAAAAGTCTAAGATCTGGGAAAGAGAGGGTCCACAAATGCTTTAAATTGTACAAGTACATTTCTTGCTCTTCATCTGCAAACGCTGCTGTAGGATTTATGACTTTGGTAACGAAAGCACTCTATACAATACTCTTAATTCCATAAAGTTAAATTTAATGGGACTCATATTCTGGACTAATCCCTAAATATCATTATAGTATTTAAGTAAAAAGTGATAATTTTATAAATTTTGTTTAAATACATATTTCATTCTTTATAATTGTTTGATTGTGCTTTTAGGAAATATAGGAAAATAAATAAAAAAAAGATAACAGGATTTTGAGATTATGTTTAATTTCAAAATCCGTTTGATCTCTTCTCACAACTCCCTTTCAAATGTATATAAATACATAAATTGAATTTCAGTGTAGTCTTTAATCAGGATATTTATTTTTACATAGATTTTGTGTATGTATTTTACAAAATACATATGTATAATAGACCCATATTCCTAAGGTACATATATTATATATGGATATAAAAGTGAAAGATGCAAGAATATGAGTCATAGTTTGAATAATGTGTCATAAATTGACTAGTTATAAATATGAGATTGGACAAGCCTTATAATTTTAGTAATTCCAACCTACATAGTATCTTACAATTTTCCAAAGCTGTTATCATTATTATTTTATTCTTGAAGAGAGAACATCTGAGTATAAAGTAATCCCTAGTGCGTGAAAGACAAAGAGTAACACTGTAGAATTATAAATTACCTTACTGAAGTTGGAGTAGAATTGAGGATCTACATAGCTGTAACTGCTAGATACAGATTGATTTATTTACTTCATCTCATAGCAGCTTACAGCTAATCTAATGAAATTTCATGACAGATAAGCTGCTTTCCTCCAAAACATTCGTCAAGATGTCGGACTGATCACATTAATTTTCAGTTCCGTTTTTTTAACATACCACAAGGTTATTTTATTTTCAATTATAATAATAATTAGTATCTCGGTGTTAGCAAAGTTATACATAAATATATAATTTATATGCATTCAGTTGGTCAGACGGAGTTGCATTGATTAAGTATAAGTAAGCATTATAGTATTACAATGACTCTATCCGACATAGTGATTGTCTTTAAAGTCAATATTTATTTAATATATGGCCGAAGCATTTTGCTAGCACTTTGAATATTTCAAATATGTACAACCATATATATATATATATACAAATGTTGTTTACATGTTTCTAATTGTATATGCAAATTATACAAGTAGCAATATATTTATCTTAAAAGGCACTGTTTAATTACAACTTTGTTCATTCTAATAACCAACTATTAATCAATACTCTCATTCTATTTTGATCAATTAAAATTGTATAGTTATTAGTATTTATTAGTAATAAATACTATTAAAAAGATGTTTATATTTTAGTAATTTGTAGTCATATATTCACAAAATTTGTGTTCACAAATATATCGATCACCTATATAATATTCAATTACCGAAAATCAACATTGTAATTTCGACAAATTGAAGAATGTTTTGTAGGAGAGCAGTTTATCTGTCATGACATTTCATTCCATCAGCTGCAAGCAGGAGTCATTCCTGCCTATATCATTTCTAGATATGGAGTGAGGTTTTTTGGTCATTTCCATCCTCTCATAGCTACTTGTAGCTAATTCAATAAAATTGCATAACAGCTAAGGTGTTTTCTGAATTATCCAGAACAAATTCGGATAAAAACGGGATTTTAGACAAAGAACCTTTACAGTCATTTCTACGGGTTTGAAGCTTGTCAACTGTGAAGGGCTTTGTCTTGAAGTAGAATGGCAAAGATTTCCGGAATTTATTTTGGATAGGGAGGAGAACACCTTAGTTGTAATGATGTTATACTAAATTACCTGCAAGCAGCAATGAAAGAAAGGCAATAAACACAAACTCCACTCCGTATCTACCAATGATATAGCCAAGAACTACTCCGTTGTCAATGTTCAATCAGGTTTTGAATATAGTTCAATTTGTTAAGACAAGGAAATTCACAACTCAGGAGTTAAATAATAATGACAACAGCTAAGGGGAAAAAAATGCCACTTTTAAGTACAAATATATATATATATATATTGAACAACGATAGTATATTGATAATATTATATTAGACATTTGCTATCAAAAAATGAGGTTTTATTAATAAAAATGAAAAGAAACATCAAAATAAATGCGCGTAATACGCAGTACAAAAAAGGAATATTTATTTATTGCCAACATGTTTGGAACTAAATAACTCGTACCATGAGGCAAGTTATAAATAGATTGGTAATATATTGCTGCAAAATATATGTTTCATCCATAATCTTAATCAGATAAAAATCCTGTAACTTGATTCAAATCGATAATTTCAAAGATACAACATCAAAATTTCATTTTTTTCGACATTCTACAGATTCTCAAATCAAAACACGTTCATGAAGGACATTTTTTTGGAGGGTTGATGGTTATTTTCTTGTTTAAAGGAATAAAATTCAAAAAATATCCGGCGATACCAAAATACCAACGTTTGTCATTTTGGTACAGTCTAATATATGTACATACATAAATAGTATCTTCCATGACTACACTCCGTATTCCATTAGCTCCCAGGGACAGAAATGTCGGAATGGTGTTGGGTTTTAGTGAAAACCGTCCATGGACTGTCTTAGTTGGAAAAATAAGATGTCACTCGTAGTTTTTGATTATTTTTTGATGACTATAAACATAAGATGGAAGATCTCTTTAAAAAATAAAATAAACCTTCTCTTGAAAAATAAAGAATACTTAAATAAAAAAAACAATCCAATTGAAAATGAAGCAATTAAACAATGAGAAAGTCAAAATTTGTTCTAATGATTAAAACCAATTTATCTTCGAGTGCAGAGTCCAAATCTTATCTCAGTTTTTCACTGAATGTTTCGAGTTCTGAAATATCTGGGATTATAATAATTCAGGATATCAATTCATACTTGAACAAAATTACGGTTCTCTATTTATTTTTTTTCAAAGTCACCTCATATCAAAGTTAGAAAAAATTGTCAGTTGGAAAATGTTACAAAAATAATAAAATTAAAGAAAAATCCTTGCACCAGCACCTTTTTTGGTTTACCTAGACCACTCAGTTTCTTTCTAATATAATAAGTTTTCTTATCATACATATGTTCTAAATAAGAAAAAAAAAATCCCGTAAAGTTTCATTTATACACTAACGTACAAATAAATTTAAGTAAATGGATAATGTAATTTTCTTCCAAAAAACCCTCGTTTTTTACCATTAAAAAAGACGACAACAAAGTATCAAATGGCTTGAAGCACTCTTACTAATATACACACTTGTGTTTACAACATATGTCTGTATGAGTATATCCAGGAAAGATTTTATATGTAGGTCCATGATTTTTTGATAAATTGCTTAGAAAGAGTCAAAAAATTGTAAATTATAAATATAAAAATATATATACATACATTTTATTAGTTTTCGTGAAACAAAGATATATGTATTATATGCCTACACCATTGAAAAGCTCTTCAAAATATAAAATGGCGAGATATTATATACAATTACGGGGTGTTGCATGGACATTTTTAAAGCTTGAAATTGTATCTGAAACCACTGATTTTATATTTGGGTTCCTACATCACACGTCACTCTTACGGTAAAATGAGCTCAGAACGTTCAGATCTTTGTACTTCACGGGATGGAAATAACTCCAACAGAGATTTCTGACCAGCTCAAGGTGTTCAAATACATTTTCTGCCGACTATGCAGTTGTCCACTCCACAAATGTCACAAAGAAGTCATCTATCTAATATTTATAACATTATATATATAAATGAATATTTGCGTTTGTATGTAAAATATTGGTTTATATCATTTTTAGGTGGACTGGGAAATTTTCATTCAAATGAAGATTACACTAAAAGTACGTATCATAAATGTATTTTAACTATTCGTTTTACTATTATTATGTATATGTATGTCTGTTGTGTAAAACTTTGGTGTGTCTAATTGGAAGTATCTCCAAGTAATTCAGTAAGACGTGTTTATAATCTATCCGCTCCACCCTACTCTATATAAAGTGATGATGTTGAGCTTAGCTTTCAGAATTGATAAGTAATACACTTTTTTTTTCCATCATAATAGTATAACATTAAGTCTTTGTATATTTTGTAGACAGTGAGGTTTTACATATTCTAAACTTCTAATTAGATAAATGTTGGGACCTTTTTATTTTAACTTCAAAGGCAATTACAATTACAAACTAGGAGCTCCAAGATAATATACCATCTGTATCTGTTTTCTGATTTATATCTAAACAAGTTCAAACTAATTTCACATGAAATAACAACCCGAAAAATGATTAAGAAAGACTTTATTACTCCTAACTTAGTAGTTGCATTAGATAAGTATCAATTAAGTATAGAGATATAGTCCTTATTCTTGAAGCAACTATTGATTCATTAGGGTTAAATATTCATGAATTTCCTATTATTAAAAATTCTATCCAAAAGATACGGAGGGATCGAAGAAAATATTAGAGAACGCCATAAAAATTGATTTTAAAGACAAAGTGCCAGATGTTGTAGCTTTACTTTTGAATGGAAAATTACTGGGAACTCAAAGAAAGTGTGCAAGTTCATGGCTGTGATATCACAGCTTCAAATACTAGTCGTCCTAATGGTACCCTTTATGCTGCTGAAGCAAAAACTTGAAAGATAAATGCTTTTATTTACTTGTCGTCATCTTCTTCAACTGATTTTAAAAAGTGTTTTCGAAGTGAAATCAAAAATGTAACAACAAGTCCAAATATTCCTCTCTTTCAAAAATTAAAAGATTATTGGAAAAATATAGATTCCTTCAAAACAGACTCCTTACAATCATTAGTACAAAGTAACCTATTACTTTTGGAAATGGAAGATTTATTAGAATATTATCGGAATGAACTTTCAAAAGAAATTGTGGGAGATGATTACATGGAGCTCATGGAACTATTTATTATATTTTTTGGCGGACACAATGATATAAAAGAATAGACCTCCCGGTGTCATACACCAAGTTCGTTTCATGGCCAGAGCAATTATACTCTCTGAAAATATCCTTATTCAGTTACCAGCTTAAGATAAATAAAGACGATAAAATAGCGTCATAATATACATTAAGCCTTGCCTTCAATGTATTTGAGCATTCAAAGCACCATATAATGATTTAAATTTGTTAAAATCATTGAAAGCTTACGAAAAAATAAAATAAAAAAATAGACGAAACAATATCAAAAGCTTCCTGAAATAAAATTAAGTCATCATTTATGATATTTAACTGATGAAGCTGCGGCCTTTTCATTCTTCAAATGATTATGTAGATCAAGAAGCTAAAGAAAAAATGGTCAGAAATTTGAATAATGAAAATATCTGGGGATATGACAAAAGATCTGTTGCATCGAATGGAGCATTTGATGGTTATTGGTTTGATGCGTGAAAGTGTTTCAATTTACTGTTAACTTTATTTATGTTTCATTAACAACTCGTCTATCATTATATGAAATTTGATTTCAGGTAAAAAAATATGTTACTTCATATCGGTCAAAAGCATGACACTGTTTTCGCGTTTCAAAAAATGAAGGTTATTTTCTTTGTGTAGCGCCATCTTTATGGTATAGTAATTTTACTTGAATTGAAACCTGAAAAAATTTGTCAATGCTTAGAGCAGTTAATGTTACGGCTGAGATATCCTTCAAAAGTTTACGAAATACTTCCATGGTTGAATTACAGCGAATGAGAAACAAAAGCCATTTCTACTACGATGCGTTCATGAACACAAGAAGATACCTATAACCTGAATGTAAAATAAAACACTTAAAAGAAAATGTATTCGAAAACATTAATTTATTGTGTTATTAAGTAAAACTAATCCTAATATATGAAATGGAGTCCTATTATTTATCCATTCTGAAAGATAAACTCAACATTATCACTTTATAAAGAGTAGAGTGTACTGGGGAAAGTTGAAACACGTTTTACTGAATTACTTGGAGATATACCAATTAGACACCCCAAAGTTTTACACAGCAAGCTTACATCTATTTTCTAATAGTGAAACGAGTTAAAATACAATAATGGTAAGTACTTTTTATGTTTGTGTTATTTGAACAAATTTTCCGGTCCACCCTACAATTGAGTCATCGAATTGACTTAAAGCTCTCGTCGGTACCTGTTGTCGTTGTCAAAGAGATTTTTTCTTCATATTTGAGCAGCTGAGATCAAATAGAAAAAAATGGGGGTATGTATTTCTGGAAAGTTGCTTTTAATTTTATGAGACACCTTAATGTATATATATATATGATAAACATTTTTGGGGAAGCTCAAGCCCCCTCCCCAAAAAACGGGGTATAGCGACGCCACTGATTATGTGTATCATTAAATATTGTGTAGATTAGCCAAAGAGTTTCAGGAAGTGTTCCCTCCAATTTTTAGTCAAAGTTTCCTCCAATAGAGGGAGTGACAAGCAGGTCTATGGGCGAGTTTTTTTCCATACTTTTTTGATATTATCAACCATTTTTATAATCGGATACACTTTCGACAATACTAAAGAAGATTAAATGAGGTTTCTACTAAGTTTTTAAAAACGAAGCAGAAACCGTTTTCTTTTTTTCATTTGTTCGTATTGATGACTTAATGTTTCATTATATCAGCCACGAGCAACTGCTGTATGGAGGAAATGAACACAAGCTCCTCCCCATATCAAACAAGGTCATAACTCTATTTTTGATCCACAATTCTATTGTCTGAGTATGAGCAGGACCCGAGATGAGCATTCTCATTACCGCCATTTGGGACTAAGTTGGGTCCTAAGCCAAGGCGTTAAACTCAAGTAATTGAAAAACGACTTATTTTAGGGCTGAAACTTAAGAGAATACTCATCTCGAAATTCCTACCCCCAATTATTTATTCATTAAGTAAATACAAAGTAATATTTGGAAGTTATGAACAAGCTCAGTAAAATACAATCAACATAGTATATGTATAATTTTTGTGTGAGCATTTAATAGTATTTAACTATTAGTACTAATTTTTATAACATTAAATCTTAATATATGGTTTAAAAGTGTTTATTTAACTAGGCCAATTCCAACACACTTATATATATATGCTCAACACCATATTATCATATCGATATCACAAACCCTTCTCACTTGCAACCCCGCGCTTCCCAGCTATTTTGGGCGAAAAGAAGAAAGAACAATGTTCAGCTATATTGGAAGATATTATATTAATATTATTGCCCTTTGGTGACTAGCCTGCAGGCGAGATGTGGGACAATCTGCCTCCTTTTTTCTTTGACTGCACCTCCTTAATCCCACACTAATCGCCGCCATTTTGACTGGTAAGAATATTTATTATTTTACGCACCACTGTGATAGTACGATATTTTATCCTATTCTCCTTTTCTCTTCTTGAATACCTTCACGTCACACAACCAATAGGCAATAGCACTACATAGTACGGATTAGCTTGTTAGCTAATATAACGAGTATTCTTCTGTAGTATTGTTTATAACGTGAATAGTGGTACTGTGTTCGGGTACTTAGTGAGCTCCAGCATCGATGGATTCGGAAGGTAGGGCTTTGGTTTTAATAAAGTTGACTTATTTTTAAGGATATAAACTACACGATCGGGTCATGATCTTTCCCCTAACCTTATCTTATATGAATCATTGAGCCCTTTAAGCTCAATGTAAGCCAACTCCCTTTTGTCAATACCTAGATCCTTTAGCACTGAGAATAATTTTTCAAATAGTGCACCTGACCAAATATAGAAAATAGATTTTGGAATCTATATTCATCCTTAATTAGTTAGCTGAGCTTTTCGTTTCTATACTTTTGCATTATATGCGTCTAGCACATTAGTACTTTCTTCCCTTATGGTTGGGTTTAGTTACTATCATGTCTGGCTTCATTAGTACTCCATCGACCTCAAAAATAGGCTCAGAAATTACCATGGTAATGCTTTAGATAATCAACTAATTGATCGTGTCTTAATCTCCGGAAGTCATTTGTCGTGACACATGACTGTTGAATATGGTCAAAAATTTGAATGTTAACCCCCACCTCATCTCTGTAGTTAGAAGGTTGCCAGCCATTACTTTATATGTGCGTCGAAGTTCATAATTCGACACAGGAATGGTTCTATCCGTGAGCCATTTCCTAAGGCCCATTGTGCCATTGTGGAGAGTATTTATGAATTTTGGTGTCGACTGATCCAATAAGATTTTTATGTTCCTCCTTCTCACAATCATCTTTATTTAGAACATTTTTATCAAAATATTTCACTATAAGTTTATTAAATAGTTCTTCGTTTAGGTTTTTAAGTTCCATTATATATTTATTATCCAAACAGCTTATCGTATCAATTCTTGCATTGAACGAAAAGCAACATATTTTCAATAAATTTATTAGGCCTAGCCCTAAATTATTTGTGACATCGTGGAAGAGGCCTGTTATCTTCCTTACAAAGTGTTTCTTGAGCAGAAAAGGAGAACACATATCAAAATTCATGATCATTAATCATATATAAATAAGTAACCTGTGACTAAGAACTACGTATTGATTATTTTCATAAGTTTTAGAAACGTGTAAAGTTGCTTCGTGATGGAGTTTGAAATAAAGTATTGGCTTGAGATTTGGTTTTGTAAGTGCAATAATTCATTACGTTTCTTGTGTTGTGTTGGTTGGTCCTTTAGATGGTTATTTTTTGGGTAGTCCTTATTTCATTAATTTGGAAAATGTTACCAAAGCCGACAATAAACCTATTACAAGTGTTCCCGTACAAAGTATCAGCAACGTTCTTGGCTCAGATACAAGAGGCGAAAGACTGAAGGTTTTCATTACCGACGGAGCTTGATATTGTATTGAAGTTAAGGTTTTTTATTGCTTTAATACAATATGAAGCTCCGTTGGTAATTAAAAACTCCATTCTTTCGCCTCTGAAATTTTTTAAATAGTACAGTAAACAGTTTATATGAAACTCAAGTAAATATGTGACATGAATAAAAATTTCAATAACGTTTTCATAATTTTGTTTGTCTCAACGATGACAATGGAACTTATTTATGGTGCACTTCATTATATTGAATCTGATTCTTGGCAATAACAATTTTGCAATTAAGAAGAACTAAATTATTAATGGTATCAACGCAAATTTTGTAACAAAAACGTGTCGATGACTTAGGATTCGATAGATAAACTGTAAACAGCAGTTTCTTTTGCATAAGATCAACTCTCTCCGTACCTTTGTTGAGAGCATTACCATTATACATGAATTACTAGATATAGGGATAAGTGGAAATTTTATAAGTTGACGAAATCTCAAAAGCTCACCTTTTTCTATTAATAATAAGGAAGGAAAACTATGTTAACTCTTTAGTAGTCCTTCATAAATACATTGAATGATGACATAAATAAATAATTGTATTTGAACTTTTAAACAAGGAGTGAGCTACAAGTCTTACATTGGAATATTTAGGATTTAAAAAATTAATGTAAATATTTATAAACAATATAATTATAACTGACTATAATTATCCGTATAAATCTTCTAAATTAATTTCATAACAGTATCTTTTATTAAAAAAATAGATGCCGTTTACATGAATAGTAAAATTGGAAAAGTTGTTTGAAAAGATATTTAAGAGCATAAGAAGCTTCTTTTTATCAAGTTCTAAGCAAAAATGAAGAGCTTTGAAGTAGTAATTTATGTATTGTTTTATATAATAATATTAAAAATT
The DNA here is from genome assembly GCF_016086655.4 of Lepeophtheirus salmonis. NCBI lineage: Eukaryota > Metazoa > Arthropoda > Copepoda > Siphonostomatoida > Caligidae > Lepeophtheirus > Lepeophtheirus salmonis. The sequence continues at coordinate 13,592,291 of NC_052138.2, read as the reverse complement.
AAATTATAAAAAAAACCTTTATTATACAATAACTATCTAACACAAGCAACAAGAAATTTTAACAATATATTTCAGTTTTTAAAAATAGTATTTTAAAAGTATAAAAAATAATCATCACTATATTATACACAAATTCCTTATTTGGTTAGGTTTTTGTGGTTTAAAATCAAATAATTAGAGACTAATAGAACCGACTATGTAAATAGTAGGGTTATAGTTGAATTAATATAATATTAACGTTTTTAAAATGACAATACGCTTCGTTTAATTGGACTCTATCCCGTTGTTCCGATCGTGTATAATAGGTATCCATATTTCTCAGTAGTTTGATTCTGAATTGCATCTAACTTTCTTGAAATATTGATGAAGCAAAGTAATTGTAAGTTTCTTAATAACTATATGAAGTTCGAGCAAGCAATTAAATTGACCAGTCACAGTGTCCATTATTTTAGATGAAGATTTCAGAAACACTAAATCCGAAATGTAATAATCATCTTAATACAATAATTTAAATTAAAGAGCTCACAAAAACCATAATATGATAACCTTCAGTAACGGATTTTTCGATTTTTCTTACGCTTTAATTCTACACTATTTAAAAAAATTGAAATGTCAAATTTATAGATTATCTATCAAGACGTTCCGACTCATAAAATATATGGATATGAGGCTTATACCGAGTCAATGATGGGATCAACAGTAAGGGAAACGACAAAAGGGGTTGCCAGATGAACATTGTGTTATAAAAGTTATTATAGTCATGGTCAAAGGATGAAAGTAAGGGTTGGAATGAATGGGATAAGGAAAATCACTTAAGAGGAGTCATTGACAGGCTTATTTCATTTGTAGGGAGGGAAACCATCCCTGGACCACCGGGAAATCCCTTTAACTTTATAAGACTATATATGCATAGAATATGATATATCTTTGTACGCTTATGCCGATAACTCTTCCTCGAAAACCTCAACGCGTTTGATCATTTATAAAGATATCGTAGATATCATCCTATAGGTTGACATTGTAGTATGTAAATTAGGAAAACTAGTTTACTAATTATCTTGAAATGTATCACCCAACATAGATTATCCTTTTTTGATGAAATTTAAGGTAAGAAAGGCCCATCCAAATTAATTAGGGATCAGATTGGTGTTTTTCATCTTCCTCTCACTAAAGTCCTTCCGCCACTATAACTAAGGAAATATACTTGCTGTCTCGTTGTAAAATTTGACACATTGAATCCCATATGACGACAATGAAGTAGATACTTATCCGCCTCGTGATTTGAGGAAGAAATAAGGACTCCCGAAGACTTGCTGCTGTTCAGGAACTTATTCCTTTACTTTTAACGAGTCACACACATGTAACTAATGACATTATTAAAAGTCTTAAGTATCACAGCAGTAATAAACAATATCCTTTGAATAACTAACTGAAAAGGTGAGCTTCAGAAGTTTCGTCATACAGAGTATGATTTGTGTTTTCTTTCTTTCATTCTTTCCATCTCTCTCAGAGCTGTCACAGCTAATCTAATAAAACTTCATGACAGCTAAGCTGCTTTACTCTCAAACATTCTTCAAATTGTGAGGGTTACCACGTTAATTCACCTCTTTTAGATTCCTTTTTGGCATTTCCATAATACCTTGTAATAGTAAATTATTAATTGAGGAACCATCAATTTTTCTAAAGCACAATTGTTCAGGGTCGATATCAATAATATTCATCCTTTCATTTATTATTCGATGGAAGATTCTAGTTATATCTGGCAAGACATAAATAGGGCGATAATCAGATGAAGAAATCGGCCTCTTAACCTTAGAAATAAAAGTAGTCTGGGCTTTAAGCAGCTATGGATGAAGAGATAGAAACAAAGAGAGAGAAGAAGAAATGAGATAGAAACAAATAGAGAGAAAATGTAAATGGAATTGGGATCCGAGGGCTCCCTTGAATGTCGGGTTTTTCGCCCCACAAATACCTTACACACCCTGTATTTATAAATTAAATGTATCATTATTTTATTGTAACAATCAATTTTGACTACTTCAAGTACCTCCAATATTTTCATATGTATAATTTTTTTTGTACCACTGACGATAATTTGTAGGAAAATGCAAATTGGATTCACACTTCATTTTGAGAAAAATGATTCTAAATTACTTTTGTGTTGACGGGCCAGATATGTTTCTTAATAGAAATTCAAATTTTTATACTAACACCGAAAAGGTTAAAAACATAGTGATAATGAGATAAAGTAGTTGACGTCGTCGTAGTAGTAATAAATCGGTATGTCAACAATATAAAGGGCGCTTCAAATAATCAAGATTCGATCCTTACGGTATTTAACATTTGATTTGATTTTTTCTTCTTCTAACTCTTCAGCTTTTATTCAAGTGTAGGATGTTTCTATACTAGATTTGGATTGATTGATGTAAGACAAACTATAATGTACATTGTTTAGTCGATTAAGTTTCAGCTTCAAAAAATTACCCTTGCTCTTTCTCAGCGTTACTTACGAAGCTACGTCGCTTCATTAAGAAATTTTCCTTGCTTATAAATTACGTCCTCTGTTATAGAATTTTTTTCATGACTTAATGGCTCTGCAGATATTGACTTTAATATTAATTTAGTAATGCATCAGTACCCAATACTAAATATTTACATTTATTATGTTTTTGTTGGTTTATTCTTATCGATTTAAATAATCTCATTTTACGTATTTTTTAATACAAAGTGATATTAATACATCTCTGCTTTTTTGAAAATATCTTAGCTCACCAATACTTCATACACTATCTACAACACGTCTTTGTCTGTTTGGTAATACCCTACCTACCTATATTTAATACATTATTTTATGACATAATCAATTAGATATTGCCTGAAAATGACAATAATTAGTTGTATTACATATAAAAGATTAAATTCATTACATATTTTGATCAGGTACACAATGTATCAAAGCATGAAAATATTTTTTCAGTCATGCGTCAAAAATGAAGGGTGAGGAAAAAAAAAAAAAGAAGGCAATGCCACAATCAGCTTTAGAAAGAAAGAAGTAAGTATTTTTAGGGACAAGCGATAAATAAGTTAATATGAAGTAATAATATTGATACTTTCTTACTATCTAAGTAATGTTTGTTTGTTTGATTCTCTGAGAAGTACTAATTTTTAACAAGGAGCATGTCTAGTTAAAGCTCAGCACGTCATATATATATATATAAAGAGGAAGTATGTAAATAATAATGAATATGACTTTCAATGAGGTTTAGCAACAAATGTGTGTAGCTAAAACTCACATTGTCATATTCAAAAAGGGAGTACAAACATAAAAATTTGTATATATTATGTTGGGGGAAAATAATTTTGTATTTCCCGCTCCTTTGTTTAACTAAATATATCTTGTTCATTATTGATCATATCGGATTGTAAAGTTCTGAGTTGTAATCTACAAAGCTTTTGAACAGTATTGTACTCGGCCAGTTCAATCGCAAATTATCGTGCGTCAAGTATGGAGGTCTCAAATGAAGAAATTCGCCATATTTTACATTTTTACAACCTGAAATGGTAAAACAAATCGAAAGTAACCAATCAAATTTGCAATTTATATGGAGTCGTTAGCCTGTCGGTTCATGTTGCACAAAATTGCTTCAATCGATTTCGTAGTTGAGGTAAATTCTATCCTCTACTGTGAACAACTCGACCGTTTGAAGCTTGCTATCGAACAGAAACGTCCTGCATTGATGAATAAGAGACAACCAGACATCATCAAGAGAGTGCTAGGCCCCAGACACATATTTGATGAGAAGCCAAAAGCTCCAGGGGCTCTGGTGGAAAGGGCTTATACATCCATCCTATAGTCCTGACCTGACACGAAGTGACTACCACCTGTTCCTTTCTATAGCCAACGTGCTTGGAGCTACAAATTTACTCTCGATAGAGGCTTGTGAAAATTGGTTGTCCCTGTTTTTGCCAATAGGGATAAGGGCTTCTAGGTAGAAAAAGGGCATCATGAAGTTGGATTCTCCTTGGCAACAAGTTATTGAACAGAGCGGAGGATAAACAGTTGAAGTCGGATGAATGTAACAGTTCTTATAAAAATCATTGACATAAAGCAAAAAATACTAAATTACTTGTTCCCCCACCAATTATTAAGGGTTTGTAAATCTTTAGCATTTTTAGAGTGTGAGTTTTGTTGTGTTTGACAACCTGAGCATGTTTTGTTTTTTTCTATTTTATCCAGCTGATATAATTATTATTATTTTTTCTTGAGAAATGGACAAAACGGAGAATAAAACTGAGGATTTCTTGGGGAATTATCTTCTATATTATCTTGAGTAAAGTTTGTCTTTTTTTCGTGGCCTAATAACTCAGAGTAGTGACAGGTACGACCGCTAATACAAAATATATATAAAATTATTCATCAAAGTATGTAATTTAAAGATACCAATAAATAATCTCATTTAGATTTTTTTCGTATGTCGCTAAAGTACTTACCAATTTATTAATATTGTAGAACTGTTATATAGGTAGGGAATTTAATTATGAAACAGGAGCCAGAAAGTGAGTCTATGGAAAATGAGTAATTGAATTACTATATGTATACGCTTATATTTTTCAAGTACATACACTTATTAAACACATGTTCACATATAGTAACTACAAAAGGCTTTGATATCGTTATATTTTTTATAGTAAATAGGAGTTATATAAACAATGAATTCTTTTTTTTTTTAGTTCTATATATTTTGTATGTATATAAAATGAAAATGATTGACGTTTTGAAGAAAGAAACAAATACATTTTCAACCATCCTTTTTTCAATTTTGTAATGCTTAATTTTTGAAGCCTAATCTTTTTTAATTTGGAATAATTCAATTTTAATTTCTATATGAAATATTAATATTTCCATAATTTTTGGATAAAATTTTTGCTATCCCAGGCATAACTTTGCAAAATACCTTAAATAAAATGAAACTACTATTTTATATTTGGTATTTAACATAGTTTAGCAAGTGACCAGGAAATCATTTAATAAACAATCCTTTGTTCAAGGATAAATTATAAAATAAATATTTATTATACCCTATAAAAGTTTTAGATTTAAGATAGTTTTCAAATAAAAAAGGTTTAACTTATTAACCAACAAAACATTGAAAAAAACTTTTTTCTCCCTCTTTCTTAGAAATCAAACATCTACTATTTGTTTTAACTCTTTGTTTCAACATGTAAAAGGTACATATGACCTATATTTACTTTATAAATATATATTTTACAGCAAGGGATATATTTAAAGATATTGACTGTACAGACAAAAGGAAACTTGCTTTTATAAAAAAAGATATCTTTCAAAATTGTGTTTAAAAATTAATTTCCTTTGACTAAAAACCTAAAAATTAAATCAAATCAAATTCAACTATCAATAATCCCTTTTTTTTTCTTCTATATATCCGTAAAAATTATGTTTCAAAACATCTTTCCCCTGCTGATATAATTATTTCTCAAATTTCATATTATTTTGATAAGTTTCTCTTTAGTTAATTTATGTGCCACATAATTGCGCTACTTATGGCAACATTCAAATAACGTCCTTCTTCAATATTGTATACCTGAGTAGAAGTAATTCTCAAAAACAATGTAGCTTTCTGATTTGACTGAGTATCTTTCAAATTTAGCTGTAAGAACTTACAGCTAGACAGTCAATAAAGACTTGCAGTGTATTATTGTATATTTTCCTGTTATCTTTGCATGGCTTGAAAAACTAATGATAACTTTCGAGATCTGTAACTGGAAAAATCATTTCTTACCCTTATGGATTCCTTACAGATAACTTTTTTTTTCTCCCAGAAGATACTGGCAGACCTAATAGTTGTATAACTTTTTACCATGGTTCCTGGTTCCGTAGACTTCAAGGCCCAATAATGAAATTTAAAATATCATGGGATAAGGAGTAGAGAAAAAAATAATTTTTTATTATTAAAATATAAATTGTGAACAGCAAAGTGTTTTCAAACAGGACAATACTCTTATGCTCCTCAGGTCCTGGAATATTTTTGAAAAAATTTATTCTGTGTATGATATCAATAATACTATTAGTGTCCAATATCGGAATCTTGGAACAAACAGTTCTTTGTACACTTGTTCATTGTCTCAATATCCCATTGATGGAATCATTGTAGATAACAGAAGGGATTGGAAGAATGTCATAGATTGATAATTTGGTGATCAAACTTATCCATTTTAGTTATGCTTTTCAAATAATATCAACAAATAACTTCTTATATTTATATATTAAGATTAATGTCCTTAAATAAATATAATCCCCCTCTTAATTGCTTGCAAGGTCTTTTTAAGGAGGATATATATCAATTGAGCCAAACTTCTTCCTTTTCATGGCTTTCTTAACATCTGAGAAGATGGCAGGCACTGTATTTATTATTTGCAAAACAAATTTGTTATTATATAGATCTATTCTTTTTGCTAGTAAAATTTACCTCATTCATGACAAAACTTTTGTGCAATAGAACAAAAGTTCTACCAATTGGAGGGGCAATGCCCTTCAGAGTTCCATATAATCCCCAAAATGTTCACCCTGTCATTCACTTTTCATTTGTTTATAACTATGGATAGTAAAAATTTCCATTGGTCTGATAAGATATTAAAGGTTTTATTCTTCATTGACTTTCAGTCCAGATTTCGCTACTGTACAAATAATTTTTTACAATGGCAAATCCAAAGGCCGCTAACAGTGGCATCCGTAGGATTATTTTTTTTTATTTTTTTGTGGGGGTTTTGGATTTTGTTATTTGTTTTAAGTAAAAAAAAATCCTTTGTTGCAAATTTATCATTTTGAGGAGAAAAAGTTCTGCTAAAAAACAAAAATATTGAATGGTAGGAGGGGCTATAGTCACCACTCTGGAATACCCATGGCTATCTATGTTTAACGGGGTTTCAATGGTTGAATCACTACATAATTTAGGATAATTGTGTCCAATTTTCGGATGACAATATTCCTAAAACTGTTGCTACAATCATTAAAATAAAGAACAACTTTAATTGAAAAGGAGAGTGGAAAAAAAAAGAAAAAAATTACTTACTAAATAATGAATAGATATATATTCTCTTTACCAATTGAACCAGTGTCTAACACTGTGCTAAAATCAATATCCATGAGTGCATTATATTTTTCTCTACATCTCAAGAAATCCATAAAAGCTTGAAAACTTCTACAAAAGTTTGAAATGTTTCTGTTCTTTGATAAAATTCTCTTCTCAGTAAGCTTGTTTTATTTAAAATAGGTTCTATTTTCTAAATTTAGTACCTGCCAATATCGTTCCAAATTATTTAGGATCTCCATTGGCTGAGTTTGGTTCCACTCCATTGTTTCAGTATCCAAAACTTACAAAATAAAAGATCACGTCTTCGGAGAAAGGAGTGAAAATTGTACCTTTGATGTAATCCGTCCTGTGGTTTTCTCATCATCAAGAGGTTTTCCAATATAGTCCGAAATGTTTATATAGGAAAACAAAAAATGATGTTCGGATTTTCTTTCCCTTGGTTCTATTGCCGTCATAACTTTTTTTATAAGCTAATGAAAATATATTTAGAATCAATTTTAAATTTTTGTAGTTCTTCTTTGCCTGAAATATTTTCTTCAATTTATTTAAAATTATTTGTTATTTGTAGATGATCAAATTTTTATATCTTCTAATAAAGTTATATTCTTATCGACTTTACTAGAAGCTTCTTCTACTATTCGGATACTTGATATAAGTTAAAAATATCTGTTGTAATATTTTGTACAAATTATGAGTCGCCATTGATTAACCCCTGTCTACATCTTCCTGGAACTGCCTCTCCAGCCTCTTCTTTAAATTCATATTAAACAAAGTGGTGTCTCCTATGGAATTTTAAGATATTTGTTAAGTGTTGCGGGATAAGGATTGTTCAATTGTGATTCTTAATTGATATGCTTCATACGCTTCCAATTCTATGGGCTACATTGGAACAAGAAAGGAAATGAGTTGTTGCAAATATACGAGATTATTATTTTTTTTGTGATGTAATTATAGCACATATTTACAAACAAATAACATTTCCCGAAAAAATCTCCAAAATAATCAGATTTACATCTAAAATATACAAATGACGAATCTTTTTTTCTTTTACTTGAGCGAACAGAAGGTTAAGTGCCCAATTGAGTTCCTAGCACTAATTGTATCTTAAAAACAGGTGTAGAAGCGCTATAAGTCGTCGAATATTTAGAATTTAAGGATAGTTCTTTATAGATTTTTGAGCAAACTCCACTTGAATAACACTTGGGATTATCGTCAGACTTAAACCTGTAATGACATGCAGTAATATAATATCTTTAGGGATGTAATTTCGTTGGACTTGAAGAGGACTTGGTTAATTACTGGTAGAAAGAAAGGTACGAGAAGTCTCCAATAAGACATATCTAGAGGATAGACTCGTTAAGTTTTGCCTAGTTAAAAGATCAACAGTTTTTCAGTATCGATCAATTTCTTCTCAGCATGAGATGAAATAGACTTGGGGTCCTTCAAAACGGATGCAGTATAGCAATTATAAATTTATTTAGAACACAGAGATCATATTCTGAGACGCCCATATCGCCGAAAATTGGGCTCGTGACACACGCTTCTTTGGGAAAGGAATCTTTCACCATTTTCAATATCAATGTATCGCTAAGATTAAATGAGAGTATTTAAAGTCTGTAATGAGGAAAGAGGAAAGACATTAAAGAAATGAAGGAACTTAGCTAACAAGAGAGATAGAGAAAAAAAAGTGAATTGAGGATCACATTTGAATTGATAGCGAAAAAGAAATAATACCAAGGATTTATTTTATTTATCTGGAGCCATTCGACAAATTGTTTTCAAATTGTTTCATTTCTTTACATCTTGGGCAGCGTCTGTCTTAAATTGGAAATAAATGACATCATCAGTCATTCTCTTTCTTTATGAGTTCATAAACGTGGTCTTAATTGAAAGTAAACTTCATAGGATCTTGAAGAAAACATTTTTGATTATCTATCTCGAAAGCTTCCCATGAATCAAAATGAATCATAGTTATAAATATCGCATATAAATCCAAGATGAGCCCTTCCATCTCCCCAGATAGACAAGATTTTTGATCGAAAATCCTATACAAAAATCCAAAATATTTAGAAAAAAATATATTAATATACCTATATATGTAAACGAAGTGACCAATCCCTTTTATTATACACAATATTTATAGATCTACAATATATGAAAATAAGATATTAATAATATGCAAGGGATTACAATGTACATATGACCAATATTTATGTACATACAATTTACTCTATACATATGTATATTACACAAGGCAAAAAATAATAATAAGTTCCATATTTAATTCATTTAGAACATGGCGTACTAGTTACAAATCTGTAAATAGTTTTTTGTTAACCAATATATTTTTTGAAGATTATGGATTTAATTTTTTTATTCTTTTGATAGCTTTATATATCTTTGGAGTAAGAAAGAAATCCTTAATCCACATGAAAATAAGTTTATTCTATACATAATTTTATGTTAATTTCAAATATGTGCTCATATTTTAAATGCAGTCATATAATCTCGAGAAAATTTAACTTAGACGTAAAAAATCAGCATATCTAATACATAGCACACTTCTTTTTATTTTTACCTTTTGATTTTATAAAAATAAAATATCCATATAATTTCAGGGACTTCAACTCCCTCAAGTATATACTACAAGAAATTATCCAAGGGTGTTGAATCCAAATTGGGTAGGAAGGCATAATTAAACCACGCGAACTCTTTTATGATATTCTTGTACTAAGAATATCATAAATTGAATTTAAAAGATTTAAAAAAAAGTTAAGTTTTGTTGAACTGTAAATGATTTACACTCTAAATAAAGGATATATAAGGATTCGAAAGGAAGTGACCCACTCCTTGCATTAAACAAAATGTTGATAAATCTACAATATATAAAAATAAGAGGTTAATAATATGCAGGGGATTCTTTTCAAGAAAATATGAGTACAAATGTACAACCCCCTTGTATTACTTATAAGGAATACAATATCAACTTGGAATACAAAATGAGGATATGTACCAATAAAAAGTTATGATATTTTATACTAAAAAAAGCTTTATCTATTAAAAAACTGCACGTGTGAAGAAATGGTGAAGAAAATATGTGTTCACTTAGTTGTAAAAGAAACAGAAACAAAAAAGAAAAATATTTTTCCGTGTGCATATTTATTGATGAAATCTACTCTGGTGAAATAATTATAAACATGATGATTCATGCTGCAATACTATGTAATTATGATTCTCAATCATAATTACATCAATTTTAAAAGATAAAATGTCTTATAAGTTGCCACGAATTGCAACGATTAAGTATAGATTGATTACTAATTGACTCATTTAACTATAAAATTGTTTCAAAAGAGGGTCTAACCCATTTTATATAATTGTTAAAACATTAAATATGACAACTGCACAATAAATAAATGAATTAATTAGATAGACAAAATAAGTTTAAAGAAGTTTCATTAAAATTAATTTGAAAGTATTTTTTACTTGGTGTAGTACCTGGGGTTATTAGGCGTCGACAAACATATAAACTTTGGTCTGATTAAATTGAAAAGAACTCTAAAAAAATCATGAGCAATACTCTCCATTTTTCATGAGTACACCCACATAGAATTATTCAATGCTTAGATGTTCTCTGCTCAAGATTGAAAGAATAATGATAACTGCGTGAGGATCATATAAATCATTGTTGTTTTTGCTTAGAACAACAAAACTCTCACTTAAAAACAACAAACTAAAATTTGCGACTGTAAAGAAATACAACTCTAGGCACCACACATTTTGTATGACGTTTCAGAAACAGTGGGAGCTCGGTTTTGAAGTTCTTATGCATCCACCCTACAGTCCAGACATGTCACCAAGTGACTACCACCTGTTCTTGTATATGGTCAACGCACTTAGGGTTACAAGTTTTGCTTCAATAGAGGCCTCTGAAAATTGGTTGTCTCCAGTTTTTTTCTAATACAGACAAGGGCTTCAACGAAAAGGGTATTATGAAGAAGTTGGATTCTCGTTGGTAACAAGATATCAAACAGAATAGGGCATACTTGGCTTAAATAGGATGATTGTAACGCATCTTGTTAAACATTGAAAAAAAAAGCAAAAATACGAAATTACTTGGTCCTTAACCTAATATATCTCTCGAAAGAAGTGTCCAACAATTAACAAACTTGTACATGTATTTTTTTTAAAGTTGATGGAAAAAATTAGTGGTTCCATATATGTTTTAGCCTACGAACGTTTCAGCTGACCTAATATATATAAAGTATAACCTTCCTTAAGAGTGTTTTGACAAAAAGTCAATAAAATAAATTCATCATATATAATATATATAGGGGATATCCGGTACACTTTCAATACGGGATAGTCGCAACAATCAATTTGTCTCAACTATAAAGTAACAATATATAATGCAAATTATTTTGAAAATAAACCAATAATTATTATCTACTGTTTTCCAGATATAAAAATAAATATTTTATTTCTTTTAGAATTATGCAGTCAGTTTTTATTGCTACAGGTGTTAACTATTAACTCTTATGCTATAAGTTGATATATTTTTTTTTTCAAAATTCAAAACTTTAACGACAAGAAATTTGAGATATTGTAACGCTCCTTCCATTTTTCCCCTTTATATATTTAAACTTCATATCAAGCATATTTGTTAGCTATAAAAAAACCTTTAAGAAATATTTTATTATGATTTTTATACAATCTATAATACTGATCAGCGATTTATATAATAAATATTTTATATCCTAATCTGCTATACCAACTATAGGGGAACATAAAAATGTCGCAGGAACAAAACGTACTTATATATGTAGAGTTTGATATTTGGATTCTAAATATAGTCTAAACTTTTTTAAATTAGCCTCAGGGCTTTCACAAAAATCCATTAAAAAATGTGGTATTTTTAGGATTCAAAGCTTTTTTTAAGGTCTTGGTATTCAAGATAGGGATAAATTATTAGCTTATATCTAAAATACTAATGATAAACTATTCTTAATATTTGTTTGAAAATGTTTTTATCATGTTTAAAACTCTAGTTATCGGAAAATGAATGTTTTTGATTGAGAAATCCATAGTTCCAAGAAGAATTAATCTAGCAACTTAAAAGATATCTCTTTTGACAGTAAAATTTTTAACCTTTATTTATTAGAGATACTTTCTTCAAAAATGTTCGAAATCGTTGTTTATTTGAGATAATACATTCACAGAACGAGGAAACTTACGTCTTGGTTGTTCTTCGAGAAAGAAATATACATAACTAGTTAAGAATTACCCGGCGTTGCTCGGGTCAAGGAGGGAGAGGGAAATCACATTGAAAATGGTCAAATTAATTGAGAAAATTAAAAAAATATTTAGAAAATACTTTTATATAATACATATAATATGAATGTTTCGTTGTTGTCGGAAAAGATCCTGATAATTCTAATTCTCTTGGATTCTTCACACTATATCAATCTGGCTAAGTAAGGAAATCTACAAAGTCTAATCATTGGAAATCCACCACTCCAATAAAAGAAAAAAAGAAAAAATATTACTCTTATTATTGACTCTTGAATTAATGGAAAAAAAAGAGAGAAAAAATGAAAGAAAAAAAATATGAATTTTTTTTTCAGGAAATGACAGATATTTCAGTTTTTATTTGGCAAAGTTATATGCAAACGAATCTCCAGACAAATTTCTACATGATTTTTCCCATTTACTAATTGCATATTCTATTGGAAATTCATTTTTTTGCACATGAAATAAACGAAATAGCAAATTTCACCCATTTATTTTTTAGCCCATAACTTTTTTGAATGAATTTCGAAAATGTATTTATTCGTATAGTTGTTTTTTAAAACGCCAATCACCTAATGATAAATAATTCAACCTCCTATCTAGTCTCCTTGAACTGCAAAAAGCGGTTTTTGTGTTTTGGGTATAGCATAAACCCTTCTTATATGACCTCCCTAAAAATCGACACCCCCTGTCTTAGTCTGCCCCAACTCGAATGAGAGACCCATGCAAAATTTTAGTTTCCTAGGTTCAATGGGAACGTATAAAGGACATCTACACACACACATTCAAAGACAATTCCTGGTCTAATGGAGTCATAGTAATACTATGTATAATGTTTACTTATACTTGCACAGTGCAATTCTGTCTGTCAAATTAAAAGAACAACAACAAAAAAAGACTATTTCAAGAATGTAAGTAGTTATAATTTTAATTTATTTTATTAAAAAAGTCCAAGTATTAAGAGGCGATAAGATGAAGGGGAAAGAAAGAGAGAGAAAGAAAGACAGACTAAAGGAAAGAGGGATAATTTAAAATTGTTAAATTAAATAGTTTTTGAGAGTAGAATCCGGAATTGGGATGCGTGCTCAAAATTGAAAGAGACACTATGTAAATTGTAACTACTCTAGTTTTATGAGAGACGGAATTTTCTGCTGAACTGCCTTTTGTACTTTGTTTATATTCGAGAGGTAGAGAAGGAAGCCTTGTGAATATGAATCGAGAATATTTGCGTACTTCTACGAATGTAATCCCTGCTAAAATTATCCTGTCTACTAGGATTGGTTTTGAGACATTTGATTCGAGGATTACCCTGAATGTTCGTTTCTCTTATTTATTTTTTAAGCAATAGCAAAAACATGTAGTTATTTCGTGTTTAAATTAGGGGAGTCAAATAATCTTGGAGAAATTGAGGCGTATAAAAAAAGCGTCTGAACTGCCTTACTCAGTGTGTGATTTTTGACATCTCCCAAAGAAATTGTTTATGCGTAACACAATGTTGTATTTGTTCAATACTTAGACCTTTGAATATCAATTATTGGAATCATCAAATGATTCCTACTTTAATTGTATGGGGTATTTATCTAATCAAAAGACTGAAATATCTTCATAACATCTTGTGTGTATCATACACTGTACTATATAATAAAATGGTCCCGTTTTTGATTAAAATATTTAAATAACTATGGAACGACGTAGCTCAATGGAAAACGCATTCGGGAGAAATTATTCTATTGAACTCAATGTGTGTAGGTTTGGGTCCCAGTTGTTCCTAGAGAAGAAAAAGTACATTATTTAAATGGACTTTAAAGAAGATTCCTATGCCAGACTGTGAACAATCGTAATTAATCTGCGCATCCATATGACCAATTAAAGGATCATTAAAAGAAATCAACTTCATCAAGAATAACGTGTACAAATTATCAGGACTATTTCTGACTAATATGTGTCTTTTTGTTTCCAAAGTTGTTATTTGTTGAAGTATTGCTACCATTGTATGAAAGCTGATAAATTTTGTAACAGTTTTTTGTATTTAACTTAACATCGATTACAAATAATAATGGCTTTATGGAGCTCTAATTGGAGCGGTCCAATTTTCTTAAGCATTTTGGCTCCACCATCTATGGATGTAAATTCTTAACTTCGTGAGACTATTTTTTGGGGGATGAGTAATTTCCTCAGTTAATTATCGAGGTTTTATAGATTCTTTTTCAAGTGTCCTTATTACTTATCTATCTCAAAGAAACATATAAAAAGGTAGATAAATAGACATTGAAAAATACGATTTTATTGTTGTAGAGAACGTGTTTTATTTGATACTTACTTCGTAAAATTTATTATTATTAATTATCATATATGAATTATAGATCTAAAAAAGTATTCAATTGTACTTGGATGCATAAATCATGAAATCTAACCATTTCTAATTGTAAATAATAGTTTATACTTCTAAAATATTCATTCTATCACTTGGGTAACTTAACATCCCTAGGAAGTACTTGCATGTTGATTTTTTAGACAATAAAATGGGGTGAAATGAAATGGTTTAGGAAAAAACTTTTTGAATTGTCATAACAACTCAAGCAGTTACTACTTTGATTAATGCTAAAAATAAAAAAATATCCAAATACATTTTATTTGCACAATAATTTTATTTTTTTATTGATATAACAATTTGATACATTGCCTTCATAATACCTCATTAAAAGTCTTATTTATATGTTAAGTAATAATAGATATAGGAGTACTTACCATAAAAAAAATGAATAAAATTAACATGCAATAAACCTTGACCAAATTAGAGTGCACAACATAAAATAATTCGAGAAAGACGTCATGGGGCCTTGATTGAGAGAAACGAATATTCATTTTTGGGCAACAGTAGTATATGTAGTTGTGATAATCCGTAAAATTTTTGTAAGAAGTTTGAGTATTTTCATAGGATATTTGCTCAAAAAAATTCCTTTAATTATGGGTGTGAGTATTGCTTGGACCTACTACTTTATCAGTTCTTATTTAGGACTGCAGTCCTGTCCAGTATAGTCTCGGTCCGGTTCACTTCCGACCTACATAACAGTCTTACAGCATATAATTTCGATCCTTACGTCAATCAACTTTTTTTTTTTTTTTTTTTTTAAATCAAATCTAGTATTGATAGTCCTAAGGACCGGCAGTATTAAGGACCTGTCCCAAGGACTGATAGAAATGTTCCCAAATACTGATATGACCGGTCCTAAGATTAGACTGAACGAAATAAAGTAGGTCTAACACAGCACTACATCAATGTAAATAAAAAACTTACGCATATTTAACGCACAAACTGATACTCTGTGGATCATCGGCTATAAAAATCTATAATAAGTGACTAGTGTTCGATTTTACTTGATTATTTATCATTGAGAAAGTATTAATCCACAGATTTTGACGGCTTTTTATAAGTTTTAAGGCCACTTCTGTGTCTACCGCCAAAGCCCTCCCATAGAACAATATTTTATGAAACTATCCAACAAAGTTAAAATTACTAGAACAGCATGTCTCAATTTAATAGAGTTTGATTCCCTGATTCCAAATATGGCCTTATTTTTTCTCTGTTAGCTTCAAAGGAAGGTCAGTCATTTTTTTTCTATTTTTAAGGTTCAAAGCTTTTGTAAGCACTTGGTTTTGAGGATAGAGATACATTATGTGAATATATTTTAAAGCCAAATGTAGAAAAATTCTAAAACTATACTTAAAATGTATGTATCATGCTTATAACTCGAGTTTTTATTGTTTAAAATTGAAAAAAGTGCTTTTTATTCAGAGGCTCATAGCTTCAAGACAAATATATTCAAAAGTTTAAAACCATTGGATAGCTAAAAGTATGAACTTTGATTTAAAAAAAAGAATCTCTCCAAAAACGCTCTATATCATTGTCAATTTGAGATAAGACCACGACACTATTTCAAGGATAAAACTCATTTTTGAATTGATCTCATAAGAAAAGTCCATATATTTAGAGAGAGAAGGAATGAAGGGGAAAGAGATAGGTAGAAAAGGAGGCGCTAGAAGTTTGAAAAGGTATAATTCAAATCCTCTTTCAGTCCTTTTCCTCAAATCTGAATTCAGGATCGGTGTTCATAAATGAAGAAGTGTGCATGTGGGGTATAAAACTAATTGTGAACTGTCCCTGGCCACTAGGATTTTATTTTATGAGAGTCTACTCCAAGGACTCTGCCGAAAGTCCGTCTCTAGGAACTTACTACGGATCTGCAACGAGTCATCTTGTGTCTATGGAGCTGAAAATGTAGATGGATGAGTGCATGGATCTATGAGATCAAGACATAATGTATTTTATTAGGGATGATCATAGTCCTGAAGAAAAGTTTATTTTTGTTTTAAATCTTCATTCTATCATTTGCTTAAATGACTTTGATTATCTGGATGCATCACGACATATTGATGAATATATGTTTGCTTTTGAATTTGAAATATGTTTAGTATAATGTGTACATTTCTATAAGTTGTAATTAGTATGTAACTGTTTAAATGAAAATAAAAATATTTTATTTACATATTTTTTAATTAATATATTTATCAACCTGCATAAATAAATCTAGATAAAAATCTGTCTTTTATACAAACAAAAATGTTCCTTTGATCCAGACTTAGCTCTTTTCTAAACTGCCTAGAAAATCTTTTTTTTTCATAAAACTGTAGAATCTAATAAGTCAATATATATTATTAAATTTAAAGTATATTTATTTAATATATCTTTGTGAATAAAGATTAATCTGATATTGCTGATTAATTTCATCAACAGTGTGATTCTTATGCCTAATACATGAATTGTCTCAATCGTAATAAGCTTTTCCTCTAGGATTTGCCCTGTCAATATTTCGTCATCCTAAATTTCTTGGCAAACCTTTTTCGAAGCATTTTTATTAAAAAAGTGTGAATTCGTTTGGTCTAAATATATATGTAGTGAGTCAACTAGAAATGACACTTGAGTAAAAATCAAATTATTGAGATTTCCCCTTTGATTTATTTACTTAATAAATAATAACGGCCAAATAGTTTATAGACATATTTGTTCCATTATGGAATTTATGTTCAAATTTGAAGGATGGGATGAGATACTCAATAATATTAGCAATACTTTAAAGCCTTTCATGAATTATTCTGACTCTAATTGTCCACATTGTGACCTTTTGAATATAATTGGTCATATTCATTGCCTCAGATATTTGTTAATATTTATTCAAACGGAGTTGACATTAAAATAAAATGAGTTTCTCCGATCTAGCTTTAATTAACAAGGAAGAATATTATCTCTTGCAATCTTCTTTATAACTGCATTATACACTATTATAAAATTAAACGCCATTATTATTAATTTTCCAAACGCTATAAATCATGTCTGACAACATTTCTTCCACCTTCTATGTCGATACTCGACCTTTCCATCATGACGTGACACTTTGTGGTGTGAATGAGGAAGAGAACGAGATGGTTCGTAAATTTTGCGAAATGGGAAAATATGCAAGAATTACGTTTTTATTAGTGGAAGGTTACCTCCTAATTCGGACTTCAAGGCTGTTCGTTTTCCAAGTCATTGGAGATATATTGAAATATATCATATATCAGAAATATGTTGAATCATATCATATTTGGTCATGTTTTCCAAGTCAAGAAATATATCATATATGAAAAGATATTGTTGTAAAAATACATTTTTAATGCATTGAAAGACCGCATGTCCACAATTAGGAATTCTAATAAAGCTGAGTCACAGCTGAGTGACTCGGTCACCATTACCATCATTCGGAAACTTTAGCCTCCTTGTTTATGGAATCCATTCTAAAAAAATCATCTAGACGATGGGACATTAGCCAATGATAGTTCCATTAAAAAACATATGACTCGAGTCAGTTAAGCAAATTATAATAGGATGAAGTTTAATTGTTTACAATGGAGTTTTTGGAGGCTAAGTCTATTTTATATTCATCTATTCAAAGAAAAGAGACTCATTTCGTATCAGTACTTAAATTCAATTTATTTGCTGTTGAAGATGAAGGAGCAGGGACAATATTGATAGATTCTTAATTTCTCTATACTTATTACAGGAAACTTGCAAGAAAGGTTTTAACCGTACTGAATCACTTTTATAGAACGAAATAATTCATTATTGTTTTGCTCCTGCTACAACTTTGATTGGGTGATTTTTTTCAATCATATTTTTACTTGTCATCTATTTTTTAATGTTTTTCAGTGGTGAGAACAAGAATTTCATTGTTATAGATCTTTTAGAATACAATGTTATAGTCAGGAAAGTGGATCAAATCTCTATTCATTTCCTGGTAGAGAATCATTCCAAGCTTTCTACTGATCGCAGCTTTGGAATGATTTCTAAATCCTTTAAAAATCAGTGAAGTATAGATTGCATTGATGACTTAATTGAAGTAGTAAATAATACGTCTAATTACGTTTAATTAAAATATATATCTGAATACTTTATTAAGATAAGAGGAATAAAAAATATCACGTATTTATGTGCTCCATTGATCATCCCAGAATTGTAAAAATGAAGGAGTGGTTGAATAGTAAAGAAATTAAATCATTAAGGCTATTTAAAAATTGCATTTCATATAAGGAATTGATCATTTTGATTCCTGGAAATTATTTATTTGAAGAGGCTCTTCTAATAGAAAAAAGATAAGAATATCTAGAAAGAAATATCCTCTAATCAATTGTTAAAACAAGAGGATTTTTTTTCGTGTGGAACTAATGAAGCACTCTTCAAGACCTTTACCTACATCAATCTTGTCTGCCATGTATCCGTTTCCTAACTCGAGCATTAATCCTACCTTAAGGCAATTGTATAACTCAAACTCTCCTACCTTAAATCCGTTTCCTACATTTAGCCTTCTTTCTACTCCCACCTTTAATATTTTCTACCTCAAACTATCCTTCTACCACAAGTCTATTTAGTGCCTCAAACTATGCTATTACCATAATTCTGTTTTTTACCTCCAGCCCTCTATTAAACTTTAATCCGTTTTCTAACTAGAATAATAATCCTACCGTAAGTCAATTTCCTACCTCAAACGTTAAATCCTTTTTCTACAGCAATCCTTCTTTCTACTACTAGCTCTCCTCACATCTTTAATATGTTTCCTACCTGAAGTCATCTTCCTACTCCAAACTAAACTCCTAACTCAAGTATGTTTCCTGCCTCAAGTTCCCCTCCTACCATATATCCATTTCTTACCTCGAGCCCTCTTTCAACCTTAAAACCGTTTCTTACCTCAATTTCCTCTCCTACTTGAATCCGTTTCTTACCTCAAGCCCTTCTATATTAAATCAGCTTCCTTCTCAAGTCCTTGTCCTACCTCAGCATCATCAAGAGTTAAAGAAAGGTATTTCAATTGTTTTGGGTGTTCCTTATATAAACAGCATGTCAATCAAAAAAAGCGAAAAAGTAGATGGTTTAAGTTTTGCATAAACAAACATTTAAAACAGTTATGTAAAAAAATTATATGCAAAAAAATTAATAAATGTTTGTTATCTCGATCCTTCTGTTTTTATTTCGAATAAAACCAAAATCTCCTTATAATTGAACCTATTCTACAGATGATTTATTGAATGACTTTGAACGCTTTGAAATACATAGGGAAATCTGAATGCTCAATAATAATAAGCTATATTCCATATTAAGTTTCTTTTATTAAGCAAAGATCGATGACATATGAAATATAATTTTAATTAAGCTTATAGTAAAGATCGCATCACTTCAAAGGGATGATTAAGAAGAGGTGATTCCCAAAGTGATTTTTCGCTTGAAATTACTAAAATGAAGGAACTCAAAAGTCAACTTCTGGACGTCCCATCTATTTTCTTCCTCCCTGTATTTATACTTGATTTCAATCCGTATTGTTATGTGTAATTTATATTACACAGGAGTGCAAAAAAAAAAAACTTCCGTCAAAAATAAAAATCTAATATAATGAATGATCCAAAATTGTGGACATCAAGGAAATTATGAATGCAGAAACATCCTCTTGGCTGCTTCAATTTACATATTACATGCTTAGAATAAAGAAATCACCGTCCTTCTCATCCTCCAAAAGGCTTTTTGTGGCAAAGGTTTTAACTTATATTTGATATTTTTCTCAAAAATAATACAATTATATTCGTCAAACACTAAAGGAGAGTTTGAAGTGAAGGGATTTAGAGGATTCATTGCAAAGCATTGGTAAAAAAAGGTTCGAAAACAGTCGGGACTTTCGTATATTATTTGTATTTCAAGTTGTGAGTCGAAGTAGACAATAGTTAAAATTCTTTAATATCTAGTACGAACCTCAAATGATATTAAGAAAATGATTTCCTTTTATTAAGATTTTCAAATCAAATGTTTCATTGAAGATTAGCAGCTCAAACACTCTCTTCATTATTTAATCTTTGTATCGACTCGCGAAGATATTATAATTACGTTGAAGAATACAAATTTATCCCTCACTCATTTTTAGAAAAAGTACTTCAAGCGTCCATTCTAGTTGACTCACCACAATTAATAATTGCTTCTATGTCCATAAATTAGTGAAAGTTGCTATAATCAGAAATATTTAACTTAATATTGCTTAATTGGGAATTGCTTTATGGAGAAAAATATTGTGTCCGTCTTAGAAAAAGTTACTCTTAAAACAAATTTTCGAAATATTCGAGTCAACAAGATCTTCAATTCTATCAAATACGATACCATGACCCATTTATATTACCGATGATAACATAGACAAATCAATATGAAATGAATATTATAAATTGCCAATTAACTTTGACGTATCCACTAATATTTTTTTCTAAACGACATATGTAGATTATAATATGAACCTTGCAGTCAAGGAACATGTCATATAAACATTTGTGCACAAATGTACATTAATTTTTCGATACTTTTATCCTTCTACTTTCATGCCTTGCTGAGAAAAATACCAAAAACGTTATATCATGGTCAAAATGTGGTACATATGAACTTTACTGATATGTTGAGGAAGAATAATTTTTTACAATTTCTTTATAATATATATTCAACATGAAAATATATTACATAAACAATCCTGACAACTTTTATTTTATTTGTGGTGAATTGACATTCCATGCGGATTACTGTTGGGGACTGAAGAGGGATCTTTCCATGCAATAATACGGACGAAAGCCTAGTCATGTAAATTATGTTATATTTGTGTAAATATACAAATATTTATATACATCTAACTGAATTTCTTTAGACTTAAACAAATTTCACCATTTATACGCAGTAATTGAATATAGCGTTTCCACGCGACGTCACCATTGTTAATGTCAGCCATTTAAGGGGGCGTAATTAACTTAGTTTTATGATTATAATAATAATTTTAAATATCACTGTTTATCATTGGCATCAAGTAATACCATGGTGACCATCTTCTTGTCAGCTAAAAAAACAGTCATTTTGATACACCGATAATTACATACAAGTTTTGTTTATTGCTATTTATTTATTTCTCTATATTTGTTTTATTATTCCAAATAATCCGTATCGGCCTATAAAATATAATATCAGTTTAGTTATAAAGTAACACTCTTTATATTCCAAATGTGTATCAAGTACTTATTATCATAAGTAGTGTAACCCAATTGTACGGAAAATAAATACATTTAGCCATAACGTAATTTATAAACAAAACATTGATCCTTTACTCTTTTTTTTACTTACATACTATTCCTATGAATATTCATGTATTTATGAAAGGAAAAAAAATGGGAATCTCCCCAACTTATATAAAATAACTGCAATTTTATTTTGTACATTTATAATTGAATTAAAAATAATAATTTACGTACTTGGGTACTAAACTCAAAAAAAAAAAAAAAAAAAGCAATCATTGACTTGATTAAATCGCTTAATTTTGTATATTGTAATGTAACTTTTCTTTATCTTATCAAAGTGGAGGCATTTAAGCATTGTAGGTTTTCAAGTATAAATACAGAGAGGGAGAAAATAGATGGGATGTCCAGAAGTTGACTTTTGAGTTCCTTCATTTTAGTAATTTCAAGAAGCGAATGGTGATACTTAAGATCACTTAGATTTTAAGTTTTTTTTTAAATGCCATTTTATGGAGTTTTATCAATATTTATTGGAATTTGTCTATTCTATTGAATAAAAATATGAACTTGGTTACCCCATGATGCCGTATCCTTCAATTATGACGTCAGTGAAAGGGCTCTATAGAAGTTGATATCGAAATGATCCTCCAAATTTCTGATCTTTGTAGGTAAGAGCTTTTATCTGGAAATTTTGTTATAAAATATCAAGGGTTCCTTCTCCAATAATGCTTAGATCCCTCCACTTTGATAATATAAGGAAAAGTTACATTACAATTTCCGCAGCAAACACATCAACACAGATTCACCTTTAGACTCAAAAAATGGATTTATCATTTTACATCGACTCTAAAATTAACTACTTTGAGTAATACTATTCACAGTTCCATATTTTAAGCTCCATAGACACCAAATGACTCGCTGCAGACCCGCAGTGAGTGAGGGAATCCAAAAACGGACTTTCGACGGAGTTTTTGGAGCTGACCCTAATAAAATAAAATCCTAGCGGCCAGTGACTGTTCACAATTAGTTCTATACCCCACATGCACACTTCTTCATTTATGAACACCGATCCTGAATTCAGATTCGAGGAAAAGGACTGAAAGAGGATTTGTATTATACATTTTCAAACCTCTAGCGCCTCGTTTTCTACCTATCTCTTTCCCCTTCATTCCTTCTCTCTCTTTTCTCTCTTCCATCTTGTGCAGTCTAAATATATGGACTTTTCTTATGAGATCAATTCAAAAATGAGTTTTATCCTTGAAATATTGTCGTGGTCTTATCTCAAATTGACAATGATATAGAGCGTTTTTGGGGAGGCTCTTTAAAAAAAATTAAAGTTCATACTTTTTGCTATCCAATGAGATTCTTTTAAACTTTTTGAATATATTTGTCTTGAAGCTATGAGCCTCTGAATAAAAAGCACTTATTTTCAATTTTAAACAATAAAAACTCGAGTTATAAGCATGATACCTACATTTTAAAAATAGTTTTAGAATTTTTCAACATTGAGTTTTAACATTGTTGAAATAATGTATCTTAATATTTAATATAAAACGCTTCCAAATCCTTAGAACCTTACATATAGCTAAAAATAGAAAAAAATGTACGGGCTTTTTCCTCAAGACACAAGGTTAGCTGAGAAAAAATAAGGCCATATTTGGAATCATGAGATCCCACTCTTTTAAACTGAGCATATACTGTTTTTGTACCATTTTTGCTGTTGAACAGTGTAATTATTGACGTCATTATTGTGCAGTAATCGTAAATTAATATTCTCTAATTACGATAAGTCAAATTAAAACTTTATTTAGACATAAATTAAGAATCATGGCAAAATACATATATATACATGTTTTCAATAAATTGAAAGTTTAATAAACTATTTATTTCTGTTCTACCATTATATTTCATAACTCATAAACTAAAGAAGTATATAATTTTAAATTTTACTAATTCAAAAGGTAAACTAATATATTTTTATTAAAAATTAGTTAAAATTAGATCTTGTAAATGCCCCTTTAAAATATGGCAATGGACTGAACGGGGCAGATTTTAATTATCAAATTAATGACTGATAAAGTCCTATATCTATCATTATTGGTGGGTAATTTATTTTTAGCCTTTAACTTTTATTATGAGTACTGTTGTACAAGTGGTGACTAAGCAAATATAGTAGTCTAGTTTGACGTGATCATTATTTTTTTTTTTTTTTGTAATACTCACAATTACGACACATATTCTTATAAATTGTTTTTCCCCGTCTCATTTATCACAAAGTGTCTCCGGAACCAATTCCAAATTGGGGCAGAGTTTAAAAATATAACATCATATGTTGATGACAGGCTTATTGATAACTAATCAAAAGTGCTAAGCGTTCAGCGTTCAAAAAATTATTCATGAACAAATGCAAAAAAGTGATGGATGAATAAACAAAAAATAAAAATGTTCATCGTTTATTTTGAATTTACTATCTCAGATCCCCATTTGTTTCAATATATTTTATAATTCAATTATTTATTAATTTTTTAAATGAAATACTTCAATTTCTATCGACAACTATATTTTCTCACATACTTTCTTGTAGATGTTTGGGACACGTCTCAATATTTAAATAGTTTGTATATTGTACAGACCTCGGGCCAGCTTTGTACATAAAGGACGATTTTTTATAACGAAAAAGGAGGGTAATGAGAAGATATTAATTCGAAATCACAGGGAATTAATAATTATAATTTCATCTCAAACTTAACTCTCTGCAAAAATGTAGGTATATTTTTATGAGATGAAATAAATCAGCTATACTACCTTGTTCAACAACAAAAAATAATTTCAATAGTCTGTAATTTCCAAAAAGCCAGCTTAGGTGGTAATCAAATGGTCATCAAAAAACATGTCTGGCTTGATGTGGTCTGTGAGCCGTAGTTTGACGACCCTTTTATTAAAATAATTTAGAAATTTGTGGAAAAGCGTTTTATATCTCTGATATTGGTTAAAACGAATCTAAAAGTCATTTAATAAACTTAACGAATTAAAAAAAAAATAAGAACAATGCAGCTGAACTAAACGATTAAAAAAGATGGAGGACAACAACCCTGATTGATGACAACATTACCCGTCAAATAGTATAAAGTCTAATGTGCTTAGTGATGTAAATTGTGTTTATTTTTTAGTTGGCCAAAGTTTTTAGGAATTGGTTATCTGAAGAATGAATTTTCTTTCATTTAGCTCTGGAACTTCCTTTCCTAATACATTCAATTATATTCAGACCTGATTGAACGGATCGTGTGTGCTCATAAAAGAGGGAATAATACTGAGGATTAGTTGTGGAGTATAATTATAAGTCCTTATTGAACTGAGGGTAGAATTAAGGATCGACGGCGGAGTAATTCTTCCTTTTGCTATTGTTTATTTCCTTCTCCACCTCCTCCCTGGTCACAGCTGATTGTAGTTGGTCTAATGAATTGTAATGTCAGCTAAGTTGCTCTCCTCTGAAACATAAGTCACAATAGTTCATCATTCTTCATAAAGTTATTTGTAATTAGTGTTATTTAGCTACAAATTACTCAGTGGTACCCTATTGAATATCGAGTTCTACATGAACCTGAAACACATCCCTGCTGACTTTGTTTCAAACAGCCTTCCCTTGATTAACACTCCTTCCTTATACTCTCACATATTAAAGATACATATATTCAAAATCTTCATAAAATTATGTCCGTTGTAGATTCCCCGATAATCGACGATGCAATGCTGAGAAAGGTGCAAATTGAGACTTACCTATAATTTATATATAAAAATGCCTTTTCTATGTATAGCGAAATAAGAGCTTCTACTATGCAAATGTACATTATACATGCATTGCATGAATGCATAACTTGATCAAATAACTAATAAATAATATGTTTATTTTTATTTTTTGAATAATCAATCAAGCAAAATGACTTTCATCAAACGAGGTCAATAAATATGTTGGAAACTACCCTTGCATTTAATGTAAAAGTTATTCATCTTAATTTGTATACATACACATAGAGGAAGATTATTTTATGTAAATCCTCGAATGGGAAGCTTTTGTGAGTAGGCCTGAACTATTTAGTATGCATATTGGAGTCTTATGAATAATAATATACCCAGTTATTAATATGAATATTTCAATATTTGCATTATTGTTTGCATAAATAAATGAGTAGGACGTGGAACAAAACGAAAAAAAACTATACACATTTGTTGTTGAAAGATGATTCCAAAATTAGTGTACATACCTGCAGTGAGGACACTTAGAGAGTTTCTTATTTCCCTCTACAATTATCATTATTCTTGAAGAAAGAGCATCCTGGTATAAAGTAATCACTAGTTCATGAAAAACGATTTGTAATATTGAGTATTTGTTGCAAAGTAATTTGTTAGACTCAGAGTAGAATTGAACATCGACGTCTTAGTAATTCCTTTCTATTTTGCATTAAATAGAATCGTTATTTCCTTCATCTTGTAGCTGGTCGCAGCTAATCAAATGTAAGATATGTTTCTCTCCTACTAAACATTATCTTCAATTTTCCTTTATTCAATAATAGTTTATTTCACCACTTATAAAAGGACATGCTTCTGTGCATAGTGAATAATATGTTTATAAAAAAACAATACTATATGATTAGAGCTTGATTAGTTGTGGATAAGTCTGCTCGTGTCCCTATAACAGTTTGGCTGACCTCAAGAAATCGATCGTGAAGTACAGGGCATTGGTAAATTCTGCATACATAGTCTCGGCCTGCTTCTCCTTCTAGAATCGTCTTGACAAGGTTATCTCCCCCAACGGCAGACACACCAAGTAATCATTTTCTCTATCGATAGATAAACAACTTTTGTACAAAAAAAAAAGAAGCTATAATGCTGTTATAACCCATTAAAAAATGTCCAATTTAACTGCACATCCTTGAATATATTGTTTTCATCATTTAACATAAAGACATGTACTTCTGCTCTGAGGGAAGAAAAAATATATTACTTTATACTTGGATGATACAACTTCACAAGAATGAAATAATAAGGATAGTAACCTTGGAGAAAAAAAAAAAAAGTTTCTTAAGATTGACAACTAAAAAATGCCGCTCCCTATTTCTAGGAAATATTTTATACGATTATCTACATTCATACAAAATTGATAGCCTAGACTATAATATAGGATTCCTTATTATATATGTATTTACTTGTGATTCAAAATTAATTTCAATTGGAATATCATATTATATAAGTCATTTATCCTTTCATTAATTTGTCAATTATTATAAAATAACAATGGTTTTAAATATATTTTCATCTTTTTAATACTTATACTGCTTGAATTGTTTCTAAAATAACATATATCTCTGTTATGATTTTTTATAAGACAGGAATTACCAACATTTAAGATGAGAATATATTTAAATCATGCTAAAATGATACTGCGTCTAAAAAAATCAAGTTAAAATGATCTGCGCCAAAAAGAGTCCTGCTGAAAATAAAACTGCATACTAAGAAAAAAGAGCCGTATGTGTTAAAACGCAACAAGACTTCTCAAGAGAAGTCATTTTATATGCTAATTTCCATTCATCTTTAATTCTTTTTAATGATGCAAATCAATTTATTAGATATATTAATCGTATAATCACGTATCACTGTCTAATAAATTGTTTTTCTCATAAATTTTAGGACTTTGCTTGGAAAACAGTGCACTAATAAATTTTTTCAGGACTGTAGCTCCTATATAATTCTTCTTTGAAATTGGGTTTAACTTTATGCAGAGATCGATATTGACTAAATTAATTAATTAATAAATATTTATAAGTATAGATTTACCACCGAATCTGACATGACTGAACGGTAACTGTTTGAGTACTTTAATAGTTCATAAATCAATAATAAAAAGTGGGATTCATGTAATTCCAGTATGAAGCCTTTTTGGAAAGATTTTTGGGAGGATCACATCATGTCCTTTGAAAATCATGGTGAATGAATTCTACAAATATTATATAACTAGTTGTAGTAATTAGACGTCGGGGGAAAAAGACAAGAATTGCTTTTACTAATATAAAAAATAATATCTCAAGAAATCCTCAGACTTACTTTCCATTTTTCATGATCACACTCACACATAACTACATAATATTAATATTCAATGATGGATCTCCAGTGTAGAATGGGCATGTTTAAGAAAAAAAGAAACCGAAAATCAACATTGTAACTCGGACAATTTGAAGAATGTTTTTGGGAGGGGAGAAAGAAGGATGATCATGATGTTTCATCAGACTAGTTACAATCAGCTCTGACTAGGCAGAAAGGAGAAAAGAAAAAAAACATTTTTCGATCCCCAATTCTTCTCAGAGTCAAACAAGGACTAACAATTATATCTCCGCTACAAAACCTCAGGGTTACGCTCCGTTTTTTATGACCACACACGAACATTCAAAAAGGTTTTGAATATAATTGAATCTATTTAGGAAAGGATGTTCACCACTCATTTTTAAATAATAATGACAACTTCTAAAGAAAAGAAAATTAATTCTTAAGATTACCCATTCCAAAAAAACAACAAAAAAACCGGGCCAACTAAAAAATACAACATCATTTCATATGTATTCTGTCCTC
This sequence comes from Lepeophtheirus salmonis, assembly GCF_016086655.4. Taxonomy (NCBI): domain Eukaryota; kingdom Metazoa; phylum Arthropoda; class Copepoda; order Siphonostomatoida; family Caligidae; genus Lepeophtheirus; species Lepeophtheirus salmonis. The sequence goes on along the minus strand of NC_052138.2, from coordinate 13,563,651 downwards.
AAGAATGAAAGAATAATTACAAGAGTTTAAAAAAAAAAGAAGTATTATGTTGGGATGACTGATGAACATTTTAGTCTCTATAGAGTTCCTTAATATAAACAAAAAGAATATTCTGAACATACCATCATTTATATTTAATTCAAATCTGAACATCTACCTATGCTGGTTGGTCCATTAAAATCTAAACATAAACTATAAATAGATGTGTGTCTGAGCTCTTTTTATCATAAATGTCGCTGCCCTTAGTGGGAATCATGGTTTCCAGGTGAGTCGAAGAAAGCCTGCCTCACGCTTTGGATGTGGTTTTCTGTCATGGTGTCCCAGTTCTGGGTGATAGTGACTTTAAGGGGATCCATGTTTGGATGAAAGACAATGCTGCACTTCCCCTCTGCATGCACCCAGAATGGGCAGTTGAGGGGGTTGGCGTCAAGGCTGTAGGCGGTCAAAAAAAAAATCTAATGAAATTAAAGACTCAATAAAAAGTGTATTACAACGGAGGAGATGAGTTGATTTCATTGCTGGTGTCATAAGTGGCTTCCCCAACCTCACAAGGCTATTTCATCCTACTTTTTTTAGCCGAGATCTCTGGTATGGATCCCCGTGGAATTGAAGGGATTGACCAGGGCTATTTTCTTTAACTCATCCGGGTCCATGTTGGCCTTTTTGACTGAGACCTTCTTCCTCTACAACGTTTCGGTCATGTTGGCGTTGTAGACGTTGGTCCTGGAGACGTCCAACTACTTGAAGTGCGTGAATGGAAATTTGTCGTTCATGATCAAATGTAATATATTTTTGGCTTGCACTTAAGCTAGAGGCTCAAGTTTGTTTTGTTTTGTACTTAATTATTTATGCTTTAATATATCGATATATGAATTGATTTTAGTCTCTCGACTTTCATTAATTATTGAATATGTTAGTATTCACTCTGAGTTATGATATACATAAGAGACCAATAACAATAACAAAAAAACAAATAGAAGCAGTGCTCTTGTTATACGTGGCAGTACCTACAATATTTCATTAATACAACTACGTAATTATTTATTAAATAAAAAATATTTATATGATTTACGTCAGGAAGCACCATATACAGTGGACACTTTATACACGTTCGATGCTATATGTGCATTCCTGACATAGGTCATAAATACGACTACATTGTTTAATTTGTTAAAAATATGTTTAAGATATAGAGCATCCAACAGTATATACAGTGCACCCGGTGACTCCTCTTCACATTTTCAGCCATTCAATCAATCAAAAAGATAAACTTCACTTTTTTAAGATAAATGAGAATGCAACCAAATAATAAACATCAGATAAAAAATAAAAATATATTCATTTGGGTCATTCTACAAAGAGGTGATAATTATAACATTTCTCTAAAAGATGTATTCGCAACAGTTAAGACTTTTCTTTTACATGGAACAACCCCTTCGATCAAAAAGGCTTAAATATCTCTCAAAAAAAACAACTGAAATCCATCTTTTTTTTTGGGGGAAGGCTCGTGAAAATGTGCCTTACAGCTTTAGTATGTTTTTAGTCTCCAATGATATGTGGATTTTCCAATATATTCCCAAAGTCCCTGCTGATTTCAGAAACAAAAATCTGGCTGATATTACGACATTGGGTTTCATCAGCAGTGAAGACCATATTATGGATCCTTATTTCTTTATTGTTGGGCTCATAATCAACCAAAGTATTTACATATATGTCCGAGGCACGGTTGATGTACCCTGCACAGAGACTGTAGCTCCTCGAAAGGCTTACACATACCAGTAAGGCAATGCGCTATTACACAAAGCCTAGAAAACAATAGAATGGTTGAAGGTCAATATACATCATTTTCGGCCACCTGAGGTAAGGCCAAACTCCTTACATTAAATCAATGCAATTACAATGTGTTTAGAAGGTTGGAAGCCAGAGCCCACAGGAGTCACCATAACAAGATTTTTCTCGCTAAAACGATCCATGACCTCAGCAGCCATAAATTTTGATCTTATGGAGGTAGCAAGGGCATGTTTCTATTTTAGAAGTCCCTTAGAGAAAGTCCTTAGCCAAAATCAAAGATAAATTGAATATAAGTGTTTTGTCTACATATATAGTATAAATTTTATAAGTAAATTTTAAAAATATATATATAATTATAAATAGAAAATATTATTCTCTAAGGACAATCTATCTGAAACAATCTAGAGTTCCTCTAAAGAATAAGATTTCAATTCATTTGTGGCACATCTACTCATCGTCTTTAATTTTTCTTGCTCATTCTCATTAGAAGGTGGAATAAGCAATACTGAGAAGCGTTCAAATCTTCGAACCTGTAACCTTTTCTTGTATTTTGGAGCAGAAACAGCTTTTTCCCTTTCCACAATCAAATAATAGCAATTATGCTTGACATAATTGAGAATATAAATTACCAGATAGTAATAAATTAATAACAATTGTTTGTTTTGTAACAGGGATGCCAATAGTTTATTTATTTATTTTAATATATTAGTTTGCTGTTATTTATAATCATATATGTCTTTCTTGCTGGTACTTATAAAGTCCCAAACTATAAAATGGAATGAGCGAATTTTTAGCGTGTGATCCACTTGGAACACGGTCCTAAACATATAAACTTTTTTATGCATCGGGTGCGAGGGTGTTTTTAAATTAATTATGGTTCCACTCTAGTGTGATATAGGGTAGTTTCGGTCAATACTTATTTTATACAAAATTTTTGACACTAAACATAATATCGGACTCTCACCTTAACTGTTAAATGTCTACCTTGAAAAGAATACTATTTAGGTCTGTTAAGTTATTGCTAAAAAAATAATCTAGGGATGTAGGTTGTTTGTGCAAGGATTCATGTAAAAAAAAAAAGCAAGTAGATGATTCTATACAATAATATAGTGTCATACATTATAGATGTTTTTTGTTTTGTTTTAAGTGTCATACCATATATTTTTCCAAGATTTTAGATATATTTCTTTTTAAATGTTCCGTTAATTGGTTAGAAGGAGTTACATTGATTAAGATTAAGAAAAATCTATATTTTTATAATTACTCCATCTAACCAAGGAATTGTATTTGAAGTCCATATACATTAAGCATATTTAATTACTTTCGTTAGACGAGTGAAAAACATATGTCTTGGGACATAAATATGCTAATTGTGCAAGTTCAGATCAAAAATTGCGATGATATAATGTAAATGAGGAATTTACAGGAAAATGCAATAATTGAATATTCCTTAGTGTATTTAAAAATAAATAACTATGACCAATTTCTGATGATAATTACTATCATCAAAAGGATTATGTGACACATTTTAAAGTTCAGAGGGCCATATTTATATTACACATAGATATAATATGAATAAGTAATTTAATAGAAATGATAGCATCAAATAATCAAAACAACTGATGATGTAAGTAAATAAGGCGTTATGAGGTGTTTAAATTGTAATTTGCAAAGTTTGCTTAAGCAAGTGACAACCTGTACAAAATTGTTTTTTGTACACAACATAACTATATGATTATCATAACTTGATAAGTGGTGCATTAGCAAACAAAGAGTTACGCACTTATTTAATACGCTAAAGCAGTGCTTCTCAGATTATGGAGCATAAAATAACTTTAAATAGGTACCAAAAAAGATTTTCTATAATTAGATTCTTCCAAAAATGAAAAAAAAAAAATATCTTCTTTTCTCTTGGTTTTATCAAATGAAGCTTATTTCAATACAGTATGGATATTGAATAACAAATCAGATCATTGTATATTTGAAATGGTAAGGAGAAAGGCCATTGAGTTTAATCCACTCATGGATTGATAAAATAAAATTTATCTGGATGTAGGTAATTCGTACAGTCGTTTTGAAGATCTAACAGTCCAATCAAGAATGCGCGTCCTATAAAAAATAATAAGACAAAAGTGTGTATATTATAAGGTTGAATAAGAATGGTACGTAAAATGAAATTAATCTTGGAGGAGTTTAGGTGAACAAATATTTTATACAACTCTACGAATATACTGTATAAAATTTGAGTTGAGGTGTAATTATAAAAACAAGCGTGGGTAACTTCAGTTTATATAGAAAAAAAAGGTAGATTATATCAAAAAAATTATTAAGGTAACTTTAGACAAAGATTAGCAGCAAACGTGGAGTACTTAAAGCTCAGTCAGGAAATTCTTTAGTCTTTAGATAAACAAGTGACCACGTGTGATTATGGAAAAGGAAAAATAAGACTAAATTTTTAATGGAGAGTTATTGTACAGCAAAGCTTGTCTGTTAGTCGACGCATAATAAAAATGGGCAATGCATGGTATTACCGCTAGTTTAATGATAAAAAACTTGTTTTGTACATAATTTTTAAATATTTAAATTCCATAAAATTTCAAGGCCCATGGCTTCTTATTCAGTGACAAAATTTGAAAATTTTGTCCTGCAAAATAATGGAAATTTTTCAAAAGTTTTATATTAAAACAAAATCTGCTTGAAAGGGAATAAAGTGTGTTAAAACTCAAAATTAAAGAAGAAACACTGTATTAGAGCATCTAAAAGGTCAACTCAAACCGGAAGCAAATTTCAAGGCAATGAAGCAAACTAATAAAAGAATTATTACATTTATGGTATTCAATGCAGCGTAAGAATTGAAGAGAAAAAATAAATATATACTTTTACTAGTATATTTGTGTTTGCTGCAATCCTCATTTTTTGACGAATAATGAATCTACTTCCCTTCAATTTGCTTTAAGGGATCATTTTGGTGTTTCGATGTGTACACAATATGTACCTCCAGTCCTCTGCAAGTTTCTTTCCAAGGGATTAGTGAGTTTTATGTAATTGTGTTTGTATTTTTTTAGGGCAAGTCTCTATATTTGCCTAACCGTTGTTTAATCAATGGACAAAGTCCATTAACCAATTTTTTTATTTATTAAAAAACCACATACAAACTGTTTGTTTTTGAATTAAAACGTTTGGATGATAGCCTTTCATAATTGTTTCTTCAATAGAAAAAACGTTCTATAACATAAATCCCCTCCCTCCCATCCAATATCATTTACATATCCTACATAACATATATACGTATAGAAATGATGTTGAAACATTTAGTTAATAAACGAAAAAGGGGTTGCCGTCCCACACACACAGGATATTATGTTTACATAGTGTATGTACACAATCAGAAAACAGAAACGATTCAAAAATAATCTTTATAGTGAGTATTAATTTTTTGACATGAGTCATAACATAGCATACATATATATAAAACAGGGAAATTAGATGTGAATATGTGTTTGTTATGAATCTACAGTGTGTTTTAATGGATTCAGTTGTGTTTTGACCTATTTTGTATCGTGTGCAGATTTTCAATCTTTACAAAAAGTTAACCTTCTTTTTTGAAGTGTTGTGTGACATTTATTTCAAAAGAGATTAAATACAAATGCACAATGAGCACGAAAGAGACAACATAATTAAGATCTCCGTACCCTTTCGTGGCAGAGATCCAAACTGGAACAGCCAGTATGGCAGGGTCCTTGTATTGAGCAAGGACGAGGATATGAGGAGGATTCTAACAACCACCAAGAATCCAACCAGTGTAGTGTCGTTGGGCTTTGTAGCATATAATGGCGCGTTGACTCCCCTCATATGGTTCTCAATCACACTGCGGCTGACAACATGGAAATCCTAAGTTAATTTCATTTGTGAAAACAACATTTCAAGATGGAAATGTCTTGTTGCAGCAAGACGGGGTCCCTGAATTTACAGCTAAAGTTTCATATGAAAATCATGGACTTTTGGCCCAAAAAGATGTGACTACCATACAAGACTTGAACAGTTGGACTTTGTCTTCCGGCCGCATATTCAGATCAAGTCCTATAAAATTCGTCAAATTATCGGCTCGAGGGATCCATTGACGAATGCTGGGGCACTATGGAGATAAATTTAATCAAGAAGTGCTGCAATTTCTTCAGGAGGAGACTAACGGCCCTCATCGAGGCTGAGAGAGATAGCACTTAGTAAATTAGTTATTTCACTTAATGAATATATAATCTTCAAAAAAAGAAAGTTGTCTCAGAAATACATTTGGAGGAATGTATTAATTTCACTTGTAAAAATACAAAATATGCACCTGGTATATACAGGGTGCACAAGCCCTCCACACCTACACTTTGGCGCATTCTCTGTGGAAATCACATGGACTAATGTACCAGATATTTTTGTAACATAGTCTGTTCAATTAAACCTCCAGCAGTTGGGAAAAATAGAATTAATTAACGAATTTGTGTTCCAAAAATTTAGAAAAGATACGGAATCCTCATTGGAATCCACGCTGTGAGCGACAACATAACAATAGCTCAAACTCTGGGACACAGTGAGACGTTTGTTTGTAAAGGTTAAGAGGGAATTTGAGGCCTCTAAAAGTGACAGCTATGTGGTTTGTATCTTATATGGCTCTAAGACCATTTTGACGTCTTCATCTAGTCAGATTTTTAGCCTCCAAATTCCCCAGATCTTAATCCAATGGATATTTTGTGTGGGGCACAAATTAAACGACAAATCAACCAAACCTGCTCACGCTTTCGGCCTTACATAGAGACTGTAACTGAAGCTGGATGAGATTTTATTTAAAAAAAAATCAGAATCTGTAAAACTTTCAGAATCTGGTTTTATTTATTAAATCTGGTAACAAGTTGCAGAGGAAATTGCGTTTGAAAATACGCAATTTTCTCTGCACTGTATGTATATTTTATAAGGAGTAACTTTTATTTCCTTTCCTTTTTAGCTCCTTTATAAATGCTTCAAATTCGACGAAACACACGTTCTTGATTTAGAAACAAATTCTTTCAGAATGTTCCTTAATAAAGATATGATCCTCCCTTCCCCTCTCCTTACCTTTGAGGGGATGGAAGGGGAAGAGTTAGTAGTAGAGCGTCCGCATTTCCTTATTACTCTTACTTCACGTATCATTTACAAGGCTGGAATTTATGGAATGGTTCTTTAATTATCGTGAGGCTTAACTCCTTTCATATACATACAATATACATTCATACATACATTAATAAGTATGGCCAAGTAAATGAGAATAAGAAAACATTAGAGGGAACCTTATCTGGATTACTAATATATGTATATAAAACAAAATAACAGACTTTATCTGATTTCAGAACTCTTCCTTAACGTCATTATAATGGGCATGATATTATATAATCATGGGACTTCTTAGGGCTCATTTATCTCGTTAAATTAATGGTGAGTCTTTCCAGTTGTATATTTATATGATCTCCCTATAATAGTCACTGATAAGGCTTGAGTCTCCGTATTAATTGATGAATTAACTGTGGAGGAGACAGTTCCTTCTTTTTTCGTACACATCAAAAAGTTTTAGTCGTAAAATTTACAGTACAATCGCATTATGTCATGATAGTTATTGTGTAAAAATATCAATAATCTTGGTATACTTTTCTTTGACATATTGAATAAAAACTGATTTTGTAGGCTGAGAGTAATTTTTTTGTAATAATGTAGTGCATTTTTAATTATTTTGTTGTAACTTATACATATCATTTGAATTATTATGTCATAATTCACTTATTGGGGAGAAGTTTGAGACATTGTAACATTCTGAACTACAGGCTCCGTAGCAAAAAGTCTCGTCATTCTATAGTTAATTCTGAATGGGTGTATAATAGCCAGAATAGACCCTGTCTTCAGTGAGGGTGCAAGTGAACTGAATTGAAATTTACCCATTACATGTGATTATCGCTTAGGAAAGGTAAAATAAATTCTGGGACATAGGTTATCTATTTATGAATCATATAATTTAATTTTATACAAAATTGTTTCAAAAATACCTCTGGGACACCAATAGGGGCCAGTTAATTAATTGACCTATCGCCAGTATCATTAGCGTTTAGATGTAAGAAGGATTATATTATATATAGGATTTGTAGAGATATGTATTTGTCATTTAATTATTGGGTTCAAACTTGAAATATGTTCATTTTGTATTTACATGAACAAAGTTTCTAGAAAAAATATAATAATTACTATTATAATTGCTATATTTGTGATAATTATAGAAACAATGGGGATGTTGTCCTAAATTGCATCTACAGCACTTAAATTTTGCATTTCCCTTACGTCTTATCTGAGAGGTAGACCTGATAAAGTGTTGAGCCACTGTCACTTCTAAAGCTCTGGCTAGCTGTTCATTAAGAGAAATATAAGAGTATGTGTCTTTGTCTCTGTAATCCATGCTTGATTAGGGCATAGTTTACAATATGACAGAAGAATTATCAATAAGATGGATACACATTTGTTCTAGCTTTAGTGAGTCACCAGGCTTGAACAGCAGAGACTACTGACTAGTTAGATAATGTACACGGTTATTTCCTTCATCTATTTTCCTTCCATAGACATATGTTAGTTCATCCAAAAGAAGAACTCTTCCTCTGCCTTTGTTTTTATTAAGAAACCCTATTAGGAATTGTCAGGTTCCAATATTCCTATTCAAATCGATTCACCCTCTTGCCTATGAATACCGAATATCTATAAAACTATCGCTTGCTAGATAATCAGGAACTATTATCTTTCTAACCAAAACATTTGACATCATTTTCATTTCATGAAGGATACAGAATAAAGTCTCTCATGTCTGTTTTCTTCATCTGAGCTAGAATATTTTTTATTTGAGTTGTTCAAAAATTTTGTTAACAGTAAGATGAAAAAAATATTTTTTAAATATATAACTATGTTGTAAAGTGGTTAAGCAGCGAATTTCAAAATGAAATAAAAATGTCAAAAATCAATGCAAATCATTAAATATTAATGAGGTATTACAAAAACAGAAATTAATTAATAAATTGTTGCGTGTAGTAAAATTCATACTTAAAGGTAGTTGTTAACTAATTAACCTTTCGTCAGTAATAGGCTAAATAAAATTTTGTTATAATAACACTACGTATAGGGAAAATAATAATATATTAAAAAGTATAGTTATTTATTGATTAAAAAATATGACTTAAAATAATTTTATTAATGTCATCCTAATTTTTAATTATTGCAGAAGTAGCAACATTTGACAGATTGCACACAAATGCAATTTGGCTCGTCAACATAAAACTAGTAATAGTTTTCTCAAAATTGACTGCTGATTATATTCGTATTTTTTGACAAATTATCCTAATTTCTATAAACAAATTATTCTTATTCATACTTTGGGTATGCTGAAAATTGCAGTTAAAATATCCAAAATTGATTCTCACAATAAAAGGATGGAAAATTGATGTATTTTAATTAAATGGGGGCATATTGCGGCTAATATAAGTCTTATAAATCAAATAAAGTTTATAAACTATAGCTAACACTCTTTGGTATCTTCACTCATTCACAAATTTGAATACAAACCCTATAATTGACTCAAATGTATTTATGAAATATTGGCCTGTACAGGGTGCGCAAGCTATCTATGTAGCCACTTTGGTCCGCTCTCTGGAGCAAACAAGGGCAAATAGGGACTTGTTTTTTTAGGTAGCCTGTTCAAACCTGACGAATTTGTTATCCCAAATATTTGATTTGGAAAAGGCACGGAACCTTCCTTGGAATCCGTGCCGGGAGCAACAAGATAACACTTGTTCGAACTATGAGACTCAGTATGACGTTCGTTCCCAAGGAAACAAGAGAATTTGAGGCCTTTCAAGAACTCAACTCCCAGCAGCACCTCGAAAAAAGTCTGAAATGGCTACAATATAATTTTGACGGCTTCATCTAGCTATACGGTTGGCCTTTAAACTTACCGGATCTGATTTTTTTTTGTGGGGTGCGATGGAACGGTAGACCAACCAAACTCCCTCAAACACCAAAGACGGTCGGATCAAGAAGGAATTCATGGATTTACCATGGAAGGACGTGGGGAAGGTCTTCTCACGTTTTCGGCTTTGTATAGAGGTGGCTGGAGGGGATTTTATGGAGGAAATAAATCAGAATCTATCAAGCTTTCAGAATTTGATTTGACATTTCAAGGAGAAAAAATTGCATTTAATAATCATCCTTTTTTGAGCACGTATAGCTAGAGCACCTTCTGTATATCTTTGAAATAAAAAAATAAAACGGGTTTTCTTCTTTCTTGATTTTTGTTCGATTGTTTTTAAATAGACACACCACACACAATACGTTAAATTAGAATGTCCGTTCTTTGAGCTCACTCTATTTGAAATGAGGGGTGATAGAGTAGAAAAAAATAAAAATGATTAAAAAGTCATTGCTAACTTAGAAAAAGTTCACTAAACAAATTATACTTAAAGTACGCTCGTGCATTAAAGTTATAAATTGCCACTTTTTGGAACAACATATACATGTACCTATTAATACTTTTTCTTATATAAAAGAATTGGACACGCCTTCAAGACTCTCCATTCGGATGTAATAATACGAGGTAATAAATAATTGACTCCAGTTGCATTTATGATGCTTTTTTATTACCTTTTATAGCCATTATTGAGACACAAAAGAACGTCGCAATTTTTGCTCTTTCAACTCTAGCAGGAGCAACAAACGATATTGTTAAAAGATGTAAGAGAGACGCAGGTGCTATGTTCTGAACTTTTATTTAGATAAACGATTATATATCCTGTTACTAACATTTGTTTCATCACAAATTGAAAAGGGAGAATGGTGTCAATGAAAGAAAGACAAGTCTTATTCTTTTAGTAAAAAAAATGTATTTCCTTGTCAGCTGATTATTTGATTACTACTCTTGTCCATTATTGTTTTTTTTTTTTCTTCAAATGTTGATTGGTTGAATTCTAATAATATAAACTTTGTTAAGTTGTGAGCCACTTTGCTTCTACAGGGGGCTTAGTTTTTTGATTTTTTTTTAAATTGAAAAATTAGCAATTGAATTTAAAAAAAAAAAAAAAAAAAAAAAAAATTAACTTTTTTTTTATTTTCAAAAATTCATAGTTCTTCACAAATAATAAAATTGAATTTTTTGAAAAAAACAAACAAAAAACAGATTTTAAATTTTCTAGTAAAAGACAAAAAATCCTTAATTTGGTAGAGGCTACTGCCCCTACAGCCCACCCCCTGCCGACTCCCCTTTGCTATATTGAGATGAATTGGCTGACTACTATCTAGGGGTTTCTTCATTTCCCAGGAAACTGTCATTTAGTGAGATCCTGAAAAAATCCACTTCTAAATTATCGGATAAATACAATGATTTCTTCTCATATTTTGACATGAAAATATAGATTTTAAGCATTCGAGCAATATCAAAATTCATTCATGTCTCTGAAGTTAGAAGGTGAAGTTAAAATTATTTCAAGTTAATTTTTAGTATTCCGCTTTTCATTTAATGAATAATTTAAAGTAGACTTATATAAAGGAATAATTTATTACAAGAATTTTTGTGTAGGTTAAATACATCATGAAATCCTTAAATCTCCGGAGATAGGTTCCAAAACTATTTGTCGAAGGACAATTTGCCAAATTATCCATTTTGACAATGGATAATTTGGGGCATTTGGGCGAATAATGATGTTTAATGTACTGTTATATGTAATTGCATATTTGAAGTACCTCTACCAACGAAGTTGAAGGGAGGTTTTTGCCCTTGTTTATTTGTTAGTCAAGAGGATTACGGATTGATTTTGATCAAGGTTATTACGAAGATTATATACAGTAAGAGACCATTCAATTTTGAAATGTCAAGGTAAAGCAAAACGTAAAAATCCACTATTATTAATTCAATTTTATTTTAGGTGTAGGTTTTGCGCTCTACTACGTTCCCATTCTAGTTCGATTTAGAATCATATTAGGATCAATTATATTATGTAAATTAATACTCCACGTAATGAAAAAGTTAGTTAAGTAGCAGAAGGACTCGAATTTCATGCAAACATGTTGTGTTTATATAATGATCCTTAATGAATATAATTAATTAAAAATATCATTCGGAAGAAGAAAACTCATTAATTTACCTATATGGCATACATAGGATATCCACATTGCAATATTCCTTTTTATCATAATGTCATATATAATTCAATTAAAATATGCTATTATATATATCAATATAGAGGGTATTTATATCAAATCGGTGCATTTTTTCAAAAGTGTTTAAATTGTCTCTGAGGCCACATTTTTTGGCAACTTTACTTGAAAAATGGCTTGAATTGTACAGGGTGCGTGGACAAAATCTGCCACATTTTAAGGACGACATTACTCCATCAGCTGATATCTGATCCGTCTGTTTTTGGAGTTAAAATTTTTTCTGGGTTATAGGCTTCAGTTATTGTTTACCACTTGTAGTGATAGCATCATTTTAAGTGCCCAAGAAAAGTCATTATGTTCAATAAGAGAGATCGTAGGTGCGCTGCTATTCAGATTATGCTTTGTGATCACATGAAATTAAGCAATGCTGACATCTCTGGCCTTCTGTCAATGTCAGTTATAACGGTCATAAGTCTCAGGAAGCAGCTGGAGGAGTCATCGGACCCGATGGACGTTGTTCATAGGAAGAAGAAGGAGGAGAAGAGCACCAGGATTGTCCGGAACGTCAGCTTCATCAACAAGGTCAGGAAGATCATCGACGAGGACCCCCAGCATTCCATGAGAGCCATGGCAAGTCTGTTATCAGCGACAGGCCGTGTATGTGGTAGCAGGACTCAGCTCCGGCCCACAAAGCTAAGTGGGTGCAAGAATGGCTGAAAAGCAATGTTTTGCGTTCGTACCCTTCTCCTCTTGGCCTCCCTCATCACCAGATTTGAACCCGTTGGACTACTTTATCTGGTCTTACGTGGAGAAAATGACCAACCGCTCCTCCCATAACATCAAACAGTCTCTCATCACCTGCATCAAGGAGAAATTCAGTGAGATAGAAGTAGCGCAGATCCAAAATGCCTGTTCTCAGTTTCGTAGCCGCATATCCAAAATGCCTGTTCTCGGTTTCGTAGCCACATTGAGTGGATTTTGGCGGCAGACGGCGGCTACATTACTAAGATAGCTGCTCTATATCCTAATAAAGATATTCGTTTTTATTTTGTCAATAAACATTATAAATTAAGCTTGTAGTTGTTGTTTTTTGAAGCGGCAGATTTTGTCCACGCACCCTGTACATATGAATGTTGAAAAAGAGTTCATCTTAAGTATTTTCTTTTAAAATCAATCGTATCTTGGATCCAGGATAGGAAGGAAGGGAGAAAGGTAGTTCCTTGGAATGATGGTCATTGTCTCCTTGATGAAGGCATTAAGAGAGTCCTTGATTGATTGATATGTTCCATTTGTTTGAGATTCACGTAGACTTAGACAAAATACTCCATAGGATTAATACCCTGACTACTGGGGGCCATATTTCTATCCCAATGATTTCAAAAAATTGCTCACTTATTCTTGGATCTGAGATCATCAGTTTCCAGAAGAGCCTTAGGAATATTTTTTATAGTCTGGATTGGGATGCCAATCATATTTGAGACTTCCAGGTTTGAAATCTCTATGGTGTTGTGGACGAAAATCATCGTTACGACACAACACTGTTCCTCGTCTGTAATTTTAATCTTCTTTATGTCTGAAGCAGCTCTGGCTATGATGCCCAAAATGTCACAGAAGTTTTTTGATACAACAACGTTTCTACTGGCAAAAAAAGAAACGCCATCTGACAGCTGCATCATAATCAAATCGCGGGTGCATGTAAAACTATTTAATCTTAACGTGCAGCATATTATTTTTCTGTCAAATATCCCTAATTGTACTTTAGCAGAAATTATTTCAGCTCATAGTCCGATCACGCTGGAGAAGAACTTAAAATTCACGTATGATTTAATTTTAGAGATATTTGTATTTATTTTTATTCGACGAAAGGTGTGGGATATTCTCTAAAGATCACATAATTATTAAGAGGGCCAGATATCTGAGATAGAAGCAATTATTAGATAATCTGTTGTATCCTAATGTTGCCTCTACTCATAATATAGTTTTGTATATGTGTACATGGGTTTGTTTTATAATTAATATTCTTACATAAGAGCAACAGGCATGAATGAAAATGAGGAATTTATGACAAGAATAGACAAGGCCTTATTTTTTGATGAAGGATAAAATAATAATGCTAACAAATACAAATGTATGTAAGGCCTCTAGATGCTTCAGGCTTAAAATATCTCATTCTTATAAATACCTAAATAAATGTTTTATACACACATATTGGTTATAAAGTATTTTTTACCCGTACTATTGTGGGACATAGTTGAAAAATGTTACTCCTTTTCTTCAAAATGAAAAAATATACATTTTGAGACATATTGATCTATGCATAGAGGTTGTTCATGGGCCTTCAAGTTTCAAAATTTCATATATATTTTGTAGAAAAAAGTACAATTTTTAACTAATAATATATAAAATAAGGCTAAATAGATACACTTTATATAACTATAAAAGAGGAATCAATAATCTTTTAAAAATTATACGACAGTTTTACCCATAATTATATTACAGTTGGAAAAATGGCAATATTAAATAATAGCGTGTGCGTGAAAGAACGAGAGTAACAGTAGGATTTGTCGAGTATTTTTTTGTTTTTGCTTTTAAATGCGTTTTTCAATGTGGAAAAGTGTTATATGTCTTCACAAAAAAACTAGTTAATTTATGAACAAGTTTAACACATTCAAACCTGGTTTAACGATCACTGCACTAAGTTGGATTATCCAGTTTACACGCAAAATTTTTAACTTAAAAAACTGTATTAAGCGTGTCTTTCTAATTTTTGGCTAGCGGTCACACAAAGTATTACATAGCAGCATAGATAAACCAACTTTTAATATTCACTTTTTTAAACTTATATATAATGTGGAGTATAGAATTATAGATAGTAATGAAAATTATTAGTATTTAAACATAAAAAAAGCCCCAAAAATTAACATGGTAACATAACAATTTTAAGAATGTTTTAGTGGATAGCAGCTTAGCTGTCATGACATTTCAGTACTTGAGCTACAACCACCTGTGACAAAAAGAAGGGGAGAAGGAAATGAACAAGGACATAGGGAATAATTACTCCCATGTCAATCCTCAATTCTACTCTGAATCAAACAAGGATTTACAATTATAGCACCTTAAAAAGTCCTCAAGGTTATTCTCCATCTTCTACGAGCACACGCAAATACTCAATCTAGTTTCGTCAGCATTTGCTTGTATGTAATAAAAAGAAAGTTAAATCTTGAGAAAGTGTCTGGGACTGGGACAAATAATTCTTTTGAACTCGAATGTGCGTAGATTCACAACATGGTCGTTCCTAGTGAAGGAAATATACTTAATGTACATATATGGCCTGCAAAGAAGATTCCTAGATCAGATTGAGTAAATTTAATACTTTAATGTTTACTTTTAGTTGATCAGTGCATGATCTGACTAATTAAAGAACATAAATAAATATATGGTAATAAATGAATGTTTTTACCGCATTTCTGTCGTTCCTTGCCTCTCTATTTGATAAAGGATGTTATTTTATTACTTACTAGATTTAAAACTTATCCTTTATTGTATTCTTATTATTTTCCAGTTTTAGACTCTTTCAATCTACCAAACCTGGTATAAGAGGTCACTTGCACTGATCATTCATTCACTTATTCCGATTCCTTTACCTAATGGCTTACTATAGGTTTGCCCCAAACAGTATTTCCTTGGAACATATTTGAAATGTATGAAAAAGAAACTTTATTGACTATATTCGAACTAAATTTAGTAGATGTACGTAGATATAATATAAACATTTTCATTATTATTTATTTTATAAAGTCTTGTGATCAAAATTAAAAAGTTTTTGTTATCAATAATATATAAAAATGTATAAAGAAGACAAAAGTATTTTTTATTCTGCAATTTCTATAATTCTATTTTAAATACATCATTGGCACAAAAAAAATATAGTGAGAGTCTCTCCCAGGATACGTATACCCATTAACTACTTAGACATGTATCCATCAACAACAACAACAGCAAAAAAAAAACACCAAATGTTGTTGTTTTTTCTTCAACATTTGTATTTTTCGACGAATTATCCTCAATTTCTATTAATAAATTATTCTGATATATCTTTTGGAAGCGTTAAAAATATCAATTAAATCAGCAAAATTCCTCAATTTGTAATTCATAGGTTTTATTTGAGAGAAACCATATTGGGAACTATATTAGTATCATAAAAATGAAGCCTCTTAACTAAAGTTGCCATTTATGGGTGTCCCACCTTATTCCGGAAATTGGAATACAACGTCAATAATTGATCAGAATATGTTTATGAAACATATCCATTATTTGAGACAAAGGGTTCCAATTTTACTTAAGTGAAAAGGAACGGGAATAAAAGATCCACGGTACATAAAATAGAGAAAAGAAATAGAAAGATAAACTTGGCTCAGTCATATTAATACCATATAAGGAAATACAAATCCCGAAGTTCATCTCCATGCTTCCAACTTTGTCTAGAGAATGAATATAATAGATCCAGTTCTGTGAGATGATGCCATTCAATATTTAACTCACAGTTAAATTTCAGTTTAGATTTAACCTCTAGCCAAGTATCCTATGGAGTCTCTCCAAGTCCAAGACCCTTCAACTCAAAGAGTGAATAATATCATATAATGGATATTTCTCCTATTTTTAATTTATATTCAAGATTGTTTATGCACATATTAATTCATAACATATGCTTTATAAAGGGTATTTTTAAAGAAATTATGAGCCTTAACAGTACTAGAAAAAATGTCATATCATATTTACTTAAGAAAAAATAAATAATACTTTTTGAAATAATTAGAATAGTGTTACGATGCATGCAGAAAACATTTTTCCAAAGTTCTTTTAGATACAAAATAAACAATAGAGTCAGGAACTTCAAATCCAAACTTATAAAACTTTTTGGGGCTTTATCGTCATCCCAACAAAGAAATCGTATTATTAATATTTAAAAAGTAGGATTATTCTATTAACAACTAGCCGTAGTACCAGGCATTGGTCGGAGTTATTAGGCGTCGATGAGCAGACAATACTTGAAGTTTATAATAAAGATTTGCTTCATTGTTATGACTAAGGTATAATTAAGATAACTCTCCAACAAATCATAAGTGTTAAATAATATATAATGTATAAAAAATTGATTGATGAGTACTTTAGTCTTGAGATTGCTCAGTAATAAACACAAACAAAACTCATTTTAACATGCCAGTGTTTATATTTTATTCAAATCTGAACATGTTCTGAAAATGCACTGGAATTATGACATACATAAGAGACCAATAACAGAAACATACAGAAACAGTACTCCTTGTTTACATGCACACGCATTATTATTTTTGACATCAAAATATGTTTGATGATATACATCCTGGAGCATTATATACAGTCCACTCGGTGAATGGTTTTCATATATTCATACATACAGACTGACAAAGTTTGCTTTATTATATATAATGTAATCCTTTTTCCATTATTTTTTTAATGTTAGCTTTAGCTACCTCGCTTGTTGATCGAAATGAATCCCCAACTTAAATTTCATGTAACTCTATTCAGTATAGAGTTGTAAAAAATATGAGTTGATCTAAGCGCCTCAGAGATTTCATTCATTTTTACTTACCTTTTATGTATCATTTATGTGGATGCACAAGCTATCTGTGCCAAAAAGAGAATTTATTTTACACGCAGTTTTCTCTCAAATCCACACTTATTCACTTGGTAAATCATGGAATCCCTTCTTGATCCGACTGATAAGTTCGTCCTTGATATTACAGGGAGTTCAGTTGGTTTATTGTTCGATTGTGCTCTACATAAAAAAAAATACATCGGTTTCAGATCTGGAGAGAATAGAGTCCAAAAGTCTGGTGAAATGAAGCCATCAAAATTGTCTGCGAGCCATTTCAGACTCTTTTATTTCTAGGTGTGTGGTCAGAAAATCACCATTAGAAGCCTCAAATTCCCTCTTAACTTTGTGTACATACGTCTTACTGAGTCCGAGAGCTAGAGCAATAGTTATGTTGTAAATGATCTGTGCTGCATTCCAAGGAGGACTCTGTGCCTGTTCCATGTATTTGATACATCTAATTCGTGAATTGAGTTCATTTTTTTTTCAACTGGTGCAAGTTTAAACAAGCAATTTAACTACAAAAAAGCTGCCTAAAAGAGCCTGCTTAAGTGGGTACATAGATAGCTTTTGCACCCTGTACATATGTACTCCCTTTTATTTATGAGGGGGGAGGTTCCATTTCATTGTTATTGTTTAGATTAAGTATCTACAAAGTTCTTAAATACATTCAGAAATGACTTCACTTATATATATAGATAATTTTTGTTTTTTTAATGTTGATTGAGTGGCTGTGATGATTTTTGTAACAACGGTTCGAATAGGGGTTCATGCCAACTGTTAAAGGGTCCTCATAGTATAATGAATCAATTAATTATTAATTAATTAACACTAAATGATTGTAATTTATGCCAAATTTTTAAATATTTCATACTTTTTAGATTGAATTAAGATGAATGGGGATCATAGTAACATCGTATTGCAGCTGAATCCATCATTAAATATTTTTTTTTTTTCACCAAAGTGTCTGCGCATGACAGTATTGTATTATTTAAAGTGACCTTTTGTGTTTTTTTCTTCAAAAATAGAGATATATGTACCAAATTTAATAGAAATACATGGGTATGCCATCATATGATCGGGCTTGCCAGAATTTTCAATTTGATGTACCGTACCGTCTGGTCGGAAAGACAGTCAGGTTATGACGTCATAGAGTATAACAAAGGTACTCTAACAGTAACAGACAAGAAAGACGATGCATAGCTACTCTTGGTAACTGTTATACTCTTTGACCTCACGATTAGAAAGCGTGGTGAATGTCAAACATCAGTCGGAAAAGCGTAATGATATAACACTGTATTTCTGATTATATTTTTACTTTCAACATCTCAAACATATATATATAAAATTTACACACAGACAAAAACCATCAAAAAATTAGTCAAATACATCCTAAATAATGAATATTCTCAATGCAATTATTTTATTTTTCAAGCCCAGTAATTGATCAACTACTTAAATGGAGGATTAGAGAACTTATGTATCAAATGCCGGGTGAGCGATTCAAAAGTAGACATTTTGAATCTGAAATTTTAACAAGTTTAATTTAAAGACTTAGGGGAGCTACATTAACCAAACTTTCTACATGTGTTAAATACATTTATAACCCTGGTCAACACAATTTTTCTTACATGGGGTGTTTAAAGTGAATCTAACTCCATTTTGGCTGCTGATTCCAAATGTGTCATTAGTTTTTGCCTATCACCTCAAGTTTTTGAATAACGGGGTGATAAAAAAATACTACAACACATACCAAAAATCATTAATTTACGAGAGAAAAATAATACATTATTTTTGTTTTTTGTGATTTTATTTGCATATTGGCTGCTGATTTCAATGTGTCACTAGTTGTTGGTTATCACATGAGGTTTTTGAACTAATGGTTGATTAAAAGGTTTTATTTTATTTTTCAGTACAAGACACAACAATCTAATTTTGTTTATAACATACGAAACTAAAAAAAATACAAAACATGAAAGTACTAACACATATTTGACAAAATTCAATATTATTACAAACATAGAATGTTATATCAAACTAGTAGATACAGGAACAGTGTATTTTTGTTTGTAGACAAACATATTAGTTCATTTTTGGAGTAAACTTCCTTTTATGTCGAGCATCTGCATGATCCCTCATCAAACTCCATCAGTAATCAGCCATACGCGAGTCCCAACGACCTTGATATCTGTCTTTAATGTCTTGGTGGAACCTTTCACTTTGTTCGTCGCTAACATCTCCAAGGTTGTCTGGAAACGTGTCCAGGTGACCGTGTAAGTAGTGCAGTTTGATGCTCATTCTGCACCCGAGCTCTCGTAGACTAAGGAGAAGTTCATCCACAATCTCTTGGTAGTTGTCGTTTTTCTTGTTCCCAAGAAAACCCTGCACCACATTAGTAAATGCAGTCCACGCTGGAGATTCGACAGCGGTCATCCTCTCAATGAAATGTATGTCCCTGAGTAATGTCCTGATCTGGGGTCCGTCGAATATCCCTGCCTTTTTTTTCGCATCACTAAGACTCGGAAAGGTTGAACATATGTATTGAAAACAATCACCATTGTGATCAAGAGCTTTTACAAACTGCTTCATAATACCGAGTTTGATGTGCAATGGTGGAAGGATGATGTTTTTTCGATCAACTAGTGGTTCATTAATGACATTCTTCTCTCCAGGTACCAACGTATGCCTTGATGGCCATTCCATTCTAACCCAGTGATCCTTGTCAGCTCTACTGTTCCAGGTGCAAAGGAAACAAGGGTATTTTGTGTAACCTCCTTGTTGACCCAAAAGAAAGTTCACCATTTTTTAATCCACACAGATTAACCACTGGTGATCGAGGTATTTCAATCGTTCAAGTACTATTTTGAGGTTTCCATACTCCTCCTTCATGGAGACTGAGTGTCCAATAGGGATACATCCATATATGTTACCATTGTGAAGTAAAACACACTTTAAACTTCTTTTTGAGCTTTCAATGAAGAGTCTCCACTCACTTGAATGATACGCAGATAATCCCATAGCCACAAGAAGCCCTTCAACATCACTGCAGTATACGAAGTGACTGTTGGAATCAAAGAACTTCCTCAGTTCTGCATCTCTGTTACGATAAAATGTGACACTTGTGCCCTGAGCAAGCATGTTTCGCTCTTGCAGTCTGGAAGCCAACAACTCAACAGATTGTTTAGGTAAATTCAAATCTCGAATCAGGTCATTCAATTCAGGTTGACTATACAGAAAAAGTTGACCAAACAATGAACCCACTGGTGTTTAATTTGCATCTATATCTTCTTCTTCATCATCATCGACTGAAGTATGTGCTTCATCATCAATATCTGCTAACTTGGTGAAAACAGGTACAGTTATTTTGTCCGAATGAGGAATTGGCCGTATTGCAGAGGAGATGCTAGGGTATGTCATGTATTGCTTTTTCTTTTTATTGAATCCTTTAACATTTACAAGGCAGAAGTAGCAATCATCTAGGTGGTTTGTTGGTTCTCTCCAAATCATCGGCACACCAAATTTGAGCTTAGCATTTTTTCCTTGAGACCAAGATCTCAGAGTTTCGAGACAAGTCTTGCATACTATGCGATGTGCTCATTTTTTGTTTTGGTCTCCAAGCGGTACTCTAAAATAAGCAAGGTACACACTCTTAATGAAGTGAAATTATATTCCGTCTTTGAGGTGATAAAGTGAAGCATCCACAGATATAGCAGAATATATCTGGGTCGCTACAGCACTTTCTACTCCGTGAGGATGTAGACATGGCTAGCCTATACACATATACAGATGTGTACGGATATCATAAACAGCTATGATGGTGATTTAAAAAATATTTAATATATAATCTCCAACGTTTACTAAATCCAAATGAGAGCAACACAAGAAATAATATCCAATGAGAGTTTTACTGGTATAGATTGGATTAAATAAAGGATATATTGATTGCTAAAGGAAGAGCTGGCACACATCGAGATATATATTAAAACACGTTAAGTACTCGAGTCAAAGAGAGAGAAAGATAGTATCATTATAGGCTTTTTATGTAAAAATCCACAAATATTAAATATCGGATATGACAAAAACTTGATGTGATGTGGCAAATTTAAGCATATATTCGGAATCAGCAGCCTAAATTCTATAAGAATCCGTTGTCAAAGTCCATGCAAGAAAAAAAAAATGTTGACCAGTGTAATCTTTAATGTAGCTTCCATCAACTTTGATAATGGCGTTGATGCACCGTGGGAAGCTCCAATAGGTGGTCCTAATGTAATTAGGGTAATGCTCATAAATATAAGTATTGAAAGCATCGGGATTCAATACCTCTTCCGTTATGCAGCCAGAAGGAAAGTTTGATCGGATTTGCAACTCGTGAGTATGGCGGCCACATTGATTTCGCCCAGAATTGAATTTTGGTCTCAAAGATGTCTGTGTAACCTCTGCTGGTTGTTCGAATGCAACATCATGTTGAACATTGTCTAGATAAGATGCCCTTATTGACCTTGGAAATAGTCTACTTGCTTGCCTAAGTCAAGTTTCGGATCAAGTGGAATGACTTCCTTTTTTGAATAAACACTCAGAGGTAAACTGTGTGATAGTAATGGAAACCCTACCAATAATGGAATGCCAAGAGCCCGTAGAAGATAATGGAAGGCTTACGTGTCTAGCTAATACGTCAATAATAATGAACAACATAGATTTTGTGGGGAAATTCTTTTATAACATACCAAATTCTAATTTTAGTGAAAGACTCGAGAGGGAGAGAGTTTTAGGGGAGGAAAAAAAAAAATATTTAGTGTTTTATTAAACGACTGGAAAATAGATACTTGAGGATGGAAAAAAATATATACCTAGAAACTGCTATTAAGTAGTCAAGACTCATGAGGTATTGATGAACATGAGGAGATGAACTGTTTATCTCTGAGGAAGGAACTAAAGACAAGGAGACATTTTTTATATAAATGCGACGAGACATGTAAATAATAGCAAAACCATATCCGCTAGAATTACTCCGAGTTTGATCTTCAATTCTACTCCAAGTCCAACAAGGACTTGTAAATATTATTCTTGAGCATTCCCTCATGATACTCCCGTACATTAATGAACACGCTCACTAGTTTTTACTTTATACTTATATGTTTCTTTCTCAATAATTAAATAATATTGATGACATCTACAGAAAATATAATACCTTTTTTCAAATTGCCATTTAGAAAAAGTCGTTCCTGCTTCCTAACATATGTATTTTATATATTTCTATTTGAAATTTGGTGTATGTTTACAATTAGGAACTCGACTCAACACAAAACTCTAAAACTAGAAACTTGATAATTTTAAATCAAATTTAAAACTACTCGCAGTCAATGTATTGCTTAGATTCCCATAAATAATGAATGAAATAAAATAAAAAATCAATGAGCTCTATTACAATGTTAAATAATATATGTATATATATAGGAATTAATATTTCAATCCAATGGGATATAAAACTATGAGATAAGGAATGGGAAGATTTGGATAAACCATCCTTGTCCTGATTCATAAATGTATTCAAATATTGAAGTTTATTAATATATCTACATAATTAATATTACATATGCCTTATATGAAGTCCAACTTATTGGTGTTCTCATGTAGAATTTTTCTTAAATAATTACAGATTTGTAAAATTGTTTTCAATTAGATAAATGCTTTTATTTATTCATTTCTTATATATATGTCAAAAAGGGTACATTAATGTGTGTTCTTTTACTAAACATCATTTTTCTGCAAACAATCTCAAATGTAGATTTGGCCAATAAAGTTCTGCCAATAGTCGGTTCATGATTCGTAATAATATCCATATATGGAGCATTAACATGAAAACTAGTCAAGGAGAATTAGTCGAAAACACTTTAGCTGAAGGATATTTTGCCTAGGGACAATTTGTTGGATATCCATTTTGCTGAAGGGCAATTTGCCAAACGGAAATTTTGCCTCAGGACAATTTGGGACATTTGGCCGAAAAAGAATTTTTTATTTATTGATAAATGTAATGGAATATATATTTTCAATTTAAGTATGATAAACACTATGATTTATATACTATATATATCATACCTCTTCTTCTGACAAATTATGGATCATCATAACGAAATGGAAATGACTGTTCTTGCCTGTATATATTTTTTTGTTTTTTTTCGTCAATCCATGAATATATTTCTTTATGAATAACCTATGGTATCGAATGATAATCAATTAATAAGGGAGAAGTGATAAGCACTTCTTCCATTCGAATTGCTGTCGTGTTTGTTTATTATTTAAAGTAAGACAACGGTATATATACTGTGTCGAGTTAATAAAAATGGTCATTAACGAATATGTTTGAATAAAAATAGTTTTCTGCAAAACAACACTCATTAATTAATTTATATAAGAAATATGAACAATACTTATTTAACATACTATCATTTTAAATTGATTTAAAACTGAAAATCGCATATATCAATAAATAAAATATTATTTTTCGGCCAAATTGTACATCGGCGAAATTTTAATTTGCTAAATTTTCCTTTGGCAAAATGTACATTCTTTAAATAGTCCCTTCTGCAAAAAATATATTTGTCCAAAAGCCTGCTCACGAATAAAAGCTTTCTTATCAGGAACAGGAGAAAATCCCAATATATTTATTTATTTTATTATAGATATAGTATACGCCCTAATATTTAATTGACATATTTGAGTAAAATGTAGACTCTGCATTCAAATTTATGTTATGAGTTAATATACCCAAGAACTTCAGCTATAGTATAGATCCTTTTTTTTATAAATCAAATCAATGGATTTATCCATCCTTTTAGCCAAAAGATCAATTTTGTCAACTTTATGTGCAATTTGCAACATACTGAAAGGATTAATAAGAGTAATTTGTTGATATAAATTGAATACAATTTGTCAAAAATTTTGTTTTTCTAATATGTACAAACAGGAGTCCCCTAGGGATTGATAAAAAAATGAAGCAAAATAAGAAGAAAATAAAAACTTATGAAACAAAAGCTAAATATAATTTGTTTTCTCTTGAAAAGTTTTTTTTTTTTTTTTTTACAAATGTATATGTGTATACTTCTTGACGTGCAACATTTTATTGCATTATGAATTGTTAAATAAAAGTTCCAACAAGTTTATTTCCATAAGTACAATAAGGAGGTTCATAAATACATATTTTGAGGAAATCACGAGTCTATGTGTATCGAAAGTTGCCTTTAAAAAGCTAATTTGTTAAAGAACAAACCTGAAAAGCATATAGAAAAAGACTTATTATTGATCTTTTCTTCCCTCCGGATTACCTTCCGTCAATTTTCGAGATCCAAGCCAGACTCCATAATATGTGAACTATCTGAGTACTGGACTGAATGTAGGGGATTTTGAGGACTCTCACAAATATACTTTCTACTGTTTACAGCTTCAGTGCAGGGTTATAATTCTTTGTAGGACAGTATAGAATGTTACCTTCACACTTTACTGTACGAAAAGGCTCCTCTTCTCGACTTCTCGAATACTTTTCATCTTTGAGCACTCTTTTTTTAATCCACAGAAATAGCTACTTCCCATTATTGGATCTTGGAGTGACTTATTCAGGAACAATCAAGAGGTGACATTAGATACAGAAACCATTTCATTCTTGAGTCCATGTATAAATTCAGTTTTTCTTTTGTTGTTTTTTGCCGCGTACAAAAATATGTTTGTTGCTTCTTTTCTCCTAATCAGTATTGAGGTTTGGTTTGGAAATCCTAGACCGGTGTGAAACTGTCATAATTTTAAATAATTATGTCCAACTTCGGTCTGGACCGGTCTTGTTGTAAAATCGTAAAACGTCATTTTTCTTTAATCAAAAAAAAAAGGACTTTTTTATTCACCGATATTTCGATTAGAAAAAATCACTCTAGAACGAACCAAAAAATAATAATAATAAGTATCGGACCGAGTCTCAACACTAGTTTTGAACTTTGATTGGTTCAATATGAGTTATTTTCTTTTTAGCTATGATAAATTTAAAATTATTATTGGATGTAAAAGTTTATCATGGACAGCGGGGAAGAATTGCTTAACTTTCAACAGATTATGATGAGCTTTTTCTGTTTCTTTTTAGGGTAACGTTTGCTTCATATAATAAAACTAACAACGTGCACTACCTTCATATTTTATAAATAAGAAGTGTATACATTTCTAAATTTAATAAAAATAAGCCTGCATCTTTCTGTACAACTACAATGTACATATAATACGGTTTTATTTATATTTATTATGGGTGAAAAAGGATATTCAGACTCCCTTTTATGAATATTACATTGTTATTTATTTATTTGGCAATTACAATCCTCTTTCTATCCCTAAATGTAAGGGTTCTTGAACGATTTAAGTTCTATATTATAAACGGATGTAGTTTACATTTATTTATGTTACATACATATTAGTCAATAATTTATTACTCCTGAATATATGTATAAACATTGGTAGATTCTAGTTTAATGTAGCATATTGCTCTAAAAATACCATTGTAGGCCTTATTATTGTATCTTTGTATATGGGTGAATCATTCTGCAAAAAAAAAAAAAAACTCCAAGGAACAAATGGTCTATTTTCTATCTTTTTCGTTCTTTGATACATCTCAGGGCATTATTTCATTCACATCAACCATTACATACTATTTTTTATGGGCATACTTTTTTTTAAATTACATCATTGTGGTACAAAAAAAAATCATCTACACAAAAAAATATCACTACATATCATTGAAAATAATATGATGTGTCAGTGAACTAAAAATTAAAAAAATGAATGTGGTCACTCTCACAACTAGAAGAATGCTGAAGGATGAGAGCAGCTTAACTGTTATGCCATTTTACTATATCATTTGCAACTATCTATGAGAAATAAGCACAAACTCCCACTTCATATCTAGCAATGATATAGGGAGGAATTAATCAGATTTTAATCTGCAGTTCTACTCCGAGTCCAACAAGGACTTACACTCCTGCATTTAAATAATAAGAAATGCCTTTTTGTATATAAAAAGAAAAAAAGAACGTGGTCACCCTTTCAATTTGAAAAATGCTTCAGATCAGAGCTAATATGACGTTTAATTAGATTACCTATTACAGTCAGCTATAGGACGAGATTAATAAATATAAATCCCGCTCTGTATTAGGAATGATAAGTGCAGGAATCACTCTGATGTTGATCATCAATTCTACTTCGAGTCCGGGAGGGACTGACTCCCAACCAACCCTCATAGTGACTCTTCCTCTTTCACAGAGTTCTTATTACTTCATACTTATTGTTGTTCTTCAATAATAAAAGAATAATGATAACAGCGTTCTAAAGTATTATTCCTCGTCTGATTGCTATGGAAAAAAAAAAGAAACACATCTTCAATTTTCATATTTTTTTAAACCCATACTTACACTTATAAATATGTATTGTGTTGATTACATATTTATTTTGTTCCAGTCATAAGAGTGGTCCTATAAGCTCTTAGGACTTTCCTTTAGGGCCGGTCCTTAACTGTCGGTCCTTGGATTTTTTTTTAATGTGAATGGTTTATTAAGCCAAATAAGATATATAAGATAGTTATGTATTAAAAACAATGACCATATCTTCCAAAAAATATTAATATTTTCATACTAATGTAACATAATAACAATTTATTATATTACTACTTAATTATATAACGGAAAAACATCCTTTATGACTTCACATGTGATTGATTTTAACTGTTCTAAGGCCTGACAAGTGGGACAGAACTGGGATAGATGGGCCTGGACACGGTCTTTGGTCTAAAATAAGGGCAAACTCAAGACTTCATTATGACTCTGCAACAAATCCATAGTGTTAATTGTCGTCTTTCATGCACTAGTGATGACTGTAAACTTGTATGTTCTTTCCTCAAAAATAATGATAACAGCTTTAAAAAGTAAAAAAAAAACATACATAAATGAGCAACAACAAAAAGCCTTTCATTATCATATTATTTCCATCTGTGAACATCACTAATATGTACACTTAATATATTTTTCATAGTCAGCTGTCGATCTCAAAACCCCATATTCTAATTAGTTTACTACACGATGATTTTTAAAGCAACTTGAATGAGATAGTATAAATTTTCCACGTCAAAGTGCCGAAAAAGCCCTACAAAATATCACTCGTCCATGTCACAGTTTGATGAAATTTAGGTACATGTAGATTTTCACTAGCAAATTCCAAATCATTTTTTTTCTAATCAAACGATTGGCTCTCAACATATTGAGTTCCATTTTTTTTTAAATATTAGACTGTGATGGTGTTAGTCAAAATATTAGTAATGGAGCTTGACTCTTTTAAAAACGATGGATCCATGGAAGTTATTAAACAATGAGGCTCTATAACCAGATCATCTAGGAAAGAAGGAGGGAAGATATTTGATTTTATATGTATTAATCTCTTTTGTGTGTATTTTTATTATTATTATTATAATTTTGCATTATTCTGCTCGTCTATTTACGAGTTCGTCGGAAGATGAGAAATCACATCAATCATCACACGAGGCGTTGTGTTTCCTGTGTTTATTAAACATTTATAGGCATGCACTACCTGTGCGGTTAGCAGGCGCAAATAAAAAGTATACAAAGTACTTTTTACATATTATGTATAGATGAACAGATTATATATTTTAATATATTTGTGTAAGAATGTAGGTTCACACTCTGTAATTTTTTATTATTATAGAAAGTACATAATTTTATCAATAATATTGAATAACTGTATATTTATGTAATATATATTAAATAAATATCAATTATAATAATAAAAAAGATATACTGTGATGCACAACATAATCTTAAATAGTCATATCCTCTAAGCCTTTGGTTAAATTTCAACTAATAAAGTATTTCTGTAAAGTAAGGATACGAGAAAATAATTTATTGAAGTCAATAATTTAAATTATAGCCTTTGATCTCAGTAATTAAATTTTATCTTGCTCAAATTGGATACATGTTTTAGCTTTGAATAATTTTAACAAGATATATAAAAATCCAGAGGGTTTTTTTGAATTTTTTCGATTGAAATAAGAAATGAGAAGTAGTCTAATATATAATTATACTAAACTAAATTGAATGAAATATGAGTTGTTGAGGAGATAAAACCTTTGGATGAATTGATGAGAAATGCTCCAATTATTATATGAAAATATACCCACACTCTAGGAGTAATGATATAACTAGCTAACAATCTACTTATTTGGTCCTTTTCTGTTTTCACTTTTTAGATGATCATCACACATCTATATACTCCTGTATGTATGTTATTATTATAATAGTTATATTTAAAGTCCGCTGTAAATATTTAAAGAATACATTCACTATCATCAAGACTCTAAAAATCCAAGGTTGAAATATTTAATGCAAGCATATTTACCTCCACAATGAAGCTGAACGGAAGTTATAATTTTGCTTATGTTTGTTAGTCAAAAGTTACAGATCGTTTTTGATCAAAACTTGGTACGAAGATAAAATATAGTGATTTGTCATGGTAAGAGGCCATTAAATTTTAAGAAGTTAAGGTAACATAAAATTTAAAAAAACGCATAATCGAGCATAAATTTTGAACAAATTCTACCTAGTGCTCATTCTAGTTCATATTGAGTTTGAAACTAAGCATTATTTAATTTAAAGATTGACCAATCCATTTTACAACTTTCACAAGGACCTATTCGTGAGTTGACTCTCAATTAGACTTGCACTTGTTCACTCTTTTCTGTTTAGGAAAGGATTTATATATCCTCTTCTTTACCTTAGCAAGCTATCCATATATATATATTACACTTTATTGTCTAAATATACCTCATGATTCCGGTACAAATGAAAGAAACTATATACAAAAATACACATGAAAATGCAACAACTAATGGAAATAAATTATTGAATATATAAATGACAAAATAATAACACTGTTTATTTGCTGCTGTTTTGAAAAGTCAAATTCAGAAAATTTGGAGTTTATTTATATAAAAATATAGATTAAATTTTTCAATAATAGAACCTTGTTCTAGCTGTTTACTAAAAAGATATCAGTCAAATCTGGTATAACAGCCACATGTTTTAAGCGTGTGTTGTGAGGGATTTCATAGAAAGTGATCAAGATCCTTAATTTTTCAATAAATATTAATTTTATTTTAGCCACTCTCAAAGACGTATGTAGTTATACCCAACATTAAAAATATAAATATTGTAGTAATTTTTGAAAAAATAGTCATTGAAACAATAAGAAAAGTGACGAGAGAATGAACACCGTTTATTTTTCTATTCAATCTCCAATCTTGTTCTCAACCAGAGTCCCATCGATATACATTTTATGTCCCGATACTGATTTATTTGACAAAATACCAATTATTTATTCATCAGTTGATTTATTTCAAACTAACTGAAATGTGGTATAGTGTTGCATTCTTATGACCAGTATGAATAAACTCATTGATATATATGTATTTAAATACTCGTATATTGTAATCTCTATGCTGAAAAAAAAGATGCAGTGAGCAATGCATGGAAATTAATATCGTTTGAGTTGTTTTACAGGGCTTGTAA
Source organism: Lepeophtheirus salmonis (assembly GCF_016086655.4). Classification (NCBI taxonomy): domain Eukaryota; kingdom Metazoa; phylum Arthropoda; class Copepoda; order Siphonostomatoida; family Caligidae; genus Lepeophtheirus; species Lepeophtheirus salmonis. The sequence continues at coordinate 13,533,426 of NC_052138.2, read as the reverse complement.
ATCGTTTCTAAGAACTTATTCTTAAATATTCAATTACTAATATAAGAATTTTTTATTCATTATTCCTTAGTAGATATTGCATTTTCTATGTATTTTTCAATTATTTTGAACTCAAATGATATGTTGTAAATAAAAAACAATTCAAATATTTAATAGAACTGGATTATGTATATTAGGTTCAATATTTGTAACGGTATAAAACAATAAATATAAATTAATTTAATTTACATAAGGGTTAAAGTAATTTTGGTACTAAGAATAACCTTGTTGTATGTAATAAACAAAAGAAACACTCTTGTTAGTCGTTTATTGATTAAATTTCCGAGAACAAATAATCGGTTCATTTAATTTTGCCTTGAATCTTATCCTCCAACATTAATGCGAGAAGAAATTATAAAGTACACTATATGACTCATTTTCATAACTATCAGACCATTCTTTTTTTAATTTATAACAGTGGCATTCAGCATTGTCTTGAGTAATCAGGTGTCGACTAACATACAAACTTTGCTTTACTAATATACAAGGTAGTTCAGATCTTCGTTAAAAAAGTTCATTTTTCATCCCTAAATCGTGCATGCTTGATTTTTGTCGCACAAATTGTCTGTAACCAGATATGGTGTTCCCTTGCCCCACCAACTATATGAATATATAAGCCAAGAAACATAGTTATTTGGCTTTATGATGCATAATTTGAACCACCAGAATCTTGGAACCCACTGGGAGCACACTTTACCACCAACTCATCCAAAAAGCCATTAAACGATATGAGGACTCTGGGTGTATTCAAGATTGACCACAAATAACAAATACACGAACTTGAAGAACCCCTTAAGTCTTCATACCTGTACGATTCAAAAATTACCAGAACCCAAGAAGATCGTCCAATAAGATGGCTACTGAGCATGGTATATCAAGCAGCTCTGTATTCTAGATAGTCTTAAAGGACCTAAATATACAATTCCTAAAGCTTCAAGCAAGCAGTATTTTTAATGTCACCTACTGAGACGTCAACACACATTATCATTTTTACGTAATATGTTCTATAGCCAATATAAGTACTATTGAGTCATTTGAGTTCTTAAATATAGATTTAATTTATGGGTATAGGTTGTTAGTTATATGTAGTAACTGATTGTGCTATGTATAAAGAAAATATTCGGAATATAACATATTTAACTAGATGAACAAGAAATGAAATGTATCAAAATCTATCTATTGCTAATAGATTAATAAGTTTTGGAAAATTTATGTATTCGTAACCAAGGAACAACGATACACACAGCATCTCACTACAATTCTATTATTTGCTCTGATTAAATGGACTATTTACAAGTCTAATTAATGAACTAGCACGGCTATTGGCTATGCTTTACCCAATATAATAATTTAGACTTTAGAAGTATTTGGGAATTGTGATTGCATGGACTATAGAGCAGGTTTGAAATTTGTGAAGTAAACTTATAAATTAGTTAACTTTATAAATTTCATAAATTAATAATACTTATAATTTATAACCATTTAGAAAATAAATTTACAAATACTCAATTAGATTATAAATAAGAATTGACTTAGCTTTGATTTCTCCTACATTGAATCATATGGTAAAAAAAAAATTATTAACCTGAACCTTCCTCAGATCATAAATTGATCTGCTTGGAATTACACATACCTTATAAAATTTATCAATTAAGTATACCAAAATGGTTGATTGAAGACAATAAATACAAAACGAAATTTAAAAAAAAAGAATTGATAGGAGGTTTTAATGATAGTTTTTCATCCAACCAAGCAACTCAAAAGCTCATAAAAATAATTAATTCAACGATTTCACGGTTTCTTTTGGAAAATAGGAAAGAAACAAGGTTACGCTAGTCAAGTGTATAATGTTCTCAATAATTGATTAATTTTTGCACGCACGTATTTTGCGGATTCTCTCAATTTCTTTAGAACTGCAGAAATTGCTGTGGCCGAAATGAAAGAAAAAGTTGAGTTGGAAGGGTCTGCGTACAGAAGACTTAAGAAATACAGATTTTCCGCCCCCGGTGTTAAAAAAATTATTCATGAAAGAAAAGTTATAACTAAACCTGTAGATGTGTTAGACTACTTTCATTCCAATTTTCAAAACATTGTTGGCACAAAAAGTTCAAGGGAATTATATCTTCTCCAAAGATATTATTTCTAACTTTATAGGAAAGTATTATAAGGATGATAAAGCGGAATTCGAATTTTATGAGTGAAGTCGTTCCGTATCTTTTAAAAATTGGACGTTCTATGGAAAAGTTTGGACGACTACCCAAATCACAAACAAAAGGAAGAATTGCATTGATCCGAAAAAAGGAGATAAGACAAACTAAAGCCATGGGAGACCAATTACAGTTCTCAATTAGTCATATAGGATTCTCTCTGGAGTATTGGCTAAACAGATGCAACCAATTCTCAACAAAAAGATCGACATTGAACAAAAAGGATTTTTAAGAATAGGAAAATTTCCGATGTTTCACCCAATATTCAAGCTGCAATTGACACAGTGGAAAGTAGGAAGAAGTTTGGAGCAATAATAGCAATAGACTTCTGCAAACTTTCGACTCTATTTCACATAGGCAAATTCTTATATCAGTAAAAAAGTTACTTCCAAAACGTTTTTTTAAACTCGTTCGTGCCCTGCTATATAATGGTACTTCAACGATCTCATTGGATGGATTAGAAAGCTAGCCAATCATCTTAGAAAAGAGCTGTCGTCAGGGATGCCCCTCGGCTTCACTTCTTTTCATAGCTGCAATCGAAGAACTCGTTTTAGGTGTTACAAAGAGGTGAAGAGGCTTTGGGATTCGATTTGAGGGATCTCAGCATATTATTGGTTTGAATGCAGAGGATGTAACTTTAACCGTAAAGGCGAATTAAAAGTCTCAACCTATTGCCAGAATAAAAGTCTTAATTATTTTCGGAAGTTTCAAGAAAAAACAGAATTGGCTGAGAATAAAAATAAGACCTCTATTTTACCTTTGGGCTCCTGGAAGCATGAAGAGGATCTTAAAATCGGAAGTTGCAAAGTTAGAAAAATGGTAGAAATTTTGGGTATCAAATGGAATAGCAGTGGTATTCATGAGGATAACTGGAACGAAATTCGGACATCTGTCAACAAAAGAGTTTCTTTTTCGAAAAGATTCAACCTTCAAAAAAGAGTTGACTTTTATAACAATTTGGTAATACCTTTAATTTTATATCAAAATCTACATAAAGTTCGCAACTAGCTGAAAAAGCTATTTTAGAAGAAGACAAATGGCTTAATTGTTTCTTTTATAATAATTTTATCGAAGCCACGAAAAGATCTAAATCCCATGTAGGTGGCGGAGTATCCCAACTATCTTGTATTGTACCGAAAATTTACTCCTAAATTTTTCGGAGATTTCAAGAAATACAGCAGTAGAATGGAGTCGAAGTATAACAAACCGAGAACTGTACTTTTGGCTTATGATGGGGACTAATCTGACCAACAAAATTACATCTCTGATCTCTTCAGTTTGGGGTTGAGTTCAGACAATAATTTGGATGCTGAATTTAGAAATAATTCGGCAAAATAGAAATAAAATGGTCTTTTTTAGAAATTTAATGGACCCCTCAATTTTAGAAGAACGCGCAATCACACGAGATATTTTAACTGTTCATAATTTAAATTCAGAAGAATTGCTCAACGATGTAGAATAAGATTTACACTTGTTAATTCTTCAAAATATTATTCGTGGCACGTTAAGATGATCCCCTTAAATTTTGATGCAGCTGCGAATGGACTTTGGGAGCTACATAGTAAGCGTTTGGGCCTCCCTATGGATTGTAAAAGAAAAATTGTGTATTCTCTGAGGGGAATAAATGATGATAAAAAGTTTACCGTGCAGTGACAAATCTCCACAGATTGTATTAAATATACTAGGCCCTGCAAAGACTGTGGAAAATATATAATAACACACTTCATGCGTTTGTGGACTGCCCTGCCATCTATATCCTAAAATATTTTGTATCTATAAATCTAAAAGGGCTGACGAATGGGGAAGGAAAATATGTTAAAGGTCTTGTTCTTTTTGGAATTTCAAAGAAGAAGGGTGGAATTTCTGAGGTAACAAGGGCTCTGGACTTTGCAATTCTTAATTGTAAAGCCCTAATCACCAGCCGACTAACTAACTATCAGCCTTTTCGGGAGGATGAGTTGAGAGGTGTCATCTTGGTAGCTTCAGCCCGCTATGTATTTCTTACAATGAAAATTCCTAAATCACGATGTGAGTCATGGAATTTTGCAGGGGAAGAAATCCAGTACCTTCCATCAGCTTCACGGAATCATCGAAGTATTTTAAAAAGGGTTTTAAAAATTTTTAACAAATATTTATCATAATTTTTAATTTGCATGTTTATTGTTGTTTTTTCAAAGATTGATATTTGGTTGAAATTATACCCCGGGGCATTAAGTATAAACTATGTACAATGTATATTTATTTAATTTTTTACGCAATTGCTCCGGTTTATTTATATATATGTATGTTCTATATAATATATAAACCAAATAAAGAATGTGGAAAAAAAAAAAGAAGTAAGTTTTGTTTACATAAATTATAGTAATTTTTGTTGCTGGAGTCGGAGTTGGTACAAATTTTGTGACTCCTGACTCAGACTCAACCAAAAATGGCACCGACTCCGACTGGGCAGGCCTGGATTCAACCCTGGTTATTCGCATTTTGTACGGAAATTATTTTCTCAGATAATAAATATTTAGATCTGGATAACAAATTCAACCTTCAAAATTACTTAATAATAGCTGATCGAGTAGTGAACGCCAGACCTCAAATCCAAATTTGCAGCTTCGGCAACGGTGTGGGGCGGAATTTATAGTCAAGGAATCAAAATTCCATAAGTTTTTTTCTAGAAAATGGTGTCCGGTTGAACAAGAACACTATATACCCTAAAATGTGTACCCTGTTATCCTTCCCTGGTATAAATAACAGAAGGACAAGAGCAAGGAAATTATTTTTTAGCAAGACACATACTGAAAAATAAACTTAAGAGTGATTGTAATCAAAAATTGAATTTTGGCCTCTCTCGAGTCCAGATCTTAATTCCCTCGATTATTTTGTTTATTGTCGAAAGTGAGAAAAACCAGACATCTAAATGTTGAATTTATTGCAGCCATCATTGAGTAGGAATGGGGCTTACTTTCGGAATCCCTTGTGTTAGTCATTTCAGAGAAGGCTCCAAGCTGTAATTGACAAAAAAGGAGGTTTCATTAAATAATGAAATATTATTTTCTTTACTTTTTTAAATCCATAAAAAAAATTAATAATAACTTGATTTGTTTTTTCTATAATTTCTTATTTTTTGGCTATTGGTAATACATTTTGTCAACATAGATATGAACAACCCTGTAGAATATAACTTTCAACACATCCAAAGTGTTACTATCCGTTTCTCAAGCAAACACTCATGCCTACCTACTCAATACTTAGATGTTATCTCCCATAGAATAAAAGAATAATAACAACAGCTTGAGAATTTTGTTGTTAGACTTTAGTTTCTAGAACATTCATTGCTGTACTTTACTTAAACACCATCGTTGTGCGCTCGTTGTTAAAAATGGGTTCTCGTATGAATATAGATATAGAAATGTTAAAAGCTTAAGAGTAGTTCAACAAATCAACGCTCAGAACAGTAATGAGGGGTAAGATTATACAAATAGACAGCTGATATAATAATAAAATGTATGTATCTTACGATGTTAGAAAGAATAACTTTGTATTAAAATAATTTTTTTATCTTCATTTCATGTTGTAATAAAATGCACTTTTCTAAATGTTACCTATTGCTAAATTCTTAAGAGATATCTTGTAATGAATATACTTGCCACAAGTGTTAGGTTTTGGTAAGGAATACTTAGATCCTTATAGTTTTTATTAGGTCGAACTCATACATTGTATTGTGTTCACAGTTGTCAATATTTCTGCTTCTTTTCCTCATGTAAGTGTTCTAAAGGTTGATTTGTTATATTGGAATTAGCACTATTTAAAAAGTGAATAATTTTTGACAAAAATATTCAATAAAAATTCCATAAGTGGTAAGAATTGGCTAATTACCAATTGTTTTTGGGCATTTACTCTTCTTTTTGGAGGAAAAGTTGAGAGTTACAATAAATATAGTGACGTTACAACTCGTATAAATAGAATAGAGACAAAAAAGGGAATGATCTGTTTATGGTCTGAGAATGCAATCTTGAACAAAATATCATTTCAAATGAATCTAAAAAATCACTTTAGACCTTACTGAAACAAGTTGGTCTTGCAAAGAGTCCGTCCACATGCTTATTGCTACATATTGTAACACTTACAAAGTTACATATTAATATACAAGTGGTAAATTGTCAGGCGCATTATTGTGCGTAGACAAAAGGCAAATTCTGCTTCATTAATATAGAAGATAATTCTGCAACAAATCCTCAGTGTTACTTTCTATTTTTCATGAGTAGTGATGAAAATCATGTATATTTTGAATATTATAAATAAAATCGAAAATAAATATGGTAACCCTGACAGTTTGAAGAATATTTTGGAAGAGAGCAGCTTAGCTGTCAAGACGTTTCATTAGATAAGCTACAACCACCTTTGACGAGGAAGGAGGAGGAGAAGAAAATAAACAAGAGCATATGCAAGAAGTACTCAAACGTCGATCCTCAATTTTAATCTGAGTCTAACAATCACTTAACTCAGCAACAAATTCTCAAGGGCACTCTCCGTTTTTATAAGCACACATGAATGTTCAATCAGGTTTTGATTATATCTTAATGGTGTAGGGTAAACAAGTTCCCTACTGAGGAGTTAGACAATAATGATAACAGCTTAAAAAAAATTATTTTACTAACTTCAAAAAATGGGAACAGCTTAATAATAGAGATGATTCACATAACTATTCATGAGGTCACTCACACGTCGTTAATCAAGCTTTGGATGTTTTCTTCTCTGTAATGAAAGAGTAATGATAACAGCATTGGAAAAAAACAAAAAAACACTGTTCTGGTGAGCCAACATTAACAAACATCTCACACTAAAAAGTAATGGTATTTACGAACTGAGCTTGCTAATTTATTTTGTATGAGATCCGGTAATACCGAAGTTCTTAAATGTTAAGGGCATATTCAAAAATGACGTTACAGCAAACATTCAAATAAACTTTGCTTTATAAATACCTATTTAAAGAGATGTAGCAAAAGCCTCTCACTCCATTTGTAGTATAATATTTTGTTAAATCTATCTTTCAACTTGCATAATTCAACTTTATATATTGAAATTGTACATATATTCTTCCCAGATTGGATAAATCTCTTTGAACCAACAAAAGGTTGAATAAGGAAAAATCTATTTAAATATAAAGATTTCCTTTCCACATACGAGTTTATACGTAAAAATAAATGCATAGGGTAAAACTGTTTTATTTTTTTCTATTTCATTTTATATTATTCTGTGACCTACATAAAATGATGATTAAGTAAGTGGAGAAAGTGTGTTGCCCTTCATATTTTTGATGACTTTTTCATATATATATATATACAACTTGAAAAAATGATGAATTATATATACAATATATCTCCTTTTTTCTGATGGAAAGAACAAATTAGATAATTGTATCTATTGAGAAAAAGTGAACATTTGTCAAATCTAACCACAATCATTGATTGTACATTGAAATTGATTTATGTAGTACACATGTAGGTGAAGTTAAATACAGTTGTGAATTCTAAGCAAGTAAAAAACAAAAAGAGAAATAAAATAGAAACATTAAACCTGACAATGTAAAGAATGCTTTGAATGGATGCAAAGGTCAAGGATGTCCATAAAAGCAAATCAATAATCTCCTAGGTGATCCGCATAATATTGAGAGGCAAGTCCTCTGGGTTAGTCATGATTTTTTGTTTAGAAGAGCTAGTGAAGGTATCCATTAAAACTCTTTGTGTTTTCGACGAGAGGGGATCAACGACGGATTTCCAATAGTGGAAGGGTTCATAGATGAAAAGAAGCCCATTTTCTAGTGTAGTCCTTTTTATATATCAATTTGTTTTGCAAATTGTAAGTAAATTGTGCAAGTAGTAACAAAATTAAATTAATAATTTAATGGAAGGATTCAGAGTACTTGGGATGAGGATAATGAAATAATTGAATATTTCATGGATGATCGATGCATTTATGATGTAATTTTTGGCTATTTTAATACAATTTACTAAAATACAAGTTTTAAGTGAGACATTATAAAGTACAAATCCCTAAAGTATATAAATTAATAAAAATGTAATAACTGGGGATGTACTTTTACCAAAATTTCAGCCGACTCCGATCTCCATTCCTTATTAATATGATGTATACCGGGCCGTACAAAATTATTTACCGATGATGTAAGTATACTTTTTAAGAGGTTGTGTGGCAACCAATCTGATTGTTTCGTATTTTTACAGTTAAAATAAACAAAAATCCTTCCTGTGAGAGCGTAACAACTTCCACACGTGAGACCATGTCCAATCAGGAAACAAAGAGGATCGAAATTGCAGCCCTACTCCGAGCGGGAGTGCCTCATAACAACATTAAGGAATAGGTTGGGGCCTCGTTGAAGACAATTTACAACGTTTCCAAGCGCTTGGAGGCTGGGGTGATCTCAAACATTCCCCTGGGGCTGGCAGGAAGCCCACTGTCTCAACAAGGCAAGTAAAGGCAGTGTTCAAGAGGACTCCCAACAGGTCCATTGCCGACATGTCCAGAAAGATGGGAACGTCGAGATCAACTGTTTCAAGGGCATTGAAAAGGGCTGGAGGAAAGTCCCTGAGGCGTACTGAACGCCTTCTGCTAACTGAACGTCAGCGAGAAGTCAGACTTGAGCGTGCCAAGAAAATCTTGAAAGATATCAAGAGCTCACCTGGACGCATCATCATTTTTTCAGATGAGAAAACTTTTACGGTCGATCCTGTTTTCAACAGGCAAAATGATCGTGGTGTGAGCTTTGGAGATGTGCAAGATAAGCACCGCTATGTGGCAACAACAAATAACCCTGCTTCGGTGAGGATGTTGGGTATCGTGGCCTCCAACGGGGAGGCCATGAAGCCGGTATGGTTCCCCACTGGCTACAGATTAACAGCAGAGGATTATGTGAAGATTCTAGCGTCCAAGGTCCTTCTGTGGATGAAACTCTCCTTGGGTTTTTCAACCCAATGGAGCACTCGCCCACGCTTCCAAGAAAGCTCAGGAGTGCCTCAAGGACAACATGAACTTTTGGCCAAAGGACTACTGGCCCCCTCAGAGCCCAGATCTGAACCCACTAGACTTCTCTATCTAGGCGCACGTGGAGACCAAGGCCTGTAAAAAACGACACAAGAACATAAATGCCTTAAAGGCTGCTGTCAACAAGGCCTGGGCCTCCATGGACGCCGATTACATCCAGCAAGTCTGCAGCAGCTTTAGACGTCGCCTGACCAGTGTCATTGAGTCAAATGGTGGCTACATTGATTAAATTTGATCACAAACTATTTTATTATTCTAAAAATGTATGAATAAATTGTTTCTCAAGTCATTCGAAATGTCATTATTTTCCGCGATATGTTCTGAACAAAAATCGGTAAATAATTCTGCACGGCCCGGTAAAATAATTAAATAAACAAATGACAAAATGATTTCCTTTTCATTAATTAGGGCTTGACGAGAAAAGACATAAATAACCCATCATAATTATGATTATACCTGTAATTAGTTAAAAAGTTAGTTCTTCTTCGTACTCAGGAGTCAAACTATTCATAAATGGCTTATATGTATATATGCCTGCACTAATAAATAAGACTTTGGTTTTCATAGGATAGACCTGAATTATGATATGAAGGTCTATTACTATTACACATATTAAATTTTAAAATGAAAGAAAATATAATTATTTATTAATAATATATTATTATTATTATACAAATTGAAACTTGTACAAACAACGCAAATTGTACTTAATATATATATATATAAATGCTCGGGAAGAGATCAATTTAACTGTTATGATTTTTCATTAGACTTGATACAAGAGTCTATAAGAGGAATGAAATAAACACAAAGCTTATTTCGTATCTACCAAGGGTATCTACCAAGGGCATAGGCAGAAATTACTCAAGAATTAAATAATCATTATTACAGGTTTGGGAAATGAAATACTGCCCAGGTCGCAAACTAGGAGAAAAATTGCACATCAGAAAATACTTAAAATTTACAACTCTAGGTATACCTATATCAATCTGTAAATATATAAATTCACATCAGCTGTTGGTTATAGGATTTGGTGGGAGGAAATGTATTACTAGCTAAGAGAGGAGAACTTTCCAACATTTAAATACAACATAAATGGAAGGGAAATATTGTAAAACTGGAGTGAGCACTCGGTAAAAAGCAAACCTCTGCATAAAATCATTTTCTCTAAAGATTAACAACGAATGATACCAATCTGAGCTATGTATATCATTTTGTTTTGTACAACCTTGACCTCTCAATTTTTTATTAATCTTCCCTTAATTGGTCCGATGGTGCTACACTGATTAAGTATAATTAAACATTACAGTATTACATTTACCTTATCTTCTTTGAAGTATATTTCCTTCTCTAGGAACGACTGGGCCACAAACCTACGAACATTGAGTTCTAGAGAATTACTTCTTCCGAGAGCTTTCTCAATTTGTTCATAAGTCATGATCAATTTTGAGTGTCTAATCATTTGCATGACCTTGAATCTTTGACTTTTAAAATTTAATGACCTTTTACTCTTAGATATATTAGCTTTCTACAAAGGTTCACAATAATCGATTTGTAACTCTATGCGTAATCCTACTTTAAAAATAAAAAAATAACGTTTTGTGGAACTTTGACCTCAACTTCCCATAATTTAATGGGGTCGTCCTTTTGGCATTTATAGCTTTCCTACAAAGGCTTACCAAAATCAATCTGTTACTTTTTCAGTAATACAGAAGAAACAAATAAACAAACTGAGTCGAAAATATAACCCCAAATGGATTGGTTGATTTGTAATTACATTTAGACATGTACTAAACATAGTATCCACCATTGTCAAGAATTATTCGACGTCAACAAAGAGACAAACCTTGTCTTAATAATATAAAAGATAACTACCCAAGAAATTATTAGTGTTACTCTCCGTTTTTCATTTGCACTTTCACACGCAGTTACTCAATATTTAGATATTATCTCAAGAATAATAATTAGAGCTTGAGAAAAATATTCTAATATGACGTCATCAGGTTTAGAAAATCACTAAATTACTCTCTGTACTCTTTGCTAAACCTCATCTTAAGTCACATTAATTATTTTACATAATTTGATTCCCTTTTATTTTTCATTATGAGCTTTAGCTACACATCCATGTTGTTAAAAATGAGTCCAAATAATTGCAAGAGTTGACCCGACCCAAACGCCTGCAAGATTTCATTCATATGTACATAACGTTTTTATACATCATCATATTTTATATGTAAATAACCTTTTCTTTTTTTAATTTGATGCACGCGCTCAGTTGTTTTGTTAGTTCAATTATCTATGCATCATCCCTAAGAATAATTCAAGAAAGACTTTATGTCGTACACATTTTACGGATTTTTTACTCGCTAGATGGCTTTTAACTGTTACTTTTTATATACTTTTTCACGACAAAAAACATTTTTTTTTCTTTTTGAAAAAAATACTCAATTTAGTCAAATTGTATGACCTCACTGAATACTCTTATGGTTCTCATGGTCACACACTGATATACCCTAATTTCCTTAATAGAACATACTTTTAAATTAGTCAGCAAGAGCTGATGTTATTATATATAGAGTGTAAGTAAATACGTGCATACAACCAAACTTTTTTTTCATAATCAAACCTATGTATTTTGTTTAAACTACATTTTAAGTAGGAGAGTTAATCCATCCATCATTCAGAGAGGGACACCACAACAACCTAATAAAGAATGACCATAAACGAAGAAATAACAATAACACTAAACAGTTTTCCTTTCTAATCATAAGCAGTTGCCCATTCTCAGTTATGATAAAAAAAACTGACAACTATTCTATTTATGCATGTATAAAAATGTGTGTTTTTTATTCAAAAAATAATTTTGACAAAGAGTTAAAAAAAAACATTTTTTGTAGTCAACAAAATATGCATTTTTTTTTTTTTTTTTTTGCAAAGGTCGGAGACAAATGATTTATTAGACCATGGTTTTTAAGAAATATATATTACTATGAAAATTATACAATAGAGGTTTTTTTTTTTTTGCTTTTTTGTATTTAAATACTGCTTACAAAGACTTATTATTTGGCTTAACTCTAAATAATATTCACTCTCTTTTGTTACTAAAAAATGGAAGAAAATTGACTTATGAAAGCAAATTGTTTTTTCAAGAATTTGAGGCTGATGGAATATGTACTATCAAAGGATAGTTTTATTCTCTACTATACTACACCTGATTCTGGGGAGAGGGGAAAGGGAGAGGAAAAAAAAAGAAAAAACTTTCATTTTTAAACAATTTACACCAAAAATAGCCGAAAATGCTTATTTGAGATGGAGAAAATAACACATTGAGTCATGAACTTAGTTTTTGCTATACAGTAATGTAAGCTCTATGCATAATATATGTCCCACCGGTGTGTAAAAATAAAAGAAACAGAAAATATACGTGATCAACCAAACGGTTAAAAGAATGTTAAGGAGGAGAGCAGCTTATTAGATATGCAGCAAGCAGGGGAATAAATTAACAGAAATCATATTTGTACATATATAGGAAGAACAAATAGACAGGAATACTCCGATGTTGATCCTCAATTCTACAATATTTATATATCCCTAGGAAATCCTCGTTATTATTTTTTTGTATTTCATGAACACACGCACTGGCTATTACTTTGTACTTAGATGCTTTATCTTCAAGAATTAAACAATAATGACAACAGCTTTGGAAAATAAAATATTTTGTTGAGATTACCAACTAACAAAAGCCGCTTTCTAAGAAATGTTTTATACAACTCTACTGATGGGAGTGATGAACGAATTAACTTCTTATTTGAGCAATCATCCGTGTTGAATAATAGTCATAATAAAAATGTGTATCCCTTAATATTTTTCTCAAAACAGATCAAATAAATTAAAAAAAAGAATTTTGAATGAAATAGTTCTATAATGAAAAGTTATATTACCTCTAGGAAAGGATACTTTCAGATTTTGACAGATATTATCTATTAAATGATTTGTCATTATCAAAACGATAAACTAATTAGAGAAAGGCGTCCATTAGCTTGAGTATATTAATGATACACGTATAAACATTTCCCAGGCGGGATGTCGTTTTTTATGGACCCATAGATGACGTAACTTTATCAATTTCCCTACAGACATATTCAACTTTATCTTCCCGTCGCGAAATTTGCCTTGTTAATTCAATTATTAAAATGGACTTATGGAAGTTGCATAATTAGTTATAAAATAATATTTAAGCATACTCAACGCTCTTAGTAGAAAAAATAGTGTAACATAGACGCACGACAGTTTAATGTGTTTACAAATTTATCTTTTTTATTTATTTTTTTATTTTATTATCTTGTTAAAAGAAGTAAGTAAAATGGTACGAAACTAAAATTATATAATTACTCTATGAAGTTCATGAAACGCAAAATCATTTCTTTTAGTCAAGCTAGAATCGTGATTTCTTTAGATCAGCAGCTGTAGATTATCAAAAAAGTAGAAAGTAAGGCCTCCACTTTGTATTCCACTTTCCCTCCAATAGAACGAGCGATGAATCCGTTTGTGGGCGAGAGTTTCTTTCCATACTTTTCTGAAATGATATTATGAACCGTTTTATAGTCTGATTCATTTTTTGACAATAGTAAAGAAGATAAAATGAGGCTCCTACTGAGCTTTCACAAAAGAGTGAGAGAATGTTGTCTGTGTTTGATTTGTTCATATATGGGGAACCATTTTTGTAGCCAAGTTATGTAGGGGTTGGTATGATTAATTGAGGATAACTCACTGAGCTTTTCTAGTCGTCTCTTCACAAACCTTGAAGGTACCGTCTTTATGTTACTTCGAATGAGGACGTTTTGTAATTTTCTTGATTCGAGCATTCGAATGGCCATGAAAATAGAATTGTTGTTCTAAATCCTTTGTCAATTATGTATATAGTGTAAAATTATACGTCTGCCTCGGAGGATACAGTTATTAGTTCCTCTGTATCCCTCCATAAGTTCTCCAACTGAGATGATATTTCCTTCTTCATAAAACTGACAATGAGTTTCTAATCTGGGGTTATAACCAATTGGCTCATACACTAATACTCCATCAATATAACATTTCCAAGACAGAGCAATTTGGTGCTAGTATTCATCTTGATGATTAAGGATCTTAAATATTTTACCAGGCCCCTGAAAAATTCTTTTAATAAAGTTATGATCGGTGTATTTTTGATAATTAGACTTTATTCTTATTGTTCATGCGTTGTTAATATTCAGAAGCCTCTTCAACCAATTAAGGTTAAGACATTTCCACGTTACTTTTTTTCCACACTTCCCAGGGCCTAGCTTTCCTTTGGAACGACAAGTTGATCACAGGAAACAAAGGCCCAATATCAGCTTATTTTATTGAAGATATAATCACCCCGAGAAGGGAGCAAACATCGGCATATTGAAAGTACAGGAATTATCTTTCTAAATCTCCCTTAGGGAAATCATCAGTTCTGTTTTGTTCCTGCTAATTTTCAAACCTGAGATTATCTTGAATTCTGACAAGAATTTCATATGAGGTACCTGTAGTTAAAATTGAACCATTATCAGCGCATTCAGGGATGTATTTCGAAGTCTTCACTTATATCAATATATTTTTCTCTGTCATAGAGACCTATAAGGAAAAGTGAAGGAGCCGGAAGGGAAATCTTGTTTGGAACAAATTTCTATTAAAATATTGTCCGTTTTGATTTGAAGATCAAGTTTGGAGTGTAAAACTCATAGGGCATAGCATACCATATTTTTTATGTTATATAATTGTTCAATCATGAACTGATGACTGATGGAATCGAAGGCCTTCTCAAAATAGATGACTAAGGGTGAAAATTCTACACCTCCGATCTAGCTACTTCAAATCCATCTAGAACATATATTAATAAATTCTCTGTTAATCTCCATTTCATAAATATTTTCTACTTGTGACATTTTTTTTTTCCTACTACATACAATCAACACACATTCACATAAATTCTTCATATTAATTACACATGTATGCATATTATAAGGACCATGGCGCTTTCCATCGTAAAAGATATGGTAATTAGGTAGAATGACGTGAAGTGACATAAAAGAAAATGATTATTTACTTACAGAAGCTCTATATAAAGATTATGGTGGATCTTATTTTTTTAAATTTGAGCAATGTGGAATAGTGAGATACAAAATTTGTGTCTTTTCGGTAAAGGAAATCGTAAATAAATTTTGAACAATTTTGAAAAATATTTAGAGGTAAGCTCAACGTCTCCAAAGTTTTGAAATTTTACGATTTTTTTCAAATATGAATGTTTTGACCTAAATATCATCTAAAAACTTCGTATTACAAGAACCCTTAATATACATGAAATTTATCCAAATAAATTTTCTATCCAAAATACATTATTTTTTTTGTAGACAACATATTATGTAATTTATCAGAAGCACAGCATTCCAGTCATATTTTGGAACGATGTCTTCCTCCTGATGTTCAAATGTTCAGAATATTTTTTTTTTAAAAAGGTAATAATAAATACACCTAAGTGTAATACTGGTATTGAAGATCGTGAAATAGCTAGTCTCGTATAAGATATGCGACAAGAGATCCTTGATTATTCGAAGAAATGTATGGAAATAAATCTTCCTTCACACGACGATAAATAATTCCTTAACCGGGTAATTATATTCTTTGGTGATTTGCAGCCACGAGTTGTAAAATTTATGTCATCTGGCTCCTATAAACCATCCCCTATGGCTATCAAAAGTTTTATACTGCCTTAAAATTACGATTTTTCGATCTTAATTCAAATTGACCGACGATGAGGAGGGAGCATTTGTGCAATATTTATGTATTTACAGTGAGAGTATATCTCCGAGCCTGGATGTATGCTCCTCAAGCCTTAAGCACACCTAATAATGACCTGAATATAATACAATTCCTCCTTAAATATTCCTCCATTAATCGAATCTCAACATAAAAAAACAAACATATTAAAGCAACTATGGTACGAGAAATTTGTTGCATTCACTCTATTTGACAGTGATTTGGTTAAGAATCAAAAAACAAATAATAAAGGCTATCCAAAATTTGAGTAATGAAACTCAAGAAAAGGTCTTTCTTTACTCTCAGATGAATTAAAATATAAAAACTTGTAAGATTTCGCTAAAGAAAAATCAAAGAAACTGTTCTAAATTCTGCAACTACAAGATAAATTTATTGAGATGATCTTAACTTATGGAATGATCCAGATGACTAGTGACAAGCTCTCAATACTTTCATTAATTTAAAGCTTTTTATCGATCTTTCTGAGCGTGGAGTTGGTCTCATTAAAGAATATAGTGGTCAACTAACATCTGATGAATTGCAGTTCCAATTCCTTCTACAAATGGTCGAAGATCTTTGAAGCTTATATATTCTTGATTCAAGGAAAAATATTATTTTAAAATTTTAATTATAAAAAATATGTGCAATAAAAATAACGAAAACTTTATTACATCATACTCAAAATTTAGAGTAAAAATAAATGAGGAAAATATATGAAAGTTTTATCATTGAAAAAAATAAAATGTATATTTTTTCTTTACGTTCTGATATAATCTTGATTTGAAACGATAATTATACAACTGAAACTACCCCATAATAGTTCTTAATTAAAACTAACGAAACTAATTAAAATTACAACGAATGTTTTTAATATATAAGATGAATTTAAGTTTTAACGGGTTTTTTTATCGAAAAGGGTCAATAAAAAGGTGAAATTTACAGTAATTTAAACTGATTTGTCTCCTTCAAGAAATAAATTGAGTATTGTTCATAATTTTTAAAACTTAAATTGTAAATATGGATAATATTTTTTTCCGAGGAAACAGATAGACATATATCAAAAAGTGCAAGCGGTGTGAATCTTTGCTCCTTCTGACCAATTCGAACCAAACGTTAGTAAATAAATTATAGAATTGTTCCGGTTGTAAATTTATATAACTAAATTTCTTATGTTATCAACTTTGACTCTTCCAGTTTCTTCTTGACCCTCCAGAAGACCTGTCCAGGTTTATGATCTTTGCAATCCTAACATTGTCTCGTCTGGCATGGATCGCAACAAAAAAACTCTGCCTTTTCGACGACTTTGGAATTAATAGTTTGTTGATCGATGCCATTATTTTTTAACTCACTCCAAGCACTTCTGACTTCCCACAAAAACAACAAAAAACATACACTCAAAGTTTTTTGTTAAACTACGGCCGCATCCTGTACTTATATTCATATACTTATTTGAATAGTTTATTCATCTGTTATAAATTATTATCCTCTAACAAAAAATCTTCCTTCCACCTTTTTTTGTTACTATTTATTCATTTCTATGGCAATCGGAAGCAAACAATTACTTTTATGAGCTTCAAAGGTATTTGAATTAACATCTTCTAATATAAAAGTACGTATATGGCATTCTTTAAATGATCATAAAGTTATACATATAATACCTTTAAGTAGATACTTATTTTTTTTTTTTTTTTAATGATTTGTAATTTATTTCATATTTTGATGTTTTGTATATATTTCCCGACTTTTTAAATATTTAAAAAAACATAAAATATTATTGCATAAGAGCAGGAATGTGGATGTTGAAGTTTAGTTTGTTTATACCGGTCTGCGATAATAATAATATAAGTTTAACTAATTTGGTCCGGTCTTGAATTATTTTTATGGAAAAAAATTAAGAGAAAATTATTTTTTGCGAAAGAATTAATTTTTTTGTGGTAATCTTTTTTTTTTTTAAAAAGAAAAAAATCTGCCACTCTTTTCTATGTATGGTATGAATTTCAGTCTTGCCTAATTATACGTAAAAAATCACTTAAGGCCCAACCACTGAAAAAAAAATTTGGTATCAATTGATCAAATTTATATAGTATTTAAATTTGATAAACTATTGAGGTTGGAAACTTTTCAGACCACAATGTGAAGATGGCAGCACACGTAAATAAAAGCTCGTAACATTTTGTGAAAATGGACAAATTTGAGTATGTAACTGTCTTTAAGTATTTGTTTTTGAAAGTGTAACCTTTAAAGAGATTCAAACAATAGGAGACATATACAAAGGTGTTGACGCGTCTATGTCAATCCAACTAAGAGGCCAACAAATGCAGGCAAAAACAAAAAGATTCTAGTGAACAATTATTTAGCAGAGAAAAATCCCGAGTACTATTTGGACGGGTTACGGAGATGATAGAATTACAAAAATGTTGAAAAATTAATATAAAATTCAGAAAAAATGTCTTGAAAGTATTTTTGATGGATCAGAAGCTACGTGGGAATCTTTGCTCCTCTTCCTCATTTTTTAACCTTGTGTAGATGTCGTAGACAGTGCTCCTGGTGTATCCCGTGAGATTGATGATAGTTACTGATCCATGGCCTGCAGAAGTGATTTCGATGATAGCGGATTTTTGGGTTTGCTCCATCAGTATCAGTGTTTATTTTGATAAAAAATCGGAAGAATATTATACACAAGACTACAAACTCTTAATTGAGGCACTCTGATGTAAACTCAATGTAAGGGTACCAGTTTTATTATCAATTGAATTTTTGTCCGGATCTATATAAGCAATCCTGTAGCTATATAAAAACGATTAAATTATGTCATAAAAACTGTAATTTATGACTTTTGCAGACTTCTTTTTTTGTTATAGGAATATATTTGGTTATTTAAATATAATAAATACTTTTCGTGAACATAAAACGGATGGAATGTCATTGAAGTAATTAATCAACCATTAATCCCTTTAGTAGGAGGCACGTAGGAGCCTACACTTATAGGTATATAGTAATATATAACTAGGAATTGTATTTTGGTAGTTAAAAAAACAGTTAAGAGATTAGAAAAGAAAAAACGGTTGGTTTGTGTGATCTTTTATCTTTTTTTGTACATTCATAAATATATTATTGGAGAGCTAGTATCTATTTTTGCTATATTTAAAAAAAAATCATGATAAAAGAATCGATAAATACACATATTTAAATATAATATTTTTGATATGCTTCACTTAAGCCCCTCTCAAAAAATTGACACATAATGAGTTTTTTTTGTTTTTTTTTCAAATTCTATTATCTTTGTCTGTAACTACTTTTGATGATTATTATTATACATATTAAGTTGCAGATAATAACTGCGCAAAATGAGGCCTTTATTGACTTCGTTCTTCTTAAATGGTGCAATGTTCTATATGTATACTCTAATTAATTGTAAATACAAATATTTTAACCAACGTGACCAAAAATAATTGGTTTTTTCTGCCATTTAATAATCATATTTAGACACTTTTTGCAATGCACTTAAAAGTTGAATAATATTTGCATAGACAAAAATAATTTTTAAGTGAGAAATTGAAAAAATGTTGTACGTTGATTGATGCTAATGACCACTCAATCCCTTTATTTTTACTTTTTGTAAGTAATTTTTGTAGCCATACTCAGTAATGCTTATGAGGAGTAATTTGGTCATTAAAAACAACAAAAAAACAAAAAAACAGAAAATCAACCCTGACAACTTGAATCGGATCGTAAACTGTGAATTTAAACTAACCAACACAAATATAATAAAGAGTCATCATTTGTTGAGTGTAAATTTAAATTGTAAAAGTTAGAGAAAAATAAAAAGTGGTGCATGAATACTAATGCTAATGGAGAGCACTTTGGAGATCAAAAACCGTCATTAAAAACAAGGACCTAATGGAAGTTGAAAAAAAGAAAAAAACCCAAAAAAACAAGGACCAGATCCTGAATAATCATGCATAGATTTTATTCCCACATGAAGGGAATATGAGAGTGGTAATTGTTTTTTAAAAAAAGAGTCGACCACATTTTGTACTTCATTCTTTTAAGAGGGGAAATAAAGAAAAATATGTTAAGCTGTATCGTGCTTATTCCATGTGTCGATAATTCCATGACAAGTACATAGACAAGAATTACTCTCTTGTCAATTCTCTTCTGATTCCAAAAAAGACTAACAATGATAACTTTTTAACAAATCCTCAAGGTTACTCCCCATATTTTATAAGCACAAACAAGTGTTATAATATGTTGTACATAGTAAAAGGGAAAGTTCAATCCTCAAGAATTAAATAATAATGACAACAGCTTTACTACAAAAAACAGGCAACCCAAAAAAAATGCATCCGATTTTCATCACTTTAAATATTTTTTTACCTACTTATAAACTCATATAGACATGTACCAGGTCTGATAACAACCTTTATTTTCTCATTTCAAATTCAAATCTCGAATGAATTTATTTATTATGTTGGTACAATTGTCCATAACGTTTGTATTGTAGGTTTGTTTTTGACATATATAAAGATTAAGTGTCTTTTCGTGTGATCTGCAATTTTCTAATGTTGAAAGAGAATCACAATATAAGGGAAAATGACTTAAAAAACTGTGAAAGGTTGTTTATTCTACAAAATTTAGAATTTTGAAAAACTAACTATTGAAGAAGCATCAACAGTCTTTCAAGAGTGTTTTAAGAATTTCCCCCTAAATTGATTCTTTCTTTACTTTTTTTCAATAATAGAAAATCGCAGAGCAGATCAAAGCTTTTTATAATTAAAAAACAAACACACATTATAAAACAGCTGATAACACATGGGCTAAAAAGTCCCAGGCTTCATATATAGATGTTGTATCTGTTGTAATTCACCTCATTTTAAGTTATTACCAACTTGAAAAGAGAGCCGTCAATATTTCATCACAATCTGTTATTCAGTTCGTAAGTTATTGTGCAAAGACACGTGACACTATTTTTATTATTTCCAAAACATTGGATCAAAAAAAAATTGTTTTTTTTTAAATTTTACACTGCTTCTTGATGGGGGAAAAACTGTTCAACAAAGCAATGGTATGAAAAGTATTATGATACGTAAAGTGAATGAAAATTATAATAATAATTTAAATAAAAAAAAAACAATTTTTTTTAACCAAAAAAACCTGTTTTCTTTGTTAAGCTTGGCCCCTTTCAGCTTTCATACCATACGTTGTACCTATCTAAAAAAAAATGATGATCGAATTAGAATTAAATTTGAAATGTGAAAACAACAATTTGTTTTTCATAAGAGTAGTATGTAATTATTATTTGAGTGAACACACTCAAAAAAGGATTTTTTATCACGTAAAATATCTTATTCATGATTCTCATTACGAAAAAGGATCAGATAACACAAAGAAATGTGTTAAGCATTGTCGAAATGTCGTATTCCCGTTCGGTACAGAGATCTATGTATGTATATAGGGCAGTGTTTTTTTATTGTCTTCGTGCTGGGACTCTCAAATAAAAATAAAAAAACCCTTTCGTGGTTAGGGGAGTAGGGAACTATGAATGAATATCTGTAAGATTTATTTGATATGAAAAAAGAATGAATATAACATAGTTTTTATGGTGGTGTAGAAGCACATTATACTACGTATGAACATCTACTTACTGGGATAGAGGAGAGTTATAATGAAACACATAAAGTGTCATCGTATTTGAGTATTGGGTATAATATATTTAATTATGATTGACTTTATAATATGAATTTTTGGATTATTTGAGCACATACATATAGAAGTATTTGTTGAAGACAGTTTGTCCAACTAAAGTGAAAGTATTGTGCTCCAATGAAAAGGATGATACAATCAGGACAAAGTATAATATAGATCATAACAAAGAAACTTTTTGATGTAATAAGATTCAATGACTAATTTCAAATATTTTTTGAATCTCAGTCCTTTTTTTTTTAAATTTAGATAACGAAATATAAATTTTTCATCCATTTTTCCTAAAATAAATGTCCCTCTGGTTTCTTCAAATTAATTTTAGAAAGGCATCTTTACCAATTTTGTATTTGAATAATTGCTCTGATTTTTTTTTTTTGGTTCAGTCTCAATTGATTTTTTGGCCGTCTCACGTTATGACCGAATTTTTTTCGGTCAAACTTTACTGACTGATTTTTTTTTTTTTTTTTACTTGTTACTAGCAACCCGTGTTGGAGGCCGTAGAAATGTTATTTCTTCTTAATGTTTAGATTCATTCAGTTTGGGTGAGCATTATAATATAGCGCCTGTATAGTGTTTATTATATGAAATGTCTTATTATGAATTTAAAAAAATGTATTCTCAACTTCAATAAAGCACCAAGATATAGGCTTTTAAAAAAATGGATAAGAAAACCCTATTTTACTTTTATCAAAATATTGACGAAGAAAATTGTAAAAAATAATTTGTACTAATTTTGCAAAAAGAAAGTCCAAACCTACCTAGATTTTTTTTTGTTCATGTAAAACCAAAAAAGTAATAGAGAATAATAAGAAAAAAAACACATTTTTTAGGTTTTTTAGTCTTGGTTCTATCTAGGTTTGAGTTTCTCTTTACAATACTATTTTTTCCTTTTTTTATGCAAAAATAAGTACAAAATATTATTTTGCGAATTTCGATTTGTTAATTTTTGGACAAAAATAAAAAATGGACTTCTCATCTAGAAAATAATTTTTCATTTATATATATATATTTCAAATTTATACCACAATTTTTTTAAAATTCATAATAATATATCTATATATTATTCAGGGGATATATTATAAAGCTCGCCCACATCAAAGGGATCTAAACATTGAGAAGAAGTAACATAAATGTTTACTTTATATGTATTTATACCAAAGAAAGACGAGAATTCTTCTTTTAGAGGAAGACCTTCACACTCCCAGAACTTTTTATATAATGAACAAGAAAAAATAAAGGTTTTTCCTTTTCTAATCGGTAAACTTAGTTTTTTTACAAAAATGGAATCCAAAACAGGCAAAGAAATATGTTTGAAATTTTGCAAGTAGACGTATAAAAAAGCAAACATGTTATTATATTTTTTGTTATTACTTTATACTTGGATGTTACCTTCTAAAAAATTAAATAATATTCATAACGGGATGACATTTTTTCCCAGTTATCTCTGTTTAAACTTGGTATGGCGTAATTATACCGTGTTCACAATTTAAAAACCCAAAATAAACAAAATTGTTCCTTTGGACGATCTATAAAAAAATCCTTTGAATCGGTCTAGACCATTTTTTCTTTTGGAATGATCGATATCAAGCTTTCTTATAGTACTAAATTAGTTCTGTCCAACAAAAATTATAACGATCTCAGGCCGGCCTAGGATTTCCGAACCGAAATCTAACTATAGTAATTATACCTGTGCGAACATTCATTATTAATTTTCTACTGCCCATATCTGGAATATCTCGTACATATTTATTGAATGAACATAATTCCTTAAAACATATATAACTACATATATATTCTTTCGAAATAATTACTTTTTTTTTTTCATTTGTTAATTTCAAATTATTACTCTACTTCATGTATTATTAAAATACGTATGCAAAATAATTTTTAGCCTAAAACGAAATGGTAATAATAAAATAGAAATTATTTGACATCATAAACATACCGATATTACTTTTTTCATAGTTATAATTGCAAATGAACAGTGACTTATAAAAATAGTTATAGTTATGGATTACAATTATTTGATAGTAAAATTTTTCAAGGAGTCTTGGTTCAACTTTTTATTTTTTTATGAACAAAGAAATTGTCTTTATTTATAGCTTACACGACCGGTTAGTTTTTCAATGGGTACGTCATTAAACTACAGATCCATAAGAAACAAAAAGAGATTAAAAACAACCTTAAGTATAAGTCACCTCAAGGTGTTTCCTGAAAGCACTAGAGGTGTTGATGATCTTCTTAGTTATTGCGGTCCAGTGCTCCTCGGTAGAGGCCTTCATACTAAGGTTCAAATGCGGGAGGCCTACATCTCGACGTGTGGCGAAACAGTGAAGTCCAAAAGGATTGAGGTCGGAACTGTATGGGGTAAGAAGTTTTTTTTTTTTTTTGGTTCCTTAAATTGATAATTTTTAAGATATTACAATTACTCCATTTGACCTAGAGATTATCTTTAAAGTCTATTTATATCATGTATGCATATTTTGTAATCTAAGAACCTAGGCACATCGAGTTTTAAAGAATTATTTCTCCTGAACGCGTTGTTTAGTATTATTGAATCGGTCTTTATATTGAACAAGGATTGCGGTTGAGTACAGTCCTGTTCCATCAATTCTAATCCAACTTATGGCTCTTTCAAAAAAGGTAAAATTAATCCCTACTGACGTCAATCTAGGGTTTTTTCCTTAATATATTCTTGTTATATAATAAAATATTTTATATATTATTTAGTCTATTTTCACTGTTCTTAAGCATGGAATCCAAAAGGGTCAAACTAATCAGTCTGAAATTTAGCAGGTAGACATATAAATAAAGAAAGTAAGTTCTTATGATATTATTTAAGTTTCTCAGGTAAATTGGAGGATGTTTTGTGACAACTAAAACTTCTGTTCCCTTCTCTCTTGCTACATTTCTCTCTTTCACTCTGTTTCTCTCCCTTCTCTTCTCCTTCTGTCTCTTTCTACATCCCCTCTCTCTCTCTATATATATATTTCTCTTTTCCTCTATCTTCATTCGCGTTTCTATTCCCAACTATGCAGCGCTCCAACGCAGGTACGTCGTGCTAGTGAACTATATAACTTAGTAAAACTATAATATGTTCGTTTTAATATTAGTCCCAAAAACTGGTAATCTTAAGGACAGGTTCCATGAGCTGGCAATCTTAGGGACGTGTCCTAAGACAGAACCGAATTAAATAAGGACCGAGACAACAATTTTTTTCCCACTGAGCTGCATCTCTCCATTTACTTTGTTTTATATTTTGTAATTAGATAAGGAATATCTTTAAAATACAAAAAAAAAAAAAAAAGTGAAGAAATAAACGGTGTTCAAAGATGACTTTTTTTTCTGGTTCTGGTGGTAAAACGCTCAAAAATAAACCGAAAATATAAATGGCTCTCATTTCCCCCTAATCTCTGAAATAATCCATAATTTTACGAACATATAGGTAGGTTTTAATACAATTAAATGTAGATTTTAAAATTTCCCCTTGTTTTATTTTAAATTAATACTGTCGATATTTGAAGGTTAACTTTTTGTTTCAAGAAGCTCATGTTCCCACTTCATGTTGATATATATATGTTACGAGCAATGTGGAAAATAGTCACGAGAGACCCCTTTTTTATTTTGCTAAATATATTTCGGCCAACATGCTGTACAGGGGGATAGCTTATGCATAAAGGAGATCAAAACTATCAGCACCGCTCTATTTGAAATTTTATCGATTTCCAGGACATTTTGCACATTGTGCTCTCTAACGGGCACTATGCAGAAATCCTGATTTTCCACATTGTCCATTAACATTTACATATTTAATAGGAAAGGGTTATCAGTGTTGCTCTTGCCAACGAGGAAGCGGGAAATAACATTGACAATGGTCAATGTTAGTCATTCTTAATGTTAGGAGCCCTTCTGTACGTGCAATCAAAATATTATAGCGCCTGTATATTTAATGAAGGGAATTATGAATTTAAAAAAAAGTGATATTTATGAATGAAAAAATATGTCTCAATAAAAAGTCCATCTTTTGTTGTGTAAAAAATGTCCAAATAAAATTTGCTGAGAAAATTTCAAAAATAAATATTTGCACTTATTTTGCAAAATGTAGTACATGGCATTCTGTGTTATGTAAACAAAAATACAAACCTACCTATATTTGTGGGGGAAAAAATCTCTTTCTATAACTGGTTCATTTTTCTAAATATTACAAAATTTATTAAATAAAATATTAAGAAAATGGTTTAAAATTTTGTTATAAATTTTAGGTCCAAAATGCATCATTTTTGCCCATTTCTACTTAAAAATTGATATTTGAGGAAAAAATTGAAAAATTATTCAAAAAATGAGTCATATTTTTGATAAACATTAATTTTTTATGGTCCAATTTATTTGCAAACGAATTGCCATACAAATGTTTGCAAACTTTATTCTTAATATAAATCCAATATTCAATTCGAAGTCAATTTTTTTGTACCTCAAGAAAGAAAACTGCAATTTTTACTGATTTCTTTTATTACCCATAACTTGTTTGATTTTAAATGAATTAAGAAAATAATTTTATTTATTTCATTGGCTTTTGAGACGCCAATCACTTTTTATTCATAACGATAATTTGTACTTTGGGTACATAATAAGCCCTCCTTATATAACCCCCCCCCCCTAAATGATTGTACTCTGGTCTGATCTTTGCCAGATTCAAAAGAGGTACCCATGCAAAATTTCAGCCTCCTAGGGCCAACACACACACACAAACTCTATTATGTATGTATACAGATTTATAAGTTTTACTTTAAGTATAACGTTGTAGTGACTTCATTTTTCAGGCCTTGGCTCTACCTCATATAAGAAGCCATAAGCAATAAACTCATCTTGCTTTAAAATATGAAGATATTGTCATTTGATTCCTGAATTAACTTTGAAGGTCGATCAATATTTTTTAGATTCCCCGAGGCAAGTTTATCAAACTGTAAAATTTATTTTTATACATGTTTTATTTAAATAACTCAATTTAACTCACGACACCAAAGGCACACATTGATTGGCAAATCAAAGTTTCATAGACTCAAAACCTTTCATAGCTGTTATTGTAATCTATAACGTGGATAGTTGTTATTGATTTTATATATACAAGAGCAGGAAGGTCCAGAATTCGAGCTCCTTTAATAAAATTGAATTTCTAAGAGAATAGGATTTTTTTTGGAATATGTAATAATTCTTTAACTTTATTTTAATATTGTCCTACAATGGACAAATATATCAAACAATATGCTTGTAGATGTGTTTTGAACAATTTGTCGGAGACTGGCAGCTAGTACTCAAAACATTTCCCATAATTTTTGCCCATATCACCTCTGTGCTTATATAAGAGAGACTTCATAAGAAAAAGTCAATGTTGGTCAGACCTCATGAAAAGGAAAGCTAAAAGTGCTCAAAATTGTCTTTGTACTATTTTTGCAAATAATTTGTAGTAGGTGGTAGGAAACACGCTAAATGTATTTCTAAAAACAAATTGTAGGTACTATAATGACAAAATCTCTACACACAATACATTTGATTAAAATACGTTAATAAAGGGCAGACCGTCATAGCGTTCACCTTTATTGTTTTCCTCTTCACTCAAGGTGCCAATGTTAGAGAATATAAATTGATCCATAATGTACCATGTTTGTGCATTTCATGGGCAGGATGTCAGCTTATTTAAAGTATTTTTAAATTTTATTGTATTTGAAAGAAAACTTTTGAAACACTTTCTTTTTAAGATGCCACAGAACATTTCTTTCGGGCATCATGCCTCTTTATTCGCTCCTTCATGTGAAATTTGCATCCCTGTACAATATGCCCAGATTTCTGGCTATTTTAGGATAAACACTTCATTTGCTTCCCCCTGTGAGTATTTTTAAACGGGTAAATTTGGCTTTACGTCATAGGGGAAGCCCAAAATAATTTGAATAGTACACCTAATTTGCCAGTTAGCTATTGTTCGATGTTTCATTCCGAAAAGTTATAAGCAGTGGCATCTTTGACTGCAAAACGCCAAATCTGGACTATGTTGGCCCTAAAAATCTAAATTTGTATCTGGATTATTTTTGATAAAGTTCAGCCCCAAAAACTATTCTTAAGACTGGTACACGGATGATACAATAGTTAGCTGAATTATTTTATTTGTATATAAATTTTGCTACATTTAATTTTTTTAAAGTATGGAATCCTTTAACAGAAAATGAAACAATATCCATTTTTAATTTATCAATCAATTAAAGCATTATTGATTTCTTGGTCTCTAACAAAATAAAAGTTCTTTAAATATATCAGTAAATATATTTACGCGGTAGAAAACTTTAAATTAAAAAAATCAACATGAATTAGGAGAATTTAGAAGTTATTAAACGTCGTAAAATTAATTGATAAAAATTAAGAAAACACATGAACCAATTATTTGTAAATTTTGTTATTTAATTACAAATTATTTGTAGCTTGTAATTTAGAGGTAGTGTTTTATAAAGTTGATTAGTTAAACTAGTATTGTTAACCCAGGAACAATTTTCAACAATTATTAAGTAATAATATCATAGTTAGGAAGAATTGGTAAGATACAAGGGGAGGACCCAAAATTTTTAATTTGTTTAAATATTATATTTAGGTTTATTTTTTATTCAATCAATCTGCCTTCACTAGTGATAATAGCTCCAACACGCTAGAGAACAAATTGGGAGCTCTTGACGGAGAAGGTCATCTCCATGGCGTACGACGCTGTCAAAATGGGAGTGCAGATAGAATTCAAATTTGAATGAGAGGCGTGGAAGACATTTTTTCTCTAAGATATCTTAAACTACAAAGTCTATGGGTCTGAGGATAACCACATGAAGGCAGGTCAGAAATAAGTCATAATATTAGTGCAGAAGTTTTGGTTCTTCTTAGCTGTATGAGAAGGGATGATTTTTAATTGACAGCTTGATTATGTAGGTGATATAGATAAAAACCCAGCCTTCTGGGGACTGACTCCAGCACTCAGGAGTTTGTACAAGCGTAGTCTTTTTTGCTGTTACTCAGAAATTTTTAGACTTAATGGCATAGTTTATGAACAAAACTTGTTTATTTTTATTTAAACTGTCGTTTGGCTGCGCAATAAATCCTTTAAACTGGAAATAATAGGTATGAATTGGTAATTATATGAATTTGCAAGTTTTGCGTCCCCACTCCGTACAAACTATTGTTGTTTTTTTTGGTTTCTGTTCGAATGAAACGTTGCACAATACCGTAATAGTAATGAAATTAATATCTTTCAAAGAGGTTATTTCAAGAAATTAACAGCTGAAATGACACAGTTACAATAAAAGTACGATAAGGACTTGTATAGGCCTGACAAAATGAATCAAGGCATAACTGATAGGACTGCAGTATATTAATTATTTAGACTGATGCAACAATACTTATAATTGAATCAAGCTAAAAATACTCCTATGATTAAAAACAACAAAAAAAAAAAAAGAGAAGACACGCAACAACCTTTTTTAATTTTCTAATAGGTTAACTTAGTTGTTGTTTCTTTACACAGATCCCTTCTTTATTAATTATTTTATACTTAGATAATAATTAAATAATAATCATAACAGATTTATGAAATAAAAAATCTTGTTCAAATTGCAACTATAAAAAGTTTTACACGTCGTCTAGCTCATGTTTATAAAAATCTAGCTCGCGTTAAAAGGTTCTTGTCTTTCTTTTTTTTTTTTTTTTTTTTGAAGGAAAGGTTGTAAGATGCAAGGAAAATTGTTATTACATAGTTATTTACATACATTTTTATCAAAAAGTTATCAAAGTTTTAACGCTGTGTATCACCTGATAAAATAACAAAACATCTATGCACTATCCTTATAGCTAAACTAAGCCACCTAGGGGGAGAACCAGTGGAAGGCACACCATAGATTAAGAGCCATTGGTCTAAAACAATAAGGAAGAAATGGCAGACTTGGATACATTCACTAAAAGAGGTAAAAATAGAAGAGTTTAAACTACGCGCTAATAATACCCAGGCAGTTTGGCCGTTCTGATTAATTAATTAATTGCAATACAAAATAACCTTAATTATGTTATTTATATACTCTTGTCCACGACAAGTGTTGCAAGAGTTGACTTGTTGAAACTAAATAATACCTTGTTCACCTCTGAATACCCTTACTATTATAAAAGAGGAGCTGAATAGTTGAAGAAAAGGGGACTTGATTGGTTCATTTGAAATTATAAGGGATATGACCTCAATAAAGCAAAACGGCGATGCTATCATTTTTGATACCATTTTGAATTCACCGTTAAATATTCTTAAAATTTTTAAGAGTAGCTTTCCAAAATACACTATGTATAAAATAAGTTTTGGAGTCATTGTTTATTTAATTCTCCTAACACAGCTTCTCCTACCCTAGCGGACGATGGAATCATTTTTGTACTCCCCCCATATTTACTTGTTTAAAAGTTTACACAGTCATTAAATCAGAATGAATTCTTTTTAATGTTTTGCAGTAAGTTAATACTTGTATTGCTACAATATTAATACATACAGATTTAAACAGAGTTCAATTGTTGACCAGCATAGTATTGAAACTTTGGTCTGATCATTCTTGATAGTAGTAGTCCGCAAAAAGATGTGAAATTCCAAAGTCATTTAGTTTTTACATATTTACTATGTTTTGTAAAAAATAAGTTTAGAGTATTCATCATCCCATTGTATGAAATTTCACAATTATTTTATTCATTAAGTTACTGATTTGTATTGTTTAAAAATAGGTAAAATCATTTTTGATATCAGCAGTGTATAAAGAAAGATATTATACCAAGTTCGTTTTAGTATGAAACACTATGAAAGAATTGTTTCATTGACATAAAAATTAGTTTTTACCAATTTTAAACTTATATTTGTGTTGCGTTAACATAATAACAATTTTAAACAAAGTTGAAGAAAAGGAGAAAATAGCAGGGTTTTTTTTTTTTTAAATTCATATATGGGTAAAAAATACATCCCAATAATTTACAGACTCATTGGAGTCAACCATAGTATTGTATGCAAATTTGTGGGGTGACTTATACTATCCTAGAGTCTTTAACTATAGCGATTTTAAAGACTTAGATTGTCTCCGATATGGTCCTTTCAAATAATATATTTTACTATTTGTATTCCAACACAACCTTTGATGAAATTAAAAGATTAAAATATGCTAATATGAGCATTTTTTTAAAAATTTGAAATACTTTTTTAGTTCAAAATTTGTGTTTTAATCATTAAATATAGCTCTTTCAAGACTTTTAAACGAATTTAAGCCAAAAAATTACGCATTTGAAGTTTTTTTCGCAGAATTAGATTAAAATGTTTTTGTTTTTTATTTTCAAAAAAAATCCAAAATACATGTTTATAGTTGTAAATTCGTATTTTAATCATTAAATATATTACTTTCAAAGGTATTCCAGACAAGAAAATAACGTATCTTTATACTGCACTTTCTTTGTTAAACCTATTATCAACATGTGAAAAACTACCATTTTTTGTGATGGTAAAAGCTATTTAGATAAACTAAGTAACTAATTAGTGGGGATTAAGTCAAGTTTCTTTGCTTGCTTAATTTTAGAGTTTATGACTTATTTATCAAAGTAACTAAATCCGGAAAACATAATTAATTAAGTGCAAGCTTTGCATAAACTTGAAAAAATGTGGGTAGTAGGTTTTACAAACAGTGCAGTATAGTGATGATCAATATAGCGTACTTTAAGTACAATTTGCAACTCACACACAAGAATAATAATTATAATTTATTGATAGAAACTGACCAATGATTTGTCAAAGGATGTGAATGTAATCCTCTATCAATTTTGAGAAAAATCCTTGTATCTTGGTTTTGTATTGACGGCCATTATATCATAAGTTTTTTTTTTTTCGCCATTCACCTAGATTACCATTCAAACATTAAGAAACAGAAATTCGGATACTTTTTAAGATTAAATATGTATGCGTATTCTTTAATAAATATAAATATGAAAAAATATATTTTGAATATGTAAGACTTAATCGATATCTAAAAGATGATTAAATTCCATGCTTTTTTAAAAATATTTTCTAAAGGAATTTATTACATTAAAAAGTAGATACAAAAAATGTCAATATTTCCTCATCGTGTATTTAAAGGGCATATTATGAGTCTTGTTGTAGTTTGTTAAGGGTGTTTGAAAAGAGCCTGTAAGGACCGTTTCATTCAAAAATATGTTTGTTTACTTATTTATAGTTATTGAAAAAGAAAACCAAAAAAAAAAAACACAGCTCGAATCACGGTTGTGCATCACAAACCAAAATAGTATCAGCTCTAAATACGTCGTAAATTGTCTTGGTCACTTTCGACAAGTTTTTCCTTTCCGGCAGTAAAAATGTAAAAAATTTCGAATTCCTTTTTTTGTGACCTCCATACTCGATGCAACATCATTCACGACAGAACTGACCTAGTCCAATACTCTCAAAAAGAGTTTGTAGTATACACTCACACCTTTGCAACGACTTATCGTGTAATATCAAAGTTACCAATAATGAATAAGATATACTTTGCTTAAAAAAAGAGCGGGAAATATAAAATTACTTTTTATAACCAAATATATTTTTTAAATATTTAAATAAAAACAGTTGATTTAAAACGTGAATATTATACTCCAATGTTAAGTGCATTATATATACATTAATGTAATTACAATATACATTATGTAAGCTGTGGATATTTTAGTATTATGAATGTAGATCAATCTAGCAAACTCGAATTGAATCTTGCTCAGCTGTAAACATCCAAAGTGTGAATGAAAAAGAGTACAAAAGTTTGAAGAATAATACTCATAAACCTAAACTCTAACGAATATCTAGATCCTTCCCGATTGAATGATAATTAATTATCAGCGTATTTATAAGCAAGGAGGTTAATGGTTTTGCATGATTGTCTATGGAATATAAAGTGGATATACTTTTATGAGTGCATAAAGGAATACAACTATCTTGCAATATAAGACATTATAAAATTTGTAATAGCTATTATTAATTCGTTAAAAAACAGTTCATTTATAAAATGTCTTTTAAGGATCATACTCCTTTCATGAAGTAAATTCAATTGCTCAGTTTTGCCGTTAATGTAAGACTTTATCAAATTTGAAATACATAAATAAATACTATTTATTTTAGAAAATTTCATTTATTAAGTGTTCTTTAATAAACTTACAACTTATAACAAATAAAGTTAAATGCTCAATTGAGAGGGCATAACTTGTTTCCTCGATGTTTTTCTTTATTTATGGGCTCACTCCGAATACCCAAATTATTTTTTTCATCAGCCAAATATTTCGGTCAAGTAAGGCATTGTATTCTAATTTCTTAAATTAATTAAGATACCTTTGCATGGAACTCTAATATCTTGAATATATACAGCATTTTCTTTTTCCCATATAAGGCAATTTTCTTTTATGTAAACAATAATAAATAAATATAAAATGATGGCTGAATTTGTTTTGTTCAATATTTCTCCGATATCAACAAATAAATTTCAGGGAAAATTGATCGTCTTCACATCGTTTTTTAACGTATTGTTGATGATGAAACAAATTAAGTTGTTTAAGAATGAAAACCTTTTTTTCATGTTAAGATTTTCAAAATAGGAATAACAAGTTAAAGTTAAATTTGGACATCAAAATAGGAATAACAAATTAAAAGGGCACAAACCTTGTGTTCTATTCAAAAAAAAAAAAAAAAAAAAAATTATAAAAATTTTATACCTGCCCTACAATGCATTAAAAATATTTTATACATCGTTATACATTCTTAATTCCAAAATTGTAAATACAAATCAACTATAAAAATGGAAATAATTCAATATTTTTACAAATATATATGCGCAAATCAAACCATTTTTAGAGATTTAATTTTTAATATTTAGTAAATTTATATAATCTAAAGATCCTTATTTATCATTGACATATAATATTATTTAAGCAGATATTATTATTTTTTATTCCATAGGACATGAAGTTTCATTAGGATGTATTAAAAAAAATTCAATTTTATGTCGTAAAAATATCAACTTGGAGCCCCATAATTGCAATACTTCAATGCAGATGCAAATTATGACCTCAGTACCATTGTACTATTTCTACATATATACAGCATATATTTGTGTAGTTATAAGGGGATTCAACCTACAAAGTTATCTCCACTGCTAGATTTAATCTTTAGCTATGGTATCATCACAATCGTAAAGTACACCTTATCTTCGTCTCTATTGGTGTTTTCTAGCATCCATTTTTATTATTAGACAATATCTTTGTGTATCTACTTTGAAGAATTCGGTCTTCAAATTCAACCACCTCCATACAAAGGACCTTTCTACAAACGAAAACACGGGGAAGTCAAGTACTTAAAATTATCTCAACTTGATCCATCACAAAACGTAGAGCCTTCCTTGACAGGGTTATAAAATTGTATATACATTCCCTATCATCTTGGCAGCTTAAGTTGAATCAATTTGAGCATGCAGTCGAAAGCCTTAACTAAGCAAGAGACAATGCTCTTTCTCGTTAAGATGCTTTATTTGAGTTGTGTCTAACTAGAAGTGAGTTACTTGAAGACAAGTCGCAGGTTTTATCGGCTAAAGTGATAACTCTTATTGATGATGTAGACAAAGCCATCGCGTAAGGACCTTAATTTCTGCTGCGTTCATCAACAGTTTTGAAAAATATCCTATTAATGTCAAATTAAAGAAAAACTTTATCATGTACAGCCAAAATCTTGGGTAAGGATAATTGCTCTGGAAATTAAACCTCTACTCCTTCAGACAGACAAAAAAAAGAGGTATATTTATGGTAGGGAAGGATGGATTTTGCAGTTACTTTTATGTAGCTCAGGCTCATCTACTTTCCAAATATATTCAACTTACTGTATTCCTCCGATTTTTAAAGCCAGATGTTGCATTATGTATGAAATCTAAGACTATACAAATGCTAGACTCATACTTTAAAACGACTTAAACAGTTTTCCATCGTGATTTTTAAATTTACGTTTTACTCCAGGAAATATAAACTGCCGTATGAGAGACGGAGCTCAATGAAATAGGATTGAAATAAAATCTTACGATTTTTACGAAGCAAAAAAAAGATTTTGACGATTACAGTCATACTTTTTTATCCTCAGACTAATTTTTCAAACCTGTCTAATTAAGGATCGACCTTTTTCTCTACAAAGGTATCCGAGAGCAATCCATCAAATATAATAAAACAATCCACACAAAATTATCGGATCATAAAGCACTGTGTATTCAAATGTACCTAGTTCTTAATCTGAACATTAAAAACAAAAATATATTGATTCTAAACTCTTTAATAATGAATCAGCAAAGAGTAAATAATAAAATCATCGAACTTATAGAAACCAGTAGATGTAATGTCGTAACTGGGGAAGATGTCTTCATAGAAGTACAAGAAATGCTGAAAAGTATAAAGAATGTCTGCAGCCAAGCTGGTGCCAGAGAAGCCGTCACTAGAGCTAGATACATAGATATTATCGGGAAAAAAATAAACAGGATGCATCTATTATGAAAAAATACCAACAAATCAAATGTATAGTATAGCCAACTTAGCATCCTGAATAAAATTGGAAATTAAAAACATCGTGGACTTGTCTAGATCAAGGCTATAATGCGTTCATCTTGAAAAAAGAAGAAATAAGGAGAATAATATGTCAGTCATGTTGCGTGATGGCGAAATAACTGAAGATCCTCAAGTTATCTGTGAAGAAATACAAGCATTTTACCCTATACCGTTGTTTCGATTGCAATACTAGAAGCAAATGTTTAAGATGTACTTACAAATGGGTTGATTTTTGTGAGTACATTCGAAGCGATCTTGACAATAACTTTGTAATCCCAGCCGACCTTATTGAAAATCATATAACTACTCTTGAGATAATAAATGTAGTGAAAATTAATTCAAAAATGTGCGAGGCTACTCGACCATTTATCTTAAATTTTGAGTTTCATAAAAATATATATTTCACCTAACACCTATTTTATTAAAGTTTTATGAAAAGGTGAGTAGCATTGGTTATTTTCCGGAATATGCATCAGATGGCAATACTGTTTTAATACATGAAAAAGGAAAGGATACAAAAAAATATTTAAAAACTTACGTCTTCTCACAATATCAAAATTTTTCATACGTCATTTTAAATCGAATTAACAAAGTTCTTAAGAAAATTGTATTTGATTCCCAATACAGTTTTTTGAAGCATAAATTAATGGACTCTATTCTTTTCAGATTCCAATCTCTTATAGAATAAGGCAATAGCTCATCAATAAATGGAGGCACGAATTTTTAGTTAGGACGCTGTATCCTAAGGGATTTAAAGACTATGTCATTCAAATGGTTGGAGTAACCTTGTCAAAATTAAAAACAATGACACACTATGGACCACAAAGTACATTGTTCTCGAATTTAAAAAAATGTCTGCCAAGGGGATCTGTTGTTAGCTGCACTATTTATTATATGCTTCGACAAATTAATTCAAAATATACCTGAAGAGAATATGATACAGGGTGTTACCGAGTAGGACTTTAAATTTTATTTGCTACGCTGATGACAAGGGAATGGTAGTGTCAGGGAATCATTTTATTACTTTCAAATCAATTAGTACCTCCTTAAATCTAATATCGAGATATTTTTAGGAGTCTGGACTTTTCATCGATGAGGAAAAAACTGAATTGTTGTCTCCATAAAGTAGCCTTATTGCCTCAAATGTACTTATGGTATTCATATCTTGAGATCTTATATTGGCGTCAACTCTACCATATTGAATTACAAAGAGATTCTGTCCAAAATTAAGAAAACCACGAACCACTTCTCACTACTTAATTTGCATACTTGGGATAAAATGTGTGTATGTAATACGTATGTTGTACCAAAGGGCACTTATCTTCTGCGAGTAATTCCTGTCGAACAGATTCGGAAATTGCAGCAGATGTCGTCGCGTCAAATTCTTTGGACAGCAAAATGTCTTATCAATTTTATAAATCAGTTTTAGGAAAATATACACCCGTACCCGTGAAACAACAAAGAAAACGTGAGATCATCTTTTTTGGGATTGTAAAATCTTAGCTTAACCTTATAACGAAATTTAAAAACTCTTAGAAGAAAATTTAAAAAACATAAACAAGACATTTTACTTACTTCCAACAACGAAAAAATTGATACAATTATAACCAAGGCGCAATATATTTCAATAATAGAAGAAATCACTGCTTTAGAGCGTCAATGGGGGCTTGCTATAGGATTACTAGAGTCCCTGCTAGCATGTAGTTTGATATTAAAATCCCTGTTAATTATTATAAGTCTATAAAATAATAAGGTAAAAGCTTGTGACCAAAGAAATCAAGGTAATCAAAATTGGGCCCATAAAGGCCAAACATATCAAACTCAAGACCAGAATAGCTACACGATACCTTTATTAGATTACCATCCGATTCTCTATATTGTATTTTTGACTTCAAATTCTTATTTATTGATAATGAAACGCCATGTTTTGGGTTTGAGGTGGTTTTATCAAATGCAGTAAAAGTTAAATCAATTTCCAGATTACAAAAGTGATTTTGGAGGCAACGTCTAGTGTCAGTTAGAATTACGATGACTTAAAGTATTTTAGGAGCCTAACAATCGTGTACTTTCTTTACAGATTTATGAAGTAATTATAATTTAAGGTTTGGAAAGTAATCATGATTGTCTAAGGTGCTTTTTAGGTTAACTACCAACATCACCTTTTATTGATACTCTAGAAGGTGAAGCTGTTCTTTTTGAATAGGACCCAGAACTCAGTCTATTGGGCAATAATTAAGCTTTTGAGACTTCCCGAGAAATTATCGATGAGTTTTTAACACTTGAAGGACTTCTATTATTATTTTTTGCCAAACTCTCCGAATTAACCATCATTCGTTCATGAGTTTCTGATCTGTCAACTAAACTTGACCAAGATTCTTCAAAGCTGGGATTGAAAGTTTCACGTCGAGTGATTTTATTTTCATTGTGCCGTCGGCTTTTGTTGTGTAGGTTTGGGGTTTCGTCATCAATGTATGATCCGGAGGAAGATATGAAAATCGAGAAGGTTATTACGTGTTTTCTTTTTAATGTTTACACAAATAAATGCCGTGGAGTCCAAATAAACAGTTCAGTAATACCGGAATGGATTGATGAGGGGAAATGCGTGTACTGGCACACCTACGTTAACCTCTCACTAGTAAAAATGTTTCCAATTCTTTTATTTTTTTATTCGTTGTTTTTCCTTTATGATAATTGATCTGTTTGTTTGGGGGGGGGGGAAACGGGGAGAAGGAAAGAAAAATGAATGAAACAACTATCATTTTATAAACTCAAATTTCCTTCATTTTTATATATTTTAGAAGCTTCCCATTGAAAATATAATTGAATTTGTAAAAATCCCTTTATAATAATTAAAGTGTCCCAATACTGGGTGGCAGTGGCTTTGAGGGCCTTGGTATTTAGTTGACGGACACTACAGGTTTCTTCTGGAGATGCAACAAAAAGGTGTAGCCGAGAGAGTTAGTATAAGGGCTGTAGGGCCAAAAGTGTCCAAAAAAAGTTGAAAAGAACATAAAAGACTCAATTGGAAGATGGGTTTCTTTCATTGCTGGTGCCAAAAGTGGCCTTTCCCCACACTTTTTTGATAGTTTTCTGAACAGTCTGGTGTGAAACCCCGAGATCTCTTGCATGGGCCCACATACACTTGATGGGATTGTCCTAGGCTGTATTCTTTAACTCCTCTAGATAATGTTTAGCCTTTTTGACAGAGGCCTTCTTCCTCTCTAACATTACGGACTTGTTGACAGTGGTCCTGTAGACGTCCAATGCCTAGAGTGGGCAAATGGAAATTTATCGATCACGTTCAAGTGTAATTTTACATAAGTTAAAGAGCTCAGGTTTGTTTTACTTTGTAACTAAATGATTTAGTACAAGATTTCCAAAATGAAAATAAAGAGATGGTTGTATTTGGTTGAGGGATAGTAATATTAGTTCACCATATCAAGTTTAAACTTACTAAAAATAAGACGTAGATCCCACAGTTGGTAATTATAAGCTGGTTCATTTAATTTTAAAAAAGCAAGGAAATTACACTAAAGGCATGTTTTTAGTTTTTAGTGTTGGCAGCTGTTTGGTATCCGAGTTTAGTGTTGCAAATACGGATGCATTCCAATTTTCCATAATTTCTTTGGCAATAGCGTTTGTTGTTGATCTCCTAGGCTTGTCATTAGTTGAGAACAATTTAACAACGGTATCACCTCTTGATTCCTCAATCACCACTTTGGTGACTGCCACCAGTTGAACAGGACTGATATTCAAATGAGTCGCAACAGTGACTACCGACGGCTTTTTTTTTTAAATGCCGTGAGGAATAAATACAGGTGTATATACAGGTATATATTAATCTGTGGTGGCAACGTTTCTTTTATTTTATAATTTCCTCGATCCTATCCGAGCTTCCAGTAGACTCAGAGTTGTTTTCAGAAAAACTAAGAGGCCTTGGAAGATGTTTTAAGTTTGAAAATTTATGTTATTCTAATCTAGATACTTCAGATCGACAAAGAGTTTTTTTAAAGCTCCATTGATGGTTTCTTTCTGTCTGCAACACCAAATGATGCCAACCGATTTGATTTCATACATGCCAAAAATGCTGTATTTTCTTCATTAATAATCTTTTCCATAGCGTCACTAACCCATATAAAAAATGTTTTGTCAAGTCGTGCTTTTTCAGACTCGAGCTTTGTCAAGGTATTTTGATTTCCTCGACGAGACGCTGGAATTTAACGTAATCTTCTGTTTTCATTGAGAAGTTCAAGTATTAATTTAGAGCATTGATGATCCAAAAGGATAGGAATATTCGCCTTATTGTAGAAAATTTTCAGCTGAACAAGGGCCTTGCAGATTTCTACCTAAGCGGATGCGTTTGCTTACTTTGCTCAACTTCTTTTTGAACGTGCCACATCAGGTATCTAAGGAAGTGCCCACAAGTTGGGAGGCGGAATCCAGTTAATATACCATCCTCCACTGTTAAGCAATTGTCAAGACCTACAGCACTTGTTGATTTACTTTTGTTAGTCCCCATGGGCACAATTTCAAAAGAAAAATCACAGAAGTTGTATATAGCACAAATGTTTGTGGGAAATTAGTATTTATTTTTCTCAATTTTAAAGTACATCAACCCTGGGGTATAACTTTTTCTTCTTCTCCTTTGTTTTAAACAAAGGAAATCAAGGGAAATTTAGATCAACGTGTTTATACAAAAAAAAAAAAAAGTATAAAGCAATATATTTGATACCAAGCAATTTAATGTGAGGGAAAAGTGAGATATGTAATTTTTACTATGATGCAGCTTAGTTCGAAAACTTCAAGGGCTCGGCAGTCAGCTAGGACCACCTCTAATTGTGCTGATTTTTTTCACTTATGTTTTTTGCACTAAGTCACACATTTAGGAGAATAGACCTGAAAATCAAAGAACATAAGGGCGTTTGATGTACCTTAATGTACATAATTTGTATATAGGTAGGAGTTTTGATAGGTTTTTCTCCAGGAAAAAATTATCAATTATATCAAGGAATGACTCTTCTTTAGTATTTATTAAAAGATTTATAATAAATATCATTTCTTCAACCAAATTTTCATCTTTGACATATACAAACATAAGCAATAAGCACATATTAATAGCCTAGTAAAATGGACTCATTTAACTGTACCTGAAATATGTTGCTGCATGAATGTTGAACAATTTGTTGTATATATTTTCAGGGATTTCCTCTATTCTTCCTTGATCAGAGTTATTACACAGAGGCATAGACTTTATAATTTGTTCAGGTGACTTATGTTAAAATGATGCATAGTCTTTCTTACTGCCCAATCCAGTAAACTTTACCAGATTTAGCAATCAACAAACATATGTTTTACGAAGCGCGCAAAGCGTTATTCAATTCTTGTGAAGTGATCAAAACCATATTTCCAATAGTTTTTCATGCCTTTGACCTTCTTAAAAATGCAGACAAATAGATTTCTTGACTCTCAAGGACTCTGGTTTAAATAATTATATAAATAAAAAATTATTGCTACAAAACATATCTTAATACAGAATTATAATAACTGACGTCCTTTAAGTACTTATTTGAAGCTTTAGGGTACATAATTTGGGATTTAGTTCCGTCTTTAACTAAAGTATAAGTATTTTAGACTTCCAAGTAGTCTATTTGTATTTGAGAGAAATAGTAAATTGAGTATAAGATAAAATATGAAGGAAATATGTGAAGTGAAATAATAAAGTACATTGGTACAATCTCGATCAAACGTACTTGTATCCTATCAACCGGATAATTTTCAACATATTTATTGCTCTAGTACCTTGTAGTTACATTTTATTAATTTCGTAGATCAATTTGTTTGTTCTATTTAATAACATGTAATCACTGGGTTTTCTTTGCTCTACCCCCCCCATCGCCCCTTTTTTCTTAACCGCCCCCTAGATGAAAACAATGCCCCGGGGAGGGAGGTATCGGTCATTTTCGAAATGCTGATTTTTTTCTAATAAAATTTACAGTCCTTCATAAATTAAAATTTTCTATTAAAATAGTTAAAAAAAATTCAAAATCTACTGATGTTCCTGAATGGAAAACTCCTTAAAATATTGGAGTTAAACAATTGTAAATATGTATTATTTGATAAAATAACATTATAATTTCTAATAAAAGCGTTGTTACTTCCTTGGAATACAATTTAATACCTCACTTTATAATTAAGGTCACAGCAAATGGTGTTTGGTGACACTTTGTCATTATAAAATAGAGTGACAAAGATAAGTTTTTTTATTAGCAGTAAAAATGCAAAACAAAACTATTTTCAAAAAGTGCGAAATTGATTCATGATTGCATAGTTTATGATACTAGTGCTGTGTCTCCTGAAGTTAAATGGAATCGCCGTAGCTCATGGACAACGCACTAGGGAGAAGTTATTCTCTTGAATTCAATGTGCGTTTGTGCCCGGGCGATTCCTAGAGGAAGAAATATAATTTCTGTATATGGATTTCAGCAAAAGATTCCTAGGTCAGATGGATATACTAATCTAATACTATAATGTTTACTTATACTTAATCAGTGCAAGTCCATCAAACCAATTAAAGGAAAATAATTTGTTTGAGAACAAATATTGAAAGCTAGTACAGATTTTCAATTATTACGTCTACCAACAAAGTTGAACGGAGGTTATGTTTTTGCCCTTGTTTGTTTGGTAGTCACCAAGATTATGGCAAAACCATATTTTTAGAACAAATTATGATAAATAACTCAATTTGATTTTAGGCGTAGGTTTGGCGCTCTACCGAGTGGTCATTCTAGTTTGTTAATCATCAGGATTACGGCAAAAGTTACAGATCGATTTTGATCAAACTTGTACGGAGATTATAAATGGTCATAGTAAGAGGACATTAATTTTTGATACGTCAAGATAAACTCAAAAAATACATAATCGATATTAATTTGTGGTCAATTTACTGAGCAGTGTCCTGAAGATCATTACTTTCATCCAAAGCAATAGAAAACTAGAATTGAATAAAATACATTTAGAGCGAAAAAAACCTACGTCTAAACTCCTCAAACTTAATGAGAGTGCAAGGACTAAGATAACGGGAATTTTGAAGTTTTTTGGAAGATATCAATGTGGATATCTCCGAAGTGCTATAAAATACAAAGTTGCACTACTTAAGAAAAGCAGAAAGATAAAAAGTATGGGAGATCAAAAATGAAATTGATATGTTTTTCAATAAGCTAAATATTTTTTGTGACTATTAAAGGGAAATTGAAAGTGAGGCAATGATATTTAATCTTGCAATTTGCTCTTGAGATATTGCAAAGGATTAATGGATTTAACACAAAACTACAAGGTAAGAGTATATTTTCTCATGAAATTTACGGAGAAGTGAAAGCTTTTCTAACAACACTTAAACTTTTTGTCAAGCAGTTGAAGATACATAACATATTTTATTTAAACTTCTGAAAGCACAAACTGTCATTACAAAAGATTTGCAAGATTTATCAGCTTTAAGAATTACATGAGGAATTTATCAGACAATTTTTTGATTTATGTTCAATAATTTTAATTTGTAATTTTATTCATCTTTTAACTCAGATAAATTGTAAACCTCAAAAACTTTGATAAAAATATCACAAACATTTTTCTTACAACGTTCATTTGCGAACAAACTTTTCAGTACTCAAAATTCACAAATCAAACTTAAATCTTCACTTGCTTTTAAGAATCAGCACAAACACTTCACTTTTAATTTTGACAAACTGGTTAATGATTGTGACAAAATTTACAAGTCTCATTAATACTCGTACTTCTGATACAGGTAAGTAACTTCTATTTTCGAATAAGTACTTGAATAAAATATTTTGTGTAATAATATTTTAAGAAAAAATTTATTCTCTATTCCAGTCCTCAGTCAGAATCTACTGAGCCAAAAAAATTGCCTAGTCCTATTTTAGACTATATATGGTCTTGCAAATAAATTGGGACTGACTTTTTACTGCAATAAAGCGAGCATGTATATTAAGCAGGTTTGTCCTTTTCAATTTTTCGAAAATCAGAACCCTCTAGTGTTTTTATATTTTGTTCTTCAAGTACATTTCAAAAATGTAATTTTCAAAAATATAAGATAACCTGAAGGTATATAATTTCACTTTAAAAATGAGAGAAAAGGTGTTATTTTCTATATTTTCGTTCTGGCCTTCTTTTTTTAATTTATAGATATTTATATTAAAAGAATCCATATGTATTGTACTTGATGTGAAGAGTTTAAATATGAAGAATTTTTAAATATTAAATTATTTTAAGCTAGTTATTTGTCCACTTAAAATAGATAAATAATTAGATATTGTAATACTTTTTGTTTGTTTGGAGAATACTTAGAAACATATACTTTTAGTTATTAATCTTATGATGGATATCTGTTGATGGTATATTTTATCAGTTGTTTATTTTGATTCTATATGTCTAATAAGAGAAAATAAATATCAAAATCTAGAACAATTTATTGACAAAAGTTT
The DNA here is from genome assembly GCF_016086655.4 of Lepeophtheirus salmonis. Lineage (NCBI taxonomy): Eukaryota > Metazoa > Arthropoda > Copepoda > Siphonostomatoida > Caligidae > Lepeophtheirus > Lepeophtheirus salmonis. Next base: position 13,489,460 of record NC_052138.2, on the reverse strand, counting down.
TGTTTGATTAAATGATTAAAGTATTTAAATTACATTTGAATCAATTAAAGAGTTTCAACTTTTTCTTTCAGTATTTATTTCTAATAATTTATCGAACTCTAGAAAATTATAGATATCATACTTGGAATCAAGCTTTGACATATGTCTTGCTAGCCTCTGTAGTCATAATTGGTCAATTTCTATTTTCTTGTGAGAAATTAGAAGCTTCTGTGACCATTTTAACAACCCTCTCACCACCTTCTGTGAGGCATGATCATTTCAAGACTTTCATTTGTATTTGCATTAAGCTCTTTAACTCAAAAGTTGTTAGGGAGCAGTTAAGAGGTGTCTCTGACACTCCTTCTGACCTGTTGAGCAAGTCAATGAGGCTAGAAGTCCCACTGTTTATAGCAGGCTTTTTTCTGATACTGACAGATAGGCTACACGGTTGACCGTTTGGTTCACTCTCTCGCCTGATCACCAGGATTCTTTTTACCTTTATGATTATCTCCTTCTAGCGATCAGAGCTTATAAGATCATTCATTCACTGTGAGCATACCCAGTAGATCTTTCCACTGTTTGCATCACGAGTTCACACAACTATTTTTCTGGGACTTGAGACAGTTAAGTTGATAAATGACGTGCCTTGTCCTTTCTATCCAACAGTTATTCACCTTGGTATTGACAATATGGATAATACACAAGAATTATAAATTCAACTATGAACCTCATATATTTTAGATTTTTCCCCGTGTGTCCATGCTTTGATACTCAGTGTCTTAAAAGTCTGCTAGCAGTGGTGAGGCAGCAGCTGTGGATACAGGTCCGATCTCCAAGAAAGCCATCCTTTCAGGAAACACTCCTTCTCTGGTAGTACACACTACCATATACCATATTAATGATTTGTAGACAAATCTTGAATAACCTCATCATAGGGGGTGACAATTAAAGATTGTCCAGTTCCAATTTCCCACTCTTTTTCATTTACTGCTTGAGCTGTTCTTGTTAATCCAAAATGATCAAAAGAAATTGTAGTTGCTGTACTTTTTACACTACATTCTCATTTGAAAAAGTTGTGTGAGTTGTTGTATCTTGCTGCTGAAAAAAGTGAAAATTTACTCCCATATTTACCTTTTTCCATAGCCATGTCTCCACGTTCGGAGGTCAGGGTGGCTGCTGTAGCAAACCTACTAGGTGTCTCGACCAAGCAAGCTCTTGCTACTGAACTTGGGGTGTGTTTAAGGTCCGTTCAGAGATGGTGTGCAAGAGAGGAGAGAGCCAAGAAGACAAGCCAATTCCAGGTTGTCCCCCTTCAATCTTCCCCCTCAAGTCGATTCTTCCATCAAAGAAAATACAAGAAATTGGCTCTTTTCTCTACACCTCTTCTACCATTCGTCTCTAATCTATTTCATCAACTTCTCCTGCACTTTTCTAATCTTATTTTTGTCAGTGATATATGTTAACGTTTTATTAAATTAATTAATGACTCTATTATTATGTGTGTTAACTAATATACAGTCTATGTAAATTACGTTAAAATTTTTGATAATAGTTGATAAAATATTTAAAAAATAACTTAAATTACTATTTGGTATCAATTATTACTTTTATATCTACACAAAGTATAGCATCACTAAATCGTAAACTTACTTAACTTAATGTTAAGTTATCATTAAAATTTCTTCATAATTTAACTCTTTGCATTAAGGACAATAAATATACATACATTCCTTGTATATGAATATCTATAAATTACATACAAAAAGCCAGTACAGAAAAATAAAGTAAAAAACAAACACGTTTTATCTTATTTTCGAAGTGAAATTGACACGGTCAATAAGACTCAATACCTTCTTAACAGTAATAAAATCCCTTTTTAAAGCCACAATTCCTGGCTCCCAATTCTCCTGATATAAAACCCTTGGACTTTCTAGGAGAAGTTACAGACAAAGGTTTTTGCTAGCAGCCACAACAGCATCAATCCCCTAACGGCCTCTATTACCAAGCACTTTGTGGCTGTTAATCCTGCAGAATTGGTCAAGGTGACAAGGCCTTCAGACCAAGAATCGAGGGAATTGTTGCCAAAAATGGAGATCGTATCGAATAAAATTGTGGTAAAGTTGAGTACTTACACTTTTTTTCTACTTGCAACTTTTATTGATCTAAAAGCAGTAAAATTCAGTCCCAATTTATCTGAAAGATCGTGTACATAGACATTACACGACGTATTACTAAATCCCAAATATCTTACACTCTAAGTGTATACAATATATAAATGAAGAGAGAACTATAAGTCAAGTGGGAAAACAAATAACTTCCAGGTATTTAAAATTCCATGATTTAAGAATGCAAACTATAATTAGAACCTTTATTTGATTTTTATGTCTTAGTTTGAGCCCTAATTGGCCTTTCAATTAAAATAAATAACTTACATATAGTTTTCATTGTAGCAACTAGTTTTTGCTACTTTAAGTGTAAATTGCAAAGTCTCCAAAGGGTTCATCAAAATAATTTAACAACATGAATGAACAATAAGTAATACAAACGTTATCCACATTCAATTTTTGAATAGTTTCCTTCGAGATTGCTTTTGTGTTAACGGATCTAATATAATATGTTAACATAGCTACATACACAAATTAAGAGTAGTAGGACAAATGTCGAAGGACAAAGTAACGAAAGAAAAATGTGTCCGGTGCAAAGAGTCAAACGGACAAAGTAGGGAAAAGAAAAATATTTTGTATTTTATACTTAATATTGAACAATATATATCAACATAATCAAAAATCCTTCCTTCCAAGTATCTAAGTATCTCCATGGCATATTTGTTACTGTCCAGCTTCTCCACAGCCAAAGGACTGTCGTTTTTACAATCCTACACCCTTTACAGCTTCTACAAGCTTGCTTGATACCTTGATTCTCTTAGGGATACAGGGCATGTCTTTTTCAATAGCTGAGTCAAGATTGTTTCGGGAAAAGGATTACTCTCTCCTCGTCAATCTAATTGGGAGTTTTTCACTGTCTATGAAAAAGGATCTAAAAGTTTACAATTTAATATTAACTTCTGCTTCAACACTCTGTCTATTGGACACTATATTCCTCAACACTTTGTCTATCGATGCCTAGTCTACAGACCCATTAAAAATGTACATTTGGTGTATAAACTAAAAGACAGGGACTTATTCATTTCAGTTCTCAAACCAACTTAAATGAACCATAAAGTGATAGAAAGAGCAAGGGGGAATCTCCCTTTAAACGTTTTCCTTTGTCATAATAATACACTTTTTGGACGAAATACTTAATGGAAAGTCACAATACTTGTGTATTCTTACTTAAGTGTATAATTAGAGTACTTTCATTATTAATACAATGTGACTTTGAAGGAAAATGAAATAAAATACATTTATAAAACACATTTTATAATAAATTATGTACTTAAATAAAATTGTTGAATAACATTCTTCAACAGAATTTTCGCCTACAGGGTTAAACCCACATTTTTTATTGTTATTTAAGCCATAAAACACAAAAATGACCATTAAAATTTTCAATGGCAGTACGGTTGACATTTGAAGCCTTTTTTTTAACAAATACATTTTTTGAGCACTATTTTGATTGAGAGTCATATTTTGAAATGTACGTTTATAACTATATACTTGAAAATTCAATGTTATAAAAATAGATAATAACATTACAGCATTCAAAAAAAATAATTTCTGATTAATTATAGAGAGTATGTACTTTATTTCAAACTAAATACAATGATCTTTTACAAACACACACCATATGATTTATGAAGCTAAATATATTTGATACAAATGAAGTACAATTTTCCGTACGGGCATTTCGCCTTAGGAATATTTGGGCGAAAAATGATATTGTATATTTTAACTCTATTTAAAATTATAGCATGATAAATAGGTATTGTTCATCTGCTATATTTGCCATATTAGGTAAATTAATGAGTTTTCTTTTGCAGAAAAAAATTCTTTTATTAATTATATTCATTAATGATCATTATATATTAATAATGATATTTTGCTTGTTTGTCAATCCATGAGTATTTTCTAATATGAATAATCTATCATGTCGAATGATAATTGATTAATAACAGAGCAGCAATTACCACTTAATCCAATAGAACTGCTGTCGTGCTTTTTTAATTATTTAATTTATTTAAAGTACTACAACGGTAAAGATTAAAACTAGGTTCGAACCATTTACTTATGTGTTGTGTTTGTATAATGATCATGAATTAATAAATAAAGTATATTTCTACAAAATAATCGTAATTATTTTCTTTATATGACATATAAACAATACAATCATTTTAAATTGAATTTAAATATAGAATCGTATATATCAATATCCTTCAATAGCTTTCAAATAAGATCCTTTATTTGACTTGATTTTTATATGATCAGACCCATTTTGTAATAATAATATTCAAGATAACTTAATAGATATTTTACCTATTGAATGCTAAATACTATTATAAATAGTATTTACTTTTATTTTTCATCTATATGGTTATCTTTAAATAACTCTGAATTAAAATTTTACTCTAAAAACGTGATATTAAAAAAAAAAAAAAAGAAGGTTTAAAGGCCTGACCTACAATAATTAAAAATCTAAAAAATAATTTTTGTTTTCTATGGCTTAAATAACAATAACCAAATGGTGGGTGTCGGATGGTACCCGTTTCAAGACCTTAATTTGGTTGCTTGGTGTATAATAATACTAGGTAAATACGGGAAATGGATTTTAAACTAGTTCATTTTGCTTAGTAATATATTTTATTTCATTGGATACAAATGCAATACAAAATTTGTTAAATACTTAACAGGGGGAAATTAAAACATAAATTTGCCGGTTTCTTTTACTAACATTTCTTCTTCTTTCCTTTTCCTTTTTTTTTTCTCCCTTTTCCCCTTTTTTAAACATAAAAAAAAAAAAAAAGCGTCCGCTCTTAAGGAAAAGAAGAGAAAAGAAAGAAGTTAGAACCTTTTTTTTTATATATCAGAAAATATATGAAATTCTCCACTATTTGTGTTTTTACGCTCTGTCATAAGTTTATTTCATAGAGTAGTGTTGTTTTTTCACCATTCATCTCATCCATTCTTCTTTTATAGAGTTATTTCAAATCATAGGGAAACCGCCATTAAAAAAATCATTGAAAGTGTTGGCAAAATGACGTGTATCAGTTTTAATTAGTCTATTTTTATCTTTTAAATAAGAAAAAATAAAGTCGACAAAGGCCTTTATTTCATGAATAGGTAAGGTTTATCTCATTACAAAACATCAAATCTGGACTCTCACAAGTTGTTTTTTTATGTTCTCTTTCAATTTTGTATTTTTTTTTTTTTTTTTTGAATAATGTGAAATAGAAGTTGTTAATTTATTTATATAAAAAAGTTCTTTTATTTATTTCATTTAATGTGTATTTCTCCATTATTATGTTTGTATTATTTTATAAAGATACGAGGAATATTATAATGAAGTCTAGTGTGTATAATTTCATAGCTCAAGTTTTTTTTGTAGAGCTGTGCTTCATCTAGCAAAAGAAAACATGGGTGTAAAAACATTACTTTGATTAATAGGGACTGAAGTACCTCCCCATATATCATAATAAGGACACATAAAAATAGGAGTTGAAGTACAAAATAAAACAAAAAGGTGTTGCCTCGTCCATATCCTTGAGGAAAGATTATGAAAAGGAGTCTTTTGCAAAACGGAAAATCAAATACGTAATCGTAAGAATTTCCTGCTAATGAATAAATTATAATTTAGAAGGTGAGATTGGTAAATTTGTAGTTCCAACTTTTAACATACAAATATTTGCATTTTCTTACATATATGGTATATATATATAAGACTTTCTTCATTAGTGATATTATGATTCTTTCTTTTTGAAAAAAAAATAACCTACTTATATTATAGAGAGTCTCTTCTTTACTTAATTTGAGTAAAAGTTCTTTAATTCAAGCAACTTTCTAAGTTTAATTTTACTTTTTTATCTATAGATTTTTTTTTTTTTTAAAGCAGGGTGTGAGTTGATTTGTATATAATTTTTTTTTTTAAAAGCAAAATGAAACCCTATTGAATCAAAGAGTCCCGTATTGGAAACGTATTACGTAAATGATGGTCAAAAAAAGTTTGATATTTATGTTATATGATAAAATGGAAATATCGTATTGGGATCCTTTATTAATTAATTAAAAGAAAATAATTTTTATCTGAATATCCTTACTAATAATGCCTATGTAATCCTCTGGTATGTCAAATAGACGTTCATTAAATTTTGAACATTTCCCTAATTTATTTCTAAACCAAAATTGCAATTACAAGAAAAAAATCCAGACTTGATCAAGAATATGTTGCCTGTCAACACAAAAACAAACAAAAACATTTTTCTCAAAACAGAGTGTGTATTAGACTTGTATATTAGTCTATTTTTGTTGTCAAACTTATTCTTATGTACCCTTTGGAGGCCCTGCAAATTGAACTGAAAATAGTCAAAATGTATCGCTATAATAAAATAATGATACAACGATAGATTTTATTTCAGAGACAATACTGGGGTCAATATAAGTCTCTTAAACAGTATATAGGTTCTAAACTGTAGTTATAAAACTTGTATATTTTAACTCATCCAACTAATTTAAATACAAAGCCTATAATTCGTGTGAATGTATCGATGATATTGGACTGTATATATATATATTGGGTTTTTCCCCTTTTCTTGATTTTAGTTCATGAATATCGTGATCTTAACGTATCACATATCATTTATTGATTCATTCTTTTAACACATGAACGCAAATTCAGTGGGCAAATTTAATTACATATATAATATTAACAATTCGATTTTGTTTGCAATACTTAAAGGAATATTTCGAGAAAAAAAACAGGGGAGGGGTATCAGTGATTAAAAAATCCCAAGGATAACTACACAATATAAAAACAAAGTACAAATGATGTCTAAAACTGAAAATATAAAAATGGATAAATTTAGCTAATTTGTTAACACATACCATAGCTTATGATAATTGGCCAATATTTCTTGCTAACTAAGTGTTTAAAAAAAAAGTTCCCCTTTTCCTTTATATTGGATAAGGTTGCTTGGTAACATTTTTAGGACTGTAGACCATTTTATGAAGAAAAAAAAATCAACCCCATATATGCACTTGGGAGACACCAAATTGATTTTAAAAGTTAAGAAGTAAGAGAAATTTGTTATTAAAAAAGTTAATGCATTATTTTCTTGAATATTTCTAACCCTATTAATTGCTAGGCCTATAACCGGTCTCTGAAATCCAAAATGCTTAAAGGTCTATTCTAGATTACAAATAGAAAATACAATAATATCGCTGTTATCTCAGGATCTCATCAGCTTGGACTTTGTTATTGTACGACTTTTTATTTCAAGGACTTTATAATAATAAAACCACTTGCATACAGAAGGCATAAATATTTGATCATATATAGTGTCCAAGCGAATCGTGAATAAAAGTTTGGACACGTTTCATTGACCTATTCAATGTGTTACTTATTTTTTTCTCAAATAACAATTCGTGATACAAGTTTCTTCATCTGACCAAGAACAACTTAAATGGAGGCCCTAATATATTGTGTGCCAGCGCTTTTCGTCGCGGTAATGAGTTATGTTGAGATCTCTTGCATTGTCTCCTACACCAAGGGTCTCATTAACAAGATTTAAAAGCTAAAAGACTACTGCAGGAGCCTTGAGAGAAAGCCTGGAAGTGGGAGACAAACCCGAAAGAGGATGCTACGTTATGGGGCTCCTAAGGACCTCAAAATTGGAGCAAGTGTTGTAGTAATTGAAGTAAGACTTTACCCACAGTCAAAAGTAAAAAAAATCAATACTGGTGTGAAGGCAACTTGGCAATTTTCTGATCAATGTGATGTCCGTCCTCACCAGACTTTAAACCCCTTAAATATGGGATTGGGGCGTCATTGAGAGGAAGACTCCTCCCATGAGAATCCCCGAAAGAATGTCGTAGAGAATGAGTGTGTTGACATATCGGAGTAATATGCAAAAAAGACATACAAGGCCTTCAGGTCTAAGATCGAGGTTATGGTGGAGACCAAAGGTAGCCTCTTGGAGATTTAATTACTTTTATAAAGTAAAATAAATATATAAATTATTATTGTCTTACTACTTTTTCGTCTTGAGAATCAAGATTTAGTTGAGCTTCGGAAAGTTTGTTCACAATTCGAAGGAACATAGTGTGCTGTTGGAACTAATCAATCTGTATGTGGCCTTTATTTTTATGCACAACCCTTTCCTTACGGGTCAAAATTACTTACTCTTAAATACTTACTATAAAACACTGTATTTATTTTAAATTAAAGATAAATTATATTTCATTACATGAATTAACAATTTAAAAATTAATTAATTCTATATGAACAATTTCTATAAAAAGGTAGATATAATTCTAAGTTGCAAAAATTGTTTCCTATATTTCTTTAATTTATTTTTAACGATAGGAGAAAAAAAAATTGAAAATATATAACAAAACTATAAAAAGTTTGAACATGTTGGACAATATATATATCAATCTCAATGCATCCAAATCTACCAATACTACAATAAGAGTAATTTTACTCATTGTCAAAAATGATCATATTTGGTCTCTAGAAAGAATATGTATCAATATTCCTATGGGGGTTTCTACATATGTACATATATGATTTTCTAAAATTATTTGTACAATAAATTATCATTCATAATAAATGGGTTAAAAATACCCATTAGATCATTTTTGTGGACAATTCATTTGTTCTGCAATAATAGAATGATAAAAAATGGATTTTTTTTATTTTTCCTAATGTTGAGGTATAATAAAGAAAAATAGAGAAATTTCAAGTCTAAAATACGTCAATAAGATGTATTTCCGTTGGCTAAAGTTGAAAACGGGTCGTTTTGACCTCTAAGACAAAATAAATGGTCATAGTAAAGTTACAACTATTCCTTATCTGTTACTTCAAACTACTACGTTGTACTTAAATATCGTTATTTAACTATTAACATCTAGTGATTTACATCTTGTAGCATTTGCCTTACATAGGTCTTCAACCTACATTTATCTATGAAACCGATAAGATTTTAAAAATAGGGATAAATTATAGTTTGCTTATACCTCTATGATTGTGATTGTAGATAATTTTATTACTTCTTTTCATATGAAATATTATTATTATTAAGATCGAAGGTACGTACTTTTTTAGAATGGGAATGAGATAGAATTGAATATGGGGAAAAAATTATTTATAAGCATATATCGGTATCGTATACAAACATTTTTATTTATTGCTTCATAATGCTTATAGTTTTGAAGCACATTCATTTTAGTTTCCTTTATTATTATTTTATTATTACAATTCATAGTAGGATAATCGCTGAAGCAAAAAAATAAAGTTTTAATGAATTTCCTTCTATTCTAATAATATTTAAACAGTTAAGGCGGTATTAGCAAATAAATTATATGATCTTAAACTACCTTTAATTCCCTGGAGTGAATAAGCACATCAGGGACTATCATATAATTGTAATATATTATATGTATCATTTTTTCCCTCCATTTTCTTTGTAAATTCTAAATCCTTCCTTTTTTAAAAATGGAGTTGTTATAAATTGCTGAAATGAATTATTGAGGTTCTACAGAATGTCGTTTATCTGTTCTTATTATTTAACTACTAACCCTACAATGAAAATAAAAAAGTAGAGGAATTGTGAGTAAAAGACGTCTTGCTTTTTAAATAACACGTGTTGTACATCAACATAAAAACAATATTTAAAAAATCAAAAAAAATGCTAAAATCCAAATATATTTTGGTACTTCATATATGTTACAGATAGTCCAATATTTCATAGATATATTTGAGTCAATTATAGGCTTATTATTGAAATTTGTTGGATAAGTTCAGATATCTCAGAACTTTAGAAAATAATTTAGAACCTTCATTTGATTTAAGAGGCATATATTGCCCCTGATATGGCCCCATTCAAATAAAATATATACATTTTTGATTCTGTTATTTTCACAATCCATTTGGTGTAATTTAGGTTAAATTTGAGACACACCCAAAGGGTTAATTATAATAATTTGTTGATGTAATTCAACGATAATAATCATTATAAGAGTACAAATGTAATCCATGCTTAATTTTGGGAAAATCATTGCAACTAGCTTTTGTGCTAACGGTCCACCTGTCTTGTATAATAAAATATTTTCTAAATAATTTATTTTCTACATACGAACGAACAAAATGTTATTTTTTTTCCTCAAATATTTTTAAATTATGAATTTATAGCTATAAAATATAATGGTAAAAAAAAATTCAATTAATTTACTGATAGTATCATATGATTCAACTACTAAGGAAAAATGCAATTTAATATTACTAAAATAGTTAATTTAATTATGGTAAAGCTAATTACCAAAATAATGTACCTACGTGTGCTATGACTTCAAGGGTAGGGTTAATATTGAGGGTGAGTACTTAATAATATTTGCTTTATATATCCATAACCTCCTAACACTATCCAGGACATTTAATCAAAAAGCTTCATATTTATTGCGTAGATTGTTCTAGCTTCTTTAGTTTCCTGCAGAATTTTTTTGTTACTTTGAAGCTAACAGGGCTTTCGAGTTTACGGAAAACCTATTCCAAAGTTTTCCATTTTCTTGTGGGATCCTTATTGTTTTAATGAAAACCAGTTGAGTATGTAGACATAGATGGTATAAGTACCTTTTATTAACTGTATGTTAATAAAAAGACAACCATAAGTAGATCAAGAATGTCACAAGGTACCCTATTCCTTTCCACTGGTCATTTCTTATTTGTTAATTAATTATAAATGAATATATGTAATACTTTGTTTTCACATGTAATATTATGTAATGGCACAGCTAACATAGTTTCTACATGTCTACCTCTAATTAATCGTTAATTACCTCTCACATACAAAACATTATTCCCTTTCCTTGCAAAATTACACTAGTAGAAGTATTTCAAAATAGATTATAATTATCTCATAATTACTTAGTATCTACGTTGGCATGTATTCCAAATGAGTTATTTTAACATTTTTTCTTGTCGTCATAATACATTAACAATTACATGGCGTGGGTTGGCTCAAGCAGATATGATGATGGCCTGTGTTTTTTTATCGAACTCAAGCAAAGCTTCTTTTTGAGGTATACAAAAATACCAAAGTCTAGGGGGAACAGTTGGGGCTCTGGGGACGGCCAAGAATCTTGATTTTCAAGCTTGTTGAGTATGATTTTGTACTGGGCCAGACGCATTATTTGATCCAAATGCCTTTCAGTCCTGACGATGAGTTCTTTTTTTGGCATTACGGTTTAAATCTTGCTTCACCAAGTGGTTCATGGTGGTCTGGATGTTGTCAAATTGCAATTGACGGTCATCTTGCCTCTTCAGCTTTTAACTGCCTTAGCCTATTCTTTTCGCCTCTTTGTCCTTGATTTGGAACTCGTGGAAGATGTTGGTGTGTCTCTAGCAGTCACCTGGTACAAATTAGAGCGATTACAGAACCGCAATTAAAAGATCTCTGATTGTGATTTTCTACGTGAAGCTAGCTCCAGAATTGCAGCTCTGCGTTGCTCCATGGTTTTGGTTTATTTCTAGTTTGATTTTGATTTATTTTTGTTTACAGTTTCTTTAGACAATTGTCTACAATGAGTTAGTCAAGTTTAACATCGAAGTATACAAAATAGGACAAAGGCATGCCATTTAAAAAAGTTTTGCATTTTAGAAGGAGAGGCCTGTATTTCAATATAAACAAAGTAATATGAAATTAAAATCCTTTTAAAGTCTCTATATTTGTACTACTTAATTTGTATTTTGTTCGATTTGGACGAAAAAAGTAACATCATTAGACAAAAATATCTTATTCTTTTCATTGTAATGGCTAATTTTGAAAAACAATATGGAAACAAAATTCTATACCATTATAATAACATTTCTTTAACACATTTTAAGGTCAAATATATCATAAAACTAATTAATATTTGTTATTCTTATTTTAACATCCAATAGCTCACAATTTTTCTTAGTATTAATAAATTCAATATTATAAAACTTTGATTTTTATACTCCTCAAATGACCAATATTAACAATTCAGATGTCACGTGAAAACGTTCTAAAGTGGCTTTTTGAAGTGAGGGTGATGGATTTTAATCTGTCTTAAGGTCGCAAGTTTATTCTACATAAATATAGTCTACTTGATATATAGGAAATTAAAATGATTATTTTATTATTACTCATTTGTAACTGGAAAAACTATCTACGAAGCATTAGGAGGTTCAGACCTATCTGAAGATGGAAAATATTAGTAGATGAATAACTATAAATATAATATAGTCCTCGAAATACGACAAAAACTATTTTGCCTTAGAGTAATAAAAACGTCTTCTGAAATCCCTTTATAGTATTGTTTTTGTCAATTCGAGTTTATTGAGTGGAGACAATAAATTAATAATGTAAAAAAAAAAAAATTAGAAGTCTTTTAAATTATACCTATTTGTATAATGTAGTAATAAATGACGCTTCAAAAGTTGAAGAGTTGAACAGCACTCTTGAATTATTGTTGGGTCCATAATTTTTAAACTTACTTAAACTATGATTAAAAAAACCTTTCATTAGTATCTAGGTATTATATTGCCAATGTATATATATTACTATTCCTCACGTTATAGATGAAAATAAATAATTTCCAAAGTATTGGAAATTAAATATTCATAGTTCTTTTAAATAAAGAGATGAATATTTATAATTTGCAAAAGATCAGCAAAATAAAATATTTATAACACTTATAAGCAAAAATCTTAAAAACTTATTTTTATATATGTAAAGAATAAAGTTGAAAATTCTATGCATTTTCTGATGAGGGAGATTTTTGTAGTTGCCAATTTAAAAAAAAAAATCGTTTTATTTTTAAATTACAAAGCTTTCTGATTATTCTTCAACTGTTGAGGAGAGAACATCTAATAATAGAGCAACTAAAATTGCATAGGATCATGGGAAACAGGGAGTAATACTGAGGATTTGTTGGAGAGTGTAGGTCTATGTTGGATTATGAGAAGATTTGAGGATCGACATTATAATAATTTATATCTTTGTCCTTCCCAGAAATAATTTGTGTTTATTTCCTTCCTCTTATTGCTCCTCTTAGCCAATATAAAACACCGAGCTTGGCTCTTATAACGCTCTAATCATTCTTTAAATTGTCAGGGTTACCATTTTTTTTTTTTTTTTTCGTTCTTGACTTACCTATAAATGGCATCAAAATAAAATGGTATACATGGAACTCGGCTTATTTGGTGTAGACGTAACATCATGGACTTCTTGCTAAGAACAATGCGTCCTTGATACTTAATGAGACATATTTTATTGGTTATCAACTGACAATGTGTTTTCAGATCTAGTTTATAAATGCACGCATTTATCTTTTTCCAGAAATGAGTAGAGATGTGAGATTTGTTGTGGTGTTTGCTCATAAAATTCGGAAAGTAAACCTGAGGATTTGTTACAGTGTTGTAATTGTAAGTCCTTGTTGGATTCAGAGTAGAATTGTGGATAGATATCGTAGTAATTTGCATATGTACTTCTTTATTTCCCTTCCTCTCTTCACACTAACACCTGCTTGAAGCTCATCGAAAGAAAAGTCATAACAGCAAAGCTGCTCTCTTCCAAAACATTCTTCAGAGTTGATTTCCGTTTCTTTCATCACTGGTTATTCGTCTTTTGATCGTCAACTTCAGCACTATCTAAATATTTCTCATATCTCGAGTAATGTGCCTTATTATTATTGGTCGAGATTAAGTGATTAATCATTGGACCAACTGACCAAAATATTTACATAATTCACATTGAAATAAGGGATTTAAAAAACTAACAACATTTGAATACATGGCTATAAAGGTGTTTCTTATTTTTCATTTTGTTGAAAAGTCCAGGTCCCCGGTTTAAAATCCGTTTCTATTGATACAAAAATACAATTGGCAAATTTTCAGCAAAATTGAGAAATATGTATATCTCAACGGCCTCAAAGTTTTGAAAATTGCCAAATTTTTCGAAAAAAGTGACTTCTTCTTCAATTATCATCAAAAAGCTTTAAGATACAGCTTCATATAATTTTTCTATAATTTTCTAAAGATGATTAAATTTAATTTAAGGTTTATTAATGTTTTAAATGGTAAAAATATTTTTGATTTAAATTAGAATGAAAAAGAGTTTGAAGAGAAAAAAAAGACATATAAAACGTATTGTGTGCCATATTTTTATATTTATATTCTTTTTTTTCCCCAACAAAACATCCAAATTTTGTGACATATTTTCATTTGGTTGAATTTTTAGTGATCTAGAGCGACAATTAGTTTTTTTTATTAAATGAATACCATTGATAGAGTGTATGTTTAGAATGGTTTTTTATTGATAATTTGAAAAAGAAAAAAGATAATCAATTATCCTTAATAAGTATATATTTTGCTTTGTGTGATATATATTTGATTCGATTATAACTTTATAAATATAATATAATTTATACCATAAAAATAATAGTTTTTACTCTATCAAGCATTATTTTACAATTTAATTATTAAAAAATGGTTATCCTTTTTTCTGAGTAATATGTCTATTATATAAAGTTATTATAGATACTTTTTTTTATATAGTCCGGATACATCTTTCAATAATGACCTTTACCAACTTGCAATAAGAATTGAAGCTCCAATTCGTCATTTGTTAATTAGCACCTATATTCTTTAATAAGTGTCATTCCTCGTTCTGCTTGGTTATTGACAACTTGAAAAACATCAACTATTTCAAGGAATTTATTTTAATCATCGTTACTGACCAAAATTTTTGGATAAACTTTTAAAAATTCTTCTGGGAGTTTCAGCATCTCAATGATTTTTTTGTTTTTTTGTAACGAAGCCTTCTAAATTTTGATGAATATTTTTTCCTTGAGGTTTGGTCTGGTTTTTCCGTATTTTTCATTCCAAATAATTTTTTTTTGGGTTGCCAAACTCACTCGAAGGTCAAATAGAACCAAACCAACAAGCTCTTCAGATAAATACCCTATATGGTTTGAAATTTTTTGAAATGCCATCTTTGAAATCAAAATATTGATTTCGAAATAATTATTTAGTGATTTCATCAAATTCAAATAATTGAATGATCGATAAGTGGGGCAAATTTGACGTCCCAAATTAAGGACCATTACAATTAAAACAAAGAATCATGTTTGGCAGAAGGCAAATAGTTGAAATGTAAAAACATTGCAGGCAACAAATTATATATGTATTAGTTATCTCTTCAACTATTTTGAACTGCAATTCATATTATGCATATTTTTTTTCTCAGAATAGCATTAATATATATTTCAGAGTAAATTACGTCATCTTTAAAAAATTATAAAACATGAAAAGCTGTATTATGAACTTTATTCACGATAATTGAGGAAGAAGTAACTTTTTTGAAAAAATTGGCAATTTCCAAAACTTTGAGCTACCTCTAAATATTTCTCAGTTCCACTAAAACTTTACCGATCGTATTTTTTTTTATCAATAAGAACGGATTTTGACCCGGAACTCGGACCTTTCAACAAAATGAAAAATAAGGCAACACCCTAATGGGTATTAATAACTGTATGCAGAATGGATTTATATATATGTAAATCAAAAAGCTAACTTATTCCTTAGGCGCAAAAAGATGTGTATTTGAAGTATGCATTAAGGCAAAATTTGCTGTGAGGGACAGAAGGAATAATAAAACAACATAAAACGGGTTCGTGTATAATTATTTGTATTTCATTGTTTTCTATACTCATATAA
The DNA here is from genome assembly GCF_016086655.4 of Lepeophtheirus salmonis. Lineage (NCBI taxonomy): Eukaryota > Metazoa > Arthropoda > Copepoda > Siphonostomatoida > Caligidae > Lepeophtheirus > Lepeophtheirus salmonis. The sequence goes on along the minus strand of NC_052138.2, from coordinate 13,473,593 downwards.
ATGTATTTGAAAGTATCAAGTGAACAATATAATGGGAGTTTAAAATTATATTTACTTTTTAATATATGTATACCTATATATTTAATACCATATACCTATGTAATATGTAACATTAAACGTAAATATATGATTTATGAGTTGAACTTCTTGCAGCTCAAGCGTATAAACAAATAAATCATAAATGAGTTAAATAGATTTTTTTGTATATGTACTTTGCAAAACGATATTAGTTAGAGTAAAGAAATAACTAATTCGTCAAAAAGTATGTAGCTTTTTAATTTCTCATACCGTGTTTTCTGAAAGAAAAAAACACATTACACTCGTACAAATTAGCAAAATAATCACGAATTTTTCCTTTGTTCTTTAGTCAAATTAATTGAAAAAGAAACGTATATGCTAAGAAGGCATTGGCTATAACCATACAAAACAGATGTGGAAGGCCTCTGATAGGAATGGTGCCCTAAATTTAATTTCAAAAGTGACCACCTAGAGCCTGGATCTCAACACTCCGGATTATGCCTTCTGGTTACAAATGGAGAAGAAAGCCTACTGATTACTCACTTATTAATTGATCTCTGATGAACAAATTCAAGGAAAAAAGGAGATCTGAGTATATATTTGTGTTAAGACTAGGTCGAAGAATGATTTTTTCCTCGTTTGGTCTTAAATGTTTATTTTAGTCCGATTGAGATAGATCTTTCGGTTCAGACTGTGATCTCAGACCGTTGATCGAAATTTAATTGTTTTCAAAATGTGAAATTATTTTTTCACTCTCAATATATTAGGTTTGGGAAAAAGTAACTCTCCGTATTTCCCGTCCTTTTTTTCAACTAAGTATATTTTTGCCATTATTGGTTACATCAGATATCGTATAATACGATCTAAAGGTGTAAGTCTCTACTACAAACGCTTTAGGACAGTATTGCGCTTGACCGATTTAGTTGTGAATTATTGTGCGTCAATTATGGAGGTTTTAACGGACGAAATTCGTCATATTTTACATTTTGACTACCTGAAAGGAGAAAATGCGTCGAAAGCGACCAAGAAAATTTTCAATATATATGGGGCCAATACTCTTTTGGTTTGTTTTGCAGTAGTTTGAGCAATTTTTTCCCCTGTTCAATTCCGCCCTCTACTGTGAACCACTCGACCATTTGAAGTTGGTGATAGAAACAAGTGGCCAGCATTAGTCAATAAGAGACAACAGGACATCATCAAGAAAACACCAGGCCGTACACATCTTTGATGACGCGCCAAAAGTTCTGAGAGCTCGGGTATGAAGTTCTTATGCATCCACTCTACATTCTGGACATGTCACCATGTGACTAACACATATTTCTGTCTATTGACAACGCACTTGGGAGTAAAAATTTAGTCTCAATAGAGACCTGTGAAAATTGGTTGTTTAAGTTTTGCCAATAGGGACAATGACTTCTACGAAAAGGGGATTATGAAGTTGGATTCTTGTTGATAACAAGTTATTAAACAAAACAGGGCATACCTTGCTTAAATCGGATAATTATAACACTTCTTATAAAGCATTGAAATAAAGTGAAATTTCTTTTTCCCCCGACTTATTATAATCATTTTTCCAGTCTCAATCTATGGACTGATTTTCTGCCTTATCCTGATTTATCAATTAAATGTACATTTATGATATATGCAAGATATTTAACTTCATTTTTTACAATGTTAAATCCCACATGACGTCAAAACCAATAATATATAGAATTGGTACTAGACCAAGACTGATTCAAAATGAATTTTTATTTGAGATCGGCCCAAACCGCGGTTCTTTGACATAATTAGTTTAGCCTCCTTAAAGTTATAACTGTCTCAGACCTGTCTATGATTTTCATACCGAAACCATACACTCATATATATCAAGGCTGTTCGTGAAACCAATTGTACTATATTTGGGGAGGAAATAACTTTTTTATATGAAAAAAAAAATTAATTTTAATTTATAATATGTTCTTCTAGTTAAAAATGTCTGGTGTACATTTTTTCTACTGTTACACCCAGTGCAATAGTATTAATTAAACATGGAAACAAAGCAACTACTTGAAAAAAACATGATTCTGAACGAAAAAGAAAAAAATGAGAAAAATTGATTAATATAGAATAATATTTATTTATTATTTACTTTATACAAAAGAAAAATACATGAGAGAAGTATTTTAAGTACATAGTTCAACTCTTTTAGATCAAATTAAAAAAAAAAAAAACTCCCTATATCCATAGCATAAAGCAAAATCTCTCTGTATTTCTATGTGTTTGCTTATTTGCGTGTCGAATGAGGGCTCATTCTTAACAACGACTCATACTAAAAAGAGGGGGGGGGGAAAGAAAAGAAAAATAATAATTTATAAAATTAAAAAAATGAGATAAAACACAGCTAGTGAGCGCACTAAAGACTAAGTACTCCCTGTCTCATCATCTTATCATATTATAAAAATATATCAAGCTTCCATAACTATTCATTCACTGTTGAGGAGAGAACATCTAAATATTGAGTTATTACGTGTGAGTATGATAAAAAAAAAACCGGAAAGCAATATTAAGGATTTCTTGAAGAGTTATTTCCAATATTATAAAAGTAACGTTTATCTGTTAGTCGAGGCCAAATTACTCTGACAATGCTTAGGAACATTGCAAATGTTTACAAAATTAGAGTCAATAATTTATTTAATATTCCTTATCAACTAATTTGATGAACTGCCAAGTCCAATTTGATGTATGAATTTCTTTATTTATGTTTCTTGGGATATTTTCATAATTAATAAAGTTTATATAATTAGGATAGATTGATTGATAATGTTTAAAACAACAAATAAGGAGTAAAATGAAGTCAATTTTGTGTGGTAAAATTAATTAGGTAATTTTTCGGTTATTTCTTGCATATATGCAGAGTTAATATAGAAAAAAATCTGGAACAACAATCCCAGAAATGAGAAATAATTGATTTATTTTTTAATATTTCTCAATGTTAAATCAGGAAAGTCTATCATTATGTTTATTTGATTGTCTAAAAAGAACTCAATTTAACAATGATCGTATGAACCTATTGCTCATGGTGTCATATTGAGAAGGAAAAAAGAAGTGAAATATATGTATTCAAGAAGAGTTATATGAAATATCAATAAAAAACAAGAGCAAAGTACAACCAGCAAGCCATTGAGCTTTCTAGACACTAAAGTACTCATGGATCATCACACCATATTATAAAAAATTATTTAGCTGTTAATATTATTATTTTATTATTGAGAAGAGAACATCTTAAAACTTATATAAATTCCTGATGAATAGCTAGAAACCCAAATATGTGTAGATCTGAATGTTTCATATGGAAGTATTTGATACATCATTAATTTAAACCAAAGAAATCGACTACAAACATGACTGAAATTTTTTTATTATCAATGGAAGCATTTGAAATCATAAGAGTTAAATTTAGTTCAAACGAAGTCATATTAAAAATCCGGGTGACCTGAAAGGGTAATTAAATTTTTACCCTTTCCATCCTTTTTTTAAAGTTTTTTTATTTATTATAAAAAGCAACCTGATAAAAAGTATAAAAGAACGAGTAATTATCTAATTGCTTTCTTTTTTTAAAGAGTTTATTATTACTAAAGACAATGAAATTATAATATTTTTATATATTCCTTATAAAACACATTTAAGAAATATAATTGACAAAGCTTATTTTTGTACCCACGTTACATCACTCGGTGGACATTTTGCCAAAGGGATGTATAGTTATTTTGTTGTTTTTGTAGATAATGAAGGAACACTATGGTTCAAATACATATATCGTAAAGAGACTGTCATTTTATCATTCATAATTCAATTCTCAATTTTATGTTTTAATATGTTTGTTCCCAAATAATTATTAAAGAAAAATGTATTTAAATACAAATTATGTACTAAGAATGTTAAGTATATAATATTTCTAATGACGACATACCTATATATGTAGTTTATTGGCGGAAAATTAAAATTGCCCGCAAAAAAATAAAAAATAATTGTTAGCTTTAAAATATGTTATCAAAAATTAAGTAGGACGGCTCTTTGCTGAAACTTGTAGCTTGACGTATTAAGAAATATTGAATGCTATCTATTCGGGTCTCCATCTTTGGATATCAATGATTACATTTAGAAAAAAAAAAAAATACCAATTTGTGATTTTACGATCTATAGATATGTTTTTAAAATGTTTAATTGATAATTAATTTTCTATATGTTGGTATGATTTGATTTAAAATACAGGGTCTTAGGATCAAATCAGCACTTGTGTACTCTGGCAATTGTGTTTTCATGCAGCTGTCAGTTGGTGTCTCTTTTTTTGCCGGTAGAAACTTTGTTGTATCAACAAAATTTAATGATTTTTTGTGGCTCATGGCAATAGTTGCTCCATTTATGAAGAAAATGGAACTAACAGTGGAGGAACGGCGATGATAAAACGACCTTTTGCACTACTTCTACTAAGTCTATGTATATTCATAGTTGTCCAATAACGACAATCCTACTGTGTTGTATATATAATGTATTACTCAAGGCTAAATCTCTTTCTATATTTATATATACACATTATTTTTTATTGCAGGGTCCTTGAATAAATTGTTTATATATTTCATTTATACGATTTTGGTACACAATCCTGTTATATATATGTATGTAGGAAGTGTATTTATGTTTGTAGATATGTAATAGGCCTTTGACTTGAATCCAAGTCAGAAAAATCAGTGGGTTTTTTTCTATTATTATGTTTATCTAATTGATAATACATTTTAAATGTTTATATAAAATGATTTACTTTTGAACCTCCGTTACTTTTATTCCTACCCAAACGTTTATACTTTCCTGGTGTTATCAAACACCCAAACACAATCAACCTCATTATGATCATTTGTTTAGGGATTTTTCATTTGCTTATTTTAGCTAGCAATTGATAGTTTGTCAACTTTGCATATCAACTTCGGATGACTACCAAACAATAATCCCTTGTTTTATCTATAGAAAGTCCTATTTGCCAAACAGCAATTCAACTTAACAGAATTAATAAGATAATAAACAGCTTTAATCCTCCGATTCCCTATTATATTTCCTTGGAGATCCTTCGCTATAGTAAGCGTTTAAGTTAATCAATGAAAGCCTTATAAAGGAAAGTCCAGCAAACGACTTGGATAACTTGCTTAACTTGCAATTGAAAAAGTTCTCAAGAAATCTTCGGAAACCCCTTCACAAGTCACAAGTCTGCTACCTAATGGTTATGACAACCTTCTTATACACAAATGAATCTATAAACGAGATGAAAAGTTGTTTCTTCTCTGGCTTGGAAGAGAAAACCTCTTTTTTATTTGTATAACGATTTCATCCCCTCCCTATAAAAACTTCAACAAAATAGAAATAATCTTTACGAAAGTCCTGCTAGTCCTCTACTCCGGACGTTCAAATAAGTTCAGGATTTTTAGAGACCTCAATAAGTTGGTGAGGAAATAACATAATCTATTGAGAAGTTTGGGGGATCCGCACCCTTTGTTTTTTTACGGTTAGACACAATGATCAACCTGTTGAAAAATCCTTGCTCTTGCTTAGGATCGGAAATTTTAGCTAGTTTTTATGGATTTTGATCTCCAAATAATCAAGTTCTCATCTATGTACATAGTTTTGTTTTTTTGAAATAAACAATGTTCTGTCATGTGTCTTTAAGTATTTTGTTCGTTATGTTTAAAAGCATGCCATTTTAGAATTGTTAAAAATACATCATTATTGATTAGGTAAAAAAAAGTTTTTTTTAAACTATTTTTTGATAAAAAATGTTTTTTTAACAAATAGTTATTATACTGAGCAAATATCAAAATCATATTTATGTACAATGTATCTCGATTATAAAGACACCAGGCCAAAAGTATGGGAGAAGGTATATGTATATATAATAAATACTTTTTGAAGTCTATTCACTCCCTAGACTATTAGTAGGAACCATAAATTTGTATCTAGTGAACTAAATGAGGATGATATCTCCATTTTCAAAGAAAAATCTCAAATTATAGTCATTATACAGTTTAATCATTATATAGATTTTTATTAATATTCAGAATAGATCACTTATTAGAAAGGTTTATTGTATGCCTATGTATATTATACTAACCATAAGTAATCTTAGCATTAATACATTAGTTGTCTTTTTCATAAATATATTTTCTATCATGCAATCATATCGATTTCCGTTTTTTCAAATAAGGAAAACACGAACATTCAAATCATGAGATGAATATGTAGGTGGGTAAATGTACATTTGAAAGTTCATACAAATAGTTGGTCCGACAGAACAAAAGTAAGCTAGAACAATTTTTCTCAATTAAATTTGTATGCCTATACAAAGTATCGTCAATTTCTTTCAACAAATATTTCTTATTAACCCTTTGAATTTGCTGAAAATTGTACTTAAAGTAGCCAAAATTGAGAAACACAATGAAAAATTGATAAAATTCTTTTAAAGGCTATATTGGAGACATATAAGTAATTAAAAAAAGGTTCTAAATTGTAGAAAAAATTCTTGGGTAACCCAAAGTTTCAATACAAAGCCTATTGTTGACTCAAATATTGGGTTTAATTTAAATAGGAAGTAAAATAAATTAATTGGGAGTTTCTAATTTTTGTTCAAGATTGTTTTTATATTGACTCACCACAAAATGTATCAAACATGTCCCTATTTTATAGAATAGATTGAATATCAGTAGTGTAAATTGTGTCAATAAGTAGATTTACCATAACCCTCGTTTATAGGAGATACAACCAAGAAACACCTTTGCCGATAAAATCTTGCATATTAAATTTAAATTATATTTTGACAGGGTTGAAAAGATGCATTTGAGTCTGTTTAGAAATAAGTTTTGATTAATATATTAATTATTATCTTTGATGATGAACGCTAGAAAGGAGTTGTTGGGGTATGAGACTAAGAAAAATTGAAAATGAGATATTATTGTCTGTGTCAACACAAAAGCAAGGTAGAATGATTTAAAAAGTTGATTGTAGATTATATTTGTATTCTATGGCGAAATATTGTCAATTTCTAACTACAAATTGTTCTTACTATGCTGCAAATTTCACTAAAAGTAGCCCAAATTGATCGTCAACATAAAAGAATGAGTAATTGATACGTTTCAATTGTGAAGGACTTCTCATATATCCGGGCCTGTAGAAGTCTCCCAAATCAAATAAAGATTCTACTCTATAACTAAAGTTTGCCGTACATTAATTCATCCCACACCCTGAAGAGTAAATTTTCTTTTCCTAAGCTGTTATCATTATTTTTTATTTTTGATGAGTGAAATTATTTTTCTACGTCTATCAAGAACTGTCGGATTAGTCCTGGGCATGATTACCTAATGCCTAATTAGTCTTTACCCCCTCCTTTTAGTATTTTTTATCGGTCTGACCTTTATCACAAACAATCTGTTTTTAATTCTTATGGTTTTAGCTATATTTATAGCTATTTTGCACTCATAGCTATGGTTTAATAGCATATAAAAATGAAAAAAAAAAAAAAAATGATAACTTAGAATGAATAATAATAAGTTCTAGCCAGAGACCTCTTACTTTAAAATTCAGCATTCTTGTCTATTGAAAGAGGTTATGAACAACTGAGAGGACATAGTTAGTAACTACGCAATTTCAGATGTTGTAGTTATTGTAAAAGATAATATTTTATATTTTGTGTATACATGTATCTATATTTACATATATGATATGAATAAAGATAAAAAAATGATAGAAAAGGACTGGTCCTAGGACTCACAAATTTTATTTCCTTTGGGCTGGACTCATAGGCCGCAGTCATTTTAGTTTTTTTAGACTTTTTTACCAACACTAACATCAAGTTGTCTTTGTTTTATATTAGAAACCCGATTAAACATTGGGATGTGTTCATAAAATATGAAGAGACAATCTGAGGATTTGTTGCAGTGTTATAATTGTAAGTCCTTGTGAGACTCAGATTAGAATTGATCAGAGTAATTAGGTTCAATGACCTTGCTTATTTCCTTCACTCTCTCCTCTTTGTCAAATACTTGTAGCCAATCTAATGAAACTTCATGACAGCTTAGCTGCTCTCTAATGAAACATTCTTGAAATTGGTGGGTTGTCATATTGATTTTTGGTTCTTGTTTTAAAACTGCTAATACATAATTGCTAATTATAGAAAGGCAGATTTTCAAACGTATCTAAAAGATTTTTTTAATTTGTAAATTTTCTCAATGTCTTTATCTCAAACAATTATTGTTAGTCCATTAATTGATATTTACGAGTACAAAAGACAACAAAAACTGAAAAGAATACAAAGTAAAATAATATCATTATAACCCATTAATAGAGGATTGATCCATATAATATTATTTATAAGAGTGAATAACTAAGAAAACTCATTCCAGTACTGATATATTTTAGGAATAAAAGTGTTTTTTTAAACAAGTAACAATTTTTTTTTTTTTTTGTATTTTGCTTCATTCAGATCTCTGGTTTAGTTTTTATTTATTTAAGAAGAATAGAGAAAAAATACGATAACAGATGAAGATGGAGTAGAACGTTCTTCTGAGAAGAATAATGGATGCTATTTCGCAAGTTCTAAGAGAGAAAGTGTTAAGTAGAAATGGGGGCAGGGGGAGAGAATGGATCCTGCAAAAAAAAAATGCTTAGATAAATTAAAAATGGAGTTTATATTATTATTTTATATAATTTCCACAAATGTCTTCCTAATCTGTCTTTTTATTTTCCGTTTTTCTGTTCACGGTTTGAGGATCCCACATTTTTTTTTCTCATTCCATAATAAAAATAATTGGAATTGCTTGTATATTGTATATCTGTATTTATATACAATAGAGTTTGTGGGTATGGGTCTTTTATGGGTTCTTCTTTTTAACCTGGTCAACCTAGGACAAGGATCCTGATTATTGGGGGGGATGGTCTAAAAGGGGGGTCCTATTCTTTACCCAAAACACAAAAGTCATTTTTGTAGCTCAAGGAGACAAGGTAGGGGTTGAGTTGTATATCAAAAAGTGACTGACTTCTCAAACAACAACTATAAGAAAAAACGTTTTCTAAATTTATTAATAATCTAAAAAGTTATGGGCAAAAAAAAAACACTGAAAATTTCCCTTTGTCTTTTTTCAGGTGCAAAAAAATTAATTTTCAATAGAATATTGGATTTTAGATAAAAAAGTTAGTAGAAATTTGTCTGAAAATTCGTTTATATATAAATTTGACAAATAAAATTGATGATAAACTGAAATATTTGTCATGTTCCGAATAATTTTTCTAATTTATTCCTTTTTTTAAATCAAACGTAATTTCTCAATTTTTAAAAAGAAATGCGGCAATTGATGCATTTTGAACAACAACAAAAAAATAGAATCTAACATTACAAAGTAGTATTTTTAATTTCCAGAATATGTTATTACATAATTTTTGCAATATTTATATAAATGAACTTGTTGTCAACAGTTATTTTTTCGTCGCGGTTATTCTCTTTAACTTTTTTTTTGCAAGTAAGAAACCAATATTGGTAGTTTTGTGCTTCTCTTTAGAAGGACAATACTACTCTTTTTTATCATTCGTGCAAAACAGTTTTTTGCCATTTTCTTCGCAAATTTTGATTTGGTAGTTTTTTGACAAAATTAAAAAAAGAAATATCATTTAGACAAACTTCTTCATGCACATATATTGATACGTTATTTGAAGTTTTATAAGAAAATTACTTAAAATTCATAATTACTAGAGTAGGTTTGCCTGGTGTTGCTGGGGGCATTAAGAAATTGAAATTAATCAAGAATGTTCCTCACTGTATGTTGGTGTTGGTATGTAACTTTTCACTCTTGTATTATAAGGAGATAGGTTAGCTTTTCCCGGTGTTACCCGGGACATTAAGAAATTAAAATTAATTACGAACTTATGCTTAATAAATAAAAAATAGATAATACTATTTTAAGAATTATTCTCGCGCAATGTTGGTTTTGAAATGTATCTTGGCTCTCTTTTTTAAAAGGAGATAGAGTGGGTTTGCCCGGCGTTGCCCGGGATATTAAGAAATTAACATTAATTCTGAACTCTTTTGGTTTGTTTAAAGGAGATTATAAGGTTTAAAGAAGAAAAAAATATTCAAGTTTAACTTTCTTTCGCTCATCTTTCATATTATTGTCAAAAATCCTATGTCTTAATCTCTTTTCTTTTTTTCTGCTCTAAACCTTATAATCTCTTTTTTTTTCAAGTGTGTAAAGACCAACGTGTAGAAAATAAAGGTTTTAGAATTTAAAAACTTTTTTGTTTTATAACAAATAGTCGTTTTTTTTGTCAAAAAATTCGTTTTCAAACAATGCAAACAATAAGGTCATCATGGCCTTAAAGAGCAAAAAAATGTTAATAAAATCATTTTTTGACAATTTAAACTTACATGAAAAATGTCAGGAAAATCCATTGATTGGGTTTGCCGTGATTGAAGGACAAACACACATACAGGCTCATATTTAATATATAAATACAATTTATTATAATGTTCACCCGCTCCAAAGGGGTCTCAACGTTAAGTAAAAATAACATTGACCATTTTCATTGGGATTTTCCCCTGTTTCCTTGGGGCGAGCAACGCCGGGTACCCTTTGCTAGTAATAAATAAAATAAATGTTTTTTAATGGGTTATTTTGTAGAAGAAGAAAAATAAAACCACAATTCGGAATAAAATGAAAAATATTTTTCATTACAAAAAAATATAACATTAACATTTTGACTTGCTTCTTCTTTAAAATATCAATTTTACTCATATTAGTACATAGAATTGATGTTTTGATTAGACTAAAATGCACTGAGAAATGATTTAATTTTCCCATAAAAATAAATCAACGTCTTTTTTACGAATAAATTTTTTGACTAATTAATCATTTTTATTAATTATACTTGCAAATAAGTTTTCGTGCATTCATTTCATATTTATAACCATAGTATTTTAAATATATATATATACCTTTAAATTATGTCTTAACACTTTAAAAAATATCGACTATTTTTCCATTATTTTTCTTTAAAATAAAGAATCCTAGTATGAAAATATGTGTTTGCTCTGTGCAACGAAAATTGCCTTGGAGAAAATTCCAATTGGGAAAATTCATTGTCATTTACTTATAAAATCAGAATACCTCCGTCCAAAACTCCAAGCAGGTTAAAAACCATCGTTGTGTGTTATCAAAGAAAAACTATTATCTAAGTAGTACAGTAATTTCAAGGGGAACAGTCACGGTAAGACTTGGATGTCTGGTCTACCTGACATAAACAATATAAAAAATCTACATATGTACAATGCACATGACCCAGAATTTATTCAATAGTATTAGGAGAGTGCATATATAGTTTGTCATGTGGTGGTGGGGAGTTTTAACCTTATTGGTGTCTTTCAACTCATGGTCCTTGGGATAATCTTGGAGCATTTAGAAGGGGAATATATGCATTGTGAAGCGGTGGTGATGGTCTTTATATAAATATATGTTTTGTGTTCTTGCTATAGCATAGAACAATTTTTTTGCCGAAGTATTGTGTTTTTGTTAGTAAATGACGAGAAATTTACCCAATGGCAATTTTCTCAAAAAACGGTTTTCATTTTCCTGAAGATTGTCATTGAGCAAGATCCTCGTAAACCAATTTCTTAAATTACAGGACTACGAAAAACATTGGAATCTAGTTTGGGAATAATGAATAACTTATTAACAAAATTACAATGAAGTTTATACAATGAATACTGCAAAATTTAAGTATTTCTGTTCTTACGTATTTTATCAAGAAATAATAAATTTTAAATGTACCTTGTTGATATATTGTCATGTTTTTATTTTTATCACAATGACTGATTGTGCAATGCTTGATCTTTAAAGCCAGCAGGATGTTATTTTGTTTTTTATTATTCAGCAACCCGCAACAAAAAAATTAAAATAGTTATTTTATAAGAAATATGTCCTCAAATCATTAATGCAAAACCTTATAAAACTTGCCCACAAAAATTGTTCCGACGTAAACTTAAACCCCCTCCCTATATTAAAAAAAAAAATAACAAGGAAAACATTCTGTGTTTGTTTTGTAAGACCTTAGTAGAAACCTCATTTCATTTAATCTACTTATTTCAAAACGTGAATTGGATTATAATAATGGTAGATAATCTATTCTCAGAAAAGTATGGGGAAAAAATCTCGCCCACAGACTGGCTTTTCGCTCCCTCTATTTGAAAAAAAAAGTGAAGTACAAATCGGCAAATACACAAGTGATAGTGGTGAAAAATATGATCGGTTATATTATAGAAAAATATTAAATGTATAATTTAAAAAAAAAGATATATTTAAAAATATGCATCTCCAAGGGTTTTGCTCAAGGCAGTAGAGTCGACTCCTTCCTTGGGAATGATATTCTAGGATCAAAACAATTTAGCAATCCATTCACGTTGAGTAAATAATTATATTAATTCAAAATAAAATCAATCAAAATATACAAAATGGAACAAAAATCCTTGGGGATGCATATTTTGCAATATATATTTTATTTTATTATACATTGAATATTTTTCTGTAATATAAACTATGTATAGTGAATAAGTTATAGGGGTCTAAATAAGAGTGCCTTTTTGTATCATTTTCAGCCTAAAAATGGAAATGTGTATATCGAGTTGAGAACAAGTTAAAGAATCAATAAGAACACTTTTTAACATAAAAAACACTTTTATATAAGTATTAGTAATCCTACTTTTAATTTGTGGATTGTTTTAAGGGTAAAAAAATGACTCAGAACGATAATATTCTCGAATTACTATAATCCCAGATATTTCAGAATTCAGGTGACTGTGAGAAAAAAGCTGAGATCAACTTTTGGATTATGTGCTCAAATAAATTCTTTTTTTTTGCTTGAATTCATTTGTACAAAAGGATTGTGTAATTTATGAAATATTGCATGAAATATAACTGTTTAATTCCTGGTTGGAAAAATGGAATAACAACAATATACTTTTCAAAAAATGTGCTTACCCTTCAAATTATAGTTGCCTTAGCTAAGAAATGATACGTGTTGCAGCTCTGTTAGCCATTGGCCAAAAAAAAAAGACATTTGCTAGGCTTAAGATCATTTTGTACCCATTGAATGAACTTGTGGATTTACAAGTAAGACTAAGTTGCAAGTATGTCCCTGGCCAACTGTCCAATTTCCTAAGTTGTGTTATCGATTAAGTGTAAATTGGTTATGTAGATCTTTGGCTTGTCAAATATGGGCAATTTTTGTGGATAGCTATTTTTTTCATATTTTATTAAACACACTGTTCTTGTTATATTATTATTAAATATACAAAAACTAGTGGCTAATCTCAAAGTCGTAACCTTTCTTTTTGAAAATTTAATGTCCAAAACTTTATTTTTCTTTCTCTATAAAGTTTTTTCCCCTTTTTTAAAATATTTTAAAATACAATATATGTATATGGCCAAATGAACATGTGAAAAACATATGTAAATCCAAATTTCATAGTAGAAAAACTTAAAGTAACTTTCTAAGTAGGTAACGAAAGGTATGTGTGAGAGGTCTTTAACTCTTTTTGGGAGATCGATTCAAAAGTAAGTTTGAATATATAAGCATGCAGAGTGTGTACTTAAAACTTACAGTTGTATTTAATAACAATTTAATGCCCATTGTTTCTTAAGAAGAGGTTTTGTGACGTCATCAAAAGCCAGCTGAAACAAAAATAAAGCAGTTTTGTTTTCTCCCGAAATCTGCAAGTGTAAAATGTCGGAGATACAACCAAAAAGATAAAGCTTGTCCGATATTTTCCCCACAATGAATCAATTACAGCCACATACATCCAAGAAGAACCAAAACTTCTGGCTGCCTGCATCTAGCCCTCCTCGAACTTTGACCTTAACCCCTTTGACTTTGTAATTTGAGGTGTCTTAACGAAGAATTTATGCTGTACCTCTATTCCAAATTTGGATTCACTCCGAAGTGCCATTGTGCCCACGTTAGGCACCATGGAACCGAAAAGAGTTACAAATCTGTTCATCGGCGTATCGAGGCTGTTATTGCTTGTGAAAGAGGACATATTGAATAAAAAATAAAGCTAATTTAGTATTTAAACATTTCACAAATTGTTTGTGAGTTGTCTTTTCTTGATTCTAAAAAAATCACATAATTACTTCAGTTTTGGATCCCAACAATGTACCCTTTCACAAAGTTTATTTTAATATTAGTATGATTTTTTTTTTCGTGTAATAAACGACTTAATTCTGCTTTTTGTTAATCAAAATTCAACTTTTTACGTTATTCATATATATCTAACTATAAGTATATTTTTTAAAAAAATCAAGTCTTTACGCATCAAAAGTATTATTATAATGAACATCCATGAAAGTTAGAAGAACTAACTAAAGATGAGCACATCATTAAATAATAGGAAGACACTTGAGTAATACAGAAGATATTCCTCATATTTTTACATCCCTCGGTATTTTATTCTTTTTTGAGTGTAGACTATTTAGAACAAAAGTCTTAATTAAAGAATAATAATAATAAAAACAGATACACATACTATGTATGACAAAGGATGTTACCCATTTGAAATACATACATAGCTTTCTTTCCCTCACTTGGAGATTTTATGGAGCATATGTATATACGCCATGTTGATTTGAGTCATTATTCATTCATTTTCATATTACGTATATACATAAATAAATACACTGTATTTTGAAATAATAAAGAAAAATATATAAATTTTCCTTTATAAGGTTACATACGAGAATTATATACCTAACCTAAGGAAAGGTATAAAACTTAATTTGTGCTACATACAAACATAGAGACGCGTTTATTATACTTTTCTATAAGAGGTAGAAAGAAAAATTAGTCGCATTATATTTTCTAACAAGGCATGGCCTAAATACATAAAGGTATGTATTGCAGTAGATTTGGAGACAAAATCGTTTCAGTGACGCATTTTTCACATTTTTTGTATCAAACCTCATGAAAAATTAAGTCCATAATAATTATTAGAGACTTATTTTTACTTCACAAAAGAAATCCCTTATTTTTTTTGGTGTATAATTACTATTGAGCAGGTATATTACTAGAATAAAAATATCAAATTTTCTTGTAGTAAGAAAAATTCCTTCATTGGGAGGGGGGCATTTGTCATAACTTAGAAAAGTAATGATTGGTTAAATAGTAGTAATAAATAATAATATATAAGAATCTCAATTGCAAATTACACATTATTTTCCCAAATGCCGATTCCAGAAAAATCCCCCAATTCTCCAATCCAATTAATCGTCCCATCATTAATTATTAGTAAACAAAACTGCCATGTGGCCCATCAACACAAAAGTAAACTGCAATGATTTTTCTTAAAATTTAGTGTGGATTACAATTTTATTTTTATACAAATTATCATCAATTTCTATCAACAAATTATTCGTATTAACCCTTTGGGTGTGTTGCAAGTTGCATTTAAAGCAACTAAAGCTTGTTGTCATCATTAAAGAATGATAAATTGATAGATTTATTTTGAAAGGGCAACATTTGTAAAAAATAAATTATGTAAAGGTTTCTAAATTATTGGATATTATAACTCATTGTTTGGTTGTATTTTTTGTTCAAAACCATTTTATTTTAATGTACGAAATATCTCTTTAGTTTGAACATATTTATGAATTAAATGTCTCATATTACGATTATACTTGTCAACACATTCTTGCCCTTGGATTGGGCTTCTGTCCTTCCAATTGCTTTTAACTCAAGAAACATGAAAAATAACTTTTACAGCTAAAATGTCTGTTTTTATGGTTTACAGAAAGCATAATTTAATATACTATTAATATTGATAGCCTAATAAATGTACAAAAATACTCAATAACTTTAAAAATACTTATTTTTTAGGATGCTCTTTTTTTATTATAAAGTAGCATATCTTTACTTTACGATCAAATATAATTATCGTCATTGTCATTAACAATGAAAAATTTATTAGACTTTGAAAGGAAGGCTCTATTAACTAATTGTCCTTTTTTAGTAGTTACAAGGCTTTTTCTACAATTTGGAAAAAGATACAGAAATTTGTGAGTCTGAAAACATGTTCCGACAAACTATCTTTCAAGGCAAAAATAACACTCAATCAAGTAGATGTTATAAAAAAAGGCTTCTAATTTTTTTTTTTTAAAGTCATTTTCTTCGTATCCGCGTAGGAGCAATCAGAAACACACCAATGGGACCACGTAGCTCTTTGGACAACGTGCTCGGGAGAAATATTTTTCTTGAACTTGATGTGTGTAAGTTCGATGCTCGGTCACTCCTAGAAAATAAAATATGCATTATCTATATGGACTTCAAAGAACATTCATAGGTCATATGGAGTAATTATAATACCATAACAATAATTACGTCATTTATAAAAATGTATGTGTATTAATGAACATTTTGAGAATTTTGAACTTGTGTTGCATCTGTTTTTTATTCTCAGAAAGTATGAACAGGATATTCACAATGACTTAAAAGTTTTAAATTTAGTTTTCATTTTGAAATACCAGCAAAATTTGATAAATATTAGTGGAATTATAGTCTTTAACTATAATTTTTATAGGGTAAAACAAAATTTTATAGACCCATAATTTACGGGGGGTGGGGAAATCATGTTCATTCTGTTATTATTGTATATATTAGTTGTGTTGCTCTATTTTAAATTTCAACACTAAAAACTAGTTCAATTACATTACATACATTGTTTTTTATCTCTCACAAAACCTGATCAGGAAGTGCACTAATAATAAATAATCAATAATACGTCTTAGTATACTGGGGAAAAAAGTTTGGAAAAAACTAAATATAGAATAAGAAAGTTCAATTTTATTGACATATTGAAGTCCATAATAGGCTGTGTATTAAAAATATGTGGGATGAGTAAAGATTCTCCATATTTTTACATATAGTTCTGAAACGTTATTTAATTTAAGAGACCTATATTGGGGTTAAGATGTCCTTTCCAATAAAACCTATCCATTTTTCATTCTTTTAATGCGACAACCAATTTTGGCTACTTTAAGTGTAATATGCTACAAACCTAAAGGGTGAAAAAGACTAATTTGTTGATAAAAGTTGACAATAAGTCGTAAGAGAATACAAATGTATTCTAGATCCATTTACAAAAATCATTCTTTCTTGTTTTTTTTGTTAACAGGACATATATTTATATAATAGTCAAATTTTCTTAGTCTACTCTCCCAAATCTTTTTCAGTTTTATTTTATTTCAAATTTTATTATGTAGGGCTGCTGGAAAACTATTTTAACTATAACTATTTTCGACATTCATCATTTTAACTTATTTCTAAACAGACTTTTCCATTGAAACATGAGCAAAAAATGCGTGTGAATATATTAAAAATGGGATTTACAAAGACCTCAAAAACTTAAAAGAGGCTAAATTAATCACTTTTAGCTTTTTTTAACACCTGTATACTCCGAAAATAAGTTTTTAGTTATATGTTACGGACAAAAAAAACAGTTATACCATGAGACAAACAAGAAAGAAACCTGAATATTTGCCAGTTAACGTTTAGGGATAGTAATGAGGGCTCTAATTATTATTTGTAAGCTTTTTAATACCGCCTCTAATAAATGCACATTTATCTATGAACATACTTTTTTTAGACATTGTGTAACAAAAAGTTACCTTCGCTTTTTTGTTTCCATGCATAAATATGTGTACAAATGCAATGTTATTCGCAGTGAAATTTCATTAGGCAAATTAATTACTTATTTAATGCAGATATTTTGACATATACACTACGTGTATAGTATATATATTATACTTATTTCAATGCTTCTATGTAGTCAGCTTCTTATATACCTATGTAGTCAATTAACATGTAGTGTATGATTATTAGTAACCTTTAATTATCAAAGAGTCATCTTATCTTTTCAATGTATTGATTACTTATATTGGCAGTTATATTTAATGACTCCACATCGATAAATAAAGTTGTACCATTTGTCAAACAGGCATTAGTATGTGGCAAGCTTTCAAAAAATGTCAACTTTTGATTTAGGGAGAATCAAAATTTTAAGAATTCAAAAAAATAAATAAAATACATTTGTTAATTTTCACACATACATAAAAAGATTATCACATTTATTTTTGTATATACTTATTATTAAAGTCTTTAAGCATTTATTTATTATATATTTCTACATTTAAAGTATGTTTCTATTTAAATACAGATTTGTTTGAGGTAAGCATGTATGAACTTTTTTTAAACAAAAAAAGACATATAGGTACATAGTGTTTATTTTATGTATTTATAAAACCTAACTAAGAATGTTTTTATAAGTTATTTAACTAAAATAGTATGATACTTTATGGACTTGCTTTTTGAGTAATTCTATTTCTATTCTTTATAATATGGAACTATAATTACAATGTGAAAGCACCTTTGCTTGGCAAATTTATCAAATATTAAAGTAAAGCGAGTTCTTCGTTACTTAGGTGTTTTTTTTTTTTGTTACCATAAAAGTATTAATGCTCAAACTACTTATGAAGAAACAGGGGGTTGCAGGTGCTATAGCCGCAGTGTGTCATGCCCTAAAAGGTAATTAAGCCCTTTTAGTATAAGCCACAAAAACAGTAACATAGCTAGACTGAATGAAATCCACCATAATTTGGTGCTTCGAGTTAACTATAAAGTAAATTATGAAAAACTAAGCCCATATTGCATAGTTGATTTATAGTCAAAATACCTACCAAAAATATTGATTTCATTAAAGGAGCTTCCGGGAGGGCTAGTTGGAGTCATTTGTGGGGTCCTTC
Organism: Lepeophtheirus salmonis; assembly: GCF_016086655.4. NCBI lineage: Eukaryota > Metazoa > Arthropoda > Copepoda > Siphonostomatoida > Caligidae > Lepeophtheirus > Lepeophtheirus salmonis. The sequence goes on along the minus strand of NC_052138.2, from coordinate 13,454,724 downwards.
TCTAATACCAACTATAATTATGTGACTTTGTTTGTACCTACGTACGTGAGTATAAGCGTTGAAGTTACAAAATATACCCCTAACCATTATCAGGGAACCAAATTCTTAAATCAGAAAGTATTTTTTAGTGTTTATTTAGAGTTAGATGGAGTTGCACTGATTAAGTATAATTAAACATTATAGAATTACAATCACTTCATCTGAACTAGGAATTGGCTTTGAAGTCAATATACTTTAAGTATACTTTCTACTTTAGGAACTACTGAGACGCAAGCCTACACACATTAAGGTCAAAAGATTAATTTCATCTGAGGGCGTTGTCCATTGAGATACGTTGTTACATATTTTTTTATTATTCATATGCAGATCTTTTATTTTTTCTCATCACAAGATAACTGCATATATAAAAATATTTAACTCTGCTATGCACCAAAAAATAAAATCTTTTTGTCAACCAGACCAGCACTTTGCTACAACACCCCTGATTAACACTAATTATTAATGAAATAACTAACAGTTTTCATGTTATTTTTTTATAACTTCCTATTTTTTTTTTTTTTTAAACACTTTTTTGAGTCGCTAATATTTCTATTTTTTGTATTTACAACATTCTAATCTATATTTATAGATATTTTCTCCTTTGTACCTATTAAAGATATTATTCATGACCTATTATTAATATATTATTATGAAAGATAGATTTTTTATTTCCTCAGTCTATTACTATATTCTAGATATACTAATATCTAAACATTTTACGAATGATAGGATGTATCCGTATCCCTGAAAGCATTTTCATTAATTTGATCCGAGTTTAATAGTGTTACACGGATGACTGTTAATGAAACTTTTTACCTAAAAAGCTTTTTTTAATGAATAAGTTTTATTTTGGATTTTGTACTTAATATATGCAAGGGCTCAAACTTTTTTCAAGTAATAATAAAGGCATTTGTTTATTCATTTATCCAATGAATGTGCTGAAAAGTCCAGAGCTTCACAGATAGATGATAATTTTTCTTAAATTACATCATTTTAATTTAGTACGAGTGTCAAAAGACAGAAGTCAAAATTTCATAGCAATTGTTATTTAGTTTGTGAGTTATTCTGCTAAGTGTGACACTACATTATTTATTTCCAAAACAATTGATCAGAAAATAATTTGTGTTCTAATTTTACACTGCATCTATATGGAAAAAATACTGTTCAAGCTAAATAACGGCTTAAAAAATGTTATAAGGACTTTGCTCCATAAAGCGAATAATTAAATAATATAAAAAAACCAATTTGGAACAAAAAAACGTATTTTCTCTCTTAAGCCTAGGATGTTTCACTCTATTTCTTAAGTGTGATTACGTTGTGAATCACATTCCCTAGCTACAAAAATTAAATAACAATTGTTTTTCATTTTTTTCCTGATTGAATCATACAAAATATCAAAGTTTCTAAGAATTTTATCAATACTAATACGAAAACGATATCGGATATTTCACCTGATATATTGGTTTTCTGATTTCGATCCCATATATCAGCCTACGTCAAATATATAATATATATATAAACAAAAAAAAGTCATATAATACCAATAGGTCTACCATAAATTTATAGCCAAATTTACTAACTTTTAAACCTATTATATAATTTTAGAAAAAATAAAAGTTCCCATATTTATAAAGAAAAAAAGATAATTAATACAAACTTTTTTGCCAACTATGTTCGTTTGCTAATTTAAATATTGCTTCTCCCATAAGTAATTAGCAACTTCAAAGGAAAACAAAAATGTTCTATTAAAACTCTATTATCTTTGTTATTTCGAGTATGAGTAGGTCTATCAAAACATATGTCTATAATCACATTGATTCTGAATTATGTTTTGCTATAGAAGACACTTCTTAAAAATAGCCATATTTCAGTATGAACATATAAAAATTGATGAGTAAATATGGGTACAATGGAATTATATGGTATTTAAAGTGCTACAAGATGATATTTTTAAAAAACGACTCTGAACATTTGACATGTAATGACTAGGTTTTCTTGATTGATTGATGAAAAAAAAGAAGAAAATAATGAGAGACTAAATTTATTTTGGTCAGAATAATATTTTGGTAATATGTGAAAAAAAATAATTATATGATTCGTATTTTTTATGTACTATATTTCACAAATTAAATTTGGAAAACAAAATGATTTTTCTTTTTGTTAACGAGCTCCTTCTGCCTAATTAGTGAAAGTTGGATCATAGGTCACAATGAGGCAAAACATTAGGATAACAACCAGGCAAGGGCCAATGGCATTTATGCTTCGCTGATAATTTGCTGAACTATAACTAAAATCAAATACTAATACGTATTTGTAATCCTTTGAGCACAACAAAAAGGCACATACAAACCAAATTTTGCTGCTCAGAAAAGACGACATGGACGATACAGTCAAAAAATTCTGTATATTTGCAAATAATTTTCAAATTAACTGTGGAAACGCACAATAAAGAGCAAAATTTAACATTTCAAAAATGGAAAAAATTGTTATTTAAAAAAAAAATCACTAGATTTTGTTTTGTTTTTTTACGAAAATCTTAAAGTATATGATCACTTTCATATATTTTGCAAAATAATACACTGTTGAGCAGCAAAACGGGGACTCTCGAGCCTCCTGGTCTTTGTAGCCTCTTCTAGAAGGTGATGTGGAGTCCTCGTGTATGAGAATAATCCCAAGTTGTTCTTCATGACGCTCCTGATGGTCCTACCAACTACGGAGAAGTCATTGACAAGGCGATTCATAAATTTGACGGTGTACTCCTTGATCTCCTTCTCCAAGCTGGCAAGAACTTATGATCCCTCTTGAAATCGTGCCCTCTACTTCTTTCTCTCCTGCAGAGGTATTCTACGTCATTAATCATCTTTCCCGCCTCGAAAACTAGGGTCCTATAGCACTTCACAATTTTCATAATCCTCGCTATGTCAACTTTAGCATCTTGGAGATCTGAGATGCGCTTCCTTTTGGCCTCTTACTCACTCATGATGACAAATTGTTTGTTATAGTTTGTTTACGGACAAAGAACAACTGAACTAGAATGTCCAAAAACAATATCTAAACGTCTGTATATCAATGAAAAAATTAACAATAATAAACTTTCCGACTTTTTCTACCAACCCTGTAGCTATTGACAAAAAGGGGGTTTTATATGCCAATGGAATGAAATAATAAAATTTGGTCAGTTCACTCTAAGATAAGATGAGTATATGAAAATAATTCATTCCCTTTGTCAATAAAGTAAATAACTACAGTAAATGGTTCATTACTATTTAAGCTGTTGTTGACTAAGTGACAGAGTCTTACATATATTTCATGTTTTATAAAATATCTGAATTATTAATTTTGCTAACAAATACACATATAATTATACAAGGAGACTGCTAATTAATTCCTGTAATTAGGGAGGGTGAAAACATTTTAAATATTCATACGAAATAATAATTGACCAATATGAGGATACATATCTTGTGGTCTGTTGTAGTGAGTACAATTTAAAAAAGTTAAAACAGTTTAATTTGCTATGAAGTGCAAATATTTGTTATTTTTCAGAAAGATGCAAATAGCATGCAAGGAAATATACGAATTAAAAAAATGACATGCTCAGAAGCTTTATATTTTAATCCGAATGGCATTTCAAGTGAGTAATAAAATAAAATCAATGTACAGTGTGTTTAAGAAAATACAACAACAATAGGACTCACACCAAAGAGAGAACTCCTCTCAAAAAACGATAATAAATAGTTCAAGGAGTGTTTATAGGTTTTGCTGTTGCATATAAACAAAGGATCCGAAATGTAAGTTTCAATAAAATAGAACTACTTGCTCTGAATTTGCTCAAAGTCTATGTTTGTAAAAATGTTTTATTTTTGAAAGGATTATGTACGAAGTTTTTTAGCTTTTGATATTTTAACAGAATCATCACAATGAAAATGGTTGCGTAGTTTTTGGATTATTTGCCAATTTTGACATATATGTGCATGTAATCAAAAAAGAAAGCAAGAATAAATTTACTAAAAATTGATTGTGGATTAAAATTGTATATTTTGACAAATTATTTATTTATTTTGACTAGCGGCAATAAAAAACTTATAAAGGCTGACATATATTTAGTGTCTATAAAATATAAAAAATATGAAACTTAATAAAAATGATGCATTTAAAGCATAAATATAATTTTTTTAAATAACGTGGCAGTGAAAAGAAAACAACAACAAAATAACAAAGTAACCACAAATATAAATTATTCATAAATATACGTGTCATAAAAAAATAAAGATTTAACAAGAAATCGCTTGAGGTAAGCCTCACTCCCATGGCAAAGGCAAAAAGGTATTGTATTACAAGGACTAGTCGATTTGTAAAAGAAACTATGCTTAAAAATGTCAATCTTTGGTTTTGATAGGTAAATGGTATTTTTAGTGGAGAGTCTTGTTTTGTGGAAGAAATATCATTTGTTTAGTATCCTGGGTGGGTGGGGGTTGAAGGTTTATCTTTTTGATTAAAATTTGGTGGAGCTAAATGATTTCTTTAAAGTGCGTCTATTAGACAAAGGGATAAGGCCAAGTCTTTTGATTTTGTATTCATAGCTCTCGTTATCTCCGAATGAAGGAAAAGACGACACAAACCTGGCTTGCACTAAGGACTTAATCAAGTAGTTTCTTGAGGGATTCCATTTATCAGATCTGTATATTTAAATCAGGAGGAAATACAGTTTTACCATGAACGAAGTATGCCTTCTAACTCTCAGATCACAAGCGATGTAATTTCTTAAGTCTATGTAATCATCTACCACCTTAAGACTTGAGTGAGTGAACTATTTTGTAGAGAAAGGAAGCAGAACACATTTATTACCATTTATTTGCATTCTCCAAGTAAACTCCAGTTAATAAATTTGGTATATACATTACTGACAAAGTTTAAATCAGAACAGATGATTTACATATAATCTGAAAAATTATCCACTAAGTCTTTAATTTGAATCCCAAAGAGCGTGAGTCAAAGTACCCTACATTGCAGAGCAGTTGAAGTAACCTCACAAGGCTCAGAAATTGTGGAATTGATCACTACACTCTTCATCCTATTAATCTGCCAGGAACTAAGCCACTGTTAGAATTGAACTTTTATACCGGTGTTAGACAATTTAAACAGAAGTTACTGTGAGGGACTTTATCGAAGGCTTTGATGAAATCAAAGTATACAGCATCACAGTTAAGGTTACAGTTACGACGACTGACGATAATATCCAAGATATCATGGGAACTACATTGACTATTTTCCAATTATTTGGGACATATCTACTTGGAAAAAAAAGATTAATGAGCATTGATAGATGGAAGGCAACACGTTTAACAACTCTTTTCAAGAAGAAATTGTTAATTCAGTTTAGTCTATCGGAAAAAGATATTTACAATTACACGACACACTTTTTCAAAAGAAACGAAACATTATAAGAGGGAGGGCCCCAGGAATCTTATCAACAGAACCCTCAAGTACTCGATTTAATTTGGTTTGATAGACAGATGCAAAGTAATTGTTAAAGTAAGAAGCCATGCCAACATCATCTGAGATAAGTAGACCTTAAATATTTTGTATCAAATGAATTACACTGTTACCAGAACCTACTCTCTTCTTTCTAATATATGGGTTAAAAGAGGTTTTATATTAGAGTGAGAAAGTAGTTCAATCTCATTTTTAATCCCTATTTTTTCGAATAAGTTGGACAACATTTTGTCGTATTTTTTGTAGTCGTTTAATTTCCTTATCATTTTTATCGTGATTAATCTTATACATACGCCATGGGATATAGCTACTAACAAGCTGAGTGCAGATATTTCTTATTAATGTCCAAGCAGTCTCAGCATTGTAGGGTAGTGGGAAGAGGTAAAATTTCTAACCCAGTCAATTGTGCAATGTATTGAGGGATAGTCAAATTATCGTCAATTTCTATCAGCAAATTATTCTTATAAATCCTCTTAGTGTATCATAAATTTCACTTGAGATAGCCAAAATTGATCATTGCAATAAAACAACACCAAAAATTTTATTTTATTTGAAAGACCATTTTGAGGCCAATAGAAGTCTTTTAAATTAAATAAATATTCTCGGATATAGTTAAAATAATGGGATATTTTGAATAATCCCATAAATTTGAAAACAAAACCTATAATATGTCTAGTAAATATTTGTTTGTATATATATTTGAAGTAAAAAAATATATTAGGACATTCTCTTTTTCTTGATGTATGTTCCAGATTTTTTTAATGTTGACTTACTTTTTTAATATCACCAGGTCTGTTTTTTATAATTTTTTAACAAGATATCTGTCTTTGTTTTGATCTCTATTGTTAATGATTTGCTAGAACGCATTGTAATTTAACTCCTTACTAAAAAAATATCCTTCATTGTAATAATTATATGCTGAGTCAAGGTAAACAGCAAGAGGAGTCAAGCTAATCTTTTATTGTATTCATAATAAGAGGAAGGTGTAAAAATATTCCAAAATACCATTTTGAATGAAAGTATTTTTTTATAAATAAAAGTTAAAAGTGATTTTTTTAAAGCTCGGGCGACTATAACTCTTTTTACTAATAAATTATTACTACAGTTTGCTAAAAAGTTTTTTTTATTCATATATGTGAATAACTAGTTTAACTCCTCATTCTCTATAAAAAAACTTGACATAATTTAAAGTAAATGTTTTTGTATATAACATTTTCACATAGGTTATGTACATATATGCAAATTTACAAGCTAAGGTCTTTTTTAAAAGGCCATAAATTTATAAAAACATGAGTCAACATGAATGCGATATTGAAAAGGAAAGATAACTAATAGATTTGAATTTATTTGTATAATAAATGTGCACTGTACATAATGGCTAGAGAGGAAAAAATGCCCCTCTGCATTAAATACTTTAATATTAGTAAAATTAAGGAGGGTGACCAATTTTTCTAAAACACAATCAAGATCCGGAGTGCAATATTAAATAAGTTTTTTTGTATAAATCAAGGGAGTCACAGATTTTACATAAACTAAATTGTTACTTGATTTGTATTTTTTACAACAAAAGGATTAACTTTCGAAAATCTAATTTCCAACAAAAATTGTAAAACATAGCTCATTTAATTTGTCAAATTGAATTTCAATTATTAGTCAGAGATTGCAAATTTTTACAACCTTTTTTGGCTGCAACTTGTCCTTGACATAACCTTTCCAATAAATATCATGATCTGGTAAATATGTTTTTATAATTGGATAAACAATTAAATATGAGAGGTGATATTTATTTCATAAATAAAAAGTTCTTAAAGTTATTAATTTAATCAATTTAGAAAAGTAAGTCTAAATGGGGAAAAAAATTGATTTGACGTTAAGAACTCAAGACTGAATACGCATTGGAAGGAGAGCTTGGTATTTTCTCCTTGTTCCTAATTGCTTTTAAAATGTCAGCTGTCACATATTCATATTTTAAAGCTCATGGAAACGTTTTATTTGTTAGACGTAACACTTAATTTAATTAGTTAGTATAATTAATAATGATGAATTGCAATATATTTTTCTTAATGGTCATCATGTGAAGGACAGTGTAGTGTGGTGTCATCCCTTATTTAGGACTGTAAGCTGCAGACCTGTACAGTTCAGTCTTGGCAAGGTCTAGTTCAGTCTTCATATCTGTTCTTTAACTTATAAGGTTTGGTTCTTAATTACGTCCCTCAACTCTTTTTATTCTTTTTTAATTCAGTTCTACATGGTTGTGCAGGTAAATTTAAACCATATTTAACTACATCCTGAACAATAAAGAAAGCATTTAACTCAGTTATGTCAATTTTAAAGTGAGATGTGAGAGTTAGCTTTAAGTTATTTTCTCAACTTTTAATTCAAAAAATATATCTACGAAGGAGGAGACCCACAGGAACACCATCATCGATTGGCTTATGCAAGGCACAGCCCATTAAACATCAAGAAGATGTTTGGGTATCCAAAGAGCACAGTCCACGACGGCTACAACCGCTGGAATGAGGATGAGGCATATAAGAGAAAAGCCCAGGAGTCCCAGAGGACTCCCAGATTCCTAGCAGGCCTGAAACGGTCCGTGAAGGCATTTCCTGGGACTCCGATTAACGTTCTTGACAAAAAGCATCAAGTAAGCCGTGTAACGGTCTTCAGAGCCATAAACACTGACCTGAGGATGAAGTTATACCACTTGTACAAAAGAAATATCCTTTGAGACAAAATGAAGGCCACCCTGCCTGCCGCGGAAATAAATTGCTGAGTCCTATGATAAACGAATCATCTTTTATTCGGAGGATAAACAAGGAACTGTCAACAGATCCCACAATATCCAGAACGACAGATGATCAGCTTTTCGATATACAAAAATAGATAGAAGTTGTGAATCAATCCTATCAATTCTGAGAATTATACTCCAACAATAGTTAATTATTGAAATAATTTAATAATATTTTTTTATTTAAATGAATTTATTTATTATTCCCAAATAATATTTTTCAAGTTTATTGAATAAAAATATGATTTTTAAAGAATTCCCTTATGGTTGTATTATTTAAAATATAAACTTTTTTTTAAACTTTGAATTGATTCTTCAATATGAGCTTTTAATGTGTATTCTTAAATAAATGGAATAAAACGAAATATTAGCAATTATTTTATTAAGAAACACACTTTTAAGTTACAAATCATGAAAGATCAAGAACGATCAGTCAATGCAATAGGTTGTAGATGAGGAACATATTTCTTTTTCTTTCACTTAACGCCCTTTAGTTGTACTAATATAACATCATATATAAGCTAAAATCATATTTAGTCCATTGATAAGTGGAACTAATTAAGTCATTAATATCGTTACATACTAACTTATATGATTTTTATTATACTTGAAACATGTTCTATTTTCTAACTTTGTATTTATAAAGAAGGTAAAAAAGTAGGAAAAGGTACATTCGACATAGACAAAAATTAATAAGAAAAAAAGTATATAATTTGCCTAAAGATACAAAAAATATTTTGTATAGTTCGATCTAAGACTTATTAAACAATTTAAAACTTATTTTTGTTTCAAAGTTATATTTTAAATTTCTACATACAAGGTATGGTAAAATAGAAGATTATTTTTCTATAATGTTGGCATTCATGTTCTTAACGTTTGCACAGTTATTTTGTTTTTTTTGAAAGATAGAAATGTTGAATGTCTTTTGATGTGCTCTACAATTTTCAACTACTGGAATAAAAAGCATGTTTATTCTTTAAAATATAGGAATTTAATTAAAAATAACTATTTTAAAAGAATAAAGAATTTTGTTTAAACTTTGTAAGGATTTTTCCCTAAATGTTTTTCTTTTCTTTTTTCCAATAGTAGAAAATTGCAGAGCATACCAAAAAAGTTTGACCTTTCCTTCTGCCAAAAACAAACTACCATTGCAAAATGTAGGAATCATGGACTTATTGGAACGTGTCGAGTAGAAGACTAGTAAGAATTTTGTAACAATTAGTTCGATTTTTTAAAATTATGTATTCCAAGGTGATGACATCACCAACCAGTCCTGGAGATTGATGTATTAAATAAACCCTTCTAGAGCCTCCACAGTCATGCTCATCAAGTGGCTTACTTTCAGACATTTGTAAAAAAAAATGAAATAGTTTTTTTCTTTTAACCACAAAAAAAAAAAAAAAAGATTTATTGATGAATAATGAAGAGATTGACATCTTATAGCTAAATATCTCTCCTTCAGATTTGTGAAGGGGTTTCCGAAAAGTTTGATCGAGCCCTCGACAACATTTCCATTATCGAGGGATCAAAGACGTTAAAGTTAAAGTGGAGAACCTCTTTACGAATTCTTATGCAGTTGACCAACAAAATTTATCTGCATGTTGCCAAATAGGACTTCCCTTGTTTAAAACCTGTAATTATAACACATTGGCCAATAAGTCCCGGGCACAGATAGGAAAGCAACATTTTTTTGCCAAAAATCATTTTTATTCATCAATATAACCTCCTTTTAGAACGAAACGATCATTTCAACGTTTCTCTAGCTTTTCGATACTACGGGTGTTTAACGATTTATCGAGACGTTCAAAATATGCTTCAGTTTCGACAATCACTTCCTCATCTGAGCCAAATGTCTTTCCATGGAGCACTTTTTTGAGTTCTGCAAAGAGCCAGTAGTCGCTGGGGGCAAGATCTGGAGAATACAGTGGGTGCGGTAGCACTTCGAAACCCAATTTAACCAATTTTGCGGCTGTTTTTATTGACTTGTGACACGGTGGATTGTCTTGGTGAAAGAGCACCTTTTCTTCTTCAAATGAGGTATTTTCTGGGTAATTTCATCCTCCAAACGATCCAATAAACCGATTTAATAGTCACTGTTAATTGTTTTTCCATGTTCCAAGTAGTTAATGAATAAAATTCCATCCGAATCCCAAAATACAGAGACAATGACCTTCCGAGCCGATATTTGAGTCTTTGGACGGCTTTCTCCATCTGCACACCACTTAACAGACTGCCGTTTTGATTCTGGAGTGAAGTGGTGAATCCATGTTTACTCCATTGTGATGTACCAACGCAAAAAGTTCTTCTTATTTTGCGTAAACATCACCAAAAAGCTCTTTGAATCATCGACTTGTTGTTGCTTTTGCTGTGGTGTGAGCAAACGTGGCACTTATTTGGAAAACAGCTTTGTCATACCCAAAAATCAACATGTATGATGTTGTAAAAACTTCCTTTTGATAACTTCAGAGTGTCAGCTAGCTCTTGCAACTACACTTTACGATTGCCCATGATGTTTTTTATGGTTTTTAAAATGTTTTTCGAAATAACCGTCTCATTTGGCTGACCAGGGGGTTCAGCATCAACGGTGTCCTTACGACAGCGTTTGAAATAGGCAAATTATCGTTTGGTGATTATTTTTGATGGGGCAGAGTCCGGATAACATTTTTCAAGCCAAGCTTTTGCTTGAACGGTGTTTTTCCAATAAAAAACACTGATAAATCAACACACAAAATTCCTTTGAATCCATCTTTTTTAAGAATGGCAAAAGTAGCGTCATTTAAACCACTGTAACTCGATAAATAATAAGCCAAACGTCATGAAATTTTGACGATAACCTTTTGAATCTTTGTACTAGCGAAAAATATTTTGTTAGTGGTTCCATCTGGTAGGTAGGGCCGGGACTTATTGACCGATGTTTAATAGTTCATCCGAAGCCAAGAGAAGGAGGAATGGTAAAATAGAAAAAAATCTATGATCGAATCATCTCCCTCCAAAACTTTCTACACTAAACAATGATATTAAATAGATCTTGTGGTCCAATAAAAAGTTTTCCGTTAAGAAAAAAAATGGAGAATTGAAAACGGCTTTTTAATTTCTAATTTTTGAGTCCTAACGCTGTAGACGAAATTATTTTGCAAATGGTGTGAGTTTCATATTTGTTTTTTAGCATCATGATATTTCTCTTTATAAATTTAAGCTGAAATTAAAAAGAAATCTAAAAACATGATTAATTTATCCAAATATTTTTTGACTACCTAGTATTATTGATATACTTATTAATAATATCAAATTACTTATTTTGAAGAAAATATAAAATTAGTCTTCTTATAACCCTTTCAAATTTTATATTACATGACATAGTACATGTATATGTCTTTTTTCTATTAGCTTTGAAAAATAATTAATGCTTATATATTATAATATTTTTTGTTATTTTGTAAATATGAAAATAATAAAAACAATGACTCATTATTTTAATTAGTGAAATTTTTTTTTAAAGAATATATTAAAGTTTTTTAGTAATCTAATAATAAATACTATTTGGAACGACGTAATAGCTAGTCAATCAATATTGTAATATTTGGTAAGTTTACCTACCCACTGACTAAGAAAATTATTAAAGAGGAAAATAATATAATAATAGGCCGGCTTCCATTATCATATTATTTTCATAGTTGCTACCTGATTATAACTCAGGTATTATATCAATTAACACTAGAGTGAGAAACAGTGGGTATCAAAAATGATACCCATTTATTTTTTTAATATTTGTATCTGTAAAGATGTTACGTTTTGCAAATGATGATGGATCTAAGATTTCCTTCTAAATGTTTTCTTGTCTAAAACTGATAATATTCTTTCATTTCCTATTTTTGACAGATGGTTTTATCCTTACCTACATACATTGACTCACCTAATAAGTTGGTTGGCTTATGTTTCTTGGAAGCCAGGAATTGGTCACTTGATTGCATCCTGACATTTCTTAAAATGTTAAATATACTAATTAGTTGTCAATATATATATATATATCATCTTGAAAAACTAATTATGGTATTCAACAAAATTTCTCACCGACAGACTTGTTAAAAACTTCAGAATAGTAATCAGAAGAACTTGATGGACGTGCTTGGAAATATTATTTAGCTTGTTCAAATTTGAAATCCTCTCCTTCCGAATTGTAGTACGATGTAGATAAAAGATATTGTCTAAATTCTTCAATAGATACTTTTTTCAAGGACATTCCTGTAGAATAACAGGTGGAATTAAAATGTCTAGTTTAGCAAAATCTGTGTTTATGTTTATTTAAGGAGGTACAAAATTCCTTTCAAAAGTTATTCATTCATGTCTCAACTTGCTTGACCCTTTTCATACACAATTGTATGACAAAAACATTATTTGAAATGATTGAGTATCAAATATGATATCCACGTCTGTCCAGGTAGTTTTTTTAATATATATATCAACAAAACGATTACTCAGTTTAATTTTAAATTTTGTTATTTGTGATTAATAAAATGAATTAGGAGAATTCAAGAACTTTTGAACAGATACAATTTAAGAAGTTTCTTATAATATTGTATTGAATCCCAAATAGGTATCAAAAATAATATATAGTTCGTGTGTCTATAAATGACTGAGAGTAACACTGAAGGTTTGCTCGGGCGTTATAAGTGTAAGTCCTTGTTGGACTCAGGGTAGAATTGAGGAATTGAGTAATTCCAGCCAATATGTTCGTTTTATGTTTTTCCTTCCACGGATCTAATAAAACGTCATGACAGCTAAGCTAAGAAATTGTCAGGATTACCTAGTTAATAATCGATTTCTTTTATTTTTATATACAGGCAGGATATATTCAATTCATAACTGATCTAATTATAAACTGGGTATACTCATGAACAAAGTAGATTGACAGTAATGAATTGGTCTTGGAGTAATAAGTAGCAATAGTCTAAGATTCGGCGATACTCTTTTTTTTAGTTCTCTTATTAATTATTTTTTCCTAATTTCAACATTATAACGTATCAGGGAGAAGGAGCACTTTAGTTCAAAGTTGTCTTTGTCTGCTGATAAGTTGTCTTTCAAAGGTGTAATATTTTTTATGCCATTCTCTCAAATGTCGTTTTTACGCTCACCGTAATTAAGCATATACTCACATCCCTAATTATATGTGTAAGTCCTGGTTCGACTCGTGAGGGAATTGAAGATTGTATTCAAAGTAATATCTTTGCATTAACTAAAGAAGGAGGTGGGGTTTGGTTACTTTTCTTCATTTTCGTTTAGTACCTCTTCACAGCTAATGTAAAAAAACGTCATGATAGCTTAGCTGCTTTCCTTTCAGTGATTTTACAAACTGTCAGTATTACCACATTCATTTTCGGTTTCTTTTTTTTACATATTAACAGGTCATATATTCTAGACTCGACTTATAAATAAAGTTGTCAGAGTAAAGTACTTTTTTTGCCTGCGAATTTTGTTGTTGTGGGAAACCTAAACATGTTTTGGATTTTATATCTCTAAGCTGTTTTTATTATCCTTTAATTTTTTAGGAGAGAACATCTCATTATAAAGTAATCGCTGACACATGTGTTCATAAATGATTTGAAGTACCCCTGATGATTTTATGCAGGTTTAAAAATGTAAATCCTTGTTCGATTATGAAAAGACTTGAGTATTGGCATTAGAGTAATTCCAGCTAATTTTTTTGAAAGCTACGGAGTAAGTTTTTTGTGTCGTTCCTTTATCTTATAAAACGTCATAGCAGCTAAGTTGCTGTTTTGCCCATCATTTTTTTATTAAATATTCCTTTCACTGGTCAGATGGAGTTGCACTCATCAAGTATAAGTAAATTATAATATTACAATTACTCCATCTGAACTAAGAATTGTCTTTAAAATCAATTTACATAAAGTATATTATCTCCTTCCCTTGGAACGAACTGGGCAAGAACCTACGCATATTAAAGTTTTTACCGAGTGCATTTAAAAAAAAAAATTGTTTAGATTACGACGTTAATTTTCAATTTTTCTCATTTTTACATATAGGCAGATCATATTTTATTCTATTTTAATAATCATCATACATACAAAACCTTAATTAGAAACCGCCTAAAAATAGTAATTCTTAGAATGTCAGAGAAAAAGTTGGGAAAAAAAAGATATAGAATATTGAAAATAAATCAGTAATTTACATTAAAATATCTATACAAATATAATTTTTTTTCTTCAAAAACTGATATTTACAAAGGCTTCAAGAAAGTAACAGAGTGTTCAGCAACACCAGGCTGTTCCATTAATGTTTCGTGAACAAATATAATAAATCAAAAATATTTGCTACTTTTTATATATATTTGAAAAAGTTTTCCTTAAGCAATCGGACATGTCCTTTAATATAACGTTCCATATATATTTTGGAATCATGTAAAAAAATGTGAAAATTGAAAGAAAACGTTGGGAAATTATCTTAATAAAAATTGAATAAGATTAATTAATGAAGGAAATGTAATAAACTTAAAAAATTTCATATTTATTTTAATAATTAATTTATTAAATATATTATTATAATATTATTTTTTGACAATAGTTAATTCCTTTACTTATACATACATATGCATTAAATATTATCAGAACTTATTTTGCCTCGTTTAAATTGGTACATAAATATATTCAAATGCATTACTTACTTGTATACTCGTATTAAAATAGAAAAAATACTAAATTAATATATTTTAATGCATACATATTAAGAAATATTTGATTTTTTTTTGTTTTGCTTAAGCCAAAGTACCTTGTACAATTTTCAAATACCATATATTAACAAAAAAACAAAAACAATCTACTACAAAAATCTAGAATATGTTTCACTTGATACGAATAACTTTACTCATTTTAATAATCTAATATTTGAAATATATATTTTGTTTATTTATTATTTTTGGATTCAAATTTCTGGGATGTCTTGTTATATTCAGTAATGTTAGGCACAGATCAGAGCCTTTGTAAGGTTTTTAGCAATTTATTTGGCTCCGATATGACCTTCGTGATAGGGAAGTCAATCAAGGAATTTTTGCAGACTATTTCTGACGGAATTTTTCCTATGCACTACGCATAACGTTCATAACAACTCTTATTTGCATGGATAAAAAAATTATGAAATCCCTGTGATGGGAATATTTATAAAAGTGTTTGTTGTTAACTTTTCTAAATTTTCACATTTGTGGATGAATTGTTTAACAATAGAAATTGATAATACATTTAAGATGAATTTTTGATTATTTTTGGTGTCGGCGGTCAACATATATAACCATTTCAACTTTTACATTATTTCGTGGGGTAAGGGCAAATTGTCGTTACTCCAATATTTACATATAGCAGAATTAAGCTTGGAAGCTTCATTTTTAATATTGAATAATGGTGTTTTACATAATTTTATAATATATAAACTTTAAGGATGACATATAGACAATAAAACTAATATTATAAACTGTTGAATTACGACAATTTGGCTCTCAACCCACGATTAGTAAGTCAAGTTCCCAATATACTTCATTTTCCTGTATGAAGTTGAATGCGATTTAGTGTTTAATTTTTAAATAGTGTTAAAGAGTCTGATGTAGCAGTTTTCTTAATTCATAAATACGCAAATACATATAAAACAATGCCTTGTATTTTTTTTGGCGGGGCCCCAACAAGTATGACCTTGACCTTCAGCTACTCTTTAACTTCAAACGTTAGTATATCACTTTATAAGTTAACCGGTAATCACCAGTTTACGCTTAAATTAATCACATAAAATATTTTATTATAATTCCGAGGGTGCAAACACAGAAAATGTGTCAAATTTGCACTCAACAACCTCAAACAGGCGTAGCTAATGATACCATTAGGTGGTTATTCTACTAAAATACTGTAGCACAGTTTGTTGAAGGTTTCTAGAAGGTTCCTAGAAATTTATGAAATTAAAAATTATTAAAAATTTTATTAGATCCTATCAATACACATCACAGTCTGTATCCAAGAAGCTCAAAGGTAGGAATATGTTCGATTTTAACCCACAATTTATCCCATCATCCAACACGAACTTACACTTATAACTCCCTAGCAAATTCACAGTGTTACTCTCCTTTGTTTGTGAGCACACACTTTATACCTAAATTTTCTCTACTCAAGACTGAAAGAATAATGGTAACAGTTTTGGGAGGAAACCCCTATCAAGGTTGACCATTTGTACACATATTATCAGCTTATAATATGATCAGAATTTACAAATATATGTAAATAGCAAAAATATTTTTAAAAAACTACTTGTTATCTCTTCTTTGGATCAATTATGGCTTTAATAAAATTAGAGTTAATTATGATTTTTATGACCTCAACTGTGTCAAAACGTTGGTATATTTTAACAATTTCCATGTTAGTAAATGGTAATTAATAATTTCGATTATTAAAATATTTTTACCTGCATAAAATGTGTATTTTATTATTATACTGCTTCTCATAGCAATTTATATTTTCCCAAAATTATTAATAATTGCTTGAAAAACTATTGTGTTTTTACTTTTTTAATGACGTATCATTTATTGTTATATGGTTGCTCCATTAAAATCTGAGCACTTACTAATTTAATAATTAATAAAGTTTGAGTGATTGAAATTAATTCATATTTTGATATAATAAAGCATAAACAATTAGTTACAAAACAAAACAAACTTGAGCTGTCTAGTTTAAGCACAAGCCGAGGAAATGAACGTAATCAACGAGTTTCTATTCGTGTTCTTCAATCAGTTGGGAGTCTCCAGGACCACCATCGATGCCGTCGGAAAGTTCGAAACGTTGGAGAAAAAAGAAGGGTTTTTTAAAGGTCATATTGGATATGGAGGATTAAAAAAAAAAAAACAGCCCTTGGCAGTTCCCTCAAGTCCATGAGGGTCCATGCAAGAGATCTCGGGATTTCACAACAGACTGTCTAGAGAACTATAAAAAAAGGGGGTGATAAGAGCCTTGTGATGGTGGAGAGGCCACGTTTGACACCAGAATGAAAGAACCCATCTCCTCTGTTGCAAGACTCCTTTAAGTTCATTTGAACTTTTTTGTACACTTTTTCCCACCCTACAGCGCTTATAACAACTCCCCAACTATACTTTTTGGGTGCATCTCAAAAGGAAAGTGTCCATCATTCAAACACCTAAGCCCTCAAAGCCACTATAAGCCAGCACTGGTACACCATGACAGAGGACTACATCTGATGCGGGTGCCAGGCCTTCCACCACTGCCTGGAAGCCATTATTGACACTAAGGGCGACTAAACTAATGATATAAAGAGCTAAGAAACACATTTATTTATAGTATTAATTTTGATGAAAATCTATTTCTTAATTAATAAATGAATATAGACTTGAAGTCTCAAATTCAAAGTGTTAATATTTTTATGGAGCACTCGGTACGTGCACAAAAAAAAATCAATTTTATAACTTTTTCTTACGCATGATGTTTTTTTATCATCCATCATCTTTACAGATAGATATAATTTAACGTTGCACAAAAAATACTTAGAATAAGCGATCAAATTCAGTCCAATTAGTTTGATAATAACAACTGTTTTTATTTTTATTTAAATTCATGCCATTTTTGTTAAAATAAAAGCAAAAACATTCATGAATTATGATCAGATATAAAAACATTAATTTTTACATTGTATTTTAAATAAGATGATTGATGATACATCCCAAAAATAAAATGAGGGAAAAAAGCGGCATAAAAACATTTATCATAACACATTTTATGGATATGGATTTTGATCCCCTTACGCAACTATGACAATTATTTATAATGTCCCCCTCCTATCTCGTTATATTTCAACTCTTTGATATGTACAATATATAGTATTTTGTAGATTTAAGTGGACCTTAAGGATAGTAGTAGGTAATTTAGTGTCGCAGAATATTTTTGTTCTGTTTAATCTTAACAAGAAATAACCATCAAACGTCCAATAAAGATACTTTATGGACACATTTTGAAATGAGAATTTGTAAAATCTCAAACAAAGTAATTATTTTGTATGTGGTTCCTTATACATTATCGAGATATAGGATTTATTTGTTACTAGGTGCAGCAAAATAACTACCTTATTTATAATGATGGGAAAACAGTAGTTTGTGTATTCAAAAAGCGAGATTATAAAGTTTTATTGGAAATACAGTCAGCCGTTATCACGTATTGGAGTAGAGAGGAACGTGCGTTACCCGTCAAAAATAAATAAAATCGTTTGAGAAAATAATTCATGTAATTAAATCAATTGCAATCACTGCTGTGTTTTTATATGAGCAATTAATGGACATCAGATGAATTAATTACTCATATACCTAAAAATAATTCAATTTTTGATCATAATTTGAAATTTGCAAAATTCCCAAGAACGCAAAAAACAAAAAAGTGTTTAAATTATTTGAGATGAGATTGAGTTTTATGTATGATTGGTACAATTTGTTTAAATCCGTTAATTGGAATCGGATTTATTCCGGAAAACTAACATTATTCAGACCTTGGTAGAATCGGCAAAAACTAATGGTTTAATGAACAAATCATTCACAGTTATAAACAAAAACATTTTAATAATACAATTTTGTATCTTTTTAGAAAAAAAAAACAATATCAATCTATAACCTCTCAATGAAAATTTCTTTAAAGAATGAAAAAAATACCAGGTATTTAAATATCGAAGTTCAATTTATGGACAACAGGAAAAGGTCATCTAAAACTTTTCTGAATTATAAATTTTGTTTTATTGCCTTGTTGAAAAAGGAGGTTTTTCGTCATACCTTGTAGATTAGAAATATATCCTTCAACAATATTATAGCCACATTACTTTGATTTACCTTATAGTATCAGTATTTCAGTCACAAAACACTGCAAATAATCATTTTGAGGTCTTTTTTTTTTTTCATTTTTAACAACTCGATTCTCATTTTTTATAAGAATTATCCAAGATATATTATCAAATATACTTATATTGTTCATTTATGCCAATAAGAAAGCCTAATATACAAATTTTCTACTTTGCACTACTGTGGTAATTGTTTATAATGTCCTCACGTATCTTTTGTTGTTAATAATTATTTGAATATTTTAACGCATTGTTATGTAGATATAAGGATAATGTTTTAAATATAATTAAAATAGCTTCTTAATAGGCAATTTTTATTAGCCAATTATAATTAATTCTATGTATGCGAGAAAGCAAAAATTTGCTACATTGGAGAGGAATATTTATAATTAATTTTAATTTTTAATGCTTCTAAATTTGAAAGTATTTAAAAAAAAAAAGAAAAATTAAAATTTACTGAATTTCGTACAATAGTTATTGAAATCCACTTTTTTAAATGTTAAATGATAAAACCATTTTTATATTCTTATTTTTTAGGTAAGACAACCGACTCATAATAATATTTTCTTTACAATCGTAAATATGAATGGATTTTGCTTTAAAGAATAGATCCACATACAGAAATAAGAATAAAATAACCATCGATTTACCATTAAATCTCATCTCTCTGTTTTTATTATTGCTTCACACTTAACTACATATTTAAAGATTCCATAGTAGGCATATAAAAGGCATACGAAGGTAATAAAATGTCTATTAAACGCAATTATGCCTGCAAGGGATTTGCAACTTTATTAAATGAGCTCTATTCATATTCTTTTAACAAAAGTATAGTATGAATTACCTTCTGTGTACTTTTTTATATTTTATATATAATGAAGAAGATAGGCTTAGTGGTATGAAATTCACTTTTTGGGATATGAAGGTGGTTTATCATGCAGGTATAAGTTTTTAAGAGATTTGAAATGTTTCTTGTATATAGGAGTCAAATTTTTAGATGTCTTGATATCATAGATGGAACGCACAATTTTGTGTTTCCTGGGCTCTCGCTAGGCCTACTGTAAACAAAATAAAAAATCATAAGCTAGAGGTAGTTTTATAAAAACGACTTCATATATTGAACTCATATTATGACACAACTTTACATTGTTATGGTCTTATAAAAAATGGGTTTGCCAATGACTCCTTGCCACTCTGTTCATAACTTATCAAGACAACCTTAGGTACGTATATTAGTTGCATTATTCTATTCTTTTAAAACGTTATTTGTAATTAAGGCTATGTGTATGTCGTTACAAATTTTGTTCAGACATTAAATACTCAGTTTTATCTGAGTCCGAAGTTCAATAAGCAATATCTACCAATTAAAAAAAAAAAAATAGACAAAACATTCTCTTGTACTTCAGCTGTATAAAAATATTGGTAATGTTTTGAGCCAATTTGTTCCCTCGATGTGGTGCGTTGAGACTGTAGTCATTATCGAAAAATAATTGTGTGTCTCGATATAATTGTATCAAAATTTAATTTCACTAAAAATTTTTATTATTTAAATTATGATTAAAGATTAAAATGTTTTTCTTTATTTACGACAAATTGGAAGAATATTTTTTTTACACTTTGAAAAAATGTTTCCCTGGAGTCTTGACTTATTTACTCTGGTTTTTGCCATACTAGAGCACAAAAGATAAAAAAATGCACATAAATGCCATGAAAACACATACTTCATGAGAATCTCCTTTAATAAATAATGAGCCCTGATTATGAACACACTTTGTTAATTAATAAAAGCAAAAAATAATCTGCTTAAAAGTTTTTGCTACCTTACTACAAAATCGTAGTAAGAATAATATCGAAGACATTGGTGCAATTTAAAAAGTAATTTTTTATGCAATAAAATAGTGGCTCTCAAATTGAATACTGTTTGAACACACTTGTTGGGGCACTTTCAACAACAAATTGTAGATCCAGCGCGAAAACATAATAACTGATAACCATAAACAATGAGTCTAATAACATTTTGGGGCAGTTGGAGACTCTGGTTCTGCAAAAAAAAGTTGCCAATAGAAAGGTTTTTTTCTTTCCTCAGAGACAAAAATAGATTAACTGCAATGTACTATGAATTTATTCAGTGCAAACCACCTTGTCATGTGGCTTTAATATAGGGTGAGTAGAAACCTGTCAGTGCCAAAAGCTAAGCACTTAAAAAGTATGCTGTGTTACATGAGTGGAGATGACAGGCACTGCATGGAAACTCTAATTTCCAGGTTCATTAATTTGAGAAAAATTTGACTAATTTACAATGTCTATTAGCTGAAGGGTGTGTAATCCATATTACTATTAGCTTTTATGTGACATAAAAATAATAGAATTAAACTTCCATGGCTAAATGTAGTTGATAATAGTAAACTGCATACCTTTTACTGCAATTAAATAGTTAGATAAACAATGGAGTGGATACTTTATAATATTATCTCAGTTCAGCCTTTTGTCCAGATACCATGTTTTTGCGCTTGGTCAACAATATGGCTAATAAGTTCAGTCAATTAATAGAATAGGTCTATAGTGAAACATTGGCTATTCGATCACCACTTCCGTTATTTAAGTGTGAGTAAGAGCCCGATCGACAACTTATAATGGTTGTTTGCTTTTCACATCTGGATTGAACAGAATAAATATTTGAGGAATACTATGGGACCACACTCTGAAAAAGATGTGAGACGCAAAATTAAAGAACCTTTGGAATAGAACCACAGCATTGATGCTAATGTTTTAATTTATGTTATTTTGATCCAAATAAAAAAGAATGTTATCGAATTACTCCGAACAGAGCTGAACTAACACTAAATTTGATCAACTATAATTCAATTTCTTTTTCATTAAGGTGCAGTTATATTAAATTCAGACAAAGAATACTCCTTATAAAGAATGTGCAGACATGTAGGTTCATACCTGGGTCATTCCCAAGAAAGGAAATATTGTTTATGTATATGGACTTCAAAGAAGATTCCTAGGTCAGATGGAGTTAATGTAATACTATAATGTTTACTTATACATAGCCAGTCCAACTCCATCTGACAAATTTGAAGGAATATTAATAAAATTATATAAAGGTATAATATTTGTCGTAGTTGGAATTTTATATCAACATCACGTGGGATTTTAAGCAACTCTTACATTTTGGGTTCATATTTGAAATCTCAAAAATGTTGGATCGATTGAATGTATACAATTCAAAATCAAAGAAGAAAAGGGCAAATATAAAATTCACTAATCATTGGTTGATAAATGATAAGCCAATCATATTAATTTTATTTTCCTTTTTTTTAAAGCTATATAGTTAATCTGATCTAGATACTACAGTAAAGTTCAAACTGATAATATAAAAACATAAAAAAACGGCAAAATCTTCTCGAGGCAAGGCAGTACCAGCTGTGTAAAAGTTTAAATATTTAAAATGATTAGAGAAATCAAATTTTATGTGGTGCATCAACATAAAAACAATATTGAACAAAATCAAGAAAAAGGGAAACAATTCAATTAATTTTTAACGCCATATTTACATACATCCCATTGTTCAGTCGACATGTTCGAGTCTATTACAGGCAAAATATTCAAATTTGTGGGATAAGTCGCAATAACAAAGTTGTTATCTATAGTTTAGAACTTTAGTTTGTGGTGACGTCATCTGTTATCCCATTGAGAGGTTGTGGGGTATTGTGATTTGTTTGATATTAATGTAAGAGGAAAAAGAGCGGCAATTTGTAGTTAATAAAAGGAAGTTGAATAGTAAAGACGTGTAGTTAAAGGTATACAATAAGTGGAGAAGATGTCGAGGTAGCCGTCGTGGATATTAAGGCCCCCGAGTTCATTACTTTTAGACCGGAGGTTTGGTTCATATTAGTTGAAAATTCCTTCAAAAAGTACAGAATTACTAAGGATAATCCTATGTTTTGTCACACTTTAGCAGCTTTGCCTTCGTCAGTGGTTTTTAGGGTCAGTGAAGAAGATTGACTCTGTAATTCCTATGAGTGTCTTTAAAAAAGCTGTGTTACAGCGATTTCAAAAATCATAGATTGAGCTTTTCGTAGAGCTGTCTGAGCCAAAGTCAATGATAGGGAAGCCGTCAGAATACTTGGAGGAGTTAAGACTTATAGAAAAAAGTTAAAGACATAATAAAACACAAGTTTTTAACAGCATGGCCAATGCATCTCAAATAAGTTATCTTGCAGATTCAGATTTTGCCCATTTTAATTGAAATTTATTACACAGCAAATGAGTTATAATTTTGGATGCAAAATTGACGTATCTTCGCGAAAAAATACTTATAAAATCCACAATTCATTTTGAGAAAAATTATTTTTGCTTCCTTTTTTGTTGACAGGCCACATATGTTTTTGGTTTTTTTTTCTAGTTCGTATAAACTTACTTAAAATTCTTTAATTAAAATACTTCTTTGAAAACTTGGTTACTTGAAAATTGAAAAAATAAATTTATCTTTTTAATATTAGGTCTCTTCTTCTCTTTTATCTTGTGGTGAATATAATTTGTACTATAAATATGTATATCTTAGTCTAAAGAAAATAAGCATTAAACGTATTCAAAAGAATGCCATCAAGTATAAACACAGTTAAGTATATGTGTCCTTTCCTAACCAAACATTAGTGGGCCTTATGATTTCAAATAAACATTGGAAGAGAAAGCAAGTTGCTTAAATTTTTTAATATAATTCAAAGTGTATTAAGATTATACATACACAAATTTTATTTTAAAAAACAAAACAAAGATAATTTTCATATATTAAATTTATCTTCCATCTTAAGTCAAGTCTACCCTAATTATAATCAGGTGAACATTGATTTGAGAATTTAAATTAACGCTTGTTATGTTCAAAACAATTCTTTGCAATTACTGAATAACTAACAATAGTATACAGCACTGCCCGAAATTATTAGGTGTCAACAAGTGAAACAAACTTTGTTTGAAATATATACAGGGGACATTTAAATCCAGAACAAGTTGAGACCTTAATATCTTGGCAACCCTGGCATCTATTTTTTTTGAAAATGAGGTATAGTTGGCAAAATTTTTATGAGAAAAAATACAAAATTCTTGAGATGGGGAACGAATATGACGTCATGCTGTCATTATTCTGTGCTCCCGTGCCGGGCGCACTCCCAAGGAGATTATTGAGTTTGCAAAGCTGCCCGAATCAACTTTTTACGGTGTTATTAAGGCTTTCCAGGAGTTTGATGGGTCCAAAAGACCTGTAGATGTGGCCTCCTAAAGTATTTGATTTTTATTATCCAAAGCTGTTATAGTAATTTTTTATCCTTGAAGAGAGAACATATAAGTATCCAGTAATCACTACTGAATAAAATCCATAAAGAAACATCGAGGATTTGTTGGGAAGTTATTTTTGTAAATACTTGTTGGACTTGGAGTAGAATTGAAGTTTTTGTGGATTTCATAGCTACTCGTATATGATTTAATGAAAGGTTATGCCAGCTGACCTTCCACCATACAAAACCATTCTTCAAATTGTCCAGGCACCACGTTAACTTACTTCTCCTGTATATTCTACATTTGTGGACACAAAATAGTTACAGTTCTTGTTATTTCTCAAGTTCTTCTATTTCATCCTTTTGAACAAAAAAAAAAAAAAAAAAACATTGAAAAATTCAAATGGATGCTTTTGTAAATTGGACTAAAAAATTTTTTGCTAATAAACTAACTTTGGTGGTCTTAATTGGCCTAATCTATATTTTTCATTAGGTTATTTAACTCTAAAAGAAAATAAACTATATACAGCTGTTGTATATGAAAAATAGATTCTTTCAAAATTAATGGCTATTAAAATTTGACATGTCTTAAAATATATGATATAGAAAAAGTCCTGGCAATTACCCCTGCAGTTTCCCTTGTAGCTTCAAATTTCGAATATTGTACTTAATCAGCTGTTGTTTTTACGCATGGCAGGTTTTTTAAAGGAAAGTGAAGGGGATTCACATAAAGTTATCTCCTTAAAAACAACACTTTTATTGTACAAAAAATGTGATAAGATTTGTGTAATTAAAGAAAATAAAATATTTCCCGACTTTGAAGTTTTTCTCAATTTTAGAGCAACATCGAGAAGACAAAAGCTGACAAAATTATATTTAGTTTCAGTAAAAGTATGTATATAATTAACACGATTTAATGATAGTTGCACATTTTTCAGTCAATATTTTTTAGAATTTTTCTCCTAATCAAATTAAACTAAAAAAGTAATTATATTTCTTTTTTGTGTGTGTAAAATGTTAATTTTTCTTCAACCCTAGATATAAAAAACCAAACCATTAATTCTTCTTCGGAAGGAAGGATCCAGATGTATTGCATAATGAATAAATCTTGCCCTACATATGGTTTAATGAGTTTAATTTACATGAAATCTAAATTACAATAATAATAATTATTATTTTATAAATACAGGATTTACATATTTTTACCATAAAAATGAGTTGGAAAAATATATCGTTTAATATATTGTATAAAAACAAACATTATGAAATACAAAAATACTACTTAAACAAATAAATGTTTGGACGATAGAAAGTATAAATTTATTTGTCAGAAGGAAAATGTATTGTTTATTAGGTATTGGACATATGCTTATTTTGGAACTTTATTGATACTATACCTGTGTATATTGAAACCGGGGTATACGGAACATTAATGTAAAAAATACCCGTTTTTACAAGAATATTTGCTACACAAAGTCAAGCTAAAAGAATTTTTCTCAAAATTAATTATATTTTTATTCTTATTAGAATTATTGTCAATTTTCAACGGCAAATTGTTCTTACTACTCTTTTTGGTTGTTCTGCAAATTGTACTTAAAGTAACTAGAATTAATAGCCACAATAGAAGAATGTAAAACTGATAGATGTTATTTCAAAAGGGGGATATCGGTGCTAATATGAGCCTTTTAAATCAAATTAAGGTTTTAAACTGACTTTCTTAACTTATGCTACAAACTTGAATACAATGCCTATAACTGACTTAAATATATCTATGAAATATTGGGTTGTATTTACAAATTTTATTTTAAATTTATTTGGATTTTCACCACATATCTATATATATCATTATGAACCAGTAATTTTGAATCTTTCCCCTTTTGTAACAATACTTAACATGTAAAACTTACAATTGATAACAAAGCAAATATAGTGGTTCATAGTTATTCATGACGCCATAAACTATCTTGAAAACTCAGCAAGAAATGCTTACTACTACTACAGTACATTTAATTATAAGTTGTTTACAACCAGCGTTCATCATTTATCGTCATAACTAAAGCTGTAAAAACAAATGGCAAAAACGCCCATGTCAGTTTAAGTACACTCTTTGACTACGTGAGATCTCCCCCCTCCCACCTAGTCGCCCAAGATGTAACTTTTTATGATACCAGAGGTGATGCTACTTTCATAATTTTGTTAAAAAGGTGAATCCTTGGAGTTTAAGTAATTAGATAGAGGTTATATTCATGGCACAACAACCCCTCTAGTGGGCAAAAATAAAATGGTTGTGTGGACCACTACTTTGAACAAATATTGATCTCATGGTCTTTGTTTTGCCACTTACTTTAGGGATTTGGCTCGCAACATGTGCATATGAATGGGGTCATATATTGGAGACATAATTATTTAGCAACTTTTCGGTGTTATTTACTTTCAAAAAATTCAGGACAATGCCCATTCAAAAAACAATTGTTTTATTTCAATTATGTCTTTCATTTAAATAATAGTCATATTATTCTCCAATATGTAGGATAGAAAATATATCCTTATGTGGGTCTAAAGAATTGAAACGAGAAAGTCAACATGGACGTTTAATACAAGGTCCTCAGGTACCATGTCTTGCCATGGTTGAAGAGCACGTTCCCCTGGGACAACTATATGTTTACCCAAGACGGCGCCACGGCACACATATTCAAGAAGGTGCAGCAGCATTTCTGGGGAGAACATGGCTACCTTCCGGCCTTCCTCCTCACCCGACGTGAGCCCCTGAACTTTGCTGTTTGGTGCGTCTTGGAAAAAAGACTTATCACCTGAATATAACTGCTTTGAGGGCAATGATGACGGAGGAGTGGGATAGCTTGACCTGAGACTTCATCAAGGCCAGCTCTGCTTCTGTTTATCCCAGTATTGAAGCCATCATTCAGAATAGAGGGGAACATATTGAATAAAAAGTGTAGAATTTTTTTGAATTACCAACTTTTGCTTCAAAAGTTTGGCATAAAAATGGCTCAAAATAAAAGTAGGTAGAAGTGAAAACGGCTATTAAAATTGTTCTAACTTTTGAGCCCCTCCTCTATAAAAAGTGGCATTGCATTTTAATACTACAAAGTTTAATGCCCCCATAAAATCAAGCGATTTAAAAAGTTGAAAATAGCGTATGTTCACATAATTTATGAGGTAATCTAATTGTGTATTTTATTTGCTTAATCATGCACGAAATACATAAATAAAATCATGTCTGAAAAGTTATCGAAAAAAAAACTTTGTATCAAATATATACATTTACTTACATACCTATCAATCCTGCAGAACATTTCACGTTTGTACAAAGTACATAAAAATGTCGCATGTATGTATATTATATAATATATGTACTTTTTCTACAGAATGATGTGCAGATATTAAAAATAACTCAATCATATCCCCCCCTCTAAAATATCCATAAACATAATGTCAAGTAATTAATTAGATTATTTATTTATGGGATGGTTTGCCTATTTATTTATTATTTTAGATCTACTTTAATCCTTGAACTCGGATGGAAGGGGAAGTTTTCTTGCTTATAGTTTAAATTACAAATAACATTCAGCAAGAATTTAGAGTAATTGTATCACTCAACCTTCCTTCCCTAAAAGAAATTTAAAAAAAGAAGCCTAAAAATCATTTAATAGTTAGCCAATTCTTCCCAACTATGGAATTATTATTATGGATCAAAGCACAAGTTAAGAGAAAATAAGAAGAAAATGCACAGCTGACAAACAAATACACTGTATATTATTACGTTGCTGAGGTAACGCCGTGTCAGATGAACAGAATATTGTAGGAATTCAAAAAACTAAGTTAAGCGATGAGGGAGGTTTATATTTCGTTACCCTTAAAAATTAAACGATCATTACAGTCGATGGATCTAAGATGTTTCGCCCTTGCTTTTTGACAGTGGGCAATTAAATGAAGATCGTATATTAATTTTTAGAGCAGAAAGTGGGATTCTCGAACTCACTTTGTCATGAACTTTCAAATGCTGCCAAGGCATATATTATAAGCTTTTTCAAAAATATCTGTTATTGGACAAACTTTGTCTTTTTGCGTTACTTATATCAAAATCGTAGGAAACATAATACCTCCGTTTCCTAGCATTATAGGGACTAAATGAAGCTTTTGAGCCGGAATCCTTAATGATTGATTTTGAAAATGCTTTGTTGAATTCATTTGGCAAAGTTGTCCATCTAAAAAAAGGGAATTACAAAGGACATCAAGTGAAGGAATTGCCATTTTAAGCCAGGAAAAATTAGCACAAAGATACATTTATGATATAATATCTATAGAGGGAAAAGGTTCCCTGGGCAAAAATTCCCGGGGTTGTATATTCCAGTCACCACAATTGACATACATTCAAAATTAAATTATTTAAAATTGGACTATTTTCTTAACTATTTCATTCATTTTGCAATCGTAAATATGAATTAAAATGCTTAAAATAATTGAAGGAGAAAAAAATATTGTTATTAAGATAGTATCTTAACAAAATTAGTTTGGGTTAAATATTAATATTAAAACAATATAATTATGTTCTTGACAAAACTTTATATAAAATATTTATCTATTTGAACAAACTTTGAGTACAAAATAAGCACGTACTTATCAATTTTGACATTTTGCGTGTCATATATAAATTAAAAGCTTATACAACATTGAACAAAACACCACTTATAAATGAATTAATTAATTACGGTACCAAAACTTGATTAAAAACTGCAAAATAAATGATTAATCCAAGTAAGGACATTGTTATAACACCAATAAATTTGTATTTATGTATATTGTGCGTTTCAGGAAAATATTAACTCGTGTGGGAGATAAAATGTAATTTAAACTGAATTAGAAGCAGTTTTATACAAGTTGGAATACAGAAAATCCCAGTTCTCTTACACAGGTTATAGGTCGAGGAATATCCATTTCTTAAGAAATATTGCACTCTCTATTGATTCTTTTATTAAATTTTGAGTATTATGTCAGTCCATCAATTTGTTAAGCATTTCCTTGAAATATCTATGTCAAATGTTTTCACATTGTATAAAAAATATCACATCAGTTACTTTTTGTATTTATATTTAGGGTTGTTAATCCGAAGCATTCTTTCACATGCAAGTTTATTGGTTGTTGCCAATTTAAACATATTATTTCTATTTGCTGAAGCTGTCATAACTATTGTTTTGTTTTTGAGAATAAATAATCTATGTATAAGGTACATTGGCACAGACACATGCGGTTATAAGTGACTGTTAAGTCATAAATGATGGAGAATAAAATTGAGAAGTGCAAGTCCTTGTTAGACTCGGAGTAGAATTGAGGATCAAAAACAGTGAAATTCCTGCCTACGTCACAGATTGATGCGGAGTCGGAATTTTTTTCATTCATCTTACAGCTAGTTGAATAAAGCGTGTGGACAGCTAAGCTGCTCTCATCTCAAACGTTATTCGAATTAACAACTACCATGTTATTTTTGGATACAAATATTCTACATATATTTAGCGTTATAAATAGCACAACCCTTTTTAATCTCATTAGTAAAATATTACGACTTGAAAGCTGTAAATGCATTTTAATGCTGTTTGGTATCCAGGTAAACGCATATGAAACGGTATGATACAAAATTAGGCTTTCAGTTGGTACATGCAACGCCATAACGATATATATAATTAGGCCCCCGGATTATGTAATTCTAAATTTCTGAACTAGTCCTTCTTTCTTAAGGTCATATGTGTATTTAATTTTAGTAAATTTGTAGAAATAATATGATGATAATAGTCAGGGAGTATTTTAAAGATAAATAGCAGTGGCTTATTTTGATAACTAATAACTGATTTTGGGCTTTTATTCTTTTTATTTTAAGAGAAAAGGTTGAAATGATATAATAAAAGTAACGACGTAAAAGAAATGATCAAAAATGACTTTTCTTCATTTTTAAACAGCTAAAATACGCCAAAAATGTTTTGAGAGCCATATACATTGGCAATAGCTTTTTTAATAATGAAAGTATTAGTATACACAATAAAAAGTTACTTACAAACGAGATACATATATATTTGTAAATACAATAGCTTTAAAGCCGAATTATATAACCATAAACTAAAAACCAAATAGTAAAGTATATATTATATTTGACTAAATCATTAGTAAAATAAACCAAAGACATAAATGACTAAAAGTGCCTTACGTATTTATTTTGTATAGGTATATAAAAGTTAATTGACGTACATTAATAGAGAACCATAGTAATTTATGGTGTATAATATTGTACACACTATATGTATTTCAACATGTGTACATACATTTGTCACAAATAAGCATTGCAGATTTTTGCATTTTAAATATGCTATAAAAATGAAAATTAAGTTTTATTTTAATCATTCATTAAAAGGTTAGTATTTGTAGTGTGGTAAAGTTGCTGAATAACCCCTTTCAACTCTCATTACTTTATTTATCATTAGATATATCTATATATAATATATTGAATAACCGTTTCCTTTAATGACATTGCCAACAAAGGTACATAGTCAGGGGTGTATAAAACATGGGCCAGAAAGCAGGGATGGCTTTTTCTCGTTGACAAACTTGAGAGGGTTTTTATTTTCTAAAGCTGTCATCATTATTTATTCATTCCTAAAGAGAAAATACTTAAATATAAATTAATAACTAGTGATGTAAATCGTGTGTATTTTTGACATGTTAAAAAAAGAAATTGAGTATCAACATGGTAGTCCGGACAATTTGAGGAATGGTTTGGAGGAGAGCAGCTTAGCTGTCATGAGGTTTCATTGGATAAACTAAAATCTGCTGTGACAAGGAAAGGAGGGAGAAAGAAATGATCAAGAAAATTGTCCAAAATTAATCCCATTTCGATCCTGAATTTTACTCTGACTCCAACATACTTATAAGTATAAATATGCAATAAATCTTCACTGTTACTCTCCGTCTTTTACGAATGCACACTAGTCTCTTCATCAGGTTTGATATAATTGAATGCATTTGAAAAGGAAATTCACAAAAGAGGAGTTAAATAATAATGACAGCTGTCATTCTTCAGATTATCAATTTCAAAATCACGGGCCTGCTAAAGAAATCACAGGATTAAAATCACTTGTAAGGGATGTTTAAAATATTTCCTAAACAGTGAGGAGAAGCTTTTTTTCTAGTTCGAAATCTGAACAGTTTTTTTCTCCAAAGCTGTTAAGATTACGGTATAAGTATATTCCAAATTCTTTTATTAATAAGCATAACTCAAACAGGAATTTTGAAATTAAAATCTACTAAAATATAGAAACAAATAGAAATTTCGATCTTTAAAAAATATAAATAATTACTTTAAAAAAATATTTGTGACAAAAATTATGAATAAGTTTTAGTTAACTATTTACATAGGTAGTATTCCATTATCATCAAATCTTTCCAAGGTTGATATTGATCTATCTTTGAAATCAATGCTGTCATAGACAGAGGAAAAAAGGAGCTTTAAATTTTCAGTTATTTTTAATTAATAAAGAAAAACATCTTAGAATTAAGTAATAACTATTTGGTGTGCTCATAAAAAGACAAGAAGTTACAATTATGGTTTTCTCAGTTGTTATAAGTGTTATTCCCTGTTGGACTTAGATTAGAATTGACAATCGATCTCGGAGTAATTTCACCCAATACATATGCCATTGCTATATTCAGAGTGGGATTTGTGTTTATTTCCTTCCTCTAAAGGCGTCTTGCAGCTGATCTAATAAAACGTCATGACTGCTCTCCTACCAAGTATTTTTCAAATTGTCATGGTTACCATCTTGATTTTCAGTTTTGTCTTATCTTGACGTACTGACAGGACATATTGTTGCATCAAGTTACATAGCACATACATACCTAGGCTTTATCTTTTTATGCTGAGTGCGGAGAATCCTCTCTTCTTAAGTTTTGCTATATATCCGTTTAAGCAAAAGAGTGTTGCTAAAGTCATATTCAATATTTTTTATTGCATATAATGTACTTTTTTTTTTTTTTTTTAATATGAACTTTTGCAATACACTCTTGTTGTTAAAAATGAATCATTTACTTATTTTTTATTGTAGAGAATTGTAATAAATATTAGTTGACCTAAAGACTAGCAAGATTTCCTTCATTTTTAAAGACCATTTTTAAACATATATAATTAGAGCTGTAAATCGTATGTATTTATTAGCTGGTTCTTTTTTTGGGGGGATTGAAGAATGAATTTTCTTTTTCTTCGCTGTTGTCATTATTATTTTCATTCCTGAGTAACTAAGCTTCTTTTCTTCAATTACTTTCTAAACTTATTTGAACATTCGTGGGTGCTCATAAACGACGGAGAGTGACCTTGAGGATTTGTTGCATACTTGTAATTGTATGATCTTTTTGGACTCAGAGAGAATTGAGGATTGACATCCGAGTACTCTTGCCCATGTTTTTGTTAATTTGTCTTCTCTCTCTCCTCCCTAATTATAGCTGCTATCCTTCAAAACATTCTTCCAATTACCAAATTGATTATTGTTTTTGTTTTTCTAAATACCAAAAATATACACAATTTTTATCAATAGTTGTGACCTTGTACTTGAATCAATAGAATAAATATAATCTTATGAATTGATAAAAGCCATGAGTAATTTTCCAAAAACTAATAATTTAAAGAGAACTTGCTTGCACACTACCTCATTTCTCTAATTTATCAAAACTTTTTTTCTTTTCACTCCTTGCACAACATTTATATAACTAAGTTTGCTTCTTTTAAAATTTAACATATAATGTAGATCTTATTTTATTTGAGTGTCTTCTCCTAAATAATTAGGCGGTGAAGATAAAAGTAAATAAAGTCACAAAAAAAAATTGTTCAGGAGAAGGAAAATTTATTAGTTTTGTGTTACTAGAAACAGAAGGAACAGCATTTTTCATTGGATATTACATTATTTCCTCCAGTAAGTTTTTAAAACAATTCCTTAGGAACCGCAGATAGCAAGTAATCTGACAAAATTCCATTTTTTTAATCAATCCATACTAAATGTGTACTATAAACTATATATTTACTTAAACAATTCCAAAAGTATATTTTCTTGTGAATATACATATAACACAGCACCATTCCTTTTAGAGAATGGGCATACTTATCTAAACAATTCTTCTAATTATGCCATTGTATTGTATTTTTCTTGCTAAATGTATTATCTATTATATATTACTTTGGGCTTTTTGATCGAGGAGTTGTGAAAAAGTTGTAAATATACATTAAATTACGCTAACTTATTTTTTTTAATAGGAAAAAACAACAACTAATGACCATTGACAATGAAACTTTTTATAGAATTGTGAACAGATTTTTAACTCCATAAATTCTTTAAGGGCTCATCAAATTTTACTATTCTATCTAATAAAGATAAAAATTAAAGACGTCAGCTTAAATATTATTATATTTATCTAATTTTTCTGAATTTTCGAAATAAAAAATTATTGGCTCCTTGATTAAATAAAAGATATTTATATAATCAAAAAGACACAAAATATCGAATTCGATACCATGGTAAATACAATGATTATAGTTATTGAATATTTTAAAAAAAATATTTTTATCAAAAAATATATGAGATACACACTAGAAATATGCTCACAATGCTCATCAATACACGTATATTGGTCTGTCATATCATGTACCTATGAAGAAATTCTTAGAAATAAAGTCATAGCTAGTGTTGTGTTAGTCCATATTGAGGACTAAAGACTACAGTCCCTTCAGGTTCATTCTCGGTACATTCCAATTCAGTTCTGCATATCAGTTCTAACAACTTAAAAAGTTCAATCCTTATGATGTCACACATCTTTATTTATAATTTTTTTAATCAGTTTAAGTAATGACAGTCATAAAGACCGACGGTCGTAAGGACGAGATATCAGGGCTGATAGGACCGGTTTTAAGACTGGGTAGGAATAGACAGAACAAATAAGTACTGACACATCAATAGTTTTGGAAATGCTTTTTGTATATGTAGACAATAGTACCTGTTGTTTAAGGACGACTACGAATCGGACACAAAATCCCTACCATGGAATACATTTCCCGAAATGACATCATCATAGAGATCTAGAATAACCACATCATTCATACATTTAAAAAAAGATATAAACATGTGTATACTTTAAATATACCTTAATTAAGAGTAATGACTGAATATATTATTGCACTCTTCAGTTCCAATTAGTAAAAACATGAAGGCTGCTAAAACTTTTAACGAACTTTTACAATAGTTTTATAAGGAATGATCATTTTAGAGGGAAACCGAATAATAACATTTGAAAGATTGTTTGTTAATCTAAATTATTTATGATAGGTGGATTCTCTATTGTGACAATATGTAGTTTATTTTGAGTTAAGAGTTCTATATTTTTTATAAAGTTAGAAAATTTACAACTTCAAATGCTGTGCACATACTTTAAACCCTGACCAACATGGCTGCTGCTGTATATTTCGTCATATTTTATCAAAATATACAACACTTCCAGAATGGCATCCTTCAAATATTTCGAACAGAAATGTTTATTGACCCAATCTAATGTATATGAATGTTTGTTAATATTTTTTAGCAACTCTCCGCAGGGTAAGATCCAGGATTTTTCTTTGGGTGTTTTATATTTTTTTCAAATTTTCGACTAACATTTCAATTTTTCAGAGTGGCTTTCTTTTGAAAATTAGATTGGTTTTTTTTACAATTTTTCCTATATATAATTTGGATCATTTTGATTATATATACATTTTTTGAAAAACATTGTCTATTTTCACTTTTAATTACATTTTTTGAAGACCCTTTTCCTGACCTGTGTTTTATAACTTTTTTAGAAAGTAATATTTCTAAAAAGTCCTTCTATATATGTATTTGTTTTTTCAAAAGGCCATCATTTGTATATTTTTAAATAGCTGTCTAAATAATATAAACTTCAGGAGCATCATATTATTACGACTAATGTACTCCATGGGGGGGTCACTCCACACCAAAAACACTGTCGTAACTCTGTCTTCCTCTTAACCTATCAGATTATATTATGAACATGCAATAATAATACTTATTTGATTAGAAATATATCTATCTAGAAAAAGCATTAATCTTTAGATAAAAATAGTACTTTTCCTTAACTTAGAAATGTTATTATTTTGTTATTCATTTGACTTCCGTGTTACATATCTTTTAGTAACATTTCTGGTAGGTGAAATTGCACATTATACATCGATTTATTTCGAACAAGTTTTCAGGACGTGTACCTTCATGTCTATTCACAATCAATAACTCCTCTTGACAACTTGAAATTTTCCCTGTATTTTCCAAATATAGGCCTATGTATTTACTAGGGTAGGTCGTTTTGAGTGAGTTTGATCAACTTTTTGAATAATGAAAACGGGTATCGGGAAAAATTATTCACTAGTGGAGGGTTATACAAAATGTCCTAGAAAGTGGGAGTGAATTTTCGTAGTTCCAACTTAAACATGATTGTTTTATTTTCTAAAGCTGTTATCATTATTATTAAATTATTGAGAAGGGAACATCTTAATATACAGAGTGAGAATTCAAAAATTAGCATCCTCTGCGAGGCCGTCTAGACTCGGCAGGGTTGTAGGATCTCCTCCGCACACAAGTCGATCCCATGGAGACCTAGGCGATTGTCAACGTGTCAATGGGCACAGTCTACAGTAACAGGAAGGTGATGAACAACTCCGATACGGTCTCCAGGAAGCGTGGAAGCGGAACCCGAGTTTGTGGCCATGGTCAAGGAGGAAATTGAGAAAATCAAGATGGACGTCTACTACACTGTCCTCAGGTACCCTGTCGTGCCATGGTTGAAGATCACGTTCTCCTGGGACAACTATGTGTTTACCCAAAACTGCGCCTGGCACACATGTCCAAGAAACTGTAGCATTTCTGAAGGGAGAACATAACTACCTTCCCGCCTTCCTCCTCGCCCGACGTGAACCCCCTGGACTTTGCTGTTTGGTGCGTCTTGGAAAAAAGACTTATCACCTGAATATAACTGCTTTGAGGGCAGTGATGACGGAGGAGTGGAACAGCTTGTTCTGGGGCTTCATCTAGGCCAGTTGTGCTTCTGTTTGTCCCCGTATTGAAGCCATCATTCAGAATGGAGGGGAACATATTGAATAAAAAGTGTAGAAAAATGTTGAATTATCATCAACTTTTGCTTGAAACATTTGCCATAAAATTCTAAAAAAAGAAAAATATGGAGAAGTGAAAACGACTTTTAAAATTTTCTAAATTTGGAGTCCTCACCCTGTATAGTAATAACTAGTGCATGTGCTCATAAAAGACGAACAGTAACTATACAAGGGTAAGTCCTTGTTGGACTCGGAGTATGATTGAGTATCTACATCAGAGTAATTCCTACATACGGATTAGGATAAGTGCTTATTTCCTTTCTCTCAAAGCTGATTTACTAAAACAAAATGACAAATATGCTGCTTTCAAATTGTAAGAACTACTAAGATCAGTTCCTGTTTATTTTATTACACATACTGACAGAACATATTTTGTGTATCACTGTGCATTGTTTAAAAATAATTTTGGGAGAATATGAGTTTATGGAAATTGGTTTCAGAGGTTCTCCAAAATGTGTTCATCTTTAAAATATTTATTTTTTGATTGCTTTGGTGGGGATGATTTACTCAACCATTCACTAAATCGTACAGACAAGACTAGGAAATTTTATAAATTTTTGATAGGAATTAATAAGATTGATTTTTATTAGTTATTGATAATAATTAATTATAATTATTATGCGAGAAAAAACTGAAATATATTTTTTTCGGCTCTTTATATATAGAAATAAAAATTATCCTATATTTGACAGAAAGTTACTAAATTGGAATTGTGTAACAAATTTTTTTTTTCTTCCTTAAGAACAAAACTTGAGTAATGATTTTTTTTTAAAGGGTAATAGTATAAGTCAAATTTCTCCATGAATTACATTTCTGGCCATAATTGTTTTTAATTCAAACTTACTAAATATGCATAAATAGAGTTTAAACTGTGCTAAGGAACCCCCAAAATACGTTTAACCATCTTCAAATTTCGCATATACTTGTTTGTGGGATCTCACATCTGATTTTTGAACCACACTACTTTGTGCATCTACGTTTATTCCAAAATCAATCAAACTGGTATTGATACATTTTAACAATGATGATCATATTAGAGCTGTAATTATTTAAACCTTAATCCCAAAAATATATAATGATGCATGATATTCTGTTATTGTAAAATAAAAAGTCATGTTTTTGTTTGTGTAAATTTTAAATGCAAATAAACTAAAGTAATATATATTTTATATAGAGAAATATTCATTTATATATCTAAAATTAATTTAAAACTTTTGTCATTTGCATTTATATTTTTGAAATAACTTCAAGTTAAACCAACATAAGCATCAAAATTACTTTTAAAAAATATTTGTCTTTCCATGTTTTTATTCTTTTTTTTTTAAAGATTATTAAAATTAAAAGTATTAATACTACCTATATACATACATGCTTAAAAAATGCCTTCAAGGCTTACATTGTACAAAAAAAAAAAAAAACCAGCAACATTATGTTTTTAATCATTATTAAATATATATAAGAAACTGTGTGCATATATGTATAATTGAAGTATCCACAGACAAAAAAGTTGGAATTGTTTACGTGAAAAGTAGTTAAATAAAAAAATCGATTAAATTATATTGTTTTAAATCTGTTATTTTTTTAGGGTGAAAGCCGAGGCTTATAAGTGACCGAAGTTCAATATAAACCATGTTTCATATTTTTGTTTATACTGAAGACTTCTCCATTGTGGACGTCATAATTAGATGTTTCCACCTCCTTGCTCTGGATTTTACTTTATAGTCATCTTTAATTATCCTTTGGAGCACAACCTTGCTAATATTCATATTTTTGGCCATACCGCGAGTCGTCCTTACTGGATTTATAGAAAGTGGTTTTTGAGACGTATAATCATGGCTTTTATTTTTATTGTTCATTTTGAACCTTACCAAGACTTTCTGGGATGTGTTTTTTGGGTTTCAAATTGTTTTTTAATCCCATATACGACAAATCTGCTGACAAAGATCACTATAAAATTATAGTGCTCCTTGCTTGCGTTTGAATGTTTCAAATAGAGAGAAATAATTAATAAAGGCACTTTAATCTTTTGGGTTTACCCGCATATACTATTTTATATATATATATATCTTTACGAAGATATCGAAAGTTTTTACATCCTTAGTCATACGCCTTTTATATAAACAATTTGTAATTTCATATATGGTTTTATAGAATGATTTATTAAATGTACACTGTACACATTAAGTGATTGATTCTAAACGTTCTTTAAGAGTCAACAAAAACTACGCTTGTTTTGACTACGATGTAGAAATAATGACGAGTTTCACTAAAGTTTATGAACACATCCAAATAACTGCGTCATTCCTTCTAATAAATAATGGATATAATAATATAAAAACACTTTTATTTTTTATTTTGGGTATCAATTAACGATGAAAAACAGTCTGAATAAATATTTTACGTAAGGTTTTGCATTATAACAGTAATGAGATTGAAATAGCTGATGCATCCATAACATATTAGTCAGGTGGTTACAAAAAATAAAATATTTCTTTATAAGTTCATAGAAATTGATTCTAAAATATTTAAAATAGTATTGGTTAGATAAATAATTTTTTTAATAAAGGAAAAATGTGATACGATGGTCAAAATATTGTATAAATAATAATATTATAAATCGCTGTAAAACTATTTGAACGGTTTATTTTTTAATAACAACTATGTACAAACAAAATAAGGACAGAAAATAAGTTGTATATGTTCTAAATGAAGATATTTCAAATTAAAAAAATTAATATATCAGAAATATCATTAACACACAAGAAAATAGTTGTTGCGAAATAAGGGATCTTTAGCGAAATTTTATTATTAAAATGTAAGGAAGGATACTTCATAGTCTTATATTGAATCAATTATTTGGTTAATAAATGAAATTTGAAACAAAAGTATGCGCTTTATACACGGTATATATATCCTTTAACTATCCTTTTGTTAATATGTCAACATCACATTTGTCAAAACATTTGTAAAATATTTAGCTATTCAACTAAAAAATCTAACAAAATAATTCAATTATATACTAATTATTATTTTTTCCATTTTTGTGATTAATACACTGATTTTTACAGCTGATTGAACAAATGTGGGGGGTAAAATTACCTAAAACTATAAAATTTTATATTTATTACATACGGATTGACACCCTAATCGGTATAGTACTCGTATTTTGACAAAGTTTACAAAAGCAAAACAAAAAACATAGATTTGTAAAGATTGGCAATTCATTTAAACAAATAAGAGTAGATATGTTTGTAATAATTAAACGTCATTTGTTCGCCTTGATTTGATTTTTAAAGTATTGCGTGTCAAGGATATTTTTAAAGAAGTATTTTCTCTTTGTTTACAAAAGAAAGCAATAATTAAAATTCAGTTTATAAAAAGCTTATTTGCACACTTTACAAAAAAATGATATCTAAAATTTCAACAGAATGGACCAAAAATATATATTTTAAAATACTTTTATCTTTTTTCTTGTCTATATAAATATTAAACGGAAGGAGGTAAAGCTTAATTTAGTTTTTACTTTGAAGATTGTGCATAGAAATAATAAACTTAATACTGAAAGTGCAATATTGTAACTTGATAGCGGAAATATTCTTGTTTTTCTAAAATGCATACATATCTATCAAACATTAAGTTATTGATTTTAATATAATGAATCCCTTCATTAATAAGCAACAATGGCATTCATTAGTGCCTTGGAATAGTTGTATATATATATTCAAGGAGAAATTTAAATACTGTAAAAACAAAAGTCATATAAAATTTTTTTATTTCTACAATTAGGTAAATAAGATGAATACTGAATAGCCAAACACTTTAAATTTTAAACTGTAACAAAACATATTTTATTAATGATGGCTTCGAGACGGCCGCAGAAGGGCTAGCATCTGCTTCGGATGTATTCCTCTGTCATGGCGTCCTGGTGCTCAATGACAGTAGCTTGGAGGGACTCAGTGCTTGGATAAAAAACACTGCATGCCTTCTACTCAATATGCACCCAAAAGCTGTTGTCTAAGGGGTTGCCAAAGGTGTTAAAAAAAAGTTCAAAAGATTCTTGCAACAAAGGCGATGGGTTTTTTTCATTGTTGGTGTTGAAAGAGGCCCTCCACCTTCAGAAGTTTCTTTCGAAAAACTTTTTTGATAGGTTTCTGGGCAGTCTGGTGTGAAGTCCCGAGATCTCTTGCATGGGCCCTTATGGACTTGAGAAGATTGGCCTCGGCTGCTTGTTTTTTTAACTCGTCTGGATCCAGTTTGGCCTTTTCGAAAGAGCCCTTCTTCCTCTACTATGTTTTGGACTTGCTGACTGTGTGG
The DNA here is from genome assembly GCF_016086655.4 of Lepeophtheirus salmonis. Classification (NCBI taxonomy): domain Eukaryota; kingdom Metazoa; phylum Arthropoda; class Copepoda; order Siphonostomatoida; family Caligidae; genus Lepeophtheirus; species Lepeophtheirus salmonis. The sequence goes on along the minus strand of NC_052138.2, from coordinate 13,413,728 downwards.
ACGCTTGTTCTGTAGACGCCCAACTGGTTAGAGTGCGTGCATAGAAATTTGTCGATCGCGTTGAAGTAGCATCTTCTCGACTTGTACGTAAGATAGAGAGCTCAATTTTGTGTGTTTAGTAGCTGATGATAACTATAATTTAGTATATCGAAATATGAATAAATTTCAATCACTCAACCTTTGTTAATTATTGAATTAGTAAATGTTCAGATTTCAATGCATCACCTGGTTGTAACAAAAAAATTATTCAAAATGTTTTTTTGGGGGAAATTATGTTATGGGGGGGTTTATGGAGATGAGTTCCTTTTAATATCTGCGTCTGCTCTAGAAAAATTTTGCCTGCGAAAATCGCCAGTGGAAAATTACTATGGGAGAAAATAGCCATCGAGAAAGTTTCCCTTCATTTAGTAAGAAAAGGTATCAACGTACTCAGTTCAGTAAATTTTACCTCCTAGAGGCAACATTGATATGAGGCGCGTCTTACTGGACCTTCTGATGACTCCCAGTCCATCAATCATCATCGTTTTTGTTAGTATAATTGAGCCTCAACAGAAATGATGGACAACCTGCTCCGGAGAAATATTTTCTTCAACTCAATGTGAGTAGCTTCGATACTCGATCACTTATAGAGAATAAAATATACATTAGTTATATGGACAAAAACAATTATTTGGTCTGATGACGTAATTTTAACAATACATTTTTACTTATACTAATTAAAGGAACATTAAAAAACAATGTTGTGAGGCTTTTCAATTTTAATAAATTGTTTAATTATCATAATTTCGGTTGACTATGTTTTTTTTTTTCAAGTAAATGAAGGATCACAAATAATGTTTTGATGCAAATTTTTTTTTACAATATGTCAATAGTTTATGAGGATTTTTTACAGTGATTTCTATAAACCTTTTTACGTTATATAAGTCATTATAATTTGAACCTTATTTAGAGTCCACACTGGCATATACATCTACGAGCATATATATAAAAATAAAATTACTTGATTTTGTTCCCCTTTTATAGTGTACCATAATATCAAGGAATGAGGCTAATGTAATGGTTATGACTCTCATCGTAATGCTTTCTAACTAACCAAATAAATGTGTGTAGCATTAAATTTCTATTATTTACCTAAGTATAAATTTAGTGTCTGTACACATTTTGTGTCATGACTGCTTTTATTGACGTCTTTTTTGAGCATCCCTTTATTTATTTTTGACCAAATTCATTTGACATAAACAAAAAAATAAATGGGAAAGTGCTTTTATTTTATGAACCATAAATAACCATGAACTTTTATATAAAATTTAACCCCACATGATCAAACAAATAGCCTTGAATGGATAAAAATAAGATTCAATATTGTAATGGCAGATACGTCAAATTTTCTTTACTTTATATCAGCTTGTAAATGATGTCATGAAGTATGATTGACACAAATTCACGAAATAGAAAAAAATATATGAGGTCTATACTCTATAATGGCACTCTTATTCACTAAGTGATTGACTATTCATTATTTAATTTTTGGATATTTTCGCAATCCCCTTTAAAATTTAATTTGAGCTTAGGAATTTAACATTGAAAACACTAATACAATGTGAATTGTATTAGTGTTTTCAAAAACTTTCTTCCAAAAAGGAAACTAAAAAAGGCTGGAAAAAATATGATGAAATATGTTTACAAAATTAATCATTAAGATCTCTAAGTATTATATCTCACAAACTTCCTTCTAAAAAAAAGAAAAGTCAGATCCAAAATTAGCTGGTTAAAAATCTTTTTCCGATAAAGATTGGGATATTCACTACTGTACAACAATAAATCATTTGAATTCATTAAGTTTACCTATAAACTCATCAAAATACGTTTAAATGTTTCATGTTAATCGTATAAGACCATAAAAATGAGTAATTTATGTATATAGTGGTTGTTGTACCCCGTATTACTTTGAGTTATTAGGTGACGACAAACAGACAGTCTTCAATTATATTTATTTATTTTAATAGTATAGAAAATAACTCAACCAGATATTATCAGTCCTGCTCTCCGTTTTTCATGAGCAGACAAATACAGAGTTACACAACACTAACTTGGGTGCTCTTTCCTCAATAATGAAGTAATTATGGCACTAGCTTGAGAAAATTGGGCCCAACAATGAAAAAATGCTTAAGGTTTACAACCCTAAATATATATATACTCCCCTTTTCTTTTTTAATATGACGAGCTATACCCAGACACACTCGCAGCTAAACATAATTTAAAGTCACATATCATTTTCTATTTACGTATCTCTTCTTTTTTAACATAAGGCGCTGAGCTTTAATCACACAATACACACAATCATTGTTATAAATGAATCCTCCTTGCAAAAAAATAAACTGACACACTTATCTTTATCAACATATATATATAAATTTTTACAAAAATACATATTTTTATTAACAGTTTAAAATAACATCTTAAAATAAATTATGTATGTGAGCAAAGTACACTATAATTTATATATATCCTTTTTTTATTATAATTTAATCCAAACAATTAATGGTCTGACACAAAGGCACTCACATCTGTCACCCTCATGTCCATCTCTTTCTCTTCTTCTAAAAAAAAACATATGACCACTATGATCATCAAGTTATTTACCAGCCCAGAATAAATTATTTTAAACATGGACGTAAAGTACCTAACTCAGTTACTGCTTTGTATGTTTCGATAGACCTCGAAACATGTTTTTGCATAATTTACACTTGCACATTGGATATGAGTCCCTCAATCTTGCCTGATTCCATGTATCATGGGGATGTAGCGATGATCCCATCGGAGAAAATAAGGTTTTGGTGGCATTCCCTTCTGATTAAACTTTCTACCATTTCTATTACTTTGAGCAACTTTGTGACAATCAGAAAAAATGGGAGTTAGTTGTAAGAACACGGCTTATCTCCAGATTCCGTCTTGGTGAACAAAGAGGATGTTGTCATTCTGTAACAAAGCCATTTTTTGTGTGAGTCTGTGAAATGGTTTTTGAATATAATTTTTGTGACAGTGGAGTCGATATTGTTGTTTAGGTTTCATCTCCATACTATTTTCTTAATTATAAGTGATGGTCCTCAACACTGGAGAAATTAATCATTCTCCTTCGTGTTTTATCGTTATTTAGTGGAAGTAAATAATAACTTCCCTGTTCTTATTGATAAAATGAAATTATCTGACACTGTTTCCTTCCCGATAGTAGCGGCCTGGCAGAGGTCACACCTGTGCTTGAATAAAATTAATTTCTACTATTTCATCTTCCGGGAAAACCCCTTGTATAAAAGTTTTTTTTTTTTTAAATATATCTAAACTAGGTAAAAAAAACCTCTTGTGATATTTGATATATACTTCAATATTTAAAATAGTCTCAAAACATTATTTAAAACAAAGTAATTTTTAAAGGATCAAATTTCAATTATTTAACATTCCTTTTAGCTCATAAACATACATACCTTAACGTATCAATATTTTTATAGAGTCTGATGTTTTAATCATTTATAAAAATATACTTAGAAAAAAACTAATCGAAAAAGGGATAAGAGCCATCTAAAATAACACATGTTGGCAGTAAATACATTTATATGTCAAGTTTCATTCTAATTTTCACTTAAAGAAGAACATTTAATTTCCTATTATTTTTTTTTTTACAAAATGAAAAGAAAAGTTATTGAAATGTTAAAACTGAGTGTTTAAGTCTTTGAACAGATGTGTTGATGAATTTCTTATATATGAATATTATATATAGATGGCCTGTGTTTAATTTGCTCTACATAGAAGACTGCTGTTTAAATAAAGTAAAAATAAAATTAAAATCCTTCATATCACAAAAGAATATTTCTATTCATTTAATTGAAAATATTAAGTTAAATTTTGTGTATTTTTAGTAGGAAAAAAAATCTTTTTTGGAAAATATAGAAAAGTGAAATGCTTTTGAAAATTATTTAATGTAGCTGTCATATACTCCACATAAAATTATAATGTTTACTTTGTTGTGAGCTGCCGATGATTTTGCTTCTAAAAAAACCATTAATCATTGAATAATAATCCAAAATTTAGAATAATTGGCTAACTGTCATTTAGACCTTTTTCTTTTCGTTTGAAAGTTTGCGTGATACAATATAAGTAACACTCAAAACTATCAAACATAGAAGTCTGAAATTTAGCAAGTAGGCGTATAAAATTACTAAACTTGATTATATGATTTTTTTTTTCATTCTGTATATCTCTCCTTCTCACTGTTTCTTTTCTTTCAGTATCACTTTTCTTCTACCTCCATTCTTTGTTTCTATTTCTCTCTATTCATACCTGCTACGTGGGCACCCTTTTCTAGTGTTACAGTCTTGTACTGTAACAGCTCTACTGTGTACCTGTTGACCGTAAAAGGCACACCAAAACCTTCCGCAAGCTCCAAATTAAGGTTGAAGAGGCCAACAGAATTGGCTGAGTCATTTAAAGGGACCATTGAAGACAGAAAAGGCAATTTGATCGTCAATTGCCTTGCTTCTAAATTTGACAGTAGCCAGACAACCATGCACCACTTGGTGAAGCAAAACTTAACCCTTAATGCCGGCAAGATAATTCCCGTTTGTGTTTGAAGTCTTTGGAACGAGTCAAATTTGTGACCCGTTACAAAATCCTCTTCAACAAGCTTAAAAAGCAAGACTCTTGGCCTCCCCTTAACCCTTACTGTTCCCCTGGACTTTGATATTATTAGGCACCTTATTGGGAAGCTTTTGGGAGTGCAATACACAACAAAGGACCTACTGAAGCCAGCCATAATTACTGCTTGAGCCAAGCTTTGTAAGGAAATGCTGCACAAATTTCTACACCAGGCTGGAACTGGTCATAATGATATAATGTGACTATTATGATTAAGAATGTAAATAATGTGTTTGTTGACTAAATTTATCAATTAAGTTTTTCAAATTTGATGATTTTTTTAAAAATATAACAAATATCTTAAGCTTTTTATAAAAAAAACAAAAAACATAACTTTTGGTTGGATATATTTTTAAAATAAAATATGGTTTAAAAAGCCATAAATCCTATAAACAACTTACAAATAAATGCATTTAAAGTTTATTTAGTGTAAAACTTTTTTATTTACTTCAAATATTGTATAAAAATTCGAAAGTGACGCCATGTAGACACAGTAGTTAGTTGATACAAGTATACAATTTCCATAAATAATCTTAAAATAAATTTTAGTTCATTGTTTCATTAAAAAATACCAAAATACTAAATTGGAGGGCAAATAAATATATGTTCTGTCAACTCAAAAGCAAGTTAGAATGATATTTTTTTAATTTATTTTGAACAACGTTTCTATTCTTTAACAAATCATCATCAATTTCCATCAACAAATTATTTTTATAGACTCTTTGGATGTGCTGTAAATGGTACAAAACAATAAAAATGATATTTTGGTAAAGGAAATTAAAATATATAAAAACACACTTAAAAACAAACAAAAAAAAACACACTATATCACAGTGTAATAGTTGAAGTTCATACAATTAAGATTACTTGTTATTGATATAATCCAAACTTGCTCAGAATTACTTCCACTATTACATAATAAGAAAAAAACATTTTTAGACTGCATAATAGAAATCAAAGTTGAAAGTCTAATAATTACTTTAGAACCCAGATGCAATATTTAACACGTTCCCTTCAAAATTGTATAGGAGTTCATACGAAGAAGGAATCCTTTCAATCCTCAAAATTAATCAAGTATACTCAAAATCAAATGAAGTAAATATTTTTTGTATTTTTCAGGTAAGTTACAGAAAACGCAATACCAAAAGAGACACATTTTTTGGTATATGAATCTAGTACATCATGGTCGATATAAATAAATATGATGCCACTAGAAGTAAGTAATTTGATCCATCACAACTCCAATTTATGAACGTAATTATATGAAGCTATATCATGTCTAAGAAAAGTAATGTTAGTGTATATTTTCCATCCTTTGTCTTACAATTGTATATATAATAAATGATATTCGATCCAATATTCACGTCTTATAATTCTCCTCAAACATTCATAGTTATTTTTATTTCAAGAAATGTTTAACAAAATAAAAAAAATAAAAATTCCTTCATTTATATGAGATTTTTTAAAAGACAAACAAAACTTTTGTTTCTCTCTTTCTTTCTCTGTTGGATTAAATATAATATAGTTGAATGATTATTACCATGGATGTTAAAGAAGGGAGCGTCACATTTTTTCTCTTTAAAATAAATCACATTTCCTATTTTATCATATAGTTATTGCAATCATTTAAAACAGATGGTTCTCACTTCTTTATAGATAGATAGTAGCTACTCCATTATTAATATGATAGTAATTACTTCAAAATTAGTCATCTATCTAAATAAAGAAGAAAACTTAAAATTTCATTAGCAGTTATAAACTAACAATAACAAAAATAAAGTTAATCTAGATATTTATCCAACAATATTTTTAAAACACTTTTTTTTCTTGACTTTGAGGTCAATAAGTAACCAAAATGGTGAAAACATCATATTTACAAATAAAATAAGTGACCATTAATTAGAAAGTATTATAGCTATAATTGATCTATGAAGAGATTTGTATAAATATGAACTATCTGTAGGAATACATAAAAGAAATCGAAAAGTAACATAGAAACCCAGACAATTGGAGGTATGCTTAAAAGAAGAGCAGCTTAGCTGTCATGACGTTTGATAAAATTATCTGCGAGCAGCCATGAAACAGAGGAAATCAACATGAACACAATACCGTCTATTGAAAGGTCATAAGCAGAAATAACTCTGAGCTCAATACTCAATTCTGCTTGGAGTACGACAAAGACTTATAAATGTAACTCCTCACGAATCTTAATCCTTACTCTCTCCACCTTTTATGAGCACAGGCAATATTTATATTTATATGTTTTCTCTTCAAGAATGAAAGGAAAGTTATCATAGGTTTATACAATAAAATAGCACTTCTCAGATTACCAACTAAAAATAAATCCAGCACACATTATATAATATTTAATACAACTCTAACTTGCATATAGTATAAAATAAAATATGAAATTCTGGGATTTTTAAGAAAGAAACTGAAAATCAACGTAGACATCTTGACTAAGAATAATATTTGGGGCAGAGGAGCATAGCCATCATTACGTTACATTAGATTAGATACAAGCTGCTATTTGATCAAGGAAATAAACACAAACCATACTCCGTACCTAGCAATGATATAGGGAGGGGGGATTCTGATGGGCATCATCAATTCTACTTTGAAACCAAACATTAATAACTCCCCTACAAAAGCTGAGTGTTACTCTTCGTCATTTATTCACAAGTGATTACTTTCTATTTTGATATTATTCAACAACTTTGGAATAAGTAAACACTGTTGAGATTGAACCCACAAAAAATGCCCCTCTCCTACAATGTTTTATTCTTTAAAACTATATCCATTGGAATGGTCGTAAATCGTAAGCGTTTTAGATGTATAAAAAAGAAACGAGGAATTAATATGGTAACCCTGCCAGTTGAAATAATATTAGAAGATAAACAAAATTATACTATGATTAATTGTATGTTAATTTTAAATATGTAATTATACTTTATATGCGATCCTCCTATTCTTGGAAGATACGATTTAAAGATTTAAAAAAAACTGCATATTTGATGGTTTTGTTTGAAAAGGAATCACACTTTCATTTTTTAATTGTTTTTACGCTAAAAGAAGCCATTTCAAGCATGAATAATAATAATCTTATTAAAAAAGAGTATTTAGTTTTAAAAGGTATAGTATCGGTGCAACATTGATTTTTTCCCAATTTCATTTAAGAAATAGTCAATAAAGGATTTATTAAATATTACATAAAAACTTTATTGGGATTCATATTTGAATTTATGTATTTCCTTTGTTATTCAATATAACTCATTATCCCGAGATCTTAAAAATTTCAGCACTTAACTTAAATACATTGCAGTTGAACTAGATATTCTGGAAACAAATACTACGAACTAAATATATAATAATTAATTTCAGATTTGCGAAAAACTAATATTAATATTGAATATCGAATTGGAAAGATTTTGAAAAATAATATATACTAGGCTCTTCTAATGGCGTCAGATGCTAGGCTAAATTTGTCATTTTTGTACTACTTACAGATAAAATACTTTTATGATGTCATTTTTATGAACCACTGAAAATTGGTGGTTTAGCATCTATGGTTTGACCTAAAATCTGAGCCTGCGTAGTTTTGAGAGGTTATATTTCCTCAATTTTTTGTCATTTGATTTTAAAAATGTACCTTCCAAACGTTACTTGCCCAATGGCAGCCATTTTGAATATTCAATTAGTAATCACCCTGAATGATATGGAATATAAAATCAGTTGATTATGGATCTACATGAACTCTTTTAAATTTATAATGAATGCCATTTAGGATATCCAATATTTGAGATTTTGATGGCCTGTGGAAAATAGCTATGTTTTCTCTCTTCCAAGTGTCCAGTCTTGCCTTAAATGATAGAACTAGAATTAAAGAAGGAATAAAAAAGAAAGAAAAACCATAAAACCTCTTAATATATTAGAAATTTCATAAAAGGTTTTACAAACTCTTCATAGTTTTACGAAATTTGATGTTTTTTTTGGGATATAAAAATTATTGTTTAAGATCCATACATGAGTTGGATTTGTAAAGAGTTTTTTTATTTTTTCCTCTTCAAAACTGAGTGTTCCTACTCTTCAACTAATGTTAAGTTTAACAATTTATTTGATCAAGAAAAAAAAACTATTACATTTTACTGCCAATGTAAATATGATTTTCATATCTGCTCGATAATATCCTTTCAAGAAGAAAAAAATATTTATATCAAAAATAGATCATATTTAGAGTTGAAAAATGGTCAGAAATGAATCCTGTAATTTTGACTATTTTAAGAATGTTGAGGAGGAGATCAGCTTAGCTTCCACTCCGTGTCATGCAAGGACGCATGCAGGATATACTTCCATGTCTATCCTCAATTCTACTCCGTGAACAATAAAGACTTACACTTATAATTCCCTTGTTAGTCTTCATTGTTCCTCTTTGTCTTTTTTGATCATTAGTTCTACTTATATGTTCCCTTCTCAATAATTAAATTATAGTGATGACACTGCTTTGGAAAATGTAACAGCCTGTTGAAATATCCAGGAAGAAAAAGCTTCTCTCGCTTTCTAAGACATGTTTTATACACTTCTGCTAATCAGTTAAGTAGAAAGTTTAATCCGGTATATTTTTACTAAAATACGAAATTAAGGAAAAATTAAAATGCGAGGAGAAGGAAAATTACTTCATGACTAAATAAAATTTACTTCTTAAAGTGACCTTTGGACAAAAGTTCAACAAATACAAAAAGATAGCTCTTAAAGAGTTATAAAATCATAACCACAGATGCTTAATAAATGTCCTGCTGGTATTTAAAAATAAATTAAAGCAGTAATATTGACAGTTGGAATATTTTTAAGGAGGAACTTTGTTTATAGGATCAGCAACAAACATCCGTGAAAGGATGTTTATAAATACAAATCAAACTCTTTATAGAGCAAGAAAATATAGGAATGAGTTACTCCATGTCAATCCTCAATTCCACTTTGAGTCCAACTAAAACTTACACTTATACCTAACGAACACACCTCCATCGTTTTTCTTCCTTCATTTTTCATAAGCACACACCCAAGTTTTACTTTATACTCTTCAATAGCTAAATAATAATGATAAGAGGCTTGAAAAATTAAAAAAAAAGCCTTATTGAAGTGTTAACTACAAAAAGTATTTTATTCATTCAAGGTCATATTTTGTGCAACTTTAAATATATTTAAATTAAATTATTCCTTTAAAAAAGGTCAAAGTCTAACCAATATTTGTGTTAAGGAGTTGAAAAGTTTTCACCTCAGGATTTGAAGGCAAAGAAGTGGAGAATTAACTATTTCAATTAGTAGTGTAATTATGATTTCTGATCAAAACCGTGTGTATTATTTTACCTGGGCCCTTTTTTTGGAATGGGTAATGATTGAGCATTTGTGTCTTCTCTAACAAAAACAAGCGTAACCTTGAGGATTTAATTGTATAATTATAATTTTAAGTTCTTGTTGGACTAAGAGTAGTATTAAGGATCAATATCGGATTAATTATTGTCACTGCCCTTATATATTTTATAATCCCCCTTAGTCACAGCTGCTTGCAGCTGATCTAAAAACACGCCTGGACAGCAAAGCTGCTCTCTTCCAAAACATTTTTCAAATTGTCAGAGTTACCAAGTTGATTTTCCGTTTCTTTCTTATCATGTTCAAAATACACACGATTTTTATCACTACTTATGATTAATTACCAAAATCTTCTACCCCCATAATTGATTTATCAAAGAAATCTTTAAAAAAACAATTTTTGAAAGAGTTTATTATAAAAATTTAAATTTCCTATATGTTTGTACCTATAGGCTCACATATATAATTTTTCGATAACGATAATAAAAATAATAAGAATATGAATTATTATTATTTGATGCAGAAAAGTTGTCCTTGCTATTATATTTGTAAACTTTTTTATTTATTTAGAAAAGTTATTGACAGATTTCAAATATGACGTGAAAATAATATTTCAAGTAAAACTTTTTTTTTTCCCCAAAAAGAAAAAAAATGGATATCAAAACTATTTTTTTATTTTTCCAAGTAAGATCAATTTATATTTGTATTTACATAGATATGTGCGTAATAAGAATGTAAGCCACAAGATCCGGAAAAAGTTGATTTATTGCACATATGGATGTACAAACTGCAATTAGCATGGAACTTGCTTAGAACTAAATATGTTGGTTTATAAATCCTGAGCATTTTTAGTGGGAAAGTGTTTTGTAGTTGCCACACAATAGTTTTTTTCTCTGCAAAGCTATTTAGTGTTAGAACAAGTTATTTTTTAGTTTATATAACGGCAGGTTTACAACTAAATTCATGTTTGGTGATGAAAATCTTTGTATTTTGGTCATGTTAAAAAAAATCAAAATAGGAACTCTGACAGTTTGAAAATGTTTTGGAGGAGATCAGATTATCCACAGTGACGTTTCATTAGATCAGCTACAATCAGTTGTGACAATTAGGGGCTTGGAGAAGAAAATGAACAAAAATATTTGCAAGAATCACTCCGATACTGATCCTTAATTATAATTGAGTCCAACAAATACTGGCAATATTTTTTTTTTTTTTTGACTGTATTTATATTTAGTGTTCCATATTTGTGAATACTTCACTCATAGGCTCAACATTGAAGATTAATAAAATTCATGTATAGATGTATTTAAAAATCCTTTTTCATCATATTCTTACCAAAAAACTTTATGTCTTGGATCACTGTCTCCAATAATCAAACATAGTGTTGTAGATCGTGTCTTTACTTAGCTGGCCCGGTTTTTTTTTTTTTAAATTGGTAATCTGAAAAATGATTTTTCTTTCCCTTGGCTATTGTATTGAATATTGAATTCCTAAGTAGTGAAAGTCCTTTTTCAACATCATTCAATTTATTCCAAACCTGATTTAACATTTTTTTTGTACTCATAATTGTTGGAGAGTATCTTTGAAAATTTCTTTTGGACTTATAATTGTAAATCCATCTCGACTCTGAGTATGATTAAGAATATACATTGGAGTAATTCTTGCACATGTCAATGTGTATTTCCTTTTCCCCCTTCCTCCCTCATCACAACTGCTTGTTGCTAGGCTGCTCTCCTCCAAAGCATACTTCAAATTGAAGGGTTATCAAGTTGATTTTTTTAAATTTTCTTAACATGCTCAGTTCAAATGCACACAATCCTCATTACTATCTATAAGTATAACTCTTATTGGATTAGGAGTAAAATTGAGGATTGAAACTTTTCTGCCCATGAAAAAGAAAAGTATAAATTAATTAATGGGGTGCCACATTACTCAAGAGTCTAACTCGAATCGAGAGTGTTGTTCAAATGAAAATTATGCCTTCGAGGAGAAAGAAAATATATATTATTGAGGATAAGATCAACAAATTAAATTTTAATTGGAAATGTTTTTGTGATCTTTGATATTGCTCAGAATTATTTTTCATTTTCTAAAGTTTTATTTCATTTCATTTTAAAATTAAGGAGTTTAAAAGATAACCTATCGCCAGTGGGGTAATCATAATAATTTGTAATTTTATATATCGTTTTCATTGGAAATCTCTTACTCTTAACGAAATTTTAGAGACAATTTCAATAATTTTTTAAGGCAATAGAATGTAGAGCTGAAAAAACTATTTAAACCGGACGTTTTCTGATAGCATTTTAAAATATAACAAGGGTATAGGAAGAGTTGATCTCTTGTATGCAATGACAGCTGTCTATGAAGGGAGAATTACTTGAAGGAAAGAGAGGTGGTCTATATTTAACAAGTTCGTGGTACTTCTGAGCCTGACGACTCATGAAAGCAAATTAAATGTATATCTGTTTCGTTTATGATTCGTCCTTCATATTTTTTAAGTTTCTATGCATTTTTTTTTAGAGAAGAAGCAAGGTAAAGCTTGTAACCCGACAATAATCTGTTTAATTATTAGGTATACTCCTTAGTTAAGACATTTTAAAGGTTTAATGTGTAAGGAAAATGCAAAATTTGAGTGTTTCACATGCAATATTGGCCAAACTTCACATTATTACAATTATTATCACAAATAATAGAAATTACACAAATATTTATGATGTTTTTTTTCAAGAAATTTTGATTATGTAAATATAAAATGAACAAATTGATATTGAAATCATAAATTTAATAACAAATATGCACTCAAATAAAATATTTTTTCTTAAAAAATAAAATTCTACTTAGACTGGCCATAGGTTAATAAATTGAACGGCTCTTATCGGGGTCCCAGGGATCTTTTGAGATTTTTTCATAAATATAATTAGCAAACTTTATCCCGGAATGTTTTCTAACTGTTCTAAATAATTATCGTCTGTGTTGGGTTAATTTTGGGTTCCTTTTTATTTACATACCAAATACACTAACAATTTACGACCTTATACATATGTATGCACATATAGCCAACGAAGAAGGTTTCCAATTTCCGGAAGCAATGAAATACATACACATACAGAGTGTTGTTTGTCATAAGAGGAAATGAAAAAAACCATTTGACTGAATCTGTATTCCTCGGGCGATTAACCAATAGTTAATGAGGCATGAGAATAGCTTACAAGGAAGAAGCAAAAGAGCTTCTATGGAGGGAAATATTGATAGTTCAGAGGGGTTTTAATTGAATTTAGAATAGTGGAAACTCATGTATTAGCTTGTATGTCTTGGCAATAATGATACGTTAAAATGTATCCCTTTACTTCTGGTTTTACAAAAATCGGTAGAAAGGATTTCAAAACATTAAATGTCGTCCAATGCCACCAATCATCATCTTTAGAAGTAGGCCACACATTTGATGTTTATTATAAACCTGTATATATACTTGAAACTCCATTTAAATTACATTACAGCCTTAAATCCTTCTGTTGTACATGAGTGACATATTTTTGATGAATATTCACTTTTCCTCTAACCTTATTGCAGTGTAGATTACATAAACATCTAAAAAAATATCCCTTGTTGTCCTTGTTGAACCCGGATCCAATGCAGCCAGGTTCGGTAAAAGTAAAGTTGTGTAATACTGAAATATCCGAGACACTAACTGGCTTCGAGGACATGAACTTTTACGGATCCTAAAAAAGATCTGGGGCATTTTTCGAATCTAAAATGCTTATGGTATTACTTAATACTTCATCCTAGTTATAAGAAAAAAATATTATTTATATTAAACTTAACATCTCTATTACCTTGGTAAATGCCTAGAGCGATATTTACATAAACAGTTGTATTACGTGGTTATCCAACTTGGCGTTATTTAGCTCACATATACAGTAATATACACTGTAATTGATTTCATCTACGGTTCTTTTTTTTCTAATCAGGCTTCTTTACATTGATTGGTCACCCACAAATTGTTTTTAATAAGTTGTGAAAATTATCTATTAGTAAAGTTTTATTCCAGAGTCGGAAAAATTGCCATCTGACTTGTTTTTTTTACTGTTCTTTTCGGAAATTAGTTGAAAGTTACAATAAATACCATGTTCAATGTTAATTATAGCATTAATTCTAATTATGTATAATATTTATGACATTGAGATAGTCATTGTTTTGGCAACACTTATCAGTTAAAATTTAAACTTAATTGAGATCCTATTTATTTATGTCCAAACTTCGGTTACAAAGCTCATAAAATTAGACAAAAATAACTTTCTAATTTTAGTTTTGGATCTAAATTCAAAAGTTAAGGTATCCGAAATATTTATGCCTAAAGATCCGTAGAGAAGCTGCAATAAATAAATTTAAAAAAATTAGACCATAATTGGCACATAATTATCCTGATGTACCAAAATTAGAAATATAATTTTTGAAATAAATGAATATTTTTATGCTATACTGCATAAATAGGCTGCAATTAATTATTAGAGGCACGGATAAGGAATCATTTAAAAACTGTTCAAACAATTTGTTTCTCAAAATGGTCAAAAGTAAGCGAAATAAACTTTCTGGCATTTTTTTTTTGTAGTCTTGATCATAAATTAAAAGTATAATTATACTTATGTAAAATTCTTCATATAATTTCTTAATATAGTCATAATACATACTTATATATCTAATCTATGTGGGACTATAACGTAGGTACTTAATTACTTCTTTTTTTACCATAATGAAGCAACTTAGAAAGTGAATAATTTCAAATAAAAAAGATAATTACTCATTAAGTGTATATAACATACATGTTTAATTTTATAACTTATTTTCTGGGCCTTTTACTGTATGTTGGTAATTTGTCCCTTGTTAACATAAAATACATTCGTGCCTTCTAAACACTATACAACACTTGTAACGTATAACTAATCAATATAAACTCATAAAAAAACTTAGATACTACTAACATATTTATTTACCTTCTTAGGAAATGAAATCTAAATATACATAAGTGAATTAATTTGATTAGGAAAGAGTTTAAAGCTTTTAATTAAAGATAAATTTTCATTAACATAATTATATAAGGTAATTCCATATTAAATCTTCATAAAAACCTTTTTTTAATCCTTGTATTAAATAATTTTATAATAAAATATAGTATATAAAGCGGTGTAGCTCAGTAGACAATGCACATGGGATAAATTATTCTGTTGAATTCAATATGTGTAGATTGGATTCACGATCACGCATGGAGAAGGTAATATGCGCTATCATACATGAAAAAAATATGAAATTAGAAGCTTTTTGTAGTTGCTACCTGAATAGATGTTATTTTCTAAAACTGTTATGTAATAATTTCCCTCCGTTTGGTTGGGGAAATAAGACATCTCCCATCGATGAGTACTATTATAGATGTAAAGAATCCGAGAATGTGGATTCTAATTATAGCTTCCTAACAAGCAGATGTAAATTTAGTGTATATTGTGGTGTACATTTTGATATGTATTTTAATCACCAGTTTGGACGGGTGGGGATGTGTAAGACGACTAGGCCGTTTCCCACCCTCTCAATCTCTCTTATTATTATAAGACGTTTGTGACATTCATATTATATGTTAACCATTACATATAAATATCCTGGCAAACGAGTCACTGCCAGGAAGTATGATCATGTAAATAAATCAATACACATATTTTAAGTCTTTCTCTCTCGATCTGATTTGGATTTCTTTAATATATGTTTTGGCCTTGTCATGTCAAAACAAAAACAGTTATCATTATTTATTTATTCTGGAAGATAAAATATATAAATATAAAGTAATCACTACTGCGTGTTATACGAATAGTAGAATTGAGGATTTCTTGCAGAGTTAACATTGTAAGTCCTATTTGGATTCGGAGAAGAATTGAGGATCGACATCAAAGTAATTCCTACCTATATTATTGCTAGATACGGAGTGGTGTTTGTTAGTTAAGCCTGAAGACATCATGGATGCCTTTAAGGTCAACCCAAAGATAAATATGTCAGAGTACGACAAAAAGAAGACGGGTCATCGTGCTTCTGTGGAGAAGGTCATCTGAAAGGCTGGAGGAAGGTCGCTTTGAAGAATTGAGAGGTCACTCCTGTGCCAACGTCAAAAAGAACTCCGTCCTCAGCGATGTCAACAATTCTTGAACGATGTGAAGCACAACAGCGACTCGAAAAAAAAATCTGATGAAAATACCTTTACCGTCGACCTCGTCTACAACAACCAAAATGGTCGAGTGTCAGGCTTTGGCAAGGCTGACAACAGTATCAGGACAGTTATCAAGACCAAACATCTTGCCTCTGTGATGATGTTGAGGGCTGTGGCTTTAACTAGAGAAAAAATGCCTCCAATTTGGTTTCCTATTGGATACCGGTTACCCACGGCCGAATACTTGGTTGTAATGTAAGAAAATGTGGTCACATAGATTATCAAGGCCATGAAAAAGTCCAACAAGGCCACGTACGTATTTCAGCAGGACGGGGCTCCGGCCCATACTGTTAATATTGTACAAGAGTGTATGGGTAGCAACATGAACTTCTTGTTCAAGAACCTTTGGCCCCTCAGAGCCCAGATCTGAATCCACTGGATTATTCTATTTGGTAGCAAATTGAGAAGAAGGCCTGCAAAGTCCGCTACCAGAATATTGATGCCCTGAAGACCTCCGATTACCAGCAGTAGAGGATCATGAAAAAGGAGTACGTTGCCACTGTGTGCAAAGGGTTCCGGAGGGGGTTGGAGGCTGTCATTGAGGCTGATGGTGCCCAGATTCATAATTAATGTGCATTGTTATAGTAAGATATATTATATAATAAAATTTTCTAGGTAAAACATCATCCTCATGAATTGTGAATATTTTAATGACAACTTAGAGGCAGGTCTCAGTACTTTTTCTATATCCAGTATATATTTTTTTTTGTCTTGATTTTTGTTCAAGATTGTTTATATGTTGACGCACGACATATGTAGATGAATGAAAATATGATGCATAGACAATATATTTTCTAAGCAGTACCAAATAGTTTAGAATAATTATCTAAATATTTACATATAGACACATTATGTGTCATATAGATACTCGTACAAATATATATTTGTAATCCATTTAAGAGATTCCATAAACGTTATCAAAAACGTCCTTGTTACGGGAGTCTTATTTTCCTTCTTTATAAAAAAGGCTTTCTTTGACTCTAGGTAACTATTACATATGAGTAGGTATATGACCATACCCATGTGTGTACATGCATAGTATACCTGTATCCTAAAATATATAATGTTACAGGATATACAAAAAGACTTCATTTACAAATACATGTTAGATTGGTTTGTGATATAAATCAAACAAATAAGAGTGTATATAATATTTATTTATTTTAAATATTTTGACTCGTTTTGTGCATTCAAGCAATATATGCTTGAATATATGACTTTATATACATGTTCTAATGTTAATGGTTAAGAATCTGGATAACTAATAAATCATTTATTAATAAAAATATAATACAGGGTAAGGAATAAGTTCGTGTAGATATGTTTTAGTTTATAAATTACATACGTATTTATTAATTAGTATTAACCTTTGTGATAATGATCAAATTAGTACAAAAACTTATTTTCAAAAAATAACAACTTTTGTTCGAAATAGACCACCTTTTTCCAAATTACGTGATAGAGACGAAGAGGCATTGGACAGATGCAGCATGAGTTGTTTCTTCAGAGATGTTGCCCATTCCTGACTGAGGGGGCATAACATAGTGTCTTTGGTGAAAGGATTCTTGGTAAAAGCCTGGCCTGATGGATGGATCACATAGAAAAGTCCTTGCAAATTCAGGTCAGGGCTGCTAGGATCTCCCATATAATTTCCCCAAAAGCTCCATAACATTATATCTTAACCTTTCCTGTACACTTTTTGCTGTGTGAAAGGGTACCTTGTCTTGGATGAATATATATGGGACATCAATACATGTGTCCTGAAGCCAAAGAAAGGATCTTGTAGACCAACATGACCTTGTAGACGTGTTGGTTGATGTTCATACCCTCCTCAATGAAAATGAGGGGCATCTTCTTCCCATCTAACATAAGACCTAGACCATGTCACTGGGCAGCTTCTGGAACCTGGCTATGCTCCTAAGAAATGCTGTCAATTTTATACCCTAAAATATGTTAATTTTGGCCTTTGTTGTTGGCTTCAACGGTGAACAACTTTTTCCTTGCTGTCTCTGCCCATGTACCTCTTCCTTTGTTCCATGTTATCCGGGCAAGCGGTGGCTATTTTGAACAAAATAAAATGAAAATAAAATATAATACAATTTGATCATTTTTACAAAAGTTTATGCTAATAAAAAAAATTCATGTTGAATTTTTAAACTAAAACATATCTTCCCAAATTTATTTATCACCCTTTAGTTTATTTTTCATGTATGTTTATAGTATATATTCATAGAAAAGGTGTATATCAATAAAACTGTTCAACAGGAAAAATGTTGGAATACTACAATTATTTGAAATTTATCCATTAGTTTTTTCCTATTAGCCTCATGACTTTCAGAATAAGGCTATTAGGTTGGTTAAATTTTTCGCTAGAAAAAGGGAAGAGAGACAGGAAGAGAAAAAAGGGTGAGAAGGCGGCAGAACTTAAAAGTGTCAAAATAAATTACAATGGACAGTGGAATTCCAAATCTGGAAATCTAATTATAAACTACATACATCTAAAAATTAATATTTAATTAAATCTAATTATGTTTAGTCCTTTAATAGTAATGTATTATCCATTCATGAATTTCCATGATTTAAATTCCAGTATATATTTATGTTTGTGATAGCCTTTGAAGAGTATAATTAACTTCTTTTTTTTTTTTTTTTTTAAACATCACTCTGGACCAGTGCTCTTTAATCCTTTGAGTAGTATCTCCCTCAGGTAAATGCATAAATATTGTTCATCCTGCTATTTAAAAGAATAGGAAATGTAAATGTAGTTTATTTTTAAATTACAATAATTTTTGGAGCTTTTTCCTTCTATTAGAATACTTGTTGTATATATTTTTATGCTTCCTCTGAAATTGATTCAATCTCTCCTGATGAGGTACATCTCAATGGTGTGAGAAGCATTTATCCAAATATATAAATAAAATCGGTGCCTGCATTGTTTTTGGCACTTGGAGTATTCAGAGAGGAACGGAGTTCCACTGTGATATTCATTTTTGTTCAGAACAAAATGGAGGATGGAGAAAATGGTGCTACAATGGATCCTGAAAATCGATGGAGATCGACCTTGGATACTGTAATAAGACTCATCACATTGCGATATCTCAGACTGGAAGCTGAAGTGCCTGAGTGAGCACTGCTATGACTTCACATAGTCTAAAACAAATCAAATTTATCATGCTTTCAAGGACTTTCTAATTGTCTACATCAAGGAACAATGACCAAAATGCCAAGGAACTACCTCGTGAAAGCCTGCTCCTTCTTCCAGGTCCGGCTCTAGGCTGTGATTGATGCTGTAGGCGGATGCATCACATGAACTCTTTTTCAACATTTATATGTACAATTAGAGTAATTCAAGTAAATCCGCCAAAAAATATGGCCTCATTGGCAATTTAAAGATTTTTGAAAAATATGCCGATTCATAGAACCACAGAAATCGACCCTCTCAGTATTCAACCTATTCGGAGTTTCTTGCAATTGAATTAAGTACAGTGTAAAGCCAGTTCCAGAAGGAGCGTCGAGAAATGATACAATCGAGTTTTTAATCAATCTTCCTTATAGGAAAGCATTGCCTTTGAGCTTGACCAGCTCTGCAGAATCTTTCCAGATTCACATGATATTTTAAAGCAAAATATAATTCGTACTTTGGGCATATACCGCTTGTTGAGCGAATAAATTTAAGTTCCAGTCTTACACTGTACATAATTTATACTTCATTCTATAGCTATATTTTCAGAAAATATCAAGTTATATTTATAGTTTTAAAACTAACAATTTTATCCAAACTTAGCATATTATAAGCCTCACATATAAACAGTTCGGTTTTTAATGGTAAATAAATTAAGGAACATTACATTAACAAATTTTACTGCTTTTTATATTAATTTATCTATTCGATTTTTTTAAAACATGTCAGACACTTAGAGTATTGCCGTTTTTTAAAATCATAATGTGTTTCTTTCGACTCGTTTTCATCTTCTAAGCGTTGTATTGAATGTTTATGGAACTACTATAGCAATTTTCAGCCGCAATATCAAACGTTAATTTTTTTCAAACATAAAGTAAGAGATTTTCTGTTGATAAAAGATAACTTTATATTAAAAAAGATTTAATAACATATTTAATGCATATCAGGGACAAACCTTTTGTTAAGATTTAGTTACATACGCAAATTTATATTTTTCCCACAAAACCCTTTTTTTTAAGGAAAAGAAAGTTTAATATAAGTTTCTAGTGGAACTGTTTAAAAAATTGACGATGCTTAAAGAAGTAGAAACGAGCCTAACAAAAAGTTTTAAAACTACTATAATAAGGTTATGTTGTGTAAAAAAAATACCTTGACATCAAATAACATATCAATCATGTAAATTTTTCTTCTTCAAAGAAAGTTTTTGTCTGACTTTCTTTACATAATAATGCTGGGACCAAATTAAGAACTTAATCATGACATACTTTCAAATTATGTAGATGAAAATGAAACTAAAATATTAAAACCCTGTTACAGCATTAACTAAATCATCCAGAACTCAAACGTGATTAAAATTAGTACCTGGAAATTATTAACCAGTAAAAAAATACATGTTCTTTCCTTAAAGTCCAAAATGCTAACCTTTAGCCTCAATTGCAGCCTCTACACAAGGTCAGAAGGCCCTGCACACTCTGATGACATACTCTTCAAAATGAAGATCTAATCTCGCTCAATGAAAGCCTTCAGCTCAACAGTATTTACTTTGGGGGCAGAAGAGTCATTGGCCTCAATGGCGACCCAGATCCTAAAGTCAAGTGGGTTCAGATCTGGTGAAAAAAAAGAAGCTACAAGAAATTGCACTTCATCCAATTTAAGAGTTTTTAGCCTTGGTCAATCTAGTGGCCTTTACCCTTGCTGTTATGAGCTGCCGTTATCAATAAACATAGCTGTTGAGGTCCATGTCTTTTCTCGGCATTTCTGATCGTCCCTTGATTACCATTGTGCTTTTTTGCGAGCTTGCGCTTGGAGGCTTGAGGATTGACCTCAATACTATCCCAAGGCATAGATGATCTCCTCCGATCCCTTTAAATGGTGGCCCCTACTCCCAGGCTTCAGTTTATTTGTGCCATTAGTCTCAAACGCCTTCTTGTATGTTTCATTGTCCCACGTTAATTTGCTTGCAATTTATTTAAGTTTTAATACATGATGCAATTTTTTTTACGTACACTATAATTCCTACTTTTCTATCATTATGTTATACACATGGGAGTTAATAATCTACTCAAATAGAAGTTCGAAAAGATAATATTAAATTTTGTTGACTCTAGAAGATAGAATACTTTAAATTAATATCCTATTATCAAACAAAACATTTTTTATGTTTACAAAAATATATACCTCTGGTTCCTTCCATCTCTTTAATATATATATTTACTCACATCAAATATGTAGATATATATTTCTGTTATATACAGATGTATATCAAACATAAAAATATTATAATATATGAGTTGCTACGTGGAATTGCGTACACTAGTCAAAATAACGGTTTTAACTTCAAATTAAACCTACTAGCCCATACCTTCAACTAAAGTTAAATAATCATTTCAATAAGACGATCACAGACAAGTAGGAATTATTTAATACTCCATCTCAAGGTGAGCCGGAACAAATGGAAGGATGTGAAAATATCCATTTACCCACCGACTACCACCTCAGAAACAACTAGATATGCATTGAAGATGATAAATACTCAGACAGTGGTCGATCAATTGTTAAACAGGATTGTAGCAGACTGGTGATCTTAGATTTAATGGGGATTCTGAAACAGTATTGGGGAACCCTTTTCTGTACTATGAACAAAAGTGATTCCGATATGGAATGGCTACATTTTCACTCTACACTAACAAATCAACAGTGGGGAATAAATACTCCACTTTCTGTGCCTTGTTGATTGAAAATTCAGAGGACCTCTTCTTCCTATGTCCGTGTTTGCGGCAATTAACTAACAGAATAGAGGAAAGGGTACAACAACAATGGAACTGCAAAATCACACGGGTAGTTGACAAATACTGAAAGTCACAAAAATTGATTCTTGACAACTTCTTTGACAGCCTTCCCCTGATGTTTGGCCTCCCAACTTACCCAACTGTAATCTCATTGACTTCTTTGTGTGTATACCAACAGGTCTGACAATAAAGGAAGGGTCGACCTCATCAACAGGATCAAGACCCTCTCCAGAAACCTTCCCAAGGATGTAGTCACCAAGGCCTGCTCGTGGTTGAGACGCCGTATGGAAGCCAAAGATAGATTTACTGAATATAATTATTGTGTATATATTTATGTACAACGTTATTGGCAAAGTTATGAAGGTTTTAGTTCAGTTAGTTTCTGCAATTCAAATACCCTCTGCAACCTTTAAATAAATAGAGCAAAGTTTGTCTACCATGTCTGTTGTTGACGCTTGAACTCTGAATAATGTCGTGAACTTCCGTTAGAATACGATAAATTAAGAATTTACATAGAAAAGTCTAATTTTTGATAGGTATATGGGAGATCACTGAAGGCGATCTATTCAAAATAATAGGATGAGTTAAAAGAAGCAGCATTTTTTACTATTGTTTATAATCTTTATTAGGTTTTTTCCGATATGGCTCTTTTCAAATAAAATCAATCAATTTCTTTTTTTTTTATTGTTAAGATAATTTTGGAATCTTAAGTCGAATTTGTGACAATGACAAGAGGTTAATCAGAATAATTTGATGGTAGAACGGGCAATAATTTGTATTTAAATTCGATTTTGAGAAAAATCATTCTAGCATGCTATTGTGTTGACACTCAAGTTTTCAATACAAAAAACAAAATATTTTTCAGTTTATTTTCTTTCTTTCTAAAAATCCCAACATTATACTTATGTTATAAATGCTATATTTGCAATGATTGAACACTTGCTCTAAGTAAATAAATATTTGTAAAATAGGGCCCTGCTAGACTTATGTATGTTTGTGTAGAAAATGATAACACACTCATATAGTGCCCGAGGATAATTGTTTGCAAAGGTGGTTCTCCAAATCAGCTTATCAAGAGATGTTTTCTGAATATATATTGAAAAACTTATATTTATTTTGCAATTTTTGATTGGGAGAACAGCTCTTGAAAATAAAGTTTTATGTACTTAGAACATCATCAGATGAATCCCTTCATATAGTAATAAAAATAAATCCTTATAGCCGTTGTTATTTTAACTTATGTAGCTTTTTTTATGTAGGCATCATGCTTTTCTCCATTTTGAATTTTTTCATAAATATTTAATCACAATCTCTGTTAATATTAAAAAATATACAAAATAAAATTCGTATTAATGTATATACAAACCCCAAACCTAGAGGAAAGTTTTTTTTTTTCGGAAGTTGTATACATAACTTATATATATATACCTAGGGTTTTATACCATAAGTATCTTCGATATGTAAATAAAAAGAAGCCCAACATTAACATGGTAACCCTGACAAATTGAAGAATGCTTAGTAGAATAGTAGCTTGCCTTTCTTGGTGTTTAATAGAATTAGATGCGAGCAGTTGTGAGATGAAGGAAATAAAAATGAGGTACTCTCTGTATCAAACATGCTATAATCAAGAATTATTCCGTTTTAGATCCTTATTTTTATTCGTAATCTAATGAAATTGACACATATAACTCCCTGAAAATCCTAAATATCCATCATTTATGAGTGCACCCACTCGGGATTACACTTTATGCTCTCCTCTAGATTGAAAGTGTTTAATGATAGCTGCATTGAAAAGAAAATAAAGAAAAAAAGATTGTTCTTGTGTCCAACAATAGCAAAATCCTTACATGAAAAGAGCCTAGGTTTTACAATCCTATGTAAAGGGTGAGAAGGATATTTTTGTCATAAGTTTGGCCGCTCATAACATTATCTATTGAGCTTAAAACAAATCAGCTGATGAGTATAAAGATTTCTCTGTCTGTGCCAAGCAGCCGAATAGTATAGATGCATTTATCTTTACCTAAGAGTAGAAACGCCCCGCAGTACTCTATATGATATATGCTGGACATGAGAGCAAAACATTTGTAGACATGTAAAAAATTACTAAATAGTTTGTCCGTAATGTGAATTGTGAACTAATTGAGTCCAATTATGACTTTGAAGCTATGGTTGCTAGAAACAAGACGATGAGAACAACGAGATACCTTGACAGGGAGATGCACTTCAATGAAAAGCCCATCAGAAAATGTATGAAAGAGGACGTCAGCTACAAGTCATACAATATGTAAGCAATATACCAAACCGTCACAAAAATGGATTACTGACAACTTTTTTACTTTACCTCCCCTAATTTTTACCTCCTAAATCACCCGACTGTAATCCCATGGAGTTCTATGTTTCGGGTGCAAGAGAGATATATACCAGCATGACTGCCTTTAAGAGCAGGGACGGCCTCATTATGAGGATCAAGGCTGTTTTTGGCAACTTTCCAAAGGATGTAAAGGCCTGCTTATGTTTCAGACCCAGTGTCGAGTACGTGATCGATGACAAGGGCAGCCTTATTCAATTTAATTATTCTACATTTATCCTTGTACAACCTGGAAAGAAACGGGGTTTTTTGGGCAAATTTATGATGTTTTTAGATCAGTTTGTTTCCATGGCTTAAATACCCTTAATGTATGAAACCAATTTATTCATATATATTGAAAAATATACACATTCAAAAACATTCACTATAGTGAAAGGAAAAATATATGGTAGCTAATCTACTGTATTTTTTGTGTTGCCAACTTATAGTTCTATCACTATAAAAATCAATAACTGAGTAAGAAATGACACAAATTCTAAACATAATCCATATAAATTAGTATAAAAATCCAAATGCTACTTAATATTATTATTAGTAGAAAAGTGACCATTGAGCACATATGCATAGTTTGTTTGTTCAAGGTAATAATTTACTTTACCAAAACTTAATGAAATATTTGGCTTATTATAATGGTAAGATTATTTGCATATATTAATGGTAGTTGTCACGAAATAACTCCTTGAGAAAATATGTAATAATCATTGGATAGTTTCTCAACGATTAATATCTTCTTTTTTTTTTTTTTTTTTTTTTTTGATAAAATGATAAACTTTCGTTCGTTTTTTATGTAGAGTAGAATTTCAAAAAGTATTGAATAGAAATTCAGACTGATTAATCAACCTTGTCTCATAAATCATGATTTATTTATGGCAGTGCCAACATTGAAAAGATTTATAAAATTATATTTTAGTTTTGGGAATTCATAATCTAAAATAGCAGTTGATGAATGATATGTTTTGTTACACTTTAGTCATTAGATTATTTCTGAATTAATAAATGGGTATCAAGTAAGACATGTTCTACGCAAAATAATAAAAAATAAAAAAATCCCACTGTAATTCCAAATCCCTCTTTCATATTCGTCCTAAATGTGGATAAATAATCACAACTACTCAATAATTAATTACAAAATTGTTAATAACTCAGAAATTAATCTAGTCCCATGTCCTTTAAAAAATTGGATAAAGGAAGTAGATACTAAATTAAAAAGTAACTTAAAAGGTTGAAAAAAATTATATACAGGATATACTCTAGAACAATAATGTGAATGTTATTTAGATCAGAATTGATTAGTGTCTAAAACAGAAAGTAGCTTTATTTTCGCATCGAATTACCCTCTTAACTCCAAAGTTAGCAAAAGCATATCCATCAGTACCCACTTTAAGACGGGTTCTCACATCCACCATACGTGAAAACGTACAATATAGACACTATATAATTATGGAATGTGTTTCCACCACAAAATTCATCCGAAAGTCGATGCTGGTGAAATGTTGTAGCTAACTCTTCTCCTTAGCTTTAAAAAAGAACCTGTCTCAATCATTTCAGGCGAGGCTAATATTTCTATAAGCTTTTCAGATTATAATCTTCAAACCTCAACAAGTCTCCTGTCCAAAATGAAGAAGTTAGGTGAATTTAAAACTTGCTTTATTTTTAAGTATGAAAACACCATGATAATTTGAATTTTGGAATACAAAAATTAATAACGTGGCATTTTTTCATTCCCAAAGAAGATACGTTTTAAATTACGGAATCCCTTTATTTTGACTGGATGAAGATATGCAAAGTTTCTATTAAATAAATGTTAATTACACGTATGATAACCAAGGCTTGATACTCTAGCCCGTGGCTAGTAAAAAACAGCCTGGACAGTACATGGTTGCCTATATCTAGCCCATTTGGCTAGGTAATGGTGCACCTTAACCTATTTGTGTCAATAACGTGTTTAAACACCTCCGTATTTCAACTAGTTTAAACATTGAATATGTACATAAATTTATATATTTTTTGAATTATTTTCTATTTTAACGACCAGGGGCGTCCACAGGAGGCTGGTTGGAGGGGCTGTAGCAAAGGAAGTTTTGCTTTTTACTAGCAATTTTTTTCCAAACAGAATTTGTTTTTTTGGAAAGAGCTATTGATTTCTAAATTTTTACACAAAAAATATTTTGTCCCCGTTTCATATAACACAAGTTTATGAAGCTTCCAAAAACTACGATACTGGAGATCCCCATCACTTTTATTTTTTCTTCAGTATAAATTGTATATTCTTACTAAGGATAACATTAAGAGTAGTTTAGTATAACCAAAACATTCCCATCTACATAAACTTGAGCCAATACACATTTATGAAAAAACTTTTTCCATCAACTTACGCAATCCCCACAAATATGAGAGGTACAGAGATTGAAATAAGGATTCAAGTTATTACAATCAACACTTTTGCTTAATATGAGGGGAAATGATTTTGATGAGGTGGCTTAAGGGTTGTCCTAGATATAGCCGACCCTAATCTCCCCACATAACTCTTTTTCCCTTATTTTTTAAAATAGTTCTCTTTCTCTCTTATTTCTTGTTATTTAAACCCTTGGGGAAATATATTTACGCCTGCTATTATTTGGAATAGCTTTGTGATTTGTTTGTTTATTTGTATGTACATAACAAAAATAACACACTTAGGTACAATCAGAGAAAGTTAATTATGGTTTTTGTTATAACAAAGTAGAAAAAATACTAATAACCATTAAAGATTAATAAACTTTGTTTTGTTATTGCGTACTCCTTTCATATTTGTTACTTTGAAAACATTAATTGTTATTCCATTTCGTGAAAAATAATTGATCAAATGTTATTCACGATGTATCTAGTATTCAGCTCACATATAGACGTCAAAATACTCTTCAGTGGCAGCAGTATAAAAAACTTAGTTCTTAACATTATTTTTATAGAACTGTAGATAAAAAAGAAACCCCTAAAACAAAACGTATGTAATTACATGATAACCACAGTTGATTCACTTTAATAATTACTTCATTTACATTTTTTTTAATTTTTTGGTACATTTTGCACTTGGAAACAGTGAATATACTTGTATGAATATAAGACATTGTGAAACAAAAATCCTTGTTCTAAAATAATCCAAGCAACATGAGTTTTGAGTATCAATAAGATTTATGGTAAAAACAAAGGAACAACTTTTATGCATAACTTTTCATTAAAATCACTAAATTTTGCTTGAAAGTTACTCAATATACGAGTAAAGAAGGTATTATGAAAATAGATAAATAATTGCGTATAATCAAATTCAATGTTTCCAGAGCATATTGAAAAGTGTTGGTGATAAAATGTAGATTCTAAAAACTATTTTTATAAGTCTAGGGCTGTATAACATTCCTGTGCACTAACACAAAAGAGATACACAAAAAATATTATTATCATTTTACACGCACCGGGATGAAGTTTTTATTTACATTTCTAGATGTTATTAAAGCAAAGTTTGTCTCAATTTTAGTTCGTTCATTGACACTTAATAACTCCGAGCAATGCTGGCTACTGCACATGTTTTTTATAATTACAAATAGTTACATTACTGATGTTTTTATTAAGGTGCAACCGATATATCGATGAGCCAATTTAATCAGATGATTATTGGCAGTTCTAGGTACTTGGCAAGCCAAATTTTGCCAAATGTTACACATGTTTTTCTTCTTAAAAAAGTTTTTCTGAAATACTACATATATTCACTATCTTATGCTTTTCAACTCGATCAATTTCAAAGACATTTTATACTCCAGGGCATGAATAATAAATACAAGTGGCATTATTTATTCAACAACAGCACTTAGCTTTTATATATATATCAATAATTGAACTCTAATTTTCAAACAAACCCTGAAGTAAAAGATGCCTTTGGGAAAATCCATGTAATTTAAGACAGACAAAATATTTCTTTGTTTTGTAGTTTTGATGGTTCTTAAAAAATATTTGATAAAGAAAAATCATGGCCACACCAGTCATCAATAACATAATATATCAATTTATCCTGAAAGAGAACGTGGCAATTAGAAAATTTAACGATAGACTCTCCACGCTTATTATTTTGAGCAATCATTCTTGCAGAATAAAAATACCTACTTGTTAATCGGGTTACCGGTTTTTGACGCCCATAAATAACTGATTTCCATCTGCCCCAAAAAAACCATCGAGTCAAAGTTTCTTATAATCCCCATTTCCAGACAGTGTCATTCATGAGGCTTAATATACTTATTTGTCTAAAGGGCATATTACTTATGTAAGGAGCTCATAATTATTCCTTTTTTTAATACGTTTATTCATATATCTACTAAACGTGTGAATACTGTTCTTTCAAGGTAATAAATGTCCCATGTTTCTCCTAAAAGAACCTCCTAAAACCTTTTTTACCTTTTTCCAATACAAAAAATTCTTATTTTTCCCTTCTTGTAATAAAGAAAGGACCTTAATTATGTAGAAAAAAAAGCGTCAAACAAGATAAGTTATATTTTGTTTCTTCGTGAATAGGTTTATAATTGCAGCCATACAATTCTCACAAAGAGTTAATGAATCTTGGCAGCAAATAAACCAAAGAGAAAACAACAATCGCTCTGAAAATAACATCAATAACCTATAACATCATTCTAGATATCAGCTAGTGACATTATTATTGATCAATCTCGACCATCACTTTCCCATGCTGAATAAAATAAGAAACACATTAATTAGGGATTTTTAATTAACAAATATTCTCAAATATTAAAAAGACTTACAGTTATATTAAACTAAAAAAAATATATTATTCGCTAGGGAGCGTGATAGTATATTGTTTGGTTAAGAAATATAAATATATTAAAAAGAGACTTCCGTTTTAATTTATTTTCTGTGTAATCAAATACAATTTTGAGTTTGAATTTACATATAAAATTAACTAATAAAAATAAAATAAAATAGTATTCTCATTCAGGGGAGTTGTATTTTTTTGCCACAAGATGGAGCCACCTTTGATCATTTTGTGATGAAACTAATATAAGTAAACAACGCTCATGCCTCATGCCCCATGCATTGCTTTATCTAAATTATACTATTATAATGGAATATTTAAAATTTACGTAATAAATGATCAAGTGGTTCTTTGAATTTTAAACTTCAATAATATCTAATTCATTAAATAGCCATAGAATTTCAACAAGATTAATACTATAAACAGATGTCTGTCTGACCTTTCTTAATCATTAATGTTGCCGCCCTTAGCAGTAATGATGACTTATATGCCTGGCACTTGCTGCACATACAGTCCTCTATCATGGCATCCAAGTGCTGGCTGAGAGTGGCTTTGAGGATCTCGGTGTTTGGATGACAGACACTACAGGTTCTCCCTTCTGCCTGCACCCCGAAGGTGTAGTCGAGGGGTTTGGCATCAGGGGTGTAGGGGGACCAAAGAGTCAAAAAATAATTTTAAAAAAAAACCAACAAAAGACTAATTGAAAAGAGGAAACGAGTAACGGAGGAAATGGTGTTCTTTAATTGCTGGTGTCAAAAGTGGCTCTTTCTGTTCACTTTTTTATGGCTCTCTAGACATTTTGATATGAAACCCCAAGGTCTCTTGCATGATCCCTTATGGAATTGATGGGATTGGCCTGGGGCTGTTTTCTTTCACTTCTCCGTATCCAGTTTGGCCTTTTTGACAGAGCCCTTCTTCCTCCCCAACGTTTCGTACATACTGATGGCCACGACTGTGGTCCTGAAGACGCCAAACTGCTTGTAGTGCGCAAATCGAATTTTTTTGATCCCATTCCAGAGTCATTTTCTCGACTTGAACATATGCTAGAGACCTCAGATTTATCTTGTTTTGTAACTTATTGTATATACTTAAATATATCGAAATATGAATTAGTTTTAATCTCTGTACCTTCATTAACTATTGAATTACTAAGTGTTCAGATTTCAATTCCCCACCCTGTAGATCACAATAAAGAGCAACACAATCCTAGTTGACATTCGTTAGTTTAAGGTATTGTCTAAACTAGGCAATTAATTATTTTAAATACATATTATGATCTTATAAAATATACCCATAGATAAATTGATTTTTGATAGACTGCAAGGCTTATGGTCTGTTAATTGTTGGTCCTATTTTGATATCCAACTGCATCAAAATAGTTCACATTTTCCATAACCCTACGTTAATGACCTGGGATTTTTTACTCTAAAATAATTACAAGTTATTACCATGCAACACTTTTTTGTATATTCCTGAAATGTATAGTTTGAAACACGATAAATTTAGTTGCTTTGTTTACTTATAATAATTATTTCGAGTGCCTTCGACTATAATCTTAACTTTTTCTTTTGTATCCCACGCAGTTTGATGAAAATTTATAAGTACTTATAACAGTAATTGTGAAAAATATTTAATAATTTTTAGAATTTTTAATTGAAAAAGAAAATATAATATCTTAACTTTGATTACAGCAAATTAAATCTTGTTGAGATGCCATAAAAATACTGTTTATTTAAATAAAAATCTTGTGCTCATACTAGTATTTTTAGCATTTTTATTTATTTTAGAATGACAAAATTAATAAAATAATTTTAATAAAAGGTTATTAATTTAAAAAGTGGACCTTTGAGTGTATTAACAAATGAAAATTAAACCATTTCCTCATAATGTTGCCCAGGAGCAACACTTCAGAAAATATCCAAAAAAGGATGACCAACAAGAATTATTTTGTTAATATGTGTTTAAAGATCAATTTTCATGCATTTTAGTATCGGAAATACCGGAGTTTACCTATTTCACAATTGTTTCAATCCTTTCAGTTTCAATAACCTT
This sequence comes from Lepeophtheirus salmonis, assembly GCF_016086655.4. Classification (NCBI taxonomy): domain Eukaryota; kingdom Metazoa; phylum Arthropoda; class Copepoda; order Siphonostomatoida; family Caligidae; genus Lepeophtheirus; species Lepeophtheirus salmonis. Next base: position 13,382,240 of record NC_052138.2, on the reverse strand, counting down.
TTTAAAATTATGTCTAGGAAATTATAAGTAAATTATTTATTAATAGAATAATAATAAAAGTTTTTCCTTTTAAATAAAATTCTTGGTAGCATTCTTAATATGTAATAAATGCATTTCGAACTTAAATTTTATAAAAAGCAATTAGGAACTTTTTTTTTTCGTGGGGTATGTTTCTTATATTCTAAACATTGGAAATAAATAGTAGAAAGTTTTATATTTTACCTATCTTTAATTCATGAGAGTAACGGTGAAAGACCGTAAAATTTTATGAATGATTCTTGCAGCATGTTGGTATGTATCTTTGGAAGTTTTTTTTAAAAGAGATTTTTAAAAACTGGGCAAACCTAATCTATCTCTTTGTAGAAAAAAGGATGCAATGATACACACCAACCCAACACCAACATGAAGTGATAATAGTTCTTAAATTATAGTCTATATTTTTTGTTTTATATTAAGCATATATATATATATTTCAAATGATCTAGCCATTTATTTTTCTAAACATAATATTGAAACATAAGAGTTGACAAAATTTTTGTAATACGGTTAAAACACTGAAGGAGAAAATATAGCTTAAATAAAAACAATAATTAACATTCAATATATGAAATAATTATTTATCCCTCCCTTCTCCTTCCTTTGTAACACATAAAAACCGGTAGATCTGATAGGCAAGCTACCACGCCACTGAAGAGAAGAGAGGATCTCAACCCAGTTCTTATAAATTAACACCATTGTTCAGAACGGTTGAAGTTAACTCAATTTTGCGTCATTGAAAACATCAAGTCCTGTTGTCTAGAGCCCATTGTCCGGATCATGTATAAAATGCAGATAACTTTCGTGATAACTGCGTCAGCCTTTAGGTGAGTCCGAGTCGTCGGTATCTTCTTTTTTAGTTCTATTCCGAGTGAGTCCCTAATTTTCTGTTCCACAATTTCCCTTACAGGTATCACTATACTACATTCATAAAAAAGATGGAAGCATGACTCTGTTCGGCGATCCTTGCAGAAAGAGCAGTGCCTCTCCGTTTCATCTTTTTTCCGACTTGTTGGTGAAGACTGTTGACGTAGCGAGACGATATCATAGCCATCTCTCGGAATCGGTGAATGGATTTCTCATGACCGATCTCCATCCCACTTTTTCGATCCCCGTGTGTTAAGCATAATTAGTTCTTAATTAATTATAATTTCTTAATGTCCCAGGCAACTCCGGGCAAACCTACTTTAGTTTGAATGAAAACGCTCTATTTTATCACAAATGTGATCTATGAGGGGATATTCTCAAATTTGGGAAGTTTATCGAGGATCAATACCAGAGACGGGATTGATTTTATGTTCCATATCAAGACTGATAGACCCATAATACATTTATATAGATCAGACTGTATATTTGTTTTCTATTTTTATTTAAAGTTTCTTAAACATGCACATTCTACTTATTTCAATGTGTTAAATGAGGAAATTTATCTGTTAAAGTTGTATTTCAAGTAATGGGGCTATATAATAATTCTTTATTACCGACTAAAAAGTGAATTTATTCTTTTTTCAACGGTAAATGATAAAATTTTATTATTTATTTTCATGCTTAAAAAAATATAACTCTAGGCATTGTATCAATAAATAAGTAAAAGTGTTGTAGTAATATTCAAAAAAAAAAATGTAAGCGTTGCAGCATAAATTCTTGTTTCAAAGAGATGAGAAAAAGTTTCAACCCAAAAACGGGCAATTTTTTAAAATACTGAATGTTTGTCAACATAAAAGTAAACTATTATGAATTTTCTATAAAAATTTTCTAAAAAACGTTTGCACTCTTTTAAATAAATATTTTCCTTTCCTATTTATACATTACTCTGACAAATTCTTCAGATGAGCTCATATTTTACTTCACCCTCCATTAGTGAACTGGGATACTATTGAGCTAAAGATGAATAAAAATATTCTTATTCCTTTCAATCTACATTTCATCGACAAAATTTTAAGTATGTTCCTTAAAAATTAAATCAGATTATATGCTATTATATATTCATCTTGATAGTACTTTGTTCTAGACTTAATCATATAGTTAGCAATTTTATATTGATGTTAAGTAAATTTATTTAATTATAGTTCTTTTCGTTCTTTCAATATAAGGATTCAGCACTGTATTAACTCGCTAACACAAAAATCTATTTTACTGTCAGTAGTTTATTGACTCTTTTCACTTCATACGTTATGGCTATTTCATAATTTATTCTTTTTGACAATAAACAAAGTAATAAGTTATACTATACATATGCTCCATTTCCAAAACGACATGACTACAATTTTTATTGATCCTGTGTCGTATATATTGGCCGTTTTATTATTTTTATGAATAAATTTTGGATATCATACAGAAATACAAATATATAGCTACACATTTAATGAATTATCTCTTGGTAATTTTATAATACATAATACTTCATAAACATGATTTTAATATGATGAAACATATAATTCATTTAAAAAATTGTAGAGAAATAATATGACCATGATAGTGAATAGATTAATAGTAGTTGGTATGACTGACTGATTTGGCTATTTAAACCTGATTTCAGACCTTTTTTCAGTTTCTTTTCGGGGAAAATGTTGAATGATACAATAAAATCAAATATTTTAGCTATTATTTTATATAATAGACGCAATTTCATCAAAAAATAATGGGTTCTAAATTGATTCTTCTAATTCGCATAAAATAATAAATATTTCATAAAATTTTTATCAAAATTAAAAGAAAAATGTTTTAACTCTAAAAATAACAAATTATATCTTTTTGAGACGCAAACTCATTCTGTTAAGATTATTTTAAAATAAGGATATATTTTTTATATTCATACAAGTATTTTTAGCATTGTAATTATTATTTACGAGTGAAAAATGGAAGGAATAGATATAAAATTAATACATTTGTTAATGACGTAATTATTTTAATCGTTCAACTATTGATCATGTAGTTAATTATGTTTTGTTTTTTGAGTTTATTGTTTGTCCAGTTCACAGTTCGCTTTATAAAAGGAATATTTGCTAAAAGAGAGTGTGTTCAAATTCCTGGCCAAATAAAAATGTATTTATTAAGTTGTATTTGCAAGGCCATATCAAAGTTATATATCACTGGAAGGCTATATACAGGATTGGGCCACCAAAACATCAACTCTTCATCAATGTTAATTTTCTCATTGATATAGGAAGGTTAAGTAATAATTTTTTACCATTCTGGTTCAGCCATTTTTTATGCATAAACAAACTTTAATAAAAATTTCGAGATATTGTTATCTTGAGTGACCAAAAAGCCAAAAGACTGCGCATCTCAGATCTTTTAGATGCTGTAGTTATGGTGGCGAGGACTATGATTATCGCGAAGTGCTCCAGGAGCCTGGTTTTCAATATGACCCAAGATAAAGAATGATGGAGAAGATCTATACATGAACACAGGAAGTATAGGGCACAATTTAAAGAGGGATCCAGAGTTTTTGTCAGTTTTGGAAAAGCAGATCAAGTAGGAACCAACCAAAACGTTGAATTCCTACGCCAACGAGTTATCTGTGATGCTAGGACGATCGGGAGGTCCGTAAAGAGCGACTTGGGATTATGTTCATACATAAGGACCTCATGCCACATTCTGAGATTATGAAGGCCAAGAACCTTTCGAGTCCACGCTTTTACTGCCCAACCCTGTACTTCAACTAAAACATCTCCTTATACCTTAAGCCATCCCAAAAAATGATGATAAATCCCAAAATATGTCTATTAAATATTTGAGGTGTAAATAATAACAATTATATAAGGGTGTAAGTTTTTATTCTTTGAATATTCTTCATGAATACTTTGTGGTGACTCTTCATCTCAAACTTTATTAAATAATTTTTTGAAGTAATTATTTGACTACATTGGAATATGAGGAAAAATGTGTTAATATTATCACTTACAATATCAATAAAGAGAGTATATTTGATCAATAAAGAGTTCCAAAGATATGTATTTAGTGTATTTTCTACTTTGTAAGAAAACAATTTTGGTTATAAGCAGTACTTATAAAAATTAAAAAAAAGAATAAAGAAAAAAATATTTTATTGTAAGTCTTTCGTAAATAACCAAATTTATCATTACATTTTTTTTTTGCTTTCAGGAATTAGTTTAGTCATCTCTAAAATACAAAAGTCATGAACTTACTTGTTCGTCTACTACAAACGACTGTCAGCATGTTCCTTGCTCATTTTATCTTCATTATACTTTTACTTCCGACTCTTATTACCTCACTTAATGAAGGTAAGTTTCATTTTCTTTACTTAAACTATTATTTGATAAATTACTCGTGTCAAAATATTTTTACTATTGGATTGAAATTCTGTACTCACGGATTGTTTTTACCTCAAGAAATCTGGAAATGTTCTTTATAACATAAAATATTTACTTTTTCAACCAAAAATTCGTGTTGATACATATTTATCAACATATTTTTCCAAGCAATAAATCTTCAATAACTTTTACTAGACTATACATATTTTACAACAAACTGGAATCCTTACTATTGTGAGAAAATGAGGGTTTTTTTATTTCCAAAAAAGAGGCTAATTTTTGTCATTTTTTGTACTGAAATGACATTTTATTCCAATTGAAATATATATTTAGAAGTAATTATAAATTTTTGACGTCAATTGACGGTACTACAGAGTCTTCAGTCCTATATAAAGACTGTCCCAACAATAATGGAGTCTATTTACATAGGTTTGTATATCCTAAGCATTTTTGAGCGTGATAATTCTGTTGTTAGCGACTGAAACAGTGTTTTTTTATTTTCTAAATCTGCAATCATACTTATTTCATTCTTAAGAAGAGAATATCTATATATAAAGTGTAAACAGGAGGGCTTGTTCATAAATGGTGGAGAATATTGCTGAGGAATTTTAAGTGTAAATCCTTTGTGGACTTCGTGTAGAATTGTGGATGGAAAACAGATATATTCCTGCCTATCTCTTTGCTTGATACGTAATCGCACTTTTGTTATTTTACTTCATATCAAAGCTAATCTAATGAAACGTCATTTCAGCTCAGCTCCTCCCCCTCAAACGTTCTTGAAATTATCTGGGTTTCTATATTATTGTACGATTTTTCATACATTCCGAAAATATTATAATTTACTAGCCAACATATGCATAATGTATATTTATTTCTACAGGAGCAATCGTGAATCAACATCACTCACATTGAGTTTAAGAAAATAACTTCTTCAATGCACATAGCCCACTAATCAACATGGCTCCATAATCTTTTTAAGACTAAATTGTTGTTTGTAAGATACTTGGAGGAATAATTAATTGTTCCATCTTCTACAACAATACAAAAGTTTCCTTTTAATCCTCCCCAAGAAAAAAAAAATATGTTGTCTAGACAAAGAATCCTTTAAAATGATTATCTAACTATTTTTGAAATAATAAGTGAGATATATAAGAAATTCATTTGAATAATGAAGGTTTTTGGAAGGATTGTAGGAGTTCCATCTAAGGGACGTAGATGCAACTCCTACAATCCTTACTAAATAGAACTTTATTAAGTTATTTTGTCTCCCTCTCTTAACCCTTATTTAATGAATTCATTTATTTCTTCATTAGAAGCGAATATGTATGTTTATTTTTAATTCAGTTGTTACTATAAATACCTCTGTGTAGTTTTACTATTTTGATTAATGAAGTTATTTACAATTGATATATTATTGGGTTTTTTCCCCCTTCTTTCGATGTTCTTCACTTTTAACTATCAAAAAATAGAAGAAAAGTATTAAAGTGTAAAAAAAAGTTTTCCTAATTAATAATTGAAATATTAATAAATTATATTTCATACACGTATAATATTGGTGTAGACATCTTTGACATAAAAACTAATTATGTCTTTCAAATAATTAATTATATTAGATAAATAAATCTTCAAAATTTTGTTTCCACCCTTTATTCATATAAATAAAGAGGGGATATGTAAAGGCACAACTAAGTAGAAGTGATTAGAAGAGGAAAAACTGTTGATACGTGGATGTGTCGAAATTTCCCTCTAAAAGAAGAATCCTCGTCTTTCCTTGGTGTAAATAGATTTAGAAATGTATAAAATTAACAAATGACTACGATACTTAATTTATAGATGATGAAGGGATTATCACAGAAACGAATTCACAAGATGATGATGCATCATTGACTCCTGAAACCAACATTCACGTTGTTATACCGGGCCGTGCAAAATTATTTACCGATGATGTAAAAATACTTTTTAAGAGGTTTTGTGGCAACCAATCTGATTGTCTCGTATTTTTACTGTTAAAATAAACAAAAATTATACCTGTGAGAGCGTAACAACTTCCACACGTGAGACCATGTCTAATCAGGAAACTAAGAGGATTGAAATTGCAGCCCTCTTCCGAGCGGGAGTGCCTCATAACAACATTAAGGAACAGGTTGGGGCCTCGTTGAAGACAATTTACAACGTTTCCAAGCCCTTGGAGGCTGGGGGTGATCTCAAGCATTCCCCTGGGCTGGCAGGAAGCCCACTGTCTCAACAAGGTAAGTAAAGGCAGTGTTCAAGAGGACTCCCAACAGGTCCATTGCCGACATGGCCAGAAAGATGGGAACGTCGAGATCAACTATTTCAAGGGCATTGAAAAGGGCTGGAGGAAAGTCCCTGAGGCGTACTGAACGCCCTCTGCTAACTGAACGTCAGGGAGAAGTCAGACTTGAGCGTGCCAAGAAAATCTTGAATGATATCAAGAGCTCATCTGGACGCATCATCATTTTTTCAGATGAGAAAACTTTTACGGTCGATCCTGTTTTCAACAGGCAAAATGACCGTGTTGTGAGCTTTGGAGATGTGCAAGATAAGCACCACTATGTGGCAACAACAAAGCACCCTGCTTCGGTGATGATGTTGGGTCTTGTGGCCTCCAATGGGAAGGCCATGAAGCCGATATGGCTCCCCACTGGCTACAGATTAACAGCGGAGGATTATGTGAAGATTATGGGGTCCAAGGTCCTTCCGTGGATCAAATCCATAGTTGACAACTCTCCTTGGGGGTTTCAACAAGATGGAGGACCCGCCCACGCTTCCAAGAAAGCTCAGGATCAAGGACAACATGAACTTTTGGCCCAAGGACTACTGGCCCCCTCAGAGCCTAGATTTGAACCCACTAGACTTCTCTATCTAGGCGCACGTGGAGACCAAGGCCTGCAAAAAACAATCCAAGAACATAAATGCCTTAAAGGCTGCTGTCAACAAGGCCTGGGCCTCCATGGACGCCGATTGCATCCAGCAAGTCTGTGGCAGCTTCAGACGTCGCCTGACCAGTGTCATTGAGTCAAATGGTGCTACATTGATTAAATTTGATCACAAACTATTTTATTATTCTAAAAATGTATGAATAAATTGTTTCTCAAGTCATTCGAAATGTCATTATTGTCCGCGATATGTTCTGAACAAAAATCGGTAAATAATTCTGCACGGCCCGGTATATGATAATTCGAAATTTTCAGTTTGATGATAACCTCAAAGATAGTAGGAGTGACAAAGCATTTAAAATAAGACCACTCATGATAGTCTATCTGAACAAAAGGTTCAATTTTTTCTTCTTCATACATTTGTAAAGCTCTACAACAAAGGAAGGGGGGAGTCAATCTCATGAATCAAATAACTACTTCTAAAAACACCTAGATTGCAAATCATCAACACAATTTTATCTAGGAATCGTCTTTGATTTTCTTGATATAGCATGTAGAAATAGCAATATCGTGTATAACATTAAATATCCCAATAAATTATCGATTCTTGACTACAAAGTTATTATTATCAAGAGTATGATTAAATATTATGAAGGGTGTTAAAGAGCAACCCGATCGTCAACGGAAAAAAATTGTACATGTTATAATCATCGTAAACATTTACCAGAGTTTGATAAAAAAAGTAAAAGATGTGCGTACTGTACAGGCAAATATATAGAAAATCCAACTTTGGTCATTAGTATGGCTTGTAATCTTGCTTTATGCGTGCTAAGAGATATATGAATTGCTTCGTTATGTTTCAGATGTAAAGTACATATTATAGATTACATACTTATCAATTCTCCACGGTAGAATTATTATTTGCTTTAATTATAAATAAAAATTATATCAAAAGAATTAATAAATGGTAAGAATTCAACTCCATAGCGTAACCTTAATATTCTGTTTATAAAAGAATACCGTTCATACGCAGATGGACGTCCACCTATTGAAGTTATTAAAATAATTATTTCAAATTAGTTCTAATATGATCAAAAAGATCAGGAATTGAATATAATTATCTTTGATTTTCTTTTCGATTCACTGTGGGTTTGCCAGGGTTTACCATTAAGTTATTTTCTCATGAATGGAAAAAATAACGCTGAATTGTATAAGTGTAAGTCCTGTTGGACTCTGAGTAGAATTGAGGATCGAGACGGGAGTAATTCTTGCCCTTTATCATAACTAGATAAAGAGTGAAGTTTTTATCTATTTTGCTCATCCCATAGCATATTGCAGCTAATTTAATGAAATATTATGACAGCTAAGCTGGCTTAACTACAAATATAAAGGAGAAAAACCTTTTACATATCAATAGCATTGGTGCAAGGAAAATATTGTAATTATATTTAAACACATATATTTATACTATTATGCATTTTTAAACAGTTTATACCAAAAGATGGATGAGAATACTTATTTCTGAGGTAGAAGCTAACACTAAGACTATATGAAATAATGAACAAAAAAGAAGAGCACAACAGTTTTTTCTTTTTTAATTTCTAAATTGACATCTGTGAGGTCATCAGATAGAAAGATTAAACTTGTATGTATAAAATGTTGGAATGTACCTTTGTATAAAATATATTAGTATTAGTATCAATATAATCGTCTATTAGTAGAAACTTTTTAAGTTGATAACTTAACAACATTGTTGTAAATTCTAAAAAAATAGGTACATAAAAAAAACGCCCGAAAATTAAACTGATAACCCTTATAGTTTGCGGAATGTTTGAGAAGAGAGCAGTTTAGTTCAGGACATTTCACTAGATAGGCTTGGAGCAAAAGATATAGACAAATTCCACTCCGTATCAAGGAAGGACATAGGCTGGAATTACATCCTTTTCGATCTAAAAATTCTACTTTGAGTCCTAGAGGGACAAACACTTATAACTCCCAAACAAATAATCAATGTTACTCTCCATCATGCATGAGCTAACACACTCGTAGTTACACTTTATACTCAAATGTTCTCTCTTCAAGAATAAAATATTAGTAAAAACAGCTTTAGCAAATAAAATACACTGTTTAGATTTTCACTACTAAATAAAATTCGTCACTAAAAAATGCTTAGAATTTGCAATCCTACACTTTATTATCCATGTTGAAAAATAATTGAAAATATTTTTTGTTGTACCAACTGGAAAACAATATGCAATTTTTGGTCCTTAATTAAACATGTCAAGGCCTTCTTGAGACAGTAACGATTACCGATACCTAGCAAAAGAAATGATATTTTTTATAATATATATATATTTAAATGGAAACAAAATTCAATTTAACAAAAATACATATTATTTTACTTCTAATTATCTTTTCAAAATTCTAACATTTTCAACAGTTAAGAATCAGATGCTGATCTCAAGCTACTCACTAGAGATTTTGGATTTTTTAAAAATGTGTTCCCTTTTTTCCCGTTATGTATAATAAGTAAAAAGTTCCGAGCGTTTTTTGCTTTATTTTGACAATAAAATTAGTGTAGTTAGGATTATCCAATTTTGAACAAATATGGGCCGTTTTGTTTGATAATTATAGTCCATTTCGAAGGCAATTTCCATATTCTGCAATTGAAGAAATCGTCGTTCCTGTGGGTAAAAACGTATATACGTATAATCGTATGGTGCAAGGTCAGGACTATACCGTGGGTGCAATATAACCTACCTTTTAAGCTCTCAGACGTTTGTGGCCTTACGTTGTATTGATGGAATACGACACCTAATTATTGGCCAATCCTGGCCGCTTCTGGTAGATAACTTGCTTCAATATGGTCAGTTGTTGACAATATAAGTCAGAATTGAGTGTTTTGCCCGATGAGAGCAGGTCATCGAGAATCATTCCTTTCCAATCCTACCAAACACAAAACATAATCTTATTGGGCATTAATTTGGGCTTGGCGATCGTTTAAGCCACTTTACTGTGCTTAAGCCATAATCTTTTTCGCCTTTGTTTTTCGTATGTCACCCATTTTTTTATAGCCAGTCACCATACACTTCAAAAATAGAATTTGTTACATTTCAGCAATGAGTCACAAACATCAATTCGATCCAAAAGGTTTTTTTGCGTCAATTCGTGTTGCATACATCTATACATCGAGCTTCTTCTTAAGCAAATCTTATGCAAATTTTGCAAAACGGTATTCTGGCTAATCTTCAGCTCCTGGGTAATGGAATACGCGCTCACATGTTGGTCCAACTCGACGATTTCCATCATTTTATCTACATTCTTGATGATTGGCCTAGCAGTTCTGGAAGAAAATTTACAATATCTACATGCATTAAATAGATTGGAAATCGTCTTCTTCGAGGCCCCAGTCTTCTCCCCGATGGCCTTCTGAGACCATTCCGTAAGGAGGAGCGCTTCTATTTCAATCTTCTTTATGTGGTGTGTGCTGATGGTGGCAACTAAGACAAATTTTTTCTTAGCAATCAACAGATAATTATGTGCTCTATAACATTGCTCTTAGGAAAATTGTAAAAATGAAATTCTTTGAAATTTTTTTAGCAGTACACTGCTTGCCTTTTTGGATTATGGATCCACAATTGGATAAAAATTATATATGTGTATTATGTGTTTAAAATTTTTAAATCAATGACACTTAACTTCTCCCACTGGAATACACTACTTGCATAAAATAGGCTATTTTGTGTTTTTATTTTTCAACTGGCCTATTTGATATAAATTTTTGAAAGTTCTTATTTGAAGCAATAACTGTAAGCTACTATAATGTTTATTTATGTATATTTATTTACATAATGGTAAAATATAAAAATAACGATGAATAAATCACTGGGTTATCTCGCTAACACAAATATACCCTATATATTTTGTTGTCAGCTGTCGATTCCTTCTTCTCCCATGGTCCATCATTACTATTTCATAATTTATTTTCATAAATACACGAAGTAATAAGTTATTCTATACTTAAGCTCCGTTTCCAAAAGAACAGGAATAGAAATTTTTGCTTATCCCTTGTCATGACTATAATATATATATTGGCCATTTTATTATTTCTGTGAAGAAATTTTGACTGTTCCTTCATAGAACTACTAAAATGACTAATCATAACCACTCTTGTAATTAAATATAAGAAAGCAATATTATAATACACCATCGAATAAAATACGATGAAAATTTTAATAATATGCAATTTATTTTAAAATGGTGAAGAAATAATATGATAATGATAGTATACGACTATAAAAAGTTGGTATGATTATCTGAATTGGCTAACTACCAAATGATTTTGGGCCTTTTCCAGTTTCTTTTTGACGGAAAGGTTGCATGATGCAATTAAGATAACGACGTGACGTAATACAAAAATTACTCTTAGCCTCTCAAAATTTACATAATAGAGATGTGTAAATAATTAAGATTGGCCCGGTGCCTACCGCATCGAGGGTAAGACCGTACTTAACCAAACTATGGTATAACCCCTGACCAACTCTAGATTATTTGCTTATTTAAATACAAAAGTGATGAACACTCAAAGATGAACTCAATACAAATAACTTGCCTATGTCCATATAATATGGAGAATATTGATACGCATGTCAAAACTGTTATGTTTGCAATAATGCTTTCAAGTATTTAATTGCCTAAGTGTACAGTGGTTTTTTTCCACTTTCATATTTGCAAGAAACATACATTACACGAATATTCCCATACTAAGTACATATATAGGTATATAGATAGTAGATACATATGTACAATACATACATAGACAACATTCCTCCTTTTCCCTTTACTGTGTGTCAGTAGTAATAATGATGGTAAGTAAAGAGACAATAGAAGGAATACGAATTAAGGACAATAAAAGTAATGTTTAGAGACAAACCCATAAACATTACTCTAATACCCTGTAATGGCAAAAATATTCAAATTTGTTTCTTCATATTATATGCATGCCTATATCATCATCAACATCATATAGAAGGACATCTATACACATACAATTATAGAACTAACATATTGTACATATACATTAGGGGGGTTTGAACTTCCATTACGGAACGTTTGAAAAAGTTTTTGTATGGTAAAAAAATAGACTAAGCAAAATTTCCCTCCCTTACAATGTCATATTTAGAAAGTTAGAAAGGAGGCAAAATTTCATTATTTAATCAATAAGGATTAAGAAAATGCAAAAATCATTGTTTTGCGTCAATGTATTATGATGAAAATTAGTATAACCTATAAAAATTATTATTCAGTTTTTTTTTTCTAAAGCTTACTCTTGGAGCAAAAAGAGAGAATAACCAAAGAAAATATTGATCTTTATTTATGAAAATATAAATAAAAATGTAGCCCGCTATACGCCAATCATCATATTATCCTTACTTTTTTTTTGTTCCATACAAGAATTAAAAAAAAACTTTTTATACACTTTTTATAGGTTAAAAAAATGTCTATCAAAGTTGCTTTATGCAAAATAAATAAAATTCTTTGTATTTATATCTACAAAGTAAATTGTTTTTTTTGTTTTTTTCACAATATATGTAAACACATCTCCGACCTAAAGATGGCCTTGTAGGACAATGTAATTTTGTATAGGTAATTGTCATACCATATTACTCTTTTGTACACAAGTTATAAGCGAAAATCGAAAAAATTGGAAAACAAACCACCCTAATATACATTGATATGTTTGTACGTAGAATAAATAAGGTCTATTTTGTATATTTTTACTTTATCCTATAAACATATTGGGGGGGGGGGAGGGGGTTATTTTTGATTGGACTGTCCTTCAAATCATAATGAAGATGAAATACATGTAATATATACGGCCAACAATACTTCTAATACTTGGGGGATAGGAAAACGTAGAGAAAAAGAATATTTTTATGAGTAGAGATGGAAAAACGGGTTGAGCAATTGTTATTTTTAACAATACGTTGACATAAGTCAATATTTTTCTATATTTGAGAAGCAAAAATGTGCTAACTATAATGTAATATAAAAATAATAAGACGTAAGACACAGTTACCATAAAATAAGACTCCTGTTGATGTGAAATACAAAAAATATGCCCAAATAAATTCTATTCCAAGATTGGAATCCCCTTATGTCAGGGCGTATTTATGAGGGATTATGATGATAGCTCATTGTCAATCTCCAAACTTTATTGCGGATGGTATTTCAGAGTTTGTCTTAACTAAAATAAATAGTACGACAACTAATCTGGCTTTTCATCAGCCAAAGAAAGATAGGTGTAGCAAGTACATAATGGTCGAGGCCAAGAAGACCACAGATCAATAACAGCAAAGAAAAGGTGAGATTGGCTGAAAATGGGAAATATTTCCGAGAAGTCCTGAGAACCATTTAAGTGTCATTGGAATAATGAGCTCCCGGGAATTATCAAAAAAGATTGATAATTTGACTACCCGAATCTTTATCCTTTTCATCTATGTATTAGGGCCATACAACTTTTATATCTTATTTAAATATGTAACACAATTGTTGAACTTAGAGGAAGTACATTACATTGTTTATTCTTACTTGATTAAATATTTGCATATGTACTTTTTTTTTTAAATTCTAACGTCTACCTTATTAAATATTAATTAATGATGGTTCTAAGTTGAACTATTCATATCAGTTTTAACTATATTTACTTAGTCCTCTTTAACTTTTTAATCAGATGTAATATTTATGATCTAATAATAATTAAAAATGAAGGAATATAATAATAGATAATATGATAAAATATGTTTTTAAAAAATGTAATATATTTATTTCATATTTTTGCTCATATATGTGTCTAGATTTATGAATGATGTATAACCATGAAAATAATTTAATGAACTTATTATTAATAATAATGATGGATTTTACTCAAATATAACTTAACTCATTGTTACTATTGTTGTATACTACAAAGATTTGATTCATTTTTTAATCATGATGATTAATTGTTAATTCAAATAATGGCAACTTTTGTTTCAAAAATACTTTGTGATATTTCAATAAATCAGATTTTTGGTGATTTTGCTTGTTATAAGTTTTCTATGAAATTTTTTCATAAATTTTAATGTCAATATTTTCATTCATGAACTGAAAGAAAACAGTTTGAAATCAAATAATTTGTATAATACTGAGTAACTTAAAAGAATCTAGATATGGCCGGAGCCATCATTTCGGAAATTTTTTGTTTCGTCCTCATAACCTTATTTGTAATTTTTTTAAATTAATAGATTTAACCTAATTAAAGACAAGTTTAATCACTCTTTAAAAATTAAGGTGAATTTAAATTGATGACAGCTTAAATGAAGTGGTTTCATAAATTTCTAATTTAATCTTAGTCGAGCTGATGCAAATGGGCATAAAAGTAAAATAGTTTTAAAATGAAAAAGAAAATTGAATTAAACCAAATTGTTTAATGAATATATTAAGGAATTTAAATAATTATATTTATTTTATATTTGCGAAATAATAATTAATAAGTATTGTACTTTTCATTCCTTAAGACATTGGTTATACGATTTTTTTAAATTCAATTCTCTATTTCAATTCATAACTATCTTACTAATAACCTTTAGTATGTCAAAAAAGAAAGAAAACAAAATTCGGGTTCATTATTTTGACTATTGTTTGGGTTTTGTTAATTTGTTTTTAACTTGTATAATATCCCAGACATCCTGTATCCAATCTATCGATAAAATTTTATACCTTTGTGATCTTATTTAATTTTTTTTTGGGTGGGTCAGGGTTGGCTAATTTGTGATTATTTTCATTTTGTTTTCAATATTGTTCACAAGGTGGTGTGACAGTTTGTAGCTTGGGAGCGCTACATAATTTTTCCATAGGTCTCTTTGTTAAAATCATACCTATATTTTATATCAAGTAAATAATCATTCTGAGACTTGTATTGTTTCAGTGCAAGACGGTCCCTTTTCTGCCGCTTTGCTAAAAACTAACATAAGTAAATATTCATATACCCCATTAGTGTTTTATTGAAAAATGGGATAATTATAATGTAATAGGTTAACATTTTTATAAAATAAATGTCTTTGGCATTACTTTTTTAGAACAAATAATGTACAGGGTGGACTAGGTAAATCTGGAATAACTTTAACGGCTAATTATGAGTAATTGAGATGTTTTGTGATAAAATATTTAATACTGGTTAATCTTTTAGCTGTCGAATTTAATAACATATTTTTTGAGTATCTCGTCATTCAAGCATGGAAATAGTCAGGATAATTTCCATCATCGAACCTTGTCGCGTGAGATACTCTGTTCAGGAGATAATTTCCTTCTTTAAATAACCAAAATCAACAATTTATGACGTGATTAAGGCCTTTGATGAAGAGGGAAAGACTGAGAGAGAAACTCATTCAACAAGATCTTATCAAATCCAAACTAAAAGGTTCATACCTGGCTTGAAACGATCAGTTAATATTCATCCAGACACACCAATTGTTAGACTGGGCAAGGACTGCAACGTGAGCAAAGGGTTAATCAAAAATTCCCTCAGGATTGACATGCATTTCTTGTCTAAGAGCAGAGCCTCAAAGCATCTGCTAACAGAGCAGAATAAGGCAGACAGAATGAGCAAAGGCAAGATTCTTATTAATCAAATGAAGAGCAAAGGTGGGGGTTTTTTTTTGGACAAGAAAAACTTCACCATTGACGGCAAGCAGAATCGTAAAAAGGATAGATGGATCTGTCCGTCCCCTGATGAAGTCCAACTAGTCATGAAAACAAAGAATCCGGCTTCAGTTATGGTCCTGGGGATCATCAACACGGAGGGATAAGTTATGCCCCCCACTTCTTCCAAAAGGACCAGAAGGTGACCAAGGAGGTATACAAGGACGTTCTCAAGGACATGTTCATCCCATGAATGAATGAAGTCACAGATGAGAAGCCATATATATTCCAACAAAACTCATCACCTGCTCATAAGGCCAAGATTATCCAAGAGATCTTAATACAAAATGTGCCAGATCTTGGACCTCCATTTTATTGGCCAGCCAACAGCCCTGGCCTAAATCCCTGTGGTTTTTACCTGTGGGGCCGGATAGAGAGGATCACTTGCAAGAATAATTATGCCTCAGTTGAATCCATGAAGGTCTCCATCGTCAATACAATGAAAGACATGGATCCGCACGAGGTAACAAAGACATACAAGGCATTCAGGGACCGTGTACAGATCGGGATCGAGAATAAAGACTTTCATTATGAATAATCATTTTAAATTTAATGTGGGTTTCTAATGTATAAAAAATTATCTATCTCTTATACAAGTCTCATAATTAGCCGTTAAAGTAATTCCGGATTTATCGAGATGACGTTTTTTTAGAGAATAATAATTTATTTATTTATTTTAATTTTAATATTCCATTAGTTGATCAGATGGTGTTGCACTAATTAAGTATAAGTAAATATTTAAGTATTACATTTACTCCATCTGACCTCGGAATATTTTTTGAGGTCTATATTCATAATGTATATTTCCTGCTCTAGCGAAGCTATGCACATGTAGTTCAATAATTTTATTTTTGGACTTAAGCTTCTTAAGAAAATGCTAAGCCTTCTTATGGTTATTTAATAAATTATTTCATATATATTAAATGACGTTTATAAACAAAAAATGTTCTTTTTTTAAAATTATACAAAGTTAAGGCCAGTGTGGAGTTAAGCACAATGCCTGGGGTACTTTCTCTTGGCCTCTCTCTTACCATAGGACCCCAACAAGCTAAAATGTGAAAACATTCTGGTCGACTTATTAAATTATTTTTCTACTCGAACCAAATGGTGAGTCAATTTTCAAATTTGGAAAAAAACCTCAATTGACTTTTATGATATTTTTATAAAATTGGGTTGATTTGCGTAATTAGACTAGATGCTGTTGTGATAGGAGAGTCCCGTTTCGGAGAAGAGGTAACCATTGTTTATTATCCAGAGTGGGGAGATAGGTTTATCTCTTTGTTTAAAATTTGATGGAGCAAACATTAACATCCTTAATGAAACGTCTATGATATTGAAACATACTTTGTTTCTGCATGAATGGTTGTCGTTATCTTTAAAAGAAAGAAAAAACGACACAAACATAACTTGTATTTTTTCCGGAGAATCAATCAGATAGTTTCTGGAAGGATTCCAGATCCGTAAATATAGGAATATATATTGTTCAAGTCCTTGAATTGATTAATATGTTAAATATATTTTTTGTGTCTCATCAAAAATCTGACAGACACACAAGATTCAGATCATTCATCTCCCCCCTCCCCCCAACACGCACTCAAATGATAGTAGAGCCATTCATCCCATTATATTTCTTATGACAAATAAGTCTCTAGATGATTCATTAATTATGTATTTCCTTCCTTCTTTTTTTCTCTCTCTTTCTTTCCAAGATACATATATGAGTATATATGTTACATTGATAAATATTTGGCATGAAAAGAAACGATGACAAAATAAATGATATTACATTACATATCTTATTTATATATATGTACATGTATGCCTTGAATTATAAAGACCAAAGGAGGACATTAAGCATTGAATGGTTAATTTAGTCTTTAGCATAGAAATGGATTACTTTTCCCTCAATATAAGCATACATATATAATTTATCAATCAATTAATTAAGCTGCCCAAACAGTTATATTACGTTGAGCCATTTAATTGAGTAAAAATTTAATATCTTTGAAATATTCTGAGGAAATTGGCATATTTTATTCTCTGTTTCTTCCCTTCATATGCTAATGCAATCTCTTCATACTGCTAATCGTGTGTATTTTTGATATTCTCCGTTTTTTTTAAGTAGGCAAACTGAAGAGTGCCTTGTCTTTTTCCTAAGCTGTTATCATTATTCCTCAGTTCCTGAGGAGCAAATTTACTTTTCTACTACAAGCAATTACATACAAAACCGGATTGTATGGCCTGTTTGGACTCAGAGTAGAATTGATGATCAACATCGGAGTGAATATTGCCAATGTTGTTGTTTATTTCCTTCTCTCTTTCATCACAGCTGCTTTTAGCTGATCGAATTCAACGTCATGACAGCTAAACTTCTCTTCCCAAAAAAATAAATCAAATTGTCAGGCTGATAATAATGATTTTTGCATTCTTTTTTTGATCATGCACAAAATAAACAATACTTTTGTTCGTATAAGGCATGTGAACGTTGATTGGCTAAACTTGAATAAGTTTTTGCTAATGTGTAAACAATTTTCTTACTTTACTTACAAAATAGTAAAACAGATGGCTTGAATTAGCTAATTGCTAACATATTTTGATATTATATTGATCTTTTTTTTTTTTTTTTGTTGAAGGAAAGGTTTGGAGATAGTATAGAGATTTCGTGCTGGTAAAAACAAAATATTTACTCACAATGTTTTTAATATATTTTTTTATCTGTATTTTTTAGGCTATGGAGATCATTATCTACCCTTTTCATTTGGTCAAGCAGAAACCAATGTGACCATTCAGGTTGGAAGCAGCGCGTATCTTCACTGTCCCGTCGTTAACTTGGGAGAAAGAGAGGTGAGTAACTGCAATTTACTTTGTAAAAACAAGACAACTATTGCCCAACAACAACAACATAAAATATAAGAATATTTTTTTCAAATAATTATCGTTAATTTCTATCAATAATTTATTCTAAAATCAAATAGAGATTATAAACCAAGTTTATCATATTAAGGAATTTTTGATGTTTACAAGATTTTTTTTTACAAAATTGCAAAATTATGCAACAGAGATAATAAAACAATTTTGAAATTTTTTGGCAAAAAAAAAAATCCTTCTTCAATTGAGCGTCACTCACTAATGCTTTGACGATGTGTGATGACATTAATTATTTTATGAATTGATATATTTTAATCGTATCCATCATCTGTTTATTAAACAACAACACAGAAGCAGTAGCCTTTCATTAAGATATCAATTTATAGTCCCATAAATCCAATTAAACTAGGATTTACTTTATCTATAAGAATCAATTTATTATGGTTCAATCCTAGAGATTATTTGTTACTTCTAAGGAAATACAAAATATAAATGCGACATTTGAAGGATACCATGTGATTATCCTTGTACTTACAGAGCTATTAATCGATGCCTCTTTGGTCTTATAGTTAAGTAGATAAATGGAAAAAAAAGTTTGGGGAAGAATACAATTAATATAATTTTAGTTATCTCCAATTATATCTTATAAATTTAATTCTTTACTTTCGAACTATATGTATGACTTGTAAGTTATAAAATATATGAAACATTAATTTCATTCTATTTAATTTCGTCTTATTTTTTTAATTTAAATCTTTTTCGTTTAATAATTATCTTAAGGGGCTAATAAAGGAAAAGAGAGAAGAAAAAACCTGTTAGTTGCTTTCATTTTAAGCCTTATAATTAACTTTTATTCTTCTGTAGAGATTATAATCTTGATTGTGGAGTTTTTAATAGGTAGGAAAGTAATAAATGCCTTTAGTTTTTACATAGTGTTAAATATTGATACATACATATGTATCAATAGAAAAAGACATTCATGTCGCAAAAAAAGCCCCATCACAATAAACATAAGTTTCCTCCTTTTCAAAAAAGAAAGAAGTTAATAAGAATAATAATATAAATTAATTTGATGTTGCAAAAAGTTTGGAGTTAAACAAAAAACACCTTGATAAACATATGTAAATGAATTTATATTAGTAAAGTTGAAAGCTTCTGTATATTTAATGAACAACATTTTATTTTTTAAGCAAAAAAGGCATATATTTTCTTCAAAAGAGTAAATTAGGAAGCCCATTGTCTTTTTATATTGTTAATTCAATGTTGTTTTTGTATGTATAATGTACAATATGCCCTATTAAAGAAGCAAAATTATAGACCACTAAGAAAGACAATAATTTTATATACATTTACTTGGATAAAGAAGTGATTCTCAAAAAAGTCAAATTTAGCTTGTCAAAGTTTGTGGTTCTCTTAATAATTGCATTAGTATTTAATTGAATAGTTGCATAATGTAACAAGAATGGGCACTGGGTAGTGCTCAAAACCTCCGCATAAAATCAAATTGAGTTATATTTTTCAATTTGTTCAAAAGCTATGGTCGACTCTGCATTTTTTACGTTTTGTGTTTCCTTGACCTCTCAATGGCTTCTTACTGTTACCATATCTAATTTGCGTACCAAGTTTGTAAAAAAATGATCCGTTTTGCTGTAACCCTGGTTACTAACAAACAAACTAATCACCAAACAAACAAATAAACGGAGGTAAATCCATAACCTCCGTTCAACTTGGTTAGTTTGCAGAAAAACTACTTACTGATATAATTTATAAATAGATTCAAACAATAGCTATCATATAAATTTTGCTTTGTTCTGTTTAATTTTGAAATATTTGAGTCAAACTGGCTCTCAGTAATTGAGTAATAAGTAAAAGGTGTTGGAGTGGTCCTCAGTCTTTTCAACTATTGAATTACTACCCTTGTTCACATTGAAGGCCTTTAGTAAGACTTATTTGTATAAATTTTTTAATTAACTTATATAAGCTATACTACCAAATAGCACAATAACCTCCTTGGTCCGATAATCAGCATGCAAAAAATACTGATTATTTTCTGTAAATAGATGCTTGGTATTATATTTCTCCTTCCGTTGTCATGGTAGGTTTTAGTTTCTATTACTTATGTTTAAAGAATACTTATTAAATTTTTATTCTGTCATTAGAACCCAAAACTATTTAAATCATATTTTCAATCTTGATATAAGCTATTTACGATCCTTCACCTCTACAATGAGGTCACTTTGCCACTTCTAACCCATTATGATAAGAGTGGTTTATAATACCAAATATATGAATATATAGTGGTATTAATAAATTGTAAAATAGTATAAAATATGTCCTTTCATGGACCTCATATGATAATCCTTCTTTATTATATTTTTATATGCTGAATGCTGCATTAGTAAAAAAGACATACAGGGGAACACACACACACAAAAAAAACAAAAAACTTAAAATAAAATATTTTTTAACGAACGCTTTACTCTATATATTTATGTACAGAGACCATGTCTAGACGAACTGTCTCTTTAATTCTGCTAATATTGCCGATTTTTTTATCTGTATTTTAAATATTAGAAGCCTTTATGATCTTTCAGCCATAGAATTATCTAACACAATGAGTTAGATAAGGGTAATTTAAGAGTTTTATTTTAATGAATTAGTGCAGAAATGCTTAAAATAAAAGGATCATATTTACACGAGGAAATTACAATTACATATAATAACTATCTTAATAAAAATTGATGGCCAATTTGAAGATCGCGTTATGGATATTTTCAAATATATTATCCTAGGGTTGTAAATGATGAACTTTTACATAAAACTAACCAAAATGACTTTAGTTTTTGGAAAATTTAAATTCACATTGAAAGAGCTAGCGACTAAAGTTTTTTTTTTTCATTTCAAATTTAAATTTTATATAAATACGAACATAAAGAATCATGAAAATATATCTTCAAATATCTATTCTATGAGGCTGTTATTCACTTCTGCTGTATACTGCATGGACTTAACATTTGAAAAAACTGAAGAGGAAGGGCTGTAGTCCGTAGTTAAAAATTAAATTTTTTGTAAATAGCTAAGAATTTTTGAAATTTTCTCCAAACAACTTAATATTTTTAATTATCAATTTTGAAATTTTTTGAGAATAGCATTGAATTTTTGATTTTTTTTCAGAGTAGCATTGAATTTTTGAATTTTTTTTCCAAAAAGTTTATTTTTTCAAATCCAAAAAATATGGTTTTTATAATTTTTTTTCAAAAAATTCCAAAAAAAAACGAAACCCCTCTCTAAAATATAATCCTGCGGACGCCCGTGATAAATCCCGAGCAAACCCTCATTTGTAAACTCTGCCTTTTATGATCACACTCAACAGTTATTACTTTGTACTTGAATGTTCCCATCAATAAGCATATATTATCTAGGGGCGCGCCAGTGTTGCAAAAAATCACGTCAACTGTTACACAGCCTTTCCTGATGATACAATTATGCTTATATATTCCTTTTTTAAGGATCTGAAAGGAATTTAATTTCTAATTGTTATATACAATTTTAATAAATTTATTATTATTAGTTTGTATATGTACAGTTAAATGCGTGTAATTAAAGTTATGACCATGGATTAATACTGCACTGTGGTGAACAAATGGTTGATCTCATCCACTTTAAACTTTGTCATAATAAAATAATTGATATATTTTGATATTATGTCAAATTTTCCGAAATAGTGTAAGAAGTATGGTTCTAAAAATGAACACGGTCATCCGAAAGTGGAATTATATGTACTTTTTTACAATTTCCGAAATACCTTATTTATGACCATAATTTTGAGGAAGCTTACATAAATCGCGTCGTAAAATTTCTTTTAAAAAAGGAAAAAAAATAGAGTAAATATCCTGAAAACAGCTGACGTCATATCAAGTCGATAACAACTTCCTCAATATTAACTTCGAAGCTCTATATATTTTCTATGAATGTTCCTTTCTCAAGAATGAAAAAAAAAATGATAACTGCAATTAAATCCCCGTTTAGATTGCTTACTAAAAATAGTCGTTCCCACTTTCTTGAACATGTTTTATACATCTCTGGCTTTAACCCATACGTATTATAAATATTATTCAATGCCATTCTTTCCTTTCATTTTTTTAATTTGCAAAAATGTATTCATTTGCATAAATATAATAGAAATCAAAAATAGAAATATGCATGAATTTATGTATTTATAAATATTATGTAGAATAGATTCACATTAACAAATTGTTAAAAGGAAATATTTACTTAAGGTTTTTTATAGTTTTTTTGTACCAGTTAAATACAATATTAATGTATAAATAAAATTAAAGACAAATAAGAAGCATTTAAAAAATTTACATAATAGCAGATCCTACGAAATACTTGAAAAGACTGAAATTAAAATGTTCTAAATTTGGTCTTTCAACAAATCCAAAATATTATTTTTACATCTTCATATAATATGGGACTTGGAATCGGCCACGTCTCAAGAATCGGTACAAGTTTTAAATATATATATTTTTAATCAACAATGCATCATTATCACAAATATTATCTAGAAATACCGACGTCAGTTGACTAATAGGGTATGAACAAACTGATAAAAATATATTATCCACAAGGTGGCGTGAGTATGTTATTTATGTGTATGGAAGATATATAAATTTTCAATTATTATTTAGAGAGTTATATTATTTTACTACTAGGCGGCGTCACTTTACAAACTGATAAATGTACAAAAGCCTCATACCACTTTGAATTCCCAAGAAAAAACCTTTTTGTTCTTTCATCACGATAATACATAATGGAATAAAAAGGAATCCATTATTTTTGATGGCATTTTTTATTTCAAATAATGTTTATTACTTTGGAAATCAAAATAGTACTTACATAACTTTTAAAGCTATTGAATTAATAATTTTCCAATGGTTAGATAATATAATAATATATTTTATTATGTAATTGCCTAACAAACAGTTCATTTTGATACATCTTTTCATTTTGTATTTAATGAAAGGTTCACGAGATGTGATAAAGAGAGGAGTTTTGCCCATAATATGTCGAGTTGTATTAATATGCTCTAGAACGTGTGCGATACTTTTTGTTATTGGTAAACTAAACTCTTTGTTGCAATGTATATCATTTTTGACAGGCAATATGCCTACATGCACGAATTATGTATTAGATTGTACCGTAATGACAAATGTTCGAAATTGGGTATCACACAATATTTCTATTTTGCATTTTATTCATGTAAACAAGAAAATAATCTTTAATCATTTAAAAAAAATGAAC
Organism: Lepeophtheirus salmonis; assembly: GCF_016086655.4. Classification (NCBI taxonomy): domain Eukaryota; kingdom Metazoa; phylum Arthropoda; class Copepoda; order Siphonostomatoida; family Caligidae; genus Lepeophtheirus; species Lepeophtheirus salmonis. The sequence continues at coordinate 13,358,116 of NC_052138.2, read as the reverse complement.
TTCATGGACACGTTTTGATTGGAAAATCTGTAAAATATCGAAAAAAATATTTTTTCATGTTGTTTTCTTATAATTATCGAGTTAAATCGAGATACAAGAGTTTTATGAAATGTAACTTGCGGATTACAAGTATATTTTTCAATAATATTTGAATAACATTTCTCTAATTTGCCTTACGTTATGAATATTTTAATCAGAAAGATGTCGAAGGAAATTTTTTTACACTTTTTGTACGGCGTATTACCCTCATATATTTTGATATGTCTCTTCATTTTTACTACTCAAATCTTGTGGTTTGATACCAATTGTCCAACATATTAAGATCAAATATACTTCCAGATTCTTTCATGAATAATGAGAAACACTATTATACCTACAAAACCAATTGAACTACAAGAACCGTCATTTAAATTACTCAAAAAAACGACGTTTTATTTATCCTTCCGTCATTTGTAGCGTTGATTTGTTGAACATGTCATATATTTTTATTAAATAATACTTTAAAAGAATTATTGATTCAATAACGGGTTTCACTTGCTTCTTTGTTCCATTATTATTATTATTTTTTTTTCCATTAAATGTCTTTTCTTAATTATAAAGTTAAAATGATGCTTTCGTTACTTCTTTTAGCACTCACAGCTTTGTATACATGTTGGGAAGTTGAAGCCCTGAAGATAAAAAACGACTAAGTTAACTGTTAAGAATGGCTGCTTTGATGAGGTGCTTAGTAGCGTTGTTTTGATCATAGAAATGCTTAATAGAAGTAGCATTCATGTTGAATTTGGGTGATTAGTAGGGACGGTCATTAATATTACCGATTGCATTTATTTTCTTATTTCCATAGTTTTTGATACTGATAATTTTCCATTTTCTTGATCAGAGCTTGAAAGTCAAGTTAGAAGAAGATATTTCAATTAACCATGCCACACTACCCTTTCTCACTGAATGTCGTTGCTTTACTACTTACTTCGTATAAAAAGGTTTCTCTCTTTTGATGCTTTGAATTAAGAGTATTTGGTGTAACACAACTTGCTGTTGTTAGCCATATTGAATATGACATAACAGTTAACTTTATTTTAATGAAGATCATTATCTAAAATTCCTGAAGTTAGCATTTTTGGAATGTGATAAGTATAAAATTGGTCATTAAGACACATCATCAAGTTTCTTTCAGACATTTCACATAAGGGGAATGTTGTATTTATTCTTCGGAATTTATCATCAAACTATAACTCGTGAAGAACAGCTGATTCTTCTCCCACATAATGCAATCTTTTTCTACTTCGTTTTTAACTGAATCAAAATATACAATTAACCGTGGAAGAAACCATTAATTGGATGATTTCAATCTAATGTTAATTATGTTCTTCAAAATAATAAAATTTTTCCCTATAGTATACTTATTTTTTAGTCTGCTGTAATAACTGCAAAATCAATTGAAACGTCTCTATTAATCGCAGGGGCAGTTTGTATGGAAAATTCATATGTAATTACTTGTTGAGTTAAGATAGGAAATGCAATTCAATTAAGCTTATGAATACCACTATTTCTGAAAATGTTTTGAAATATGCCTTTTTTTAAGATATCCATTCTGCTCTGGTCCAGTATTAAAATGGGATATATTTTTCTTTCTAATCACACCTGCTAGTATTCTATTAGAATTATTGAAAATCGTTATTGGGATTTAGTGGCCCAATTTGGTTCAGTTACCCTATTTAGGAATACATTAAGCATACATGTAAGATATGACGTAGGAATGACGTTCATTTCCATATTTTATTCAGAAGAATAAGTTATCTGTAAAAAAATGATTTATAAATTGGGGTCAATGTTAAAAATATAATACAGTCTCGTATTTAAAATAAAATAATGGAATAATGAATAAAAAAATAGGAATAATAGTTTTTCTTACTGTGCATGAAATAACTTCAAAACTATATTTGATAGTAATATATTGAACACTTGGTATCAAAAAACGAGATTTGAGTAGAAAAAATGAAGAAACAAATCAAAATATATACGCATAATACGCGGTGCAAAAAGACTATCTTAATTTACAAGCGACAACCTTCGTACTAAAATACTCATAGCTTGAGGCAAATTAGGGCAATTTTATTAAAATTATTGTTGAAAGATATAGTTCGAATATGCATTAGTTAACAAAGAAAATTCCTGTGTATCGATTTCACTCGATCATTTTAAGGGAATAATATGAAGAAAAAAAACCACATTTTTTTTTCTCTCGATATTCAACAGATTTTAAAATCAAAATGTGTCATTGAAGGACTTATTTTTGGGCAATTGAAGCGCATTTCCTTGTTTAAATGAATGAAATAAAAAATAACATACATTTCCCAATTTTGAACTGTTGTCATTTCGTTACAGTCTAGTATGTATACATACCTATTAGACAGTCTTCTGATAAGGTTTTAATTAAATTGTTTCTATAGAGACACAATACAAGATAATATTGGGTTTTGTTTTTCCCTCCCAAACTCATTATCGAATCTACTGTCCCTTAAAATGTGACGTTAATAGAAACATTTGTTCAACAGTTTTTCTTTTTTTTCTTTACCTTTTTTTAAGGATAGAGAACGAACAATAATCACAATTTTTTTTTAATGATATGACTACTTTATTTTTGGCAAAAATGGAAAAAATAATAAATCCACAATTAAAAAAAAAATATTTTAAACTATTTTTTTTTCATACACACGTCGCTACCTTTATTTTATCACACAACCTTTCATTCTAAAAATGCCTCAAATCACTTGGTAGTTTGCTAATTCCTCCAAAATATGTAATTATTATCCCTTAAACATTGAGAAATGTTTTCAGCTTAATAATAACTTTTTATAATTAAACCTATCAACGTCAAGAAGGCGGATTAGGGGAAAAGATGTAGAAACATCAACCGCTGACAACAAAATACACGACACATTTTTGTGTTTTCGAGGTAACGCCGTGATATAAACATATGTGATGAGTGAACACAAAAATCATCTTGATCCAAAATACATATAACTCATTATTATTTCATATTATTTCTATCAATTATAGACTTTAAGTTACAATTCCGGGGATGACTTGAGATAATCAAGAATTTATTATAAACTGCAAAAACCTTTATTTCATGTATGATAATTAATTTGGCCCGATATGAATATCATATATATGATAAGAGGGTTGTTTGCAATTTTCCGACCTTATTCGTAAATAAAAGCATCTGTTGATGGTTAGTTATCAAAGTTTCAGGCATTATAGACGCTAAATTGTTAGATAACAGTCATTTGAGGGATTGTTCTTGTGAAAATGGACAAAATCGAGTACTACTTTGATGGCAGAGTTTAAGTGCAATAAATACGAGTTTTGGCGTCGATAAATTGCTGTAAATGAAATTAGGATACACCATTATACGCCCGAAACAAAAATACAGTCCAAACGGTGGACTGCAAAGATTTTTGTCAAATGAAGAGGTAATCAGCTTCGTGAATAATTAATTTACAGAGAAAAATGCCGAGTACTAATTAGATGGTTTGAGATACAACTTACAAGATATAAATTATTAATTGAGAATATAATTTTACTAAAAAATTATAATACTATGAATATGCGTTCTCTTAATCGCCCTGAGTAGCAATGATGACTTCCAGCCGGCGGTGGAAGGCCAGGCACCCTCTGCGGATGTAGAAATCTGTCATGGTATCCCAGTCCTAGCTGACAGTAGATTTGAGGGTCTCGGTGTTTGTATGACGGACACTGATGCCCTTCTCCTCGATATGCACCAAAGAGGTGATGTCGGAGGTGTTGGCATCAAGGCTATAGGTGCGTCAAAAGTGTCAAATAAGAGCTCAAATGAACTCATTCAAAAGAGTCTTGCAATGGAGAAGATGGATTTATTTCATTGCTGGTGTCTAAAGTGGCCTCTTCACCCTCACAAGGCTCTTTCCACCCATTTTTTGATAGCTCTGTGGACAGTCTGGTGCCAAACCCCAAGATCTCTTGCATGGACTTGGGATTGGCTTGGGCTGTTTTCTTTAACTGTTCGGGGCTAGTTTGGTTGTATTTACAGAACCCTTCTAGAGAGCCCAGTTTTTTTTTTACTTTGTAATTAATTGTATATTATGTTAATTTACCAAAATATGAATTGATTTCAAAATCTCAACCTTCATCAATAACTGAATTAGTGAGTGTTCAGATTTCAATGGAACTCCCTCTATTCTTTTAAACTATCAATTTTTAATTTTTCTATTGTGATTATGTATAGGTATTAGCTGACAATAGAGGTATAATATGAAGTCATATTTTTTTATTCTTCTTATAAACATATAATAAAGAATTCCAACTAGAGAAATGATATTCAACTCTAATTGCCAGTGATCGTGTAGTAAGAAGTTCAGCAAACACAGAAGGTTCTCCTCTTTAAAGCAGTAATTTATTCTTCAATTGTAATCCAGATTCCATTTTGAGAAAAATCCTTTGAACGTGTATTTATGTTGATGGGACACATACATAATAGTAGGTTGTCCGATGTTTTTTATATATAATGTATCTATTCAATTGGACCTATACATTTAACCATTCAGTATATTTAGTATTTAGGAATAAAAAAAAAGGATTATTAATAATGCAATATTAAGTATATACCTTAGTACATAAATACATATGTAAGAATATCAAAAGTAAAAATCTCTTTATATTAAATAATCATGGACATTATTCATAAAAAAACGGAGAAAGCCTTTCATTCATTCATTTCCGAAACGGCTTTTACCACTCGTATACTTGTACATCAAATGAAAAAGTAAAAAAAAAAAAAAGATCCTACCAATAATTTAAAAATACTTTTTAGTATCCATATTTAATGCCCTTTAATAGCTTTAAATATTTTATTTGAATAAAATTACATATAAAAAAATTAGCAATTTTAAAGACAAATGATGCTGCTGAGTAGTTTGTGATGAAAAACTACCTTAAAAAATTAAAAAAATGATACACGGTTGTTAAAGTGTCTCTTTTTTTTATGTAAATTATTTAATGGGTCATCGTGGTGTTCAATTTCTTCCTTTTGAAGTATGCTCAATTGCCCATCTTTGATGTAAATTGTTTTAAAAATGCATAATAAAATAAATAGATGCATATCAATTTAAACATAACTACAATATCTTCTCTACTTTTATGCTTTTTTAAATCTTGAAGGTTCTCCTTTTTATAGCTGTAGTACATTTCCCCCTCAAAATCATATGAAAGGCAGCTAATATTAACAAGAGGCTTAATTATCGTTTCACATAAACAAAGTATGGCTTAAAAAAAGTACAAAATGAAGTTACTATAAGAAAAAAAATTGTCAGGCGATTCATTTTGAAAGTACTTTATATTGAAAAAAAAGAAGGTAATATCTAGACCCTCGGTAGCAAAAACTAAGTTTTAAATAAATTAAATATTAAATGTTTAAACTGATTAAATGGTGATGTAGGAAATCTACTTTTTTGGTACTTACGTGAAGGCATTTCTGTATCGAACTTTTTCCATCGATAGGGCAAAATGAAGAAGCTATGATGCATGTTAAGACAGTTGCAGTTATCGATTAACAATAGAATAAACTATATTTTTTATCGGTATAACTAATGGAAACAATATTTAATATAACCTAAGAAAGAGATTTTTTTTTTTTTTGTGATAAGCTAATAATTTCTTATCATTTCAACATTAGAATAACGATGGTATCACTTTGACTGTGACATAGTATATTATCTATTGTTCGACCCTTAGCTTTTCAAAATTTATAGTAGTTTGCTAAGTATGTAAACACGACGTCTAGACAAAGTTCTTGAGCCGTGGTATTTTTAATCATGCTAAAACAGCTTATGCTACTTTAGAGGACAGTGGAATCATTTTTGTACTTGTTCAAACAGGTACTCAGACATACAGGAATTCATTATTTGGATGATTTCCAGGAAGTTAATCCTTCTTGGTAAATGCTGCATGCCGACTTGTGAGAGACAATTTTATATCATTAAAATATATTTAAGTTATAAAATACGGATCCATCATTGTTTAGTAATATGATCGTTAAAAAATTGAAGACAAACTTGACAGACCGTGGTAGTAAATAAATACTATATTAATTTTTTTTTGCATGATTTCATGACCTGCCTACAAAAAATAAAAAAGCAACAAGTTTTTTGCCATTCTCATTTCTTGAAAAGTTAAAAATTATGTTATTATTTATACACTTACTACAATAGTTAATTAAAACTCTATATAGAGATTGTCTCTTGGTATTTTTATGTATACATAAATATAAAATATAATTTATTGAGATATATGCATACAAATGGAGATAAAATATATTTCATATGTACTTGAATAGAAGATATTTACTAATAAAATTGATGACTAAATCATGCTTCCATATATCATTTATAAAGAACAATAGATCTGTAAGCACGCCACTTCAAAAGTGAGAAAAGAACTGAGAAATTAAAACAATGGTATACCATTAGTTTAAATATCAATTTTTCAACCATTTTTCATATTTTTATGAAGGAAAAAAAAAATATATTCATTAGTTTTAAATATATACCTACATAATGAAAGAGGAGTGTGATAGGCATGACATTATAATAGAACAATTTTTTTTAAATCCCTAATTTATTACTCTGACTATCATTTTTTGGCCAATAAATAAATACTTATTTCCCCATAAAAATATGACAAATGCTTGGAAAATGTTTTTGTGAGCATATGATATGCAAAGAGATGAATTATTGGCATTGAAAAAATGAGAGAGGAAAAATTGTTGTTGCCTTTCTTCTTTTTTACTTATTATTTAATAAGTCATCGTGGTGTTAACTTTAACCTAGTATGTAAGCATTTTCATTTATCTTTGGTGTGATTTACTTTAAGAATGGATAATAAATTAAAAGAAAAGGAAATAAATGGAAACACAATACTTTTCCTTCATTAATGCTGTTTTAGATGCAAAAGGGTCTCCTCTTTATAGTAGTAATTGATTTTCTCTCTCAAATCATATATCAGGCAGCTAATAGGGTCTTAATTCAGTAGTACCTTTATGTCTTGCTCTTACCTTCTCCTCGCTCTCTTTTTTCCCTAGAAAACAGTTCAACTCCAGCTATGTCATGTTATTAACTTCTCAGTTCTTCTACCCCATTTGTTGCGGGTACGGTGGAGCTAACACATGTAGGTTGCAAGTATTATATCACTGTAATAGGGATGTCAAAAAGTATTAACCAATTCTCTCCTGGTGATCCCATTTGGGATCACAAAATATTTTAAAATGAAGAGATGTTTAGAATTAAAATCTTATATATATATATATATGGATCATTAACTCGCTAAATACCTAGATTAATACGTTTCCTGTACTTCATACAATTTTTCTAGCGTCATTTCATAATAACATATGAGAGTTACAAGGTGTTTATGAAAATCATATTTTTCAAAATTATTTGGAAGTTGACGAATTGTAGAATGAAAACTCGCATTCCAAAGAAGAGAATAAGGGATTGTAATCAGATATGATAAATCGGGCTCAATAAAAACCTTAGAAGTGTCGAAAGATTCTGCACCTTTAGGAGCAAAATTGGATTTTCACCTATTTTATTCGCAATAAAAATATTATTAAGTTTTTCATTACTTTCAATCAATTATTATGTATTTATCTTACTGAATAATATAATAGTTTAGTTCCTTCTGTTCAAATTGGCTTTAATTTGTAATATAATTTAGCATTACTATGTTTGCTTTTAATATTTTTTGAATCTAACACATCGAGTATTATTAGGATATCAATTCTTCTTTCTGTGGTGTACAAATGTATTATCTATACAAAGTCTACTCTTAATTAAATCAAAAATAATTTATCATAATAATTGATACGCTTTTTCATACGCATCGGGGGTTCCTTAGCTCGGTAAGTGATTACTCGGAATCGTTAAAATGCAAACTTGTCTCGGACAGAATAATACAAGGATTGGACTTACAGTTATGAGAAATCTGAATCAATAAAACCCTATAAGTGTCTCACATCTTGAAACATTCTGCACCATTCACAGCAGAATTGACCTTATTTTTTAAAACATAGTAAAAGGAATCAAAAGGATGAAAAAATATTATAAGGGGAACTTATAAATATAGAATCTAATGTTATAATTTATTTTGTTATTTGTTTATTAAATACTGAAAAAATGTATTATTTTTTTGTTACATTTTCACTATTTTCTTAAATAAAACCACTTATATTAATAAGCTCTTATGGAAAACATTTAATTATTATTTGTAATTAATTAAATTGTATGGAGATACTAAATTTTCATTTGTGCAATATTATGATATGGAGACAAGCAAATTAGTTATTAGTTTTAGAATTGCAATGACATTCCTGTAGAATTGTACAGAAGTGAAGAAGTCACTTGTTTATCACATAATCACTTAACAGTTCCCAAGAACTAATAATGCACATAATATAGGAACCGAATATGATTTGCAGACAAATATATCGAGAAAGAAAGTTTAAGATAGCATTTTTCTTGTTTTCCATGCAAGAAACACTTACAAGTATGATGAAATCAGGAGTGAGACTTTGAGTATTCAGAATGTATACGTAGACACTACAGCATGAATTCGATCAAGTATACATGGAATTGAAATGAGTGTGATTCAGACTAGTGATTCATGCAGCATACGTTACATGCATCAAGGACCCTGAGAGGACTCTTTATCAATGAATTATTTTTATTAGAGTTGGAGATGAAGCAGTGTTGCTGACTTGAGGAAATTTGGAATCATATGGAGTAATGGATGAATTCTTCAGTATAAAGGCAATGATTCGCGAGGTGAGAAGTAACTTTAAGATACTTTGATACTTTCGGACATCTGCATATTGAACGATCCTTGCATTCAAGGAGATGAGATCCAGTGAGTGAGGCACTAAGAGGGAGATACTTTGACTGATTGTAACCTGAAGTTGAAGAGAAGATCTGATATGAGAAAGTGTGTTCCAATTGGCACAGATATCCCAACGGGAAAATATGAAATTCTAGGAAGACGAAGGATGAAGGGTTGCAGACCCATATGCCCAAATGTTCCCTTGGAAAGATCCTCATAAAGTAAATGTCTTGGCACACAGATCCAACCCTTCCCTTTCCTCCCCTTCCCATTTGATTAATCCCAATAATTTGAATCAATATTTCCACATCTAATGATTATGACGTCACAGCCAATTATATTATTCAAGTGCACAAGATTTTTATCACTAATTTTAATTAAATAGTACTGACATAAGTGAACAACCCTTGTACCCAATTAAAAAGTAAATTAAAAATTATTTTTTTGGAAAAAAATTTCAAATATTAAATTGTTTGGAAAAAAATCTTCAGATGTTGACAAAAAATTTAATTAAAAATAATACAAGATCACAGCTATTCATAAAAAAATATCAAAAAAAAAAATGCTATGTGAAAATACAAAAAACTGAAAATAAACGTGGTCACCCTCACAATTGAACGTATGTTTTAAGGGAGTGCAGCTGAACTGTCTTGACGTGTTATTAGATGAGTTACAATCAGCTATGACAAGGAAGGGGGAGAGAAGGAAATACGCAAGAACATTGATAAGAATTACTCCGATGTCGATCCTCAATCCTACTCTGGGTCCAACAAGGGCTGTTTAACTGTTAATTTCATAAAAAAGAAATTGGCAGAAGCTACTCCAATGCCGATCCTGAATTCTTCTCAAGAATGAAAATAATCCCCTCTATGTTTGCAACTACAAAAAATCGTCCCCGCTTTCCACAATATACTTTATATACCTTTAATTATATGCATCATTTATAAAGTCTTACATAATATAATATATATGACTATAAAGCTTTCGATATAATTATAAATATACAAGTAACTTAATCTTTTTCTTCGATCTTGGCCATTCCTCATCCAAAAGATTTATGAATAAGATATGAAAACAATTTCAAAGTATTTTATATTTTGGCTTCTATAATGTACAATGTATATGGTACACATTATCTAAAAACCAAATCTAATGGCTGTACTTTTTTGATTAAAAAGGTCATGGAAATGGGCTTATATGTACCTAAAATAAAATAAAATGGCCATTCATACATATTTGTATGTTGTACATAATACATACATAAAAAAAATTCAAGATAAGAGTCAGAACCAAGAATTTATTTATATATGTGTACGTTAAACTGTTTCGTTGCTAAGAAAATATTTTTTTCCTCTTGTACAAATACTTATTCTATTAGGGACAATAAAAAAACCTTTTGGGAATGTTTGAGACCCTTAAGCTATTTTGGGTGTAGTACAGCTCATTTTAATTTTTTTAAAGAACTCTTAGAGCTTTTGTACACATTGTTGCAGAGCTGCCTTATTTTTGAGTTAAAAAATATCATATATCTAGAAAACTTAACCCATATTTATAATAGTTGAGCCGATTTTATGTAGTACCTGAAATAGTTCAAAAATAATAATATATATATATATCTATATAGGTTCGATTTTGTCTGTGGTAATTGATTACATTCAAATTAAAAGTTTCAATTCAATTGTTACATATTTAAAAAAGAAAATACCCAGAGTTAGAGTCACAAAATTCCTAGCAGCACAGACTGTGTTTATTCAAATTTGTTTGTTTATATTCTTTCTTTCTCTATTCCCTAAGATAAAGTACACTTGTAAAAAAACCAGTTCGAATTAATTATAAAAAGAAACAAAATTAATTCAATATGAATGCTATACATCCAAATTGAATTAAAATGGCATCATTTCAAGTTATATTAAGTGAAAAAAGGATTGAACCCATTAACCCCCCCTCCCCAAGAAAAAAAAAGTGTTTAGATACATTTATGATATTATATATATATATAACAACAGAGTTCCCCTTGGCTTAGATTTCCTAAGCAAATCGTTTGGTCACCGTGGAATTTAAGGAATAAGATTGTTTGTTTCCCTATTAATAAAATTAGCCATTGATTTGAATTTATTTTACCATTTATTATTGAAATGAATATAATTTTTTTTACCCATCCCCTTCCAAAAATAATTTTTCTCGAAGCAACCTCAATTTTCCCGCTGAAACTTTGAAAAATGATATATTTAGGAGCCATAAAAAAACTAGATCACCTTCATCTTATAAATATTAAATAAATATGGCTGATTTTTTATCCGTTTGTGATGGAAATTAGACGCTTAAACCTACCTGGGAACATTGCAGTCCCGAATATGATATTAAAATGGTACATTATGTATTTTTAAATATTTAGTTATATGTGAAATATTTTGTGGACCAAGTTATAAATAATTATTTATGGTTTCCCTGTTTTATCAAAGATAATGTTCTCCCAATAGAATGAAGACCAAAATGGGATACTCCATATTCATAGATGAGATAAAATATAATATTAAGGAATCTTCAATGGATGTTCTACTGATGAAATTAATCTTGTTTTATACAAGGAAACTCATTTTGCATTATCAATTAATCAACTATTACTCTTGCCCAATTTTATTCATGGTCTATTAGAAAATTAATTTGTATAAATGAGAATCTATATTTGGGATAGTAAATGATAACAATGCCCAAATTCGTTTGTAGAAAGAGTATTTGTCCATCGGGGAAGTGGGATATTAAACCAAAAAACCAATGTATATTAAAGATGGAAAGATTATTATGGGTATAGGTAAAAACAAAATTGAAAATTAAAAATTGCACTTTTTTTAAAATTGCAATCTGATGAGAATTTATTTTTTTCCTAAGCCGCTAACAATATTATTTCATTCTGCAAGAGAGAGCAATAAGTATAAAGTAAACACTATTGTTCTAAAGACGAAGACTAACACTAATGATTTTTTGCTGGGTCATAAATGAATGTCCTTGTTGTACTCGGAGTAGAATTGAGGATCGAGAAGGAAGTAATTCCTGCCTATCAAGTATGCAATGATAATTTATCCTCGATATCTACATGTTAAGGCTCAAACGCAAAGTCCAAAAATACTAAAAACCTGTTTGTTGAAGGCACCTTGATAGTATTAAATAGAAAAAGTAAGAAGATACATCATGGAGCTGTTTTTTAACTGAATGTTAAATAAGATTGACATATAGATAGAGTTGTATAAATTATGATCTTTATGAGTACGATATTTTTCTTAGTTGGCTATTGTAAGAGTGTTTTTTTAAATTTTCTAAAGCTGAACAAGAGCTCTTTTTGTGGCTCCATATTACGTCTCTCAGACAATTATAATCATCAACTCCCTCTCCATGTAGGGGAAATACTAATACAAAAAATAGATTGCTTACTATGGATTATTTTTCAGAACTAGCTACAGATTATCTCTTTATAGTATGATTTACTTATCAGATCTCTGAATTCCCGGTTTTTCTTTTTCCCCTTGAGTCGTTGACTCAATTTTAATTTAACAACAAGTTTTTTTTCTTTTTTTTTAAAACCATAACATGATAAAAATGTTTCCGTGGATTTATAATTCAATTTTATAGAACTTATATAGATACGTCTTTCGGCTTGATTTTTTTTTTTAAAGACAGAACATAAAAATATAAAGTAATCACTAAATTGTGTGCTCATGAATGAGGGAGTAATATGGAATGATTGCTCGGGAGTGGTAAGTCTAAGTCCTTGTTGGACTCGGAGTAGAATTAAGCATTGCCATCGGAGTAATTCTGACTAAATCTGTGCTAGATACGGAGTGGGATTTTTGTTTATTCCCTTCCTCTCATGGCTGTTTGCAGCTGTTATACTGAAACATCTTGACAGCGAAGCTGCTGTCCTTCCAACCATTCTTCAAATTGTCTAGGTCATCACGTTTTTTTTTTTTTTAAAGATACTAGCATTTTATTCTATTTGAATCAATGATCATGATCTCTTATCTGTGGGATAAGGCCGGATGTCCATATTATGTACAACTCGTACAATGCGTGTCGAACATAATTTAACTTTTGTTTTTTCCCTCCTTCTCTAAAATTAGAAAACTTAATGTACTGTGTAATCATTACGTGACTATACACAAAAATAACATAAAAAGTAACATTCTAGTAAAATAAAAGTATGTATTGAAAAAATAATAAATAAGAGCAAATTGAGAGGCCAAAAAAAAACAAAAAACAATTGTTACATTACATCAATTTGATTTAAACCTAATCAAAAGATAATGTCGCATGTGCTTTCTTTTGTTAAACCAATCAAATTCAAACTTTCAACTTTTATAACTTAATATACATAAAAGTGAATTCATGTTTAAAATTAATGTATAAAGGTAATATGTAGATATTGTTTTTTAAGCCATTTATTTAAGTATCACATTGCAGGGTTATAAATAAAATTAATTTGATTCTGAATTACTTACAAAATTTGATTGAGTTAGAAATATTCTCTAAAAAAAACAACATATATGTACACATAATCCTTTAAATAAGAGGCACATAGCAGTGCAGATATCTTGCTTGAGAGAAGTTGTGAGTGAGTTCAATTCCGGTTGTTCCTAAAGAAGGAAAAATGACTTCAAGATATTTCTATAATTTAAATGGCTTAAGTTATAGGAACTCAAGGGAAAGAGATGGACATATATGTTATAAAAATATATTAAACATTTTATTACTCAACATGAACAAGGTGTTTTTCCCCTTAATATTCCATCGAGTATCTAATGATGAATTCGTTATTTTTATGACGCATGGTTGGGAACTAATAGTCTTTCATATAATTTTTTTTTAATTTGACGCTGAATCATTAATGCCCATTGTTGACCCCTAAGTATTTTAGTTTCAATGCAGTACTACAATGTCTATTTATCCCTAGTCATCGATGGAACTCCGTCTTGCCAATAAAAAAATAAATCTTTATTTTTGTAACATTTAATTTCTATCAAGTTTTATTTTTGTAGTCCTATTATCAAAGGATCTGTCAAGGTAGAAAATGTAATTTCAATATCTATTACAGGACTATTGAAAAAGTATTTAAAATCAATAGCCATTATAATTCACTATGGATGAATAGATTTTAAGGATCTACAAATCAATCTTAAATCTCAGTCAGAGTCTAATTTTATTAATTACAAAAGTGATCATCATTTATAAACTATCGCCTATTGATTTGTTTGGTCTGGTTGATTTTCATACTAGTCCTTCTTAAGAAAATATTTCTACTAATTAGTAAAAAAATAGTCAAAGACGTAGAGTGTTTTGCTAGTCCTTATTTAAGACTAAAGACTGTATCTGTGTTCAGTTCAGTCTCGGTTCGGTCCAATAAAGTCCGGTATATCAGTCCTATAACTTATAAAGTTCAGTCCTTGATGACGTATCTACAATTTATTTCTTATCTTTTAATCAGTTGTAGTACAAATCCCAAGGACTAACAAGACCAGTCCTAAGACTGGAGCAAATAAATATGATCTAACACATCACTAACAACAGGAGAGAAAAGTTACGTCATTGGCTTACTACCGACTGTTATGGGGCCTTTTGATGCTTCATTTTTTTAGGAAAAGGTTGAGGATTGAAATAAAAAGTGAGGAATCCTCTTTACTATTTATTAAGTAGAGTAGAGTTTTTTAATTGGTGAGTAATGTAATTCGCGAAGTACCAATCGTTTTTTTGGCCTTTTTTCTAACTGAAGTAAAGGTAGAAAGATGCAATGAATAGCTATGGATTTTTTTTGGTTTTTTTGCCTAAAATGTAATTTTTGGGGAACAGCTGTAAATTAAAATATATATATATATATATGCATATCAAATTGTATATTTGAAAAAAAAAATCCAATAATTAAATATTTGAAATTTTTTCCAAAAAATTAATTTTTAATTTTTTTTTCCAAAAAAATTCCAAAAGCTAATCCCTTCCCTCTCCTGAAATATAATCTTGTTAACGACCCTGATAGCAAAATGGTATTTTTTAAAATATTGAAGAATCGGCATAGCTAATATTTACTAGAATTGCATCGGAATCGGCATTGTGATTTTTTTTTAATCGTCCCATTACTAATAATTAGTGTTAAAATTCTATTTCATTAAAAGAAAAAATCTGAGAGTCACTTACCACAGAATCAATTTCATAAGGTTCTTTCAAAAATTCTCTCTTTCTCTCTCTATCTTTTCCCTCCTTCCATTAAAAAGAAAGGAGTATATAGTTACATCCATATACATAGACATAAAAGGATCATATGAGAGACAGGATTTGCTTATAAGAGAATGTTGTATTGTTGACAAGGTAATTGTAATCTTGGCACGGAGAAAAAGTTTCACTATACAGATTTAAATGTATACAATACATAAGTGTGCATAAATGTACTCTTTGGATATCTAATATTTGACAATACAGATAATCAAAAAGGGAGTCTTACGTAGACGACGTGACATTGGATTGGAGTAAGTATTTACTAGACATCAAAACATTTTCCTATCCAATATTTTACACATGATTAGATGTGCCCATATCCTTGAAAGCATTTACTATGTTTTATAACAATGGATTTGTTTCCTTTGCCAACAGATTCATACCCTAAGAATACAATATTTAAAAATGTATGTACATATTTTTATTAGATCCCTTCAGTGGGAAAATATACATATATAGCTGACTCGTAAGAGACAAATTTCTTTTACTAAAACTATTTAAGTCATAAAGTACGTATTCATCAATATCATCCTGTTTTAGTAATGTTAGTAAGATGCCAGTTTAAAAAACAAAAAAACATTTTTTATGGAATATAAACTTGTCAATAACTTGAGTCATGAATAATTATTATATATAAAAAAAAACTACTGTTACAAATTAGAAAAGAAAAATGGCTTTGCGCGCGCTCTTTCTTCTTTTTTTTATCATTATTTTATCGGTCGCTGGGTGTTAACGTCTCTCTATGAAGTATACATTTTGCCTATATTTAGAGTAAATTGTATTGAAAATGCGTAATAAAATAACTACATTTGAATTTATATATAATGACACTATTTTTCCCCTGTACTATTAACATTTGCATTGAGGAATCATTCACTTTCTACCCCCCAAAAAAAAAAAAAAAAAAAAAAATGTATGACAGGCAGTAATATTAAAAATTATTGATGAAAATCCTTTATGCCATGGAATTCTTTAATTAAACTTGCAGTATCTTTCATGCACAATAATAGTTTTCCACTATTTTTTAGCAAGTTAGGGCTCAAATAAAGTAAAAATAATTTATATAAGCATTGCGTTTTAATACCTAACCGAAGTATATTGATGATGACGTCCTGGTTACTATAAATAAAGTTACTGAAAAAGTTATTTTGTATTTCCCGCCCTTTTAAACAAAGAATATCTTATTCATCATTATTTTGCGTCGAATATGGGGGTCTCAAAAAAAGGAATTTGCAATATTTTACATTATTACTACGGGAAAGGAATAACTTGTCGAAAGTGACCAAGAAAATTTAAGATATATTGGGAGCGGATACTATTTTGGTTTTTGATGCACAACTGTGATTCGAGCTATTTCTTTTCCCCTCAACTCTACCATCCACTTTGAACAACTCCGCCGTTTGAAGCTGATGATTGAACAAAATTGACCAGCATTATTGGTGAATAGTAGAGAACAAATCATCATCAAGACAACGTCAGGCCTCAAATACCTATGATGACTGAAACAGAAGTAGAAGGAGTTCAAATGGGGATTTCATATGTATCCACCCTATAGTCCGGACTTTGCACCAACTGACTACCACCTGTTCCTCTTTAGGGCCAACGCGCTTGAGCGTAAAAATTTGGTATGAATGACCTGTGAAATTTTTTTGTCAGAATTTTTTGCCAATAGAGACGAGGTATTCTACAAGAAGATCATTATGAATTTGGATTCCCGTTGGTAATAAGTTATCAAACAGAACGGGGCATACTTGGCTTAAATTGGATGATTCCAACACTTTTCTATAAAGCATTGACTTTAAATTGACGAAAAATACATAATTAATTTCTCTCTACCTATTATAATAACGTCATTTCTGCAAAATTGTGCATGGGACATCTTTTACGTCCGTTTCGTACTTGCCTTAAGGCTTTCGGATTGAAAGGACGGGAGATCAATATCTTGGGGCGGATACATCCCTAATATACTTCTAATTTATTTTATTTTTATAGTAAAAAATTTCTAAGAAAAAAAAACCGAATTCCCAGAATTTGATCACAATTTTCAATCAATCTGAATAACTTAGTTTCTTATACTTTATTAATCCTTTACAATTAGTAATTCATGTTGATATATACTTAGTTAAAAAGTAGTTGCGAACAACCTTCAAACTCTATATGTATAAATACATATTTTTCTGGAATATTTTTTTCATAATGAGCTCCAAGCAGGAAAACTAAAATGCTAGAAAAGTAGTTACGTTTTTTGGAATTGGAAACCAACATATCGATGTCATGCTCAAATACTGAAAAACAAGACTATGGAGTCAATAAAAATTTATTCAGCCATTAATTAATACTTTTTTACATAAGTTATCTGATATTAATCTTGAATTCCTGATAGATGCATGTTTGGAGCTGTTAACCTAAAGTTTGTACTCGTATGTAAAATATTCAGTAGTTGGTAATCAAATGAGTGTTCTTTTTTATATGCAAACCTGTATAAGTTATTTATGACATCTAAGTATAAAGTAACTTGCGATTGTAAGTCCTTCTTAGACTCTGAGTAGAAACAATGTGAGTTGACATAAGAGCCATTCTTACCTGCATATACCCTTGGTAGATAAGGAGTAGAATTCGTGTTTATTTCTTTCGCCTCTTCTCATATCTATAGATGGGATTTTTGTAGAGAAAAAACAGTTTCACCCCAGGAAGTTTCGCCCTCATATATAAATTATGGCAAAAATATATTTTATTATTTATAATTTAAGATTTAAAATAGGTATTCCTCCGCTTAAAGTCATTTTTCATGCCTTTTTTTCAATTCATTAACGTAAAATGAGGGCATTTATTTCAATTTTTATAATAGAAAATATCAAATATAAGTTTTACACCTTTTTATAATGAGTTTACACCAACTTTGTTTATTACTGTTGTTCTTTTGAGGGGAGAAAAGAGGAAGGAACAATATAATCAAATAAAACATCATAGTATTAAGTTTTATCATACAACCAAGAAGTTCAGTAACTTTCCGGTAAAGAGATATCGATAAAAAATGGTTCGAATTCATCATAATAAGAAACAACATTCATTTAATATGAATGCTTTATATCTAAATTAATTAAAAAATCCCTCATTTAAAAAAATGAGTTACAATGGACTTTACGAGAAGGAAAACTCATTTCAAGTGCAAAGACACATACAGATATATACTATATTTAACCAGAAATTAACATAGTTTAGGGATTAGAAAAGAAAAATGGTTGACGCGTCTGCTTTATTTACCTTCACCAACGAAGTTGAACAGAGGGCATGTTATTGACTCTGTTAGTGTGTTTGTATGTAAGTCACAAGGATTGTGTCAAAAATTACACATCAATTTTTATTCAACTTAGTACGAAGATTTTATATAGTCACAGTAAAAGGCCAATACATTTTTGAGAGTTCAAGATTAAAGGTCCAGGGAAACGTAACACAAAACGTGAAATATGAATAAGCGATCAAAACTATTTAAAACATTGAAATACAATACTCAATTTGATTTTAGGCGGAGGTTTTAAGCTCTACCGAGTTCCCATTCTAGTTTCTGTCTTGTTCATTATTTAATAGGTCGTCATGGTGTTAAACATCCCCTATTGAAAAAATAATTCAAGCCTATCTGTGGCATAAATTACTTTAAAGATCCATACTAAATTAATTTAGATATATGTATTTATATACGAGTATAATTTTAAAATTTTCGGCTGCACTAATGCAATTTATATATGAAAGGCTCTCTTTTTTATAGCATTTATTCATTTTCTCCAGGCAGATGACATTAGAAAGGGTCTTAATTCGGTAATAGCATACTGCTTGTAACTAATCTAATAAAACGTTCTGAAAACTAAAATGATATGTCGTTTCTGGGTGTTTTATATACCATATAATTTACAAATTTACTTGTAATTACATTAGATATACAATACATTTACATGAATACTCTAAGGTAAATAATAGCAATATTGATAAATACTTTTGAACAATAAATATTGAAGAAAATTTATAGATATCTGAAAAATAAATATATTAATAAGTTTTATAGGTATGTTTATACAACAAATTTATTCGAGGAGTTTTAACCAAGAACTTTATACAACTCTCCATGCAAAAGCAATTGATAACCATGGAATGATTTTAACCTATTCCTAAATAAACTATAGTCAAGACTTGTTAATTTGATGAAGAGAACAAAAAGTATATGTATGCATAGACAATAAGGCATATATTTTATATGTACATATAACTTTAGAATATAAGTAACATAAGAAAAACGAAAGGAGAACCCCCCTATACTACTCACGCGTCCAGCATAAATTTAATGTTTATCAGGGAAGCAAGCAACAAATACGAATGAATAAAAGGAATAGGCTAAGGTTTCCAATTCAGGAAATTACCTTCTATTATTACTGCTGTTGCGTACATATACAAAAACAAAATATATGTATAATACAATAACAAAAGGAAAATAGAACCATTTAAGGAAGGAAATAAATAAGAAAAACCAAAGAAAGTTATATGGTTTTTCTTCCCCTCCTTCGAGCTCCTACACTCTTTATTCCTCTCATTAACCATATTTTATGTTCTCTTTGACTAAGTAAAATAACATTTATATATATATACACAAACAAATTTTATTACAAATGAGTATTATTGATATTTAAATACCTTTGTAGGCACACATACCTAGCGTTGTAAATCCTATGTATTTTTTTGTTGTTGTCAATCACAACCATATTTTTTTACATTTTCTGAAGCTGTTATTATTACTTATTCTCTTGATAAGAGAACACCCAAGTATAAAGTGCTTCTGCTCATGAATGGTAGAGTGTAACCCTGAAGATTTGTTGTAGTCCATGTTGGACTTGGAGGGACTTTTAGGATCGACTTCGTTGTAACTCCTTTCCTTATCTTGCTAGATACGGAGTGTGAATTAAAGTGTAATCCCCTGGTGGACTAGAAGTAGCATTGAGGATCGAAAACAGAGTAATTTTTACATGGCTATGCCCTTGCATGAGTTGACTTTTTCTTTCCTTCCTCTCACGGCTGCTTGCAGATGGTCTTATATAGCATGATTGCATCTAACCTGTTTTCATCTCAAACCCTTTTCTAATTGTTAGGATTACCATGTTCATTTCGGGTTTCTTTTATTTTTACATCCCGAAAATCCTCACGACTTACAGCCCTAGTTATATCTAACCTACGTTCCTCCCAAACCTTTTTCAAATTGTCAGTATTACTACGTTCATTTTTAGTTTGTTAAGTTTTTACATCGTCATGTTATATTTTATACATCCCTAATAATAATCAATTTTTTATTTTAACTCTTTAATCCTATATTTTTTCTGGGGTTGCCAATAATTTGATTAAGTAAAAAACGTTTCATATAAGTAATATGACGGGGAGGAAAATGATTTTTGGTTTATTTTTCTAATTATTGATTAATTTCTACCTACTTAACCTGTTGTTGATGCAAAGTTATATTAATATATATTCAAACTTGTCAACAGAGATGTTCATAGATGTAAAATAAAGTTACAATTTGTGATATTTTTAAAGAATATTATGTAAAAAATGTGTTTTTGGTATGTTGCTTATTTGCAAAAAAACAAAAAAACATTTATGGGTTAACTTCTTAATATTTATAAATGTGACAACTATTACTCATTCAATCCATTTAATACTGATTTGCACATGTTTATTTAAAAATAAATAACATTTTGTACGATATATGCATATGTTGTAATAGTATTGAGTCTCTGTCGGGGATATATTATTCTCTAGGATCGGTCTTAGTTGATTGATTATTTTTAGACCAATATTTAGACAAGGAAATGGTATGAGATCATGAACCGATAATATATTAATAAAATTAACTCTTCTTAATATCAGCTGCCTGTGAAATAAATTTGGGGCGAGAAAATAAATTATTGCTATAAACGGGGAAAATCTTTCAAATTTTAATTTCTATAAGTTTAAGAAAAATATAATAATTATATTGAGAACAAAAAAGGTCACACGGGACAACCTTTTTTCCTTTTCTAATTTCTAAACTTGATTTTCTTTTACAAAAATGTCAAGTCTAAAAATAATATGTATATCTTCGTAACATATTGTATTAAAAATTAAAATCCCTATTCTATGAATTACCCCTAAAAAATTAAGATCCTTGAAATACATATATATAAAGAGTGGTCCACGAAACTTTTTTTTTCTGATATCGCTATAAAAAAAGACAAATGGATATTTTTCAATAACTTTTTTTTTATTTGAAAGCCTCAACATTCCGGTTAATGATGGAACAACATTTCATTCATATGACCGCCGTAACTGGCCTTACAGTAGCCCATTTTGTCGACCCAATTTTTCAATAAATTTTCGATTGTGTGAGCTTCAATAGCTGCAATGGCGACTCCAATTTCGTGTTTCAAATCGTCAATATTCTCTGAATGGTTGGTGTAACATTTATCCTTGACGGCTTCCCACAAAATAATGTCCAACGGAGTCAAATCGCAGCTTCTCGATTGTCGAAGACAGTGCGCAAAAGATCCACTGTAACGTTGGCTGTGTGGCACGAAGCGCCATTTTGTTGGAACCAAATGTCATCGATGTTTTCCTTTTCCATTTGGGGAAACAAAAAAACCTTCCAACATGGCCTGATAGCGCTCACTATTGACCATAACCATTGACTTACACTTTCAGCAACATCAGCAATGTTTTCGATTGAGTGCACTGGACGAACATGGGAATGCGTTGTTTTATCCATTAACGAACCAGTTTCGCGCACACGCTTCACAAATTTATCCTCAAACGGCCTGGAAAGCGCTTTATTTCGATCGAATTTCGTCCGTAATTTTCTTGCAGTTTCTTTTGAAGACTCTCCATTTTGGAAGTAAGTCTTCAGTATTTCCCAATTTTCTTTGAGCGTAAACTTAAGTATTTTGTAAACTGGATACTTTTTACAAAATATTAGACACAATGAGAATGTTATTACAGCTGTCAGACGTCAAAAAAGTGGTAGTGCAAAATGCAACCGTTAGATGGGTCACCCTTTATTTCATAATATTACTTTAAGTACATATATTGATACAAATATAATGACTAATTAAAACAATTTCATTATCTTTTGAGTATTGTATGATAAAAAAAAAGGATAAATTAAAATCAGTCGACAACAAAATTTCATTTACCTATGTATAAACCATACAAAAATATATATTGCCTTAAGATAGATAAAGAGTAAACAACATTATTTTACTTTTAATCTTCAGCATATATTTTGTTTTAATTATTAAATACAAGTACCAATTCTATGAACATATTGTACCTATTGCATATTTGTTTTAAAATTATATCAGTATTAAACTAAATAAGTAAATGATGTTGACTTAGGCCTTGACATACATAAGAGTCAATGAACACTACTCCTTCACTGCACATTAAATCCTAATGCGTATAATTTACTGGCGGCATTCAAATGATTATTTTAGCAATATGAAAATATATTTGCCTTACTAGTTGCTTCAAAATAGAGTTTGTATATTTTCTGAATGGCTGCACATACCGTTGTGCCGAGGAGTATGAAACTTTGCATGGTTGCTACTTTTGAACTTGGCCAGGCTAAGACGGAGGTGCCAATTTTTTATTATTATTATTATTATTTTTTTTTTTTTTGGGGGAGTAATTTAAGGGAGATTTATTCTATACACAAAAAGGACTGTTTTGCCAAGTAGAGTAGATAAGGGGTTGAGTTATAAATGAAAAAGTGGCTGGCGTCTCAAAAAACAACAACAAAAAAACTCTATGAATAAGATCGTTATGTAAGTTGGTTGGAAATCCAAAAAGTTATGGTCAAAAAAATAAATTGCCGAAAATTGCAGTTCCATTTGTTTCAGGTGGGGACACAAATAGATTTTGGATGGAATATTAGATTCATGGATAGGATACATTTTTTATAAATTTGTCTGGAAATTCGTTTACATATAAATTTGAAACATAAAAGTCGACCATTAATTTAAACAGCTTTTAATTTCTGAGTATTTTTTTAATTTTTAATGTCTGAAAAATATATTTTAGTTTTTATTTTACTGTATTTTCAATTTCCAAAGAGATAATCACTTCTTTTGTTCGAATTGCTGTCATATTTTGTTTTTATTTAGTTAAGTTAAAGTACGAGAAAGTTCAAAATTCGAACCACATGTTGTGTTTATAAATTATGTTGTGATCATTAATTAATATTTTTTTGCACAATAACCCTAATTAATTTACCTTACATGATTTACATCTATAGCAGATGACATATATCATTTTTTGGCCCATCAGTAAGCACGTATAAAAATAATTCTAAACAGTTATTTTTAATTAAAAGGTTTCATTTGGCAACAAAACGAGAGTTTAAATAAAAATAAACAAATTTTGTTATGATTCCCATTCTGATGTAAATGCAGAGAAGGGGGCAGAGGGCTTTGTCATCTCCATCCAGACAAAAATGCTATAAAATCAGGTAGCCCATTAAGAAGAACAAACACCTTAAGAGCAGCATTATAGCTGACTACTAGGCCTGTCTCCATGTGGCCCTCCTCTAGCTTTGATCTCACCCCTCGTCTTTGTAGTTTGAATGGTCTTGGAGAAGAATCTTTGCAGCTGCTCTCATCCAAATTTATATTCGCTTTGATCTCCCATAGCGACAGCGAGGTAAGCCATGGACACAGCCTTGATCATCAAGAACTGTGAGTCTGTTCACCGGCGTATTGAGGCTTTTATTGCTTGTGAAGGACATATTGAATAAAAAATTGCTTTTTATACATATTAGAAATGGGGTTTTAGTTGTCTTTTCTTGGTTCCATAAAAATCAGGTTTTAATAATTAAGTCATGATACTGCAAGTTTTTGGTTCCCACTCGGAACACAACAATAGATACACAGTTCCAGTATTAACAGGACAAATATTGTATTATAAACAGCTGGCTGATGAATATCCTTACAACATTATATTTGAAAAGGTTAAAGTAGCCAAGCTCGACCATAATTACGATTTACTTGATATATATATATATATAAAATTGACAACTATATTAGGCACAAATAGCCTATATTAGTTGTGTCTTACTTTAAAGTCTCTTTGAAAATAGCAGATATGTTTCTTTTGAAAAATGAATAAAAATATATAAGAGGTAGGCTGATATATCGGATAGAAATCGGAAAACCGATATATTGAACAAAATATCTAATTTCTGTATCGTATCCGTACGAAGAAAATTCTTAGACATCTCGATATTTACTCTAATATTGTAAATGATGCAATGGGAAGGAAATAATATATACTGCTCTTTTTTTGTAGCCAGAGAAAGCATAGTACACAGAGAACTCACACTTATATCATAATTGATGTATTCATTGATTGATTGATTTACTCTCTAAAAAGCTTGCCTTCCCAGGTAACATTACATTAGGTAAAAATTATAACTCAAGTTTTATTCATTACCAAGGCATTGTCTTCCATAAACTCGCTCTCTTTTGTTTCAAAAGGTTATCTTTCTAATAAGAGTTTTAGAAGTTTAAAGTAAAGTACAAATGTATGTGCTGTATGTTCCCTTGATTGATAAGATGATGTTGCACTGTGCAAATATAAGTGAGCATTAAATTTTGTAATTATTTCATCTGACCTAGGAATGATCTTTAAAGTCCATATACAATATGAATATTTCCTTCTCTAGGACTGACCAAGAATAGAAGTTACGCCTATGAATTCCAAGAAAATAGTTCCTCCAAAGGGAATTCTGAATTTTCAGAATAAAAAATTGGATACTGGACGTCAACACCTTCTATTAATCATGACCTATAAAAGTTGATAATGATTGAGTTTTAATAGCTATAATTGAAAACATATGTAAGAGTCATTTAAAAGTTAAATCTTTTATCAAAATAAACAATTCATGTGAATAATAATATTTCTAATTTTATCATCAGTTTAAATCAAAAATAACGTATATCCTATCAACACTCAAACCATTTACAAATATATTATATTTGTGCATAATTAGTTTTAAGGTTGTCAACTAGATTACAGGGTATAAATGAGTTTGATTATATTTGCTGTTAAAGATGTTAAAGTTTTATTTGAAAGCATAAAGATTTCTTCCTTTCTTATTAAATTGAAAGTTAAATAGGAAAGAAAAGAGAGGAATTTTTGAGATGAATCACATTCATTAGAATTTTAACCTTCGAATAAGAACACAAAAAATGACCATTTTCTCTCTTTGTGAAGGGGCTAGAAGCTGTCCTACGTAATGTGCCTAACTGAGTACCGTATGTCTTCATTGATGGGACGATAGATTATTAAATGGGACGCTATGTTGATGTTGTCGTTGATTGCATACATGGATTGGCCGGAAACAGACATGTTGTCTATTTTATCATTTAAATTGCACAAAATATACAAAGTGTACCCCGTTTTTGTTCCTTATTAAAGAGAAAAGGGGTATGTTATCATAAATCAACATAATGAGTAACGAACTTAATGGCCTGACATTCGTACCAGACTTACTTTCCATTATTGTGTTATTAGAAGTTTCATTAAATCAGCTATGAGTAGTTTTGATATGAATGGAAATAAACAAAATAACCTACTCCCTTAGTCAAGAATTATAATAATGCCTATCCTCAATTATACTCCAAGTCTAACACGGACTTAAAACATTACTTAATACGGATCAAATTTATGAATCTGTACTGTATATAACTCAAATATTTTTTATTCAAACAAATATGTCACTTACGAGGCAGCTAGGTATATTTTGTCACTATTTAATAAATATTTTTTATTTCAAAGATTGTATTCTAAGGATATGCTGTTAAGGGGGGTTACCACATTTAATGTGCGTGTATACTAGGTTGACAATATAATCAATTTTTTATCGAAAATTAATTGGCTTAGGTTGAAAAATGGTTCCTAATTGTACAAAAAACATATAAGAAAAGTTTCAATAGCTTTGAAAAATACTAAAAGGTAGCTGAACGGCCCTAAAGTTTTGAAAATTTACATTTTTAAAGAAAAAACTGAAAATTTTATTGAATATTGTCCATATACTTCAAATTAAAGCTTTTTTGTAAAAACAATCAATTGAGCTTACTAAATTTAAGACATAATATTTGTTTTAACTTATTTTAACAAAAATAATATTACTATGTTCAAAATAACGTCAATTGATGTTGACTGAAATTTAGCTGATGACCCTTTTTATATTTCTTTAACATACTGCAACCCAACTGTTGCACTGATAAATGTAAAAAATTAGATTTACATTTAAATCACATTAAATTCAGCGAAAGGTTTTTAATTACCATGATCTTAGTGACCTTTTAATAACATTTTCAGTGAATGTGACCATTTTAATTCAATTTGAACACAAAAACCAGCAATAAAAATGAAAGTAATCCTAGTCGAAGATGGTATCCACAAAAAAATATAACATTTGGATACATTTTTGTTCTTTTTATAAACACTTAGACGTGTACACGCACGGTAGATGTGGTAAACCGCCTTTAAAGATTCGAGTATATTCTATCATTAGTACAATATTGGATCGGAAAATATTTTTTTATCAGTCCACGTCTAATATTTATATATATTCAGATTTTTTGAAACTTTCACTTATGAAATGATTAAAATATCGGCTTACATTTAGGTAACTTTTACAAAAAAATAAATTTACATATATATATATATATAAAAGAGAAAGCTAAGTATTCTTCTATGGCTGTGATATTCACATTATACTCTGTATAATGTGTATATACATTCTACAAAAATCCCTTTTGGGTGTAATAGAACGATTATTATCATGTTTTTTGTTCTTTTGTTACATAAAGAGCACACCATTTTTTTAACATTTATATGATATTTTAATACTTCATATTTTACTTAATATATGTATGGCCCAATATATATATACATTAAGTCTCTGCATTTTATTCAACTATCACTTTATTTATTTCAAAAGATTACACTCCCAACATATGTAACAAATCCCATTTTCATTTTTAAGAAATAAAAAAAAATCTTTTTTGTAACCCTTGGCGTGCGAACATCTTTTTTTGACGTTCTTAATGAATAAACTTAGGTTAAACGTTAACCTAAATATTAAGGTTATTTTATTCCTTGAAAAACAGTTGACATAAACTCAAAATTATTATCAACATTAGATTTGTGTATCAATAAGATATAATTTGGGATTATTAAAGGTGAAATTGTATAATTTTAGTATGATAAGTGCAATAACAGCTGATAATACATTGGTAGTAACGCGTATACCTTAAATAGAAAAAAAAGAGAATAAATAAACAAAGCAAAAAAAAAAAACCACTTGAAAATGAACAAATTAATCAAACCTTGATGACAAATTTCAAAATTTGCAAATAGTTCCAAGAAAATACATTTTTTCAAGAGTATAAAGTTGCATATATTCTGAAATTTTTTTAAAGAGTATTTTAATGCTGTTTATAGCATTAAAAGTTATCTTAAACAGATTTAAAGCAGTTTTATCAAGTTTGGGGTGTAGAAAATCCCAGTTCAATAACAATGGGGAAACTATTACTTTTCAAAGATGATTCGAAAAAGGGAATTTTGTGTATGATCTATATTATCTTTTAGAAAGATTTTATGGTATATCAAATAATATGTGTATAAAGCCTTAGAATGGTTTTGATAATCATAAGGATCCATATTTGATATTATAGGGATATGTTTTTTGTATATATAAGGGCTTTTTTATTGTTATTATTACCCTTATTCCATCCTAAATGTAAGATCATATTTTTATGGATGGTCTGTGATCATCTTGTGAATAAATAACTACTAATTAAAATGTGTATTTTTGTATAATTATTGACATTTCTTAAATACCTGATATCTACCCAATATATATTTCAATGATATATACAACCATATATAGTGGTGGTAATCAGTAGCATTTTGGACATGTAAAAAAACAAAACAACTGAAACTGAAAATCAGCATGGCAGTCCCCATGCTGATTTTGATGAATGTTTTGAAATAGAGTAGTTAAAAAGACGTTTCATTCGATCCTCTACAAGTATTTATTATTAGGAGCGAATGGAGAAGGAAATTAATATATAAATTGGTAAGATTTACTCCAATGCCGAACCTTAATTATAGCACAAGAAAAAATTTCAATTATAAATCATCAACAAATCTTCAAGGTTACTCTCTGTCTTTTAGGAGTAAACGTAAATGTTCAATTCGGGTTCGTATATATAGATGGTAGCTTGTACATTGTGTAGTGTAGTAATAAAGGAAATTCCCGCCTCAGAAATCAAATAACAATGATAAAAGCTTAGGAAAATAAAATTCAATTTTGGAAGTTGCCATCTCCCCCAAAAAAAAAAAAAAAAACAACACCGGGCAAACATAAAAACCAATTAGCATCAGCAACCATATTGCTAGCTAGCTATATCGAGTATTCGAGAAAATAGTACTGAGGATTGTGATGATTATGAGGGAGTAATTGTGTGTTCTGTTAGGAGAATGGTTATGGCTTCTAATATTAGTTTGGATCATTTTATTTTGGAAAAGATATTACTTTTTAAAGAGATTTTATTATCCCTGATAAATTTTCTTGATGTATTTTTTGATAGATGATATCTGCAGTCTACGTAGTTGGAATAAAAGAAAGAAAGGGAGTTGAAAAAGGAATTTTTTTCTTCCCCCTCCACTTTTTTTCGAATTGGATTACAATTTTTTATACTCTCAACAATCTATGTAGAACCAGAGTAGATTTATTTATAACCATTCTTTTTCCTTTTATTTTTTTCAATTTATTACTTTGACTGTGTATGAACATCCTCTTCTCCCCGGATTTGAGGATCTCACACCCTAAATAATAATCTAGAGAAGAGCATAACTCACCTCTTTTCTCTCAATCTATTTACTACCCCTCCCTTATTTTCAGTCTTTTCTCACACTTGAAAAATAAACCAACTCAATTGAATGATTAATGGATCCAATTTTAACTCTTTCATAGGTATCCTGGTGGAGACACAAGGATTGGCATATACTTACTCATGGAACTGTCACCTTTACATCCGATGATCGATTTCAAGTCATCAAACAAAATGATGATTGGGTTCTTATGATCAAGTTTGTTGTTGCGAGGGATTCTGGAATATACGAATGTCAGGTAAATATCATACATGTGCTCTGTTAACACAAAAACATGCCAGAATAATTTTTCTCAAATTTAGGATTTCATTACAGTTGTATTATTGGACGAATTATCGTCAATTTTTATCTACAAATTTTTTGCAAAAACTTTTTGGTTGTGCCACATATCGCACTTAAAATACCCAAAATTAATTGTCACAGAAATTTTATTTTTTTCTACTCAGGTATAAATGTATTTCATCTGATATCATGAATCAAATTCAATGTGGAGGTAAACTCACACCCAAAACATAACAAAAAGGCACACACAAAATAAAAATGAAATCAAATTCTTATAAAAATCTTTATATAATCGTACATTTATCAATAATTGGGACCTAATGACGTTCTGGAGGATCTGAATTTGTAAATTATGTCTTGAGCTTTGGTTGTAAAAAAAATTAATTTCTTTTTGATTTAAGATCACTTTTGAAATATATTAAATCTTAAGATATCTAATATTATTCTAAAATTATAGTAAAAAACACACTTTAAGTTATATAAGACATTTCCTATATGCTCAGAATCAAATAAAAATCCCTAGTCGTTTCCCCAGATGCCCTATAAAATAAGTTAATTCCTTCATTCCCTTACACACTACTCTGAGACAAGGGTTCGGTAACCATTTTATCTAAAAGTTGTGAATGATTGAGTAAAGTTTTATCCAGGCTTTTTACTATATCTTGAACCAAATCATCTAACCTAAACCCAGTTTTTCTTTTATCAATTTGATTAAAAAAGTGTTGTGACATTCATATCTCAATATCTGAGATATTTATTCTTAATCATACTCAAAAAATTATAAAAACAGTCCAGAGTTCTTTTTTTAAAACCTATATTTTTAAAAATTGTTTCCCTCAACAAAATCTCATTTTTTGAACAAAAAAACAAAAAAAAGAACGAAACATTGATTGGTTTTATTCCAAAGAGACAATATAACTCACTTAAATCAAATAAATATTCTTTAGTATTGCTTAAATTCTTTGCAATCTCAATTATTTTCAGAAATTTCAATGCAAACCCCAATAATTGACTCAAATACGTTGAAGAAATTTATGTATATGTGAAGGAAAATCATAAATGCAGATTTTCTCCTCTCTTGATCATCGTTCAAGATTGTTTTTTTGTTGAGGTATCACAAATGCACTATTATTATTATTATTTTTTGAAAGAGAGAGACTGCAAAGGTCTATTTTATTTGAGTTATTTTACTAAATATACAACACACTAAGCGTGCATCAATTTTAATTATTGAAGCATTAACTGAATAAGTATGTATTATAACTCGAGTATATAGTTATTAAGGAACATATTTTGTTAATTTGACCGTATATTTCTGCAATACATCCCCCTATTTTGACTCTTTAAAAGCTCATATAAATGAAATAAAAATTACTATTGCAAGTAACTTTTGGGCTTAGAGTAGAATTAAAGATAGAAAACGGATTAGTTTCTACCTATTTTCCTGCAAAATAAAAGGGGATTCGTGTTTTTTTCTTGGTTTTGCTGATAATCGAATGAAACGTGATGACAGGTTATCAGCTCTCCTCTCAAACAGTCTTTAAATTATGAAGATTACCACATTCATTTACGGTTTCTTTTTTTACATAGAAAAAATGCGTACAATTCACAACCCTAAAAATAATTCAATTCAAGTTTGACTTATCTGACATATATATATATACAGTAGAGGAAAACGTACTGCTCTTAATATAAATCCATTTTCATAACTTAATGTTGTTTAAACAATATAAATATATTGTATAAATTAGTGAAAGTTTTTCATTTGTTGATCCTTGAAGAATAGCATAATACATTTATGAATATTTTATTATTTTTTTAAATGATCATTTTCTCTTCTCAATTAACTTGTCTCAGTAAGTCAGAAACTACATTAAGTTCGAAGTGCATTTTAATAACCACAAATATATACATATACGTACGTTTTAAATATCAAATACTGAGTATTGAAAATGTCATAAATACATATATGAGCGTTAGACTGTCCTGTTCTATGGTTTTTTAATCCCCGGCACCCTTTCTCCTGAGAACAGTAAAAAAACTCTCTTTGGCAAAGTTTCAGACCTTTCAGGTCATTTATGCTTTGATACAAATAATTTTTATTTGGAAAAATGTATTTTTGGGCCAACATTTGCCATTTTTGGCCTTCTTGTTCTCTCTCAAATATGATGCTATGAGTCAAAAGTTGTATTTTATTTTTAAGTATTCGGCTTAAAAGATCAAAAAATTGTACACCTTTTTTAATAATTTAAGGGCTCTAAGATGTGATCAATGATTTGGGGGTTCCCTGTTATATTATACACTAACGTAAGTACCCTGCATTAACGAGAGTTTTAAGACTTTGAAGAAACGACAAACTTAACTTTATTAATATAAATGATTACTCCTTAACAAATCGATGTTACTAAATACTTTGTATTGAGGCCTGAAACCATCCCAAAGTCAATTTTAATATTATTTCTAGCAAAAAAGGTCTTTGTACAAACGGATACAAATCCAGTCTTACATACAATCATATATTAGAGGATTTAACTCTAATATTTAATAAGTACAACATATATAAACAAATAAAAAATTTATAAAAAATAAGAAATATTTTTTGAAAAAATTATTTTCTACAAAAATGCATTTAAAATGCGTGTTTGCGTTTAAAACTGAACACTCCTTTAAATTTTACGCCATGCACATATTCGTGATTTTATTGAGTGGAAACCGGTTTATACTTCGAGGCAAGGGCCTTGAATAGTTATAAACAAATCTCCAGCAAAACCTAAATAGCAATAGTGAAACAACAGTCGATAATATGGAAAGACGTCGAGTCGCAATTTTGGAACTTTCCGCGCGGGAAAAAACTCCCACTAAAATTCCCAAGGTTCT
This sequence comes from Lepeophtheirus salmonis, assembly GCF_016086655.4. Classification (NCBI taxonomy): domain Eukaryota; kingdom Metazoa; phylum Arthropoda; class Copepoda; order Siphonostomatoida; family Caligidae; genus Lepeophtheirus; species Lepeophtheirus salmonis. Next base: position 13,325,815 of record NC_052138.2, on the reverse strand, counting down.
GAACTGCAGTCGGACCACCGTTTACAGCGTGGTAGCCAAAGGGACTCCTGAGGTGACCAAAAGATCTAAGCCTTGAGGTCTACAAGAGAACCCCTCGTCAAGCCCTCAATTCGTAAAATTTAAAGGAGTGTTCAGTTTTAGACCCGCACACCTGTATGAACGAGAAAGTAAAATATAAATGAACAATATTCATTGTGTTTTTCATTTTTTTATGAAAAAAAGATTTTTCCTCTCAGTTCAAAATTATAAAAATTTACACTTGATTAATTTTTCGGATTTTTATTTTATTCTTTTAAGAACCTATAAATAAAAATTTATTATTTATTCAGGGAAAGACTACTAGGTAAGTTTTGTGTTGACTTCCCATGTAACCAACTGTACAAAAATGCATAAGATACAGTCGGACCACTGTTTACAGCGTGGTAGCCAAAGATACTCCTGAGGCGACCACAGATCTAAGCATTAAGGTCTACAAGAGAACCCCTCGTCAAGCCTTCAAGCCGTAAAATTTAAAGGAGTGTTCAGACGTGCACACATAGAGGCAGGGCAGAAGTCAGCCATATTGTTGCTCCAGAAATGGACTTTTAGGGTCAAAATATCATTTTTTTAATGACCACTGCATAGACTTTCTAGGATATTTTCTATCTTGAGTTTTTTGAAGTTGTTGTTTATACCTGTAGGGAAGAGGAGGCATTGGGGCAAAAATGACCGATTATCTATTAGTTCAAACTACTTACACATCTGATATATTGGGTCAGACTTTTGTTAACATAAAACCGTAGATATTATAAGGGACTTTAATTTAGTCACTGATATTGTTGTTCTGTATACCAGTACTATAGGGGTACCAGAATAATGACGTATTAAAACCGATATAACACTAAATTGGCATTAAGACTGGTTTTCGCAGTTCGATTACGTAACTTTCCAAATTTCTGAACCATAAATAAATATAAAAATTGACTTCTTTATATTTCTGTACCAGCCTTTTATTCCATTCGCGAATTTTTTTCCGGAAAACCCTGTAGATGCTTCATTAATTCACTTTTTTTAAAAGTATATTATCATCCAAAAAGTATCATTGTACCAATACCAACTTTGATACTGAAGCTGCTGTAAAAATATTGGTATTGGGACAACACTTAAATAGAGTTGAAACCTATATGTTCCTATTTCATTAAGTTTGAATCATCAATTTTCTCTGCAGGTCAATACAGAGGAAGGAATCAAATCACGTAAAGTGGAGCTGAAAGTCGTAACTCCAGAGGCTTTTATCCTTGCAGATGAAGAATATCATATCGAAAGGGGATCAAGTCTTTCACTCGTTTGCATCATCGAAAAAGCAACAGCACCACCACAGTAAGTACACATGATGAACATAATATGATAAACTATAGTACAGGATATAAACGAACACAAATATAAAAACATATAATAAAGTCTCTAAGAGAGGAACAAATGGTTCTATATAGGATTTAATGGATATGTCATGCGAGAAAGAAAGTTTTTATTCTGATTTTTTTTGTTTTTGCTTTAAACCCAAAAGGGAGTGGGACATTTTAGACACACACATATACATATTATACTCTATGGGATACACATAATGAAGATGAAATGAATGAACAAAGGAATGAATGCAGTATATCGATTTTACAATTGTGAAAATATGCAGTATATATCCCTATTTAATAGAGAAGGCAGGAAATTTCACAAATATCCAAATCGTAGTGTTAAATATGGCATGAAGAATGAGGATTTGTCGTCCAACTCTCTCTTTGTAAGTACTTTCCCAAAGACATTAAAATAGCCTTAGTGAGAGCATAATGAGTGTAAAAGATGCATGTACAACAAAGACTGTTATACTAGTGTTAATCACACTAATAGCCTTGATAAGGACTGACTATGAATACATTCTAAAGCTTACAGCATAAATGTATGAATGTAATGTGTAGACTAATTCATTCTTTCATTGTGAGCGGGGATATAAGCTCTGTCATGAATCCGTTGAGATCCTCTACTTCAAAACCTAGAAATTAAATATTCGTATATACATGTTTATCCATGGGTTAAATCATACTTTGATCTTAAACTCTAATGAACAAGGAGAATGGAGAGAAGAATATTTTATTGTATGACATACGATAACATGTGTATGTACATAAGTAGTTACTCTTTGATCGCTCATCTATAAAATGATATTCTCAAGAGAGTGAGCCTTTAGGTATCCTGGATGTGTACCATATGTACAAATTATATGCTATCATCAGAGGGGTGCGCAGGGGGTGGGAAGGAGGGGATTACCCCTCTCCAAAATAAGGGATTTTTTGATTTTTTTGTGAATAGCTGTGATTTTTTGTAATAATTTTTTTTATTTTTTGTTAACAGTACTTTTTTTCTTAAAATTAATTTTTAATTTATTTTTTAATGGGGTACAAGGATTGTATACTTATATCAGTTCTGTTTAATTAAAGTTAGTGATGAAAATTGTTTATATGTGGTCATGTTAAAAAGAAACAAAGCGACATTCAACATGGTAACCCAGACAATTTGAAGAATCTTTTGGAGGAAAGCAGCGGAGTTGTCATGTCGTTTCACAAGTTTGATTTATAAAAAAAATACTTTTGATGGAGTAATATTTATTCGTGTATATTGTTGGGCATCTACATATGTAGGGCGTGAGCATGAAAAAATTACAATTAGTCAAAAAAATAAGAAAATCCTAATTCATATTTTTTTTACTTTATATAAACAGTCCAATGTTTCATAAACATATTTGAATCAATTATAGGCTTTCTATTCAAATTACTCGGATTATTCAAGATACTCGAGAACTTAAGCTACAAATAATAAAACTTTTGTTTAGGGTTAAGAGACTTATATTGGCCCGGATATTGCTTTTGAAAAATATTCTATCATATTTTTTTTTTTTTTTGGGACAATCAATTTTGGCTACTTTTAGAGCGAATTACAGCCTACCCATAGGTGTAATAAGAATAATTTAATAATAGGCACTTATATTAATTTGTCGAAGAATACAAGTGGAATCTATACTCAATTTTTTAGAAAAATAATTCAAGCATACTTTTGTGTTGACTGGACACATATATAATTGATGATGGATGAATGAAACTCAAAGAATAACAAATTACTTTGTATTTGCAAAGAAGTGAAATATTTTTGAATATTTTCCATCAATTCTGTATCAAAGTGACAACACAATGCCAATTAAATTACGCAGTACTTTAATTTATTCTGCAATTTGACATCTGATAAAGTATTAAATTAACAACCCTTGATGCATATAAATTGTAGAAGGAAATATCTTGTACAATATAGATATCTATTTTGCAAATACATTGCAAGTACTTATTGTGGGAGTAAATGACATAATAATCCTTATTCAATATCCTAGAAACTCTTCTCTAAAAGTCTCTGATGCGTATAAATATAGGGATGAATGATTTGAAGCACAAGATTATTCCTTTATTTTTCAAATGAATCTTTTTTATTATTTTATAGCCATAAAAAAATTAAAAGTACTTAAAAAATATATATTTTTAAAGGAAAAAGTATAGCTCATCAAAAAAAAGTCAATTAAAGATTTATCCTTTTTTATATATTTTTTGATGAAGAAATTTTTATAACTATCATTAGTTTGAAATATAAAATTAATTTTTTGAGTGATTAATCAATTAAGACTTCATTTTTGAACGGCTTTCATTTATGTAGCTATATAATTTGTAAGAGGTAAAGTATTGCCGTTGCCTCATCAATTATCTTTGTATTTTATTAGTTTATTAGCTTAAAGTATGTATTTTGTAGATATTACTTGATATCAAAATATTTTCCTATCCGATATTATTAGAAAATTATTTTTCGTTTAAATATTTTACAAATGATTAGATGTACTCGTATATCTAAAAATATTTGTATAAATAAAGCATAATTGTGTGTTGTTCCTTACTATGAAAGATAATTTGTTATTTTTCTGAATTTCTATCCATTAATATTGCTTTTGAGTTTTTAATTATTTATGTGTAACATTTGAATGAATGATCAGAGGTAAAAGAAAATGAAATTTTAAATTACCAAATGAACCTAGAGAACTATTAGAAGTGATGAAACTCCAGTGTAAAATAGACATATTAAACATTAAAAAAAAGAAACCGAAACTTAACATGGTAACCCTGACAATTTGAGAAATTTTTTGAAGGAGAGAGATACTCTTGCTCATGACGTTTTATTAGATCAGCTACAATCAGCTGGTGCAAGGGAGGAAGGAGAAAATGTCATATTCATGGACATTTGCTAGAATTACTACAATGCCGATCCCCAATTCTACGCTAAGACCTACAAGTACTTACAATTATGTTTCAACTCCGCCTTTTATGAGAACACAAGAATGTAGAATACATTTTTGAATATAATTGAATCTATTTAGGAAAAGATGTTCACTACTCCGGAATTAGATAATAATGACCAGTCATAGCAGATATAATCATTTATTAATGGAAGCGTGATAGCTATGTGTGTTCAGCACTCCCTGGGTACAAAAATTGAAGAACATTAGTTTTTTATTCCATCCTTTTGTCTGATTGTATCGTGCAAAATATCGGAGCATTTATTAATTTCTAAAAAAAATCTCTGATACAATGTAGATTTTTGTCCAATATATCGTTATTTAGATGTCTATTGTATTTATGAGAATATTTTATTGAATGGAATAAGAAAGCAAGCTTTTATACTTCTGGAAGAAAAGTGACAACAAATAAGGAACATTATTCAGCATGAATATTTCATATTATGTATTTTTATTTGAAGTTACATCATACATTTTATAAACAACGAGGGAACTTTAACAATATGATTTGTTATTTTTCTTCTAAGATAGAAAATCTCTTTTATCTACATCGAAAAAAATGATATGTTAATTGAAACATAGAAGATCATTTATTGCACCGAAACACAACCTGTTCCATCATCAAAATCATAAAGTACGAGGCAGCTCTTAAAAAAACAACTTTATTCATAGTATCATATGTTTAGTGCTCAATCTTATGTAATGTATATGATATACATTTTCTTTAATAGATGTAGAATATTGTTTGAATTTGTTTAAGAAAGGTTTCTTAATAAGTGAGATGTGACTCAAAAGTGGGGCATGGGACCTTCTAGGTAATTTACAGAGAATTGATCAAAATTGTAAATATAATATCTTATTAACCTTCCTTCACTGAATATTTCAAGGTGTTAAATTAATACAAGGTTTGTAGAGATCCTACGGTAAAAAGATAGTTCATCATTGAGATTCCTTCCTTCCAATGCTGTAATATGACTCAATTACATTATTCTCGAAGGGTCTAAATATTAATTATAAAAATAATCTAATAACATAAATTTGAAATCTTTATATACGTAAAGTTTTTTCCTCAAATTATTTTCAAAATCATATGTTATTCATATTGTTTATAAAAATCATATTTTACCGGATGGTCCATTGAGATCTGAACAATGACTAATTTAATAATTAGTGAACGTGGAGGAATCGAAAAAAAATCATATTTTAATATATTAAAGCATAAAACATTAGTTACAAAACAGAACAAAAATGAAACTAGAACATGATCGACGAATTTCCATTTGGGCACTCCACGCAGTTGGGCGTCTCTAGGACCGCCATCTACGCCCTTAGCAAGTCTGAAACGTTGGAAAAGAATAACGGCTGTTTCATAAAAGTCAAACTGGATCCGGAGGAGTTAAAGACAAAAACACCCCGGGGTTTGACAAATTCTTTGTGAAGGTGGTCTCAATATCTCTTCTATTACATATCGACACTTTTGCGCGCCAACCCCTCGACGACACATTTTGTGTGCATGTCGAGGGAAAGCCAGTGTCCAAACAGCGATTTATCTCCACATGAAAGAGGACTATATCGAAGCCATCATTGCATTTTAGGGTGTCTACATTGATGATCAAGAGAACTCAGACGAACATCTATTTATAGTATTAATTTTATTGAAATTCTATTCTTAATTAACAAATTATATCTTTTTAAAGTTCAAAGTTTTCAGATTTTAATGGACCACCCGGTAATTATAGAGGGTTATACAGAAATCATTACTCTTGTGTAGATATTGTAGCATATTTACAATGCAGTTTTGTAAGAATAAAATTTATACATAAGGTAAAATACTAATGTTCAAAGAGTTTTGTGGAATAAAAAAATTCTTTGATGTTAGCTTTTTTTTGTTTTTTTGTTATATATTTTACTTTCACATATGTTACATACATATCCTAGGTCTTTTTTCTTTCATTCTTTCTTCAATACCTCACAGACAAAAATTGTTTTCCCTATTAAATTGGATAATAATATATAACTAATGACTTCTTATCAATTCCACTCAATATAGTTCATCATCAATAATTGTAAAAAGATAAGTTATCAATTAGTAAATACTTGAAATACATCCTTAAAAAATGTACAATATAATTGTTGATTTTTATTGACCCTTAAGTACAAGTGGGTCTATTAGACCAATTATTTAAATTTGATTGTTGTTTTAACTTTACTTACTACTTATAGATAACCCTTTCTCTCATGACGTTGCCCAGGAGCAACACTTCAGAAAATAGTATGTATTATCAAAACATATCAAAAAAAAGAATGACATGCCAGAATTAATGGGTTAATATATATTTAGGGATAAATATTCCTGCATTTTAGAAAAACCGGAGTTTACCTATTTCACGATTTTTTCAATCTTTTCAGTTTCAATATCCTTTATATCATTATGTCAAGGAAATTGTAAGTAAATTATTTATTGGTAGAATAATAATAAAAATGGTGTTTTATGAAATAAATTTCTTGGAAACATTCTTAATTAGTAATAAATTTATATATATTTTTTCCTTGGGGTATGTTTCTTATGCTCAAAACATTGCGGAAGATAAATATACAATTTTATATTTAAACTATTTTAAATTCATGAAAGAAAGGGTTAATCATGATTTTGTGGCTTTGAATGCATAGTCTTTAGTGCCAAATGTACAATTGACCCATTATAAGTTTATCCATTTATTTACTATCGAATAAATAGAGAAATATTCTTTCCCATACTTATATAGACTCAAGATACACTAATTCAAATTTGGGTCCTAATAAGCTTCTCAATAGCTTATTTTAGTAACGCTACAAGTATGAAACAAAAAGGATGTCATATTGCAATGATTTCTTTTTATTGCTATTTTGAATCAGAATCAATTAATCCATATAATGCCTTTAATATGAACAAGGTTTTCCTAAAGTAGGCGCTCTACAATTGTAAAATACTTACGAGTTGTAAATCATAAGCAATTTAGATATGTAAAAAATGAATCCAAAAATAAGCAACAAAACCTTGACAATTTGAAGAATGTTTGAGAGGAAACAAGCTTTGTGATCATGGCGTTTAATTAAATTAGTTACTTGTAGCTTTGAGATGAAGGAAAATAAGTCCTACTCCATATCAAGGAAGGACATAGGGAGAAATTACCCGTTTTTGAGCCTAAATTGTACTCTGAGTCTAATAAGGACATATCTTATAACTCCTCAGCATAAGTATCCGTTATTTATGAGCACTCGCACCTACACATTATCTTAATATTTTATATCCTCAAAAATAAAATATTATTGATAAAAACTTAAAAAAAAAAAAATTGTTAGCTAAAATTTTCTAAGAATTTACAGTCCTACTAATAACCATAGTTGGCTAAAAACCAAAGAGTAAATATGGATAGAAATGAAACAGCCTGTATTTTACGTGCTGTAGATTGTCTGGTATTTTAAGGATATTGAGTATCTTTTAATCAACCAATAAGTTTGGGTAATGTATCGTATTGAATCAGAGATGTATTAAAAGATTTTCATTTCTGAGGGGAAAAAAATCAATTTTGTTAGTTAATATTTTCTTTTTCCATAAATTGATTTTATCTTTATCCTATCTCTAAACTTTTCTTACGAAAAGAGAAAGAAAAAAGGCTATGAAACTCTTTGCAACCGTTTGACTATTATTTTTATTTCGAAATTAAGGATATGTTTACCACTTAGTATAAGCTAACCTGAGTTCTGCAAAACAACGTTTGGAACAAGTATAAGGTCAAAAGTAGTTGACTTATCGACGTTTGACATATGAATACATTATAAATTTGTGTGTTTGTAGGATAATGTCACGGTTTCGCATAAATACATAAATTATTTAAATAATTCGCATATAAGATTAACATTTAATTGAAATAAAATAATATTTCTTATTTTGGATTCTCCTGTTATTTTAAAAATGTATAACAAAACATCATCTTGTAATTTTTTCTAATTTACACTCAATCATTTATTATTTTCATATGTAAAAGAATATAAGTATGATAAACTGTATGACTATTTTCAAAAAACATCATGTGATTAAGTAGTTTTTTGTTTTTTTTTGCAAAAAAGTCCATTAGTTTCTATATTTGTGTATATCAAAACGTTTAAGGAAATAAAATAGAGATTTTTCTCTTAGATAAAAAATAAATTTGCGATTGTTGTGCTCATTTTATTAGTCATTTCTGTAATAATGTTTTGTTTTTTATAAATTATAATCAAGACCCAGATTAGGATCTGACTGTATATTTTGGTAAAATATCAGGAGTTTCTAAATTTGTGGTATTTCAACTGATTTCAGTAAAAAAATATATATATTTATAATTATGTCAAATAATTTTAATTCATTTTAGAGTTACGATTCTAAAAATAAAGGTCTATAATTTTAACTGCTTTTTTAATCAAACATTTTTACACACGGTGATTCCTAGAGAAAGAAATATACTTTATGAATATGGATTTCACCAAAAGATTTCTCGGTTAGATGGATTAATTTTAATACTTTTATGTTTACTTATACTTAATCAGTGCAAACTCCATCTAACGAATGTTAAATGAACATTCACAAAGAAATAGATGATAAATAAGTTGATTGTGTTGAGTGTTCGATGATGAAATTCATGCGTATTTTGGGAATGTTAAAAAAAAAAGCAAATATCAGTTTGATAACCCTGACAATTTGAATAATGTTTTGAAGAAGAGGAGTTTAGCAGTCATGACGTTTTATTAGATTAAATACAAGTCGCTGTGACGAGAGAAGAGGGGGGAAGGAAATTAACAAAATAACTAGGCAAGAATTACTTTGATGTAGATCCTCAATTCTAATTAGAGTCTAATTAGGACTTCAGTTATGCCTTTGCAAAAATCTACAAGGTAACTGTCCGTCTTTTAGGTTTAGAATATAATTAAATATAGTCAAAAAGGAAGTTCCCTCAATGATGACAACAGCTAAGGAAAAGGAAATTGCTTCTTCAGATTACCAAGTTTTGTAGTTGCACTCAGGCTAATAATTTACACAGGATTTACATCACTACCAATAAGTAACCACTATTTGTAAGATTTATACTTATTAACTCACAAAACTGAGCGTGCTTTTATATATTTTTTCTCTCATAAAAACAGTATCTCTAATATATACCGGAAGTTGCATAAATACGCGGACTAATTTTTAAACGCTTTTATCTCGTGGTTCCGTGACCGGAAATACAACATTCCAGCACAAGTAACTCGGTAAAACTTTTGGCTTTGTTTTTGTTTTTCTTACTCGCATCAAACAAAGTCGTTTACGATGAATGACGAGGCTAAACGTCATATGGTTGCCACTGTCCTCCGCGCCTGTAGGTCTGCCAAGGAGATAATCAAGGACACTGGACTACTGTGTTCAAGGTCCAGAAGCTTGTCAAAGAGGGAAAAGATCTGAAGGAGGGTGTTTGGACCGGCAGACCACGGAAAATCAATGTGGATGAGGTAAAGGAGGCCTTTATGGCCAACCCAAAGACTTTCATGACAAAGGTGGTGAAGACATGAAGGTTCATAAGGCCACCATTTCCAGGGCTGTAAAATAAGTTGGTGGCCGATCTCTAAGGATGATTGAGAGGCCTTTATTGTCTCAACTTCAACGTGATAAGCGCATAGAACGTTGCAAAGTCATGGTGAATGATATCAAGCATGCCCCGGCTAATCCCATCATCATTTTTTCTGATGAAAAGAATTTCACTGTTGATCCAGTGTTCAACAGGTAAAGTGACCGTGTGGCGGCCTTCAATGACAACAGGGACATGGTTGAGGAGCTTTGGACAATCACCATAGTCAAACATCCAGCATCTGTGATGATGTTTGTTGCCATCGCATCAAATGGGGCAAAAATGGATCTAATTTGATTCAAAACTGGTTTCCGACTTAAATCAGAGGCCCACTTGGAGATTTTGAAGGACAAGGTCCTTCCATAGGCTCTCAAGATCTCTAATGGGACCCCTCTATCTTCCAGTAGGATGGGACACCTGCCCATACCTCTGGAATGACTCAGACAAACAAAACAATAAATGTTGGCTAACCTAAATTTGCCATTTCTTAAAAATCCTAAAGCCTACAAGACAAATTGATACTTAATTAAAAAGAAATTTAAAAGATTTTTTCGAAAGCTGACAAACACTACTAATTATACCATTCTTGGCCCCTGAGCTTTGACACCAATGAAACTAAAATCCAAAAGTTATTTTTCCCTCATATATTTTTATTATTATCTTTGATTCACCAGGACTTAAACAGTTATATTCATCATAACCTTTCATTTATTTAGTTTTAAAAGTTAGTTGGTAAGAGGAAGCAATTGAGCTTTGTATGTGTCAATTATACAAAATCAACTTCATCTTGATCTCAAGAGTTAACCAGAAGTCTGATCCCAACTATTGTGGCGTCATTTGTTGAAAAAATTATTAAAGCTCTTTTAAATAGTTTACAGTAGGTGGATTTTTTTTTTCCTGCCGAAGGACAATTTATGCATCAGACAAACTCTAATATAAAGTGATTATATGATAAAAATTTATTCTTCGTATGCTATATGTGTCATACAGGTAAATCAATTAGTTTTAATTTATAAACAACTAAGACAGCTATTCAAATGAAAAAAGTACTTATGAATTAATAATTAATTGATGTCAGAGAAGTGATTAGAACTTGTTACATTCAAATCGCTATTGTTTTTTTTTAAAGATTCAAACTACATGGAATTTACATGGAACTGTGTTGTGTTGATATAATGATCATTAATTAAATTAATAAATATAAAAGTATTATTCTACAAAAGGTATATTTAGCATTTGAAGAATATCGTTTCATTATGTCTATTATCACAACTTTTTAATAATAAGGGAATAACTTTGCAAAGTGGAATATCATATTATTAGAGTAGGAAGGTAACTTCTATTTACTTCTATGATACTCGGAAGTGCTTGAATATCTTGAAAAAGTTGAGATCCCTCTCCTCTGACTCAAATAATATTTTCTTCACTTTTCAAAAGGATTTCCTTGTTGTTAAAAGGTTGCTATATTTTAATTTCAACTATCTTATGTGGCTGTCTCTAATTTTGTGACAGGAAGAGAAAGTATGACGTACGGGCAAACTTATATAATAAGAAATACCCAATATTCATGTCTGGTAAATTTTCTTTTTTTTTTTTTTTTTTTTTTGTAAACACGCTGTATATTGGTAAACATTGAAACATATATTTATTTGTTGAGTCACCGATTGAGTATGCATTAAATAAAATATATATTTTGGTACAAATCTATATACAGATATATGTCAACAAATAGAAGTAGCTTTGACAATGAATCCCTTCAACATTTGAAGGTTTATTTACATATCTATGATTTTGAGAAGGAAAGGAGTAGATAGCATGCAAAAATAGACGTCCTATTCATATCATCTATTATGAGGTAGTCGCATGTTAAATATTTTCCAAATGGTGCGTGTCTGATAAATTACATATATATTTTATTCTACATATCTAAAATAAATTTATAAGTGGTACAAATATGTTTATGAATTATATAAGGAATGTTCAGAAATATATATATACACTTTCATACGAATATACTTTTTGTCTCTTCTCAGGTATGTTTTTTGGTATCACAATGAACGAATGATCAATTATGATTCAGAGCGAGGGATTAGTGTAAGCACGTCTCCAGGTCGAAAAACGCATTCACAATTGTCTATCAAGACAGCAGAGATCTCTGACTCTGGAAACTATACCTGTAAACCATCCAGCTCACTTCCTGCATCCATTCAGGTCTTTGTTTCAGGTAAGATTATTGTTTATATAATAAAGTAAAGTTAGTCTGTTTGTCAATTTATGCGTCGAATAAGGACTCATTTATAACAATTATCTCATTTAAAAGAAACAAGAGGAGGGAAGTATATTTCATAAAATAAATTATAAATATAACTTTCGAGGAGCTTTAGAAAACAAAAGATTCTGCGAAAAATGTTGCTTAAAAAGAATGATTAATAAATTTCAATTTTTTTCCGGGTAGATAAAGCAAAGCCAATGAGTGCTTTATAGACCTAGTACAGGGTGAAACGATAAAATTGTCGCCCTAAAGAAAACAATAGTACAGCTTTATTTTTAAGCTATTATTGAAAAAATCAATTCATGGAACTTGATTATGGAGTATAGCTAACTTCTATTCAATGTTTCCGCCTTCAGCCTCAATCATCGCATTGATACGGATTCGGAACCAGGAGCGAACCTTTTCCAAAAGAGCCGGCAGATGGAGGCGATCAGATTAGCTTTGGTGTTGTATTAGGTATTTTTGTTGATATTCTCTACGTATGACCAGACGACGTAGTCCAATGGATTCAGGTGGAGGGAGGGGGAACTGAGAGAAAGCTACAAAATCGTATCACTCCTTCTGAAGCCAAGCCTGGGATTCTTTGGACTTGTGGCCCGACGCAGAGTACTAACAGCGAGCAACTGGTTGCACCAGGGGATCCCCACACGCTTCAGTACGTCCAGGTACACCTTGGTGTTGACTCTCAAGTCGATTTGGAAGATGAGAGGTGTTATAAAGAGGACCTCACCTGAAAAAAAATAAACATCACACAGCATAACCATGGCCGGAATCTTTGTTTTCATTACCTTGAGCTGTTCCTTCAAGTGTTGAATTGTCTGAATTTGCATTTGAAGGGTGCTGGTAATGTACCTGTTGCCATAACTTGGATCGGTGGAGAGCATGATTTGTACAGCGGCGAATCTTTGATCTTACTTGATGAACATTATGTCACTTTAGAAATGATAGAATTGATCGCTCTTGAGAGTTGTAGACAACTGCTCAACTTGTAGATTATCTGCTACAAAAAAAACTGGTTTTATCAAACGGAACAGGAATTATGTGGTTTTTTCTATGACGAGAATTTGATCATTCCATCCTGTACTCCCTGGCTCGTCACATCATATTAATAAATAACAAGCTGTTATTATTATTAATTCATTCGTAAGGAGATAACATACAAGTATTGAGTAGCTACGTGTGAGTGTACTTATGAAAAACGGAGAGTACCACTGAGACTTTCTTTATATTGTTAAAGCAAAGTGTGTTCTTTTATCTACGCTTAATTAATTCAAGTACTTCCGTTAGTTATATATTTAACTCAATTTTGCTTCAATCTGCAATGATTTCCTTATAAATGCTAATGAAAATGCTTTCCTGGGGTTTAAATCATCCCATTACAAAAAAAAAAAAAGCTTCAAATCCATGCAACGATGAAGAATTTGTCAACCTTTCTCCAATTATAATGTATTTTTGTCAAATTGTAGTATGGACCAAATACGAACATCATACTTGAATTTAATATTTTAGTGGTTTTTTTGTTGTTGTTGAAATGAATTGATATTATTTAAACTTCAGTTTTAAGCTTTTATTGTTCTATAGATTTAAAAAAAAGCAAAAGTTGGTAAGAAATTAAATAATTTCTAAATAAAAAAAGAAATATGTAATCCACTTTGAGGTTTTGAGGTCATATAGTTATTTTTTGTATATTCTTCTGAAGTCCCTTTTTGCTCCTTTTTTATACGGTAAATTATTAAGCATAACCAATATTTTTATTTCACAAAACTACGGTCAAATAAATTAATTGATAAATAATTGTTCATAACTCCTCAAATATTCAATAAAGCGCCTGGACCAAATAGTCAACAGAAAACTAAGCCAGAACAATTTTATCAAAATTGAGTGTGGGTTATATTTGTATTCTTTTACGTACTATTGTGCCTTTATATCATTAAATTATTCTTAATAACCCATTGTGTGTGCTGCAAATTGCACATTTAGTACCCAAAATTGATAATCACCATAATATTTTTTATAAATTTCCAGATTTTATTTGAAAGAGGTCGTATCGGGGCTAATATAAGTATCCTGTATTAAATAAAAGTTTTAAACTATCGCTAAAATCATTGGGTATTTTAAGTCATCCCACAATTTCATATCAAACACATGAAGTAAAAAAATACATTGGGATTTTTTCCTTTTCTTGATTTTGTTTCAAAATTGTTTGATATTGACGTATTATATATAGAATAATGAAAAAAGCTTGATGTATCCTTCTAAGGAAAAACAACCAAAACTAATTTAAATAAGAAAGTATACACCATTTTTATAATATAGGTATAGTAAAAAGAAATCCCTTGTTTTTCCAAAAAAAATAGCTTTATTTTGTTGTATAGTCTGATTGGGTTAAACGAAATGGCATTAGAAATATGATGTTTCGCATTAAAAGTACTTTTTACACAATTGTATTATTGCGTCACTCAGTATTGTTTAATCGAGCATCAAAGATGGACACAAGCAAAGAGAAAATCAGCATTATTTCACAGTTTTTCTTTGATAAAGGCGAAAAGGAAAGCTAGGCGGCCTAAAATGTAAATCATGTTTATGGTCCGTATATTGTAACAGACAATCATTTCCAATTGTTGGTTTCCTCGATTCCGTGCTGGTAATTTTGATGTCAAAGATACACCTCGCCCTGAAGACAAATTATCCATAAAATTATGGCAATAGAAAAATAAAACTGTGATGTGAGCGCTGTTTCAATTTAACAAGAGCTAAACTTTTTACAAAAACAATTCGGAACCACTTTAATAAACCAAGATTAAAAAAGAAGCTATGGGTGGTACATAAGTCAACTCAAAAAAATTCATGGACCGAATTTCCATATGCAAATTCCAGCTTAATTGCAACAAAATCGATCCATGTCTAAAGCGGATGGTTACTGGTGATGAAAAATGTTGTCAATTACGACAACATCAAGCGAAAATTGTCGTGGTCCAAGTGCGATCAATTTTGCTGTATTTTTCATTGGATTGGCAGGGAATCATCACTATGAGCTGCTCCCCTATGGCCTAGCTCTTAATTTGTAGTTGTAGTTGTACTAATTTTTTTTTTTTTGGGGAGTATGGGGGTACAACAATTGGACCGTCTGAAGGAAGCCATCGCCCTAAAGCGGCCATCTTTGGCCAGTAGGATATGAATTCGAAGCTCCGGGGCTTGGTTGGAAGTTTATTATGCATTCAACCTTATAGTCCGGACCTGGCACCAAGTGATTACCACATATTCCCCTCTATGGCAAATGATTTTGTAAGTGAAAAATTTGCCTCAATAGAAGCTTGTGAGATCGAATCTCCCAGTTTTTTGCCAATAGAGAAGAGGGTTTCTATGAAAGATGCATTATGAAATTATTTTTAAAATGGCAACAAGTTATTGAACAAAACGGTGCATAATTTATCTACATAAACATTGAAATAAAAAAAAATAGGTTTCTTTTTACTAGACTTCATAATAGCTGGGGTTTCTAAAACCCCATTACCATCACAGAGATTAGATAAGCAATCATAAAAAGTATAGTAGGGAAACAGAAAAAAATCTATAGAATTGCTGGTTAATTATTAATATCAATACATATATATATGTATTTATTTATTTATTGTTTTGTGTCGAATAAAGGCAAATTGGAGGCTACCTTACAATGTAAATCAATTGATTGTTTGATGTGTAACAAAACCATAAAATGTTAGTAATTAGTAGGGAAAAATATATTTACTTTTTTTTTTGTTGATTAAATTATAATAAAACTTTTTTCCTTATTAATACCACCAGAGAAATAGTAACGTATTTTCTATATACATACAAAATATAAATGTATATAAAAGTTGGGTAAATTGGACACGGATAAATAGGAGGAAAAAAAGAACCAACTTAGTTATACTAATACATTTTTTTTTGTCCTTACATACAATTATTGTGAATCTTTCTCCTTTTAATTAAACACATGTGTGATAGCTATCCCTAAATACAGGGTTATTCAATTGTTTTTATGGGTAGTATTTTACTCAATAATTAATCCGACAAAATTTTAGTTAGGGTAAAATACAAATTCTTGACTATATTTATTTGCTTATTTTAAAAAAAATGACTCATTTAATAAAACTGCCTTTGTTAGGCCTAGAGTTGAATGCTGAAGTTTCAACCAAGTTTCTTCAATGACATTGCGGAGGGATACCAAATCCTGATAGGAATGTACCTTAACCCTTAATAGCTCTATACAAAATAATAAGGGGGCTTGAGATCTGGAATCTAAAAAAGGCTACATCGATTTCTCCCAAAATGAAATGCTTTCTTTTAGCCATTTATGACATTTTTGACGGAGCATGAATTGGAGCTCCATCGTACTCGAAAATGAAGTCCATATTATCTGAAGAATGTTCCTTAAACAAAGGAAGGAAGATAGGTTACAAATTTTTCAAGATGTAGTAGCCTTCCTGCTTCATAAGAAGTGTTTTGGTAGAACAACCAAAGGAAGTTTATCACTAGGGATTTATAACTCATGCCTTGACTTCAAAAGAACAGCTGTTCACTCTACATGAGATCACTATTTGTCAAAGATAATATACCGAGAGGTTTTAGTCAAAAGTCAATCCTTTTGGGAATTACATTGTTTATCCATTTCTCATTTTTTCTCGTCACGATAGACAATGCAAAGTTTCCATGTACAAATTTCCACTAACTTCTCGGACCTCTCCATGCTTTTAGCGTATCTAACCTCTGTCAGTTAATGACCGTAACGTAGCTTAAAAGTTTTTATCTTTTTGCCATTTCGGACCACCCTATGTCTGCGTAATCACTATTTCTGACGCTTTTTTAGACATAGACTTTTTACTGTTTCAATCATTCTTAATCGGAAGGTTTCGATGTTACTTTGGGTCAATGCTGACTTGGGAAGGTCACTTTTTGGGTTTTCATCACAGCTACCAGTCTTAAGAATCTTCCGGATCGTATATTAAATGGTATTATGACTCATATAGTTACTTAAGCTCTGGTGATTTTGCGACGGGGTCTTTCCTTCATTGTAAAAAGCTTCAACTGCCATTTTTAGTTAAATCATGATGATTAAATTTGGATTTTTTTTCGTTAATCTGTTGATAAAAAATAAAATTTATGAACAACCCTGTATGTAATGGTTAAGAGGAGATACAATTGGTCCTATCTAATTAAACACATGTTCACTTATTTTCCAGAACATAGTATGTAAACACAATTATGAAAGAATTAGAGCTCGTTTTCTCCAACAAATTTATTTTATTATTGTATCTTGCAACCTTTCATCCAAAAAAGAAACAAGAGGAAAGGTAAAAATTAAATTAGTAGTTGTTATTAATGTTGGGTTTCCTAGATCGTTCTGAAATCATTATGATTCTAAGTGAACAAAATAATAGCAATAAAACTCATAGAGTGCTTACACTGAGCAAAAGTAAGGAAACTTTTTTCCAGCCGAAAGTTAGTTGACTATAACAACAGACAATGCAGTTATTTATACATCAATCACTCCAGACCTTGTAAAGAGTCATCTTATTCTTTTATAAACACAGAAAAGTTTCATTAAGAAAAATATAATCAAAAGTAAAATAAAGTTGTAGGGTCAGACATGTTTTGAAGCAGCGTCGATATTTTTAATATGCCTAGTTATTACCACTATAATTTGAATGATTTGGTCAACTACGACGGCGTCAACTTCTTTTTTAGTGACTGGAAGATTCAGCCTAGTAACTTTAGGCTTGCTACGCGAACACAATCACCAATTCAGATAATTTATGTCTATTCGACAATGGGCAATTCGATGAGGATTGCATATCGTTAATTACATGCATTGGGCTTGCGACAGAACTTTAAAATTATATATCTTGCTAGATCTTTACAATAAGTATATATGTATATAAATGTATGTTTCATCTTTTTGTGTTACTCCAATCTAAATCGTAGGATATTTCAGGGCGAGTCCTTCCCCCCCAATTTCAAATGATTAAAGTACTTTTTTTACTATTATTACACGCCTTAAGGATACGTAGACGGGATAGCTACCTGCCCCTTCAAACCACGGAAACCCCAATTAAATGCGGCAACCTTTATAACATATACCCCTAAGACTGGGATATATTTTCATATACTAAAATCACATCTTTTACAACAAAAAGTTTTAAGGGCAACGCAAGGCCCTAAAACTTTTCATAAAAGTACAACACCGATTTAAAAAACGTCATTAAAATAGTCAGTCTTCTTAATGGCTTCAATTTAGTGTAAAATTTCTTTTTTTTATTAAGCAGAGTCTTCTATGTTTCCCTCCTTATACTCTCCAGGGCATCACATTCTACCCATAAATGAATTGGAGTCTCAGTTGTATCCACACAATCTGTATGATGCATCTTCCACAATTCCCATTACCTTTAGATGCTTCCTTAAAGGAATATGCCCAGTAGTGAAACCAAGTATACTGTTTATAGATGCTCTCCTGTTTTTAAAAAGTTTCCATTCCGAAGTAGGGCCCTCCAAAAAGAATTTTGCTTATCGGCACGTTGTGTCTTCCATCCATTCCCCTTCCCATGTTTTCCATATGTACTTATTTATCTCGGACGAAACTGCACTTTTTGGAACTTCCTATTCTTCTTGAATGGTTCTGCCATTCTTGGCAAGTGCATCTGCATATTCATTTTCTGTATTTACTTCTATCACCCTAAATTCTTGACCCGTGATTAAGGTACTTATTAGGAAAAGCTCATATTTTCAAGAATTCCCTTATTTTGTCTCGATGGTTCTGAACTCATGAAGTTGAAGCTTGATAAATTATATGTATGTACGAAGATATACTTTTGCTATAATATATATATATATTATGCTGGCACTTTCCACATTCGAAACTTCTGCAGGGAGAAACATCCTGGGGTGAAATATCCTAGAACCGTCTTTTTCAAATCATCACTCTATTTTTTTTTTTTTGTGTGTCTATAAAACAAACCAATTCTGTCTTTTAAAGAAGTTCGGTATGAACCTGTCTCAAAGAAAAACTCAGTTGAGATCGGTCCTCCCCCCTCAAGAAAAAGGTCTAGATAAATCTTACAAAAAATCGGTATTATTTCAAATTTAGTCTAGACCAGTTCAATCGATGAATTATTGATGATGTCATGTGTGTTTCAAAAAATTGTTCCACAATTGGAAAACAATTAAATTTATGTTTACGGTCGAAAATCGCGGTCAGGATCAATTTATCGACATAAAAAAATAATTCAAGATGGAACCAAAAGAAAATTTAGTCTTGGACAAAGTTTCTCCAGTAGTAGTTAGCCTATTCTTACCCAATAATATAATTATTATTGAACAATTGTTGAGATATTTTCAACCTGCTAATTTGAATTCAACATATCTACCTTCAGAAAACTTTATGAACAGAAATATCGATAGCTAACAACAATTAATGCATTGTGAAGTTTGGTAACTTGGGTGAAATGACGCCTCCTAAATCTTTTCTATAACTTCATAAAATAAACCATTAGTTAATTTTTCAAATGATTGATCTATTTACAATGTGTTTTTTTTTTTCTTCTACAATTCTGCTTAGACGAGGGGCAACGTGTACTTATTTTCTCAAATATATGGTATAATTATTATGAAAAATCAATCAATTACCTCACCTATACATACATATATCAGTTGCAACTTTTCTTGACCCATAGTTGAAAGAAAGGCAATAAAGTACCATATTTACTCATTATCAATATTATAGAAAAATTAACGCCAACTTAACGTGACCAAATAGTTATTCGCTTTCCCTTAAAGTAAAGATAGTAATATATTACATAGTATATTTGTATGTACCATATAAGTATATGGATATAAATGGGAAATGTAAACAAAAATGTATGCCATACTTTTGGATTTGTTTGAGGGGGGAATGACAAAGTAAATAGGATAACGATAGGGTACAAAATCTATCTCCAAATTATTATTATGTTTTCATGTAACTACTACAAAATATTCAAATTATACCCACGTAATGAATCATGCCATGGCATTTATTCTGATGGGGCAATGACTAATGGCTGAGCCCTCATGAAATATATGTTACATGTTCTAAAAAATTACTCGTTACTTATAATGTGGTCTTTATTGCATTCCTCAGCCTTTTTATTAAAAATAGAGGAGGAAAAAAGGTCCAAAATTACAATCCGTAGTAATCAATTAAGATAATCTATGATGATTAATGAACCAATGTATGTATGCCAATTCATTTTTTTCAACAAATACTTACTTTAATTGTATTATGCAACCTTCTCACCAAAAAGAGACTGGAGGAAAAACCCCTTTTGATTAGTGAGCCAATTTTTTCCAAATACAATCATAATTATTATTTAATTATGTGACCTCAGCTACCTAAAAAAATATATATTATCGTGGGGGTCTGACAGCTTGTAGTTTGGAGAAGTAACATAAATAAATTAAAACGGGCACTCCTTCAAAAATTTATTTTTCTTGTGCCCAAACGCAATTTTGAGTTTCAATTTGAAATATATATTAACAAAACAAAGGTTTTTTTGAATGAGAAACTGTCATTTTTGATGAAAGTAATAACAATGTAGTCATATTAATGAAATGTCAAAGCCATTTTGCATGTAGCATTGACTATGCATACAAGATTCACTGTATATAGTGATCCCTCATGTATATCATATATAGATAATATTTTATTTAAAAAATTATCTATGTTGTAGTACATGTATAAAAATCATATCATATTTTTGATGTAAGAAATAAAAACATAGTCTACTTAGTGAAATCTCAAAGCGTTTTGCATTTAGCATCTTGTGTGTATTCAGGGTGCACTGTAGATAGTGCACCCGGATCATATTCATATTTTTAATCTAAAAAATAACAATAACAAATTAAAATAGAATTTCAAAGAAATTTCGCAAGTTTTTTCTATGTAGCATAGAGCATATGTACTAAGTGTCCTGTCTATTTTTAGGTAAAGTTAATATATTCGACGATACCTTATAAATCTAGACAATGTCAGGTACTGCCTCTAATAATACATTTATGAAGATATTAAAAAACTTATTTTTTAGGGATTAGGGATTTGTATTATTTTGCCCCTAGACACTCTAAATTGTTTGGTAAACAAATTAATATTAGTAAATAGTTCCATATAAATTTCTAAGGAATTGCGTATACTTTAACAGATGTTCATTTAAATTTAACCAATCAACTTTCAGAACACTGGGTATGGGGGGGAAAGAAGACGTAATATTAAGAGTTTACAGAAAATTTACAATGTACATTTTTAGGTGACTGAAACAACGTCCTGTTAAATCAATGATCGAATAATAAATGGTTAATTATTGGAAAATTAATTTTATTATAAGGATATGAAAAAAAATATTTTTTGATGATTTTATGTGCTTTAAAATATATAATGTAAAATGAACAGCTTCTCTTAAAATTATATGATTCGCATGATTAAGGACCCAAGTAATAAGACCTTTTTATATTTATATCCTCATTTATAATTTGATAAAGTTGGTATTATTATTTTCTAACAAATAGAAAACCCAATTATTTATCCTTCTCTGAATAAAATATGCTACTTTATAAAAATACAGGGTCAGCAACAAATTTGTTTCTTAATCAATTGTGTGACAATAAAGCAGTACCTGAATTAGTTGAGTGCGCATCGTTTCATTTCAGACAGAAAATTCTAAAGTTGTCTTGAAAATACAGATAGTAACCATCATATGTTGGACTAATGATAAACGTTTGTTCGTTGTCAAAAGTAAATATATCCAAAAAATGATTTCACTAATTCCAATGAAGCTTCCTACTTTTTATTGGTACAATTGATGAAAATTAGTTAATGGCTTTAATTTCTAATTTATAAATAGAAATTTTTTAATTCATTTTGAAATTTTTTTTGAACGCAAATAACTTCACTGATGATAAAGTTAGAAAGCTAAAAGTGATGATATCTGGTTTGTGATTTCGCATAAATTATACAAAAGTAAAATGTTTAAATTAAGTAATTATTAATACAAAGACGCAAAATTAGAATCCTTAAATGAAAAGTTCTTTATTGAGAAATACATTTTTGTTTCGGAAAAATGAGTAGGTATTCAATTTTAGGAATTTGATTTAAATGGTGTATTACAAAACTTGAACCAACACGACTTAAATCTAAACAAATAACTTATTACGTCACTACATTGAAGCTACTTAAATTTAAGTCGAGTTGGAGCAACCATGTTGAAATATGTACTATCATTTTATAACAGATATTTATCTTATCTGATTTATATAACTTGTATCATTGTCTTTGATAAAGCCTGTAGATGAATATTATAAGCCTTTGTAGATCTATTGGCTTTTATATTCGTACATATGAATGAATGCATAATAAAGACGAGTAAAGTAAAAAAAAAAAAAAAAGCTCTCCGATATATCATTTGATGACTTTTTCTCTCTTTGTTTTCAACATCAAAGTTATTTATTTTCCTCTATAATTACTATTATTGATATTACATGATCAAAGTCTCAAATATTTTTATTTTTTCCATGTAATCGAAAAATAAATATCAAGTAATTGGACATCTTATTCTTTGACGATAATGGAATATTATATAGAAAATATTGTAATGTTTCTAAAATGCCCATCATTCTAAGAACGTCATGAGAGGAAACCAATTTGTAGCTCATTATGCTCAAAATAAGAAATTTTTTTATTATAACTTTTCATTTATGTAGTTGCTGGGTGTTTCACAAAATCCATTTTATTCATATATTAAAAGCTAGGGTATGTGTCGGTCACAATAGATTAACATCCGGTCCAAAATAGACACAAAAGATTAAACGACCAGTGCTAAATAGCGTCATCATTGATATGAGCTACACACGGGCTGATGTCAACATATTTCAGGATCTGATACTTTAAAATAGATAAGGCACACTCATAGAGCATTTGTTTTCTCACAAAGTTTTGTTACGTTTGTTAACATATTTATATCCTATACAATGAGGCTCTGGAATCTGCCTGGTCTTTCTGGAGTTGTAATCATTCAAGAATATGTTGCACATTCATCTTGTTTTACCTCTTGTTGGTCAATGCTTTACTTGATCGAAAAAGCTAAATCGTGAGAGACACATATTTTAGAAATATATATATTTGAGTTATTATTATTTTTATAACCCCATTGAATAAATCAAATCTTGGATTTTTTTTTACCTAATGAAATGACCAAGGACGCAAACTTTGTATTGTACTGTTTTTAAGAAGTGCATAACCCAGATGCATTCTTTTAATTGTGAGGACTCTTGAGTAGTAGGCATTCCCTATCTATAAAAATTAAACAACATTTTTCCTTCCATTCCTTCTTTTTTCTCAATGCATCAAATAAAATATCTGGGCAAATATCGAAATTTCTAAGATTTTTCTCTGATACCGATACAATGCAGATATTGAATATTTTGCCCGATATATCGGCTTTTCAATTTTAATACAATATATCATCTAACATTTACATGAACAAGTGACGTTATCATCATATTTATATCGCAACTATCTGAGAGTTATTGCCATTTAATTACTATAAGAACGATAAATACTTTAATTTAGTCTTATTTAAAAATAGTAGCCCAATGATTATAGGGCATGAAATATAGTTTGAAGTTTTACTGAATGAACACAATTGATAAACTGGAGTGGGTACTTTGATTTAACATTTGCTATTATGATATCATATGTTTTAAAGTATGAAACATTATTACGAACCAATAATAGGGCAAGAACAATTTTCAGTCTTTTGGTAAGGACACGTTCATCGCTTGTAAAACTACTAAGGTAGATAATTCCCCATAAAAGTCAGCTGTCAGTAAGTTATTTTCATATGTGAGAAATATATATTTATTCAACCCTTTTGGGTACCCAGAGGACTTAAACCTCCTACCAAGTTTAAGCACATAATATTTATTCCAATGACATATATGTTTCTTGTTAAATCCAAATAAGATTTGTCTTTGAAATTCTTGTGTTCGATACAAAATTTAAAAAAATGATTATGTATAGCCTTGTAAAACTTAAGCATTTTTTGTAGTGCGAGTTTTGTTGTAAGCAACTAGAAGAGTCCTTTATTTTATTTTCAAAAACTGTTATCACTATTCCTACATTCCTGAGGTGAGAACATATAAGTATAAAGTTTAAACACAAGTGTTTGTGCATATGAATAATGATGGGTTGATATAGGGATGAGTCCTTGTTGGACTAAGAGTATAATTAAGGATAAAAACCGAGTGATTCCTCCCAATGTGTGTGACTCGTGTTTATTTTTTTCATCTTACAGTTGCTCGCAGATAATTTAATAGAACGTCATTATAGATAAGCTGCTCTTATCGAAAAAAAAATATTTTAATTGTCAAAGTTACCGTGTTATTCATTGAGGTTTTCTTAAATATGGAAAATGCTTACAATTTACAACTCAAAGTATACGTTAACATATCAGTAATTCTTATTCATTTTGTAAAATAGTAACTTGGATTTCGTTTGATTAGGTTTAGAATTAAATATTAGTATTTAAGAATATGTATATTTAATTTATATGAGATCAATAATCAACTTAGTTCGAGTCCAATTCACATTAATTCACAGCTTCCTTCCAATTTTGTCTTTTGGGGAAAGCTTAACCGTTTTCATGAACGAAAAGCCTGAATACTTTTTATCCTTAGCTGAACAATTTTTATAATACACAGCACTACACGTGACCATTATATATTCCAATTCATCATTGGATAATTATACGAAATAATTAAATTAACTGAAATTCCTACTAAATAGAACGCCTCTCAGACATTTCAAACAAGAATATATGGCATCTAACTATCTTAAGCAAATCAGGAAATAGAAGGGAAAAAACTGTTCTCTTTCTACTGAGTGTCAATTCTTTCTTTTGTGTCATTTAGTTACCTTGATAGCCCTGACAAGACCCTTCAGGACACCCAAAATTTTATTATAACATTTATTTTTCAAAAGAAAAAAAAATCATCAATAACAGAAAGACAACGTCACTGAAATCTTGGACAACACAGTCCTTCCCTCAGAGCTAGCAACTGAACATTGGTCGTTAATGGACCTTCCAGGACCATAATGTCTACAAATATACGTCCATAGTAACAAGCGAGTGTCACAAGGAGAAATACATTAAGGTCATAGAGTGACCTAGTCATTTTATTTCTACTGATTGCCCGTTCTTTCCCTTAAGTCATTTAGTTTAGTTTACAGCCCTGACAGGACTCCTTAAGACACCTAAAATTTTAATGTTACATTTATTTTTCGAAAAAAAAGAATCATCAATCACGGACATAAATATACATTATGTTAGGAGGATGTTTCTTTGCTAAGAGGAATGGACGACTTAATGCGTCAAAGAGAGGATCCTCTAGGAAATCCTGAGCAAGAACACCCCTCCTTGTACTTTTGTCATTACCAAGAGGGTTAAAATCTTCAAAAAAATAAAAATGACATAGTTTCAATTTTAGTTTTAGCTCAATTTTGAACTTAAATATTCAATAAACAAATGAATTAGACATAAATACTTTAATAGTTTGCTCCGAACTTGTATTCTTATAACATGATTGTTTTTTGTCGAGTCACTCTATTGACTTACAATTAAATAAAAAGTTTTAAAAGTAAAAGCTCTTACTTGTAATATAATCAACCGAAAAATGATTTTATTTTAAAAACAGTCGAACATGTTAATTTATAATAATGAAACAAAGTTTTTCTGGCATGTTTGTGTCATTGATTGACTGTAAAAGGTGTGCTCATTTTTATCAAGAAGTGAGTGTAGCTTTAGCTCAGCGTGCCATATTAAAAAAGAAAAGAAAAAGAGAGTGAATATATTTTTTGTTGTAAATCTAAGATTTTTTATTTTTTATCAAGCCGTTTCATTACTCTTTCATTTTTAATGAAAAAAAAACATCTAAGTATTGAGTAGTAACGTGTCAAATCCGCAAAATGACCAAATAATTATTTCCTTCATTTTATTTATGACAAGAGTTTCAAACTCATTTATTGTCTTTGTGGCTGTCCTATAAAATGTTTATATTGAAACAACAGCAGCAAAACTATATTTTGTTGATAACCACGAGGTAGGCTATTTTTATTGAATGTGAATTTAATTTGAAGACCTTTTGAAAATAAAACATAGCCTTTTTTTTTTTGTCTTTACCTGTATCTTTTCTAATGGATTAACATCGCACTTTCCATTCCTATTGGTAGATATATACAATTATTTACTCTAGTAGATATTTATACTTTATTGCTTTTATTTTTTCACGAAACACGAAACAGATTTATTTATGTATTCCCTCAGTTTATCAAACTGTTTCAAGTTTAAATGTTAATCTGAAAGTATATACAACAGAGCAAATAAATATTTTATTTCTTTCCCAATTTGTAAGATTTTATATGGGATTGTGGTCCAGAATATGACAAGGTCACTCCATGACCTTAATGTATTTCCTCTAGTACCATTCCTTTGTTCCCATGGT
Organism: Lepeophtheirus salmonis; assembly: GCF_016086655.4. Lineage (NCBI taxonomy): Eukaryota > Metazoa > Arthropoda > Copepoda > Siphonostomatoida > Caligidae > Lepeophtheirus > Lepeophtheirus salmonis. Next base: position 13,298,997 of record NC_052138.2, on the reverse strand, counting down.
CGTATATTTTTGGACATTGTCATTCTGGTAGGCCCATTAACGACCCATTTTCAGTGGCCGGTTCTAAGAAAGCTATGATGTTTTCCCAGAAGATCCTCCCTTTGATCCAGTGGAGTTGTCCTTTGCAGAGAAACACCCGCAAGACATAATGTTTCCACCACCATACTTGAGAATAGGGACTTGTTCTATGGGGCAAACTAAACATTTTTCTTCCTCCAATCACTTTTTGGCTTGTTCTTATAATATATCTCACTGTTAAAATAAACCTTATGGACCGTTCTTTTCTTTGTCAGAGTAAAACTTACAAAATTGGTTAGTGATCAAATATTTATTTCTCCACTCTAGGTACAAATGAATGGATTTCAACTCTAAACTTATTACATGTACCTACAAACAATAGTACACAACTTGAAATATATATATATATTAGTTTAATTATTTTTAGAAATAGATTACACGAAAAATGAGTAAATTTAATATCCTCCTTGTGAAATATAGAAACTTTTTTGTTATACAGCAATTGAAAAAAAGGAGAGGCATAGATTAACTATGAGTAAAAATGTAGACATTTATTAAAAAGAAAAAGCTCTAATGACAGTAGCTCATAAATTAATCCTTAGAAATGGTAATTAAAACTTTCAAGTGGATGACAATGAATTGACATAAATTAAAGAGCAACTTCATTATTTCCATTAATTGAAATATTGTCGGAAAAGAAAAATTCAAATGATATATTTGTATAATATAGTATATATCAGTTAATTATTTATGTGTACTAAATACTTTACAATTCTATTATGAATTGATTAATGGCATTCACATTTTCCATCATTGTAAGGTTGGATACATATTTTAAAAATGGATTATATTAGAAATGGTGTTTAGTTTCAAGACTCGTCTACCACAGAATTAAGTTGATATCCAAAAATGATTGATTTCGTTTTTTTCAGAATTTTATCTTGCAAAAAAAGGAAAATAGATCTGCAGTACTTGAACTTGACTTTGAAGAGTCAAAGCTATAACTGAAGCTACCTGATTTCTCACCTTTCGGCGTTGAACCCTGTACTCAATATCCTTTTTGCTTATATTTTATTATGTATCAAAATGTCATTGTTGTTTACATATATTAGTTTGTAAACAAAGCGACTTTGCGCGGCAAAATAATACAACTGTGTATGGAAATGTCATATTACATGTACAGTGTGAGGCCATTATTTCACAACGTTCTTTGAGTATATGCTCAAGCAAGACCTTGTTTTGTCGGCTACCCAGAAATGTCTGGCGCCACTTACAAAAAATGACAAGTATTTATTCCACAATTGTTTTGATCACAATTCTTGTTGTGGTCCCTGCCAACGAGACAATTTTGAGGTTGAAACTTTTTAAACCCTATAATGTCAAGCCATGGATTGAAAAAATTGCAGCTCGGAGGTTTTTGGTCTTGCAACAAAACTCTGGTTCATTCCACAGGGCAAATAAAACGTTGAGTAGCATCCATGGTCACTGGACCTCAATCCCATGGACTTCTTTGTGTAGGGTGTAGTTGAGTGACACACCACCAATAGATCTTCCTGCACCATAACATCCGAGCTGACGTTCCAGAAGAATTCCGGAATCTACCAAAGGCGACTATCATCAAGACCGGCTCCTGTTCCCGAGGTTTTGACGAGGACAATGTCGATTGTATTGTAAATAATAACTTTATTTAAGTCAGTTTTCTTTTGGTATTAATTTTTTATTGACATTGGACAAATAGTAAAAAATATAAAAAAAACTTGTAGGCTGTTTATTTAAACAACAATTATTTTTCATTCCTTCTTCTTTTCTGATTACATCAAATAAAATATGAAAATTTCAAAAGAATTTTCTCCAATAACGACACCATGCAGATACTATACATTTTCCCAATTATTCTGGTCTTGAAAAATGTTTTTGGAGAAAAACCACTTATTTGTCATGTAGGCTAATTAGATTAGCAACAAAAGTCTGTCAGAAGAAGAAAATAAGCCAAAATTATACTCTGTATCACACAAGGAGAAAGGAAGGAACAACTTAGCTCTTGATACTCAATTTTACTTAGATTCCAACAAGGCAATAATACACTATATGAAATAAATTATCATTGCCACAAAGCACTTTGATAAGTAAATAAACTTTTTGCTAAGATGTTATCTCCTTACAATATAATAAAAACGGTATAAAAAAAAAGAAGAAAATAATGCTTAGATTGTATAAATAAAATAAATATCGCACGCGATAAATTGAAAGGAATTTACAACCCCATCATTGAGTAATGCAGACCAAAATACGAAAGTAAAATATAGTTGCATTTTTAACGAAATAATTGACTAAAAAGGTATTTGTCGTTAGTGTATGGCACTTGATATGAAAATGTATTTTCTAATTTGCAAAAATAACTTTTTCCCCATTTGGGGGGGAAAAAATGTAAATTATAATGAAGGTAACATACCTATACGATGAATAAATAATAATAATCTTTTAGTAAAACATAAATAGGTCAGCCATAGATACTATTCAAAATATGTAAACTATAAAGACGTCCTAGAGACCAGAGTGAACCGCTGGATCGGTTTGGTTCCCAATGGGAGGCCTAACATGTGGTTACAGTACTCAGCTCCCTGTTGCCTCTCGAAAAAAAGTCTTAAATTGCTCCAAAACTATTTTGATGACTTCATGTTGCAGGACTTTTAGCCCCAAACTTCCCGGATCTGATTTTTTTTTTTTGTGAGACGCGATCGAATGACAAACTAACTGAACCCCTTGCAACACTTAAGTCGATCTTTTCAGTTGGATCAAGAAGGAAATCTATTATTTGCCAAGGGATCAAATGACAAAGGGCTTTTTGCGCTTTAAATCTTGTATGGAGACTGTAATTTAGGCTGGAAGTAATTTTATTAAACATAATAAATCAGAATACATTTTGTATGGAGAGAAAATTGCTTTGAAAAGGAAAAAAAGAATCCTTTTTGCAGCACAGGCAGCTTGTGCACCCTGTAGATGAATGTTTGAAATCGAAAGAAGAGTTGAAGACGATTGATGTGGTAACCTACATACACATTAATCTATATAAAATGTATTCCTGAGAAAATAATATTTATAGGGTAAAAAACCCTTTTTTCAGAGTTTTGTTGGGTAATAAATAACGTTTAATTTTTTATTTGTTTTTAAGTCAAAGGAGTATATTTGAAGTGTAGATATTTCAATGTTACTTCATTTATAAAGGAGTATTTTGCTTCTCAAAGGTCTCATAAATCAGCAATATTAATTGAATTTCAATAAATGTATGCCAAAAAAAAAAAAAAAAAAAAAAAAAAAAAAAAGTCGAGGTTTATTAAATAATGTATAAAATCTCCATTGTTCACTAAACTATGTATATATTTTTGAAGTGAATACTTTTTTGTAAATATAATTACAATTAATTACTTGTGCTTCAAGTGAATGTCTTTAGCTGATAAAAAAGTTCAATAAAGTAACCAAACAAAACCCTTGAAAAAGGTTTTTTGATCCTTTAAAATATATTTTCCCAGAATTGGTTTATTCAACAAATACCCATATTTGAAAACAATATAAAATTTTGCAGATAATATATTATAATTTGAAGTGGATGGCTGATGTTTTTCATCTTAAAGTTGACTAAGAGTTATAAGAGCAAAAAATCCCTACATTTCCCTACGCATTCATTACGTCATAAATATTTTGTTTATTGATGACATAGAAAACAAATTCCTCAAATATTTAATTTACACCCGCACGTATATAAATCAAAACTGTAATATTTTTCTGTCCGATTATTTAAATTATATTTAATATTGTTAAATACCACGGAATTCAAAGTGAATGGAAGACGGAATACTTATCTTCTGGAAAAAAGAAAAAAATACAGTCCTTAATGAGGATGAGTTCTATATTTTGGTTATGAAACTGATTCCACGAATCTCTCCAGATCCTTTCATTCTTTCCTCTAGGACGAATAATCCAAAAGTTCCTTGCTAAGAGTTATTTTTTGATGACAAAGTGTACTGTCTGATTATTCAAGGGTTTGTTCACTCTTTTTTCAGTAGGGTGATTTGTTTGTGAGAGAATTAACAAATGAAGGGATTTTGAAAATACAAGATACAGCCACAGGGAATTCGGGAACAAACTTCAATAACGGGATTTGGTGCTTGTTGCTGTTCATTGCAAATCTTCCAGAATAAATATTCATTCAGGCACGGAATCGTCAAAGATGCGCCTCTAAAGCCACTACATCTGCTAGGATATAAAGTGAAATGAAGCCATCATTCAAACAGAACAAACTTTTGTCCTAGCGGACTGTGTCATTGATTTCCATACTGTTGTTCAAATTGTCAATTAAACGCTTCCAAGTAACATCCATTCAATAATAAAACTGAAGACTTAATTTAATTTTACTACGTGTTAGAATTATCTCTAGAATTCATTTGAATCTTTTTTTGTTTTGTCAATGTTAAAAAGGATCTGTTGTTTGTATCATAAGAACTTCAAAGTAAGCCTCATGATTATCCATGCCATTATAGCAGAAAACAAAACCTGAGAAGATATTTTCACTATGAAGAAGTTACTATTACTAAAATTTCCATTGTGTTTGTCGTTTCTGATTATGAAGCCAAATCCCTGTTCTACCTCAACTAGTAAAAAAAAAAAAACATTCCAAAACTAAACTACATAACAAAATTAATCGTAGCGTTAGTTGGAGTAACTTGCTCTGCTTTTCATAAAGTTGTGTAAATATACCTTATCTATAACTTCATAATGAGGTTATAAAATTATTTCTTTATGACTTGCGGTCTACTTTACAAGTCATCAAGCAGTAATGCTTAAAACACTAAAGTAAATTCATCAATATATTGATTTAAAGAATTCAGAGGTATACTTTATTGATTATTTTCCTAATTTGATTTAAACAATATAATGTATAAATACATATGTTTTATTTATATAAACATGATAAAGAAATTTCTAAAACAAAGTAAAGAAATTTGAAACGCAAAATAAAGCAATTTAAAATTAAAGAAATAATAATTTTAAAGTACATCTATAATTTAGACTAGAAGAGATAGAAAATATAATGGAATCAAGAGTATTTCCCCTAGTAATATACCTAGAATGAATATTATAAGTACGCTGTGTGGATTATTTAAATTTCAACATTAAGAATTGTATATCCTTCTATTATAAACAGCTACTTTAATGAATTAGAAAGAACGAATCAAAAGGGATAGAGAGGGAGTTAATTGTTAAGGTGACCTTTGAGAATTAATGTCTCAGGAGTCAATAGGACGGAGGATGGTTGTCCTGGGAGTAGAATGTGGGGGTAGTTTTTTCCAAACTAAGAGTTAGTTGTCATATAATAACTTTAAATATTATTATTAAAAATAGTAGAGGCTGGAGATAGTTCCTATATTGGAAATACGAAAAGCTCTGGAGTGAAGGATGTATTCACTCTAGAGACAGGTTAGAAGTCCCTATTACAATCCTTCATGTTAATTTGTATCTTCATAAATAAAAAAATGAATGATGCTTCCATTAAAGAAGATTTACCTATGATATCTTCCTCAAAACTCTCTACATCAAATTAAAGGTAGGAGACGAGTGTCTAGAATATAAAATTGAAAAGTAATGAATTTATTGGAATAATGTGTAGATGCAGATATCTATATTCTAATTTACCGAAGAAAAAAACCATCTAAATAAGGTATACACTAGAACTACTGAGTTACTCAATTCAAACTATTTCCTCTAATATTACTTATATATACATTAAACGTTCCGCCATCAAAATTAAATTTATACCACTTATCATTGTATTAGAAATGAGTAATGTGTTTGTTATGTATATTAGGGACACATCAGGGCTCCTTCAAAAGAGTAGAATACAAAATAGAGGTGAATTTATGATTAATAGTAGCTTTGAATAGAGGAAGAGAACTCTCTGGGTTCCTAATCGGTTCTATTATTTGATTATTCTTGCTCTATATAGAAATTCATCAGAATAAGAGGACTCCATTAAAAACCTTGAGCGACTGATGTATTTTTGAAGGGATGATCTACGAGATTCGAAGTCACTATATTGGGAATTTATGTTAAAATGTATCTCCACAATGAAGGATCCGCCCGTTGAAGGAGATGAGAGCCAATAAGTAAGACAAAGAGTATGTTTTGAAGAGTGGAGATCCCTGAATATCAAAGTGTATTCCTTATATACTAAAAAGAGAAGATACGGGTTCATTGAAGCAATGGGTGGATAAAGATACATTATACAAATGTTCTGTCGAACATATCCATATAAATCACCGATAAATCAAAACTACCGAGCCACTCAATTCAAACTCTTCCCTCTCATAGTTATCTTGTGATTTATGATGTATGTTTACACTACGAGGTTCCATGGGGATTCACATTCGGAGTTACTTAAGAAAAAGTTAAGATAAAATATCCCTGCTTAGGAATAAGCGTAGGGAATTATTTTCCTTCAATAATATAACTTATCCGTACAACAGATTAAATTCCCAAATAGTGGCAGCACTTTATAAGAGGGGTAAAAATATTAAAAAAATCAAATGAAATACATTTTAATACCTGATTTGATACAAAAAACATAAATACTTCAGATTAATGATTAATTTTTCATATGCTATAGGTAAGGATGTTATTTTTGTAATGAAAAAGCAAAGTTTTAAAATTATTAACGGAAAAACTCGTAGTTGTGTGTTCTCTTTCTTTCAACATTTTGTTAGGTCGTCGAGGTGTTAATGCTGATTCCCTCTCTGAAATAAGCATATTTTGAATGTAGAAGATTCTCTTATTTATAACAGTAATTCATTTTCTCCCCCCCCCCCCTTAATCATATTTCTGGCAGTTGATATTACAAGGGTTTTAATTTCGTAATACCATCAGTCTTACTCTTGCCTTATCCTAGCTCTCTAACAAAATTGACATACCTTAGATTGTTATAATTAGTCCTTAAAAATATGTGTATTTTTTTATTTTGTCTGGTTTTTTATTATTATTATTGTTGCCTAACTGAAACGACGAAGAATAACCTTAAAGATTTGTTGTGGAGTAACTGGACTCATTCTAAAATTGAGTGGAATAACGGAGTAATTCTTCCCAATATCATGGCTTATTCCTTTCTTCCTCTCCTTCCTTGTCACAGTTGATTGATTGTGGCGGATCTATTGAAAAGTCATGAAAGTTAAGCTGCTCTCCTTTAAAACATTTTTCAAAGGGTCAGGGGTATTATTATGATTTTCGGTTTCTTTTTTCCAATATGCCCAAAATACACATGATTTTCATCATTTGTTGTAAGTGTAAGTTCTTTTTAGACTAGGAGTAAAATTAAAGATTAACAGCAGATGACTTATTTAATATGTTGATAAGAAGTTATAGTTGTGTTTATTTCCTTCTTTTTATTCGCATGACTGGCTATATCTAATTTAATATGATGTAATTACTATCCACTCAAACATTCTTCACATTATCTAGGTTACCAAGTTAACTTTTGTTTATTTCGTTCTTACACTTAAATACCAAAGAAGTTACACACATTAACGAGGGTTTTATGGTTGAATATGCAAATTTTGTATTTCAGGGATAATTAATTAGTTAAAAAGAAAACATAACTCGTATTTTTTTTCGACGTATCCTCAGTCAATTTTGACACACCTTTTCCATTGGCAAATCCACTTGTCATACCCTTACTGAAGTCAATTTCCGACTTTGGGTTTGTGACCCACTCCCAAGCTGACTTTACATCTGCCACGGTCCCAAATGATCTTTCAGCGGAAAAAAATTGGCTTAAGGGAACAAGAAGAAGTCAGGTTATGGCAAATTGGGAGAGTAGGATGGGTAATAGTATATGGTCTTCATCCCAAGTTTATCCATGAAACTTTAGTTTGCTTTGAAATGTGAGGACGGGCATTGTTTATGTAAAGGGCCCAATTTCCAGCCTTTAGTTCCGTTCTTTTTTCCACAAAAAAAAATGATCTAAAACGTCTTTATAACATGTATAAAGTAATTTGAGTCAACAGTTGTGCTTTTAGGCAATTAATGAGTGTATATAAAGCCATAGTAATCAAAGAATGAAATAATCATTACTTTGTTAGCTGAATTATTGACATTGGCTTTAATGGGAGCTTAACATACTTTAGGTACCCATAGTTTAGGTTGTTCTTTGGTTTTGGGTGTGGTGAAGGATACCCAAGACTCACCAGTTGTAACAATTGATTTTATTACCCCGATAAGCCCTCAAAAGTTTCTGTGCACATTCTACCTTTCTAATTTTGTGATCCTCTCTGAGAATTCGAGGTACCCAAATGCACAACGTTTTGAGAGACCGAGGTATTTGGTGAGGATTTGTTTGAGAGTCCACAATGAAAGGTCATGCTCCAAGGAAAGCTCCCTGACTATAACACGTCAATCCATCATCACAGCCAGACCACTGACTCAATCATTTTCGGTGTCCTTTTTTTTCAGATCCACCACGAGTATCTGATGGGTCCTCTCCTGCTCGAACTTTAGCAATCATCCGATAAATGTGGGAATCTGAGATGGTAGAGACTCCGAAGCAGTCGTTGACAATTTTTAATGTATTCTGAAGACATTTTATTTTCACGAGTGAGTTCGGAAACTAAACATGAACATCCGTCATTTTTATTTATTGGAAGGGGTAAGCCGACAACGCATTTTGATTGTCAGATTTCGCCAGTAACTCTGATATGATCCAGTTTGTTCATATCAAAAGGATGAACCACTATGAATAAAATTTTTTGTCTGTTTTTCAATTTTTTTTCAATATCTTTAAAAATGAAGGAGCTGTGATAAGATTCGTATATTCAACCATTTAGCTCTTTGTTATACATAAATCAAAGTTTTGCTTTAAAGATAAAGCTTGGGGTAAGATTACACCATAATATTAAAAAAAAGTACATAGGTAAAACTGATCAAAATCAATACTATAAGAGGTAAAAAATATTGGAGTTTACTATAAAACAAAAATAATTGATGAAAATAGTGAAAACACGACTCAAGTTTAAATTTTAGATTGTTTTAAAATCCTTTCATACTAAAAATAGAGTTGAGTTTAAGATCTCTTAATTATCAATGTAGCCGACCTTAATATAAATGATAGCTTCTAGATGGAGACGGAAGGCCAGGCACATGTTGCAGATGTAGTCCTCTGTTATGGCATCCCAGTGCTGTCTGACAGTGGCTTTGAGGGCCTTGGTGTTTGGATAAGGGACAGCTTCCTTTCGACAAGTATCCTAAAGCTATAATCAAGGGGATTGTCATAAGGGCTGTAAGAGGGGCCAAAAGTGTTAAAAAGAGTCTTGGAACTGTTGAATGTTGAACTGTTTTCTTTAACTTCTTGGGTCTATTTTGACCTTTTTGCTTTTTGAATCTTTCTTTCTCTCCAACATTTCGGACTTGCTGATGGCGTAGACAGTGGTCCTGGAGACGCCCAACTGCTTGGAGTGTGCAAATATAAATTTGCCGATCACGTTTAGGTGTCATTTTCTCCACTTGTATGGAAGCAAGATAGCTCAAGTTTGCTTTGTGCGTTAACCTATTGAAATTATAATGAACTTCAAGCACTCCAACATTATTAAGTATTGAATTTGTAAGTTTTAAGATTTTAATGGACCACTCAGAAATGTATTTTCTTGCTAAAGACCCCAAAGACGGATGGAAGGTTCTTCATATCTTACTGCTACAACAGTACAAATTTCTTTCAGCTCCTGAGGATGTATCAAGTCTATATTTAATATTATGTTTTTCAAATAGTCTTTAAAGTTTAGTAAAGAAAATCTAAGGCTTTGGTTTCCTATGAGACTCCTCTATTCCTCTTGGAAATCCCGAACAAATCTATACCTTTGGCAACGTATGTATTAGTATGTTTTTATTTTATAAAATAGCCATAGCGGGACAATCCATGAAGGCATGTAGAGTGTCATTAAATAGGAGAGTTTTGGAATTGAGTAGTAAATTTTTTGCCATTCTTTATTTATCTTGGATAATTTAATATTCTCTTTCTTCAGGAGTCCGGAAGATTTAACAGCTTGATTTGACCATCACATTTTTTTTTCTTTTACATAATGCCAGTTATTATTTTTTTACAGCACTACTTATTTGCATTTTTTGACCTACATTTTTCCTGTTAATTCATCATTATCTGCCAATATACACTAAAAAAGTATATTATATATAAAAAGCACCATGAAAAAACGATGTATTTTTTCTTGAGTCTGTTATTGCCACATTGATAGTTCTTTTGCATAAATATTTGTATATAAATAATTTATATATGTAAACCATTTCAATTATAATTTATTTCAAAAATTCTGAATAAAAAATACAAAAAAAATTGTAAATTTAGAAATAAATATAGTCAAATAAATGAAATTACTTTTTTAAAAGAAAAAAAATGATTGCATATCCAGAAACCATGGCCTGTATATTTAGTTTTTATTATTTGCATTTTTATGTATGTAGACTGTAGAGTAAGATTAACTTCACATAACATTAAAGTCTTGTTGCTAACGGAGGTAAAAAAAAGTTAAATGGAATATCCCACATACTTTTTATCCTATTTTTGTAAAATTACCCAATATGTTTCAGAGTTCACCCACTTTATTATGGATTTTTTTGGTCTGATCCTTTGGGATTACACTCTATAGAGTGGTTCATATTTAGTGTTGCTTTTTTAAAGCTTAAATTAAAAATAAATTGAGTTGAGCTTATCAAGAAATTGCAAAAGTTTTTTCCTCATTTCTTAATACTCTTTTCACAATCAGCTTGAAAAAACAAAAGTGTGAAGGATCAACATCATCTCAATGGTCGTCCAATTGCTACGATAAATGTAGAACTCCAGAAAGATTTGTGCCAAAATAAAGAAAATTAAAAGACATTTCATCTGGGGGACAATAAAGCTCCCAGAAGAGAATGAACACACCCATTAGTGCGTGAAGCATGGGAAGTTAGTGCCCTAACTGAGACACTCTTGAAATCACTAAATTTCTCCTGGTTTAAACGTTTACGACTGAGTAAAGATTATTGTACTTCATCTATAAAAATGAAACATACTCAACAAAAAGATGTGGTAGATATAGTGAAAGGGTCTTCATGGGCCCAACTGAAATTGTTTAGTCCAAAGAAAAAAGTATTTTGGCCAAAAATTCATGTTTTCTCTCATGCGGGCTTGAACCATGTTTGTTGTATGTACTAGAGCACCATCTTGTGCAAATCGGCACGACTTATTCCTAGACTTCTTGAAGGTTTTTTGGGTCTACGAAAAGTCTGGTGACTTTACCATTTTCATCTTTCTAGCAAATTATTTTCTGCTTATGTTTGGAGTGTTCTTAAATGGATGTTAAGCAGCCTCCGAGGTCGATTTGATTTGTCTACCACTTCTAAACCAATCCTTGAGGCTTTTTTCTTCCTCCAAAACCTTCCTGATCATGTAAACTGTATGACAGTTACCCTTCAGAGTGTACTTATTTCAAACGAAGAGTAACAATAGGCATTTGTTGGAGAGGTATTTTCCATATAAATAAGGCAAGGATTGTCTGTTCGTAGATGCCTAATAATTTCGATCAATGCCGGGCACTACATTTAGTATCTTATAAAGTTCATATGCCCAATGAAATTACATCGTTCGTTGTGATTTTTTATATATGAGTCTTGCTAAGGAAAACGACGTGTTATACCGTTATTATTATACATAAAGTTATAAAAACCTTTTGCAACAGTGTTGAAATATGAGATGTTTTGATATACAGCTATAAATGTGTATGATTTAGATAAAAATTCGTATTTAAATATGAACATACATTCAAAGATAGTCATCTTAAACATATGTATGTTTTAATGTCGTAAAACATTCTTGTCATTTACATATCTTACAAAAATTAAAAAGAATAAAATATGAAAAAAGGAAATTGAGCGGAATGAAAGGGAAGTTGTCCTATATAACTTTGTTTTTTCTCCGTCCTCCATCCTCCCCCTAGTCTTTTCTTTCTTCCTCTCTTGCTCTTTTTAATAAACATAAACATAGGCTTTAAACACAAGGAAAAACTTTTTTTTATATGCGTGTAAATATATTGTTTATTAAAGCATTCATATTTATGGTTGACTTAAATTAACAATTTAATATTTAACAGTTTTATTTTTGAAAAAAAGGATGATACTCAATGACAAAATTATATATATGTATGTTTTGTTAAGTTTTACATTGTACAATGTATAATTTTATTTGAAAATAAAGAAGTTAATGACTTTTAAAACCTAAGCCATTTCATATACGTAGTGTCCCGTTTTAACACTAGATGGAAAATGAATGAGTAAAGACTAAAGACGGAGAGGTCATTTTTGTTTTAAATTACATAGTAAGATACTTGAACTGGCAAACGTCTGGATCTAACTTTTGGTGGTTTATCTTATAGCTATTTTTTGTATTATATTTTACTCCTGATCTTCTTTTATCATAATCCAATAGCCTGGCTCCGCTATATAGGCCCTGCTGGCGGTGACTTTACACTTTTATTTCCCAAAGTTTCGAGAAACAATGCTACAATAGAAAATGCATTTATTCTTAATGAGTTTATTAGAGAGATATTACTTTTTTTATTTAAATATCTTCTTCATCTTTTTTGTTTACGTCGTAGTCATTTGTCAATTTTCTTTTTTCATGTGTATTCAATATACTTCCTCCCTTTTTCTTTCCCCTTCTAAAAATGAATTTACAGAATGAAACTAAATAAATATACTTTTTTCATCAACACTTTACTAAACATTTTTTATTGCACAGGAAATAAAAAATAATTATTAAGTACATAATGCCATAAATAATCATTTTTTGCTACTTTGATGAGTTTTAAAATATATTATGGAGTATTAAAAAATATATATAAAATTGATTTTTTTTCTTTTTGATAAGGTAAAAGTAAAGTGAATTGAGCGATTATTGATTTTTTTAAAGAAATGAAAGTCATTGAACTTGATAAGTAAATATATTTTTTGGTGTTAAACTTTATAGTTGAAAAAAAAAGATATTATATGCAAAATAATTTCTATGTATGTACTTTACATATATATATATATATGTAAATATTAAGTTTAACAAATATTATAACTAATCTAATACAATCCTAACTATTTAAATATGGTCATTTTTTATAAATGTGTTTTCTCAATATTAAAAACTAACTGAAAACAACTTGAAGTAAACTTATACTTATATTTACATATATATTAATAGTTTCTAGGTTGAATTATGTTCAAATTTATGCCCCGATTTATTATGGTATCAAATTTATGAATTTGAATAAAGAGACAATGTACTGTGGTTTTATTTTTTACCAATTTTAATTATTTGTTGAAATTTATAGACAAAATCAAAACTTGTCGAAAGAAAATTAGCAATCAATGAAAAAATTAAATACTAAACATGGCTAATTTATAAATATTTTCATGTTTAAGAACACATAATAAGTATTATTCATTTGCATTTTGGTACTATTTTAAGGTTTGAGTTTATCAGTTCTACGAATTTACTGGAATTTTCTTAATTGATAGTGCCACAAATTGATAATGTCTACATTTAAATTTATTATCAAGTGGTTTTGAATTTAAATGTTGAAATATTGAGAACCCCTAAATGATCCAATCTATAATGTACGATCTTATCGGAATAGAACATTGATGAGTTCATTTGTGACATCTTTCATAAAAATACAATGATTGAGTCAGTTATTAACATCGATTTTTCTATCATTTAAAAGACCATTGTGCCATCCTGGTTTTGCTAATATATTAGGTTATGTAAATATTTCTGAGCTTTTTTCGCTAGATGTATTTTTTGAGCTATATCTCACGATTAATACAATGCATTAAAAAAGCTTAAATTATCATAAAAGGGAAAAGGTAGACTTTAAAAAGTTCGTTTTACATATTTGTGTTTTGTGAAGCCAGTTGTCTGTTGTAGTGTTTCAAAATGCAGGTTAAAAATGAGAAAATTTGAAGCATTTTTCATAATCAGTACGATCATGGTGAACAGAGCAGGCGGCACAAAAAAAAAGGGTGCTATTTATGTACTGAATAAAGTATCCAATGCAACAGCAAAGAGGTGGTTCTATTAATTCTGTTCTGTTAATATGAACATTGAAGATGAGGCAGGATCTAGTAAGCCAATTTTTTTGAATCACGGAATGATGAAATTGCATTCAAAATGGTCAAAAGCTATGCAACAAGATGGGGCATATTTGATATACATTGGATAATAATTACTATGTTAATTTTGCCGTCAGAATAAAGTGAAAAAAAACGCTCATCAATTTTTGCTTCACTTATTTAATGCCCGTCAAAACCAAACAAAATAGAATGATGTCTCACAAAATTCAGTTTGGATAAAATTTGTACTCTTAAACGAATTATCGTCAATTTCCATAAATGATTTTTTTCTTATTAACCTTAAATTTGTTCTTAAAGTAGTCAAAATTAATCGTCACAATAAAATAATGAGAGATTAATAGATTTTATTTAAAGGGTGCTATATCAGGGCCATTATAAGTTCCATCAAATAAAGTTTCTAAGTTGTAATTAAAGTGTCGAGTATCAATACTTGACACAGAAATTTAACGAAACAGCCTATAATTGACTCAAATACATCTATTAATTATAGGTAATTATGCTTATATGAAGAAATAAAAAGAATTAGGATTTTGTCTTTACCATGATAGTTTTTATATTGATAGGCTAAATATTGACGTTTTTAGAAAATGATTAATTGATAAATGTACTATTCTATCTCATAATTGAATTTTTTATTTCATTTACAGGCTCTGAAGTCAAACCATGGGTGAGTGACGAAGGCACAAAATCCCTAACGGATCTTCCTCTACTCTTCATCTCCTTGCTCGTCTCCTTTTTGAATGCACCTCTTTTGACAGTTGGCACCTTGTGATAAACGGAAGAAAAACCCTCAGTCAAATAAACATTTCATAAAAAGGACAAAAATTGAAACAAAATATGTTTTTACATCGTTGAAGGATGTATTCGAGTAAGGCGTTTGCCGTGGGGCTAATACAACCCTTGCCTCGAAGAAGATTTATTTTTCCAAGATAGACACTACGAAATTAAAAATATGATAAAATGTAAATATTGTTTTTGAGGTCTTTAACTACGCGATATATGAATATCTTAAACGCATAATATTTTAAATCAAATAACAGGCCTAAGTATTTTTTCCCCTGATGTATTATGTTATCATCATAATATATCATGTTGATTGATTTTACTGGTCTGATTTACGCAACCGTCAAAAAAAAAAAATCTTTTTTAATATATGATAATATTTTTTTTGTAACATTCAGCTAAAAAAAATATGTGTTAATAAATAAATAATAATAGATTTTGTGTTTTTGATGCCTATGTTACGTATATATATTTATCGAATAATATATAAGATTATTTGTGTATTATGTTAACCAAGAAAAAAAAAATATTATAAGGATTCGTATTATACCTATGATTTTGGGTTTTTTCCTTTTAATTTTGAGTTGTTGTCTCTGATGAATTATAAAAAAGCCAGAAAATAAATTTATATCTTAAAAAATGAAAAAACAAAGCTCATTTCACCATAAGCAATCAGATGATGCACAAAAGATATTTTGCTTCAACATTTCATAGCTTTAATAGAATATTGTGACAAGTAATTTTCGCCTAACGGAAATTTACAACATGACATATTCTTTGCCTTTTACCTGGTGTTTCGTTTAAATTTGAATACTTAATAATTTATGAGGGTTGAGTGATAGAAATGAACTCATATTTTTGATATATCAAAGCATAAGCATTTAGTTACAAAACAAAAAATCTGAGCTCTCTACCTTAATATAAATTCGAGAAAATAACACTTGAATGTGATCGGAAAATTACCATTCGAGCACTACATGCAGTTGGGCGTCTTCAAGACCACTGTCTACGCCGTCATCAAGTCTGAAACGTTAGACAGGAAGAAGGGCTCTATCAAAAAGACCTAAAGGAGTTAAAGAAACAGCCAAGACTAATTCCTTCAAGTCCACGAGGGCCCACGCAGAAGATCTCAGGGATTCACACTTTCCAGACAGCTATCAAAAAATAGGGTGAAAATAAGCCTTGTGAGGATGGAGAGGCCACTTTTGACACAGCCAATAAGACTATTGAATTAGTTTTTGGCACTTTTGGCTCCCTACAGCCCTGATACCAACCCCCTCGACCACACCTTTTGGGTTCATGTTGAGGGGAGGGCCTGCAGTGCCCGTCATCCAAACACCTAGCCCCTGTCAGCTAGCACTGTGCGCCATGATAGAGGACTACATCTGGAGTGGGTGCCTGGCCTTCCACAGTCGCCTGGAATCCATCATTGCTGCTAAGAGTGGTTACATTAATGATTAAGAGAGGTCAGATACACATCTATTTATTGAAATAATTTTGTCTAAATTATATTGTTAATTATTGTACTATATCTTATTGAAGTTGAAAATTCAAAGTGTGCAGATTTTAATGTACCGGTACACGGTATTGTTTTTACATTACAGGCTAAAACTTTGCCTCCATTCCTTAACCTTATTTCAGCCGTAGATCAGAGTAATAGTAAAAATAATAGGAAGGAATAGTGTTTAAATGGACGAAGGAGTAAGAAGTTATAGATTAAGGATCACGAGTTTATTTCTAAAGTATTCATTGACATCTTGTTCATAGGTACATGATATCAGTTAACATTTGAATAAATGAAAGAAATCCCATCTATTGAACGAAAGGAATTTTTTACCTAGTGTTGTGTTAGGCCTTATTTATTTAGTCAAGTCCTGCAGGTCTAGTCAGTTCTTGGGACCGGTTCTTAATACTGTCGATCCTTCGGACTGTCAAGGATCAAACTTTATCAGTTTTAAGACTGATATGCAGGACTGAACTGAACCGAACCGAGACGACGAGGTGGAACTGCAGACTTCAGTCCTAAATAACGACTAACACAATACAAATTTTATAAGTAAAGCAATAAAGTAAAGTTTGAACTTATAATATAAAAACAAAAAAAGATGTCAAATATATAATGTAGCAAAATATACAAGAGGCAAAAATGTTTGTGCCAAAATTAAATAGAACCATTTAATATATAAGATCATCTATAAGTATAGCTTTGTTTTAAGGTTTGGTCTTAATATCAAGGTGAAGGAAAAAGTAAGTAGATGACTATCTTTTTTATATAATTGGCATCGTCTTGACCATAATTCTTGGATGTCTGAGTTATCATTGACAACAATACATGAATGATGTTTAGCTAATCTCAACTTTTTGTTATGATATCAAATAATTGTAATTCAATATTTTATATTAATTTGGTTAAGAAATACATACAAAAGTTATTTCTGATTATCTGCATATATTTCAAGAACAAGACAGGATAAGTATTGTACTAGTATGTTTAGTCAATCTAATTTCTTCAACAACAAAGTTAATAATAAGTGAACATACAAATTGTTTGACTAGCTCTATAAATGTACTTTAATATATCATGGTAAATATTATATGGAAAGAACTTCCCCATATAGCTATTTTTACCGTGAAAATATTACGAGGTAAATATTTATTATATGGATTGCATTTCTCTTTAAATAATAATCAAACACTTATTTCTGATTTCATCTCATGCCACTGATTTCTGAGACATCTAGCTTTCTAGTAATTCAAGATTAATATGTAATTTTCAAAGTAAGACAGTATTTTCTCATCCTTTTAATTACTAACTCTTTGTACAACTAAAAAAAATGTCGATTTTGGCTTTTTATGTAACCAATAAAGAGCATATCTAACTTGTGATGCTTTTATCCTCTATTTAAGCCTTAGTTTACTAACTGCCCATTATCTTAATTACTATTAGAGTAGATTTGCCTGCGTTTCCAGGGACATTAACAAATTAAAATTAATTATGAACTCTTCTGCTTCCTATAAAAGAATCATTCTCGGAGTATGTTATTATGTATCCTTGCACACTTTTTTATGCCAGATTATAAGGATAAGAAAAGAAAAAGTATTATAATTGAACTGTCGTTTGCTTTACTTTCATGTTAATGTCAAAAATGCTTTGTCTTATTCTGTCGTCTATTTATTCATGTTATAAATTTTCTTATTAAAAAAAGTGTGCAAAGATACAACCAACATGCAACGAGAAAAATTCTTTGAATTTAAAGATCTTAGTTCTTTGTTTGTTCTAAATAAAATAGTCGTTTGTTTATCAAAAAAAGGAAAAAAATCTTAGAAAAGTACTACTTTATGCCGCCATGGACTTGAATGGATAAAAATTTGTGACGAGAACCGTCTGTTGAGCATTAAAACCTACATGAAAAAATTCAACAAAATCCATGCATTGGTTTGGGTTGCCCGACAAACACACTCATACTCACACAAACCGACATTTAATATAGAGACAAGAGTAGGATTGCCCGGCGTTGACCGGACATTAAAATATTAAAATTAATTCTGAATTCTTATGTTTCAAATAAAAGAAAAAACAAAACATTCTTCTTACTTAATGTTTTATGTATTTTTGTACACATTTTTTAACAGAAGATATTTAAATTTGCCCGCCGTTGCCTGGACATTAAGAAATTAAAATTTAATTCTGAACTATTTTTAGAAGAAAAAAATATTCAAGTTGAACTATCGTTCAGTAATCTTTCATAGGATTGTCAAAAATCATTATAATTCTTTCTTCTTCTTGAAACCTTATAATCTCTCTTAAAAAAGTGTGCAAAGATATATTCCATCATGCAGCAAGAAAAGTTCTTAGAATGTTAAGGTCTATATTTTTTGTTTTATAGAAAATAGTCGTTGGCGTTCCATAAATTCGTTTTTTAAAATAATGCCCTTTTCAGACCACCATGACCTTGAAGGGGGAAAAAATTGACTAGAACCATCTCTTGAGCCATAAAAACCTACATAAAAAATTTCAGCTAAACCCATTCATTGATTTGTGAGTGATTGCCGGACAAACACACCCACAGATATTCACATTTAATATACAGAGAACTACCAGCGGGTTAACCAGCGTTGCTAGGTCCAAGGAGGGAGTGGGAAATTGTAATGACAATAGTCAAAATAATTTTAAAAAATTGGAAAATTATTTAGAAAATACTTATGCACATTAATAAATTTAATATACATATTCTGTTGTTGCCGAGAAAAATCCTAATAATTATGATGATCTTACTATGATCTTCATAATGGAGCAGGAAATTGTATAAAGTTTATACAATACATACTAATCACACCATATCAATCCGATGAGATAAGATTATCCACAAAGTATCATCATAGCAACTCCTTCCTAACACTAATACTACTTTTGTAACCTTTGTAGTATTATATTATATGTGTGCGCATCTAAAACTGAACACTCTGGAATTTTTAAAAATAGTTAAATAATTCTGTAATTGTTAAATTGGTCGACGAATTAATTTATTTAACATGAAAGATGAGAGTCTGAGGCACATGTCTATTCAATATGGCTGCCCATGTTCTCCACTACCAACTCCAACCTGGACGGGAACTTGCTGCATGACTTGGCGATGAAGCTCTGGTCGAGGTTGGCTCAGGCATTCTTGAGAGCATACTTCAGCTGGTCCTTGGAATTGTATTGGACTCCCGACAGCATCCCCTTTAAACCCCCAAACACTTCGAAGTCAAGCAGCGAACAATCAGGCTATTGAGGCAGCCAAGAATTCCGATCTAAGAAGGCTGGAGTCTCTATCTGAAGGAACTCTTGGGTAAAGTTGCTAGTGTGGTAGCTGGCACCGTCTTGCTGCCACCACCACTTGTCCACGTAAGTAGCCCTGTCCTAGAGGAACACTTTGTCCTTCAAGTATTGGCAGTACGTCTCGGAGTTAAGCCTCTCGTGGTCCTCCAAGAAGATGAGATCACATTTCTGACCCTCGGACGCAACAACAGCCAGAACCTGGAGGTTGGCGAAGTGCCGTTCCTTACCCACATGCACCACGTCATCATCCCTGGCACCGAGAGACACCGCCAGATAAAATCCGGTGTCGTTGGCCACCATCTCGTCTAGGCTGAAGGGCGTCTCATCATTCACCAAAACGACGACATCGGCTAGCTTTTTCTTAAGCTTGTTGAGAAAATCTTCGACCTTGCGAGGCGTTTTTCCTTGTCTACAGCCTTGAGAGCTTGACAATGGGTTCTCTTGTAGACCTTAAGGCCAAGATCTTTCTTAATTAGCCGGTCCATGGTACTTCTGCTGACGTTAAACTCCCTGGAGAGGCCGCTGACGGTGATCTAGCCTCTCTTGTCCTCGACAGACTTTTTCACGGCAGTACCCATTTCGTCCGACCTTCGAGGCCTTGACTTAGATCTTGTGGTCGCCTCAGGAGTATCTTTGGCTACCACGCTGTAAACGGTGGTGCAGCTGCAGTTCAGAACCTTGGCAATTTCAGTGCGAGTTTTTCCCCGGTGGAACGATCCAAAATTGCGACTCGACGTCTCTCCATATTATCGGCTGTTGTTTCACTATTGCTATTTAGGTTTTGCTGGAGTTTTATTTATAACTAGTCAAGAACCTTGCCTCGAAGTATAAACCGGTTTCAACTCAATAAAATCACGAATATGTGCATGGCGTAAAATTTAAAGGAGAGTTCAGTTTTAAACGCTCACACCTGTATAATGAATTTTAAAAAAATAATAATAATAAAAACTTCAAACAACATACCAACATTTATGCATCAAATCATTATCTAGACGAGAAGTCCATTTTTTATTTTTGTCAAACAATGACCAAATCGAAATTTGCAAAGAAATAACTTTTTTGTCCTAATTTAGCAGATTTTTTTAAAATAGCATTTTTTGGTATGATAAAGAGAAAAACAAACCCACCCATATTTTTTTCGTACTTGCTAAAACAAAATAGTTATAAAATATAATGTTCTTACAAATATAAGATGCGATAACTGGTTCATTTATTTTATACTGCAAAAAATATTTAATAAAATACTTTGTAAAATGAAAGTAATTTAATGTTGTGTTCAAGTTTAAAAATTTATCTACAAAATCCATCGTTTTGTGGCATTTCTTCTTAAAAATTGACGTTTGATGGAAAAAAAGAAAAAAAAATCACATATTATTCAGAAAAGGACAGATATTTTAGTGAATCATCAATTTTTTTGTGCTATATTTATATGCAAACGAATCTCCAACCAAGTTTCTACAATCTTTACTTTATTTACGAATCCGGGTTTTCAATGAAAGTTCATTTTTATGTGCCTGAAAAAAAAAAAAAAAAATGCAATTTTCACAGATTTCTTTTTTTTGCACATAACTTTTATGAATCTGAAGAAATTTAGAAAATGAAGTTAATTGCATAGTTGTTTTTCAGACGCAAAACACTTTTTTATTAATAACTTAGCCCACACTATCTAGTCTTCTTGAGCTAAAAAAGGGTATAGCCACTCCTGTCTCAGCCTACCTTAAAAGAGGTACTCATACAAAATTTCAGTCTCCATGCCCCACATTGAGGGCACCTACACAAGAACATACACAAACTCAATTATATTTAGATATATAGATAACTATATCCATTACAAGGGTTAATATAAGTTCCTGATTATAAAAAGAATTTGCACTTAATGTTTGCACAAAACAAATAGGAAATTTTTAGAATAGATAGATTTTATTTGTCTTTGAGCTTTCCCATTATATTTATTACCGAATTTATGAGTCTATTTTGGTATAACTTTATGTAAATTCGATTAGTTTACATATAATTACATTTATTGAGTTAGTCCATATATAAATATAATATATTGAGAGAGTTCTAATGCATCGTTAAATGAATTAAATTAATTATACATACATGCAGAAGTAAATCTATCTCTATATGTAAATGAATACCGCAGTGTCAAGACAAAAATATTTTGGGCTATTAGATTTAACAAGAAACGAAATATTAGTCGTATTAGTTCTTATTCGCTGAGGCTATAAATATCCAAGTTCTATAATATACTTAAAGTCCATGTGACAGCCTATAGGATTATCAACTCATAGCTGCAATGGGATATCAAAAGCACTTTTCTGCTCTTATCTATATATGTATTGTATATATCACGTTTTAACTACCTATGGTTTTATCCATATCTATTATGATCTTAGCGTAGTTTTTAAACAGTTGACGACGTTTAATATGTAGTTGATAAAACATACGATATTTAGAGATGTGCAGTGCCTGTGTTATGTCAGTCCTTAAGACTTTTGGTCCGTCGGACTGTCAGTTCTAGAACTCATTAAAACAAGAAGAAATAAAGTTGAGTTACTTTATCAAAAACCATACCTTATAGGTTGTAGGACTTATATGTAAGACTGAACTCGACCGGACTGACTTTGAACTATTATATTTTATAATAAATAGCTCACAAACTTATTAAACTGGTAAAATGACTTCCATTTAAGGGTATTGGTGTTTATTTAGTCTAGATAAAATATCTAAATAAAGTATTTAGTTCATAAAAACGGCGTCGTGGGAAAAATTACATATGTTATGGAAAATAAATTTGAAAATCTTCAAAAAGGGGGGGAAGTTATTTTCATATGTTTAAAAAATCAAATCAATTATGAAATCTGAATATAATTGTTCAGTGAAGCTAAGGGGTTTTATTTTCTAAATTGTAAATAAAATAGTAGAAATTACCCATCTGTACATCTGGAGTTATATTCCAATAAATAAGGCAATACTTCTTTTATGTTTGTAACAAATTGGCAGAAAAGTCCGGGGCTTAACATAGAAAATACGTTTCTTTCTGTTCAAAATTGGCTTTTTTTAAATTATCATTTTAGTTTTTTAGTATTCGCTACATGGAGAAGAGTCCCAATACTACAATTCAAGCCAATATCTTTTCCCCCATTAGATAGCCGTTTAAAATTAAAATACAAAATTGTTTTTGATCCATTTTTTTTTTTTTGAAATAACAAAAGTAACGTCACACTTAGCAAAATAAAGAACAAATTGATCTCTAACTTTAACAATTGCCTATTGCAGGTTGGTACTACTACAAATGAGGTGAATTTAAACCAAAAGTATGTGTGAATCCCATGACTTTTAGGCCCATGTGTTAAAATAGTGGGTTATGCTATTGATGACATGAATACTTTTTTTTTTAAATATTACCACAATAGATACAAGAGCATTGCTCCTTTGTTTCTACCAATACTCTCACAAAGAAAGTAACTAAACCTTCTGTCTACTAATATTATATAAAAAAATATTTTTAAATGACTTTTTCATGAGTAAGATGAATGGGAAAGTATATTTTATTAAATGAACTAAATATGTTTCAAATGAAGGGTGTATGTATGTTCATAATAAAAAACTTTTTTTTAATACATAGTAGATAAAGATGTCATTTATAAACTCCATTGGAACGGAATGCATTAGAGAAAACTGTCAAAATAATAAGTGAAGCAGTAAACATAAAATATTAAAACCTAATGGGTTCCAAATAAATGGACTGTTGCATGTTTTGTTAAATAGAAATGCATGGTCTACATTAGCAATGTGAGAGTTGTTTTTTAAGATAGAAAAATTTGTGAGTGAATAAAGACATAAATTCCATTATGATTTTCAAACTCGGTTGATACTTTTAGTAGATCATCATGGAAGGGAATTATATGCAAGCCCGTAGATTCAAATAGTTGGTATATTAAAAAAATAATGTGGTCACTTGACAATTTGAAAAATGTTTCTGAGAAAAGCAGCTTAGCTGTCATGAGGGTTATTTATACTACCTGCAAGAAGTTGTGAATAATAAGGTATGATTAACAAACACAAATTCCACTCCGTATCAACAGAGTTGGGATAAAAACTTACAGTATTTTACAGTTTTGTCACCGTTGTTTTTGATTACAAGGTTTCATTTCTCAATCAAACAGCTGAACCAAAAATAAACTCGATTTTTCTTTTATCCCATCTATTTTAGGTTGAAAATGTCGAAGTAACAAAATTAATGGCAATGCATGTCCAATCACCTCCAGACCAGGGTTAGTGCTGAAAAGGCTGCAGAGACTATTATCATATCCATTCAAACTACTTACAATACCAAGAAGACCATTAAAGAACTATACAGGCATGAATAACCAAAACGTCTCCAGCAACAATATGACTAACTTTTGGAGAATAATATCTGTTGTATCTGTCATCCCTGTATAAATTTTCTGCGATGACAGCGCGGTACCAAATGGACACACCCTTTATAGCTCAAAGCTTTCACTATGTCCTGGCGTTTTGCAGCTGTTATTGCTTATAAGAGAAGACATATACAATAAAAATATGGCTAAATATACCGAGCGATCCATTAAAATCTGACCCAAATTACTTGTTAAACTCAACAAGTAATCATCTATTAATAATCAATAGAATTTTAAGAAAATTAGTACTATAAATATTTGGGGGTCTCAGCTACCTTAATCATTAATGTCGCCCTTCTTAACGCCAAGATGTCTTCCAGGCAGCTGAGGAAAGCCTGGCAGACTATTGATGTATTCCTCTTGTAATGGTTTCCATCATTGCTGGTATTAAAAATTGCCCCTCTACTCTCACAAGGCTCTTTCCATCCACTTTTTAGTACCTCTCTGGACAGTCTGGTTTGAAATCCCTATATCTTCTTCATGGGCCCTCATGGACATGAGGGAATTGGTCAGGGCTCTTTTCATAATTTCCTCTGGATCCAATTTGGCCTTTTTGACAGAGCCCTTCATCCTCTCCAATGTTTCGGACTTATTGACTATATAGAGTGTGGTTTTAGAACTGCCCAACTGCTTGGAGTGCGTGAATGGATATTTATCCGTCACGTTCAAGTGTCACTTTCTCGACTTTTACTTAAGCTAGAAAGAGCATATTTAATTTATTTTGTGACTAATTGTTAATGCTTAAATTTATTGAAATAGGAATTAATTTCAATTACTTAATCTTTATTAATTATTGAATGAGTAAGTGTTCAGATTTCAATGACCCCCCTAGAAGTAATCAAGTATATCACAAATTTGTTTTGCCTTGTTGCTTTTGATTCCATAAAAATCCCGTTTATTTTAATTTAGTCATAGTTCTGAGTACCCACATTTTATATATAGTCAGGAATTACATCAAAGTAGATTCTCAATTCTAATCCGATCCTAACGGGGTCTCACACTTATAAATCCACAGCAAATTCATATGATTATTATTTGTCTTTCACACATTACTGATTACTTTAAACGTATTGTTCTCTCTTCAAGAATATAATGATAGAGAACCTTCGGAAAGTAAAAAATCCTCTACAGAGTGTAATTACAAAAAGAGCACGATCTTTAATTTCCATATTTTTTAATCTTCAAGTTGGCTCATACAAGTAGGACACATAGAGTTGGTAAAAATTGGGGTTGTAATCACTGAGAGGCCTGGGCCTTCAATATTTATTTCAGTAGTGGTATTCATTTCTCTATTAATGGTAATTCATCAATAATAAATATAACAAGGCCTTCACTTATTACAAAGATTTGTTAAGGACACTGCCCATCATGCATGTATGTATGTATTTAAGACAAGTTCCTATATTTTTTTCTTCTTCAAAATATCGGTAGACATATTCCCAAAATATTCTTTTTCATATATATGAAGATTGATCAATGTTTAGGGATTGTACATAGTTTTGAAGTTGTAAATATGATATTTGTATGAAATAATAGAATTTTTACCTAAAAACAGTTAATGTTAGTCAAAATGAGTATTTATTAAACATGATTATTGTAGATGAATAAGCACACCTTCAAAACTTTTTTATAGCTTTGTCTTAAAATGATTATTTATAGTAATTTTTTTTAGCCTTTATATTAACATATATATATAAGGCCTTACTACTTTTAAAAATGCAAACGTATAAAAAAATGATATTTTATTAGTCAGTCTACTAGTAGGTCAGTTTATAGTTATTCATGACCAACAAATGATAAAAGATAATTGTCGGTTCTAGGACACTTTGCCAAAAAATTTATTTCCAAATCTCATTTCTGCTGAAAGGACCACTTTGCTGAAAAAAATAAATAAATCTTTTTAATGATGATTCAGTATCTTACAGACTATAAAAATGACAAACATATCTTTACGATCATATATCAGAGATGATTTCAGAATACAAAAGTTTGGATCAGAAATTGACCAGGTATATAAGATATCCATTAAATTCGTTAAAACAATTCATTTATTCTCATTGTCCATTAAATCTCAATCATTCATTAATTGACTCATTCTACTCTTTGAACATATTTTATCTTTCAAATTTATTTGGCAGTTGTCATGATGTTTGTTATAGTGGTTCTAATAATGGTGTGTGCCAACTTTTAAAGCCTTTTTATAATGAAATTAATCAATTATTAATCAATCAACACTTAATAATTGTAAAACGTGGCAAATAATTAAACATTTTATGTTTCAAAATTGGAGTACCATGAATGGTAGTCATAATTACATTGTATAGCGGCATGAATCATCATCAATTATAAATATTTTTTCGTTTGATAAAGTGTCCGTTATTCAAATTGGCATTCCGCAAAGTAGTTTTTGGCAAAGTCTCCACGCACGTTGAATGCCATATCTAGTGTATAAATAAAAAATTTAAATACTAATGGTCAGTTATATGTGACACTAGACCTATTCGAAAATATCCAATTTGAATTTTGATGTGTTTCCCCATTTTTCCATCATTTAAGATGTGAGAAGCTCAAAAATTAATTTTTGTAGGCATTTATGTATGTCGTATACCCTTCCTCACGGCCTTAAAGGTTTTCCAAAATGCATATTTTGATGATTTTGCGTAGTTTTTGGACAAAAAGTATAGATAAAAATAAGTATAGATATTCAACATATTCATTGCTGCTACCTTCTAATCACATTTTTTTAATTTTGTTGATCATTTTTTTTGTTTTTGGTGTAATAATATGTAATTTCTGCTTTTTGATCTATCGCTACACATAATCACCCCTTTTCCCATGCCATAACCCATATCGAATGTCTTCAATAAATAGGAAATATAAATAATCCCTTTTTGTGATTTTTACATTTTTATTTATAGAAGTCTAAAAAATATATATCATACAGATTTTCAAATTGGTTTTTAGATAAATTATTCATAAATATAAAATTGAGGAGGAATCTTTCTAAAAAATGTATATTTTGTTTGCAAAAAATGGATAAATATAAGAAAAAATAACATTGATAGATGGGAGTAGCCAATTTTACTATTGCAGTCCGTGCACCTAGATATGTATCTTTAACTTACTTTTACTGGGCAATATTGATACTTATATAATAAAATATACAAAAATATTATTTAAAAATTGGTTTTTTGTTAGTTTTATGTCTTTTTTGGCATTCAATGGTGTGTTTTATCTATACTTTTTGTCCAAAAACTACACAAAATCATAAATAAAGGCATTTTGGAAAAACTTTCAGGTCGATGAAGTAGGGTATAGGACAAACTTAGAGCCCTAAAAATAGGATTTTTGAGCATTTGCCATCTTAAAGTAAGGGAAACAATGCAAAAAATATCAGAATTCAAAAAAGTATATTTTTGAATAGGTCTAATGTGACAGGCTTAGTTGTAGTCAAAGGGATGATAGATTGCAATGCAAAACGGAATTACTAAAAGTATTGTTTAAAAAAGTACTATAGCATTTGTGTTTGTAATTTGAGTATTTTTTTTAGAATTTTATATCCAATTTTATTTTTTCAAATAAATGTTCAAATTAAATTTTACATATGTGGGTTACAAGGGTGTTAAAAATAACTCTTAACAAATACTGCCAAGTAACCTTGCTAATAAATAAAACATATTTTTTTATTATAATTAAAATATCGATAGCTATTTACGATTATGGTAATTATAAATACTCTTTAAAGTCTAATAAGTAGTTTTTAGTTAATTATTTGTTTGTTCAAAAACGAGGGAGGCAACTTGACTCCCAGCTACCCTACTAGCTTTAAACACCGTTATTTCACTCAAAAAATAATAATAATCTATAACTCTTAATTTAAACACAAAAGGATAGGGGCTTAGTATTGCACAAAACTTCGTCTAAATTTTTTCTCTTATTATGGTCAATTTTGCGTTTTTAACGTTTTATGTGACCTTCAACTCTCAAAATTAACATATATTACCTTTTTATTTTGTTCTAACAAAAACTGTAAGAAAAGTTTAGCTTCGTTGGTTGAAGTGTATATTATCAAAAATCAAACGAGTTTCAAAGCTCAAAGTAATACTAGATTTTCAGAAAAAATTAATGACTATAATAAAGTTAAGGCGGGTTGTCAGGTCTATCATGATATATAACTTTTGGAACACTTTAGGTTCTCATATGCACACAAAAATTTATTTTTTGAGACATTTTCTCTTCTCCAAACAAGGTTTATTTAAGTTTAATGTATAAATTTATGACTTTAAAGAATTCACTTAAGTATGTAATATTTAAGTGAATAAATTATTTTCTATTTTAACTTTGAATTTATTCTTAAATATTAACTTTTTAAGTTAATTCTAATATAAACCTAATAAGACGAAATGTAAGCAACAATTCTTTTGAAAGGAATAAGAATATATGGCTAGAGTTGTAAATTGCAAGCATTTTTGGCATGTAAAAAACCCCAAGAATTACCTGTAATGACTTTTTATTAAATTAGCTTTAAGCAACTGTGAGATGAATTAAATAAACACAAGTCCCAGACATTATCAGGTAAGAACGTATGCAAGACTTACTCCGACGTCGATCCTCAATTGTACTCTGAGTCGAACAAGAACTGACATTTATAAATCCTTGATGTTACTCTCCGCCAATCATGAGTAGACACACTTGTAGTTACACTTTACAGGGGAGGACTCAAAAATTAGAATCCTCTTCGTGGCCGTATGGCCTCCTTTCTTAAAGTCGGACAATTTTGTAATTGGCCACCTTCAAAAGAGCTAACAAAAGGTACAATTTAATGTTGTTTTGTTTTTATACGATCAAAAATGGCCAAGCAACAAGGATGAGCGATCTCCTCTGCGCAGAAGTTGATCTCCGACAAGAAGATCGACACAGTGGACACTGTTTCGAATAAGATAAATGATCTTTTATTGGCTGAATCAAGAGCTCAGGTCGAGGGAACCTTCAGGACTAAACATCCAGCTCTGGTCATAGTCCTCGGCATCGTGGTGTCCAACAGTAGCAAGATGCATCCCTACTTCTTCAAGGCCAATAAGGTAGTTGGTACGGACGTCTACTACAAGATCCTCAGGTACCATATTTTGGCATAGTTGAAGAGCACGCTCCCCTGGGACAGTTATATATTTACTCTAGACGACAGCCCGGCACACACGTCCAAGAAAGTGTAGCATCTCTGCAGAAGAAACATGGCTCCCATCTGACCGGTAGACTTCTGACATTCTTCCTCAGACGACGTAAACCCCCTAGACTTAGCTGTTTAGTGCGTCTTGGAGGGCAAGACAAATATGACTTCTCAACTGAATGTCAATGCCCTGAAGGGTCTAATCGCGGAGGAGTGAAACAATTTGTCATTGGACTTCATCAAGGCTAGCTTTGCTACTGTTCGTCCCCATATTGAAGCCATACTTCAGGATGGAGGGGGACATTTTGAATAAAATGTGTAGAAAATTGTTAAATTACCAGCTTGTGCTATAAAAATTTGTCATAAAAATGGAAAAAAATGAAAATATTTAGAAGTGAAATCGGTTTTTAAAATTTTTTAGTTTTTGAGTTTTCACCCGATATACCTACATATTTTCTCCTCAAGAAGGGCAAAACAGCTTTAAACAAAAAATAGCACTGTTCACGTTGTCGACAATTACAAAATCTATCTCACTAAGAAATATGGATGATTTATAACCCTATGTATATTCTATATATCTTCTTATTTCACAGATAAATTGTTATCCTATTAAGCCCCCAAAAACCAACAAGTATTTTCTCACATTTTATAACCATGTATCAAATCATGACTCATCACATTAAGCATATTGTTTAATTAAGTGGACTAACTAGAAAAAAAAAGTAAATACTTGAACGTACTTACCTTTTTGAAAGTCCGTTTCAAAAAAAGAAATGATTTCAAGGAGTAATGAAATAATTTTGCAAGGTAAGCTTCTCCTGATTTAAAATTCATTCATGCACGCATTTTTAAACGTTTAGATGTTTAACTTATCACTTACGTAATTGGAGATTTATACAAAAAATGTTAATAATATCTATCCATTGTTTCTTTATTCCTCCCTGTTTTCTTAGATGTATACAAGGGTGTGTAGAAGTATCCGGATGTATTTTTTTTAACAATTGCAATTATCTTGCTAAGTTCTAACTTCACATGAAAGTACTGTCCATAGGCAACCACTTTCTCCTTTATTTCTTAATCTGTTTGTTTCTCCATAAAACAGCAAAAACTTAAATGAAAAGTCATTGCAGAATTGTTTGAGGCCAGCAACGATGCAAAGGCAATCAAAAGTGCCAAAATATGCCAGCATCGCCGTCTTTGACGTCTAAATACGACTAAAGGCGGAAAAGGGGCTTTTCTATTCCTTATATGGTTCACACTAAGCCAAAAAGCGGACGGGCCACTTCCTGTCTGGTCCCAAGATCAAATCCTGACATCTCAATGGCTTCTCAAGATTGGAGGAGGTCTATCATTAGGTGGAAGGTTTTTCAATATCGTTTTGTTCTACAATTGTGTATGAACAAGCTCAAGCAAGTTCAGACATGAATGAACAACTCTAGACAGGAATCTTGTACCTTCCTTCTATAAATATAACATATATTTTCCTGAACTAACCATTCTGTTTCCACCCTTTATTGTCTAAGAAAAAATTATCCATTGAAGAAATAAGATGTTATCTTGTGTACATGTTGTACTCCAATCCAGATGGTGATGATTTCGAATTGGAAGCAAATGACGAATATGTCCAACCACCTCAATTAAGTACATTTGAATCTCATGACTATTCTGAAGTTTTTAACATGCTTCTCGTTTTTTAATCTTGTTGAAAGCCTTTATTAGTTTTGGTAGACACAATATGTATTTGTTTACGACTAAGTGGTATATTTATTTAACATTTCAAAAAATGCTAGAATACAATCAAGTGCCGACTCAATTCCCACTTACTAAGCAACATAAATCAACCGACTTAGTAAGATAATCTTTGTTTGTCGTTAAGGATAATACAATTTGGCACAAAAAAATAAAAATTGAAAGAGTTCACCCCTTTTTAGACAAAAAAACATTTTGAAGGAAGTCCAAGGTCCATTATCATTTTCAAAACATAACATAGTTGGAGAGAAGACATTATCAACTTTTGGACTCTTGATCAATAGAAAAATCACATTGTAAAATGTACAATAGTTTAGGGTCGTTCCAAACTTTAGATTGATGTATACACAACTAGCAAACGAGAAATAATCCAGTTAATTGCTAAAATGTATGAGAGAAGAATATGAGCCAAAGGAGGAAAATTAGTGATCAATCTCTTCAGTAATACTATGCCTCGTAACAAATGTAAGGAATAATTGAGATTTATCCGCTTTGATATTTGTTCCACAAGATCACAAAGACGTCGAAACAACAAGTTTGACCTTGATTTCAACGCTAGGGGATCGATTAGTCGAAAATTATAAGTGAGTGTACAGGCCAGATAAAATTATTAATATTAATGATCAACTATTCGCAACATAACCTAAATATTTATTTACTCAATATATGGCTAAGAAGCCTAATAATTTGAAATTATTTTTTAGCAGTATTTTAGGAACTATAAATTTTCGTCGATGACCTTTACAAGTTTTTTATAATATTTTGAACTTTGCTGGTATAAACGCTGTTATCTTGTACAGAGAAGTGACGGATAACAGATTACTTTCAATTTATCAACCACTAAAAGTTATAAATATTAAAAAATGAATGGGTATCATTTTTGATATCCACATTCATTTAAGGGGGGTCGTTACCATCCGTCGTTCTAGTGTGAAATATTGATATGATACGTACATATCTGAATCAAAAGAAATCAAAATCATCCTAAAGCAATAGAAAAGGAGATAATAATATACAAAACGATAAAATGCATCCCAGTTGGCTAAAACCACGTGGTATGGTTCAGAGATAATTTAGATTAATTTCCCAATGTTTCCAAGTTAGCTTCAGGATACCTCGCAACTACATGTTCATCTATATCAAGCAAAATCATTTTTCGATAGCTGGTGATATTGCGAGGTCTTGATTATTACCAAAAAATGTAGAGAATCTCATCTTCTTTCAAAAAATTTTATAAATTCATTAGTAGTAGTATTATATTACACCTGTATATTTTATGTCAACCTTTGTTTCTTTAGAGAAGTTAAGTATATTTAGAAGGATGTACAGAACCGAAGGTTTTGCATACCATCCCAGCCCTAATTTTTGTCGTTGCAACCTAAAAGCATTTTATTTTATTTTTCAAAGCTGTTTCATTAGACTTTAATTCTTGAGCAGGGAACATCCAAGTAAACAGCGTGTGTACTCATGAATGACGGAGAGTAACGCATTATATTTGTTGGCTAGTTACAAGTGTAAGTCTTTGAGGGAATCACAGTTTAATTGAGTAGTTCTTTGATAAAAAAGGAATGGGATTGGTGTTTATGTTATACCTCTTATGGCTGATTGCAGATAATCTTATAAATAGCCATGACAGCTAACCTCCTGTTCTCCCAAAATTCTTGATATTGTCAGAGGTAGAAATTTATTGCTAGGTTTCTTTTTTCAGCTCATTATTAACAACTTAATATATTGTATATATGGATTGAAGTAAATTTGACCGAAATCCTATTTTTGATGTTATATTATTATTATAAAAATTTCGTCAAGCGGTTCCTTTCAAAATACAGTCATCTCGCTCTCTCTCTCTATTTATTTTGCTAAAATTTCATGTATATCCATATAAAACTTAGTTTTTTTTTCAAGTTATTTAAAAAAATATATATACATACATACTTCAAAAATTAATAGCATAAATTATGAAGATTATCTTTTACTTTTTTTAGCTTAGCTCTTCCCATTAATGGACATGAGTAAATTATCCTTATAAAACAAAGTCATTTATGTACATATATATTATCCAAGTTAATTTGCTATATGAAGAAAATATGTGTGTATAATGTAATACTAATATAAAGATAAACCCATAGAAAAAGTTGCGATTTTCAAAAAAAAAATAAAAAAAAATACCTATATACGCTTATCTTTGATCAATGTATGCACAAATTGCATTCGTAGATAAAAGATAAAATCAAACGCACAAATATATATATAGTGTGTGCAGCCAAAATCTGAACAAGCATAACATGTTTAAAATTGACAGTAAGAAGTAGAGTTACATGTTTGAAATTTCTACCGAGGATTTAGTTTGTATGAAGAAAATTTGCAAGAAACTTTTTTAAGATTTTGTTTTGATTTAAATCATGGAACAAACAAAACGGAACAACGTCCTGACTTTGCTCCGTGCAGGAATATTTTCAAAATAAAAGGTTGTATGAAAAGAAAAAAAAATATTATACCATTCTGATTTTGTCATTTGTTCTATTTATGATGCTTATTTTGTTTATGACGTTTGTTAGACGTTAATATATGAGTAAATTTTGGCTAACCAAACTTTCAAATCCGGAACTAATACTAGACAGATACTTGTCTCGAACTTAAAAAGCCTTTACTCCAAGTTCGAACCAAAATAAAATAAGAACCAGATTAAGGTTACATTTTTACTGATTACTGATGCCAAAACAATAAATAAGCCAATATTATTACTACTAGTTATTATTAAAAGTATATGTTATTATGATATAGATGATATGGACTTTATATATATATACTTTATTTTTCGTCCCCTCTTTACCCCGGCACTCTGTTAAGATAAAATCATTTATAGCGTACTTGCGTATTTTGGATCCGGTTCCCAGACCTGTCCTTTCTCTATATAAGGGATACTACTAAAGATATAGATCCAAATTACTAGTCCAAGAAGAAATTACACTTATAAATCCATGAAATCTTCACTGTTACTCTCTGCCATTCATGAGGCTCTGCATTTTATACTTAAACATTTTTTAATTTCACAAGAATTAACGAATAATTGTAAGAGCTTAAGAAAATAGAATAATACTGTTCACGTTGCAACTACAAAAAGTAACTCATTCGTTTAAGGTCATATTCTTTTACCACACCAAGTGTTATAGATATTTCACAATATATATATTTTTATAAATTAGAAATGGATCTATAAAATAAATTACTTGAAGGAATGATATTTTATATTTGGTATTATTTTCTTGGAGACAAAGATATGAAGAATAAACCTATAAAATGGGGATTCAAATGGTGGTGTAGGTGATATAGCAAGGCGGGATATCTTTATGAGTTTAATTTATACCTTGGGAAGAAAGAAAATAGTGAATATGGGTTTGGAGTAGGTGTTGTGCTTGGACTGTCTCAAAAGCTCAAGACTACTTATTGTACACTATATTTCGATAATTTCTTCAGTTCTCCCAAATTAGTTAATAAATTATATAAAAAAAGAGTTATACTGTATCGAAACTGTAAGAAAAGAAAGGGAAAAATTCTAAAATAGTCGTCCCATGTCCATCCATGATAAAAAAAAATACAACTCTGGTATGGGAGGTGTTGATATTTTGGATCAAAAGACTACTTCTTGTAGATTGGATCGAAAATCATCGGGGATAGTAATAAGTTGAGGCTTATTTTTGATCTCTTGGATATTTGTGTAGTTAATTCAGACACTGTTTAGAAACAAAAATAATCTAAAAGGAATGGAATTATTGGATTTCAAAATTCCATTCATTTTAGATTTTTTTTTTTTCTAAATCGATTATTGGTAAATACAATAGTAGAATTCAAAGTTTACAAACTAGTCACGCATCACGCCGAGAAATTATTCCTTAATCTATTCCACTCCACCTACCAACAATTATATCGACGAGAGGGAAACGTAGAAATTGTAATAATAAAAAAATAGAGAATAAAACTCATATTCCATGTAATACATACAAAGGATTTTATGTATTGTTTCTGGACAATAATCCAGAAATTGTTGTAGTGATTATCATGTGGAAAAAGAATAGTTGTTTATTTATTATTATCATAGAAAATTTATTTATTTACGATTATAATTATAATGTCCTGAAAATAAGTATAAGAATGAAAAATACTTTTTTGTGTAAAATTATTTATTCGTCTTTTTATCTTTCAGGACAATAGGGACACTGGTTAGTTCATCTTATAAAATATAATTTATCTTTAGCTTAAAATATAGTTTTGTAGTGGGGAAAGAACAGTTTATTTTGACCCGTAAGGCAGACGTGTTTGTAATAAAAGTCAAGATCAAAAAGGTTTAATGATAGTTTTTTAAGAAAAATAATAATTTAAAAACTAAGATACTCTATAGGAAAGGGATCACTCGTCCCCCCCCCCTCCCTGTGTCACAAAGACCTTGGTAAAATGTACAAATATGTTCTTATGAATTCTTGTTATAATTTGGATACCTATGTAATTAATGTCATATATTTTTTATAGGAGATAAACAATTATATCGCTTAAGTAATTAATAAATAAATTATGTAATGCATTTGATTGGAACGATCACTTTTTAATAATAATTAAGGATCTACATTTTGCAAAAATTAATATACTTTTCGATGCAAATTGATATATTTAGGAATTTAATTGATAGTAGTATTTATTATCTTTGTTTAAAATAATCTGTTTTTATTTATTTTTAATTACTTCCAGCCACTAACTCTTTGCAGTTTTTTATCATCAAATAATAATACATCAGTTTGACTTTAAACTTTTATTAGATTTTGAATCTTCAACAAATAAACTCAACAATAAGATAGGCTAAAAGATTAAGTTTTTTATTATTCATTGTTTTAAATCAAAAATAATTAATTACATTGAATTTCAGCTTTGACAAGATTTTGAACTTTCATTATCAGTCAATGAATAACATTGGTATTTTGCTCAAGTAAAACTCTTGATAATTCATAGGTTTTTTTCAAATAAACATTAATAAAAAAATATGTTATGTAGCTTGAAAATTGATAGGGTTCAAAAGTTTGGTACTTTTGGCCAGATAAATGATTACATAAAACTTGGAACAACTTTAATAATCTAATTTTTTTATTTATATGTAACAGAAAATGGGTTAGAGTATTATCTAAAAAATGGAACCTCAATACCGAGACAGTCTAAACGAATGGATATGCAATAAAATCAATCGATTTTTTATTATAATTATTATGAAGCTTAACCTTCTTTCATAAAATATAGCTATTAAACAATACATTTCATAAATAATGGGCTTAATTATATAATCTATAAATGTATCGTCTATGAATGATACTTAACATCAACCCTTTTGTAGCAATTAAGGTTATAATTCAGTTATATTAAAAGCATCGTGTTTAATATAATTGATCAAATAGAGTTTACCTAATAAATTATAAGTAATTGAGTATCGATATTGGAGTAATTCCTTCTTAAATCAAATCTAGAAACTAAGTTAGTCTTGTGTATATATTTTTTTTTTCCATAGATGCTTGCAGCTAATTTAATGAAATGTCATGACAGTTAAGCTGGTCGTATCTGAAATATTCTTCAAACTAATTGAGTTACCATATCATTTTTCGATTTCTTATTTTTTAACACACCGCAGGTTATATTTTATACAACTCTAAACATAATATAATATCAAATAATATTGATGAAATGTAACTTTGTATTTTTCGTTTTATTTCAATGCTTTATAAGAAGTGTTACAATTATCCGATGTAAGCCAAGTATGCCCTGTTTTGTTTAATAACTTGTTATCAACGAGAATCCAACTTCATAACGTCCTTCTCGTAGAAGAAGCACTTGTCCCTATACACAAAAAAATTGAAAAATCAATTTTAACAGGTCTCTATTAAGGTCATATAAGTACCTCGAAGCGTGTTGGCCATACATAGGATCTGGGGGTTGTCACTTGGTGCAAAGTCTGGACTGTAGGGTGGATCTATAAGAACTTATCATCCGAAAAGATGTGTACGGTCAGGTGATGTCATATTGTATCATATTCACCATTACTGGCCGCTAATGTTCAATCGCCGGATTCAAACGGTCGAGTTATTTACAGTCGAGGACACAATTGAGAGTATCTACAAACTTTTGAAAATATATTATTTTGTAAAATAACAACCTTAAAAGAAATGAATATGACGTGATTTTTATCATTTTGTTGTCCATTTTAATAGAAAATTCAAACCTTTATTATCTATTCTCTGAGCTTCATTCTATGGATTGATATTATTACTTAATATATTGTACAGTGTGCCAAAGCAGTACTTTAGGTATATATAACAATCCTATAGAATAAATTGTCAGATTGAAATATCTTGTATATTTGAGCAAATACGATTTGTATATTTATTCAGTCAGAGCTGGCACACAACTGTCAAGTGTCAAGAAAAGGAAATTACATAATATGTAAAAATATACTATGATATCTCATCTCAAATGTACAAATATAGGAAAAACATCGGAAATATATCCCACAAACCTATATTTATTTTATATTATTCAACTTGTTCAATGCAATATCTTGTGTCCCGTCCTAAATCTTAGAACAATTTCAATAAAAGGATATCATCCAGTGACGTCCTCATCCCCTAAACAAAATTTATTTAAATTGTTGATGCAATACTTTACTATAATATTAGTGGAAATGATACTTTAAATAGTGTGCTACACCATTTTTGAGCGTTTGTCAAGGACTGTTAACAGATACAGAACGGCGGCACCAATTTTAAGTCCCATGTTACTAGTTTGTAATAGTAGTTCTAAATCTTCATACTAACGTGACATGAGAAAAAAAAATGAACACTCAAAGATTGATAGATTTTTATTGTAAGACTTTTCGGATAAAAATTTATTGGCAAAATACGGAAATGTTCGATAAACCAAGAAAAAAAGGAGATGGGGTATGTATACCTAAGTTTTTGAAACCCTCATCAAAAATCTGTGCCGCCACAAGACGGAGGACTATTGTTTTTTCATGAATTTGTTGATTCGTAGTAAAGATAACCACTGCTTATAAAAATAAAATGATAAAAATACCTTTCTAAAAGAGCATATGATGTAAGGTAAAGTACATTAGATTGTACTTAATGTTCTT
The DNA here is from genome assembly GCF_016086655.4 of Lepeophtheirus salmonis. Taxonomy (NCBI): domain Eukaryota; kingdom Metazoa; phylum Arthropoda; class Copepoda; order Siphonostomatoida; family Caligidae; genus Lepeophtheirus; species Lepeophtheirus salmonis. The sequence goes on along the minus strand of NC_052138.2, from coordinate 13,260,658 downwards.
TAATACTCAAAACCTGAAATCAAAATTGATTATTATCATCTCCACATATTTTCCTTCAAAAAGAAAATTCGTTTCTTTTGCACGATTTATCAATGATAATGATTAATTTGATCATGTCAAATAAAGGTTTTGTATGCCAATTTTTGCATTCATAATCATGATAAAGCGTTCTTTTTATTTTTATCAAAACATGGATGCAACCTTGTAATTTTGCAAACGAAAAAAGTATAAATACAAACATTTCCCTGCTAACATTATGTATATTAGTACTAATGTTGGGTTTCAGTCTGAAAATCCTAGACCGGTCGAAGACTGTTATAATCTTAGCGAACCGCACTAATTTGGTACATATAAGAAGTTTTGTCTGTATCAGCAGAATCAGTCTCATTTACACTTTTGTTCAGAGCGAATGGATAGATTAATTGTTGATGATATCACCTGAATTTTAAAAATAGCCAACATCGAAGGAATAACGTCATATGATTTTAAATGTTTTGCATAGATCATAATTGTGTAGATCTGAAATCAGGTGAATAGGGAAGAAAATAAGTTCATAGATTCAGATAAAAAATAATGCTCTACAACGTGACAAAGATTAAATTTCGGTTACTGTTCCGAGATTGCGGTATGGATTGAAATATTGTGAATGAAAACATCATTTAAGAGCGAACTGAAAAAAAATATGGTATTGGACCGAGTCTCAAACTATAACATTCAGTATTCAGTCCAATTCAAGACGGAATATGAATAGTCTGGTTCAAAATGGAAAAGTCCAATTCAAACTGAGAATAGTCTACTACAAATTTAGACGAGTTCAATTCAAAATGAAAATATTGAAACTTATTATGTTACAAAAAAATAATTAGATATATAAGTGAAAGTACTGAGGTATACATAACGGGAGAAAACTTGCATTTTACAAACTTGTTGATTTGAGAGGTTCTGTGTTAGGAAATTAGAACTGTCCGTAATTGTAAAGGTAACCACATATCTCAAAAACCTGATGTTTTTTGATTTTTTTAAATTGGACGAGAGATGTCATTGCAGTGAGATTCAAAGCTTAACGCATACCCTCTTGTTTGGGTCGGATCACACTCCAACAGAGGTGGGCATGCCCACAGGAATGTCTCGTAAGACCATCTACAATGTAAAAAAAAGGCTACAATGACACCATAGAAAGGAAGGAGGGCTCCAGAAAAAAACCTTTTTGCCTCCAACAGCATTGTGGTGCACCTTATATGGTTCCCAAAGCGTTACAGGGTCACAGCAGCATTGGCGTATTCAATACGAATATTCTCCTCTGGGTCCAGGCAAAAAATTTCGACAGCAACAATGTGTTTCAGCAAGAAGGGCACTCCCCTCAACAACATCGCTATCCGGAAAAAAGATTGTGACCAAATATCAATACTCTTGATTTTTCTTTCCGGCTCCACATTAACAAGAGGGCCTTAAGAATCTGTCACCCAAATTTTCAAACCATTAAGGTCTCTGTCAACAAGGGGGGGGGGGCCATGAACCCGAACTTTATTCCAAATACTAACAACTCTTTTTGTAAGAGGCTTTTCGCCATCTTTGAGGGCAAGAGAGGCCAAATAGAATAACTCTATTTGACATTGGCTATGGATCAGATAAAGAAAATATAGATTTTTATTAATTGTATAATTCAAAATAGCATACCATCTTCTCATTTTTCTTTGTAAGTGTGTCAGTTTAAATTATCCCTCGGTATATCACAAGTAAACGTAAAAGACTTGACAAAACATTTAGGACTTTAAAGGTATAAATGGTTTGATTAAACACATAGTAACAACCAATTATTTGTTTATTCTTTTAAAAAGTAATAATTTCAATATCTAAACCAGCGCTGACGCTAATTGTATACAAACTAGCGATACATCTTTCACAGGTTTCTGTATTTTTTTATCACAACTTCAATTCGCTAAGTCTATTTTAATGAATTGATAAACTCTATGTTGAATTTGATTATAATCGTCTTGAAATTGTCTGTTCTCCATTTGAATTGGACTATACCCATACTGAAGTAAACTATTCCATTTTAAACTAGACTATTCCATTTTGAACTAGACTATTCCATTTTAAACTAGACTATTCTATTTTAAACTAGACTATTCCATTTTAAACTAGACTATTCCATTTTAAACTAGACTATTCCATTTTGAACTAAACTACAGGAGATTCCCGCATAATGTGGTCTCAAACAACGCATATTTCACATAAGCCAGTCTTTGGAATTATTCTGACTTCCAATATAGTATTGTATAATCCCCTCATATGCCGTTTTTTATATGTTATAATAATAAATTATAAAAACCTATTATATATATAAATAATATAGGTGTCCTATTTTATTGGGGGAGTGTCCTTTATGTATTTGATTTTATATAGTTAGTTTAAAAACTTTTAGTAATTATACAAACTTGCAATTAAAAAAGTTGCGGAATAAATATTGTTTTGATTTCAATCCTATAAATTTTACAGTAGGATTAAAAATCAACTAAAATTAAAATTATATTTATCAATTATTTACCTGTAATTTTATCACATATGCTATTTTGAATAATTTATGATGAATAAAAGATTTTAACTCACCTAAACATACTAAATAGTAGATAGTAAACTTTGTAAAATAATTTATTCTGTTTTACAGGTTTTAGTACTAAAAAAAGCCCCGTATAACGCGGATTTCATTTAACGCAGGTTTGTCTTGTCCCCAAAAACTGCAAGAAGTAAGGACCCCATTTCACATATGTGAGCCCATTTTGAACAGGACTATTTTCTTTTTGAGTTGGACTATACCTTTTAGTACAGTCCAATTCTCATTTTGAATTAAAAATGATATTAAAGATACGTTTATTGACTGCAGTCTACCCAAAGACTTCCAGCACTTATTTTTAATTTCAACACAGATTCCTAGCCGGAATGGGTTTTGGCCGTGTGTTTTCCACCCCAATCTGGCATTCTAACAAGCTGGATTTCGTTCCAGTACACTAGTCAGTTGTATCCATCAGAGCTAACTCTTTTTTTTTATGCTTGCAAACAAAAGGACGGAATGTATCTTGGCTCTTAGTACCTTGCCGGCCAAAAAGCAAGCTGTTATCTCTCTCTCTCTATATCTCTCATCTCCTTCTTTTATTACTTTTTCGCTTTTTTATTTTCTTTCTTCTTCTTTTTAGAGTGACAACGAGTGTGCCCACAAAAAAAAAAAAAGGAATCATAGAGAAGTGCGCTGGGAGATTGCCACTGCAAGGTCCGATCTTAGAAGACCTTGGGTATGCTTCATTTATAATTTACTTAATTCAAAACTAATTGGGGCATACAAATACAAACATATCTTTATAAAAACTTGATTGATCTATCAAATCATCTTTTTCCATCCATTATGTTTGATAATATGGTTCTATGTACTGACAGACCATTGCTTATTTGAACTATAAATAAATCCAAAATAACTTCTGTTTTCAAGAATGGTAGGAAAAATAACAAAACCAACAAACAAGAATAACAACCATGTGTTTAAAGAAAGGAGTTTGTAACCACGTCTTATAAGAGGGAAAATCTTTTTAAATGACATTGATAAATGGTTATGATATGAAAACCATCAGATTATACTGAAATATGTATATACATAGAATTGTATACTGTATATATATGTTTAAATGATTTTAAAGCGTAGATTGAAGTACAGCTTAAAATTAATGATGAATTAACATTATTCTCTAATGTTGATATTATGCCCATTATTCTATTTTAACATGCATGTATCATATATATATATCATCCGTTAAAACAAAGGCAAGCTAAAATGTTTTTTGTTTTTTTTTCGGAAAGGAGTCTTGTTAAAATCTCTTGTATTTACTTTACATGATCTCATGCATTTCAATTAATTTATAAGTATTCTTATAAGTCAGTGGTGGCTATCACAAATTACACTTAAATGTCTTTAAAAAATATCACATTCAGTTACACTTATAGAAAAATAACATGATAGTTTTTAAAAGACCATACTGATATCAAACCAAGTCTTTTAAATCCAATAATCAATCATTTATTAAACTTCAACTCCAGATGTAACTCAAGAGACGAGTTTCTTCTTACAGAAAACTTGCCTTGAAATTACTCTCCCAAAGAAGCATCGCCTTCATTTATTTAATGTAAATAATATAATATAATCTCACTTATGTGATTACTAATGAGTTCGAACCAGAGACACAAATAGGTAATATTACCCTTTATTAATAATAAATAAAAGAAAAATATGCAAACATGACAGCAATTCGAATTGACAAAGTGTTAATCACTTGATTATCCTTTATTAATTATGATTAGACTGTACACATGATGAATTATACATATTGCAAAAGACTCATAGAGGGACGAACAAGCATAACATCAGATTAGGCAAAAATAGTGATTTCCACTTAGTTATGAGAGAGGATTTGTCAGAAGAAAAGGCGGTTGGATGTAGTGAGGCCTATTACGGAGAGGATTCGGGGAGGGACTCAATGGTAGTAGGGTTGTAGGAGATCACATGGAAATGAGAGATGTAAGCAAGAAAAACTTGTATACTCAATATAATTATTGTGTAAATAACTTCAGGGTTCTATTACAAATATTATATTAGTCATTAGTTATAGTTATCCATAGGAGGTATTAATTCAGAGTCTTAGATATCCAACTCCAAGGATTCAAGTCCCTTGAGTTACTACGTAATACAACCTGTTGCGTACTATTTGAAGAAGAAAGAAGGTTCATGAAGAGATTAAGAATCTCGTTCTCATCTCTCAATTCCAATTCTAGGTTGCTCCAACTGTAATGAGGTTTATAGTTCTTCTTGCTTAAGTTTCCTATTTTCTTGTGGTCTCCTACTACACAACCTTTGAATGTTTTTCTAAACCTCTGAAAAATTTGCCACACAATATCCAACCGCTTCTTCTTCTGACATATCTTGGACCATAACGTGTGGAAATCTTTGCTCTTATCTAATCTGATGTTATACTTTTTTCGTCCGTCATTTCCAGATATGACTCACCCATCATGTTTACAGTATAATGATAATTGATAATGGATAATTAAGGTTTAAACACTTTTTGTATTCCAATTGCTTTAGTGTTTGATAATTTTTCTTTTATCTTATAGATATTATTAATGGACCGAAACTACAATGTAGTAAAAGGAGTTTTAAACGGTTAGTGCAATCTTTTTACAAATGATTTCATGAACTCAAAATAAAGATGATTCCACAATTTGATTGTAATCTTACACTCTCTGTTAGTAAATACAAGGAGAAAGAGGAAGATAGGAAGTGTACATTCTTTGGGCTTTGGAGACCATACAACACCTATTTTATGGCTTATATATGTTGGAAAAGCTAGTTAAGTTAGTTGAACGCCGTATTAAAGATTCATTCCGCGTTTTTTGTTTTGTTTAATTTTTATGGTGCTTTAATTGGTTAGATGGAGTTGCACTGATTAAGATTAAGTAAACTTGTGAAATCCATATACAGAAAGTATACTTCTTTCTCAAGGAATCGCCTAGGTGGGAATGCACATTGAATTCAAGAGAATAACTTTTCCCGAGCGTGTTGTCCATGAGCTACGGCGATTCATAGTGTTTTTGTGGACTATGATAACATTACCTCTACAATCAAACAATCGTAAAATATGTACAATTTATTTAATTATTCAATAGGGACTGAAAAATTCATTTTTTTAAATTTAAAAAATATACAAAAATTTTTGAATTTCCTTTTCTAAGCGTTTTGCCCATCTTTAATTATTTGTTTTGAAGGTGTATGAAATTAGTATCAGTAAATGTATCATGAAAGCAACGTTTACTCCATCTGACCAAGGAATATTATTTGAAGTCCATATATGTACATTGAATGACCGGCCGTGAACCTACCCATATTGAGTTCAAAAGAATAATTTTTCCGAAGCGTGTTTTTAAAACACGTAGTTTTAATACTTTTTCTCCAAAGGAATACATTTATAACGCTGTGATACCTAAAAGGCTTGCATTTATTTGATTAATGATCCATTGATGTTATATTTCAAATGTCATCCATGAAGGCCTTGAGGCAAAAATTGTCCTACTTTTTAAATCGTGGATAAACAATCATGTATCAAATATACCTAGGATTAAAAATTAAATGTATAAAGTAGAAAATGAAATATCTTTAGATCCATTGACAAATCGACTTTTACTCCGGTCTAAAATTGAATCGTTTTCAAATTGAATACAATTTTTTCGTTCACAATTTATAAAACCGATTTTTTTTTGTCTCCATCAATGGTCTGATTTTCTTCCTTGTTATGTTTTATGTGTTTTACAATCATTATTTACATACACATATAACCCCATATGACATTAATGTAGGCCGATGTTCAAAATATTAAAACACGCATGATTTCATCAATAATTCATTTATAGAATCAGTCTAGTTCGAATTTTAAATGAAACCGATCCCGAGCAACTTTCTTGCTTGACCGACCCAAACCGAATTTTTCTTTGGAACTGATATTGACAGAAGTTTTCTTTGAGACCAGTCGCGACTTAACTTCTACGAAGGATCAAATTAATTCTTTTCACCAAAGAATGATACCGGTCTAGGATTTTCAGACCGAAAACCAACACTAATTTAAGTATATAACATATATATATAAATATAAAACAATAAAAAAAATATTTTTTCCTCCCCTTAATTCAACTAATAAATCAATGCACTTATCCAAAGAAAAAAATTAAATTATCTTATAATTTTTATAATTTGAAAGAAACCAAACTTCTTTTTGAATTAAAGGGGATGAGGCTATAAAATTTGTTATAAGGAATAAATAAATAATTATAAGGAGCTATTAATCTTAAAGAGTTTTATTCTAATTTCTTTTTCTTTTTTTCATTAACATTAAATAAGAACCGAGTGGAGAGGAAAAAAGTAAAAAAAAATGAGAAAACTTTTCTGGTTTTAACATTTATCCAATTTATAATTTTTATTATTAGAATTGCACAATTGACAAGGATAAAGAAAACCTTTTTTTTCTTTAGTTTAAAATGTCCCTTTCTTTAATGATGAAAGGAAAGTACAGACTTTGAGCATACATATAAAAAAAAAAAGAGACGAAATATGAGTTAAATAGATGAGTAATTACAAACGAGTACATAGGCAAATAAAATAATCTTTTATTAATACAGAGGTTTCAATCAACTCTATAATTGAGCGCCTTTTGTTTGATATTAAGAAGTCCTTAAATCAAGGCACGTCTTTTTTTTCTCCTTTTTCTCTCTCAAATAATAATTTGTCGACCTTTTTTTGTAAAAAAAATGGGTAGTTATATGTTGCAGTCTTTTTAATTTATATAATAATTGTAATTAAGTGTATAAGTAAAGGTTTGTATATAGTGAAGTTAGAAACTGGGACAGTTTTATGCCATTAATGTTGTAGTGGACCACGTTCTTCCATTGATTGAATAAATATATTTAAAATGATAAATATATTTACTAAAACAAGTACAATAATGACACAATTAATTAAGAAATTGATACCTTTATTAACAAAAGTCATGACAAAATATTATTTCCTATAAAAAATTGTAATTCAAGAAATATTACATAAAATTTAATAAAAAAGCTCTCTCGAAAATTAAAAAAATAAAGAGTGAAAAAATAAAACTAGACATTTATATTTGCTCCAGGCCCTGGCCTCAGTTTTTAATCATTATTTTTATCCCTACCGAAATTGGGATTCATACCTTTGATAAATATTTTTCGGTCTTTCTCTAGGACTGAAAACTACATTCCATTCCAATTTATTTTCAGTCCAGCATATTTGTTCTAAAAACTTATAAAGTACAGTCGTTTATGACGTCACCCACCTTTATTTCTTATTTTTCAATTAGTTCTAGAACAAACAGTCCGAAGCACCATCAGTCTTAAGGATAGGGTAGAAGGATTGATAGGATTGGTCCTAAGACTAGACTGAACCGAAAAATAAAAACTGACATTGCAAATGCTCAAGTCTGCCCGGAAACAACACAAAAATAGGATATTTATCTTTTAAGGATATAACCCGTAAATACTTAATTTTTTCTTATGGTTTTAAAAAAATGGGGTAGATAAGAAATGTTTCAATAGGGTAAAAAAAGGTAGAATAAAAAAATGATCATGTCAAAAATATGACACTTTATCTCTAATGGACTTCGTTGCACATTTGCAACATGAAAAAGAGGGTCATAAAATTTTATTTTATTTAACCCGATATATGGACTCAAGTAGTTATTATATACTAAATAATCATAAAATAATTTTATTTATGATTATAACGCATATATTCGAAAAAGCTTAGGCTCTTGAAGCAGGCTGACAATACATCATCCTCAGTCATCCGTGACATTAAATAAATTAATTAACCTTTATAACGAGTGTGTTGATGCATTATAATACGAATAATAGGTACAACGTGTAAAGGCAATAGATGCATTAATCCGCCTCAAGTTTGCTCGTACGTCATACTTTTTCATTTTATCTCGAAATTGGAGGCCGCGTAAGCGAAAAACTTGAAGTTCAATTATTCCAACTTTTTAATGATAAGGAAATCACTTCGCAAGGTGACATGAAGAATATATTATTGAAGTAATTGAAGAAGGAGGTTGATTTTTCGAGATATTCAGACAATTAGCTTGTTGGAGGATCGTGAGGGTAGACGGAAAGCCCCATTATGTGGAAGAAGTAGCCAGTTTATCTCTTATGGAGTCGGGGAGAAGGACTCGGAGATTTTTGTTCTCCGTTTCAATTGGCCTTGAAGGATCTTGGTCTGTATATATTTTTATTGCATCTCATTCACTTGTATCCTTTAACGTATTGTTTAATGCAGGTAATAATGATGCTTTATTGATTCTTGGTAGATGAAGGTCGTACTGTCTTACAAAATGAGATGTGTTCTCCTCCATCCACCTCTCTCAGTCCAATTATCGATTACGAGTAGCTCACAATCCCTGAATACTCCATAAGACCCAAACTCTCAACCTCCTCCACATATTTCTAAATTATTAATAGGTTCTGATAATTGAATATCAACTTTCCACTGTCGCTATTTCCAATTTCAAGATAGAAAGAGAAAGGATGACATACGTCCAAACTCATACGTTGTACTCCTTATAACTACTCACAATTACGAATTGGGTAGTTTTAGATGTAAAAAAGTTGCACCGTGACACATTTTCCTTGAATATTATTTTACTTAGGTCTTTTGTTGGTATATTTCCAATAATAAGTAGTTAAGGGTTCGTTATTATTATTAATACTGGGTAAATTTAAAAGTTCATTGTATATGCATCAAAAACACATTATATGGGTACAATGTAAGTAAATAAAGTAGTCTATCTACCTAATTTTCTGCCTTGTAATATACAAAAATGATATACTCATAAATAATGTATTTTCTAGAATGGTAAATTCAAGCACATACTTAAGAACAAAAAAAGTGAAAGAATTTGTTTTTACACACATATCTATTTACACAATGGATTTTGTCATTGTATGTCTAGATAACACAGTGTGATCTTTATTGAATCTTAGTATCTCTCTCAACCTTTACTAAATAAACATTTATTGCCTTCATTTTTGACATACTTAGATTCTATGAAATTGATGTTCTCAAATTATAAATCAGATTAAAAATGAATAAAATACGTCAAAAGACTATGCTGAAATGAATAGTATATTAAATGAAACAATTCCACAAAAACCATCAATCAAGGGGATTGCAACTCTTAGTACAAATTAAAAAGTAAATAAAAATAGAGTAAAAGAAAGGCTGTGTGTATTCTGTAAAGTTTCCCAAAATATGAGTCTCCCCTTAAACGATGTCAAATTTAATTTAAATTTTACTCTATCTGAAAACTGCAGAGTTGTATTACCTTCATTACTTTTGGACAAATATAAAGTAACGAAAGTGTGTGCAGAATTTTCTTCCCAATATATTTTTTTATTTAAAAAAACTTTTTTTGAAAATTGTTTTAAAACAACAAAATAACTAATTTATTGTTCTATTTTGCATTGTTTTCTTCATTTAATTAACTGGAATTTATCAATCATGGTTACAAATATATTTTAAAGATATTTTTGTAATATAACAGATTCAATCCAGTCAATTAATCCCGTCAAAATAAAGATTTGGTTTGCTATAATTAGATTCAGTAAAATCCTACATAGTATTAAAATAATTTATGAGTGTGTGATCTATGTCCTGCTAAGAGAAACAGTGATAAAAACCCATTTATTTCCAAAACAGAGACAGACATAAAATAAAAGTTTTTCTAAATTTTGAGTGACTTTCGTAGGGCTAAGTTTAATTGTGAGTGCCGAAATTTTGAGCTCTGGAGGCCAAGTTTTATATTTTGCAAATAAAATGATTTTTTTCATCAAACAAGATCGATTCTCTGTTTATCAAAGTGTTTCTTTAAGGGTATGGGTTGTCATTCGAAAATGCACCAAAAAAAAAAAATTAAAAACTAAAAAAATGAATGATTGTACTAACAAATGAGGGGGTTTTGGAATTGATTTCGGAACGTCAAAACATACTATATATTTCCTGACGATATCACTTTGATATTGGAGGCAAAGTCCAAAAAAAAAAATCCACGAGGAGGATGGAAGTTTTAATTAACTACTTCAAGAAATATAAAAGAATATTAACAACAAGAAGACAGCTATGCCAAGTCCTCCAAAGGGGATCCCATTTACTCAGAGGGATAATAACTGAGTGATCTATCAAAAACAGTGCCAATATTTTAGAAATTAAGTGGTTAAGTAAAGGAACCTTGAATACAAACAGGACTGATCTAAACTTTTTTATTAATTCTTCGATTCACAAATGGAAGAAATTTAATCTCAAAAAAAAGAATTGACCTCTTTAGTTTCTAAAATGCCCCTGCTACTCTTTATAAGGCAATGTTTATTCCATGGTTAGCCGAAAAGGTCATGGACGAAGATAATTACTGACTCAATAACCTTTTTCATCGAAGCTACATAGATTCCATAGAATGACCTAAAATTCATTTTGGAGGAGGGTTGTTTTTGCTGTGTAGAATTATTCAGAAAATTGATAAAAAGATTTTAATTAGAAGAAACTCAGAGTGTGAGTGGTGTGCATCTATTTTGTTCCATCCTATCTACAATTAGTTAATGCTAGGAACTGATTTATTAACACTGTATCATTTTTGGTATCCATTTGGTTTTTAATGAAATATTGTGAGAAATTTTTTAATTATATTTGTTCAAAATTTTTTGAATTCTCCTAATTCATATTATTAAACGCAAAAAAAGACAAGATAAAATATTAAAATTAGTAATGGTTTCGTTGATATAGTGAACACTACCTAGACAGACGTGCGTATCATATTTTATATCCAATTATATCAAATAATGTTTTTGTCCTACGATTGTGTATAAAAAGTCTCAAGCAAGGTCAGACATGAATGGACAACCTTAGATAGAAATTGTGTACCTTCCTTACTTAAATATAAACATAGATTTTGCTAAACAAACAATTCTGATTCAATCATTTATTGTACAAGGATGTCCAAGAAAAAAATATCAATTGAAAAATAAGACATTATTTTACGTCTACTCTACATCGTACTCCAATTCCGAAGGTGATGATTTCAAATAGGAACAAGATGAATAATATGTCCAACCATCCTAATCAAAATCCTCTGATTAATATTCTGAAGGTTTTGACGAGCCTGTCTGTTAGAAATTTTATTGAATATCATTTTTATTTTTGCAAGATATCATATGCATATATTGACATCTAATTAAAATATTCAACATTTCAATGAATTTCAGGATGCAATAAATCAACCAACTTTTTTGCAGAGTCAATGCATGTACGCAAATATAACACAATCTAGCACAAATAGGAATTAGAGATAATTATGCCCATTTTAGACAAGAATTTTTTTGAAGGAAGTCCAAGGTCCATCATCATTTGCAAAACTTATCATCTTTACAGACACAAATATTAAAAAATAAATTGGTGTCTTTTTTGATTTCCACCGTCGCTCTAGAGTTAATGACAAAATTGATGAATGATCTCATTCTTGGGCAGCTGTCCAGAGGATCATCTCGAAAGGGAACCAGTCTTTTCATCCTTTTCTACCATTGACATTGCACATAAGAATACTAATAAAAAGTTTTTCTTTAAAGCCCTCACAGACCTACAAATATTGGATTTGACAGCATTATCTCAGAATATAATCACAGTTCATGATCTTGACGATAATTCTTTCTTCAATAAAGAAAGTTTTTCTTTCCTATGAAAAGAGCTACAATCCTCTATCTCACTCCCATTCTGTGGCACTTAAGAACGAATTTTCCCTCCAACTCTGAAGAACGGGCAGATAAAATCTGCTATAAATATTTAAATTGTTTAAATATACCTAAAACATGGAAGAAGAAGATCACGAGTTTCATATCTAAAATCAGGTATGGAAAGCGATATAATGCCCAATTTAAAATATCCTTGTGTTTTTTTTAAACAATGACTGTGACAAAATGTTCAACACAGTTATGCATTCATTTGCAAGTCCCCCTTGCCCTCCAAATTTTAAGAGATTTATAACACTGAATATAGCTGGAATTACAGAAAATGTATCATGCTTTTTTTAATTTTATTTGGTCTCTCCTTAAAAATCTACAATTTTCCTACAAAAACAAAAGCAATGGAATTTGTCTCATCAAGCTGTAAAGCATGATTGCAGTGAAGTTGGCAGTAGTTGGGCCTATCAGAATCAAAATAATCAGAACTATTCTAATTTCAGCCGCAACTTGATAATTTGCCTTCTTTGTTAGATTTCCAAGGGCGTATCAGTCTTCATGGAACTATGCTGGAGACATATTACATTACTACCACTCATTGTCAGATAAAAACGAAAAAATGATGCGCGGTTTAATACAAAAATTACTAGAGATTTAAAAGCTTTTCCGGATCTACAGAATAATTGTTGTTTTATCATTTTATTTATATAACTTCTGCTCATTCTTTTTATGAAATTTGTAGCCTATTTTGTGGCTTTGTTTTGTTGATTCATTTAGTGTCAAATTTTATTAAATGAGCATTTTGTTAAATATGGATTGATTACTAACATCATATATAGCAATTGTTCAAGATGTTTGACTTTGCCTTAGCGAATTAATTTATTATACAATGTTTGTTTGTATATATATTATAATCTATAACTTCTCAAAATAAATAAAGTCATAAAAAAAATATCTATTGCGCAATGTTCATCATTTGACTCGCATCATTGTTAGGGATGATATTTTGTAAAGAAACATAAAGGTTTATTGTCTTAGTGCTTTTAAACAGGCATAACCTTCGTTTTTTTGATTGGGGATGTTTGAATAAGTGAACATAGTTTAAGTACATGGTTTTTTTTGTTTGTTAGACTGTTATTTTAATCATCTAGTTTCAACTTTCCTTATAGTATATATAATATTGAATAATACCTACATATATTGAATTTATTGTTACAAAGTATTTTTACCCTTCTTATAGATTTTTTCACTGACGTCAAAGATGACATAATCAATTGAAAGCGATGCCTTTATGAAAATATATAACCCATATATTTTATTGAATAAAGTGGACAAATTTCCCAAAAATTTTAAAATAATTTCACCTCATAGCATTAAAAATATAAAATAATAATTACCTCAAAACATTATTGTACAAAAATGAAAAAGTGGAGAAAATTCATTTTTACTATTTACTTTATATTTAAATTCAGGTAAATATATCATAAACATATTTTGGTCAATTTTCATTCAAATTTGTGTTATGAATAAAGGTACACAAGAGTTGTAGCTATCGTTTAAAACCTTTATTAGATTTAAGATACATATGTAGGCTCCGATATGGCCCTTTCAAAATTGGCTACTTTAAGTGTAATTTGGAACACATTAAAAGGTAAATCGTTATATTTTTTAGCAGAAATTAAAGATAATTAGTTAAGAATACAAATGTAATCCATACTTAATTTTGAGAATAATAATTATAGCTTGCTTTTGTGTTGATAGACAATATATATGACATTAACATACAATAAAGGATAGAATATATTTATTTTCTATATATTTCTGATTATTTTTCTGATAGAAAAGTTGTCACAAAATTCAAAAAGAATAACAAACAAAAATTATCAAAATACTACATTTGATACAAATAACTTATTACTGATTATTGCGTTTGGTAGTACTCAAATCAAAAAAGGAATTTGACTTTTTTTTTTACTTGTTAGTTGTTTTTAGGGGTAAATTTATCATTGAATTTAATATTTACCACACTACAAAAATATTTTTTAACAAAATAAAAGAATATAATTAAGGTTTTAAATCATAAATATTTTTGGTAAATAAAAGAGAAAAAAAAAAGCAAGTTAAGGAAGTAACCCTGAAAATTTCAAGAATGTTTGGGAGGATAGTAGGTTTGGTCATTTCGTTAGATTAGCTCTGCTTAGTAGGTTCACACCCGGTTGTTTATAGAAAAAGGAAATATACTTAATGTATATGGACTTCAAAGAAGATTCATAGGTCAGATAGAGTAAATGTAATACTATAATGTTTACTTAAACTTAATCAGTACAACTCCATTTAACTAAAGAGGATCATACAAAAAATATAATCAGGTACATTAAATAATTAACAGTTTTAATTTCTAACCAGAAAATTAAAAATTTAAATATTTTCTTGTAAAGAAGTCAAAATAAATATATTGTGAATATTTTACAAAACGGATGCTAAGATAGTCTTTACTTTTTGAGTATTTTTGCAAATGCTTCTCTATGTTTCGGTATCCTGCCATTATTTTTCATATTTGAAAAGTAGTTGTTGTTTTTTTCAAAGTCAAATCTACATATAAAATTATCAACACATTGAGGCGCACGATTCAACCATTTTTTTTTTCTTGCATATTTTTAAATTTGAATTTTTCAGAGCACCCTTTTCTTGACAATTATTATTTTTGCCTAATCTGATGTTAGGCTTGTTCGTCCCTCTATGAGTCTTTTGCAATATGTATAATTCATCATGTCTACAGTCTAATGATAATTAATAAAGGATAATCAAGTGATTAACACTTCGTCAATTCGAATTGCTGTCATGTTTGCATATTTTTCTTTTATTTATTATTAATAAAGGGTAATATTACCTATTTTTGTCTCTGGTTCGAACTCATTAGTAATCACATAAGTGAGATTATATTATATTATTTACATTAAATAAATGAAGGCGATGCTTCTTTGGGAGAGTAATTTCAAGGCAAGTTTTCTGTAAGAAGAAACTCGTCTCTTGAGTTACATCTGGAGTTGAAGTTTAATAAATGATTGATTATTGGATTTAAAAGACTTGGTTTGATATCAATATGGTCTTTTAAAAACTATCATGTTATTTTTCTATAAGTGTAACTGAATGTGATATTTTTTAAAGACATTTAAGGGTAATTTGTGATAGCCACCAATGACTTATCAGATTATTTATAAATTAATTGAAATGCATGAGATCATGTAAAGTAAATACAAGAGATTTTAACAAGACTTATTTTCGAAAAAAAACAAAAAACATTTTAGCTTGCCTTTGTTTTAACGGATGATATATATTTACGATACATGCATGTTAAAATAGAATAATGGGCATAATATCAACATTAGAGAATAATGTTAATTCATCATTAATTTTAAGCTGTACTTCAATCTACGCTTTAAAATCATTTAAACATATATATACAGTATACATATCTATGTATATACATATTTCAGTATAATCTGATGGTTTTCATATCATAACCATTTATCAATGTCATTTAAAAAGATTTTCCCTCTTATAAGACGTGGTTACAAACTCCTTTCTTTAAACACATGGTTGTTATTCTTGTTTGTTGGTTTTGTTATTTTTCCGCAATGGTCCGTCAGTACATAAAAACATTCTATCAAACATAATGGATGGAAAAGATGATATGATAGATCGATGAATTATTTTTAAAGATATGCTTGTTCGTCCCGATTAGTTTTGAATATAATGCATAAAAATTGAAGTATACCCTAGGTTGTTCAAGACTAGGCTGTGCTATGGCGTGGTCCCATCACATTTTTATATGTGGCACACTGGTCGGCACTTTTGGAAGAAAGAAATATTAAAAAAATGAAAACATAAGATTAAAAAGGAGATAAGGACATACTTCAAAGTTTCTCTTAGATGGAGAAAAAGGTAAAGGCAATCTTAAACTCTCCTTTCTCCATATATTATTCGGCAAATTCTGTTTCTACTATTGTTTGCATAACTAATTATTGGGTACTTTTTTTTAATTTTTTATTCTTTCACCGTTCATTAATATGTCATTACATACATAAACCCGGAGCTAATGAGTATATACAGCTACATGAATAATCATTATAGTTTAAATTTTTAACTCGGGGGTTGAACTTACATCAAAATTCTATGTTTTGTACATTTAAATACATTAAAAATTAATATTTGGATAAAAATAGAATAAAATTCATTTCAGAATGCAAAAATAAAATTTCAGCTAGATATTAAATCAAAACAAAACAAAAAACAACCAAGCAATCGACAACATAAAATTGACTAATTGGGTTTGTTAAAATTTTCATTATAATCTTATGGTATTGCAAAGAAAGAGTTGGGAAGTATTTTATCTCTCTCCGAGCCATCGTCCAGGAATCGTCGAGTCTCATGGACAGTATCTTCAGTGATATAGCAGATTATATATTGTAACGTTTTAAAATGCTGAACGCTTGGCATTCCACAAACGAATGGACTGTCGAATGGAAGATTTTACCAAAGTCTTTACACGGTCTTGTGAATCTGATACAGTCTGCAGAGATATGGAGTTGGGTCGTAAACTTCCTTCTCTCATTGATTTTTGCTAAGGACTCAACGAGCATTTTTTTCCAATTTTGAGGGAAACTATGTAATGCTATGTATTTTAATGTAATGTATTTGTTTCATAGCCTATCAACTTCAAAACTGTTGTAGGGTAGGCCCTGAAATTTTTTAGATGCCACGGATTTGTCAACTTATGCTCATTCAGAGACTTCTCGGTCTTTTAATCATAGGAATGGAACTTTTATGAAATAGAGTGCTGAACCATTTTTCTTCTTCAATAATTGTTGTCTCGCCTATAAAAGGGTAAGATGTTGCTTTGTATAGAACTGTAGGTACCACGAATGTGTTGTACAGATCTATTCGTTTCTGAAGATTAAAGGATCTCCATTTACATAATCTCGGACGAGCAAATTTCCTTGCACTTTTTTTCATCCTCACCGTTTCTATTCCAAACGATACCCAAGGTCTCAATCCTCCTTATTATTTCAAAGGGGGTAACTCTTCGACCTTGAGAAGGGCCCTTACAACTGAGTCAATACAAGCACGAATATTTCGAGGGACATCATATATTTTCCTCTTCTTTAAAAAACCTTTCTGTTGAATCCCAATCCTTTCATCGAGAATTCCCTCCACTTTTTAAAAATCGGTAAAATGATGGGAAATAAAGGTAAGATGCCCAATTCAATGCAAAAGGGTAGAATAGCTCTAATTCCGAAGAAAGGAGACGGTTCCGATTTTAGCCACTGGAGTCCTATTATGGTACTCAAAGATTCATACAGAATTCTGTCCAGGGTGGAATGTTTAAGTGATAAAAAAGTGATTTCGTAATTTGTATAGACTTCTACAGTGTCATCTGAATGTCACTGCAATTATAAAACTTATTTTGTCAGGAATCCTCTTCTAAATAACTAATTTACCTTATTGAAATAATACAATAATGAAAATGCAGGATCTCCAAACAAATTAATTAACTACAAATAATTAATTAATGTTTTTGCATAAGAGTTCATTAATATAAGTGGTTTTATTAAAGGAAATAGTTGAAATATAACAAAATAATAATACTATTGTATCAATAATGATTATACAAATAATCAATAAATTATTACATTAGATTCACTATTTAGTAGTTTTCTTTTATTTTTCTTTTATTGATTCCTTCGACTATATTTGAGAAAGACAAATAATAAAAAAGGTCAACTCCACTGCAAAAGTTGGAGAATTTTCAAAGTGTAAAAACTCTTATAACGTTTCTATAGAATTTAATTTTGTATTAGCCTAAGTCCGATCCCTTATTCCTACTATTCTGTCCAAGACGAGATTGCATTTGAGAGATTCCGAGTAGTCATGTACCGAGCGTAAAAACGTATCCACTATAATCAAAAATAGTATGATGAGTTATGTAACATTCAATATATTTTATCTTAGATGGATTGGTAATGAATGAATGTGTAATTTTTTTCCTTTCGTCTTTATACCTGAAGACGAAAATTTTTTCTAGAGTTTCCTCATTCTTAAGCCTTTCCGCCTTCATCTCGGAAATCATGTAATCCTGTACACACAAACGGAGGACTATCAATCATGAAGGGATTTGCTCAAACTAACCTATTGGCTTTAACTCTTTTAGTACCTAAAAATGAAGATTTATAAATAATTCATTTTTTTATATGTATCAAATATCAACTAAATACTCGCTTAAAAATTACGCCTTCCTGTTTTCAAATGAGCAGACAAATCTGAAAAAATTACAAAATTGCCCAATGGAACTTTCAGTAGTCAATATTTCAATATAGGTAGGTTATTCATTAATCTCTGAATAAACTGAATTCTTCTCAGTCATTTCAAAATAATTGGTTCTTTTTTACACAATATAATCAAACTTGAGTCATTGTTTCTGGACCTTGTATGGCTGTCAATGCAAGAGCGTCTATAATATTTTCATCAAGGGGGTGCCACCAAGAATATAAAAAAGGAAAGATGAAAGCATGAGTGTTATCCCTTTTGTGAGCGAGGCCCTCCGTAGACCCAAGATTTGTAAATTCGCCCAGTGGACTATTTACGTAAATAAATACATTTTCCATTATTAAAACAATAGTAATCGACTTTAATAGTTTGCTGATATAACTAATACAAGAATCAAATAATAATCATAGCAGTTTTGAAATATAAAAAAAAAACCTTATTCAGATTGCGATCTATAAAATGCTGCATCTGCTTTCTAAAACATATTTTATACAGCTCTCCGTATAACATCCACACATCTTATTAGCGTTACTACTCATTATTCATGAGCACAAATAATGAGATATTTTCTCCTTAGAAATAAAATAATAATGATAACAATTTAAAAAAAAAATTGGTGACTCGGAAAAAATCAGACATTAAGAAATACATCCCTATATATAATTATGTTTAACCATGTACATTGTACAAATATATGTACTTTTAAAATCTAATTCTCACAGGATATAAAGAAAGAAAAAGGTTTCTTATACAACTTTATTATTGAAAATATTTTTTTGAAGAAGCCTTGATTGTGTATATTTGAACAGTAGTTTACAAAGTTTTATTTTTACTCATTATAAAAAAATTCAATTTATTTTCACTTTCTAAGGTTTTGAAATTGAATTTGTCATCAAGGAAAGTATGAAAAAAAAAAAAAAAACACACAGGGAAGAAAATAGTGAAAAAAAAACATACCAATAAACCAGATAGCCATTGTTAAATATAAATAGTTTCAGTACTCGGCAAATATTGGAGTTCAATTATGAAGTTTTTCTATTTTCTTTTGGATTTCATTGTGTTCATACATTTGTTTTTGTTGAGAATCCAGAGAAAAAATCTTTTAAATTTACACACACCTATATCCAAATATACGTCTTCTGATTATATATATGTCGTTCCCACACCATTGAACGTAGGAGGCTGAAATTTTGTGTTGGCCCCTCTTTTGAGCTTGGATAAGCTTAAACGGGTCTGTCAATTTTGGGGAGGTCATTTAAGGGGGCTTATGCTATACCCAAAACTCAAAAACCGTTTTTTGCAGCGCAAAGATACTAAATAGGGTCTGAGTTATTTATCAAAAAGCGATTGGGGTTTCAAGAAACAACTATACGAATATCTACGTTTTTCTAAATTTATTCAAAATCAAAAAAGTTATTGGCTAAAAAAAAAAATCGATGAAAATTGCAAATTCGTTTATTTCAGGTGCAAAAAAAAAAAAAGGACTTCCAATGGAATATGGGATTAGTAATGGAATAAAGTTTGTAGAAACTTGTCTGAAAGTTCGTGTGCATATAAATTTGGCTAATAAAATTTGATAATTAGCTGAAATATTTTCTGAATAATTTTTCAATTTTTTCTTTTCTTTTTAATTTTAAATTTTTTTAATCAAACGTCAATTTTTAGTTTTTTAAGAAGAAATACATCAAGCCGATACTTTTTGCACAAAAAAAGCCGATGCAACATTATTATAGGAGTATTTTTAATTTCCAGAACATTTTATAACATAATTTTTGCAAAATTTGCAAAAAGGAACCAGTTATCGAGTGTTATTTTTTCGACAACATTATTCTTCATAACTTTTTTGCTTTTGTAAGAACGAAAAAAATATTGGTAAGTTTGTGTTTCTTCTACAATTCCAGTAAATGCTATTAACTTCTCTTTTTTTTTTAAAGTAATGCACCAAAGTTGTTATCCAAAAAAAAATTATTTTTAATTTTTTTTCTAAATATAATTTTCTATAAATTTTTCAAAAAAAACTCTGGATTTTAGAAATTTTAAAGAAAAAATTTAATTTTTTCTTTATAGCTTTGAATTTTTGAAATTTTTTTCCAAAATATTTACAAAAACAATTAATTTTTTATAGATTAATATGGATTTTTAAAATTTCTTTACAAAAATTCCATTTGTGAATAGCTTTGATTTTTTGAAATTATTAAAAAAAAAAGTTGGATATTCGAATTTTCAAAAAAAAAAAAAAAAAAAAAAAACTTTTAAAAAAAAATTAATTTTTGATATTTTTTTTCTTAAGAACTTAATTTTTTGTGAATAGCTAATTTTTAGTTTTTGGATATTTCTCAAAAAAAAATTCAAAAACAAGCGTCCCCCCCTCAAAAAAAAAAGTACATATATAAATATTTCTGCAGACATCCCGGGCAACTCAATACTCAATTTTGTACATTTTTACAAAATCACTCACATCAACTTACTCAAACTAATGTGACATAACAACCTCACATAAAAAATGGATGAAACTATGGTCAGTAACTTTCAACAAATGTCAGAATAGATGTAACTTACTTTTATTTACGAGTCCTGCTATCTTCACGTTCAAGGCAGTAACTTTTCAGACCAAGATCGTATATGTATACATATGTATGAGTAGACATTAATAGCTGTCAAATTGAAAAATATATTGTCAGCTCTTGTTTGAAACAATATTTAAGAAGTAAAAAAAAAATAATAAAAGAGGGGAGGGAGAATGACCATGCTAAGGAAATCTATAAGGAAATATATTTGTGGATGAATACGATTTGGTTAAGAGAGGAAAAATATATATTCAGCAGAAATGTATCTATGAGAAGAAGACCACAAAAAAATTATAAGCATCCTTCAATTCCCAAAATAATGAAAACTTAAGATACTTTTTGAACATTAAAATCAGCTAGACACTCATTTGTTACTACATACTAAAAAGTGGGATTAGATTGTACACTTTATGAGCCTAAATAATTCTAATCATTTCAAAATTTCTATTTATGAAAAATCACTTTTGACTAATTCAATCTAATTAAGAATAGCTTTATGCCACTTCAACCTACACGATCACAATAGGCCCTGCACTTGATTATAAAAAATATGATTTTTTTTTCTAAACAATGTAAAAAAAATCAAATTTTCGAAAAGAAAAGAGCACATTTATCTTTGCCTCAGGCCCCACTCATGATAAAAGCTACAATGGTCTCAGTTATCATATCTATCCTCACCCATATTATAATTTAAAAGTTATATGGATATGAAATTATCATATTTAAAATAAAAAAAATGTTAGAAAATACCTTCATATAACAAAACCAAAAAAGTAATTTTGAAAATTAACGATACTATTTATGCATTACTTTTCTAAAAACCATCAAATGTTAAATATAATTAATGTTAATAATATTGACAAAACATATTCAGTAATCTCACAACTTTTTAATGATATTGTATTTCAAAAGGGGAAGAGGTCTCTGTGTTGACACCTATCGAAAAATAGGGTAAATATATTTATTTACTATATGAGGGAAAGGTGGTGGTTCACTCTCTTAAACTTTAAACCACCATTCTAAAGATCTTTCTTATCATATAAATACCATTAAACATAACATATAGAAAATGAAAAAAAAATTACATAAAATACGATGAAAAGAAGGCAAAAGGCATATTCAAAACTATACTGAAAATTTATCAAAATAAAGCAAGGTTGAAAATAATATGATTTGCCATTATGATAAAAAAAAAAAAAAAAAAAAAAAAAAAAACTCAACATAATCATTCTGATAATTTAAAGACTCTTTTGGAGTAGAACAGCATAGCAGTCCTGACATTTTTCATAAAATTAGCTGTGAACAGCAATGAGACAGAATACAAAAACCATTAACGCTATTCTGTATCTAGTAATGTTATAGGGAGGAATTAATCCGATATTATTTATAGTGTTATACTTTTAACTCTCTAACAGATCCTCAATGTTACTCTTCGCCTTTTACCGAGTAGTTATTAGTTTATAATCATATGTTCTCTATGAAAGAATTATGATAGCAGCTTTAGATAATAAAAACTCATATTCAGGTAGCAACTAAAAGAGGCCGCTCCCGCCTCCTTAATATTTTATTTTTGTCTTTGTAATAAAGCATCATACTGTGGAGAACTACTAAAATATCTTTTTTTTCTCGACAAAAATGAACAAATCGTTTTTTTTTATAAAAAGTCTTATAAGATTTAACAATCCATTTTAAAGTTTTTTGGGTACTTTAATAATCTTGAGGGATACTACTTAGTAATATCCACTTCATATTTACATCCTGTGTCAACACAATCTGACACTTGTTCCAATAGAAGTACTTATAAAGTTATACGAAACTGTTCTAAATGATAAGCACATAAGTATTGGAAAAAATATAAATGGACCAAGTATATCATTAAAGGCTGTGAAACTTTTGTAGGAGCTACAAAGGACGTACCTGAGAAATAATCCCAAGAAGAGACGAACCTTTTTCTTGCTTAAGACTAAAATTAATATTTTAAAGCTATTTCTATTCTTGGATTATGCCTTCCAAAATAAACAATTGAATATAGACTGAGATATGAATATAAATCCAAGATTTATAAGCACCCTGGTTTGAAATTTTCCGTTTAAATAGTATTATAAAACTTTTTATCATTATTCATAAATATAAATACCTTATAGAAGTCCAACGAAAAAAATCATACTTTTTGTTTTTCAATGGCAATGCAAGAAACTAAGATCCATATTTTTTAGCATAATAGCTCTAAATTATCAATAAAATATACCCAAATATTGTATTTTGAAAGTTAAATTTGTAATTAAACAAATGTTAAGTAAACTCCTAGTTTGTGAGGAGGCTATCATTAAATTTAAATTGTATAGATTTACTATATATTTTCTATGAGAAAAACATAGAACGAGTGAAGAAAAAAATCAGTAATATTAGATTTTGCAATAATAGCTTTGAGACATGAAGGATAACTTTGGCATGCTCGAATAACTTGTTTAGTTAGGAATGTTGTACCACGTATCTCGGAATGTAGTTTTTGGGATTCTTATTTATATTGAACTGCTTTTAACTACATATAACCAATCATAGTCGAGGGGTTCAAGGCATGGACTTGAAGAGACCTCATTATTTTTTGCAAGAATAGAAGCACATTATTTTCCAAGTACCCACATTTACTCGGAGATTCTAATTTTGGATTCTGAATTGAAGGAGTTCGAGGCTATGATATAATCAGGGGAAGCAATTACACTAAAGACTGCAGCTTATATACCCTTAAATTTGGATTCTACTTTTCTGATTGTTTTCTGCGTACTCCTAAGATTTTTAGTTATGCAGTTCATATTTTTCTTTCTTTGGGGGCCTGCCCACGCGATAGGAAGAATACTCATTTTTAACAACGAGCGTGCATAGCCATATCTCAGCCCGTCATATTTAAAAAGAAAAGTAAAGAGGAGTATATATAAAATAGAATAAATTGAGTTTAGATTAGCTGTATCAACGTGCGTGTGTAATTAAAGTCCATAGTGTCATATTAAAAAAAAAAAGGCACAGTATTGAGTAACTACGTGTGAGTTTCAACAACAGAGTTTTGGGGAGTTATCTTTTATGTATATTAATATAGAAAATCTATAAAATTTATCAAAATTTTTATTCGTCGACGACTAATAAGTCCGAGCTATGCCATTTCTACCCCTACTTATAAATAAAGTAAGATTACACTGGGCATAATAAAAAGATACTTAACCTTGAGCAAGAGATATTCTGAGCTTGCTTTGACTTTTAATTTTAGGATTTTGTAATTGAACTACTTCACACTCTCCAATTTGTGAGTTTTTCATATGAAGTCCGGTACATGGATCTTTCATGTCTTTTTATGTTTTTTATAAAATATTTATTGACAATATTTTTACTTATTTTGAGCATAATTGAAAGGGATTTTTGTATGATTTTACTTATTACTCACCCTCTTCATATTGGATGCTAAAACGTTGATAAAAAAGTGTTTTGTTTTATTTTATAAGACAAATATACTAAAATAATTGAAAAAAATAAAATATATATCTAGTATAGTGTTTGCAATTTTTAATCATTTTAAAAAATTTATGATAAATATTTTTTCAACTTTCTTTAATATTACTGAAATTAAAATTTCAGAATATATATATTTACATCAAAGTTTATTTGTCTGTGGAAGCTAATGTCCGACTGTTTGTTTACTATATTAGAACTACGTTACTACTTTGTGTAAGTTGTAACAATGGAGAAACAAATGTGTTTAGCTAAAACTAAGCGCGTCATATTAAAAAAGAAAATATAAAAAAGAGTCATATTTATGTTACTAAACCAAAGTTTGTTTATCTGTTACGTTTGAAAATTTTCAAGTTACAAGCTTTTCAAGCCAGTAGTGCTACCGATGTTCAAACCTTTCGATGATTGAAAGGTTTGAACAATACATATCTCCCTTATGTATAATTCCTTCGTCATAATATAAAGGACGCTAATCAATCATAAATCAGAAAGACAGACACCCCACCCCATATCCATCTATTTTTGAGACGAAAAGCTAAAGAAAAGTTGACAAAAAGCAACAATGGTATCAGCTTTATCAGGTCAATTGTTTAGCTAAGACGTTGCAAATATCCAATGTGTAAGGAAAATGCACAATTTAAGTGTCCACATGTAATATTGGCCTATATCTACATTGCTTCTATAATTATCTCGAATAAGAATAACTATAAAATATATTTTTTTTTTTTTCGTGAAATTTTATTTGTGCTAATACAAATTCTACCTATCTGAATATGTTTATTTAATTTTCATGTAACAATATCAATAATTTCTCTAAATAATATACTTATTCTTATATCTAAATATTACTAATCCTAGCGATATTTTATTAATTAACCAGTCACTATTGCAGCCCCATGGGTCTTTTAAAATAAGAAAATATATATTTAAAAAAATATATATATATAAATTTTACCGCCGAGTTCTTTCCAACGCTAACAAATGATCACCTTTAATAAGTTAATAACATCAAGTCAAATATAATTATAATTACTGCTGGTTTTAATTAATTATGTGAGTAGAACTAGAGAGGAAGGGGGCTCATTGATAAGGATGTAAAATTATTAAGCATAGCTGTATTTATTCAATTTTTTTGTGTTTGGGGTTCACATCTTGATACGTCCTCCTTTGTACGATAAAACTATTATTTTTTGTTTTCATTCGAAAGCTACAATTCTTAAATCTTGTGATTCAGTTTAAGAAGACTCCTCTTTTTTTCATATTTGAGATTCAATCTAATAATAGAGGAAGAAAACTTTATGGATTCAAATAAAACTAATTAATTACATTATTAAATTTAAGATTTAACAACACTCATAACCGAAAATATACTTGACAATCTTAAAACTAATAAATGGGATGTTTTTCCCTCCCCTGGAAAAAAAGTATTAATGATTCCAAATAGTGACTCTACAGACCCCCCTCCCCCAAGAGGGGCGATATCCCCCAATTTGGAAAACGTTGATTTCATCATTCCCAAAAAAGAAAATTGAGTAGCTGAAATTCTAAAAATTCAATATTCACGGGAATTTCAAATTTAATTAATTCTTGCAGTCAATTGATTTGATATATTATTGAAATTTTACATAAGAAAAAAGTGCTACCTTACTATCATGTTGTTCTATTTTAAGGAATAAAATATATATGTAAAATAAAGATATGAGCAAAAATATTGTTTGTTTTATTGTTCGTATAACCTTAGCTCGTAAATCCATTTAATCTTGATAGAATTGAATTTATTTTTAAGTGCTGAATTGCATTTACAAAATCTGTAAACATGAAAGTAAAATATATTTTCTTTTAAGCAATATTATGATTCGAATCAAAAGCGTAATGCAGAAAACAAAAACTATTTAGTTACGATTTATGTGTAATTGTTTAAAATAACGAAAAAAGCATTTTGTAATACTTTTTACTAAGATAGTTTGTTAAAGGATTATAGTATCAAAGCGCAAATTAAATGTTTTGTATTTATCGGGATCTGTATAGGTGTATATCTGTACGTGTTCTTAGTTTTTTAATCATAAACAAAATTTAAGATAGCAGTACCTTAGTTAGCATAAAATAATAACTACATTAGATCAACTTCCCGAAAACTTTCCGTTATTGGTAAATAAATTCCAAAAAATATTTTATTTTAAAAAGATATATTGGAGAACTGTATAACTTACAAAAGTCAAAATGCTTTAGTCACTTACTGTTCATATACAATTTAATGCAGATGATTCTGAAATGAATGTTTGTCAACTATTCTTCAAGATATTAGATAAAAACTGATTTTGAAAGAAAATAAATTTCAATATTTTTGTAGTTTTTTACGGTTTTTGCTGGATAAGTTATACAATTTAAACTATTTTTTTTTGTTTTGTTTTTAGTTGACTTATTTTTTTATTGGTGAGGAATTTGTGATATTATAATGCTCAGTTATCAGTTGCAACAAAGTTGCAATTTTATTTTCTAACATTTTATATATTTCAATCTTTCATTTTGAGTTAGTTATTAATTATTTTAATATTTATTTAATATAAAAAGTCTAACTTACAAAATACTCATTAATATAGAAAGCCCTTCTTTTTTCTCAAGTCATTAAAATGAGCCTCATGGTCGAAGCTTGCTCAAAATTACCAAAAGCAAAACAGAAACTCCCAGGGGTCCTGAAATGTTCAAAGACTTATTTACTAGCAAGGCCTTCTTGTGGCATAGACAATACAGACAAGTATCAAGGGTGCTGTTATTTCAGGGGTGCCATAATGGGTGTAAAGAAGAAAAAAGTTGAGCTATAACCTAACCCGACTTTTGAGTCAGGCTCAACTTTTCCAACATGATAGTTGGGCACATAGCACTCTGCCTGGATGGGGTTTAATTTTTAATTTTCGGACCTATTCGGAGTTAATTTTTTTATTTTCTGGCTGGTCAATTGAGCAAAGCCTATTTTCTTCCTCGTATTTAATTTTATTCATAAAATGAACAAGTTTATGAGAGTAAATTTATCTGATCTTTAACTCTGATTAGGGATATTTATTATAGATCTTATTTTATTTTAATCTCCTATCATACATTAAAAGTTAATATTTTAACAACTTCAAAGTTGTTTTAATCTTCATTCATATCATGCATAAAAATAAAAAAACCAGATACATAAAAAATATATAAGTTATATAAAATTTATTGCTTGTAGGAATTGCATTATATTAAAATGAATAATATTTTAATTTTAAAATTAGATCTCCTAGGAAAGATCTACACTTAAACTTACACAAACATTTCATTATTTTGGATGACAAACACGGTTTGCCATTAAAACTTTAAAAATTTGATAAAGAGTTCTTAGAAACAGCATTGATCTGTTAGCCCAGTAGTGCTCAAGATATAAACAGTGAAAAAAAATCAAATACCGACGATGTTTGTTATCCTGATGTTAAACGCTGCTTACCTTGAAACGGTGGAAATAAATATCATTCCTTGGTCTTCTGTAAATATTGTTCCTTAGCTGTAAGTCTCTTGTCGATATAAGGTTTCGTATAAAGCACAATAAAGTTAAATACTCTTACTTTGGAAGACGCACTCTTTTACCACTTGCTGCTCCATACATAATTCTGACTTTGATTTATTTTGAGTTGATGTACGGTTCAAGGAAACGAAATATATCAGGATATATAAGAAAGGCAGCTAGTAAATGCATGAATGACGAAATTGTATAGTTTTCTAAAACTTAGACATGGCAGTTGCAGGTTAACATTGTGAAGTTATTTTTTTTCCCATCCGCAATCCCTTTCGTTGTTTTCATAATTGAACCAATCCATTTTCCCGGTAATCTAGTTGTTCTAGATACTTTCATCTTACAGCACAAGCCTCAGAACGTGTTGGATTGCCCATGTTCATTTTCCACGGACAAAGAATTAAAGGCTTATGGAAAATAGCTGTTCTTCGTAGAGGAAATATAAAAGTCCCGAATTTTTTTTTAGATATTTCATCCTGAAATAATAAGATTTAGCTTTATATTTTCTGAAATTGTAAATCATTTTCAACTTCGTTAACTGTAGCATCCGCCCTTGACTACGATGACAGTTACTTTTATTAACGGGAAGTATTAATAAATGTAATTTATGGAAAAATTAATCACCAGTAGTGTCGTCGCTAGTCCCTTTTAACTTTTTTGAAGACATTTATTAGTCTATTTTTTGTGTAATCACACATTTTCCCCTTCTCTCTTTCTATATATCTATCTCCTTCCCCTCTGTCTCTCCCTTCTTTTCTTCACCATCTGTCTATTCTCTTCCACCTCCATTCTTGGTTTCTATTCCTCTCTATTCAGCTCTGCAACGCGGGTGCTATTACATAGATATATAATAAACCTATTTATAAAAGTAATGAAATAACGGTGTTGATCATTTTTGGACCTAAGCCACCCCAAAGATGGAAGTTAGTAACTTCCCTGATCATCATAATTTTCAAACAGATACAAAACATGTGCTGATATGTTTATTTAAATCTTGGACATATTAGAGTCAAACGAATGACTAAATTTAGTCAAAAGAAAAATGTTTTGCAATTATCCACGGTCTCTCCTACTATATTTACAACGAAAAAAAAATATTTAAAAAACTTTTTTGTAAGAGGGATGAGTCAGAAATACGAAAATAACTATCATCATTATATTTTATGCCATTTTAGTATGTTATGTTACTCCTTTGTACATAATAAAAACACCATCAAATTTATGTAATATTGCTTTAATATATTGTTGAATGTGAGAAAATAAAGTAACAAAAGAACCTTAATTTGTTTTATTTTTGTTTGTTTTTTTACCAAGAAATTGTATTATTTTTTTTTGTTTATTACTAAACGATATGAGTAGTAAGTTTTATGAGATTAACAAGGAAAATAAATAAATAATGGTTCCTTCTCTAGGTAATAGAAACTTTTTTTTTTTACCTAGGGATTCGATTTGTATATGTAATTGTTTCTTAAGTCTTATCAGTAATTGATGTTCATGTGTATAATATCTCAATTATATATTTATTGTATCTCTCTACTTTTCTTCCAAAAAGAGAGGGTAAAAAAGGATCATTTGGTATTTATAAAATTATTTTTTAATTGTGTTGCTTCGGAGTTATTAGGGGTAAAAGAACAGACTATCTTTGTTGGTTAATATAAAAAATAATTCCCAACAAATTTTCAGTGTTACACTCTGTTTTTTATGAGCAAAATAACAAATAGATTTTTTCTCATCAAAAATGAAATAATAATATATATTTCTTAATCCTATAGAAAAAACAAATTAGTTATTTCTTTTTAATATAAAGTACATGTTAGAGTAAGTTTTTCAATATTTTTTCTTTAATTTTTAATGTAAACATGAATCCCATCTCTACCTTCGTTGTTTGACAGAATCTTTTGTACGAAAATAATATGACTAATTAGGCACAAAATCACATGATAGTTAGTTAGCCAATTTTGACACAAATCTTCAAAAAGTTGAGGATGAGTGTTTATAGATTAACAGTACCTAATTATATGTCAACAAATTTTAATGACACCTTTAGAAAGAGTAAAAAAACACAATAAAGACTTAAAATTATGAATAAATGTATTTGCCTATGTTACCATACTTGAGTTTTATACACCTCATTATACATTAAACATAAAACTTTTCACTTGTTGCTAGATTTAAAGACTTGATTTCATTTTTGACAGTGGCTAAAAGATTTTAAATTGGAGCCAAATCCGGACAGTTGCTAAGTCATGTAAGTTGAGCTCCAAATGATCCACAGTTTGTTTGAAGCCAATCCTCTTCCTATTAGAAGTGTTGAGCTGCAGAAAAAATGCCTTGGGTATGTCAGGCAAAAGTTTACTTTTAAAGTTTGATCTATTTTTTTTCCACTTCTTTGTATGTTCTAGGATGTTCTCCACATTTTTTTTGGCTATAACAGTTTGCCTTTTACATAGCATGCAACTCATCCAGAGCTATGTACCTCATATGTCCTCATAAATTTTGTTTGTATCAACATTTTCCTTAGGATGGTGAAACTCATCAGCAAATAAAACCTTCCTCCACTCCAAAATGCAACAATGTCTTCTCCCCTTGCTGAATTTAAGGCATTTTCGTTTTGATTAATTTTCACTTAAGCTGGGGCATGTATAGAAGAAATAAGAAATATTCCATCGAGTTTTTTCTTACAGTTACATGGAACACCCGATGACTTTTATTTGCGAGTTTTGCACCCAACTTCCTTGTATATTGATGGATTTTGCAATGGCGATTTTACTTGCTCTTGAAAGTAGTTTATTTTTCCTCACTCTACCAAGTTTGTTTTGGAGTTCTACATCAGCCTTCTGTTTGGTCCAAAACTTTTTCTCACTGATAATCGATCCTCCAATATTATTGACAACTTCCGTTTGAGTATTGCCACCCTCAAACAAACCAAAGGCCTTGTAGAATGTGTTTAAACATTGCTCCTTTACCATGGAAACACCTCATACCAACTAATACATACATTAAAAAGTACCAGCCTTTTAAAAGTGAAGATTGCGCAATGCAATATTTTGAAATAAATATAAAAAATATTGAAATTTTATTTATTTCAGAATGATGAACTAAGGATAGGCACATCCGTCTGAACTTTTAAGGATTTTTACAAAGGTATCATCAAGTTTTGAAATACTATAATTCATCCAATCAACTTGCAAAATACTGATTAAGAGGGGGGAGCGGAAACATTGATAGCTTACTAAAAGTATATAGTATATTTTTGCGTTAGTGAGGTAAACATACAATTTTGTATTCATGCAACAAAGTGTCTCTTTCTATTAATTATGTAATCTGTAACGTAAGTAAAGTAACCACATTATTTTTTTATCGTTTTGCGTTATTTCCGTGAATCGAACTAAGAATATTTTTTCAATTAAAAATTGTCATTTTGTTTCAAGCTATTCTGCCTAATTTTATTCGTTTTTTTTGGTCTTCTTTTCTTGATTACAAAGGACATAGAGTCGAAAGTATAAATTGAAAAATGTAAATATTAATTCAAGGGAAATTTCTATCACTAGATCTGTAAACATACATTTCAATTTACATGAAAAAGCATAGCAGTAAATCGACGACGAACGAGCAAGGTTTTTTTCACACCACTATGGCCTCCATTTTCTATTATTTAGAAAAATCAATTTAGAGCAACTTTCTCTAAAAACTTTTGAAAGATTGTTTATTACTCAAAATTTAGTATTTTGTTACAAAATAAATATTTTAGAATAATAAAAAACTAAAGTATTTCCATGAATTTTTTTTTCATTTTTTCAATATTAGAAAATTGTGGAGATACCAAAGGACTCCCTACTTTTTTTTTTATGAACAACAAACCAATAATATAAAACTTCTGATATTTTCAACATACGTTGTGGACATCTGTACCAACATATTATAAAAATATATTTGGGAATCAAATTTGGAATGAGAAAAAATAATAATTTTTTGATCAAAGTATTATTTTTTTAGCATGCTTTCGACATGGTGTTGTTTTCATTTTCTCATGTTATTTGTTACGTCATATTACTTTTGAACTAATTCATAATTTTTGTGAATACTTATATTTATTTGATGATAATTGAAAATGTTTATATGAAATAAAAACTTATAATTTTTGACTGTGAATATCCTTTTCAATTCTTATTTCTCCTTGCTTAATTGCTTGGAATATCAATTTTTCTCTAACATATGTAGATCCAATGTATAAAAAGGAAAATATAACTTTATTTTAATCTGAGAAAAAAGTTTATTGAAAATTCACTCTACAATTTAAAAGTTCACATGTATAATAAATATTAAGTAAATATTAACATAAGTATAATATACATATAGTGAAATGAAATAGAGCCGTTCCTGGGGAGCACCGATTCCTGTTTCATTATGTATGTTGTTTAACTGTATCATTAGTGATGTAAATTTTTGTATTTTTTAGCTGGACCGTGTTTTTGGAATTTGCAATCTGAATAATGAATTTTCTTTTCCATAGTTGTTGTCATTATTGTTTAACTCCTGAGTAATGAACTTCCTGCCCTACTAGGGAGATTCAATTATATTATAAGCCTGATTAAAAATTCATGTGTGCTCATAAAAGATGGATGAGAGTAATCTTGATTTTTTTTGTATTTTTTTACAGAGTTATATTTGTAAGTTCTTGTTGGACTATGAGTAGAATTGAGGATTGACATCGGAGTAAATTTTGACTATGCCCTTTTTTATTTTATTTTCCCCTCCTTCCTCGTCACAGCAGTCTTTAATTAAACTTCAAGACAGCAAAGCAGTTTTCTTCCTAAAAACTGTCATGGTTACCTTATTGATTTATGGTTTATTTTTATTTAACATGGCCAAAATACAAAATTTTCTTCACTATGTATTATGTATATATTTAAAGTTGTGACCATTTTTTCTAAATTCTCCTTCAGTATACATACACCAATCAAATAAATATATAATAATAAAATGAACTAAGCGTATGAATAAGACTCTAACCAATACAATAACAATTTTTTTTATTAGGAGCTGACGGCGTTGTTAATGCCGTAATTTATAAAATATAAGGTAAAATGGGATAACTATATCTAAAAAAGAGGCTAAGTATCGAATTATTATTGAAAACAAAAAGGATGCACTAGCAAATAAATATATACACCGAGTGATCAATTAAAATCTGACCACTTTGAATTTTAAACTTCAACGAGTTCTAATTTATTTTTTATCAATATAATTTTATCAAAATTAATATTATAAATAGATGCATGTCTGAGCTATCTTAATCATGGAGTCCTAGTGCTGACTGACAGTAGCTTTGGGGGTCTTGGTGTTTGAATGACGGACACCGAAGGATTGGCATCAAGGCTCTAGGGGTGGCGGGCAAAAGTGTCATAAAAGAGTACAAAAAAACAACAACACAAAAATTCATTCTGGAGGGAAACCCCGAGATCTCTTGTTTGGGCCATCATGGACTTGAGGAGATTGGCTTGGACTGTTTTCTTAACTTCTCCGGGTCCAGTTTTGTCTTTTTGACAAAACCCTTCTTCCTTTCTAACGTTTCAGACTTGCTGACGTCGTAGATGGTGGTCTTGGAAACAACAAACTGTTTGGTTTGCGCAATTGGAAATTCGTCGATCACGTTCAAGTGTCATTTTCTCGATTTCTACGTAAGCTTCGTGAGCTCAGGTTTGTTTTATTTGGTAACTAATTGCTTAAATGTTTTAATATATCGAAATATGAATTAATTTCAATAACTCAACATTAATTAAATATTGAACCCTTAAATGTTCAGATTTCAATAGACCACCTCGTAATTAAGTTCTACTTAAAGGTGATTGAGGGAGTCAACAAAGCCAACGTGGATAGAAAGTTGTTTTTTAAATTCAGAAATGAAAGAAATACAATGAAACTTGATATTCTGTAAAGTCTTCTACTAATCAGACCCAAAGTTAATACTGGGGTGATTCACGGGAAGGTCTTAGTATTGATTATTCTAATATTATTAGGATTAGTATTTATTTTTTAATTTATCGTGATTTTTATGTAATTAATGAACACACCAAGTGGGTCGGTTAAAATACTCAAGCCTTTTTAATTAATTAATTTTGCTAATTACAGTATTCCCAGTTCCGTTTTCTATTTTCAGTTACACACTTGAGAGTCTTTTTAAGAATATCTTTCTATATCTGCAATCACGGTTCATCAATTTTAAATATTTAAGATAATATTTATATTGTTCTCTTATGATAGGACATGAGCGTCCTTTACTTATTACTAATTTGTTTATATACCCGAAGATAGTGGTGCCACCTTGTGTTTATTATTTTTATTTTGTATATTTATTTGTTTGTTTCGACAACTTTGTACATGCTTGCATTGAAGCGTTTTTTAATTTTCCCATCTTCAGTGTTGTATGAAATATGACTTACGACTATCTACAATGCTTTCCAGATGAACAAAATCATTTTTTTTTATTGAATACCCAAATGAAAAAAAAAATATATACATATGGCAACAAATGTTCAAATACTAGCATGCCTATTATTATTTCAGTCAGGCATGCCTTAGGATCAAATTAAATTATGCCTCTAAAATATCGTTTCTATTCAGTCATTACGCTAAGCACAAAAATATAATCAAGTCATGTGTGTTTCATTGGATATTAAGTATTTTACTACTTAATCTCTGTACATATATAATGTTATTAAATATCCTTAAGCTATAATGGTACAACATAGTATTATTTATTCCAACTTACTTCAGATATAAAAAAAATTAAATTCAAAGAGTAGATTCGATTCATAAATTGTTTTTTTTTAATTCAATGAATTTAGAAAAAAAATATTGGAAGATTTGGAATGATGTTTATGGTCAGAAGAGTCAATGTTGAAAGAAAGACATGTTTAGCAATACATCTACGGATCTGAAATTAAAGAAAATTATTGTATGCGATATAACTGATAAAAAATTGTAAACTAGCAAAATTTTCACATTTTTTATTCCTAATATATATTTTTATTTGCAATTCTTATTATTTAAATCTCTTGAATAGTTTTTTTTTTTTGTTAGATTGGCTGCTGTCATTTTAATTTTAACCAATTTGATACTTTTTTAACACTATTATTGTGTTCAAACCCTTTTATGTCACGCTAAAGTTAATTAACGCTCTCTTGATTATGGCAATCCATAGTTTCAGGGCCAATGAGCAATGGATAACTTATTATTTTAAGTAACCATTTATTGATTACATAGGTCAACAAATTTATTTTGGTCGAGATTCAGTATCTTGAAAACGCTGTTGGCAGTATTTATGGACTAAAATTGGTGACCCATTGGAAGAGGGTCAAGTTCTTTCCATTCCTATGTTCCATATTAAGGCATACTGTTCTCTCAATTAGTATTTTTCTGTTTGACTACTTTCCCTCATTGTGTGTATGATCATTGACAAATTATACAAAACGATCCGTGGATTCAAAGGTTTACAACACCTTTCCACAAACTTAGACGATAGTTGGATAAGTTGTAAAAATATTCGAACATAAGATTAAGACATTTTTAATTTTGTTTACAAAAATAAAATTTGAAAAAACAAAATTTAATTTAAAAAAATATTTCAAGTTTGATATCCAGTACTCCAAGCTCTTAATGCGTTGATTGCATATCTATAATATACTTTTAAAGTTTTAATCTAGTTTTTGGTGCAATTTTAGCCAACATACAAGGTTAAGTTACATTTGGAGTATTTTACTACAAAGAAAATGGAGTTCAAAGATTTAAAAAAATACAATTTTTCAGATTTTTGTTAAGAAAAGGAGTTCATTTGAAGCCTAAAATTTGAGTTAATTTATAGCAGAAATATTTATGTAGGACCTGTTTGGAGGCTGATGTTCAAGATAATGGGAATCATATTTAATAAATTATACGTTAAATTTCTATCTGTTTTGGTGTTTGAGGTATATGATCATATTAAGATTTCGATTACTGTATTATTTCTGAGATCAAAAATGACTTTATGTCATACATACAGTAACATATAGAATTTTTTTATTTTTATGATAGATTATTAATTTTCTTTTTAATACAATATAGTTTATGATAAATAACATTTTAAAACTTCAACACTTGAATTTGACAAAAATCTGAGAAGTTTGAACTCAGTTTTGTTTTTAATTGTTCCAAAGTTGCAATAATAATTCAAAATTATAGGCAAAAAATAACACATTATGTTTATCGCATCAAAAAAGGGTAAAAAAATCAAAAAAGTATTTTAACGCATAAGAAAGTACAAAAATTGAAAATATTTTTCATTAAAGTGATATTTTTTTAGCTTTCCATGGTATACTTATTTTGAAATTTAAAAAAAATAAGAATTTGCTGGACCAATTTTAATTTTATTGGTAACTTTTTTTTTCCACTTCCAGTAGGATCATTAAGGATCATCTAGGGAAGGTATTCTTGTCCCTTCAATCTTGGGATTTTAGCTCCTGTGCTATAGCCATAAATGCACAAGCAAACTTTTAATGAGCTTTTTTTTGCAAAATTTAATGGGGTCAGCGTCCTTCTTTGAAATTTTTATATGTATATTTAATAATACAAAATTAAATCTTTTGTACCTCAATTGAAAAAAAAAAAAAATAGTTTGAAATTGGTCCAAAATTGAATAAATTTGAGTCATTTAAAACTTCTATCACATATTTGGCGCACCTTGTAGTTTTAATAACTTTTTCCATGAATCGATCGCCTTTGTACTAGAGATATTTATGAATGTTTTTCAAAGAAATTGCACAGATGAGTTTATTAGGTCCGTATATAATACCCAAAGTAGGTTATGCATGTTGGGACATTAGCTAAACTCATGGAACTATAGATATCTGTAACGTAGAAGGCATTTTCCCATATCCATGAGTCTATTTTTCTTTTATTTGTACAATAATAACCCGATTATCCTTTATTGGATCAATAAATCTTTCTTCTGAAAAGAATAAAACATACAATCAGTTGGTAGTTTGCTATTTCTTCCAAACTATAGAGTTATTGATTGTTGGCAATGGTTCACAGGTTAACAAGAGCTGGTTCCAGCTCAAATAATCAACGTTCAAAATACTGATTATAATAAAAGAAGCAGGTACATCTGCAGATGCAGATATTTTTGTGTTAGTGAGGTAACGCCGTGATAAATAAAAATAACATTAGGGCGGAATATATTTTATGTAGCATTTTTATGTCAATATATACAAATTTCAGTAAGATTGCCCTTCCATATATATTTTACATTAAAAATTTCCATCTTCATAATCATTTTTGGCACAAATTTTAAATAAAAAACTCATTATTTACTATGGGTATCGACATGTGCTTCTTTCTAAAGAATTACAGAAGGGAAAATTGTTTTTGTACAAATGAATTCAATCCAAAAAAGGAATTCATCCATGAGGGCAAAATCTAAAATTGATCTCAGTTTTTCTCTCAATCATCTAAATTCTAATATATCTGGAACAATAATAATTCGGGACTATTATCGTTTAGAGTCGTTCTAACCAGTAAAAAGAAACCCAAATTAAAAGTAGGAAAAATAAAACTTATGTTAAAGTTTTTTTTACCATTAAAAAATGTTTTTATTGATTCTGTATCTTGTTCTGAACTCGATATATTTTCATTTTTAGACTGAGAAGTAATGACTTAGTATAACTTATTTAACATGCATAGTGATGAGGAATATCATAGCTTATATTTTTAGAAAAATATTCAATGTACATATAATTTAAGAAAAGATCTATTTAAAAATATGCATCTCAAAGGATTTTTGTTCCATTTTGTATTTTTTAACTAATCACATTTTGAAATATTTAAATTATTTATTCATAATGAATATATCACTTTATTGTTTCGATCCTGGTATCTCAGTCCAAGAAAGGAGTCCAATATACTTCCTTACGAGGTCTGGTAGTTTTCCTTGGATGAAGTCTCTTAAAATAATCCCTCGTAAAAATGAAATCCGATTTCAAACATCTCTTGAGATGGTTGAACAAGCTAAAATTATCTTCCTTATATTGCCTCGATCTTCCTTTTACAAGTTATGACATCATAAGATTGGCATTGAAATTGGAAAAAATATGATGATAATGTTAACTATTTGCTAGCACACCTCCATAAAAAATGGGATCACTACAAAACGGAACAAAAATCTGCACTCATGAATAAATTTGATTATTTTCTTCAATACAATTTCACAAAAGTTCCCCTTTTCTAATTTTTTACATGTGTTATCAATGATCTATGTATTTCAATACAAAAATTATGCACTAAGTGAGTGTAAAAAGTTTAAAAAAGAAGATGGATATATGATTCAAAAGGTAAAAAAGGACGTCAATAGATTTCCATACATTTAAAGTTCCATGATCCCTACACCATACCAGTGTTTTTGGACATAGTTGGGACATAAATAACCTTACCCTAAGTTAAATATATATAAAAAATGATTGACTGTTGAACACTTTTTAATATCATAGTTTATAATTGTAATTGACTCTCAATACAATTTCATACACGTCAACTTGGAGTGACATAAAAAGATGATAAATTACAACCATTTCAAAATGAGAGAAGTTATGTATAATATATAAAAAAACATATTCAATATTTAAACTCTGATCCAATTTTGATTATCATATGGGGGAATCAACGTTTCAAAATATGTTACATACCCATACTACATACCTAAAAGGAAAGGAAAAACACTACTTTAAAATGAACATTTTGTTTTTGTGAGTATATGTGCTTATATATATATATATGTATTTAAGAACATAAACTCTAATACATAAAATAAAAACTCTTCCTTTTCATATTAAAAAAAATATATATAAATAGTATGTGATATAATTTAATTTAAAATTTCATAGCCACTAGAATTATAAATGGGTGGAGCCCATTTTTAATTCCTGTATATGTTTTTTTTCTCTCTTTCTTTTTCTACATAAAGGAAGAAATATTGTAGTAGAGATATTATATGAGTACGTACTATAATTTGTTATTTTCTCCTGGCTCCTTTT
This sequence comes from Lepeophtheirus salmonis, assembly GCF_016086655.4. Taxonomy (NCBI): domain Eukaryota; kingdom Metazoa; phylum Arthropoda; class Copepoda; order Siphonostomatoida; family Caligidae; genus Lepeophtheirus; species Lepeophtheirus salmonis. The sequence continues at coordinate 13,221,323 of NC_052138.2, read as the reverse complement.
TTTAAGCTAAGTATATCTTGTTCATTATTGATACGATGTTTTAAAAGTTTTAGTATATACAACAAACGCTTTTTGTACAGTATTGCGCTTGGCTGGTTCTGTGGTGAATTATCGTGCGTCGAGTATGGAGGTTTCAAAGGAAGAAATTCGCCATATTTTACATTTTACTATCTGAAAGGGAAAAATACATCGAAAGGGACCAGGAAAATTTGCAATGTATACGTGGTCAGTACTCTTTCGGTTCGTGTTGTACAACAGTGGTTCGATCATTTTTTTTTCTCTCAATTCTGCTCTCTATTGTGATCAATTCGACAGTTTGAAGCTAGCGATCCAACTGAAACGCCCAGCATTCGTAAATAGGAGACAACAAAATCACATCAAGACAATGCGGCAGAAGCTCCATTAGCTCGAATGGGATGTTCTTATGGGTCCATCCTACAGTCCGGACCTGGTCCCAAATGACTACTTCCTGTTACTTTCTATGGCCAACACCCTTAGGAGTAGAAATTTAGCCTCAATAGAGCCTTCGAAAATTGGTTGTCCGAGTTTTTTGCCAATAGGGACAATGGCTTTTACAAAAGGGCGTTATGAAGTTGGATTCTTGTTGGTAACAAGTTATCTAACAGAACAGGGTTTACTTGGAATAAATTGCATGATTGTAAAACTTCCTATAAGCCATTAAAATAAAGAGAAAATACGAAATTACTTTTTACCCAATATTTTATATCTTTCATTTAAGTACATCAAAATTCACTAAATCAAACGTTAAATACATGTTAACGAATCCTACTGTTTAAAGTTTTTACTTATACTTACTTATTAAATATCTTTCTTTCATTTATTCTCACTCAGCCTGTACATACTTTTACTGTTCTTCTTCGCCTATTTATTTGTAGGGAGTGAATTTTAATTAGACCATTACTTAGTCACCATGTGTAATGATAAACAGGAGGACTTTATATACTTTTTAAAATCACTTGATGAGACTTCTCATTAAGCCTGGAAATAAGGATAAATTGGATTTCGCAAAAAATTAATGGATTTAAAATTCAAGGCATGCTTGACCTGATATCCGACTGAAATATTAGCTAAAATATAAAGTTTCAAATTGCACCATCCTTGGCTCCTGGGGTTTGATCCCGATGGACCTAGGATTCAAAAGATATTTTTACCTTATTTAGTTTAGAGCGCAATTTATGAAAGGTTGCGTTGAATTGTATAATTGTTAAAGTTATGATTGCTGTAAAATAAATAATAAGAAGGCTTTCAAAGGAAGTGTCTCACCTTGAATTCGGAGATTTCTTAGATAAGTTTCGAGCAAAAATGGAAAACATATCGTAAAATTACTGCAGCTCTCTTGGCCAATGTCCACAAGTCAATGACATTTGCAAGGCTAAATACCCGGGAAGAACCCTTGTTTACAAGGTGAAGGAGTTTTTACGGTTTTAATTATTTACTAACAAGATACGCATATTTCCCATAATTCCGCAACTCAAAAACTCGTTTCTCGGTAAATGAGAAACCCTACTAGAAACAAAGAAGCGACTCATCTCCTTTACCCCTCTAAAAATGAAAGAAGCAAAAGCCTAATTATGAAATAATTTTATCGTTCCCTGTTTTTTTTCTAGATATTTATTCTTAAAATATTTAAAATAATAACAATTAAAAGCTCGACAGCTTTTAATTCTTTAGGCATCCTTCTGTTTTGGGTGCTTAAAAGAAAGGTTTTTAGGAAGTTGTATATATATATAAGAAGTAGTAAAAAAAATGTAATTTAATTTTGAGTGTCTTTTATTCAAAAACATATTAAATTAATTGTCTATGGAATTAAGCATTCTAAATAGAAGTATATTCAGATACAATATTAATGTGGATAATATTATTTCAATTTCTATTTGTAATTTGTTTAGAAATGACTCATTTAAGACTGTATCAATTAATTATATTCGATTTATATTTCATTCTTTTTGCTGAATTTATATATCTAGAGTCAAGCTTGTTTCAATATTATTTCACAGAGCGGTTGTTCTGGCAGGATATTTTAACATCAAGTTGAAATCAAGCCGTGATTCAAAAAACATAACTCAGCCATGCATCAACCTACAAAAGCTCTCTTGTCTATTATCTCTTCTTTCAAATTTATTGATGCTGGGGAAGCAGCAACAAATTTTTCTCATACAGTATTTTCTGTTGACAAACAAATGAGACTAGTTTCTTCAAGGATCGATCTTTTCAAGGGAGTTGATAAAGATGAACTCAAGCTATACAAAGTAATGGATACTAGGATATCTGAAATCCAATTCAAAAATACCAACATATAAATCATCTTAGAAACTCAACCCTACCATAATTGACGATACTCAGGTTAATAATAGGGTTATTTCAATAATTGAAAATGTTACATCTGAAGTAACAAATGTTGATGACGTTTTTGCACGTGTAAAGAAGAGGCTTAAGTTTATGAAATATTTGTCATAGAGCTGCAGAAAAAAATATCCGAAATTAGACGAAAACGTCTTAATCAAATTGAAAATATCAATAAGGATAAAATATCTCCTCAAGAATTTTTTTATAAAAAAGATCAAATATATTGCAAAACTGATTTTCTTTATCGTGTCAAGCTCAAAAGAGAGCAAAAAAATGATCTATCCAACTCCAGGTTGTATTATTTAAAACAAGAAATTAAAAGAAACTCAAATAATGATTTGTCCTTAAAGACAGAATTTAGTGTTAAATCCAGTGATCCTGTATTTTTATGTAATAAAATTTTATCCTATTATTCGAAACTTTACAGATGTGTTGACAGTAAAAATTTTACTCTCTGCATAAGATGTAAAATATCCAATGCTGTTTTTTTGCAATAAATTGAGATGTGAATTGGACAACGAGCGTGTGATTGGTTATAAGGACAACAACCTAATCGAAACTCATATTGCTCTTGACAAAATCAAGTCAGCTATCAAAGATGCTAAGATGAACAAGGCCTGGTCAATCTGGCCTTACATTTTTTTTTTTTTTTTTTAATTTTATTTGGCTCCAATTTTGCTACTGTTTTATGAAAAGATAATGGCTCAAGGATTTTTTCCCGACTTCGCTTCAGAATGCATAATTGTTTTAATTCCCAAAAAGAGCAAAGATCCCAGCTATCTTGAAAGTGTTTTGATGTATCTAGAAGCCTTCTGGAGAAATATGAACTTTAATTGAATTGGGAGATTATGTTTATGAGGGAAAGCTTAAATAAAATGAACATAACAACCATATGCTCCGATAGTGCAAAGGATGTCATATCGTATTAGGGCTTGATCAATCAAATTCCCTCTCAACGCTTATCTTCGATCTTTGGCTCTTATGTGAATCTCGAAAGACCAATTGTGCTTCTCAGGTTGAAAATGTTATCTGTTTCAGCGGCCTTCCTAAGGAACTGTTTTAAAACTCCTTCACTTCTGTCCTTCCAAAATTATTTAAAAAGACAAAATATATCCCATCGAAGCCAAAAAGATTGTATAAATGCTATAAGAATTAAATTCCTTACTTCTCCTGAAAAATAGTTTAGATATCATTTATTAACAGGCACACTTGAAGTCACTGACAAGTTTTTTAAAGACGAAATAAATGTATACTTTTTCTACAAAGAAATGCCTGAAACGACAGATCACATCATCTGCAATGCGTCCCACTACATTTGACCTACATGGGTATGATACAACTCATTAAAAAGTGACATGGTTAGAAATTTGGAAGGATATACTTTCTGACAAACAGTAAAAATGCTTAAATTGACGTGCATAATAACAGTATATTTTATATAAGGTAAGAACTATTATAAAAGAAAATGATTTATATGGAATAATTTCTATTTTAACTATGTACTCGAGTACTTTAAATTGCATTTAATTTGAAATTTTAATTTAATATCGTTTTTATTTTTCTACATGATACGTTTTATTATGATATATTTGATGTGATTTTGTTTTAATATCTTTGTATAATTTTTAATTACATAAAGAATGTATCCTAATAAAGACCGAGAAAAAAAAAAAAAAACATTATTTAACAGGGCACGTATTTTTGCATAAATTGACAGACTTTTCATAGATTTTTTCATAACACAAGTAATAGGAAAGTATAGGAATCGATTCCTCTACTATTTTAAATCAATTAAAACAATTCAATGGAAAAAAAAAAACTCAATAGAAAATCTCTATTCCCATACTTTTCAAAGTTGCTTTGAAATTATTCGTTATTATTTAAAAGCAAGGCAATTATTCCCTTTTCGACACACAATTATATTGTAAGTGCAAGAGGGACTTATACGTAAAACTCATAAACACACACACTCGTAATTACATTTTAAGCTTGATGTTCTATCCTCAAGAATGAATGGGGAATGATATCAGACTTTGAAAATACAAAAATAATTTTTAGACTGCAACAACAAAAAAACTCAAACGCAAAAAAATGTAAAGGATTTACAACACTACTTCAATTTTTTAGTTAAAAGGTTTTTTACAGTTGAATACAAATTAAATGTTCAATTATTGATATTAAGAACAATACCTAAGTAATATTTTTGACAGTGAAAAAGTAGGATTATTAATGAATGGCTCGTGGAAATATGCTCAAACGAATTTAATTAATTTTTGATTGAGCTAAAGCTGCAAAAAAACAACAGCTTTTTCATTCCTCTCTCATTTAAGATTTGATAAGTAGTATACAGGGGAATCCTCCATTTATAATTGTTATAATTTAAGAAATTTAATCAAATAAAAATGATAAATATCTCCTTACTTACTTACTTACATTGACTCCATACTTACATTCTCAATCTGTAAAAATGCCTTTTGCCTAAATGTAAAGTTCCAGTTTGGTGCAAAACTTTGGGTAGTAGTTATATAGAAAATTCGGCTCTAGGTTGGCTCAAGCAGTGATTATGGTTGCCTTCAGTTTGTCCTTTGTTGTGTATCACTCTCTCGAAAGGTTCCCAAAAATACCAAAGTCCAGGGGTAGATTTCTTCAGAATTGCAGCTCTGCGTTACTCCATGTTTTGGTAATGACGTTCTTATTTATCGGTTGACTTTGGAAAAAATTTATTTACAGTTTGTTAAAAAAATGGTTTACAATTAATTATGAGGGTTATACATCGAAATATGATAAATGGACAGAGCCCATGATTTAAAAAAGTGATACATTTTAGAATGAGATGCTTGTATTAGTCTTTATGGGTTTGTATAATATTTTTACGTCATCCTTTTACGAGACGTTTTGTACACTCATCCAAGAAAGGCTCTTTTTCTCAAATCTAGCAACTACGATGATGTAACCCTTTCTTTTTTTTATAAGGATTTATATGTATAACTGTTAATATTTTTGACGGGGGGGGCTAACTATCCCTTTTCTACAAAAATTATTATTTTGAAAATTTTGTGAATAAAATAGAATCTTCTCTTAAGGCAACACCATATAATTTATTTTGGGACGGAATTTTTATAGAGTACGAGAAAATACGAGAGCGAGACATATGATGTTACTGAATATTAACAGCAGCTGCTTGTGATATAATACTGAGGTATAGAAAATGAACTATTCCCATAAAAAGGAGGAACTTTTACTTTTAAAATAACATTTTTGTATAAGGAAAATATTATATAGTTTACATTAAAAGCAAGGAAAAACTGATTACTTTATTAGAAAAACATTGTGTTTCAAAAATTTACTTTCATCTTTTAATATCAGTTTTTATTTAATATCTTAAAAAATAACAACAAAAATTGATTATTCTTTTTCATACCATTTAGTATTATATTCTACTATTGTTAAGTAAGTTTTGCGACTAAAATGCCCTTTGATGTTAGAAAAAAAGAGACTCTTCTATCTGTTACTGATCTTCCCTATCTAATAAAAATAAAATATGCAAAATAAGCCTTCAGAATATATGTTACTTCAAATAATGTTAAATATGATATGATTTTGAAGGATTGTTCATTCCATCTAAAAATGATCAATTTTGATATATATTGCTTATACTTTTGATCAGAATTCTACTTTAATTATTATAAAATTAACTTAACACTAGAACGACGAGGGTATCATCTTTTATAGCTATTTGGGATTCAATAAAATATTCTGAGAAACTTTTCAATTGAATTTCTTCAAAAGTTCTGGAATTCTCCCAATTCATTTTATTAACCACAAAATTAAAATTAGTAATAATTTCGCTGATATAATGAACACTACCTAGACAGACGTGGGTATCATATTTTATGGTCAATTATTTTAACTAATGTTTTTGTCCTACAATTGTGTATGAAAAGGCTCAAGCAAGTTCCGACATGAATTATTACATTTTTTTAAAAGGAATTGTCTACCTTCCTTAAGTAAATATAAACATTGATTTTGTGTCCACATCGTCTTCCAATTCAGAAGGTAATTATTTCAAATTGGAACAAAATTAATTATATGCCTAACGTTCAAATCGAGTTTTTTTTATTGCAGACTATTCTGAAGCTTTTAACTTTTTTATATAATTTGGTATACAAAAAATCCCAGTTCGATAAGAAAAGGTTAATTTTTTTAATCTTAACAATTATTTTTACCAAAATTTAAAAAAAAAAAAACTCATTACGTAGTACGGATATCGCTTAATATGTTTATTTTTAAAGAAAAATGTAACTTAACACAAATTATACACTAAGAACTTTAATTGTATAAAGTATATACTGTTAAGAAGAAGGATGTATGAATCAAATGGGGGAGGGGGGAGGAAAAGAAATATGACATGGATAGCCTTTCATGTATTTAGAATTCCGTGCTTGAGTAAATGGGGCCGTTACAACTGGAACCGTCATCATATTACTCATTTTCAAATAATGAAGGGAATATGAGTTAATAACGTACTAATGCACTGGTCGAAGTATAGTCTCAAAATATTTTTGCATCTCTAAAGAAATGTTCATACGAGTTACTGCTCAATGAAGAAATAAATTATTTATACACTCTTTGATATATTACAATGATGCATTTTTGCTAGGAACGTACACACATATAATGAATGGATTTGAAGACCATAGAAACACCTTTTTAAAATGAAAGTTGTGTAGTTACAAAAGTTTGTTTTTCATTTATGTTTTTGCTTCAGGTTGTTTGTAAACAGGATTAAAGAAAAAGTTGCGGGCTGGACTGATTTTAGTAAAACTTTTTAGTAAGATCATATATGTTTAAAGTAAGATGCATTTTCGTTCTGAGAGTCAGCCCACAAGCCGAATATAAAATACAATTGGGAAATAGTTATGTTTAATTGAGATAGAACCCTTCTTTTCTAAATTAACATTTGTAAAAAGCTTCTTTTACCCTAAAATGTTTGATTTTATTTTATTTTTCCTTGTGAAATAAAGTGAAAAATGATTGATTAAAGTAAAATAAGGAAAAAAAAATGGGGTTTTTTTTACTAATTAATAATAACATATTTATCTGTTGTACTGATTTATTATCATACTTCCAACAGGTTTTCTCAGATGTAGAGCAAGTTGGAATTTGTCATATTTCTTATAAAACTGTATATAAAAGAAAGATTTGTGTGTGTGTGTAGATGTCCTTTATATGTTCTCAAACCATTGAACCTAGGAGGCTGAAATTTTGTATGGGTCTCTCTTTTGAGCTGGACAGGCTATGACGGGGTTGCAATTTTTGGGGAGGTCATATAAGGGGGGGGGGCTTATGCTATACCCAAAACCCAAAAACCGCCTTTGCATCTCATAGAGACTAGATAGGGGGTTGAGTTATTTATCAATAAATAATTGCCATTTTGAAAAAAACTATACGAATTGCTAGTTTTTCTAAATTTATTCAAAATCAAAAAAGTTATTGGCTAAAAAAGAAATCAGTAAAAATTGTAATTTCGTTTATTTCAGGTGCAAAAAAATGAACTTTCAATGAAATATGGGATTAGTTAGTACAATAAAGTTTGTAGAAATCTGTCTTTGTTTGCATTAATTTGCCAAATAAAAATTGATGTATAACTGAAATATCTGTCATTTTCTGAATAATTTTTTAATTTTTTTTTTCTATTTTTTCATCAACCGGCAATTTTCAGTTTTTTAAGAAAAAATAATCCTTAGCCGGAGCAACGCCGAATAACCCTTAGCTAGTATTATATACAAAGACGTTTTTTTGGTATGTTACAGGTGTGCAACAAACATGACACATTAAACAATATTTAATAATACAAGACTCAATATTTTTAATGGTTTTTACTCCATTATGACAATTATAATTTAATTTTTACAAAATAATATTTTTCAGGAGATCTTATAGAAACAACAAGTGATTTACTATCTCAAACATCAATCAAATCTATAATTTTTTTATTGATGTGACAGGCAGGCGAGTCCTGCTGCCATTTGTAAGCCCTCCAATTACCAACCCTGTAAATCCAGGGCTTCAACTTGGTCTCCAGCACTTCCAGGAAGGCATCAGTGTTGAACAAGGCCTTGGGGGAATACCTGATAGAGGCAAGACGTGGTCTTTGGAGCTCACCAATGACCACTTCAATGAGTCCCAGAGTTTGATCAATAGTCCCAAAAAGGCTCCGTGTCTTTTCCATATATTTGGGGAAGGGAATTACAACTCAAGACTCCTGAGGAAGGTTAAGAAACTCATGGATGTAAATTTATTTAATTTGTTAATATTCTGTTCTTTATAGTAAATAATGATAATTGTTTATTGTGTTACTTCTTTGGAAACACCATTTTTTTATACGTCTGTATTTTCTTTTATCAACGATTTTGTTTTCTTTCTATTTCAATAGGAAATTTCTTATTTATCTTTTATATTCTATATCTAGTTTCATGAAATTTTCTCCAATACTTTATTATCAATTATTCAATGATTTAACTATTCCAGATCGAGCTTTTGTTTAAAAAAATAAAAGTATTGTAATATATTTGAGCTTGGATGTTGAAGAGTAAAATAAAATAAGTCAAAAAAAAAGAAAGTGCCACAAATTCTCTGGATAAACTATTTTTGTTGGAAAAGTACTAGAATTTCGCTACAAAATAATGGTATCATATATACGAATGGCAACAAGAGTTACCATTTAATTATGTTTTCAACTTTGAATCGGGATCACCATAATAAACCTTTATAATTTTATTTACTGATACGCTCATTACTTTGTCTAAGAAATCATTTTTTCTTTTTTTAGTGAGATATTATCCATCTTTTAATCATATTAAAATCTTCAAATCGAAAGAAAGATATATGATCTCTGTTGATGGAACCATTCAGATTGTTTGAGACGAGCAAAGGATGGGAAATATCTAGGATTTCTCAAGAATTTATTGTTTTTAAATCAAAATAAAGCTACTTCATTTTAAGTAATAATTTTTTAAATCAAACATCGGAGGTAAGTACAGTCATTCTGATTGTTGGAGTATCAGAAGTATTTCGTTGTGCTACAATTTGTTTTTTTTCAAAATGAAAAATAAGGTTATATTTTTATGTATCACTTTAATGAAGCTTTTCAAATTGAACCGCATAACTTAAAGATTGAAACGTCTGAATCCCTTAACAAATAGAGAATGCTGTTTCTAAAAAAATCATTTTCAAATGGCAATAAAAGTCAAAAAACGCCTTTTGAAGACTGAAACTTTACAAAAATAATTTTTTCATTAAAATGCAACACAAGATCGAATCTACAGGCCACACTAATATTGGGAAACCCTAGTGCCATGCTAAAATAAAAATTTATAAGAAGTTAACCTTTTATATTACCTTATAACTGTACTTTATAAAGTTCAAATGTTTTATAACTATTTCTCTAAGCTAAAAAGGCTCTAATGATCACACTATCTGCGAGTTTCTTCAAATTACTTTGACAAAAGATACAAAAATATTAATCGATAAGTAAAAAAGTAATTTTTGATTGGCCAGATTTTTTTTTTCAGAGTATTTAAAAGATAATTTGACATCCAAAAAGTTTTGTTTAAAATTGAATTTTATTTTAACCCCTCTCCCCCTATTTTTAAAAAGAAATATATGAAAATAGGGTAGGTGTTAAAAACCCCAAGTAAATATTACAGTTTGTATTTATAGGAAAAGTAAAGGAAGGGTGTAAACTTTTTGTTATTAACTTAAAAATATAATTATGTATGAGTAAATATACTACTCCATAATTAATGCAGCTCAAGTATTCCTGTCTACTAAATAAATACTTTACAAATCCATCATGTAGTTTTGAACATGCATGTTTTAATAATGCATCAAATAATTTTCTTTTATCAATATTTTGTCCTTTCCTTCATATAGAAGAATAAGATCTATTATTGCTATTAGTTTTTCAATAGTTTTGTTTTATATAAATATATATATAAGTATATAAAAAAATAGTTTTCTAAGAATTCTAAAGGCATAAAACAAATCGAACTTTTTTCCCAAAAAAACAAAGTATTTTATTAGATATTAAAATAGCCTATAACGACTAACGTATTGCACATATAATATTTACTATATAGTATAACACACACACATACATATGTATGACTGCAGGATTTTGAGCTTAGGAACGAATTTAATATTTAATGTGCATTCCTTAGTAGTACATAATAAACAATATTAGCTATAAATGAGAGATGTTGAAAAATGTATGTATTTATAATAATGAATAAATAAAGCTGCCTTTTGATTATATACTTTGTATATTATTTATATAAAATTGTATGTTAGTTATTTCATTTATATAAAATCATTCTTAACTAGGCTTACATTAAAGTCAATAAAAGATTGTAATTCTTTTGTGAATTTAATTCAAGCTATCATTACTGTCTTTAAATTATATCAATGTACATATTTGTTGTGCCTCAATATACAAAAAAAAACTATTTACAAAATCAACAAAAGAAGAAAATCTCCTCATATTAAAAACGTACTTATATTTAGGTTTGTAAATTATTTCGTCTGCAATTTTTTTTTTGGTTGTTGTTGTAAGCCTGAATATGTTTAAGCCTGTTATAATTATTCTTTCATTCGATATGAGATAACCTCTAAGTATTGAGTTAGTATGTGTAGTGAGCTCATGAAAAAACGGAAAGTAACATTGTTCATTTGTTGAAGAGTTATCTTCTATATTACTGAAGCCAATATACAGGGTAGGGATTTAAAATCTTGAAAATATTAGGATAATATACATATATTTTCAAAAATCTTTTGCTCTTACGTAACAGGGTGCAAAGTGAAGTCAAACCAACCACATCCAGCTTCAACCACAGCCTCAAACAAGGCCCTTAACCTTGCAGAGGCTATGATGAGGAACTACTTGTCCATGGTGGACATTGCCTCGAGAATGAAAGCCTGCAAGGAGTCAACAGTGTTATGTAGAAATGTATTGGACTTTCTCTCCTGAATTGTCTATTGGGTTCAAATCCGAGTAGCAAGGATACTACATATCCATTCATTTTAGTCGTGTATTCCATTAATTTAATTTTACTTATTACCACAAAACGATCAATACGTGCATTTATACCCGATCCTTAAACTCCTTAAAAGCCTTAGCAACATCGTAATTTGGGTAGCTTCATAAACACAGTAATCTCCTAGGGCGTGCACCTGGAACGGAGGGCCAAAATAGTGGCAACGCGGCGTTCGTATTCGCAAGGCAGCTCAAGGATTTTGTATTTTTTTATACAGTTTTTTCAGCTGAATTTAATGTGTACACTTTCTTAAAAAAGAATATCAGGGTTGCTAATATATTAAGATCTAAACTTGTTCCGGATTCAAAATCCCAACCCTATTCATAAAAAAAGACAAAAGTTCAGAATTTTGTATCTTAGGATATTACAGAATCTTGCTCAGGATTAAATTATAATAGAAAACTATTTTTACTTTTATCCATTCTATTGATCCTTCTAAATTGTCACTTTCGGTGCTCAGTAGATGACTTAACCAGATTCATACATGTCATAAAGAGATGACCAAATAACACTAAGAACATTGTTTCGTTCTCCCACTGAAATGTATGGGTCTGATATGGTTTTCAATAGGAAGGAACCATGGGATAGTCTCCGGTCTTCCAATAGCTTTTACTACTGCGTGGTGTGTATTTGAGGACACCTTTGCTCCAATCTTTGATAATTCTGGAGCTTCAGGATTCCAATTTCTCTTCCATTCTATACTGTACTCTTCCATTAGCAATAATTTCTGTAAAAAAAAACAATTGTGTGCTCTACAGGGTTAGACAGAATCATCTTCTTACTTCAGGGACCTTTAATTCGAAGGGTATAGGCAAAATTTTGGATTTTGTTGACTCTCTTGACTCAACCAGCACTACTCAAGTTTCTCCTTGTACATTTGTTAACTCAATGGAATATGGAAGTTTGATTTTTAGAACTATTTTACTACACAAAGTTAATATGGGTCTATATGGGCGTCAAATACATTTGGAATTTAGATCATCTGGGTTTGTATAGGTCATAAGGTTGACTGCTAATCTTTAATTCCCATTTTTTCATAGAAAGAGGGGTATAATGAAAAATCCCTTCCCATCATTGATATTATCGTTTCTTGAACAGATTTCTTCACCTTTATGTTTAAAGGGATTTCTTTCAGAGATTCCTGAGCTAACAAATTTGAGTAACTAAGATGAATTTGAACCCCTTTTTCTTATTACTTTCCATTGATCAAACTTGAAATTTTGACAGATCTTGGCCTTGTTTTATTATACTACAAAAGCTTAATGCTGTATTTTTCACTTTTTCAGTGATACCTGTCTTGATTTTTTTATTTACTTTGACGGATTAAATCTGTTATTGTCTTTTGATGTGCTTCCGAGTCTGAGCTCTCTTCATGATCGATGTCATTATATTGGGGTGGGGTTAATTCCTAATTTTGGATCTCTTACAATGCAAGGCTGAGCTCCAAAACATCGATTTAAATTCGTTAAATCGTTAAAATTAATATTAAAAAATAACGTTTTGATCAGATTTTAGGTATAAATATTTTTATTATATACCTCATTGAGCACTATATACAGATCACCCAATGACTGTTTTTCATACATTTAGACAGTCAAACTTTGTTTTGTTTGTGTACATAGAGGGAAAAGAATTGGAGTTTCATTACTCTGGTTCCATCAGAATATATAGTAAATGTCGCGTTTATGCAAGAATTATAGCGAATTTTTAAAAAAAGTAATAATGTAGTTTTGTGTTATTGATAGTTATAGCAGTTCCTTGTGTATTAATTTTTATATCAGTGGTTTAAATAAATATTATTAATGGTTTTATGCAACGAGTATTCTTCTAAGATGTGTTATTTTTTCCTTATAAATTATGGGAATGGAGTGACAAAAAGAATAAAAAAAATATATATATTATGTACATATAAGTCCTTTCTTCGTATCATTTCTAAGAAGAAAAAAAAATGAATTATTTATAAGAAAAAAACCATGATTTAGCCTTGGCATAAATATGTAATTTCACTCCTAATATCTGCGTAAATATTTTAAGTACCATAGCCTCAAGAAAATATATGTACATATTGTGATTTATTTTCATGTATCGATTTCCTCATCTCAGAGCAGAGAGGTTATTTTTTCTCCCCCAATAAAGTCATCATTCAGTGGGGTCGATGGCAATTTAGTTGATGGATGTTTCCGTTTAAATCCATTTCTCATTAACATACATACTTCTTTTATTTATATATATATAAAATACGTAGTTATTGGATTTTTTTCCATGATCCATATGTTTCCTCAGACCTGCATTAACACTTATCCAGAACCTGTATTTACATTTTTAGAGATTACAATAGTATTACCAGTGATAAAAATCGTATGAATTTTTAGCTTGCCCCATTTTTTTTTTTTGAATTGGTAATCTGAAGAATGGATTTTCTTTTCCTACACAGTTGTAATTATTATTTAACTCCTGAGTAGTATATTGAATATTTATTTTGTATTCATAAAAATCGGAGAGTAATCCTGAGGATTTTTTGCAGAGTTATAATCGTTGGATTTTGTTGTACCCAAAGGAGAATTGACGATCAATATCGGAGTAATTCTTGCTCATTTCTTTGTTGATTTCCTGTTACAGCTGATTTTAGCTCATGTAGTGAAATATCCTGACAGCTGAGCTGTTCTCTTCCAAGGCATTCTACAAATTGTTAGAATTTGTAGAATGTTGATTCCCGGTTACTTTTTTTAACATCCCCAAAATATAGACGACTATCATCACAAAGTATCATACTGTTTGTCTTTTTGACATAACAATAATTAGAGTTATAATTTTTATTTTTTCAGCTAATATAATGAAACATATTGCGAGCTAAGCTGCTTCCATACATTTTTCAAATCGTCTGGGTTAGCAAGTCATTTCAATGTTTTTTTTTGTTTACAGAGCCGTTATTGATAAGAATTAACAACTCCAGAAATAATCATCCAAATATTCAGCCTTGCTCCACCGAAGTTATATTATTTTTGACAAATGACGTTATTATTTCTAATTTTTGTGACTATTTTGTAAATAAGGAATAAATACAGTTAATACAAGGGATATTTCCATTTCAATGGTTTTGTGAGAATAGTTGCAATATTTACTTGTATTAACTTAAGTCTTTATTACAATGAGTATAATCATCGTGGCAAAAACTCAAAAATATTTATCAAGGGGATATAAAAATTAAATTCCTTTCATGCAGCTTATTTCCTTCAAGGAATTTAAATAAAAGCTTCATAAAACTTTTACATCTATGAAAAGATAATCTTAATTAACATAATTTGGTTACTTGTTCCAAAATTATATCAAATTTAGGATTCTAAATTTAATTTTGATAGTCTTTTAAGGATTATAACAAGTTAAGATAATGTTGATAACTATAGTTTTGACGCTGTGTCTATATTAAAGAATATAAAAAAAAGATTTTCTTTTTAACTTATCCACTAACGTCTTATTACAGTGCCATTTTTCTTAACAAAATTATAAATATTCAATGTAATTTTGACCATAAATGAGTGTAATAAATAATACACTAAGTTATTTATTTATCTAATGCAACTGGGTTACAAATTTTTCTTTTATTTACCCACGTTCCACAATATCATCTAAAGATTCTCCCTTTTTTCCTCTACTGGACATAATGTCATTTATAATTTTTTCTTTTGAAGACGCCGATTTTTACTTGTGTCCTCTTCTTGCTATTATTCCTTCAAATCAATTTTCTATTTCATTAGAAAGGGGGATGTATCTTGGGAACCCTGATCTAGCAGATTCCTATTGCTTCTGAATTCATAAAAATCTAAGTACTTATTGGGGACAAATTCTTTAAAAGAATGTTTTTTAAAATACAAATGACTATTAAGTAGTATTGGACGATAAAATTGCTATTTTTTTGTATATTTTCTAAAGAAAACAAAACCTTTCTAACATCCTCATTAACATTTTATGTGATAGATTCCAGAGGTAGGAAAAGTTCTTATACGACAAGTCCTTGTAAAACTTATATTTTCTCACAAGTCTATATCCTGGAATATTTTCATCATGTCCAGTTTAGTCCTTGAATATCTTTATCGAGTCTAGTTCGAGTTCTTAAATTTATTTTAAGTCCATTATTACCTGATAGAGTCCATAGTGTTAAGGGTTTATTAAGTTTGGTATAATATTGCTAGTGGAGTTTAAGTCAAGTAACTAGTTTTCATTATTGAGTCCAAGTCTTGAGTCTTTGATTGTGAGATCGAGCCAAAATGTATGTCTTCAAAATATGAAATCAATTCTAAGTCGAGTCTCAAGCCTCGCTATCCATGTCCCCACCTCTCGTAAATTCATAATCAAAAACATTAAATTAGTATGCACAAATTGACAATTTCGGTCAAGTATAATTTTTCATTATGACCCCACCTTTAAAAAAGCTTTCATATTAGACACATTATATTTCAACAGTATATCATTAGAATTGTATTCAAATAATCACTTTATTGGTCCAAACCATTATTGCACCATACCTCATGTAATATGTGTATACTGTATATATGTAAAATTGTGGGAGTACCAGTATTGCCTAATATACATATAATATTATGTAGCTGAATTTGAACTTCATATACTCGTTGCTCAACTTCATCTTAAGTCATATTCATACTTTAAATAAAATACAAATTGTGCTTAATAAAATATAGAAGATAACATCCCCAGAAATCCGTAGAGTTATTCTCTGTTTTTATTTAGCATGCTCAAAGAGTAATTACTCAATACTTTTCTGGGTAACAGGTTAGAGTAATGTCACTGAAATTGAGGTAGTTGGTATGCATGCCAAACATGGAACTCTTGATAAACGTCCAACCTGAATTGTTGGAATCCCTCAGTCATGTCTTAGGGAGAGGGTCTCTTCCCAATACATAGACAAATGGTATACACTTTTTGTGGAACCTTGACTATTGCCGTCAATGCCATGCAATACTCTCAAGAGTCTCAAGAAAACTCCTTGGTTCAGTTTATCATTGGGCATTGTCTCCTTTGTCGACACCATCACCTCATGCACTATCACCTTAGTCTACTACGTCGTGAGTGTGGTTTAAGAGATAAATAACCGCTTCATCTGGTTTATGAATGCCCTAAATTTATGATTGAGTGGACATAGATTTTAAACAATATTCAACCTTTTCAAGGACATTCTGTCTCCAGCCTCTCCAGTTTTTTAATGAATTCTGATATCGGGGGCTGGCTGAACAATGCACCATCCCTAGAATACATTCAGGGCGGACTGCATTAAGATACCTAATCTGGCAAACTATTGGCCGGGCACCTAAAGTTAAATTTATTTTTACATTTGCCCGTACTGATTGTATGTTTTATATAAAGTGTAGCAATAAATGTTTTAATTAATTACTCAATAGTTATATCCAAATATGGAAAATTGTTTTGTAAATATTTTTTTTTCAAATTTTAAACCTTATTTTAAATCACAATCATTTACAGATTGTTTTGATAACAAAAACAACGAATATATGAGGTATTATAAGTAATGTTTTGATAAAAGTTTGGTGAGAAATGTCAACAATGTCTCCCCAGACACTCACTCCTGTGGAGTCTCTCCTTAGTGTAACAGGAGAGTAACAGAGCTTCCATTACTAAGTAATTACTCATACGTGTAAGCAAGGCAAGCTCGATACAGGCTACAGGTAACAGGTACAGGTTTTAGATTTCCCAACGTTATCTACAAATCAGCGGGATTGTTAGCTCGTCAGTGACGTTCTAATGAAATAAGCCATCATCAACCTTAACAGGCTCCTGAACAAGTTTCAGCACTATTTTTCGGACTTCAAAAGCAACAACTCAATGATGGAGTTTACGAGGGATTCATCTATCTTTCGAATTGTAAACTTCCCATGGTAAACCATTGACAACGAAGACCAGTTTCTCGACCTGGTGCATGACTCCACGACAAAGACTGTATTGGCTGAGAAAAGCCTAAAGGCATTCTGGGCCATTATACAAAGTTCGCATCCTTGCGTTGCGTTGGCTGTGCTCACACCACTGGTTGCTTTTCCCTTAATTGTGCAAGTTGGCGTTTTTGAGCATGGTGGATATCAAAATCTTGAATCTGATTTGCACTGCACCATTTCAACAGTGGAAATTAACATTGAGGCACTCATCAAGGGAAAGCAAAGGCAAATGGCTTATTAACCTGTATACGTCTAGTGTTTCATTTTTTGTTATGTTTTTTATTGGCTTACTATTGAGAAAAAAACATTGCATATTTCATTTTCTAATGATAACTATTAGTAAAAAATATATCATATACAAACAAAAATTAAGGGCCATTAAATGGTACAAAATAGCTTTACATACTAAACACTGCATCTGTTGAAATTGAATTTTTCAAAGACAAAATGGTAAATGGAGTGTTGGCTAACTAAAAATTAAGGAAGGGGAGAAAAAAGTTAACAACCCCTGGTCAAAAGGATTTGGACAATTTTCACATCCCTGCTAATATAAGTTGACGCATGTTCTGTCCTCATGGATGAAAGAATAAAAATAAGAGTATGAAAGAACAAATATAATCTGTGGGTATGACTGATGAGTACTTTTATCACTAATAAAAACAAACAACATTCATTATAACATACCAACGTTATATTTAATTCAAATCCTCACATATACTTGAAATGCATAACAATGATAAAATAATGTATATATGAGACCAATAAAAAAACAGGAACATTGATCATGTTAAACATACACACGCCTGCAATATTTCATTAATACAAACACATATTTACAATTTCAGTTATATAATATATTTATATTGCTCGTTTTTTGTTTGCTATTGAAAAACATGGATGAAAGAATTTGCATCAAATTTTGTATATAAAAGGCTAAAAAGACTTGAAATAATTACAAGAGCATACGGTGAAAATGTTGTGGGGTAAAAAATGTTTACGAGTAGTAGAGGCTCTTAAAAGATGTCCAGGAATATGTCAATGACAAGCTTTGATCTGGAAGCCCAAGCACGTCAACGACAGATGAAAACATTGGAACAGTGTAGAAAATTGTTTTTGAAAACCATCGAATTACTATCAAAAAAGTTTCTGAGGATATTGACATATCAGCTGGGTCGTGTCATAACATTTTTTTGAACGTTTTTTGGGCAAGAGACGATTGTAAGTGAAGTTTGTTCCGAAAGGGCTTAATCTTGACAAAAATAATTGTCCCATTTTATGGCGAATACAGCACCACATCGATACCTCAGACACCGTCTTCACTGGGTATGGTCACATGTGACTTTTAGATTTGCAACGACTGAAAGACTTCATCGCTGGAAGAGCTACCGAAAAGTGCTTCGAGGATTGGAAAAAGCGTACGCACAATTTTATTGTATATGAGGGGATTACTCTAAGGGAATAACGTAAATATTAATGAATAAATAAATATTTTTTCCTAAAAAAGTACAAAGTCAACTTACTTTTTGAGCTCAACTCGTATTTTCTTCCTATTCTTTTTTAATATGACATCGGTAAACACCCAAGCAAACTTTGCTTTTTAAAAAAATAGGTATCCACTTCAATTATTTTACTACATACATAAAAATACTTCAATTTTTTTTTAGATTTGGATCAAGGCTATAATTTATCAATGCACCTGAAATAATGTGAATCCATTTAACTATATTTATTCATTTATATCCAGTCTCTTGTTGCTATTGCATATATATTTATGTCTGCATGCTATGAGAAGGGATATTTATGAGGCTAATAAACGAAGAATTACTCATTTGAAATATGGAATCTCATTTTTCTACATGCTTGATTCCCCTTTTTACTTAAAGAGAGATCTATTTCATATTATAAGTACATATTTAGGTACATATATATGAATAAACATTTTCAACTATGTTAAGGAAGTTAGCATTCCAATTTGGATAGTTTCATGATACGAATACGTCTGCATAAAGCTGAGTATATATAGTAGTATCTTGAATTCATATAATTTTACTAAGTTTGTCAAGATTAATTTATAAATAGGAAAGTAATCTCATAATACCACATCAAATAGGTTTTTATTTTGTGACATTAAAATTATTTCCCAAGTTATTTTGATCCACTAAGACTGTCGAAAAGAAGAATAATGGATCTTGGAAACATAATGACGTTCTGGTATAAATTATATATGTCTTTATACGACAGATTAATAATAGGGTTTCACATCTGCCAAGAAATAACTTTTTTAAAAACTGGATACCGTTAGTAAATAATAAATTCGGTGAAATTTTTGCATTTTTTAAGAAGAAAGGATATATCCTTAGGTACTCCTGCCTGACCAGATTTTTTTCCTCATTTACACTCCCTCAATAAAAAAACGACAAGTGATTTGTTTTTTGTAAATGCGAAAAGAATACAACTGTTATTTTTCGCTACAAAAAGCCCTTCCATAACAATGACGCAAGTGCAAAAGATGAACAAAGCAAAATAAAACAGTTTTAAATTTATAAACGTTATAATTGGTTTTTTTTTTTTCATTGATATGTTGACTGTTTTGTCCTACTCACGAATTATCAATTCTCATGTAGTTTATTTTTTTATCATTATGACATAAAAATAGAGAGGTTTCTTTTTTAATGTCCCAAATCAATATTTTTTAATTCTGTAACTCGATCGGACCTGCAAGGAAAAAAATAAATAGTAGTGATGGACATGCTAAGTCTTGAATGATTATTTACAATTAAAAGAAATTTATGTTGTAAAATAATTGATTCCGGTATTTTTTGAGAATTTCCCAGTTACATAAACCATCCAAAAACGATAAACCAAGAGACACCATATACGACCAAAGTCTCACTTACTCATAAGGCTCATAGCTACATTCCCAAGATACGTGAAGTGAAGAAAGATTGAGTGCCTCATATCCGAAGTGCAAGGGATCCTTTCAGGGGCACCTGCAAGGGGTTGGGTGGAGGGGCTGTTTTGTCTTTAAGTTATAGCTATGGGGAAAAAAAATTAATGAGAAAAGAAAGAAATTTTATATTTTCCTTCAACCGAAAAAAATATATATTTATGATAAAGTTTATTTCAAATAGTTTTATCTCTCGTACAATGAAAAATCATGCTGACATCATTGTTGATTATAACGTCATTCCTATTTTCTCTTTTTTTAAATCATTTTTTTATTGCATTTACTTCTCTATATGACCATATTTAGTAATAATCATCATTCATAAGCAACTATTACCATGGGTTTAACTAAACCATTGGGTTTGGGTGATAAATAAATTACTGTAATAATCATTTATAAGAATGAATATTACATAGAATTGGTTCATAATCGGAAGATTTGCGTTTTGCACAATGATAAGCATTACACCTCTAAAAACCATATAATAAAGATATATTATATATACATATTTTAATACACCAATTAATCTTCTCATGTCTCCTAAGCCCATAAATCCCCCACTTTTATCTTTTTTTTAAAGTGAGATACTGATTTAATCTTGTTTTAATATACTTTCTATCAAAATCATAGAATATCAAGTTTGAGATAACTAAAATAAAAAAATATGGTCAAGGCCAACTATTCTTTTTTTAACATCATTAAAAAAATATTTAGTGTATATTGTTGCATAGTTCAATTACTATCAGATGAGTGGTTTACGAACTACAATTCAATGCAAAAGAATCTTCAATACAATTTTCGATCAAATTCATCATGAAAAGAAGCTCTGAACTGAGAGTTGGATTGAATTGCAGATCTAAAATCCCATTTCGAGTTTCCCAATAATAAGTAAAAAAATTAAAAAATTTGTAATTTTGAATTGGTAGAAGGAATTGTTGACAAACTTTATTTATTTTTTCAAGTTCAACTTATCCAAGTTCTACTGTCTATATTAAATTTTAACTAATACATGTTTTTATAATATTTTATGTTGAAATTACACTATAATTAAACTACATAAATATATTTTTACAATAGTATAAAATATTAATACATATTATCGGATATATAGACAAGTTTTTTGCACAATTATCAAAAGCAGTTTGACATATAAGCAACAAAATTGAATACAAAAATATGTCTGCAATTATTGGCAAATGTTTAGAGAATATATCACTCCGTAATTGCATTGTCATATGACATGTCAAAATTTGTAACTCTCTCTGTAGCCAGGAGGGTTGCAACTGTTAACAAAATCGAGTTTGAGTTGAAAATTAAGAGAAATAGACTATAAAATGTTTTAGAGGAAAATAAATTAATATACTTTCTAATGTGTTGAACTAATAATTTTCAATGTACAGTGTGCAACAAAATAACCTTCTTTGTTAAAAAACAATTTTATAAATCAGAAATATTTTTTTTTTTTCGGTTTCATAATAATAGTACACATTTAAATTTTAGTTTCATATAGTTTTAATTATTTATCACACATTGAATGACTTTTTTTTAGAAAAGAAATCCTATAAATTTATTTTTACTATAAAAATTTCTCTTAATTACATATTATTCTTTTTTTTTAAATCCATTGAATTTTCATTTCTTATTACTGATTTTTTTTTTTAAATTCCCCGATTTTCCGCTTCAGCTACCCCCTGCGGACGCCCCTGCACATATAACCTTTTCTTTAAAAATGAAAACAACAAATTTATGAATTAAACACCAAATATATTTTAAAAAAAAAAAACTTTAGTTTTTCACAATTCCTTCTAATGGGATGGGTGTACTTGGTGTAAGGATATTAGTTTATCCACATCAGGTTGAAACTCACTAAGAAGAAGACGTAGATCCCCACGTTCGGTAATTCTAAGTTTGTTCTTTTGTTTGGAAAGAAGCATAGTAACTACACTGAAGGCCCGTTCTACCAGATATGACGTTGGAAAAGCAATCAAATATATCCTGACCTTGTTCCATAATACTGGATAGAGGTCAGATATTTTTTTTTTGTAGCCAAAAATCTCGATAGGATATCTTGAACTTTGGACTTAGCTCAATGTCGTTTTTGATTGAAACTAATTCTTCTTCTACCTCTCTTGTTTCCTCACTACTGACTTCTAGTAATGGATTGATAACCCAGTCTGGTATTTTTAGCCCTAATATATCCTAATATCTTTCAGTCATGTCTCTTTGCAACTCTTCTATATGAGCACAATACACTTGAAGGTTATCATCAGATATTTTCTTTTCTTTATCCAATTCCCAAAGCCTTGGAAATTGGTAAAGTTCATGACGTGCTAAATTTCGTTTGAATAATTTACACTTGGACAGGAAAGTGGAGATAACAGATTTGACTTTTATAGGATTGGCATCATTTCCTTGCAATTGCAAATTAATTTCATTGAATTTTAGGAATATATCTGACAAATAGGCAATATCATTCTTGATTTTTTTTAAATCATGACATAGCCCAATATTAGATTCTTGTAAAAATTCAACAACTATATCAAACAAAGAATAGAATCGTTTGAGGCAGTTTCCCTTTGATAGCCATCTAACTTCTGTGTGTAGCAATAAACGATCAAACTCTTCATTATTATCAATGCAAAGCTGTCGAAACAGTCTGGAATTGAGGGAATGTGCCTTGATCTTATTTACTGATGTGATAACAGTATTAATTGATTTAGAAAGTTTTTACGGAAACATCGCTTCGGGAAAATTGAGTAAGTTATGTGAGTTTGAAATGTTGCTGCAGTAAGAAGATGGATAAATCTCAAGGTCTTATGGTCCAAATAATTGAGAAATAAATATATAGAGACAAGTTATTTTTGATGGCAGTTTAGTATTGAGCAAAACAATATCCAAAAAGGAAGAAAAAACAACAACTCCCTACTGGGTTGGTTAACTGGTTAATACTGTAACTGTATTTTCTTGTCTAACTATTCTCAACTACAACCATGTGTTTAACAGCAGAAATGTAGATCAAGATTTGTCTATGGTCCAAATAGTTAAAGAAATAAAAGGTAATTGATGCAAAAAAAAATTCTTAATACAGTTTTATAATTACTTGACGTCCTTGAAGTTTTAGAATGTGGAATTTGGGTTGTAGTTTTTGGATCTTACTTTTCCGTAGTTTCACGTTTTTAACAAAATTATAAGTATTTATTCTAAGTAGTCTGTTTGCATTTGAGAGTAAGAGTAAACTGAGTATAGAGCAAAATATATAGGCGCCAATAATGAAGTACATTTGTACAATCTCGATATAACGTATTTTCATTGTATTAACCGGATAATATTCAAGATATTCATTCCTGCTATTTTGTAGTCATATTTCTTTATTTTTGTAGATCAATTTGTTTGTTTTATGTAATAATATGTAATCACCGGTTATTTTTTTTGCTCTACCGCCCCCCCCCAATCACCCCTTTTCCCATTACCACCCCCCTAGAGCAAAGCACCGTCCCCAAGGGGGCGGTATCGCCCACTTTAGAAAACGCTGATTTAGAGTATAATCACATAAGGTTAACTGTAGTATTAAGGTTAAATATATATATATATAATAAATAACTCACTAAAATGTCAAAACTCGATTTCCCATGTTATATAATATAAAACTTTTTGGCACTTTCCTCATAAGTAATATAAAAAGTAACTACAATAAAAGCAAGGTTAATAGAAATACAAGGTTAGGCCATCATGTAATCGGACTTGCTAGAATGTTCAATCGAAAATATTGTACCGACTGCTGATCAAGACAGGCAGATTTTGACAAAACACGCTACCATTTATAGGCTATGACGTCACTATTGCTAGAATTTTCAATTTAATGTAATGTACCGACTATTGGGCAAGAAAAACAGAATATGACGAAACATGCAACCACTCATCGACTATGAATTCAATATGAAAAGCGTGGTGGAAGTCATACATCAGTCATACACCCGTTATGGTATAACGTTATATTTCCATTTATTTTGAAGAAAAGGGGTTTTCCATTTATGAGACATTGTCAGGAATGAAAAGGCTTGATGCATAGACAAAGTGTAGAAGGGCTGAGGAGTATCCAAGCTGAATATCTTTGGGTATCTAGACAGATATGTACAAGGGGTGCATGATAGTTAGAGGCTGTCGTCCACAACAAAAATGAAGATATCAAAGCCCTCGCACAAATGGTGTCTTGACAATAAAAATGAACAAAGATAAATAGATTTATGGTGCGACCCCCCCCCCGTGCCTTCTCCCTATTTTGCATTCAAAGGTTTCTGTATGGAAAACAACCTTTCTTATTATGCGTCAAAAAAAAATAATGTTATTGAAAAAAAATGTGTACAACATAAAATGATTATCTGATTTTATTCAAATATTTAAAGAGTAAAACATATTTTGCGCGCAACATCCGATAAAAAAAAAACTTCTATAGAAATATTAATAATAGGTAACTAAGTTTCCAAGAAAACTTTACATTCTCATCAGTATAATAAAATAATGGCCACCCCGCCAATACTTCTACAGCTTGTTTGTCTCGCATTATTTAAAAGGAAGTAAAGTGGCTTCACCCTGTTTTATATTATAGATTGCCATGCACTATTATACATCACATACACGAGGAAACTTGCAAAAATATAAGAAAACTGATCCTTTTTCTTATAACTCAAACGTCTCCTTAATGATTAATTTTAATTTTAAATTCTTATTTATTGGTTTATTACCATAACAATAGAAATTCCTCTAAAAATGTAGGGTTAACTTTAATAATAAACCGATTGGGAAACGTAAGTTTAATTTGTATAATTTACATAAAAATCAGCTCAAACCATGAAGTTATTGAGAGTATAAGTGTTTCACTTTGTCCAGGCTTATTATTATTTTTTAATGTAGCCGCCCTAAGAGGTAATGATGGCTTCCAGGCAGCGGCAAAATGCCTGGCATCGGCTGCCAATGTAGTCTTCTGTCATTGAGGCCTAGTACTGGCTGGCAGTGGCTTTGAGGGTCTCAGTGTTTCAATAACGTGCACTGCAGGCCTTCCTCTCGTTCTACACACCCAAAAATGTGTATTCAAATGGTTTGGCATCAGGCCTGTAGGGTTTCCAAAGTGTAAAAAAAGAGTACTCAAAAGACAAACTCAAAAGTTTTTCTAGGGAGGTGATGGGTTTAATTCATTGGTGGTGACAAGAGTGGTATCTTCAGCCTCAAAAGGCTCTTTTTACCCACTTCTTTGATAGCTCTCTGGACTGTCTGGAGTGAACCCCTGGATCTCTTGTATGGACCCTCATGGACTTGAGGAGAATGACCTGGGCAGTTTTCTTTATCTCCTCAGTGTACAGTTTGGCCTATTCGACGGACTCCTTCTTCCTCTCCAACGTTTTGTACTTGTTGATGCAGTAGTCGATGCAAGTATCATTTTCTTGACTTGTATGTAAGCTACAAAGCTCAAATAAAAATATACATAATTAGGTACATCTTGTAACTGTATTCGATCCTCAACACATGCACAAATATTAAAAATACGGTCATTTTTTTACAAAACAAAAAGACTACAATAATCCTACTCATAGTCATGGTCAAAATAATTCAAAGGATATCGTACATCAAGAAATGAAATTAAAAGTAATACAAATACCAATATAAAATTATAATTAATATGTTTTTTCTTTTGATCAAATTCGTACGGTCTTTTTGCCTAATTTCATCTTGCTTCTTTTTAAAAAAGTTTTGCAGATAAATAATATCATGTAAAAATATTTCCAGGTTTTTATTTAAAAAAATGAAAAAAACTTATGACTTTCTTTTTGATAGACAAATTCTATGTTTAAGAATACTTTTCTTGTACTCAAATGTTACAATATTACAAAGATATGAAAATATTTAAAACTTTGGGATAAAGTTCTATGTTAAAGTATAGTTATCTTTTTATAAGCTGGTTTTAAAGGAAACCCCAAAATAAACGTATTTATTTACATAATAAACTGTTGAATGATTAAAATAATTACGTCATTTAAATGGTGTATAATTTTTAAACTAACTCATTAGTTTGTGCTCGTTAATATATAATAAAAATATGCTAAGAATACTTTTATAAACATCAACTATAATAATATAAACTTGTTTTAAAATAATTTTAAAAACATGAATTTGGAAATTTAACAAGTTTAAAAAATTTGTTATTCTTAGTAAAAAAATTAAACTCTTAGTAAATATTTATCACTTTGTGGAAACTTTAGTGTTCAAATTCATAAAAATCCCCTTTATCAATTTCGTTTCAAACTGATGCGTTGATATTTTCAATTTATTTAGTGTAGCATTATCTTGCTTATTTATGAAGTAATTATTAAGAATTAGAACAAGTTGTTTATGATCTGTAATTACACTAAATGTAAGGAAGCCTGCTCGATGTATGCGGCAATTCTTTATATCCCACACTGCACCCAAAAATGGTTGGTTTTCTAATCTTGTGTAGAACGTCGTTGAGTTTGTTGGTGAACATAAAGCTCCTTTAATTTCCTTCATGTCTAAATAATTATTTTTTTTCCACACTTACTCTGCTTTTGACAATAAAAGCTCTCTCAGTGGATTCTACAGATATTCTTAATATGGTCTTCGAAAATGTGGGATACAGTGGGAATGTCATCTACACTTTGTAAGTGTTTGATAAACCTTCCATTGTACCATCTGTACGGAGACAATGTGCGTCCCCCGTTTCTATGAATCCCATCGGAGCTCTATCAAAAAAATATCTACCCCAAGGAATAATGAAACACGTCATTTCTCTTGATTTTACTTCCAGTTCTATCTGCCAATATCCTGTGAGGTCCTCGTATAGAAAGATTAAACCTGTATGTATATAATATTATAATTTACCTTTGCATAGAATGTATTTTTATAAGTAACAATAGAATCGTCTATCAGTAGAAATATCGTAAGTTGATAACTCAATATGTCGTACATTACAACTAAAGTGCCTTATCCACGAATTAAGGAAAATATAACTCGTCAAGTTACAGTACTAAAGAACCGTATGGCAGGATTGGAGTCCTTAGCATTAGAGGAAATGATCAAGGATATGATGAAGAAAGTTCAATTCATCATGTCCAAAGTCGTGAATGCCTTACAAAAAATGGGTAAAATATTCAACTCTGAGTCGAAATGTGAAGAAGAAGAGGCCATCACTGAAGAAATTATTCTAGAAGAGGTCACTGAAACAGTCGAGTAATTAAAACTATCTATCCTAAAAATATCCAAACATTCCATAAAACAAGAAGAAATTAATCTCCCTCCCGTCCAAGAAGTGGCAGAATTCAGAACGTGGCTCACAAGTTACGAGCTATACTATTCAACAAACAAGATGGGGAAAATATGCAACGCAGAACAACAGGGACATATAAAAGTTGTGTAGATTTAAAATTAGAAAGTATAGTATCATTCACAACAACTTCAAACACTCCAATAATGGATATTGTAGGATATTTACATGAAATGTGTACAAAAGTTCTTCAGGCAATTCCCATCCTAACGCGACTTTATATCATCAAAAGCAGGGAGAAAATTTCTCAGACTGGCATCTCCGTCTTAGACTACAGGGACAAGAAGTAGAACTCAGCAGTTTTGATTAAGACTATTTATACACCTTATGCTTGATTACAGGTACAAATAATATACGTCTATGCAAAGAGTTAAGTTGAGCCGAAACATTAGATGACATGGGAATCGGCTTCATCTATAGAGGAAAAATAAAAAACAAACCAATGTTGCAACTCTGTCAACTTTCAAAGATCGACAACGACAACAACCAGATTCGACCAAAAACAAGAAGCACCCACCGGAACTTAAAAGTAAATGTTATAGATGTGGCAAGTCAAATACATCACATTGACCTTTTTTTAAATTTCCTGCTAAAAATGAGACATGTAATAAATGCGAAAAGAAGGCCCATTTAGAGAAAATATGTTTACAGGATGCTAAATCTCCAGTGCAGAGTAAGGCCAAGCCAATCAAAGCATCGTCGATCTGACTGAAAACTGTATCCGTCGATCATGTCACTATATATATCAAGGCTGAACATTATTCAAGGTCAGGCCAAACTTTTACCATGAAAGCCCTGTCTGATATAGGAGCTACAAAGTCTATTATTTCTCACTACTTGGTATTGGAGTACAACATTAAAATAGACTCAACTAAAAAACTTTCCATATAACAGGAAACAATTCAAACTTGAGATGTATGGGCGCTGTCAGTCTTCGTACCAAAATTGGAGAAATATCAAAAAACAGACACCTCGGCATCCGTAAGATGAATTAATCGTTCCATGGCATGGTCAAACTAAACTGAGAGTTATATCAGACCAATTTGAACCCCTTTGATTCTTGGAGGCGTACAAACATAAGCCATGATACCAAATATTTCACCTATTCCATCCCTCACTCGCTCGCTGCCGCATACTATTCAAGAGCGTTCTAAAGTACTCCATAACTATTTGTCCTCACTCCTTATCCAACACAACGGAGCACTAACACATATACTGACAGTATTACTGCATAATATAAAATGATGAATTAATAGTGTTAATATATTATGGTATTTGTCGTCTTCGGGGAAGATGTGAGGTCTTTATATAGAAAGATTAAACCTGTGTGTATATAATACTAAAATGTACCTTTGTATAGAATGTATTTGTATCAGCATCTGTCTATCAATAGAAATGTCGTAAGTTGATCACTCAAGTTATCCCTATTTTTCATTCAATGTTTTGCAAAAAAACCTCAATAATTGTTGTAATACTCGATATTATGTCTGACTATGTTCTAATGGGATGGATTGACCTTTCAACTTACTCATTCAATTTCTTAAGATTCACACATATTATAACTTTTCCCTAGGTTTGGGTACAACTACTAATGAATGCCACGTAATGCCACTGCTTCATTAACAAATTTACTTTTAATTTTCATTCTTTCCATTCTGTTAAACTCTTTTTTCACCTTTTTTCTACAGGTAAATAGTATGTTTCTTCCAGTATGATTTACGTATGGTTGATAATCTTCTTTAAGACTCAACTTCATTGGTTGCCCTCCCATAATTTCCAATTCTTCTTCATCACAAAATAAATCTCTAAATTCTTCTATCAATTCCTTTATTTATCTCTGTCTTTTCCTTCTTCACAAATTGCACCACATCTACACCAATGTAGTTTTTGATAATCCTTTGATATGATTTGCAATTATCTGTTCTTGGACTTTTCCCTTCTCTTCACTACGGTAGATCAAAATTGCTTCTGTAAGTGATAACTTGAAGGGTTTAGATAACAACAATTTCTATCTATCTTTATTTCTGATCCAATCATCAGATGTCAATTCACGTAACCCAGCGTTTTTACCTCGAACACATCATGAATTGTAGAATAAATCAAATTCATTATCTACTTTTTTTTTATTCCCACTAATTTTATTCGTTTTAATGCCGTTTTTTTGTTTTTTTGAATCAGTTTCTATAAGTACCATCACTTCTTTTCAATCATTTTCATTTTCAATGTTGATTTCCATTGCGTGATTGATTTTATTCAACATCTCCTGACAACATAATGATTTAAAAAAATATATCTTTTGGTCATTCATCCCCATCACTATTAAATAATAGTCCCAAAGCGTTTTCGAATTTATGAATTCTTTGAATTCCATATCTTTTTCAACCTGAGGTGGTGGGCTTATGTTAATTTTTACTTCTTGGGCACTTCATGATGACCTTCTTTCTATCAGTTTCTCAATATCTTTCTTCTCTTATGATGAATTAAGTTTTTGAACATTTTCGCCATGAATTGTGTGTTTCATAACAAGCTTGTTTTTGTTCCTCCATTATCATTTTCATTATTGTTGAAGTAGATTAGTAGTTTGTTACGTCTACATTTCTACCATAAGTGATTGATTTTCCATTTCCAATTCGCTCTTCGTCGGCATCCATTTTAATATTTCATTTTCTCATTTAAGTTTTTTAGAAGTTTCCGTGAGACTACACCTTGTTATGTTTTGATTATCACCAATACATACACCTCAAACACTTAGAGCAGACTAACTCTTTCTTTCATGTAAAAACACACATTTACATATACTTCTAACTAACATGTTAATACTCATACGTGGGATCAGGAATAAAAGTTATTAAAATAATTAACTAATTATTTAGTAAAGAAAATAATATTTTGGTTCTAACGTTATTTTATTTTCAATTATCATGAGGTTGTCTTTATTTGTACTTATATTTTTCTTATTTGTACCATTTTTTTAACCTGAAAACATTTATATTCTGAGGACCTCTATTTTCTGAGTTTTTTAATTATTAAAAGTCTGTGATATGTAGTGTGCTAAGCTTTTTGCTTTGGATTATGTCGAGATATTTATATTTTTTTGTGAATAAGGTTACGATAGCTGCCTAAAAAGTAAGCACATAATTTAAAAAATAAATATAATTGAGGAAAACACTTTCAGAACTGATTATAATACAAAAATATATTTACATAGTCTTAGAACCAAATGAACTCAGAACTGCAGTCCTTTTCCCTTTGATCTCAGATTTATATTTGAATAATTATTATTGTTCGAAATGAACAGGTTGTGTCAAATAATTTTGAATTGTTTGTAGTGAGAAAATAACAAAAATCTTATAGTATTTTATTTTCTCGAAAATGAGGTGGTGAATTTGAATTATTTAAAATATCAATATAACTTTGATTTAAATATTTAATTATCATACTTCCTCCCACTTCAAGTTTTAAATATTGGATACTCAAAATATCTAAGTTTCTTAAATATTACATTTGAAAAACAAAACAATAATACATTTGACATTCAATCAATAAATTCGCCTTTAGCTTGGACCATACGTTCATAATGTCCCCAAAAACGTCCCACTTCATATCGATCCTCCCACTGGCTAAATTTTGAACTTCCCTCATTATCACAGCCCTCAGAGGTCTTGCAGTGCTGTTTGGAACTTCTTTAGAAATTAGTTTAACATAGCCCTATACCAAATATTCAAAAGGCTTCAATTCCGGTGAGTTAAAAGGCTAAGAACTCACAATAACTTACACCACATTATCACAATTAAGAAGATCGAGTGCTATTTTGATGGTGTGAGAGGGTGCCTGTCTTTCAAACAGATCCACTGTTGGTCTTTCATGATGCTACAGATCTAGGGAAATACTTTGGTGTTCAGGACATAGGTGTACACCTTAGCGTTGACCTTCAGGCCCTGTTTGAAGATAAAGGGTGGTATAACGTGACTTTCACTACTAGCAACGCCAAGAATCATAACTTGTCACAACAGTGCACAACGTTTATTCATGATTAAAACAAGACAGGGTTTTTGTAGTCATAAGTAAGCATAATGAGAATATAGAGTGACATTTGTACTGGACTTACTCTACAATAAAGTGTATTTGTATTTAAATCTGTTTGTAAGGTGATGGGATGAGGACAGAACTTTTTTTATGCAAATTTCACAACATTATGCAATTTATAATATGCATCTTGAGTAAGTAGCGATTATTGATAACAAATAATATTAAATATTTTGTGATTATTGGAATAATACAAAAAAAAAAAATATTTAATCAAAATTATATAGGTACTAATTGATTCATAGCCCTCTTTCAGATGCATCATTTCACCATGAACGATTCGATGTTGTTCTCTACTCATACAAAATTAGAAAAA
This sequence comes from Lepeophtheirus salmonis, assembly GCF_016086655.4. NCBI lineage: Eukaryota > Metazoa > Arthropoda > Copepoda > Siphonostomatoida > Caligidae > Lepeophtheirus > Lepeophtheirus salmonis. The sequence continues at coordinate 13,189,216 of NC_052138.2, read as the reverse complement.
TAACATGTTTATTTTTTATGTATCTATGTACAAAGTCCCAAATACCAGCGTGGACCAACTAGCCCCACAGCCACTCTTTTATTTCAAAAACGAATGTCTGAGTGGCTAGGATTAACTCCATTGAACTTTTGAATTAATTGTACTTTTATAATATATAGAGGGTGTAAGAAATCACACGCATACTTGAATTTCAATACAAAATTAATCACAAATATTTATTCAAAAGTTTTGGTTGATATAACGAAGAATTGGAATATGGAGTGGAGATTTGTTATCATGAATATATTATAATTGGAACTGATCTTAAAAATGGATATTTCGACGACTTTTCCTTATTGCTTCCTGAAACCCAAAGGGATCTTTGGAATGCGACTCTCACTTACGATTCTGGAACGGCCGTGGAAATTATTAATAAGAATCAATGACAGAAAACTTTTTTAAGAATTTATGGGACCTTCTGTCTTGCAATGGGAGGCACTCACAAAGAATAATTTAACAATATATAATCTTGGTGTTCACTCTGTTTTTTTTTGTTTTTTTTTACTGGGAAGTTTGCTTTTCTTCTCATTAGATATGCTAAGCTCCACAATGTGCCCGTTCCTTGGCATTTTGGCTGGATTGGCTGGATTCGCGAATTAAATCTATCTAGTAATTGGATGCATAGAATTATGTTTTTGACTTCCCGAATAGCTAATGGCAGAAAATTCACAGCTCAATTTCAAATAGCTACAGGAATGTTATTTTTCAGGACTCCATGAAAAGATTGTGGTAAATTATTCAACACTATTAGACTCATTTTTTGGAATGTCCACAATTACATATTCTAAGATAATTTATTAATTTAAACCCGAGGGGTATGGAGGACAATAACGTTAATATAATTACGACGATAATTACCTTCGGTATGTCTAAAAAAAAAGTACGCTTAAATTTTGGTCGATAGGGAATGCTTTATTAAATGTTAAGAGCTGCCTAGTAAAGAATATAACTCTAGAAGAACATGTGGTTGTGTAGGATACTCGTCTATTTTAATTTCGGCAGTGGTAAGATATATGCTAAATGTTAATTATTATCTAGAGAATAGATATTAGTTATTATCAACATTGAATTGATAATATTATGAAATGACACAAATTCTAAAAGAAAACTAATACCAAATTAAAGATCCCTAGGACGATTGAGGATGCTTAGGACTAGACCTAGGATATCATTAGCTATCATTCATCAAACGCATCAAGAAATTTTTGGACTTTGCAGAAAATACTCAAACTTTTTAGAAAGTGCAAAAAAAAACAAAAAAAAAAAAACCGAGTCATTTGTTAGTTTAAAAGAAAATTTGCTCTTAATGTTATATTTTATTGATTTTAGATACCAATATTATTAGATTAAATATATGAGTATTTTATATTTGTAGGCAAAATCTGGTGATGCAATTTTAAACTAAAATGTTAAATTATTTTTTCGTTAATGTATCTTCACCGGAGAATTTTAGATAAGTCTAATTTTTGCTGTCTAAATAAAAGTTAAAAAAAAATAGAAATGGAAAAAATATCTCTGAGTTTGTAAAATCAGAAAATAGAAAACACCTCAGGATTGGTTGTACTTGTTATTTTCAAAAAACAGTGTTTAATTCAACACTAATAGGTTTATAAGCCACAAAAGTGATAAAACACGTCTCATATAAGCTTACTAAAAAATCAAAATGTGTTAACATACCCTTCTCTTTTCCATCATTCTTATTTATATTTATAGTGTATGAAGTAACTTAACTCTATATTTTTTAATTACCTGCTCGTAGATATTTATTTACTTTTTCGAAAAATAAATTTATATTAATTATAATACATTTTAGTAATAATTCATTTATTATTTTTGTTCAATAAACTTTTTTTTGATTTTACTAAAAACTTTTTATTATATGTAAAATATAAATCAATCATTTAAATCTCTTGTTTTAAATTTTAAGGTGATAATTTATTTAGTTTATTGACTCTATCGATGAAAGAAATTCAAAATATTTTAAACTAATCATATACCAATACATACTAAAGTAAGATTGATACCCTGACTGTGTCCAAACAAGCATAACCTTTTCTTGGAACTGTGTATGGGCCTAATGGATACATCTATGCAATTTTTTTTTCAATTGCTACTAAATTGTAATTTTCATAAAGTCTACTAATAAATACAACATCGTCATATTTATTTTAACATGCAACATTTCATTAAAAAAGGCCCAAAATTATTTTGTAGTTATCCAAATAAGTCAATCATACCAACTTCTATTTACTCCTCAAGTCCTACCAGACTATCATTAATATATTATTTTCCAAAATTTTTAAAATAAATTATTGAAATATACATATATAATAAAAGGTTGTGGAAAACCTTATTTTTACTTTATTTCAATGTTTTATAAGAAGTGATTTAAGCCCTGTATGCCCCGTTCTGTTTGATTACTTGTTGTTAATAAAAATCCAACTTCATAAAGCCCTTTTTGTAGAAGCCCTTGTCCTTATTGGTAAAATACTCAGACAACCAATTTTCACAGACCTTTATTGAGGCCAAATTTGTATCCTCCATAGAAAAGAACAGTTGGTATTCACTTGGTGCCAGATCCAGACTTTAGGGTGAATGTATAAGAACTTTCACATCTTCCCAACTTCTCCCGGAGCTTCCATTGCGTCATCAAAGATGTGTACAGCCTGGCGTTGTCTTGTTGTCTCCTATTCACCATTGCTGGCCGCTTCTGGCCGATCGCCAGTTTCAAACGGTCGAGTTTTTCCCATTAAAGTACGAAATTTAGGGGGGGTAAAAAATTACTTGAACCACTGTTTTGAAACAGGAACCAAAATAAATATAGGCCCGTTTTTCATCACAATTTTTTTTTATTGCTTGCAATGCGTTTTTCCTTTTCAGCTAGTGAAGATTTAAAATATGGCGTATTTTGTCCTTAAAAACCTCCAAACTCGATGTACAATAATTCACGACTCAACCGACCAAGCGTAATACTATCCATATAGCGTTTGTAGTATACACGCACACCTTTACAATATCATATAATCCAATGTTGCTAACAATAAGCAAGATATACTTAGTTAAATAAAGGGGTAGGAAATAAGAGATTACTTTTTCATAACCTAATATTATTAAAATTCTGCATAGTATTTCATTTGATACTGTGTTATAATATTACTTAGTAATATTTATTAAAAGTGTAGCTATACATTTGTATATCAATATTAATAGCCAAAATTTCTTCATGGAAATAATGTAATGACCGATATATATTTATATACGATGAGTAATCAATAAGAAAATATATTCCTGTCTTTTTGGAAACGGAACATACACGGCTCGCTTTTTGGAAAAACAAAGCAAGGATGTAGTATATTTTCCTTTCATCTGTTTTAATTAATTCTCATAAGCTGACTTTCGTATGATTTAAAGCGACTGACAATATGTATTATAAACTTAAAAAAGGTATTAAATAAAATTTCGATTTTTGTGAAAATTTATATCAATCAAGAATCTTTTTTTTTTTTAGAATTTGTGTCATTTCATAATATTATCAATTCAATGTTGATAATAACTAATATCTATTCTGCAAATAATAATTAACATTTAGCAGCAAGAAAAAAATAGAAGACTGGTCCCTATGGTTTTTCAAATTGTTCCTTTTTCTCAGTCGAAGTTAAGAGTGGATAAAAATACAAGTCGTGATAAGTATAGTGTATAACTTATTATTTCGTTTAAGTGAGACCAGCCCCCCATTCTCATCTTAACTTTAACATACTTCATCGGTGAAGGTAGAGCAATATTAAAAAAAGATAGAAATTGAAATATCGGACGTTAACCTTATCCATTTGAAAAATGTATGAGCAATTCTTCTGCGTGTGTTTCTTTTATCTTAACGTTCTATACTCTATTATTGTGATGTTACCTCCAATTTTATATTACAGTGTAGTTTTATGTGCAGGTGTTTTTTTTTAAATTGTTTTTTTGCTATTTACTTCATATTTTAAATGTTGGAATTTTATTCGGTGTCTATTCCATAATTTTATGCCCATTGATGTGTTTTGTTTTTGTAATGTGAAATGATGAATTAAATTAGAAGAAAAAAAAAAAATGTATGAGACAAGAGTTGCTAAGCTATTTTTAAATTTCATAAGATTAGCTTCAAGTAGCTAAAAAAAGAAAGGTAATAAACAAAAATCCTATTCTGTATCCAGCAAGAAGGTAAACAAAAATTACTCGGACATAGATCCTCAATTGCAGTTTGAGTTCAACAAGGCCTCGCATATATACCTTCAATACAAACTTTCAGTGTTAGTCTCTGTCTTTCAAGAGTAAATGTACTAGGGGTTATTTATAGCCATATTTTTTCTCTTTTGTAATAATTATGAAAATAGATTTGTAATATAAGCAATTGTCTAGATTGCAACTAGTCAACATTTTACAGGCATCCAAGATCATATTTTTACGATTCTAGGAGAATTCATTTTAAACATTTTCTGCTTGAATGTTTCACCTTGGATGATAATTAAGTGAGTACTACCTAAATATATGCTCGCATTTACTGCTTATACCATGTTATTAATACATGATCCATTCCTGGGTCCCCTTTCTATAGTATTTCAATATTATATGTATTTAATCAATGAAAATGGCTGGATGTTTTTAGAAAAATTGTCTATTTAGTATCATTTTTTGATAGAATAAAGACAAGTATTAATTCCGTTACCGTAATAGGTACGTGTGTTTTTACCCTTCCCTATTGCTCCCTGGTGCCCCGGAGTTAATTATCTTGCAATGTTTCGAATGGATAAAATTTCTGGGAAGCTTTTAGATCCTAAGGAATGAAATTAAGGCAAAGTTATAAACCTTCTATTTTGCGATTGATCGTTTTTGTTACTTTAAAGTTTTCTTTTCACTTAAGACATAGCTCCGTGTTATTGCACCGCTAAGACTCTGGCCTTCCTGATATATTTTTGTAAATAAACGTCCTCAAAATCCCACTCGTTAAAATTTTACAATGGAAAAAAAAAAAATCTGTACGACTTCATAAGATCAACTCTGTATTATACTAAGAGGACTAAAAAATTGATGTATTATATTCAATTTGACTTCATTATTGTTCAAAGTAAAAATGTACAAGCAGAAACTGTTTCAACTGAATCCTCCTGACAAGATTTATAGAAATTTGTAGTGTTTGCAGTTATAATTTAACAAATTTTGTTCACTTTGAAGTAACTGTCTAAGAAAAGAAGTAAATGTTTTATTTAAAATGAAGACAATTACAACCAAATGAAAGGGAACTGGTATTGTATTCTAGACAAAAAATATTTAAAATAAATTATATTTTTGCTAATGAACAGCTTTGAGATGCCAAAATTCATATTTTTTGGCTTCCATAATCATTGAAATGTTAATAATAATTTGTTTTCTAAATCTTTATAAACTATAATGTTCTGCTCTATGCAGTCCCAGAATGACTCAAAAATATATTTTATTCATAAACTAGTTTCAAAGAAATAATTTTCAACTATTTTTATATTTGTAAAAGCTAATTAAATCGAGTTAAAACTTTATTTTTTGATATAAAATAATATTTTCTGAAAAGTTTGAGATCAAAATAAGGTCAAGGCATAAAAATAACTAAAAAACAAAACATAATAAGTTTTTTGTTGTTCTTGTTCAATTAGTTATATATGTTTGTCTCTTTTTCTCAGCAAAGTAATACAAAAACAAATATTCACAATTGTTTGCAATGTAAAGCTCACTTTAGTATCATTTAATATATATCACTTTGTCATGGGACGATTAATCAGAAGCAGGAAACGGGACAAGAATATTTAATTTGCGATTCCAATTCATACTTATTACTGGTATTTAACTATTTGTTACTTTTATAAGTTATAAAAAAAAATAGCCCCTCCACCCAAATGAAGGAATTTTTGCTTTTTACTCGAAAATTTAATATTTCAATTTTTTTTTTGGAGGGGGGGGCAAAATAATTTTTTGAATTTTTTTTCCAAAATATTTTATATTTAAAACTTTTTTACAAAAAATTTTTTCCTTTTTTTTGTAAGCAGCTGTAGATTTAGGATATTTTTCTTCAAATAAATTAATTTTTTGTCAAAAACTCTGGATTTTGTAATTTTTTTGCAAAATTTAAATTGTTTGTAAACAGCTATGTAATTTTTTTTAATAGTTAGGATTAAAAAAAAAAAAATATTATAAATTTTTATATTTCAATTTTTTTCAAAAAATTTATATATGAACTTTTTTTAAAATAGTTTAATATTTAAAATACATTTTTTTTTTTTCAAAAAAAAAAAAAATCCAAAAACTAAGCCCCGGAAAAATAAAAACCTGTTGTAGCCCCTAATATTAAAATGTTATTTTTTAACTATTATTTAAAATATTAATGAATCGGAATTGCTAATTTTTAATTAAATCGCATTGGAATTTTTTTGGAATTGTCCCATCCCTAATATCATTAATAAAGTTGGATTAACACATCTACAATTCGCGTACATGTATATACGACGTATTAGGATGATAAAGAAAAAATTAGATCTATTCAATGACGGGAGATTCTAGTTTCCTCCTGAGAGGACTTCAGGTCCCTATATTATGCTATATCTTGGCATTAGAAAATTGCATTGCCTAATTTTGAAGGTGAGACGGATATACTATGTGATCTACATAGAAGACGATTGAGTGTCCCTGAAAACTGAAAGAGCAGAATCAAGTCATCATTGAGAGGAATTAAAGAAAGAAAATTATTGAATTTTTTTCGCGATGCCATGTAAGGTCTATGGAAAAGATATTCAATAACACAGTCCATGGGTTTGTAGATTACCAGTCTAAACCATTATAAAACAATTTTTAAAATTAAATGTAAGAGGCTAGATGGATGGAGATGGAAAGTTTCAGACCACGATTTGGACTTTCATGAAGGAAAAAAGGAGCCTCATGCAAAACCAAAGCAATTGACTTTTCTCTGCTTAACTTAAAAGCTCTTATTGCAAGCAGGTTAATGTCATATGAACCGATTGTTGTAGAAGAAGTGAAGGGTATAATTTTGGAAGCATCTGAAAAAAATTTCAAGCATAGGAACGGATACATGGTCCACAGCATCAGAAGAGATCAAGTTTATTCAATCTATAGTATCCAACAAGGGAAGAGTTTTTGTCAGAATAATCAAAAAGTTTAAAAAAGCTTGTCATAGTACCATATTTTAGTGTTTTAATTTTATGTATTACATTTAATTTAGAAATTTAATTTCCTGCTAATGAATTTGTTATGCATGTACAGATGTATAAATGAAGTAGATGTGATTCACCTCCAGGGGACTAAATTTAAACTATAATATTTTTTATGTACCTGTACGTGATAGCCCTAGACTATATTATTATTATATTTATAATATCTTTTTTATATATATATATATTAATATGAAGGAACCGAATGATAATAAAAAAATACCAAATACTAACGAGCTAAGTTAAGCCTGACTTTCAATGTTTGGCCGTAGTTAAACCACCGTCAAATGATTTGTGCTTGTTGAAATCATTAATTAAAAAAAAAAAAAAAATACAAAATCAAAAGCTGTCTTAAAGAAGTTTAATCACCACTTATAGTATTTCAGTTATTAATTTACATCTCATTCATTCTTCTATGATGTTTAAGAAACAAAATTTAAACTGGTCGTTAATATAACTAATGAAATTATATCTACTCATAGCAAAAGATATTTCATATCAAATGAAAAGCTGGATGGTTATTTGCTTAATAAATCATAGTTTCTAACATTTTATCAACTAATCCTTTGAGTTCTTGTATATTAACAATTTATCAATCAATAATATAAAATTTGGTTTCAGATTAAAGTATATATGATTTAATATCAGACAGAAGCATGACACTCTTCATCCGTTTTAAAATTGATGATTTTTTTTCAGTGAATTTTTTCAATAGAATTTAGACAAAATTATAACTATAAATATATGAGGGTCAGATCACTCTTCATCATTAACGTAGCCACCCTTAGCAGCAATGATCGCCGGCAGAAGCCTTGGCACTCGCTGCAGAGGTAGTCTTCTGTCATGGCGTCTCAGTTCTGGTTGACAGTGTCATTGATGGCCTCGGTGTTTGGGTGACGGACACTGCAGACCTTCTCCCAGACATGCATCCAAAAAGTGTAGTTGAGGGTGTTGGCATTAGGGATGTGAGGGCCCCAAAGTGTCAAGTGTTCAAAAGAACTTAGAAAGGAGAAGGTGTGTTTCTTTCATTGCTGGTGTCAAAGCTGACATCTCCAGCCTCACAAGCCTCTTTCAACCCCCTTTTTTTATTGCTCTCTAGACAGTCTGGAGTGAAATCCCGGATCTCTTGCATGGGCCATAATTGACTTCGTTGTTTTCTCTAGCTCTTCCGAGTCCAGTTTGGCCTTTTTGACAGAAACCTTCTTTCTTTCCAATGCTTTGCACTTGCTGACAGAGTAGATGGTGGTCCTAAAAGACGCTTAAATCCTTTGAAATATTATTCAATTTATCAAATCATAAAATTTCAGAAGATATAATATTTTGTTTTTTATCTTAATTGAGCTTTCCAAATAATCCATTTTTCTAACATTGGGGCAATATATAAATTTGACCCCAAACATAGGGCCAAAAAATGAATCTGTCTTCTTTTCATTTATTAAAATTTTCAAAGTTATTTTTTAATTATGTATTTAAAATTGATAATTAGCATGTACACAATAAAAAATTGAAAAGTTCACCCAATTTCTTGGCATACGCCTCCAAATGCAAAAACGCACATGTTAGACTCACCCTTATATAAGCATAAAATGCTCTAGGGCGCTTGTGTCGCTTAAGATCATGTCAACTGTTGTGTAAGCCCACTGTAGGAAATAATGATATTTATAGATTTTTGTAAATCTAAGGAGAAAAAAAGATTTTTTAAATATAAATACCCCAATAACGGAGTATAATAACCTTCGTTGCTTTTCCTACTCACCTCACCCATCCCTTTTTGAAACGTCCATTACTTTTGCCGCAGAAACAGTCTAGGTATTTAAGTGGATGGAAAATCAATCAAAAATATAAACATATAGCCTCTAGTTAAAGAAGTAGTCAAAAGTGCTTATGACAAAATATATATTGAAACATTGGAGCAAAAAATCATATAATGGAGTAAATCAATAAACACAAACACATATATATTTATGTACAATTTTTATAAATATATGAATAGACAGAAAAACTGCTGAGCCCGTTTCTTTATGTAAAAGTATTTGATGTGAACATGTGTACAAAAAAAATATTTAAACTCTTTAGTGGACCATTTCCTTTAACACATTAATAACTTCATATGTAGAAATTGTGAATATCTTATTCTTTTTCTATGAAAGTTAGGATTTAATACACGTTATAACCATAATTGTGTGTCTCATGATTTATTTTTTTTTCGATTGCAAGTTAACTTATGTGAATCATTCGACGCCAACTCCCACTATTTGAAATTATTCGAGTCCAACACTAATCATTTAAAACTATTTGACTCTGAAATAAATAATATTTATAAAAAATGTTGTGTAAGTCCATATTTATTAAGGTTGGTCCATTCTTTGAACCAATCCTTTCAGCTCTTGAGGCGAGTCCTTCGGACAGTCAGTACTAGAATTGATAATAAAAAAATATATATATTTATGTGAATTTATCAAGGAGCAAACTTTTTAAGTTTTAAGTCTGAACTGGACGGGACCGAGACTGAACTGGACGATAATGCAGTCTTCAGTCCTAAATAAGGATCAACACAGGACTATATTTAACTAAACGCTACATCCATTTTGCCAAATTTAAACTTTTTCTAATAAATGATAAACATATGTGATGATGATTCAAGCTACAATACAGTGTAATTATGATTACCAATGACTATACTTGTCGAAATGGGTTTACTAAATGAAGTAGTTTAGTTTATAATTACAAAATAATGCAGTGTGAATCATCATAAAATATTTTTTTTTTCGGCAAAGTGCCCTAGAACCCTTCCAAATTGTTGATAAAGTGCACATCTAAATATAATGTTACATTTTACTAAAATAGAAGATAGAATCTGTTTTCCCTAGGACCCTTGTTTAGTTCTTCCAATTTCAGCTATTTAGAAAATCAAACTCTGGCTCCAATTTTATAAAAGTCTACGATTCCAAATTCATTTAACTCCAACTATTTGTAAGAATTTGCAACTTTAACTCCAAAACTCTGGTTGTAACTTGCTGACCTTATAGCTCCTTCTTTAATTACGAAATCAGTCATTTTGACTACAACTTAAGCATTGATTGATGGTATGATTGCACTATGGTCTTTTAAAATGTATGTATTAGTAATACATTGACAATTGAGGGAACTGTGCACCATTGAACTACTTAGTGCGCATAAAAATACTTATCAATGAGTAATTTAAAAGAATTACTCAAAAAATAAACTCTATATATATTTTCAAACGAAGAAATATTTAAATATTTCATTATTTTCATTACGTGTACCCTAAACACGTTATAAAATATTTGTCCCGTCAACGTTACAGTAAGCTAAAACCATTTTACCAAAGGCTGATTCTGGATTACCTTAGAATTATTGAGTAAATTATTTTATATTTACATATGTCAATAAAATAATTTCATTAACGCTTTGGAATAACTGAAAATTAGCCATAGAAATCTGAAAAATTTCCTGGGATTATTAAAGAAAAATATTAAGATAGGGTAAAAAAAAAGTACCATAAATCAAATGAATGTTTTTAAATATAGTAAGCACTTTTAGTTGTTATATATTTATTAAATATGAAGCGTACAATAAAATTAAAATATGTTCTGTATGTATTATTCAAACGAGAAAATATACTAAGGATTTTCATATTTTGTTGATATCTATACAATATGTCTTTTAAGTTGAAGCAACATGTACTGGTCGGATATTATCTAGTGGTACGTTGTGGAGTCTGCCTTCCCATATTTGTGTAGAGAAAGGAACGGCTTAATGCAGATGCTTATATCGAAATGTTGAACGTCTGGATTAGAAAATGTTTCCCTGGGCATGTGATAATTTCCAATACCTTTTTTTTCACTCACGACGGAGCGCACCGCGCTAAGACCCAGGCCTTCATAATAGACCTGGGAGCCCTGTTGGGACCATAACATTTGAGTGTCATCCTCTTAAGATGCGAATCCCTTGGAATACTCTATCTCGACACATCTCACAGGAGTGTCCAGTGTTTAGAGGCTTCCATCAAGAAGGAGTGTACCAAGTCCGGGTCTGACTAAATAGTCAAGGTCTATAAAGGATTTAGGCCTAATATTGAGGCAATTATTAGAGCTGAGGGCTCACATTTTGAAAAAAAAAAGTAAGTTGTACAGAGCACTATTTCTAGAGGATCTTGTCAAATAAATATCCTCACAAAACCTCTCTTTCATAATTTATTTCTGTATGTACAAATGATTCAGATGGTAACACTTACATTTTGAAAAATGTTTCATAAGAAAACTGTCATAATACTTCTTTAGATTAACTTCATGCATATGAGGGACAAAATAACCCAAATCCCACTCCATATATATTTAAGGTCTTGGCAGGAATTACTTCAATTCTACCCTCAATTCTACATTGAGTAAATAAGGTCTTAATCTTATAACTCCCTATCAAATATTCATTCTTACTGTCCATTGTTGATAACCACAAATACTCCTGGTTACACTTATACTTAGATGTTCTCTCCTTAATAACTAAGGATTAACAATAATATAATATGAAAAAAAAAACACAAATTAATTTGAGAACCATAAAAAATATTGCTCGCTAAAAAGTGCTTAGGATTTATAAATAATGTGGGTTTGGAGGAGACTTTCTGTGTACTCTGTCGCATTTATATGATAAATTATATGTAGCTAAAGAACGAAATTCTTTTATAAAAAAATAATGTAATCTCATCTTAAAATGATCATAAAATTGATTTATGAGTTGTATAATTATTTTCTTAAAAAAATAATACACATTCAGCTGTCATGTCATATTTATTGAACACATTATGTTATTACCTTTTAAAAGATGCATTAAAAATAAGTAAGAAGTACTTGTATACCTAATACGAAACGTATAACAAGGAGTACTTTCATGTAAAGGAAAAATAATACATTTATTTGGCGAAAAACTAACTTAAAATTAAAGCAATTGCCAAAAATATAATTTTGGGATTTATATAACAAATGTTTCTATGGAAATTGTATATGTAATTGATGTCCCAACAGAAATTTGTAGAAAGTATTACTTGCAGGTATCACTGGCTCACTGGCAATAAATGCCAGTGAGTTTCGACTTTGACTAGTTAAATTTACTGTAGAGTTTGAATGTACAAATATTATTATGTAGAAATACAGCTTGATTGATTTAAATTGACTTATGAAATTTAAAAAATGAATAAAATCTATATCAGTAATATACGAAGTTTAAAAGTAATAATAATTATTAAAACAAAATATAAATAGATAAAATATGAAATTGCATTTTCTAAAATATATTCTTAATATTGTCACTCTTCATTTTCATTATTTCTAATATCCTGAAGATAAATGTATGCTTGGTTCAGCGTTTATTCATTAGCAGAGGCTTTATTGGACAGTTAAAATATCTTCTAGTCATGTAAGTAGAATTACCATGATTTGAGATCCAATCAGGCATGTTGACACAAAACTTCCATCGATATAAACAAGAAAACGATAAAATTTCCTTTGTAGTCCTGCGTCATTTCTAAAATTATTTTCGTAGGAGTCCCCATTGTATATTAGTCGTACAAATCTCTTCTGAATTTTCTCAATTGCATTGAGTAGGCAAAATTGTGTTAGGTTCTTCCTTCATAATTAAAGAATAATGAAAACAGCTTTGGAAAACAAAAAAAAAGTATCTCACGCGTTCTGGCTCAAATTTTACATGGTTTTATGTACTGACGCATTTCAAACAGTATTATACTAAATTAGTATTGGAGCCACTTCTTGCGGTTCTACTATGTCATAAAAATATTGACATCACGGAATACACATGCAACAGTATTTTTGCTCGCAGGCTGAAATCCAAAATTACTAGTGTTTTTAAACTGTAGAACAGGAAAATAACTATTAAAACTTTTAATCTATAAAGGTTTAACCTTTAAAGCCTTTTTGAATAATTTTTTTAGGTATGACTACGATTCAGTCCCATATTTCGACTTAAAAGAACTATGTAGATTAAAATCAAAGGAAATAACAAATTGATACAAACAATTTAGCATTTGAAAAATAAATTACTTTATCTTTATCAAACATTAATAGAAAATTATATAAATATCAAAAAGTCGAGTAAAATAAAGGATCTTACTTAGAATCTAATTACTTTTCTATTTTTTCTCAAATGCTTATTATCTTAGCTTAACCTATAGAATAAACCTTACATTTCATTTTCTTTAAATTGTCTTTAAAAAAAGTCGATTTTGATTGATTTTTGGTCAATTAAGTTTTTACTATTTATTAAGTAATATTCATTAAATATGTCCTTTGTATTTAGGATGTGTTGAATATAGAGTACATATATATTCTGGGGGGAAAATTGAATAGGTTATGAGTTTTAAATCTATCAACTCTTTTAAATATGAAGAATGTATAAACTTGCTTATATCCCCTTACATATAAATGATTAATTAAATTAGTATATATTAGTATTTAGAACCTCATAAACAATTCATTTTTCCCTGAAATATTATTGTAATTTATATTCTAACAAAATTTTAGATGAACTTGATAAATAGTTGTTTTTGTTATTAGATGATTGTGATTCGTCAGATGTAATAAATCCACTGGAACTTAAAATGTATTCATTACTCCTCTAAATGAAGGAAATATTATAGATGAGGATTCTGCTGATGGTGAAGTAGATAATGTGTATAAGTTCTTTGATCTAATGTTGTGACCATAAGAACTATCTTGATTGTATTAACTAATATAATTATTTGTTATGTCATTTAATATAACTTTTTGTTTATGACGTGTACAACTAATTAAAGGTTCATATCAGTACCTTTTTTATAAAAGTTTTTTTATTTAATTAGCAGTCGAGATTCCTAACCTCCTACTCAAATTAATATATTCAACGCTTTGCGCCACGTTGCGTAGTTTTACCTAGTTAATTAATTATGACTTAAAGGTTGAAATTATTGAATTTCAACATGCCGCTTACGCGGTGTCCTATTTTGAGATAGAAAGAGATAGTATGAGGAGTAGACTTTCTAATTCATTGTACCTTATTGTTATTTCTATCATTAAATCACTCTTTTAAAAAAATATTAAACGCAGATTCAAAAATGATGTCTCGACAAACATTCAAATATCAAGACAAACAATGATTTTTTAATAAAAACGATATGCAGCTTTAAAACGTCAAGATTTTCTCTTAGTTATATAACTAGTACCTATAGTGCCATAACTCTGTTCAATAGCAATTTGTGCATAAATGTATTTCTTTAGTGAAATATTATAGAACATTTTGGACAAATATTTCGATCCAGACTGCTGTTCATATCGTCAATTCTTTTCATGTAGTAGATCGATTTTGTTCGGTCTCATGCAAAGAATCGAATTTCTGATCTTTTATATAAATCATCATATGTATTTTGTTTGTTTTTAAATTATGAAGATTCTAGAAACATCGGCAACATCTGACAATTCTAAAAAGAACATCAATTTAATATTACGTAATAATTTTATAACATACAGAGGTATTCATAAGTTTTAAAGGTATTATATATGGAGATAAATTTTTTAGTGGTTAATCATTAAATCTGTATTCTGATTTGCTTAATTCGATTCTAGTTCAATCTTGTCAAATATTTATTGCGCAAGTCCTTCGTATGAAGCAAGAATACTTTACTACAAAGATTCTGGAACTTTTAATCATTCCTTGGTTAGAAAAACACTCATCCAAGAATAGCAAAATGAAGCTTCAATTCATATCAGTCGAAAGTATGATTAATGGTTAAAAGAAAAAAAACCATATTCGGATAGATTTTAATGACTTCCTTCAAATTCTGGCCCCTCAATTATTTTGTATACGGTTATCTATATATAAAAGTCAACTATCCTACCTAACATAATTCGGAATCTCTATGTTAATCCATCATGGAAGTATCTGAAGTACTTCAAAGCAAACAAATCAGTACATCAAGCCACTCATTATAAGCTCGTTTGTCAAACGTTGTGGTTAACGACAGTGGTTGTATTGATTAAATTATTAAAAAAAAAAAAAAATCACATAGAGTCTCGAATCTATATTTTTACAATTTCCTAAATTTAAAAGTCTTATTCTCCTCTTTTCTGTGAACAACTCGACAGTTTGAAGCTGGCTTTTGAACAGAAGCGTCCAGCATTGATGAATAGAAGATAACAGGACATCATCAAGACAACACCAGGCCACACGCAATTTTGATGACGAACCAGAGGCCCTAGGAGCTCGGATGGGAAGTTATTATGCACCCACTCTACAGTTCTACAGGATATGGCACCAAGTGACTACCATCTATTTCGGTCTATGGCCAACGCACTTGGGGTTACAAATTTGGCCTGCATATAGGTCTATAAAAATTGATTGTATGAGTTTTTTGCCAATAGGGACAAGGGCTTCTACAAAAAAGTTATTACGAAGTTGGATTCTCGTCGACAACAAGTTATCGTGTGAAACAGCGTATACTTGGCTTAAATCAGACGATTGTCACACATCTTTTAAAATACTGAAATAAAGCAAAAAATACGAAATTAATTTTTCCCCAATCTATTATTTGTTAATAGCTTCTTTACTTATTTATTTATTACTATAACTGTGTACATTACGCCATGTTGGGGTGGATATTTTTTTATAGTTTAATTTTTCATTATTTAGTGGTGTGAAGTTGTCACATTACAAAATCAATTCAGTACTATAAATTATAAAGTGAAATTAAATAAATGAAAAATAAGCATAATCACTACCAATTTAATATTCAGGAATTCCATAAATATTAAGGATGTACTTGGATTCAATATGAAAATTTTATTTTATTTGTTTTCGGAAAAAGAGTAATTCCTCACATTCTCAAACAGAGGTGGACTGGCTCGACTTTTCGTAAGGGTTTAAAAAATATGAAAAATAAAGATATTGATATTTTTGAAATTGCTACCTTAAAATAATTTTGAAATACTAAGGCTCTATTCATTATTCTTCAAATTAATGAAATGAAAGACAAACCATAAAGACTGAGGATTTATTGTGGAGTTATAAGTTAGACTTAGAGTAGAATTGAGAATCGACAATGGAGTAATTACTGCCTATATCATTACATAGAGGGTTTTGTGTATTTATTTCATTTCATAGCTTCATGCATCATATTTGATTAAACAGATAAGCCGCTCTACTCCCAAACAGTCTTCAAATTCTTAAGAACCCCATATTAATTTTCATTTTCTTATTCTTTGAATCCCTCAATATTAGCACTCAAAGACACAATATCTGATGCCCCCATTGAATTTTTTGCTGAAAAAAAAATATATATTTATTTTATCATAATCGGTCTAAAATACCGATAGGACCGTTTTTAAGACTGGATTGAACCCGAAAAATTAAAACCAGCTCAACATCATTTTATTTATATGTCATAAGATGTCATTCAATCATGGAAAAATGCAATTTCTATAAATGTAAAAAACTCTCTTTTTAATTGGCAGTTAAGTCAAAGGAATTAATTCAGAGGAAGAAAAATTATAGATTCTCATTTACAAAAAAAGTATTTAGTTTTGTTATGTCTAATTTTTTGTTGTTGTTGAACTGTGTAATTAAGCAGTCACAATTTAACATTTGAAATGAGATCTGATCATGATTTATAAAAGATTAAAAAATTGATAGGAAATTGAAGGATAAAATGTCAAACTGATAATAATTAATAGTTGGAAATCGATACTCTCTTTTATCCATACAACTCCATAGTTGTAATTTGGAGATGAAAAGAGAGAGTTGTTATTCTCTAAAAAGGTTAAAAGAAAATAAAGTTAAATATGATGAACTAAAAATTTTATGTATATATATGTACAGTTATTAAATTAACATCATTGTTATGGTACATTTTAGAGTTTCATTCAAGCCGACATAGTGTTTCGCATTAAAATTTCATGAACACTAAATTTTATTATTTCAAAAAATATGATTATAATAAGTGTATTTATATTATGTACGGAAACATACTCTTTTTTAATTATTTTTTTATTAAAAAAACCTCTTAAAACTACACACTTAATAGTTATTAGACAATATGGTAGAAATAACTTCTCGACGACTTTATATCATTATAAATAGATAATACAAAAATACGTTTTAACTCGTGTTAGTTTTCGATCTTATAGTCATATACCGGTCTAAGAGCGTTATGGTTAATTTTGATCGAAATAATAAAAGTTTTGTGAGGACCGGTCTCAAAGAAATCTGCAGGGTTGGGACCAAAAACTTACAGTCGCGTTAAAGTGCAATTTTCCCTCTGTTGTTTTTCATGAGAACGTTTCATTATGTAACCAAATGACATCTGTATCAAAAATAAACAAGTCTTGTTTTTATCCTACGCCTTTAAGTGTAAAAATGTTGGAGAAACAACTAAAAAAGTGATACATCTGTGATCTCCTTTGTACCAGTATCAGTGTCTATAAGGCTTAAAAGACGGTGGGCATATCCATCCGAACTCCCTAGAAAATTCAAGAAGTCAATACATATCTCCAAATCTTAAGTTGCTTCGTCCATATCCTAAAATCTTACGGAAATTTTTCCGAGCTTTCGTTATTCTTCATCAGTTAGTTTACTTTGCATCCAGATATCCCAATCAGAAGAGGAGATCATTCTCCTCATTCAAAACGAGAAAAACATTCTTAGATCTCTTGAAGTTTCTTCAACTCAGTATCAAAAGTATAGTTTAAACTTTATAGACAAAATTAAAGAGTGGAATAAGAAGATTATCACTTTCTCGGGTCTGTCCCTTCTCTACTCAAATCAAAAGCAAGATAGACCTTATCAGAGAAGGATTTCTGTGGAACTCGAAAATACCATATATATCCGAGTTCTAGGCTCCAGATGTCTATCCATCAATGGGGGTTGGGGTTATGAGTGTTGAATCTTTCTTGAAAATTTTCGAAGAGTATTCATGGGTCCGGGGGGGAGTCATTCGGAAATGATATGATATTCTTGAAAAATAGCACTTTGTGATAGAATTCTGTAATGAAAAAGGTGCTTCCACTTCTTAGTCAAGATGCACCTCCAAGCTTTATCACAAGGATCAACAGTAGAGGAGAATTCACAGGTATGACCTCCAGAGGTCTGCTCTTGCAATCAAAAAGAGAACATCGTCCTCAGACGTTTTTGCTTGCCTCAGGATTGGCGATGAGGAAGCTGGAAATACCAAATGAGCATGGTCTGTTTACTCTGTTTTACATAGCCCTTGAGTCTCTTCCCTGCAAATCTACTAAGAATGATTACGCATTTTAAGACTGACCCTTCAAAGACGATAGTAAAACGAAGAATCCAACACCTTGGAAAAGAGGGAAACACACATTTGTTATACTGCTAGTACACCATAATGAAGAAACTGTATACCAACTCGAGTCAAAAATGGCTCAGATACAAACTTGCTACCTCCAGCCTTTATACAAACAAGTCTAAAAAGAACAAAGAAGAAAGGACACGTTCATTTTGTGGCAAAGAGCGGGACACCTCGCTATAAATATTTATGAGTGTGACTCCATTCAGAAGCAAAGTCGAGAACATTATCTTGAAGGAGTTTGGTCTAACTCCAACGAAGGCAGACTGGAGGTTTGCTATATCACCTGGAGGTGTCCACTCCTTAAAAGCGGGCTCCATTCTTACCAAAGCCATATTCATGATGTATGCAGCAAGGTGCAAAGGTTGAAGCCTATCCACAAGTATGGTCGATGTCATTAGGAGGGACGATGACCTTCTTCGGGGGCTGTAGAAGATTAATTTTATATATTTATATAGACATACACAAACCATAAGAATAATAAAAAAGTCAATTACAGCTCCATATATCCAAGAAGAACGAAAACTTTTGCAGTTACAAAATGACTGACTTCTGGTCTTTTTCCATGTAGCCTTCCTATTGTATTTAGTGTCCCAGTTTTGCTTCAAAATTGTGAACATCAGCACAATAACGTGTTATGAAATTGGGTTGCGTAATTCATTTTTATAACTAATATATCTTGATAAGGGAGAAAATTGGCCAATATATTGAGACCAAAAATCGTTTTACGATATGAAAACGACTCAATTTCAGTCATAGGCCTAAGATAACAATTTTGACCTAAATATCGGTACAACTCTTTTTAAAAAATCACTGAAGACCAAACACAAAACATCGAGTCTTTAAAGTAAATTATCTACTGACAAGAAATTGCTTTATATCAAAATATCAATTTTATTAAATATGCTTCATACTTTATAAAAATTACATATAGGAAGTATAAACTTATATTACATGTGTTTTTTTTAGCTTGAACACTTCCATTAGTTTGAGTTCCATTAAAAATGTACATAGTATAAAGATTTTTTGGATATATTTTCTGATAAATAAAAAACAGTTATGTTTCCAATATGTGAGGGTACGACTTTTGTTAAGAAAAAATCAAATTTATGGAAATAGGAGTTACGAGTACGATTATCAGTTCTATTAGGTGTGTATTTATTATCAATAATAAAAAAAGTAAGCGTAGAATGAAAAAGTGGAACAAAATAGTAATTTCAAGCATGCTCACTCACTTCAACCAATCTTGCAACCCTACCAATATTAAAGATATTACTTACAGGGTTCAGAAGCTCAACGTGGACTGAATGACTGATTTTAGAAAAATGTCAATAATTTTATTTTCTGATAAATAATTTTGAAACTTTTTCTAACGAAACTTTGAGACACGACCTTTATAAACATGTTCATCTCAATATGCCGCCCTCAGCAGCAATCACAGCCTCCACATAGCGGAGGAAAGATTTGCAGGAGTTGATGATGAACTTCTGGAAAAATTGTTCCACTCCATCACAATGGCACCCTTCAGGGAGTCCACGTTCGGGTGGGATGTCCGGTTAGTCTACTTCTCCAAATTGCCCCACAAAGCAAAGTCCAACGGGCAAATCCGGTGAATATTAATGGATGCATGTCCTTGGGTCAAAAATAACCCATGTTGTTGGTGCAGAACTTCTGATATTTGGCCGATATGTGTGATGGTACACCATCTTGGCTCCACACATAGTTGTCATCTAGGGAGATGGCCTTGAGCCATGGCATTATGATGATCCTCAGCACCTTGTAGTAGGCCTCCTGGCCAATTTTCTCCCCCAAGCCGTAAAAAAGAAGGGAGGCATCTTCTTGTCGTGGGACGCCACTATACCCAGGACCATTGTTTGGTCTGGATGTTTTGTACAAAACCCCTTTTACCTCTTCTGGTGATCCCCCAAGCCAACGGTGGTTCCAACGGTTGTAGACCTGGTCCACAGTGAAAATCTTCTCGTCAGAGCAAATTTTTACTGTGGATCCATTTGCCTTGATCCACGG
The DNA here is from genome assembly GCF_016086655.4 of Lepeophtheirus salmonis. Lineage (NCBI taxonomy): Eukaryota > Metazoa > Arthropoda > Copepoda > Siphonostomatoida > Caligidae > Lepeophtheirus > Lepeophtheirus salmonis. The sequence continues at coordinate 13,168,552 of NC_052138.2, read as the reverse complement.
ACGAACTTTCTTGCACCTCTACAGTCTCCTTTCCTTCAGAGTGTCCGTCAACAGGTGGCGTGGGTCCTTGTGCAAAACGGAAACACTAAGTCCTCTTTCACAGCCCTCCTGATTGTTCCCTCGTCCACGTCAAACTCCTTAGAGAGGCGATTCATGAATTTTTTGGGATCCTCTTTGATCTTCTTCAGGTACCCAAGAAACTCAGAATACCCTTTTCAAGTTGTGTCCCCCACTTCCTTCTTTCCTTAATAGGTAATTTCCATCCTTTTTCATCTTGGCCACCATGAAAATGAGGCTCCTGGAGTACTTAACAATGTCCCTTTTCTCTGCCACCTCAATTTTGGCATCCAGAAGGTCTGATATCCTCTGTCTTTTTGCTTCTTGCTCACTCATGATGAAAAATTTGAGAACGTAGGCTGAAAAGTCCTTGTCTTAACAAAGAAAAGAGAGTCCCAATAACACTGTTAGAGTAATTGCTCAGCTTAAGCGTAATTTTATCACATCGAGAAGTCGTCTAAAATTAAAACACAAAATTTCTTTTGTTCCATTGTTTTGGAAATAATTATAAGTAGTGTCTCACAAAGCTCAATCACACAGAAACTAAAGAATCTTTGTCATTAAATTTTCACAGCTGTCCTTTGAAGATTGGTACAAACTGAAAATCAGGTTAATTAAAAAGTATAGATAGCTTCATATATGTGTGAAGGTGGGGACTTTTCTGCTCATGTGCTAATTAATGTTATTAGTAAAGTCCCTTAAAATTAAGACTATTTTAATATTAACTCTTCACTAATGTTATTTGGAATATAGATGAGTTTCATTACTAGACCAGAAACACTTCATATTCTATCCTCGTAAATCATAACATATCAGAGAGAAGATTTTTTAAAATAAACTTCAATCAATAATATCATATGTCTTTTTCCTGCGCTTTCCTCAAGGTCATCCATATTCCCAGTCATGTATATGTATGAGATATCTAGACAGAACATTGGGATTTCTTAACGTCACAAATTTAAGATACATGAAAATTATGGTCTCAAATATTTAGCTAAAACAATGTATTATTCTAGAACTGGTATAAGACCTATCTTAATCACAATTGTATTTTTCAATATTTTAATATTTGTCGCATTTTAACGCATTTTTTAATGTTCCTAAAATTGAACTGATGAGTTTCAATGATTAAATATAAGTACACCATTTTACAATTACTTCATTTGACAAAGTAAATGTCTTTGAGGTCTGTATCAATAGTGTATAATTCCAGCTCGAGGAGCAAACAAAATATTTTGAAATTTGCATAATTTTTCATATCCCATAAAATTTGTTGTATTTCATAATATTTATATTCGTTAACACTAGAATGGTCGTAATTTTTCCTATCTGAAAGGGCCAAGGTGTCAAACATAACAGAAAGAAATTAAAACTCCAGATTTTTCAATAAGATTTGATTTGTTTACTAAGATATTTATTTGAAGAAAAACACTGATCACAATAGTAATAATATCCATAAGTATACCCAGTCGTTCACTTTATTTTATCACACAACTCTTCATACGAGAAAAAAAGGGACAAAAAGGCCCAAAGTCTTGTTCTAGTGAAGAAGTTATTGAATACTTCTTCCAAACTATTGAATTATTATTCAGTAATTGAGAAGTCTTCAGAACTTAACATGAGCTAATTTTAATTCAATCAATAAACGTTCAGTAAACAGATTATGAGAGAAGGAGAGAAAATGTAGACAGCTGACAACCAAATACATAGTATACTTATGTGTAAGCGAAGTAACGCCATCATCACTTTTTAAATACATATTTAATTTTTTTTTAAATCTAACGTTTTAAAAGCATTTCAAAGATTCAACTCAAAGATTATAATTTTCATGAAGTAAAAAAGTTTACTTGTTCAGATTAAAACTAGGGTAAAATGGTCTTTCAATGTGTAATGTTTTCAAATTAGACACCTCAGTTATTTTAGTTATACTATTATGTTTCTACTATAAAAAAAAAACTTTAAAAAAACAATGAAAACTATACACTTGTTAAATTTTTTTAAAACGTGTAGAGTTAATACTAAAAAAAATTATCCTTGCAAAAAGAAGAGAAAAATACATAAGCTAATGTCAATAAAGATTGAAGAATCAAGATGTCAGAGGTATCTCAAAAGATATTTTTCTTCCCTTGGGGAAATGTGCCTTTGACAACTTAAAAACAATCTTTGTCAAAAATCAAGGAAAGTTGAAATTCCCAATTAATGTTATTTACTTCATAGATGCATACTTCGCAATATTTTATATAAATACTAAAGTCAATTATAGACTTTGTATTCAAATTTGTGGGATGAGTTTAAATAATCAATACTCTTTATTTGATATAAGAAACTTATATTTGCCCCAATATGGTATTTCAAAAAAAAAAAAAAATCATTCAATTTTACATTAATTTATTTTGACGATTAATTTTGAAGCTTCAAGTGCAATTTTTTATCGCATCCAATTGATTAATAAAAATAATATTATTGATGGACGTTTTTTATAACTTATAAAAGAATAAAAATGTAATTCACAAGATATTTAAAAAAAAAAAAAAAATCAATCTTGCTTTTTTTTTGACGGGCTAAATGTTTTTATACGAAGAAAGCCTATTATATGGCAAGAAATAATCAATGTAAGCTGCATATATATCCAAGTCATAATATTTTAGATCTATCGATCATATTTTTTACCAATAATAACACCAATCAGATAGTATTCTTATTTTATCGAATTAACCAATCAAATGAATTGATTACCAAATTGAATAGACTTCACTACTTAAGCACAATTGAGTAGTCAATTTAAAGAATTGTATTCAAATTTGAGGGTTGAATTCAGATACTATTCTAACCTAGAATAATACATTGTTGCAACCTAGAATAAAGCTTTATTTTACTATCTTTGACTGCTCGTAAAATCCAACTAACTCCCTTGGAGAATATATAATATATACTCTCATAAGAATATATCAACAAGATAACAGTTGCAGTCCATTACTACAAAATAATAAACATATTAAACACCTCAAATACTTTAGAATTTTAGCTATGGTTTAGAATCTTTATTCAATTTAAAAAACAGATATTGGCTAAAAATACAATCTATAAATTTATGATTTTTTTTAAATTGCGAAGTTATCTTGTGGATACTTTAAATTCAATTTGCAGCATATCCAAAGGGGTTATATTAATAATTTAAGATAGAAATAGACGATTATTCGTACAAAGTGTAGATGTAATCTACATTCAATTTTGAGAAAAATCATTTCTAGCTTGCTTTTGTGTTGACTATAATCATTGGAGAGCTATGCCATCTCCCCGAGTATATAAATTATAAATCTTTGCTCATAATTACCTCAATCTTAAAATCCTCATGTTTCATTTTTTTTTAGTCTCAACATGAAAGAACATGAAAATGGAAATTAAAGTCAATGCGCCCTGTAAAAAAAACAACTCAGAGTTATATTTTACAAACCATACTGCAGTGGCGTAATATAACTTTACAACTTCTTTTATGAGTGTTTTTAATAGGAAAAAATAAAATAAAATATATACATTTATGAATATAAATATTCGTTGTTCAGCTTATCTAGAAAAAAAATAAACAATTTTCCACATTTACAACTCTTTGTTTAGGCTTTTGAATAATTAATAAAAAAATGTATTACCGCACAATTTTTTAACAATTGAATGATTTTAATCCATCAATGTTTGTCACTTGATAGTCAAACTTCTGCTTTCTTTTATGATTCGACTAAGAAGCTGACTATCCCAAAACTCAAAAAGATAAAGTAACATTAAAATTGCCCGGAAAAGAGTATATAACCTTTTTGAACCAGATGTTAATTCTGGGTAGTGAAAAAAAGGTTGTGCCACCTTTAAGTTTGTATTTTATTTTTATCTAAATGAACTTGAACATGATTAATACCGAGAGATATTCAATATAAATAAAAAACTTTTACTCTATCAACTTTACACTATCAACAAAACTAAATATTTTAAAAGAAAGAAACTCTATTTATGGTCTTCTTCTGGTATGTACTTTTTTTTTTTAACAATTAACATTTATTTATCGATCTCTCAGAACTCATCAAATAAACTTATAAGTTTTAAAAAATTTACAAAATAATAACCAAATGAATATAACTTTATTTCATAAAATATGGGCTGACTATTGTCAAGGTTGGTGATTTTTATTACTTTTTTCGATAAATAAAAAAAAATCATATAATTTTTTTTTAATTTGATTTTTTTAAATCAAAATAATCAAAGGCAGTAATAAATAGTTTCTTGAAATCATTCAATAGCGGTTAAATGAAAAAAATATATAATGATGGGAAGATTCGTTTGAATAAATTTATGTAATTATATTGGAGGGCTGTGGAGTTACAAAATTATATATGCCTGAGTCATCTAATTAAAAATAGTCGGATTTAAACTTCAACTCATATAAGTACATAAACTTTATTTTTATTAATTCAAATTATCAGTACATAATAAATAGAAAAAAGGTCTGTAAAATTAGAAGTCATTCATAAATCAAATACGTGGAGTTCGAGTAGAATGAAATATTCCGGATAAAAGTGGCAAAATGATATCTAAATTTATATTTTCGATAGGAAATCAATCATGGGTGAAATGAAGAATATGAGTAAGAAAGAAGTCTATAAAAATTAAGAATGGATATGAAGTGAACTTATGTAAGCAACTGCTTTTATGCTTGTGTACCTCTACTTTTTCTCTTACAGAAGAAATCATTAAGAGCTTTGAAGTTTGTATCGTGCCTACTACGTATGCAGTATATACTTTTTTAATTTTTTAAAGTAGTTTTTGTTGAATATCTAGTTGCAATTTTGTATTGACTTATAAAGGCCGTCTCCTGAGTCCGCCCCAATTTATTTACAACATTTAATCAATTTTATGGATAACTAAGTAGTTGTACAAATAGTTGTTGGAGAAAAACTATTTATTCGACAGCATTCTTCTTTTTTTATCTTCAGAAAGCTGAAAACTCTTCAATTTAAAAAAAAAAAAAATGATTAAAATCAGCCAACTCTCACTATTGTTGATATAATTTAAACTTCCTTTCATAATTTTTAGATTTTAAGAATCAGTTTCATGGATACAAGAAAAAGTCAGAGAGGGACCTTTTTCTTTTTTCATCCAAGGAAATCTATATTACACACTTTGCTACAGAATTAAAATATCTGTTATATTTAATTAATAGGAGAGGGTGTTGGAGTTGCAGGGTTGAAGGAAACAAAGAATGAAGGTATAAGAAAAGAGATAGAGAAAACTATATAAAAACAAATTTTTGGTTTTCGGTATAGAATAAACCTTCTCCGAAAATCTTAACCTTAATCTTGTCTTAGGCTGACCTGGTTTAAAAGAGGCACACATGCCAAGTTTAAGCTTCCTAGGGCTTAAGTGTGGGCACCCATAAAGGACTCACACACATTAAAATTCATTATAATAAATTAAGTAAAAAGTTTTTAGAGTTTTTTCGCTTTATTTTGACAATAAAATTAACAAAGTTAGAATTATACGATATAGATTAGTTCCTGTGAATGGAATGAGTGCACATATGCCGGTCCAACTTGATGATTTCCATTATTTTATCTACATTTTTGACGTCCATATTACCAGAAAACTTGTTTCCAAAACTTTTCACGATTGTTTAATGTTCTTATTGTCTAGATTAATCGATTTTGAAAATTAAAAAGAAAATATTCGGCTGTTTTTGAGAAAATTTATATCTTATATCGAATTTTCCATTTTGTTATGTTAAATATAAATATAAATCACTATACATACTTAAGAAAAGCTCTTTTTTTAAGGTGGCATTGAAACATTTATTTGTTTTTGAAGGTCAGCCAAGTTTTTATGAACTGATTCAGATGGCTCCTCTGAATACTTTCTTTATGACCTATTATCGCCACAAAAATCAATTAAATGACACATAATGATGTGACCCTTTTATGCTATTTTAATTCCTAAATTAAAATATTCTTTTTTGAACTTTTCTATGTATTTCTAAAAATATTGATCCAATTTTATTTTGAAAATTTTTATATTCTTATGAAGTTAAGTTTATTTGAATGGCTAATAAAAGGAATAACATTCAAAAAACCAATTTCTGTCACATGCCGCTCAAGTTGATCCAATTTTGTTAAAAGTTTCTTGCGTCCCAGCAATATTGTTCTACTTTAAGTAATCTTAAAATTCGAGCAAGATGTTGTCCTTGGATATACTGAGCCGAATATTGTTACCCGTTAAAAGTTGTAGGTCAGAAAGAGGTGCTGTTTTTTCAGGTTAGACATTAAAGAATATTAAACAATCGTGAAAAGTTTTGGAAACAAGTTCAACAAAAAAAATCATGCTTTTTGCTATTGATGAACTATCAATAAAAGCTTCTCATAATGTATAATATATATATATATGCATATAAACCAAAGGTTATCTGTCTATCTGTTGCTGTTTTTTTTTGTCTCTGGAGTGCTCATTTGTAACAACAAGAGTATTTAGGTAAAGCTCAATGCTTCATAATAATAAAAAAAAGAGGGTGCATATATGCAATATAAAATAATCAGTATGACTTAAGATTAGGTTTAGCAATGAGCATATGTAGCTAAAGTACTACACGTCAGAATTTATATATGTACTTCTCTATTCTTTTCTTACTAAATTATGACGTGCCTTAGCTAAAATACAACACGCCATAGTTTAGTAAGAAAAGAGAATGGAAATACATATATAAATTAATAAAGCAAAGTTTTTCTGTATACCCGTTTGTTTTTTTCGGCGGAGGACTCCTTTTTAACATCAAAGTATGTTGCTAAAGTTCAGTGCATCATTTAAAAAAGGAAAAAAAAGGAGGGTGGATTTATATAATATAAAATAATGAGTATTATTTTAGATGAATTTTAGCAATGAGTGTGTGTAGAAAAAAGCTCAGTGCGTCAAAATAATAATAAAAGTATATAGGTAAATTAATAAAGCCCCTGTCTATCTGTTTATTTTATCTGTAGAGGACTCATTTTTAACAACAAGAGTGTTTGAAGCAGAAGGTCTGTGCCTCATATTAAAAAAGAAAAGAATAAGACAGTGAAAAATAATGAGTATGACTGTAGATAAAGTGTAGCAATGAGCGTGTGTAGCTGAAGCACAGTGCTTCATATTAATTTAATGAAACACATATGCATATATATTATTTAAACAGTCTTTGATTTTATTTGTCAGTTTATGGACACCTAATAACTACGAGCAATGTTGGGTGCTCCTGCTACTTAGAAATGAAGGCAAAATTATATTTTACTTATGTCAGTGTCTTTTAACATATATTTTTATGTATTTCTGACAGAATGAAGAAGAAAAGACTCATTCCTTTATTTCAAATAAAAAAAAATCTTGTATGCACTGCCAAAAAAACAAAGTAATATATTTTTCGTTTTTTTAAAGATAAGTAATTAATGAAAAAAAAAAAAAAAAAAAAACTATCAAGAAAATGAACTACAATAAAAATATTTATAAAGGGATAACGAGGCACAATGTGAACTACATTAATATATATTTTGGCAATGTACATTACTATCTGGACAAATTAACCTTTGATTAATTATTTTGAAGGAGACACTTTTTGTTTTTGGATTAATTACTCCTAGATACTGAGACTCTACAAATTTTAATACAACTTTAATGAATATGTAGACAAGGACAATTGAAACAGTTTAAAACAAATTGAGTTTGAGTTACAAATTTTACGAATAATTAAACTAGATATTATTTTTTCATGATGACGTTGAATAACTCAATATCATTTTAGATTAAGATATAATGTAGAATAATAATACAGGGGTGAATTTCAACACGTGAAATACAGATGTTGCTTTAGAAATACTACAATAATTTGAACAAAACTTTTAAACAATGTCTTTTCAAACTTGATAACTTAATATGGCAACCTTTAGCATCAATGCTAGCTGTTACACGTCTCTGGAAGGCCTAACTGTAGTTGATGTCAAACTCCTCTTACAAGTTGTCCTATGTAGCCACTATGACAGCTTTTAGTGAATCTAAATAGGGATGCATAGTTTCGTTGGTTTCCTTCTCCAAAGTACCCCACACAGTAAAGTCTAGCGGGGTCAAATCTGGAAGGAAGGCGCCACATCTCCTTGCATCTTTAACTCTCGAACGTCCCGGACTTCATGACCTCTATAAGAAGGAGACGTACGGTCCTCGTGCTTGAGGACAATCCCAAGTCACCCTTCACAGCTCTCCCGATGATCCTACTAGCCACGAAGATGTCGTTGGCGAGCCTATTCATTCTTTGGGCGGGGCCCTTCTTGATCTTATTCTCCAAGCTGTGTAGAAACTACGATATCGAATCTTTTGGAAAAAAAAACGTTCTCTTTAAATTGTGCTCTCCACTTCTTGCCTTCCTGGTGAGGTCTTTTTATCATGCTTCATCTTTGAAGACCAGGCACTTGGAGCATTTTACAATGTTCACAAATCTAGCCACAACAATTTCAGCATCTAGGAGCTCTGAGAAGCGCTGCCTTTTGACATATTTATTTAGCTTCTTTATGCAAAATGAATACCTAAACCAAAAGTTCAAAAAATAATCACTAAAAATATATTTTATTAATGAGATAATTAACATTAATTTACAGTCCAGGCTTGTCTGCCTTACCCTCCTCATTACATCATAATAAATTTACAATTGCGATGCAAAGTTTATAATTTTAGCTTTTTTGATGTTCGAGACTGTTGCAACTGTCCCTTCCCGTGTTTCTAACTGTTTCCAGTTACCCCTACTATTTAAGAATTTTGTAACAAAAAAATATTTTTGATTGTTGTATAATCATTGCTTTATTATTTAAATGTCTAACATGGGAATCTGATTATAAATAGTATATTTTCGTACCAAAAGCGCCTAAAGCGTAGAATAGAAATGCAATCTACCATTTGTTCTCTATTTAATAATTGCTCGATGGCAAGTCAATATATTAGAGATCTAATATATTTTAATAAAAATATATTTGAGTAGATTTGTTCAATTAGCAGATTAAATACGGATTTATCCCAAAGAATGAAAGGAAACTTTCTCAACTAAGTACACTGTCATGTTTCAAATAATATGAATGGCAGTTGTGACAAAAGAGAGATGAAAAGGAAGATCGTGGTATCAGCAAAAAAAAGTATGTATTTCCAGAAGTCTCAGGTTCGTTTTCCTGAATATGAAGCTAATCATCTCTGTAAAAAAAGGAAATCTACTTAGTTATACAAGAGACCTAATTAAGTATAAAGGGTTGAAAGAGATTGTATGAAACTAATAAATAAAGAATATTCTAAATGAAATTAAAAAATTTGACCCCTGTACACACTTTTTTGAATTGCCACGAACCCCACAAGCTAGATAAAAATTGATTCATACGGCTATTCCAAATACATCTTACATCGATACCAATGCAATCTTCCTAGTTGTTAGTAGTCTTGTGTCGGTCCTTATTTATTAAGTCCTGTTCAATCTAGTCTTATGGCCTGTTATAACGGCCCTTAGGACTGTTGACAATTATTACTAGTCCTTTACTCTTGGTTCTTCGAATTTTTACAAGCTAATTAAGCCAAATAAAGTATATCAGATATCCATTTAGAGCATTGCAAATATCTTGCAATTTTTTCCCCTACTATAATACAAACATATTATATATTGTTACTTAGTTACACAATTTATTCAGTTATATCACAGGAAAATTAAAAAAGGAATAACACCGTCAATGACGTCACAAATGATCGATTTTACCTTCTTTAAGGAACAAAATTGGGACTGGACCACGGTACTTGGTCCTACATAAGGAAAAACACAAAACTAGTTGTTACAAGTCCATTCAAATCGTTCTGTTCTGATCCAAGTGACCCGGTCTATGATATTGATGGACTTCAACTATAACTTTCTTGTTTTATTGAATATTATTTGACAGTGAAATAAGTCTAGATATTTATGAGTTTAATAAAAAAAAAAAAATCTATATGACATTTGAAAAATATTTTCTTTTGTTTTCATTCTTAAATAAAGTTATGTATTTAATAGCCCTTTACTAGAATGTTTTGTCATATGTTAACTAATACTTCACATTAATTTATCGATTTCGTCAAGTATTTGAACTTCCTTTTTGTATGTTTTATTCCGAAATTTGTATAGGATTAAAAGGGGAATGGAAATAATGCAAAAACTTGTATTCCCCGGAGATTGGCTAGCAATAACTGATCCACAATTTTCATAGTATTCAACAACGTCATTTGTAGCCAAATACATCAAACACCTTCATCAACTAGTTTCTAATATCTGGAAAAACAGAAATAAAATGTAATTTCCCTTACGTGAGCACAATGTATATCACCAATATACAACTTTGATAATTTAATCAAATGTTTATTAACATAATACTCATAACTGTATTATTATGATAATTTTTATTATTTTTGGTTTATGAGTTCAATGCCCTTATATATGTATAGTACGTTATATTAACATATATTTTCCAATGGAAACAATTGAGTTCATACATATATATTTTACATACCTGTTTGAATTGGCTATTCTTTTCAAACATAAATTACCTTAAATTCTTAATATGTAAAAATAACCTTTTTATTAGAGAACTGGTACTATATAACAGTTTTTGTTTCTTCATTTAAACTACATTTTATTGCTAACTTTTCTTAGTATGCTCCTGAAACGTCTGCTCGTCATCATAAATGCAACTTGTGGTGGCAGAACCATAGGTGAAAAAGACACTTTTTTTATACTAGGTGTGATATTTCTATATTAAAATTTGAACATCATGTGACTCTGACGTTTCCATTATATAATTAGAAAATAGATCGGGGTGCCACTGATTGCTATTGTGATAATGTCTTTTCTGGTAGCTTTTCTCAAATTCTGTCATTTCAATCAAGATTTGGCTTTATAAGTTTGTTCTAATAAAAGTCGTTCTTTTTATTTTTTTCTATGTAAAAACAAGCTATTTGATCACTCACAACCTCGATTTTAAAAACAAAAGGACAAAATTTCAAAAAAAAAAAAAACTTAAAAGAATTAAAGAATCTCTAATACATATTTTAATCCAGAATATGTTTGAAATATTTAACTGCGATTATTTACTTAGTGAAAAATCAATAGTTTTATTTAAAAACTATATACTTTTTCAAAATATCTACCCTCATTCAAATCTTGAGGAAGAAGATGTTTTTGGAACACCAAAATTTAGTATAGTTACAATCAAAGTATCTTCAGGCAAAAATTTATCTTACAAAAACTTCAAAAGAGACAAGAAATATTATTTTTTGTTTATGTCGAAAAGCTAGGTGTGCCTACAAATGTAAGATAAGCTGTTAAATAATATATCAGACCGAAACCTCATTCAAAGAGATGAGTATTAAAATGGTACTCAAAACTTATTGAAAGTAATGAATATATAAAAGTAAAATTCAAGGCCTTTAATAATTTTAATATCAAATTATATTGTTCATATTAATTTGAAAAAATAATGTATTTTTATGTATGCTTTAAACTCATATAAGTGTCTTTTTCTCCTTCATTGATATTTTTGATTCCAAATTAATAAATTAGTTAAGAAATGTAAGAAATTTAAATTTTGTCATAATTAATCTTTGTGGATTGTGAATCATGTAACAAAATTCGCTTTTAAGGGTAATGTTTTATCCCAGTTCACTAACTTCGTTATAAAGCAAATTTTCACTTTTACTTTTTTATAATTAGATTTATAAATCTAATTGGCACGAAACTTATTGATGTACGACGTTATTAATAAAATTTTTGCTAAAGAAAGTATTTCTAAGAAAAATTATACTGTTATCGAGAACTTTAAAAAAAATAAAAGTGTACAACTCAATTAAACTTTATTATTTCGATTCAAATTTAAAAAAATTGTTTTGTCTTCTTTTAATGTGGTAAATATATTCTAAAATGGTTATTTTTAGCCTAATAGTCAAGGAATTAAAAAAAAATTGAGAGATACTGTACATTCTAAAAATCCATTCTAGAAACGTCTAGATATCTGTTCAACGATAACCGAAAAGTGGTTTACATAATGCACATAACCACCAAGTTTTTAAGGGAAAATTTAGTACACAAATACATTTACCTAAATCACACTTCATTTACATTCTCAATCAATATAATCACCTTTTGCTTGAATGACCAGTTCTAACCTGGTGCGGAACTTTTCACCAGAGTACTTTACAAACTTTGGTTCTAAGTTGGCTCAAGTAGTGATGATGACTGCCTTAGGGTATTCCTTTGTTATGTGTCAGTCTCCCTAAAGCTTTTTCATGAGGTGCCCAAAAATACCAAAATTCCAGGAGGGAACCGGGGGCTGGGGGACGGCAAAAAGTCTTACTTATTTATTATTACAGTTTCTTTAGTCAACTTTTAAAAATAAACTATTTGAGTGAAACTTCGAAATAGGACAAAGGCGGGTCATTTAAAAAAGTGTTGCATTTTAGATCATGGAGCATGCATTACGAATCAGAAATAAAGAATAGATATTGGCGTGCAATTTCACAGCCTACTGTAGTATCATTGGAACAGGATCTATTTTGTCCTACTAATATTCTGTTGTTATTATTATTATATGGTTGTGAATATATTTTATTTATTTGTGTGTTATAAAGAATATACAGGAGTATGTCAGTCTTTGCATTTTTAAGTGATTATTTATGATGTAAAGGGGCCGGTGTAATGTTGAGTTGAATCAGAAGCTATCATTTGATATGTGCATAACAATGAGTAACGTTTAAATGGAGGCCATCTCATCATCTGACTATGCACATGATGAAACACTCTCGAATATTCTAGAAACTAAGTATGAGACCCAAACCGTCTATGAATATTGAATTCAGTTGCCCTGCGGGTTAATCTTCTGATAACCTCCAAACATTATACTAATAAACAGTGCATTGTGCTATTTTAGGAAAGAACAGCTCGTACACATTTATTTGCTAACTTCCTCGAACCGACATCAATAAATAAGGTAGGCCTAAGCACCTAATACACATACTGTTAGAAATCATCTCTAACGTAATTTATATCCAAATTAGAATACTTATTAGACATTTTTTTTACTACAAATCCTTTTAAAAATATAAGTAACCTTGTAGTAGCCTTTTCCACGATTGCAATTCGCTTGAATAGAAAAGGACACTACTCTCCACAAATATTACATAGATTATTTGATCATTAAAGTCCTATTAATTCTTTAGGCAGTAAAAGTACGGAATGAGCCCAGTATGCTATAATTAGGATAAGATTTGTGAAATAAAAAATGCAAAATTGTACCGGAAAGAGAGTACATAAATTATTCGGCCTTTCTTTTTATTTTGCTGTTTTTTTCCTTTTAATAAATAATTAGAAAGTTAATATTAATAAGAGTTTAATATATAAGAACCATTTTATTGAGTTAAATAAATTACATCTTTAATTTATTACACTTTTCACTTGTTTGTGTTTTAAATCAAGATTTATTTCATTTATAGGAATAAAAATGTCTTATTTCAATGACAATGTAGAATTTAAGAGCAATATGCAAGAATTAATTAGCTTTCTACATGGATACACAATATATCTATTCATAGAATATGCATCATAATGTCATAAATTTAACGAATCATGTTAAATTGTCACAAAATAATGTTTTTATTGTCAAATGAATGGAAATAAAAAGTGAACTCAATGGTTTATAGAAATTTTTACCGCAGAGTAAATGATTTTGGGGAACAAAGTTTTCAAAATTTTATATTATACCATGAGTTTATGTGCTTTAATCTAAATAAAAATATATATTAACATTATTTTTTTTACAAGGTCTGATTTAGTATTTAAGAATGGTTAAAATTTATAAATAAAGCATGCACTATTTTTTAAAGTTTGTAATTTGCTAAGGCTATTATAATTATTTTTGCATTCTGTAGTAGAGAACATCTAAGTACAAAGTGTAACCACGAATGGTTGTGCTCATGAATTGTAGAGAGTAATACTTAGTCAGTTAGGGATTTCTAAGTGTAAGCCCTTTTTAGAATCAGAGTAGAACTAAAGGTCAACATGAGTGTAATTTCTCCAAATGTTTTTTTCAAGATATAGACCGAGATATATGTTTACTTCCTTCCTTCCCTAACTTCTGGCAGCGAATCTAATGAAATGTCATGACAGCTAAGCTCATTATAATTAAGCTAATACTCACATCCCTAGTTTTAAGTGTCAGTCCACTTTAGATACGGACTAGAATTGAGATCAACATTGGAGTAATGCCTGCCTTTGTTCTTGATATATACGGAGTGGTATTTGTTATTATTTCTTTCTTAACTCTCTATATCTGCTCACAACTGACCCAATAAAATGTTACGACAGCTAAGCTGCTCTCCTCTCAAACATATTTAATATTGTTAGAGTAACCCTTGTTTTTCCGTTTCTTTTTTTTTAGTATACCGGCAGGTCAAACTTTCTACAACTTTACATAAACATATGTACATGATTTCTTTTTCACAATCTAAAAATTATCTCAGACAAAAATGCATTTATTAAATGTTGGTTTTTTTCATTAAGTAAAACACTTTTTTATAGGTTGGGTTTTATATTGCTTCATAACAATAACTAAAGTTATTTTAAATGATATTATAATATTAACTATTAATCCTTTAATGCCAACTCTAACCAGTACATTTCTTGTACATAAATTGTATAAAACTTAATATATTTTCTTAGAAAAAAATGTTTTTATATACATACATATATTTGTAAGTTAAAAAAAGGGTTTTGATTTATTTATGAATGAAAAATATGTTTACATAGCTTTATACCAAGTGATGAAACACGTTGTAGATTTATTGTTTACATGAAAAGTGTAACTTTGAAAGACCACATATCAACTAACAGCGAAAATTATAAAATATATTGCATCTTATTTGTTAATACAGGGTAGTGAATTTGTTTTTCCTCTTTAATTTTTTTTTTGAGAGGTGGAGTGAGTTTAAATCATAAAGGGGTCATTCATGAAAAACTGTTGTTGTGATCTTCCAAATAAGATATTTAAAAAAAAATATCTTATTTCTGAACAACTAAGACATTTTCAAACAGCTCAGTGTCAACCTCCATTACATCTACTAAGTTGACAAACACGGTGAAGATGGGTTCAGCCTCAATGATTATCTTTGAAGTGGTAGTCGAGTCAAACTAATTAATACAGGTGCCAAACGCCTTTTAAGCTCCCATCTTCGAGGCCAAATTAGCAAAAAAGAACGTAATAGACCAGTTTATCGTGTCAAAGGTAGTCATGGCTGACAGGAAAAGTCAAACAGGCCTGAGGAGAGGCATTTCTTGACTCATAAACACAAATAATTTCGTATGCAGTTTTTTATGAGTCTTCTTAATAACATCTTAATTAACTTCTGGTCACCCCAAAGCAAGAACCTCAACCCTGTTAGCAATTATATTCCAATACTTACGGAGTCTACCACAGTAACATTGTCGACCTCAAGTCCTGAGGGTATAACGAGTGGAAGAAGATGTGTCGTAGCTTTAGCTCTCATGTGTGTGCAGCGTTGCTGGCCCTACTCGGAGGATTTAATTGCAGCACATGACGACCAAGGTCACAAATAATGATAATGTATATATATTGAATAAATCTCGTTTAGACGTCTACATTTTTCGAGCTCATTTGACTTCATTCAGATTCAAATGAAGTAATATATGCAAGTTCTTGCAAGACTTAGTCATTATTTCAATTTAAGCGCACGTGATTGCGACCATTTTTACAGCTGGGTCATTCCACCTCAGTTCACCCAAGGGTTGTAGCCCTACCCTCTCTTATTTTAATGAAATTTAACACAATTGATGCCTCTGGATAGAAACTAACTCCTGTGAAATTTTATCCCATTTGGATCAATTGTTTAGGAGATATGATCTTTTGAAGTTTTGACTTTTTCGACAAATTTGACCTGAACCCCAAATTTTAAAATCCTATATCTCCGTAACCACTTGACCAATATCGATGTATGAACTATCATTGAAAAGTTAATAAGCCCAGAAAACCAATTCCTGTATCCTTTTTAGACTTGGAATATAAAAGGTGGTACATTCCTTCGAAAATATAATTTGACCTTGGATTTGACCTTGAACACCTCGTATTTTTCCTTGTATTATTCCTTGTTCTCGTTTTATTTAGAGTTGAAGCTCAAATTTTATAACATATTTAAAGCAATCAATTGAGATAATATATAAATAGAAATAGAAAATAAAAATGAAATAATTGATTGTTATAAAATTATAAGATTTGAAATTAAACTCTGAATAAAACGAGAACAAGGAATAAGTCCCCTCCAGTTTTTTGATACGTTATGCTAAACAGTATAAACAAACATTTCCATAGCAAGGTCAGGCCAAGTTTACGAGGTATTCAAGGTCAAATTATATTTTCGAAGGTCATTACGGCCTTTTATATTCCAAGTCTAAAAATGATACCGGAATTGGTTTTCTGGGCTTATTAACTTTTCAATGATAATTCATACATCGATATTGGTAAAGTGGTTGCAGAGATATGGGATTTTAAAATTTGCAGTTCAGTTCAAATTTGTCAAAAAAGTCAAAACTTCAAAAGATCATATCTCCTAAAAAATTGATCCAAATGGGATAAAGTATCAGAGGAGCTCGTTTCTATTCACAGGCATCAATTGGGCAAAGTTTTTTCAAAGTCGTAGAGGGTAGGTTTACAAATTATGTTTTCTTTTGGATGATTTGAGATGGAATCACACAGCTATATATATATATATATATGCTTGTATAACTAGTGAAATATAAAATGTATCGATTTTTAAAGTTAGGCAATATATTTCAACAAATTAGTTTCATAAACCAAGTACTGGTAGGTATTTCTGACATCATGACCTACGAAAGATTTCATAATGCATTATAATTAATGTCAGAAAAAAGTAGAGTGTGTCATAATGTGCAATCTCATCATTGCTTATTATAATAATCAAAGTGATTTTCCATGTCTATCTGAGGTAATCTCATCAAGACATGTTTGGAATGAACAATTTATCTTTAAGAATAACTATACATATTATAATCTTCAAACATCAACAATTTTATTTTTCAATCAGGAGAGGTTCTGTGATTTCAGTTGTTTTTTACTTAGAGAAGAATATGAAAAAACATTCATCTAAGTAAGTATATACTTATGCAAATGAATACAAAATATATTTATGTAATTGAAAAAAGGAATACCAGTTGGAATAGACATAAATATAAATTATTTTCCTTTGTCGTATTCAGCATGAGTAATTACTTACATATTCAAAGTTAGGGATTGGACATGAAATAAATAATAAATTAATCAAAATATATTAAATACAATGTGGTCTAACAGTATGTTATTTGGTTGAACAACATAAATAAACATAAAAGGGTATTCCTTTTTTAAATTCTTCTTGTACCTCATTTACAATTCTAAATTTGAACTTTATAAAAGGAAGGTTGAGGAAAAGTAATTTCGCTTTATTTCAATGCTTTATAAAAAGTGCTGCAATCATCCGATTTCATGAAAGTATGCCCTGTTCTGTTTGATAACTTGTTGTTAACGGAAATCCAACTTCATTATGGGCATGGTGTACCATGATGACAGCTAGGAGAGAATAAAAATTTGGATGAGAGGTTTGAGGTACTATATTCTCCAAGACACCCTTAGCGGCAAAGTCCAGGGAGAAAAGATCAATGCTGGAGGAATGCCGCATGGAGGCAAACCATATTTTGCCTCTCATTGGCTGTATGGGGCCATAGGGACTTTTAGATCTTATAGATAGTACAGATGTAGATGCCAACGGTCTCTACACTTTTACTGGGGCGGAGGACATTACACAGGTTTCGCCTTTTGTGTTGTTGCCTCTAACTTTTTATACTTCAAGACATGGGACAAAAACAAAACTCGTTTATTTTTATCTCAGCTAGTCGTTAGTTGCAAAATAAAATCTTGCTATTGAAAATAACAAGAGTCTTAAAGAAAAAAGTGTGACCTTTGAATTCCAAGGCCTTTTCTTTCCTGCAAAATAATTCTGACTATATGCTTTAAATAATTGTACATGGTATTTAACAGTATTCATGAATAAAGAGATGCTAAGGAAAGAGGCAAAAGACATATAAATGGTGGGGAGGGGGGGGGGCACATAGAATGCTAAAATAGGGATATATAAGAAAAAAAGTAAAATTCTTTAATGGATCGTATGATTCTTAACATCACTCTCTTAAAGAAGAATTCCCGCCTATTTATCATCCCTTTTTTTAATATGCATATTAAAATAGTTATATAACATAAATGTTAAGAACAATTTTACAATATTTTCCCTTTACTTATGCCATTATTTAAATGATGAAAGTTCTTCTCCCATAGCATTGTTAGCATCAGTGCCAAAGTTATACATAGAGCACTGATACTGGCATGTTAAAAAAAGAAACCAAAAATCAACGTAGTCACCCTGACAATTTGAAAAATCTTTTGGAGGAAGATCTAGCAATAATAATATAAACAGGATTTACAGTGATGTCGATCCTACTCCAAGTCTAAAAAGGACTTACGCATATAAAACTCCTTCAAATCATTAGGGTTACTTCTAGTCTGTCACACAAAAGTGATTATTTTATAATAATTTTTATCTCTGGAAAAAAAAATCTGATGACAGCTTTCTTAAATAAAAAAAAGATTTTTATAAAAATTTCAATGAGAGTGTAATTTTAAAATTTCATAGTTTATTAACTCAGACTTATAGTTATAAAATTTTCCACTTTTGCTGAATAAATCTTTAGGCAAGTGTTAATGCAAGGTATCAGCAAACATGCAGACAGACAAAAAAATTTAATATAGATTTGTTGGTAATATTTATGTTCACAGAAGTTGTCATGGATAAACTATTTTAAAATCATCAAACTAGAAATAGTAAACTGTATTGTTTATCTTTAAAGAATTATCTTTTACTGCAATATGAGTTCAAAAATCATTTAGTTATAATAATTTTGTATAACAATAGGGATGATATGATATGGATTCAATATATTTCTCAAAAAAGATTGATATCAAAGTATTAAAAAACATACAGATAATATTATTTCCACATAATAGACAAAAGGAATTTGATAATAAGAATGAATTCAAATTTTAAAAGTTTGCAAAAATTATGTTCACACAATGACATGTAATAAGTTAAAACCGCTAATAAAAAATATATATATGAAGACATTGTATATATGCAATTGTAGAACAAAATGATAAGCCAACAGGATAAATACAAGTAACTACTTGTAGCGCTAAGTAGGTTTATTTATTTTTGGCATAGTATTTTTTCGTCTAATTTATGATAATAAAATATTTGTTTCTTACATACTTGTATGAAGAACAAACTGTAATTAAAACATGATCCAATAATGGGATTAAATGAGAGGTTTAATGATTTTTATTTATGTTCATAGGGAATAATTAGCGCACTTTTATGAGTGTAAAATAGTGATGCTCGTAAAACTCTCCATTACGGACTAAAATTTTATCAATTAAACAAACTAGCTCATGTCGTCGTCATAAAAGTTGAGTACTACTTGAAGCTTGCTAATTACTTGAGATAAAATTATCTTCTCCTACCTCACTGTTTTAATTAACCTATACCCCCTATATTACTATACAAGATCAGATGACAATTTTTCAACCATTTGTCGTAATTTTTGGAGGGAAATTAACTTTAACTAGAATAATTTATATTTAGATAAAAAAAGAGACTTGTATAAATAATAAATCTCAGTTACTATGAAAAAATCTCATTCCAATATCAACCCTATCATAGGCCTTTTTTATAAAGGTATATATTTGTCTATTTAAATCTAATAAATGAGTTTTTCTACGTGTTAATATGACAAATGGCCTTCTGAACTTATTTAATGTAATTTTTGTAATTTATCAGTTCTTTTACCCTTTTGAAGTGTGTACACTAGAGCATATGGCTACATATTTCTAGTATTATATGTTGTAGATAGACTGTCTATATTTAAAAAAAAAAGAAAAATAGAAAACAAGTTTCATTGGTGGTATATTCATTTAATTCTAATTTATACAAGAGAGAATTGTACAATCTAAAGCAACTAGCAAAACTTTGTTGCGAAGAACAGTACTAGCATACATCACAATAAAGTATTTAATCGTGCAATAAGCATATTTAGCATCAGAACACTGTTTTCGATGGTTGGTCAGGTGCTGGAAAATGACAGATTGCCGACCATGGTAAGCAATTGATTTACCTAATTCCTAATTTTTTGGTAAACATTGTATATTGAATTTGAAATGAAAAAATTATAAATGTTTATAAGTTATGATTTATTCTAGCGTTGTGTCAACTTTAGTCAATAAATTATTTAAAGAGAAAAAATTACTTAACAAAACATGTTTAATATTATTTTATTTTTTTTCTTTAAAATCGCACTTGTAATATTTTTTATCAACGGTGAGATGATGCAACACAAAACCTTATACGTCTATTTTTACTCTATATGTTTAAAAAGCCTAGTTAGAAATTGTGATTGATTAAATAAACACTGAAGGACAGCAGCGCCAAAAAACTCATATCTTTTGATAAAGTTTAGTGACATAAATCAAACCAACTCTATAAAATTTGTAATTGACAAAGGTTTATTAAATTTAAAGATCAAATCAAATCTGGCTGTGTCTAACTGAGTTAGTCATTCTGCAGAACTTTATCTAAAATATTTTGACTTAATTTAATTTTGCATTCAAAAATAACCAATAGGAGGAAATAAATAAGATTAATTTTTCTTCTAAAAAAAAAAAAATAAAAAAAATATGAGTATTATATTTTGGACAAGTTATAATTAATCTCAAGAATAATCAAATTTGAAAAAAACCCCGAGTCTAAAATTTATGCTCTTGACACATTACTAATTTCATATTAATATAGTACAAATTGATATTAAAACTAATCTGCTAACATACATAACAAAAACAATTTTTTTAAAATAACTTTTGGATAATTTTTTCACTGCCGAGTTTCTTTGCAAGCAAAAGATCTTAGATTGTGGTTCAAAACTAGATTTTTCTAGTATTGGTATCGATCGGAAAATTCTAAACAGGTCAATTATTTTGATTGTTTTAATTCAGTCAGTTCGTCTAAACCAATATTGTAGTGAATCTTAAAAAAAAAAAAAAAAAAATAGGCCGGATCTCTTTTTAAGAAAAGGATACTTCAGTATATGATTTGAATTTTGGTCTGGACCATAGTAACGTGTCCCATTGGTCTAGAAAAAATCATTTTAGATCAAACGGAAAGGAGAAATTAGTCAAAGATAAACTAAGAACACAAGTTGTACCACTATCCAATGTATTCCCAGGCTGAGTATAATTATAAGGTTTTTACACATCTATTTATTGTATTAATTTTTTGGAAATTCCATTGTTAATTAATAAATGATATTTTCTGGAAGTTTATTGATTCAGATACTTAAATGGACCACTGGGTATATCACGTCAATTATATTCCTTTTGTGAGCTGATACATTTTCTCAATTATTCATAATTTTTTTCACCTCTAGTTAATTTTCTATTTATAGGGCAATGCAAATTCTCCAATAATAAATAGTTGGAGTGTCAACATCGCTCTCTAAAATAAAAATTCAGTTACTGGTGATAATATTAACGAAGGAATCTGTGAAAAAAGTAAATATAATTTAGTTATTTCAATCTATCTAAGTTCTTGATGGATTCTTGTTCTATGTACATATATGTATTCATAAAAACTTAACAATATTCCCTGCACATCTGATAGTTTCATTAACTTCTTAATCAATTCTAGGGAAGCTGATTATTAATTCAAAACACACTCTCACTTT
Source organism: Lepeophtheirus salmonis (assembly GCF_016086655.4). Taxonomy (NCBI): domain Eukaryota; kingdom Metazoa; phylum Arthropoda; class Copepoda; order Siphonostomatoida; family Caligidae; genus Lepeophtheirus; species Lepeophtheirus salmonis. The sequence continues at coordinate 13,146,564 of NC_052138.2, read as the reverse complement.
TTCAATTTAAAAAATTAAATAAAATTACTTTTAAATATACATGCATACATATGTTTTTATTATTTTATTTTATTCTTTCTTATTCTTTTAGAAAGCTTATGTTAGTATTTGTTTTCAGTAATAAAACTTTTTTCAAACGAAACTAATTTAGAAAAAAAGAAACAAAATTTTTCTGTAGAGTATTTTTGTTTCTCTTCTATAAGTATTTACTGTCTTTATTTACATATTTTTTACGTGTAGGGCGATAAAAAGTTTTATATTTATTAATTTCAGCTTGAATACTTTAAAATTATCTTGTTTTTCTCAAATACCTTTTCTTTGACAGAATTTTTGTATTGTTTCTTGTTTTAAAATAACAAGAACGTCTTATACATTTAGTCGGCAAAAACATAAATAGGGAAAACAATTTAATATTTGACTTTTTCCCGTTTTGCAAGGTCTATAGAAACTAACCATATACCAGTCATTCGGTTTTTGAATAAATACACGTGTGCTTCAATTTGTATAAATATATTATGAACCCTTTAATTTTTGGAGACAAAAACTTTATCCCCGATATTAAAAAATACTTGTTTTTTTATATTTTTCCCCTGTCTTTTTTCTCCTATGTTATTATTATCTTGACGTATCTGTATACAAAAATAGAACGCAATAGAATAAAGAAAAAAATAATACATTTTTTCCTTGATTAAAGCTAATAATTCTATACTAAAAAACAATACAATATAAAATACTAGAAATACCTTGATTTTTAATGGTTTAAATTAGATTTCTTGAAACTAATATGTGTATTTCTGTGGTATTTCACAACTTCTATTAAACAGTTTCTCTCCTCTTGGTCGGTGGTAATCCTAGTTGCAAAGTGACTCATGAGTTCTATGCCACTTTCAGCAGCATCATTGGTTTCTTTTACTGACTTCACAAACTCCCATGCCACTCTATAGTTTTCCTTATTTTTCCAGGTATCAAAAGGTGTTATAAGCCAGTCACTTTTAAATCGGAGAGCGTCAAAAAGAAAATGTGACTCAAGTCCTACCAAGTCAGTGAGAGTTGTAGCTTGAGTGATGCTTGGAAAAGTTTTTAGTATTTTTTTTCACTCCGGCTTTTTGGTTTTTGATAGCTTTATTGCTAGCTTTAAATTTATAGGGGCTGTCTAGTGTACAATCGATATATAAACAACGCATGCAAATTTAAAACGGGCTATTAAAAACTATACTTATAAACTATTCCAATTATAATCTTTAAACCTGTTCAAAATGATGAGATTTTGTAATTTCAATTTCTAAACATGTATGAAGCAAAAAAAAAAAAAATGTCAGTTATTTTAAATACATGTTCTGCAATAAAAAATTTCTATGGTCAAAAAAGTATTATCATGTTGTTTTTTATTTGTGACTCTAATTTCCTTGATTGTAGAGAGCAATAAGTGATCAGGCCTAGATCGTTTATTGTATATAATAGACATTATTATACTTCAGTAAAGAAAATTTAAAAAAAAATCACTCTTGCTTTTTTTCTTATTAATTATCCTTTTAATATAAAAACAATTGAAATTGAGGATGTAAATATTGTATTTATATTCTAAAAAGAAAAAGGATTACATTTAGAGAATTGTAATTCTCCCCCTCCCCCAAATTATAAATCTTCGTCAGAATCAGATGACCTTTTTCATAGTACTATAATAACGTCAGTTATTCTACAGATACACATATACAGATACAGTTACTAGTACATATGTCAAATTTTACTGCATAATTTTTCATTTTTTTCTTTCAAGTAGGAATTACTGATTGACAAAATTGCATTCAGACGCTTTGTTCATTAGTAGCATTGGTCAATATTTGAGTGTTGGGTTAAAATATTCTTCAGACTATGTTATTATTTTGTTGTCATATCAAGGACCTCAATTATCCATCTCTGGACGATAGACAAGATGAGAAGAAGAATGTATCCTTCAAAAGACTCTGCAGCAAGAGGCATGGCTCAAGATTTTCCCTTCCAAAAAAAAAAAATTGTTTTGTACTTAAAATTGACGAATGATCTAATTATTTATATGTGTAAAGTAGTTACTAATTAAATTATAATTATAACTTTATATTATTATGTAAAGATGCTAATTACTAAGAAAGAAAATAACTAAAAAGAAAAAACTATTATTATTTTTCTTCTTGTTTTTCAACTGAATTTTTAATAATCTCTTCTTTATTTAATAAAAGGTTTAGGTGCGATCACTTATTGCTTGATACAATCAAGGAAAGTAAAGTGATAAAAAAAAGTTATTTTACAAAATAATCTTTATTTGATTATAGAAATATATAACTTTCCAACATATTTTTTTAGAACCATAATAAAAAAGTTTTGCTTCATAGATATTTAGAAATTACAATTGTGCTATAGGTAAAAGTTCACTGAATTTGCTTAAAATTTGCATTTGTGTTCTACTAACTTAGGCGCAGTAACAAAATTAGGTTCTGCTGATTCTGATAATTTTGGGGCACCTGTATCACTTTGATACATTTAATAGTTTTGGAAACTCACTCTTAGAGTGCCTATATAGAGTGTTTTTTCTACATTGTTGAATAAATGTAAACACATATTATATAACTAGAAAAAATAAAAGTGTAATGAGGTTAATTTTACGTATTATATACTTTTTTATGCTAGTATGATACTTATAGACTTATTTTATTAAAATGAAAAAGTGAAATCACCTTCTGTCAATAATGTGAATGGAGTGATGAATTGTTAGGAGTTTAATACTTCAAAATATTACATAGTATAAAAAAGGAATAAAAAGTTGGAAAATTATTTTATGTAGTCTTGAAAAATTGAAAGTATATCTTTTACATTATTTTGTTTAATTTGTTCAAATTGTCAATAAAATAATGAATTGAAAAAAGGTTTGCAAAATTATAAGTTAATTATAGGTGAAATGAAGTAGTCTGCATAAAAGTGGAAAAATGATATCTAAATTTATATTTTCAATGGAAAATCAATCATGGGTGAAATGAAGAATATGAGTAAGGAGTCTCGAAAAAATAAGAATGGACATAAAGTGAGTTTATATAAACTCACTGTTATTATGCTTCTGTTCTGGTACTTTTTTTCTTTTGCTGTCCGTTAAGACGATAAACAAAAGACATCATTAGGAGACAATAACCTCTGAGGCTTGTATCGTACGTATTTATTAAATTTCTTAAAGTATTTTTTCGTTGAATATCTATTTGCAGTTTTACTTTGAGTTAGAAAGGATGTCTTCTAGTTCTGGACCTGGTAAAAAGATGTTCCTATTTGGAACTATTTTAAAAATTACCATGAACATCTGGAAAAAGATTCTGTGCTAAATACAAGGACTGTAACCAAGAACTACAGCATATTATTTCGTGATTAAAATTCTATATTTGAAAATGTCAAAGCCTGTCTCAGAATACAAAAGAATTTAACGATTTAGTTTAGAAAATTAATTTACAATATTTGCCTCAAACTTATTCTAATTTCCACGTTCAACTATGCAATTGTTGATATACAAATAGTTTTAGATAAGCTACTAATTTTTCGCCATCCTTTTTTATCAAACTATAATTCGGAAAGCTAAAAACTCTTCTATTTTCCAAATATATATATATAGCGCCTTTTATTTGTTATGCAGTTCTTAGAAATAAGATAATTTTTTCAGCATCATTCATGATCTGTATCGACACTTTAGAGGTTATATCGCTCTATCATCAACTCCCCAGGAATTAAATACAAGCTTGAGTATACCAACAAAGAAAGTCAGGATAAAACTCTTCTACAAGCGCCACTTCTTACTAACCATTTACATGTAGGAGTGCAGCAACTTTAGATAAATTTGTTATAAAAACTTTACCCAATCAAGAAAAAAATATTAATGAAGAAATTGCAAGGATGGCATTTGCTATGAATTCACCTTTTCGCCTTATTGAGTACCCCCAGTTTTGCAAAATAGTTAAGAGCCTATATTATGCGTCACTCTAACGAAATCCACTGTTCAGATTTTCTTACTTGAGACGATAGACACATCAGGACAACAAGACCTCACTTAATATCTCCTACTTTTAGTCAAACATTCGATAGCAAATGCTAAACAGGATTTCAATTGTCATATAGGAAGTGCTGTAACGGACAATGTAGCTAATTTAAATAAGATGATGATGCAATGAAAGTCAAGAGAGCCTGAGAGCTTTGTCCTTAAATATAGATGTGCATCTCACCTATTAAATATTTAGATTGCTACCTCTTAATTGAAGGTGTGAAAAGTAAGGTAGTTCATGTATTTAAATTTTTTGGGGGGGATTATCACAATCCTGGAGCAAGATATCGACAGGAAGTTGTTCAATATCTCATCATATACCAAGAAAAAACGATTGAACAAAATGTAGGATTATCTGGAGTGATATGTAAATAACTAGCCAATTCTCATGAAGATATGTGAAGTCGAGAGAGAAGTTATGGTCAAAATCAATCTAATAATAAATTATATATTCTATATCCTTCATGATCAATTTACATTCAATTGAAAAAATTTATAAAGTTTAAATTTGATTTAATCATTAATTAAATCAACTTGATATAAATGAGCCAACCTGACTTACAAGTACATAAATATCCAACAGACAACATAGAGAATAAGGTAAAACGACAACATCATCATTCTTATAGGACTAGCTAATTTTAATGAATGACGTGTGTTGGTTTATTTAAGTGCATACAAGAGATTAATGAGAGACAATTGTCATTATATGCGAAAATGCTTTTGTAATTTAAATGAATAAAAAACTGAAGCATCATCATTTTGTGTTATTTTAATCACTTTTTTTACTTTACTTAATTTAATATCTCATAAAATAAAGAATTAGGCTTCATGGTAAGTTAATCACCTCTTTGACGACTCAATGCAAAAAATAAGCTACTTAACTTCACATATCTTCCTCAAAATTGATTTCTCATACCTTTTACATTCTTAAAAGGAAAACTTTGATATTTACGATATGTAGTTCTTCATTGATTTTAAAAAAAATCTAATAACTTAGTTGCAAGGTGATGAAAATTTTTCAGTAAATTTACCAAAAAATTTACCATTTCATTTGTATTCAATGATGCAATGTTTGAATCACGTTTTACAAATTAATTTTTCTGTTTTATGCACTAATATATGCAAAAACATATTTTCCATAAAGAATATTTTTGCTTCTTGTAGTGTTGGATCGATCTAAAAATACTAAAGTCGTATCAGTCCGGTCCCAATAATATTTTGCCAGTCCTAAAACTGGTCTTTATTGGTCTTTAAGGGAAACTACAACAGCTGAAATTACGTAGTTACTACTAACTATATCAATTGAGTCGCTGAAGTTTCATTATAATTCATTGCCTATTTTAAAGAGGCAAGATACTTAAAGTTAAGAGTCGAAGGTGAGTGACTTAAACGTATTATTATACGTTCCAACTATCATTCATTATTTTCTTGGTAATTATATTCTTCAATCAATCCTAGAAAAAGATAGCTAAAACCGTAGGACTGAAAGACCAATGTATTGGTCCTTAGAACTCTTGAATGGTAAAAAAGATCGGACAGATAAAAAAAGACTGAAAGGGGGGAGTGACTAATTAGAAAAATCAGTCCTAGGACTGATCCAACACTAGGTTCTTGCTTTCAACATGGAAAGACTCAAACTGTTTTTAGTAAATATTTACGTTAATACCACAAAATTTCAATGGAATGTATTGTTTTCCATTTTTTCAATAATTGGTCAAATAATAACTGAGAGACTGAACAGACTCTGTCCTTAAAATGTCAGTCAGTTGTGTTCTCACAATGCCAACTGGTCTTTGAAAAATTATAATTTACAAAAAACTATAAAAAAAGGGTTTTAAAGGTTAAGGAATATAAAAAACTTGATCTCGGTTTTGGGATTTTGTTTTGCTAATAGTTATTTAATCTTGTCTTTTACGAAGGGAAGAAGGGTTGGGGTGTTTGTATCATTCATAATAATTGACAACTTTCGTGGATTATTATTATTCGTTTTTGTTGTAACATATATCATTTGAATTATTGATTTTTTTTTTTCAGTTAGTATAATTTATTTAAATTCAATACTCATTCATTGTGGACAAATTTTAGATATTGTAAGACTCAGTACAAGGTTGAAACTGTAAAAATATGTATTATTATATATATTTATGCATGATTAGAATAAACCACATACCTATCTAGATATAGTTATTGTTGTAAATTCTAAGCACTGTTAATATGTAAACAAAAAATAGACTTGATAATCCTTCCAAATATGAATAATGATTAAGAGGAGAGCAGTTTAGTTGCAATGATTTGTATAATTAGATTAGCTACAAGTTGTTATCTGAAAAAGGAAGTTAACACAGATTCAACTCCCTATTAAGCTAGGGCATAGATAAGAACTACTCCCATGTAGATCATTAAATATAATCTGAGTTTAACAAGGACTAACACTTATAACTCTTAACAGATCCTCAATGTTTATCTCCGTCTTTCATTAACATACATACAAGTAGTTACTTTATAAATAAATGCTCACTCTTCCCGTTATTAAATAATTATGATTGCAGCTTTGGAAGAAAAAAAAACGTACTCCTCAGATAGTCAACTACAAGCAATTTCAGACGTGAATAAATGCTTACAATTTACAACAATAGATATAGTGGCAAGGGTAGCACCTTGAAAAGAGCTGTGAGAGTAAGAAAAACTGTGCATCAAAGCCATAAACCAATCAGCAAAAAAATTACGTTATCAAAATTTCACCAAATATAGTTAGCTCCACGAATAATTTTGTCTGCTAGGAGCTTTGATCGTCCCATGAAAAATAATTTATAATGAACTAATTAACCTCCATGAATTCACCCTTTTAATGGAATTATATGGTAATTGATAATTTATAGTATCTCAAAAAATCTTCGAGGAAACAATAAAATCTCCTAAAGGGGCCGCCACTCTGCTTATCGCTTTGACGCTTTGAATAAATATTTCTCATGCATCCAATAATTTACTGTTCTGAGAAAATTAAAACCCTGACGTTATTCATCCTAGAGAAAAAATTCTATAATATGTAGATTTTAATATCTTAAATATATTCATAACATTTTCGTAATTCCCCAAAAAAATAATAATAATTATCAACAATGTAATTTTTTAGTAAATATATTCTGCTATAAATACGTTAAGCCTTATTAGTTTTTCATCGTTTTTCTCCGAAAAAATCTATAAATATACGAGTATGTTATTTATTAAAAGTTTACTAAGAAATCTCAACTTTTTAAAGATAATAATTTTATTTTATTTATGGCACTGTCACAATTTATCTTCTAGTTCGTACAAAAAAAGTGGATTACGGAATTAAAATGTCAATTATACAATCCTAGTGAGTAATTGGGACTATTTAAACAACTTTAATTTTAACTTAATTTGTAAAATATGCATAGGTGCATAGTTAAGCACTAATGAGACACAAAAAAGGAGAAGTAAGTCTATCCATAGTTAATCTTGCTATTCATTCTGCCAAAAAAAAAAAAAAAAAACTCGGGATTTTCTTCTAAAAAACATAAATTAATATAAGGAATTTTTTATAGAGGGTTTACATCTAAATTTACTTTTTTATTTGAGCCTTAATAAAGAAACTATTTAGTCATTGAATGATAAGCAAATATCCTTCTATGTTTAGCGTATACAATACATATATGTGCTGGGTGGGTCATTAGGCGTTGATCACTTGTTAAATCTTTAAGTTATGGCGATGTAGGAGGTAGAGAAACCATGTTTCAGTAATATACATTAATTTGATATATTATGACTAATTTTTTTTTAGACAAGGGATACTGAGTTTGATCTACAAATCCCAATTTAGAAATTAGTTCCCTCTAAGACAAACTGGCATTTTTTTTATTAAGCTAGGTACATACAATTTTATTGTTCTTTACCTTTTCTCATTTATACAACATAAAAAATTCTTCTTACATTACTTTATTCCTTTTTCAGAATCATGCAGTTGTAAATTTTATACATACCACAATTCGTATATACGAAATCTAAAATATTACCCGGTAAAAGAATCCTCGTATTTCTCAATATATATAGCATGCTCTCCGTTTTCATAATGTTAAAACTAATAATTTCTTGATGGAAGGCAATATTGAAAAAACAAAAATGATTTGCTTTTTATACAACTCTGTATATTTGACAATGGATTTCTTATCTATTAAGTACTCTGACATTTTGAAGAAAATGTTCCAGGGTTTTTTTTTTTTCAATTTTACAAAAAAAACATTGTTTTTCCTCCAGAACCTTTCCATAAATGTTTTCTAAGGGTAAAGTATTTTATAAGGTTCTATAATAGAAATGGGACGGCTAAGTTCATATTTTGTTTTAATAGAATTAATGTAGTTTTTAAAGTTTTTTCGATTTTAATTCTTTAATAATTTATTTTAGAACGAGTAAATTATTACTAAATATAATTAACAAACAAAGATTGATGTATACAGGTACAGGGTACAGGGGTAAACTACTGTTCATGCAAAAATATATATATATATTTGTAAAAATATGAGTTTGTCTACCCAAGCTGCAGAGTTGTACTCGTATATAGCAGGGTAAGTATATATATATATTTTAATAAACGTCATTTATTGTAATCAAATATCAATGGTATAAATTAATAAAGAAAATATAACTAAAAGTATAATAATTATTACAAACAAGAAAAACATTAAAGTTAGTTGAAATAAATAGAAGAAACATACAATAAACCGTTATATATAATTAAAAAAATGTATTAAGGTCTGTTAAAGTTGGAGCACAAGTTTGTGGCTTATAGACTCCAAAAACTATAACTTTTAATTAATACCGGGCCGTGCAGAATTATTTTTTGTTCAGAACATATCGCGGACAATAATGACATTTCGAATGACTTGAAAAACAATTTATTCATACATTTTAGAATAATAAAATAGTTGGTGATCAAATTTAATCAATGTAGCCACCATTTGACTCAATGACACTGGTCAGGCGACGTCTGAAGCTGCCACAGACTTGCTGGATGTAATCGGCGTCCATGGAGGCCCAGGCCTTGTTGACAGCAGCAGGCATTTATGTTCTTGTGTCGTTTTTTGCAGGCCTTGGTCTCCACGTGCGCCTAGATAGAGAAGTCTAGTGGGTTTCAGATCTGGGCTCTGAGGGGGCCAGTAGTCCTTGGGCCAAAAGTTCATATTGTCTTTGAGCCACTCCTGAGCTTTCTTGGAGTGCTCCATCTTGTTGAAAAACCCAAGGAGAGTTGCTGACTATGGATTTGATCCACGGAAGGACCTTGGACGCCAGAATCTTCACATAATCCTCCGCTGTTAATCTGTAACCAGTGGGGAACCATACCGGCTTCATTGCCTTCCGTTGGAGGCCACGATACCCAACATCATCACCGAAGCAGGGTGCTTTGTTGTTGCCACATAGCGGTGTTTATCTTGCACATCTCCAAAGCTCACAACACAGTCATTTTGCCTGTTGAAAACAGTAACCGTTGACCGTAAAAGTTTTCTCATCTGAAAAAATGATGATGCGTCCAGATGAGCTCTTGATATCATTCAAGATTTTCTTAGCACGCTCAAGTCTGATATCTCACTGACGTTTAGTTAGCAGAGGGCGTTCAGTACGCTTCAGGGACGTTCCTCCAGCCCTTTTCAATGCCCTTGAAACAGTTGATCTCGACGTTCCCATCTTTCTGGCCATGTTGGCAATAGAACTGTTGGGAGTCCTCTTGAACACTGCCTTTACTTGCCTTGTTGAGACATTGGGCTTCCTGTCAGCCCCAGGGGAATGCTTGAGATCATCCCCAACCTCCAAGTGCTTGGAAACGTTGTAAATTGTCTTCAACGAGGCCCCAACCTGTTCCTTAATGTTGTTATGAGGCACTCCCGCAGAGGAGGGCTGCAATTTTGATCCTCTTTGTTTCCTGATTGGATATGGTCTCACGTGTGGAAGTTGTTACGCTCTCACAGGAAGGATTTTTGTTTATTTTAAGAGTAAAAATACGAAACAATCAGATTGTTTGCCACAAAACATCTTAAAAACTATATTTTTATCATCAGTAAATAATTTTGCACGGCCCGGTAATAAAAATAGTATACAATGTACATTAAACGCTGATACATTTAAAAGATTCGAGATTGCACTGATTTTTTTAATTGATCCGACAGATTAAAATTAATATTATTTTAACCAGCTCCATATCAAATTCACTATCCATAACTTTTGTTGTTCGATAATACTAAAATGCAATCTTTTTAAAGAATGAAAATTACGTCGAAGTAACTAAAAACAAAGAACCGAATAGTTCTCAAATAGTGGTTGCTTAAATAAATATAGTGCAATAGATATTTATCACGCAAAGTATATGTGCGATTTTGTAAAACATAATAACCAACTCAATTGCTACGGTTTATATATATATCTAAGTTATGTATAATATATACACCAAATAAGTAATAATAAATAAATTATAATATCGAAATCTGATTATATATAAGTACTTCACCGAAGGTAAAAACGTACTGAACCGAACTTTAATGGTCTTACAAAACCGCGGTGATGTCCCCTACCATACCAACTCTATTCAGTAAATGAAGCCATGCATGTAAAAGTCATATCTTTTACAATTTGTAGTATGTAATATTCCCTTACCGGAAATCTGACATATTGTGTTTTTTAGATTCAAGAACAAGTCATCTCTAAATTTGTGGATTTCAAAATTATCTTATGAAATTAAAAGAAATATCCCTTGGTCCAATTTTCTATCAACCTATTATTATAATTTTAAAAACTCTCTTTATCATCGATTCTTTGAGGTAGATCTAATTAAAATTTTCATTGAACAAATATATTTGAACTCCATTTTTTTTGTAAATGAGAGGTCCTGAGCTTCATCTACTCACGTCATATTAAAAATTCGTCCTCCTTAGACAAACAAACAAAACACTTTTTTGGTTCTCGTAGCGATATACTCAGTTGGATAAAATAAAAACTTCTTTTTGAATAAACAGCAAAATTATGACGGTTTAATTTATGAATATATTTATTCACTCTACATAATAGATTAATAAAATTACGGAAAAATTAATATTGTGTAGAAAAAAAGACATAGGAAATCAAGGAAGTAACAACACTTGCATGCTTCATTAAAATTTGGTCAACGACATAGCGATAAAAACAAAAAAAAAAGGCATTTCCAGAGATTTGAAGATGAATCAGATCATGAAGAGAGGATCTTGGGTTATATCTAACCAAGGTTACTAGAAATACAAGGTATGTCAATTACGCATATTTGGACTGATGTTTTCCTCGTTTTCCTTTGTTGATGGAGCGTGAAACCATAATCAATATACTATTACATTCATTGATTGAATTCACGCATAATTATGAAGTGTGTAATATTTATAATTAAGACTAAAATGTTTTTCAGTTTGTAAAGCTAAGTATACCTTAAAAATAAAAATTATAGAGGGATATTATCTATATTTCGAAAACATAAAAAAACATAACTTACTTTAAAACTTACAATAAAAATAAGTGAGAGTAGGATAAAAATTTGATATTTAATTATTTTAAAAGTTAACAGACAAAATGAGTCATCATTCTTATTTTCCTAGCTAATTTATGTTTTATACGGCTCTTATTTAATTAATTAATATACTTTAGTTGAATAAATGTTCAAGTAAGTATACATTTTTGATAAAAATACGAGTCTGATATATCTATATTGACCTGTAAGTATAATCCCTGCATTACTAAGGAACTCACTCCTACTTTTCAGTCCAGGATTATAAATCAGATGTTTGTTTGAACCTAGTAAAGGGAGGATATTCTCCATGGTAGAGCTCCATAGAGAGCACATCTTCCTCCAATGATGATCCGATCTTTTCACCCCTCCAAATATTTCAGAAGGACCCATCAGATCCGTTAAGCAAATTGACTTTTTTTATATATATATTGCCTAAAAATCACTAAAGCTTCTGAGTCGTTTTAACATCCCAGCGAATAATAACAGTTTTTCATGCTCACTCTTATTTATGACTCGAATACCTATCAGCTTACATTGGGTCTCTCAGGGTTGCCATGTAATTCATGACATCTTTTTTGTTGTAATTTTACGTTAGCCAGGAATTGATCCCTTTTTACATCTCTAAACATCTCTAAAAATACTTATGGAAATATAGTAATAGTATAAAATTCATAAAATAATATTTTTTTTTTTTAACTTTTATGAGAAAAACTTAATTAGGCTATTAACTTAATTCTCATAAAAGTATCCTAAATAATAGTAACTTAGAAATTGATTCTCTTTCAAATTTTAAGTTAAACTGTTCATAAGTCATTGTATCAAATAAGAGGTTCACTCAGCTTCTTAAAAGGGGGTTCGAGAAAAATAACACAGGGGAACAATTAGAGGGTCACAATTGTCAACAATTAAATTAAGCCAAGAATATGATTTATTTTTGAGTGCAAAATCCGAAAGTGATCACAGTTTTTCTCTGGGTCGTCAGGTTTCAGAAATATTTGAGTTTATAGTAGTTCAAGTCTATTATCGTTCAGAGACATTTTTCATCTGCAAAGCAATCATCAAATTGAAGTATTATGAATAAAACTGACGTAACAAGGTCTTTTATGACTATAAAAGTGTTTTTGTTAATTCAGTATCCTCGACTGAACTCGATATATTTCCATTTTTAGGCTGAAAAATGATGAAAATTGTCTTTCTCTTCTCATTATCCTTTTTATATTCTATGATGCATTTACGCAGTTCCACTTAATTTAATCTGGCTGTGAAAATTTGGTGTTCCCTGTTTCTAAAGGCAAAGAATATTCAAGTAACGATCAAAGTGAATACATTCCTCAGGCCAAACTCCTCATCGGACAGTAACGTGGAAATTTTACAAAATGAACCAACTGACGTATTGAACAAATTAGAAACATTACTGAAAACAGGTATAACTTGTAATACTCCTTGCATTTGTACATGACAATATATTTACATGATTTTCTAGTTGTGTATTGACATTTATTTAATACTAATAATTTTTCCTGTTAGAAGTTGCTGATGTTTGTTTGCTTTACACAGCTACAAGTCTATGGCATGATAATGAAGGAGATGAACATGAAGCAAATTCAACCATGACTGCAAAAATCATATGCAACAGCCAGACAACAAAACCGGAAGATATGGAGTACATAATAAGAATCCCCTGGATGCATTCAATTTATTAGTAGATAATTATATCACAAAACACATAAAAGAATGTACTGAAACTGAGGCTAGATCAAAATTGAAGTGCGAAGATTGGTCGACATCTTATGAAGAAATTTGTGCAGTAATCGGTATAATGTTTGCTTGAGGAGTTCTGCCCAAAGGCCAACCTGCTGAAGATCTTTGGTCCAAGAACTTGGGGTCCCCAAACTATTCAATAAACAATGTCCCCCAATCGCTTCAACGAAATTAACAAGTTTCTACGATTTGAAATGAAATCTACACGATCCTTACGCTTGAAAAGTGATAAATTTGAATTGGTTTCGGCAATTTGGGAAAGGTTCATTAAAAATTGTGTCACATGGTACAAACCCAATGAGAACAGCTATTTCCAACAAAGGCAAGGTGTCCTTTTACGCAGTATATTGCTATTACACCAGATAAGTTTGGGATAAATTTTTGGCTGGCAGCTTATGCAAAATCCAAGTACTGTTTGAATGGATTTTCTTATCTTGGAAAGGATAATTCCCACCCAAATAACCAGCCACTGTCAGAACATGTTGTTCTCCGTCTTGTTGAGTCTTACGCAGGGAAAGGACGGAATGTTACGACTAAAATTTTTTCCAAGTCAGTGAAACTTGCCAAGAAGCTAAAGGCGAAAAATACAAGCCTTGTAAGCACTATGAATAGGATTCGTAGAGAAATACCACAGTATATCAAACAATCCCACGAAGATCGCTACACGACGTGCATACTAAAAAGCAATCAATCAACACTCACAGCAAGCCTTCTAAAAACGTCCTGTTGTTGAGCACACAGCATAGAACTGTGGCTATTGATAATGGGCCAAAGAGACTTCCTGAAACTGTACAGTATTATAATTCAACAAAGTACGGGGTCGATATCGTCAACCAAATGCTTACATTCTACAATAGCTGGATCACGTCGATGGCCTATCCATATTTTTTACAACGTGTTGGATCTAGATGGCATAAATGCAACAATCCTCTACAGAGAAGTCACGGGTAAACAAATTACACGCCGTTATTTTCTTCTTCAATTGGCAAAGGAGCTTCATCAGCAATGTAAAGGTAACAAAACTGCAGAAGAATGTTGCAAATGCAAACTGGCTGTTTGTGGTAAATGCACTAGTAAAATATATAAGAAAGTGTTCTGCAGTAAATGTATGTAATATATGAAAATGCACCATAACCAAAAATACCATAACTAAACTTTTAGTTAGAAAATTAATTAGCCGATTTTTATGAGAAAGAATATTGAGATTTTTCCTGATAATTTAATTTCAATAAATATATTTAAACATAATTATATAATGTTTTATTAATGTAAATAGATGACAATAAGAATAATAAGTCAATAATGATAGTGTCAACTAAAATATTTTGGAAGATTATCAATAGTTTATATCAGCTGTCATTTTGACCACTCGGTCGTTCTGGGAGGGTGAAAGACAGTGGCCGTTCTAGTATTAAGCAAGAAGTGGATGAGGTATCGTTTTGCTCGTCCATAGTATTAGAAAATAAGTCTTACTAGATTAGGTTTTGTACATTTTATAAGATGCACGCATTCCTTTTACGAATGGGAAATCGTGAAACCTATGCAAAAGTTAGTTTAGAAAAGATTAAAGATGAATTTGGGCTGGAACTTTATATAGAAGACTACATAGTTGCTATGCCTCACAAAACTCGGACCCATTGAAAAGTATACTCCAGCCTTAAAAAGAAAATTTGCAAAATTGACCAAAGCAGAGTATTTGGTAAAACACTGAGGACATCCGGTTCGGATGATGGAATAAATATACAATTTAGTATTTTAAAACATCCTCAACTACGAATACTATATGTTTTTTTGTTTTGCCTATTAAGGATTAAGAGTCCAGTTTAGAGTCCCTCTCTCTTTGTGTGTGTTTTATTAGACTTATATATTCCGTCATTGTGGTTGCACATTATATTACATCGTAATTTTGTAATATTCCTTTTAATTGGTCAGATAAATTTACACTAATTTAGTATAAGTAAACATTATAGTGTTACATTTACTCTATCTGGCCTATGAATCTTCTTTGAAGTCCATCTACATTAAGCAGATTTCATTTTCTACGAATGAATGGGCCTCAATCTACTCTCATTGACCTCAAGAGAATAGTTTCTCCAGAGTGCATTGTCCATTTAGCTACGTTGTTCCGTTATCGAATTTTTGTGTCATTTGTCTTTATATTGTGTCTCTAACATAATTTTATGCCTGTTGTGTCTGTCTTTTTAAACTGAGATGATTAACTAAATGAAGGAAGAAAAATAAATAAATAAAGGGCACAAAGTAGGGTATATGTTACAGTTTTTTTTTTTTTAATTTGACCTAATCAACTTGATTTTAGTAATTAAGTATTCCTCCTGTTTTTTAATTTGATACAAAAAATTGAAAGAAAAATGTTCAGTCATTTTTTCCACTTTCCTTTAAGTTTTTTCCTCATTATTAATTAACTTACTTTTATTAATTTTAAAACCACCATTAAATTATGTTAATAAATACTTTGTAAACTAAGAATGGCAAGGCCTTTCACATAATTCCTCTTTAACTAATAAGAAATTAATATTATAACATTATATAATTACAAGGATAGGTAAAGTTATGTAAAAACTGCAGAAGCGGCCTCTTCTTATTAAAAGTACATTAGTACTAATATCCATGGAAGAGGAAAACGTAGAGAAAAATAACCGTGTTGAGATTAGACGAACATGGAGAAACAGTTAATACAAGTGGCGTCACAAGCACTCTTTTTTTATTGGGGGGGGGGGCTTGAGCCACCTCAATTTTTTTGCAAGCCGCCGAAAATATTTATAACATCTTATATATGTGTTTATAAGTCTGTTTTTGGTGTTATCATACATAGAGTCCAATTTGGTCGAACCAATCAGTCTAAATTTAGCTAAGTTGATGTATAAATAACTCAGTATGTTTTTACAATTATTTATGAGGCCTCCAATGTCGTTAAAAGTCTGTTTTTGACCGTATTAAAACCTCTTCGTTTTATCTTTCTATACCAGATGCGGTGACAAAATATTTACATTACAAAAAATTCATCCATATGTATTTCAGCAAAGTAATAGGTTATGTCAATAAAATAAAAATAACTAATATGATGTCTTGGCTATCCTAATCATCGAAGTAGCCCCTCTTGGCAGCAATTATGGTTCCCAGGAGGCCACGGAAGACCTTACGCACATTGCAGATGTAGTCCTCAGACATGGCATCGCTGTGCTGGTTGACGATGTGTTTGAGGCTGTTGATATTAGGGTGACGGATGGTGCAGGCCTTGGACTCAACATGCACCAAAAAATGAAGTCCAATGGGCTGGCACCTGGTGAGTAGGGGACACATTTTCTTTGGCAAGAAATGCAAGTTGTCCTCCAACCCCTTCTGTGTCTTTTTGGACGTGTCTGCAAGCAAAACATTCTGCTGGAACAACACATTCATGTCCCGGTAGTTGGTATGGACCCATGGTAACATCGTAATCTCCGTTGATTTCTTGCCAGCGTCCGAAAGTGCGTGCACCGAAATTGTTGGTCACGTTCGAACGGTATTTTCTCGGCTTCTAAGACATTTAGAAAGATATAGTTTTTTCTATTTATTTTTAGTATTTGACCGGAACAATTTTACTGCATTCACAAAAATCTTGATTTATCTAGCAATAACGAAGTGTAAGATTTTTTCGCCTCATTCGGTATCTCTCTTTTTCTCTCCGGCTCTTTCCTCTTCTCTTGTCTCTTTGTGCCGTTTTATATCCTTTTCTCTTTCTTTTTTCATCGATCTACTTTCTTTGTTTCTATTCCCCTCTATTCAGCCCTACCACGTGGTACACTCAGCTAGTATATAAAATAAGCCTATTTATTTAACGCTGTTGATAATTTTTGGGGCTAAGCCCCATAAATGATGCAAGCTAGCAACACCCTTGGTTGATTATATTTTTGTATTTACGCATTCCTTCTATTGGTGTAATATTCTTTTTAAATTAACAATATTTTCCCTACATTAATTTTACTATAAATGTTGACGTTTTGTCTGTTTAGAGTGGTAATGCTCTCTCAAAAATCATATAACAGGCAGCTGATGGTAACATAAGTTTTAATTTAGTAGGGCCATAAATCTTACCCCTGTCTTCTCCTGGTGCTCTCTGAAATGCCCACGCCTACAAATATGTAACGTTGTCCCTATATGAAAAGGTATCCTACTTATGAAGGGTATTCTGTTCGAATAAAAAAATATGCTTGAAATAAAAGCAAATGAATATGTCAAAGAAAAGTTTTCTATCTACCGTTCTATTACATTTGTTTACTAAACGTTAATGACACCTTTCGAGTCTCATAATTGTTTAATAAAAATAACAATACCCTTCTTTGACATTTGGCAAAATTATTGCAAGCTCAAAAACTGTAATATAATTATTATTTCTGAAATCTTTAGATTCCCAACACTTTCACTTTCAAAAGGCCTAAAAACTAAGTAATGATTCATTGATGAGAGAGTTTTGATCCTTCTTTACGCTTGTGTCAAATCCTAACATAAAATTTTTATTTAGGTTTTTAACATCCCTAAACAAAAGGTGTGTATCAAGAGTCCATTACGATTTCTATCTTTGAGGGAGTTTCAAGCATGAGGCTTGCACCAAGTTCAATTAGTGGCATGCCAAAGATTCCAGCGCCGAATGACTGAGGTTATCAAGAGAGGCGAATCTCAATATAAATAGTTCAATATCATTAAATATAGCTTTCAAATAATAAAATAAAATATGGATCTAGCCTATCCTTCGTTATAAGCATTTAAAGATTATTCCAATTTATCTGCAGCACCCAGTATAAGAGTCTGTTAATTGAATACTTTGTTACTGTTATGAATTGTGGTCTTATAATCTAAAATAGTAGGTGACCAATTGAAAAATTGATTTGATACCTGAATAAATAAATAAAATGTTTTTTAAAGCATTATATCTTAAATCACTTTACGACAATTCCCAATTTTAGTTATTGTAATTAAAAATGAGCAATTTATTACACTTCTAAAGAATGACTCATTTTTTAGTACTTACAATGCATTTTCTTATATGTATAAATAATTGTAATATTTTATGATTATTTATTCATTGTTTAGATCGTTCAAGGCCAAAAATAGCACTAAATCATGTAGATGTCGAAAAAAAATATTGGAAAGAAAAACAATCTGACGTCTATAAAACTTGATATTCGGGATAATAAATGCATTTTAATCGTTCTTCAGGTAAAAATAATCAGACTCATACAATACACTTTAAAATAAGTTGAAAGTGTAATTATAAAAATGATCATTGCAAAAACATCATCTCCAGCATGGATTTTTTCAAAGATTTTAGTCGTATGAAAATATTACATTTACAAAAGAATGATAAAAAAAAATTAATTGTAAAATATTATGTACAAACTCCTATCAGCATAAACAAGGTAAATTAGAAATGGTTTTTTTTTCAGAATAATGTGAGTTAGTTAATAATCAAATACCAATTTCACATCTAAATCCAATAATTATAAAATAAATGGATGCAAAATAGTTACTTTATTATGTTGTATAGTTATAACTGAGTGGAAAATTATTTCCAATCGATATCGAGTAACCCCATCTGTGGCTTTGATATCTAAATATATTATCCATGTATCATCCTGTTCACAAATGAAAGAAAAAGAAACTCTACCCATAAGCTATTTACCATACAATTTTAATTAAATATGAAAATATTTATTGGAAAATTAAATAAGAGGTTGTGGACAAAGTAAATTTGTATTTATAGCTATATTTCAATGCTTTATAAGAACTGTTACAACCATCTGATTTTAGACAGTTATGCTCCGTTTCAGTTCAATAACTTATTGTCAACAAGAATCCAACTTCATAATGCCCTTCTCTTAGAAGTCCTTGTCCCTATATACAAAAAACTAGGACAACCAATTTCTACAGGCCTCTATTGAGATCTATTTGGTACTCCCAAGCGCGTTGGTCATAGACAGGAACAGGTAGAGGCAAATTCAGACTATAGTAGAAATGTATTAGAGCTTCCTATTCGAGCTCCCGGAGCTTTGGTGCGTTATCAAAGATGTGTTGGGACTGGTGTTGTCTTGATGAAACACGATTCTTCTCCTATTTGAGTTTTTCATAGTATCCTGCATTATAGAAATAGTTCTAAACAGTGCTATGAACAATCTTCGACTCCAGACCGATGCTATGACTGCTATCATGACGGGTTATTTCGATATTTTCCATTATTTATCGAAAGAGTGTCGTCACTGTATATATTTCAAATTATCTTGGTTAGTTTTGACGCGTATTTTCCTTTCAGGTAGTAAAATATGGCGAATTTCTTACTTTGAGATCTCCATACACGACGCATGATAATTCACGACTGAAATGGTAAATTGCAATACTGTTGTAAAGCGTTTATAGTATACACTCACTCATTTACAATGCTCTATTGTGTGATCCGATGTGAGCAATAATGAACAAGATATACTTAGTTAAAAAAAGCAGGTGGCAAATACAAAATTACTTTTTCCCAGCCATAAGTCATATGCAATAATGAAACTTTTTTGTAGTATCTGCATTCTTGTTATAGTTAGCTTTTAGAAAAAGGAATGCGTAATATTATTGTCATAGTTGTAATTCATTAGACACAATAAATATTTAATATAATGTACACAGATTCTATAAAAGTATTTATCAATTTATATCATTAATTAGGTTCAGTAAAAGTCGGATAACTCTTACTTGGACTTGTCAATTTTTTTTTCTACATATAATAAATCAAAGTAACTTAAAGGAACTAAAATTTGGGAGTACAGTGACATTTTTCATTGCAGTATTTTTTTTAATAATTTCTATGCTTCATTAACTTAAAGACGTTTTATGGGTTGTTTTTTTCCTTCAATGTGTTTTAAATCAAAACAAACAAAAATTGAGACAATCAATATGTATGAATGACCTTTCAGAAAAAATATAAATTAGGCACATTATTTACCTTCAACAATCTAAACAAATGTCATTTATCTCACAATTCCTATAACTTTTAATGTTAAGAACATATTTTATTCCATTTAATTTGCACAAAATTTGGCGATTCACTTTCGCTGATTTTCTCTTCAAGTAATCATTCTATTGATTATATAGTATATATTAATATTTATTTGTTGCTTATATAATTTCTTTTGGCTATTAAAATCAAGAGCATTAATATAACATAATTCCATACTCGCCATTTACGTCAAATCGTTGAAAGACATTCTCTTGGTCAATTTGACATTGTAGTTACTATAATATTAAAATGTGATTACAATAGAGTGTTTTCACGTGATCACAAAATGAACAGGCTGCACTAACCTTTTTTTCGGCCTTTATTAGGATACATTTTTTGTGTAATTAAAAAATGTTCAACAATATTAAAAAAACAAAAACCACAAAAATAACGAAATAACATCCAATATATCATAATAAAACATCTCAGGTAGAAAGTTAAAGTGATATTAAACTAAAATTTCAAATTAAATACAATTTAATTTGTAACAAATTGTACAAAGTCAAAATAGGAATGATTCCATTTAAATCAATATCTTTTATAGTTCTTAGCTTATGTAAAATATAGTGTGCCTTGGTGATCATGGCGTCAATTTTAGCGTTTTTACTGGTTGTCAGAAAGTCGATCCTTCCAAGTTTCTTACCATGTCGCTCTTCAAGGAGTTGTATAATACCTATGTAGGTCAAATGTAGTTGGACGTATTTTCACATGACATCGTCTGTCGTCCAGGTATTTCTTTGCAGAAAGAAAAAGCATAAATTCCTTTCGTCTTTAAAAAACTTACCAGCAACTTCAAGTGTGCCTGTTAGTAAACGATATCTGAGCCCTTTTTCAGGAGAAGTTAGGAATTTAATTATTATTGTATTTATACAATTGGCTGGGCTTCGTTGGGTCTTATTTTGTCTTTTTAATCAATTTTGGAAGGACGGAAGTGAAGGAGTTTTGGAACAGTTCCTTAGGAAGGCCGCTGAAATAGTGGAAATTATCAACCTGAAAAGCACAATTGGTCTTTCGAGAAGATTTCATAAGAGCCAAAGATCGAAGATAGGCGTTTAGAGGCCATTTGATTGATCAAGAACTTATACGATATGACATCCTCTGCGATATCGGAGCATTTCGTTATTATGTTCATTTTATTTAAACATTCCCAGAACAACCGCTCGGTGAGATAATATTGACACAAGCTTGGTATTGAAAAACTTTAGATTGTCATTATTAGGTCAATACAGCCCAATTACATTAGAATTAGCTTCAACTGCTTCACATCGCCCTTTCACAAGATTTCCTTGTGAGCATTTAAACTTGAGTTGGGGGTTTAGTGAGTTTTTAATCAACAACTGTACACCACTTTTAGAATTTAAGAGGTTTTTATTAAAAACTGTGTAAGACACATAGTAGTTCGGTAATTGGAAGTGGTTATCCAAGTCGTATGTTGTATCGCATAGAATTATAGCATTGAGGAAGATCAGGAATTTTGGATATCTAGAGGGACAATATTTCCTCATAAGGTTTGGAGGGAATTAACATTTAAAGATAAAAATAAAATCGTAGTTGTCCCTTATATTCATAAATACAGATTTCATTTCACCATTGGAGCCTTTTATGTTAACATTGTATAATTACTTCAATACCTGTAGCTGAGAATGCACATCTATAGGCGCATGTGTATAAAAAGACGCATAACCAAAACTATTCCGAGTTTGAGCCCCAGCAATTTCATTTTCTGTAAAGCCAAAAAACAAAGAAGTATTATAAACGATAAGTTGTTTTATATTAATGTTACTGAATACACGATTTGTATTTGATTCTGTAACAAAAACAACAAACTTTTTTCCTTTTGCACGTTGTGTTCAAATTGATCCTTTGAACATATTTTCTTATGTTTTTCTCCCTTCTGAAGAGAAATTTAGCATAATACATTTTTTCTTTGCTTAGACTTTTAAAACCATCCTCAGGAGAAGTTGGGTTTTTCTTCAATAATGTTTTCAAAAAGATTTTCTCTAAAAGAAGATTGAATTAATTATTAAAGCTGGTTCTAACCTTAGTTATTACATTTGTGACGTCAGTGAAAAAAATGTTCTAAAATTGTTCCCCTTGTTTATCAATGACTAATATGAAAAACTATCGACTCAAGTTATAAGATAAAATCTCAAATAATTGAAGAAATTTTAGTACCACTATATGTTGGTAAGTGATTGGTCTTTTTTTCTTTTAGAGTCAAGTTATATGATATTTATGGTTATGTTTCATAAACATATTATTACACATATAACATAAAATTCAGTCAAGAGTATACTTATACTTTTACAATGGGGTTCAGTCTGAAAATTCATGAATGTTTTGAGAGTATTATGATATGGGAGCTATATAACTCAGTCTTTTAAAGAAGTTCGATCTGAACTGGTCGCCCCAAAAAAGTTTCTCGTATAATTTGGTCTAGACCGATTCTATAAATGAATTATTTTGAAGTTGTCAACATGGAAAAAAACTTAATATGAGGTTATATGTGTTGCATAAATCATTTGTATTTACAACTTATATATTTGGATAAGGAAAGAAATCAGTCAACGATTTCAAAACTATTAAGTTTCGATCTACTGTCTAGACCGAAATATTGGTACAAATCTGTCTAGAAAAATCAGATAAGACCGAACCGAAAAAAATAGGTTTTGGACCGATTTTAACACTAGTCTATAAAAGTAGGTTAGTATACATATATCAAATTCTTCAATAAAATTTTATTTACATTTTTAAATTGTATTTCCTCTTTTTTTTCTTGCAGATAAGTTTGGTTATTTATAGTAATTAAAGTAATAGCATAGAAGTATGAAAAACGGTATCATCCTTTAAAAACAAACGACTAAGCCCTTAAATAATTAATATCCAGATGTTTAAAACCACAAAATTGTTAAAATGACGCAATAAAAATATTTACATATCTAAAATTATTTTATTGTTTAAAATATACTATTCACAGTCCATATAACTTCTATTCAGAACTTTTGGTTTCTTATCAATTGATAAAAGTATATAAATTGATGACACAGATACACAGATTTACAAATATTCATGCGTTTGCGAGTAGCACGACACTCAAAGTTTTAAAAAATTTTATCATACTGAACATAGCTGGAATTACATAAAAATTTATAAATCCTTTAATTTTATGTGGTCTTTTCTAAATAATTCAATGTACCCTAAAAGAAACTATAGAGTTTGCCTTATCCAGCTGTAAAGGCATTATTACAGAGAAGGCGGTAGTAGTTTAGGTCTTCTAAGACTAGGTCGGGTCAAGATGTGGTTCCAGCACTCTACTCTATGCCACTTTGGCGACATTTGCTTTTTTGCCCTGCACTTTAAAAAAAAAAAAACAGAAAAAAGAAAAAAAGGGAGAATTAGGGAGGAAAAATGGAAAGAGAAAAGAATGAGAGACAGACAGACAGAGATAAAAAAAGACATCAAAGGAGATTTTTTGAGAAGTTACTGACTTTTTTGGAAATTATCTGTATTTCTTTACACTCAGTGCAAGGATGAACGCTTATTCAGCATGATTGAACGGTCTATCAGAACCTGTAACATAAAAGTAGAAACTATTTAAGAAAAAAGGCATTGTGGGGAGCACCATTCAAAAACCTGGCTGTCTTTTTCATTTCCAAAATGTTTATCGAAGTAATAATGATGAAGGTGATAGTTTTAAGTAATTTAACAAAATGTTGCTTCAAAATTTCTTCCAGTTTTTCATATTTATTAAATTTTCCTGTTTTTTCTAACATGCATAAAAAAATACAAGAGTTAGCTATGATGCGTACAAAAGACGGCTAATTGAATCAATGTGCATACTGGCATGCTAAATTGAACCGGAAAATAGCAAGTAAAAGCCTAACTCATAGAAAAACAATTTAATATTAATTTGATTCCCTAAAAAATTTCATGAAGTAATGAATATTAATATTTACAGTTTTTTACCATAAGAAGAACCATTTATATTTGCTTAAAACCCAAAACTCGTGTAGTTAAAATTATTTTAAGACAATAACTTTTTTTTATGGATTTATTATATTCATTAAAGTCTTTTTTTGCATTTGAATGGATTTTTACAAGTGTTCAAAAATGTATGCAATAGTTGAAAACATGATAGAATATTTAAATGACGTGATTATTATAATCATTCAACTGTTCATAATGTAATTGAATACATTTCGTAATTATTTTTTTTACTATCCAGTATATTTATTGCGTTATAAAAAGGATGTTCTTTAACGAATGGTTTTTTTATTATTCTACAAAGATTGTCTTAGTCTCATTCTTCCATTTCGTGAATAAGGGCACTTCTGAAATAAATAAATATTCATCATTTTTCTCCTCACACAGTGTTTTATTATAACAACCTTATTTTAGTATTAAAAATATCCTTTTTAGTGATACACACGGATGTGTGCTTCAATATTTCATATAAAATTATAAAAGCGGTGTTTTTACCGTGGATAACAGCGTAGAGTTGCTCATAAAATCCCTATTGACAAAAATATAAAATTGATATTGAATTATACAATCTGGTTCAGTCATATATTATAAATATTTTAGTCGAACAATACGAACAAAAAAAAAAGAGAAATTCTATGGTGAACCATTTTGTTACTTTTTGTTTCTGTATTTATAAAATGTTTGACTCAAAAGTAAGATTTTCTGGGAGGTCGCATGGATATTGAATTTGCTTCTATATTTATATTACATTTAATTACGAAAAAATATGTTACATACAAAAATATCATAATTTAACACAAAGCATTGAGCTATGAAATAGCAATATCCTTTTCAGACAAATTATTTACTTTAAATAATTATAAACAGTCCTGTCTAATTTTTGCGAATTTTTTTTAATTCGCAGTACATCAGCATAGAAACAATTTTGAGCAAAAATTAAGAAAACCAAAAATCCCAATTCATTATTTTACTGCCTAATAAATATTTAATCAATTTATATTTAAGTGAAATATAGACTTTGTATTAAAA
This sequence comes from Lepeophtheirus salmonis, assembly GCF_016086655.4. Lineage (NCBI taxonomy): Eukaryota > Metazoa > Arthropoda > Copepoda > Siphonostomatoida > Caligidae > Lepeophtheirus > Lepeophtheirus salmonis. The sequence goes on along the minus strand of NC_052138.2, from coordinate 13,121,163 downwards.
TTATTAGATGAGTTAAGATACAAAATAGTTTTATATATAGCTTCAAGCCTTTATTTGATTTAAGGCCCCAAAATGACATGTTAAATAAAATATATCAGGTTTCCATTATTTCATTGCGACGATTAATTGAGCATGAGAAAACTAAAAAAACACATTGAATCAATGATAAGTTGAATTTAACAATAATGGAGTGGTAAAATGTTAGTTCTTAAATCCTGGAATAGCCAATCATATTCTTTTCTTAAAAACATGATGAGTTGTCAAGGAGCGAGCAAGTTATTCCAAGTAAGTGTAAGCTTTGCTTATTAATATGTCAAACCAAAGGGAACATGAGTCTTTCCATTGAATGAATGAACCCTATATGTAGACTACTATATATATTTCAGGCCTAATAATGAAAATGTGAAAATTTATCATCAAATATGGTTTTATTGTTTTTCAAAGTATTCTCCAGCATGATTTATACACTTTTGCATGCGCTCAAACCAATTGTCGAAGCTCTTTTTCTACTCCAATTGAGACACCTGCAAAAATTGGTTTTTAAACGCTTCAACAGTATCTTCTGACGACGAAAATCGGTGACCACGCATTTTTTTCTTGATGTGCAGGAATAAAAAGATATCACCGGGTGCCAAGTCAGCCGAGGTGTGAGAGCTCGCGTTGTCATTGTGAACAATTATTCATCTTCTCTTGTTCGTTTTTGAATTTCTCCGAAGACTTCAGGCAAATAAATTGTGATGTACCACTCAGAATTGACTATCCTACGATGCTCAAGTGGAACAGTCGCCACATGACCAGTTTTGTCGATTAAACAGGCTACCATTTGCTTCGAAGTGCTTCTTCCACGAACAACTTTCGTTGGATTTGGCTCGTTTTCGAAGACCCACACGGCCGATTGTTGTTTTGTTTCGGACTCATACACATATATTCATAATTCTTCATCTGTAACAATCTTATAAACGTCTTTTGAAGCACCACAAGCGTATTTTTTCAACATTTATTTGCACCAATCGACACGAGCCTTCTTTTGAGTGATTGTCAAATTGTGCGGGACCCAACGAGTCAATGGCATGGCATCAATATTCCCTGGCACAACGACCTTTTTAGGACGACCTTCACGGAATTCGTCTTTGAGCGAGCGTCGGCCACCATTGAATTCATTAAACCAGTTTTTCACAGTGTTATAGGACGGTGCTTCATCGCCATACAAAGATTAAAGTTCATCAATCCACTCTTGTCGTGATAATCCATGCCAAATGTTGTGAAAAATTATTGCACGAAAATGTTCACGACTTAATTCCATTTTTTTGGCAAATTGATTTTTTCAAGTCACTGTAAACAACACAAATGATGGTCGTACGTCAAAACATTCTGAGTACGATCATGCTACAAAAATGTCATACTTACCAAAGGAAATGTCAAATTGCACCTGGCAACACTTAGTGTAGCCTAGGCCAGAAATAGGTATATATAGCAGCCTACGTACTCAACAAAGAAGATCACTTCTTTGAATTTATAGAATGGTAATGCAAAATGTCTAAGGGAGACGGTCTGATATTAATTATATATAACAAATGAAACAAAAAGATCTTTCTAAAAGCCTTGAATATCAACATCGCTAATTGCAATATAAATGATATCTCTAGGTTGTTGAAGTTAATAAATGATTTAGAGTTGGAGACAATTCCTGTCCAAAATTGATCTAATATATTATCATTATAATATAAAATTTTGATATTGAAGATTTCTAATAAAATATGGGATCGTATTAAAAATAAGAACTTAACTTTCTGTAGTTGATAATAGTAGCAAACCAGACCAGACAGTTATAATTAATTTATAATAACTGACAATATATTTAATATTCCCTTTTCATTAAAGGCTTTTATTAATTTGATTGAGTGTGAGGACGAGGAGTGAGTGAGGGAGGTTTCTTTATTAAATAATAATTTGGAAATTGTTCAAGTTTATGAATTTAGGTTGTTTTCTGAATGATTTTCTAAATAATGTCTTTATTCGATGTGCCAATGAAAATAGTCTTATACCCATGTCTTAATAACATATTTGTCCATATTTTTATTTAAAATAACACAAATATAAGGAGCGACGTTTATAAAGCTCATTAACCTATAAAACTTTGAGATCTGTCTGACAATGCGTCACTTACGCCTACAGGGGAAAAAATATATAGTGCATATACATTTAAGTAAAATTACTTTTATAACATTTGTTTAACAATAATGACATTAATCCAATATCGTTCTTATCTTATTAAATAAAAAATCAAGTTTATTAATTATCCAGCTAACCAATTACTTGAAATAAATCGGCATTGCTTCATTTACAAACCATTTACACTGAATTTTGTTGTCGACAAATAACAAAATTGTACACTTATACATTTTCAAAATAAAAATAAAACAGAGGCCCTGTGCTTCAAGACGGTGTCAGAAACTATGACATATCTGAGCGGTTTCACTCCCTCGTAGAGGCTGTCTTAAGCAAGTTGAAGTAGGATAGGGGAGTAGTATTGACCTTATCTTCAAGGAGGGTGGGCAAAAATATATTTACAGTTTTAATTTTTTATCGTTCACATAAGATTCTTTATCTTAAATATCTCATTTCCTTCCTTTCAGCCTCTTGGCTTATATAACAAGTTGGTGCGTCTTTTTAATGTAATCTCATTTCCTACAAACTTTTTGGAATAGTCTTATGGGACACTTTCATTTCACAAGAGTGCTGCACGATTGAAATTGACGCTCATTCGTGTCAATAAATTTAAAATATCCTAAAGCCTAAGTTGTCACAAAAACATCTTCTGCTACTTCTGCACTTGCGCTTGGTGTCCTTATAAGCTTTTTTTGGTAGCTGCAATGCGCCTCACAGTTCAACATTCTAGCACACACGAACTCTGCCATTTGTTTATAGATAATTTGGTCCTTAAGAAGAGCATCAACGTGTATTGGTTTGTTTTCTGACTTCACCATTTTTGAATCAATTTTCTTTCAAAAAAAAAACAAAAATAAACTTTATAATAAATATGTTATTTCTGTTTTTTAACTCGACCTCTTATTGCTTAAAAGTATAGACCATACACACGTCTTACAACCTGCCCTTTTTGATATTGTACCTTCTACATATTAGGAGCTCTCTGTTGGAATGTCTGTATCCTGATTTCCCAAGATTTCTGGAGGCTTAACAATTAGAAAAAGCTCTGAAACAAAAATATTTCACCTACAACTTTGTGTTAAATTATTTTATAATATAAGCTTTCTTTTAATGAAAAATTGAATGCATATTGAAGATTTATTTAAGATATAGTTTTTATCGATTTATTTAAATCGATAAATTATGATGCCAAAGAAGCATCTACAGTCAAGGAAGTAAGTATTTTATCTCTTGCATATTTTGTAAATTTTTCGTTAACATAAAATTTTTCTATGGAATTGAGGTCCGGATACTATTTAGGCCACTCCATCAACTTAATGTGTTTCTTTTTTGAGTAACTCCTTTGTTGCTATGGCTGTATGTTTTGGGCCATTTTCGTGATGGAAAACTCTTTACTCCGCCCATTTTTAGTGTCCTTTCCTGGGGAAAGCAAGATGTTGGCCAAGATTTCCAGACTACAAGTCCCTGTCGTCCTTTCCCTTTTATAAAGAAACATCTCCAAACATAATGTTTCTACCTTGATGGTTGACGGTGGAGATGGTGTTCTGGTAGTTATACTCCTTATTTTTCTTTTTCCAACATACCCCACTTTTCCATTTGTAAAATGGGAAAACTTACAAAATTAGCAGAGGTTAAATTATTTATTTTTTCTAATGTATATATCTTTTTACTACTACTAAATATCACATGTGGCAGAGCTTACATGTATATCATATAAATAATTATATTTATAATTTGTACGTATACTATTGATTGAAATACCCCTACTACAAATTAATTATTTAGTACAAGGAAATGTATTTGTTCAGATTTGTAAATAATTTATGTTATTAATATATATTTATGAAATAGGATTATTTGTGTTGCGTTGTGTTACGTTTATGTAAAATCACATATTAAATATTTTGATGAAATAAAATTTTGTTTATTTTTTTTATCATTCCTGATTTGGTTGATATTGGTACATATGTATATAAATAAACCAGAGCAATTGCGTTGGCTATTATTTCTTACAATCAAAATGGTAATACTATAGGATTTAAATTCTTGATCAACAACCCATTAGTTAAGTTTACCAAACCTTAACCAATGAATTAATAGATAAAAATAGTAAGCTAAGATTTTAATCTATATGCATCCATTTTATATAAGAAATAATTTATTAATTTGGTTATTTTTATTAAACATATTCATCAATCTAACCTGAAGAAGTCAATTCGACAATACTCTATCCTCTGGATAAAATGGACTCTACTTTGCACCTTTCTAGCAAAACTTTAATGCCAGACATATTCGGTGATATCCACAAATCGGAGTTAAACAAATATTAGAAATATCCCTACTCCAAACTAATTGTATAGTACAAAGGAATGTATTTTGTTCAGATTTGTAAATAATTTATGATATATATACATATATAAACAGAACTCAAATTATACTGATAATCTCAGAAACTTGTTAGACATTTATATTTTCATTGTAATAACGTTCTACTGTATCAAAGTAACTATCGAATAAACTATACAAACAATTTTATTATTTGTCATAGGAGCTTGTTATGGGAGCTTTATTTGACATACTATAAATTTTTAAATGTAATTTTTGAACAAAAATGTATATCTTGAAACACCAAAATAAAGCATTTCAAAATATTAAAAAAATACCTCTACCTCTAAATAAATTAACCGATGAGGACTAAAATTTTAAACAAAAATTCTTTCTTTTAAACTTATATTTTTTTAAATAAGCAATGGATCTATAAGTCTCAAAGTTTGTACATATATTTCATGATGATTACTTAAAAATTAAATATGAAAAAACAAAACAAAAAAAAAACGTATGTCAATAAAATAATGTCTGAAGATACTCTGAATGGTTTTCCAAACAATATATTTTGATAAAATTTAATAAAATTTTCATTCTATTAAAATGATATTCTTTAAAATAAAAAGTAGATCTGCAAGTCTCAAATTTTTAGAAAATAATCCATTAAGCTGTTGCTTGTTCTTTGTTTAATGTAATGTATTTGTGCAGTGAATGATAAAAAAATATGATGTACATTGTGCACTGCAGTCATACTGAATTCGGTGGGCCATTGACATGACACGTTATTGACAATCGTTACTTCAAACATATTTTTAAGGTTCATTAAATTTGTATATTTAAAAATAATTTAAAATGGTATCCTTCTCTAACAAAGGGTTCCACAAAAATATTTTTTTTTTTTTTTCAAACACAATTTCCATTCAACCAGTTATCAAATAAAAATAAATAAACCCAGATTATGAAAGCTTCATGCATTCTTATATATTTTATTTAATAAAATAAACTACAGCCTTAATTACAATCTCTATACAAGGCCAAAAGCAAGATCGTCCCTTCAGCACTTTGTCCCTCTGAAAATCCTGGAATTATTTCTTAATCCTACTGATAAGTTCGTTTTTGGTTTTGCATGGAGCTCGTTTGAATTGTGGTTTATCATGCTGGATAAAACAAAATCCATCGGATTCAGATCCAGGAAGTTTGAGGCCAAAGGTGCGGCGAGATGTAGTTGTCAAAACTCTATTGTAGCCATATGATACTTTTTCCCGAGTTATAGGAGGGAGCCAAGTTTTTTTAAAATTAGATGTAAAAAGGCGTATTTTTGGGCGGCACTTCTAGATCAGTCAGGGGCACCTTAGTGTCCCACAGCTCCCACTTTAAAAAACGCAAATATATATCATAAACATTATTAGCAAAACAGTTCAAACATATAAAATATCGACAGATATATTGTAGTTAAAGTGTTTTAAATAGTGATCTTGAAAATCTTAATGGGTTGAAACGACTAAAGATGAGGGATAGCAAATATGAAATATCAAGTTTTAACCTTTTTAATTATTATAATGAAATGTTCTTTTCCCTCTAATTGATAAAATATAGATAAATTTTAGTGTCTTACAATTATAAATTAAGATAACAAACGGTAAAGTGGATTTTCAAAAAAATTAAATTTCCTCCATTGTTAAATAAAAAGCTATTTTGATCTATTTGACAATGGTATTACACCTAAGAATGTTTACAAAATATCTACTCAATTATTGCAGTAAAATTCGACCTTCATTATGTTCTTAGAAAATAAAAATAATATTATAGTCGTATAGTAAATATATTAGACTCTATAATATAATTATATAAACTAATTAAAAAAAGTTTACTTTTTTTAATTATCATTATAGTCATTTGAAAAAGGTTGAAAGCCTTACTTAATAATATGTAAAAATTAAAAACATTACCATTATAGTACATCATAAATTATTTACAAATCTCAACAAAATACATTTCCTTGTAAATAATAAATAGTTTGTTGTGCTCGTACCTACTAGTTATAAACATTAATTTATTTTTTGACTTAGATGGTTTTGCGAAAAAAAAGGCTGAATAACTTCATAAATCATTTGGTATAAGTACCAATTTAATATAAGGGTGTCTTATTACATTTGTCTAAAAGCTATGATAGGATAGCTCAGTTATGGAAGTGTGCTGTATATAATAAACTTGCCATGGTTATCAATACTTTACTGCAGATAATTTGAGATGAATCTAGTAAATATGGTAATTCAGTAGACTGTGTATTTGTTTTCAGTGCAATTCGTTTTGTTTTTCGTTGAACTTAATGTCATGAATTGTTTTCTAAGTTACTAGTAAACGTGCTGTTGGTCCTTTTCGGACAGCAATTAGTGTAACTGTTGCAGGAAAAGCAGTTTGAGGTATCCAGAGGGTCAGTTTCTTGATGGTACATCCGCCACAAACAAAAACAGAATCTTGAAGACAACCCTATACCAATACTTCCTTATAAGCTCAGCAGAGTGCCAAAAAGTTTCACCTGGAAAGTCAACACAAAGTGAGACACAATTTATGAGGCACCCTTTAATTAAATGTTCCTTTAATATAACATATTCAAAACATAAAACAAGTTAACAAAAAATATAAAGGTTCGATAGCAGATTCTAGTAATACAGTAGAATACAAAAACAGGGCCGACACTAAGATTTTTCTTCGATTTTTTAGGGGGGAGGGTGAATATTTTTTTGCAACTTTTCCGACTAACATCTCATTTTTCGGACTTTGATAAGGGTGACTTTTTTTTCCAAATAAGATTAAGCCATTTAAATTTTTCCTGAAAATGATGAACCACCCCTTTAAAAAATAGTTTTTGTTCATTTATTTTTAGAAATCATTGTTTATTATTACTTTCAAAGATCTTTTTGGGTTTTTTTTCTAACCAGTGTCGATTTATAATTTATTTACGTTTTTACTATCCATTTCGAAGAATCCCTTCTTTTTTTTTTTTTTTTGAAAAAAGGTATAATTATTTTTCAAAAGCCTTCATTTCAATTTTTAAAGTAACTTTCTAAGTTCTGAATCACACCCTATTTTTTCTGACTTTGATATTCCATGGGAGTACCCTACGCCCCCCTCCCCCATTGTAACGACCAGGTACCAGAAATCGACGCTAATTTGTTGTCAAATCAGCGTCAATAAAATATGGATTCAATTTTCGAATTTATCCATAAGAAATAGCTGAAAACGGATTCATTTGTTCCCAAGCAATAAATTGATACCATAAAGTTCCCATTTTTATGCAAAAAATTAAAACTGTTAGTTTTACACTTCTGCTTTTCTGCAATGTCTTTCATGTGACCTTTTTTCCAAAACTGTCCAAAATAAAACCATAAAAATAGCTACCCTGTCTACATCATGTATTTGAATTGGTTTTAGCAAGTGTTTTCTCCATTTGTATGGGTCCCTCATCTGGGCATGATATTCAAGTTTTTAAAGATTTCAGAAAGAGTGGGAAAAAATCGATAAAACAGACTTTAAGTTGGTCATGATTAACAATTTGAAAGTCATTTCAGATATGAATAATACTATAATTCACTTTCCTAACAAACAACTCCATAGTTTTCAAGTAATAAATGACTATAAAGAGTTGTTAGAACTTGCGATCATTTTTATCGGATGTTTTCCTCCTAGAGATATGCAATTTATTGCACCTGGAGGTATTCATAATTCTCGTTGGATGAACAAGGCACAATGTACACTCTCAAGAATTACTTATTTCAAGATCAATTCAAGCTCACTGCTAAGGAAATTAGAGGAATTCGCAATATTTCTATTTCATCGTGAAAATATATCTCAAAGCTTGGTTCACAGCTCCTGATGTTATATTTGCTCTACGGCAAGATTTTGAATTTCTGTTAAGCTTGAAATTTGTTGAAAATACAAATCCAGATATTTCAGATGCTGCAACAAAAAAAATTCAAGGTATCTGTGGTATTTAAATGATCATAATATAGCCTTGGCAGTTTTTGATCCAAAAGAGTCCTCTCAAGAAAAAAGGAATATGGCGAAAGCAATTAACAATTCGAAAAGGTCCATTAATTTATCGAATACACCAAAAGCGAGCAATAATAAACATGAAAAATATTGGGCAATTAGCCTTATCAAATTTTATTTCAAAAAACACCATAAACTTTTTTACATGTTTGGATATAACAAATAATTTCCTTCAAGCAGACCCTCAAACTCGGAATTCAAGAGAAAATTATAGAGCTGCGTGTTCAATCATTAACAATAGGTGTTAATGATTTGGCTGAAAGAGGGGTTGCTCTCATAAAAGAATTCAACTCTTTAATAACTACTGATGAAGAGCAGAAGTAATATTTATAACAAGTTATCCAAGACCATCGAAAGAGATTTCCCTACTCAAAAAAAAAAGTATATTAAGTAGGAAAAAGAATGTAATATCAACAACACACATTGTTTGTACATAACATTTAGTTTTGTCAATTTTCTAGTTTGATTTTCAGAAAAAAATTGAAGATTATTAAAGAAAATACATTTAATAAAGGTTCAAGGTCCCTCTGATAATATTGTTCATTTTTAACAGTAAAGATTCGACAATATTGCCGTTCAATTAAAAAAAGATAAAGATCGATAATGTGCACAGTAAGTAATAGTTTTAAAAAAGTCCTTCACTTCTATTCCGTTTAAATTCCAAAAAAAAAACTAATTTAGAACAAAAATAGTATAAATATTTTATAAAGTTTATTTCATTATGTACATTGCATTGATCTCGACAATAACAAACACAATCGTAATCAAACCCATTGAAGCCAAGAGTTTTGTTTCCTAATGTATCCAATGGTGTAAGAGAACAAGAACAACCATTTTTGATATATATTTTAATGCAACATACTTCTCCCACACCCCAAATGACAAAATATGATGTTTCTATGGTCCAAAGTTTAGATATTAGATGTCAGTAGATTAATACATAAATTGGGGAATTCATAACAAAAAATATTAATATCAATAAGGCAACAAAAATTTGAAAATATAATAATAATAATAATTCAAGATCAGCTAGTTAGGAACCTAATTCTACCAACATCAATTTTAATTCATCTTTATAATATAATTTAATGCTGCACCATCTTTAAGAGGCTATTGCGACTTTTTTGAAGCATTATACTTTTAAAAAATGCATTGAAATTAAAATAAAGATTTAAAAAAATACGTGTTGTTGTCTTTAAAGTTTTATGAACTTCTATCAATAAGTGGTGAAATTTGATGTAACATGAGTAGTCACTTATTTTTTTATTATACAAAAATAGCTATAAATTAAAAAAACCCGTTTTTTAATCAATTTTTTTTAAAGTAGATGAAAGCAACAAAATCATAATTTGTTCCTTATATAAGGGGGAAAAGTTAATAGATATATTAGAAAAACTTTACAAATAGATCATAGATAAATAATCTGAATTTGACTATTTGGCAAAACAAGGGAAAATAAGTACACATTTTCGCATTAATCATGCAAAAAAAAATAGGTACATTCAAAGATAAAAAGTTTGCCAAATTATAGCAGTTTAAAACTGTATAGCAAAAACAACAACCTTAATATACAGAATGACGCTTTGATTATTTTTTTTTCTTGTTTTCCTTTTTTTTAAACCCTTCATAATAATCACATCTAATTGTAAATTATGTTAGTCGATTAGTTGCAGTTTTATGATTTTGAAAAAGATAAAGTTTGCTTTCTTTGACCTAGAGATGAAAAATTACAACTTCATCGGCAAACAATCCTTGACTTACTTCATTTTTCAAAAGTAAATCGTGGTTATGTTCATCAAAACAGTAAAATATAAGTGATCAACTCAAGGAGTTGGAAGAAGATATAACATTGATCGTAAAGCGAAAATTAAAATAGGGATCTTTTGGGAAGAATAATTTAGATAAAATAATAGTCGAAGGATGGATGATGTCAAACTCTCTGCATTAATATTTTGTTTGGCATTAATACGGCACTACATATCACACCTATAAGAAACTTCTAGAGTTTTGTTTTTGTTCTTAAAAAATATTTTCCAAATATGTTTAGGCCCCCACATTCTCTTTTTTAAATACTCTCAATTACTTTTGTTTGTGTTTTATCTAAAGGAAGGTTTGTCAAGCTCACAATTCCAATATTGAAATACATTAAGGCTCCCATTGAGCATGAATAGAGTTACATTTATCTGCAAGAAATAATGTAATTTGTTGCAGGATTATACTTCTAAGTCCTTGTTGGACTCAGAGTATAAATGGGGATCTAGTCTTGGTTTTAGTTTTTATCATCCTTCCACACCGTAGTAGGTGACGAGCAGAATATTATAAAGTTATACAAACAGACAATAAAAATACATAGAAAAGAAAAAGATATACTTGTCACAGTAGAGATTGAAATCCAGTAGAATCGTTGATTCTACTAGTAGAGATTATGATCGTAATCTTTCCTAGGACAAATTATGATCAAGATCCCCCCTAGGATAATCAATAATTCTCCTAGTAGAGATTACAATCCATTTATCTCCTAGGACAAATTACAATTTTACTGAGGGAGATAGTAGCATTGAATATTTGAAAAAGTTGCATGTTTTCAAAATATGAGGGCAGGTCTATTCATGCAGTATCTTTTCATTCCTAGTAATTTCATTCCAATTAAATTCATTTCCTGTAAAATTCATTATCGGATATTTTATTCCCACTTTGAAGAAAGATATTTAATGACGTCATACGATTTATAGTTAATAGTTTTTGTGTAGAGCTGTAGAGGGGGGCTTGGGAGTGGCCAGTTGGCAATTTAGGTGAGTGTTGATTAGTGATGGATGGGTGACGGACACAAATGATTTATAGTATTAATGGATTAGAAATGACGTCATGATAAATCTTTAATAGTGAGTAGAAATGGAATCCCTTGATATTATTTAAAGCTTGCAAAATATAAGTAAATCCTGTCATTACTTCTCTTCTTCATCGTCTATTTGAATTACTACTCGCTTCTACTTCTTCTCATACATCCACAATCATCAATTTAATAATCTTCTTTTCTCTTTCCACAATTCAAATCTACGTAAGCAATTAAGCTAATTCCTCGGGCCCCTCACTTTCTTCTCCAGAACCACTTACTTTCCCCTGCTTCAAGCTCAACTTTGGATTGAAACATACAAGTTATAACAATCATCATCATTTATAGGATAATGCTGGGCCTAGTAATAGATTTCGATAATATATCATTCAACTGAACTGTTTTAACAAAAGAAATGATTCACTTAAAGAATTGAATCTTTAAAAGAATGAATCATCAAAATAACTGATTCACTAAAATAACTTATTTAATAAAATAACTGAATCCTTTACAGATTATTATTTGTATTTCGTACATTCAGGTAGCAGTTCCCTTGAGTCCACTCAAACTAATAAATGAAAAAATTATTCCACAGCCGCTTCTTTGAGCATCATAAATCCCATATAATATCCAAAAATGCATCCCGTCCCAGGGGTCATGCAGGTTTTCTTAATTAAAGATAATTTATTCATTAAAATGAACCCTTAAATGAATATTGGGTTAACTAGAAGACAAGTTCATGTGATACGGAAGTTTTAGGAAATAAGGAACATTGAACTGAGCCCAACTAAAGTCAGCCAGCTTGTATTCCTTAATACTAATTTGGATTCAATGCAGGTTGATCCAATATACATAATGTAGTAATTAATGATATTGAAATTTATATTTAATACTTAACAATTTTTTCTTTACAATTTAATCTTTAGAATTTTTACTCCATTGATTTTATACAGGGTTTTTAAATCAGTTTCAATCATTCTAAAAATGGTAACAGAGTATTTTTTATTTATTACTTATTTTCCTAACCCAACCGGCATGGGTTGAACGCTGAATTTTTCTGCATATTTAATATCCTCTGAACTTTGACTATCATGAACTCCTCCATATTTTCCAATGTCGAGACCAGTCAGTCGGACACATTCAATCTCTTTCGATAATGCCTCCAAATATCAGCTTCAACTACTCTTGGCACAAATAAAATAGGTGGAAGGATGTCTCGACGTTTGTTCCCCAAACATCGCATGTCCGCTCCTCAGGGGTATTTTGGCTCTCGTTGGTACAGATCGACAAATTTTCCAATCTATACTTTTTTGTTCTGCATCGCTAAATGGATTTCTGAAAATTAAGTGCGGACAAACAGGGGCATGCATTACAATTGGAACAAACTTTAATCAAATCCATATCCTGAATGTAGATAGCATATTAATTTTCAATATGACCATCACAGGGCTTCAACCACTGTCTCAATTATCCCACGGAGTAACTATTTTACTTGATAAAGGAAAATATAAATAAAACTTATAAACGGTCAGAGAGTTAATAATAATAATTTTACAGTCAAAAAATGGTTTTAACACCTGTTAGATATTTTAAATATAAACAGCTTTGAAGAAGAAAAAAAAAAGATTTACATGATCCTTTCCATTTTCTCTTTTTTCTATGTGTTTACTTTTTCATGGAATAAACACTTAATGAAAACATTTTAGAATTTTAAAACTAAATGAGGGTCTGTGGCACCGATTGAAACCTTTTTTGTATTACTGACGTTTTATTTGATATCCACTCATACATGATCGTTTTACTATGTACTATATAAGGAAACATTTTTATCTTTCATAACAGTCCAGGAGGTGATTCCAACTACTTGATCTGAAACAAATGAACTAGTTTAGATTTTTAAGGGTTATATATATTTATTCATTTTAAACGATATATTTATTAAACAATGGAAACATTATTTTCAAGTTGTGATTTAAAAAAAAAAAACAGGAAAAGAAGAAGCAACAAATACAAGTTTAGTTAATATTAGGTCAACGACACAAGGATAAAAAACAAAAAAGAAAAACCGGCAAATCCAGAGATCTGATCAATAAATAATATCATGAAGGGAGGATCTTGAGCTAGTTCTGACTAGAAAGACTCAAAAGGAAAGAGGAGACAATATGGTTCAAATAAAAAGTAAAGAAGAACCATGTATATGAATTATGTTCAGGATTCACGAAACCTCGTTAAAAAAATATAAAATATCAATACCCTTCGTAGATGATTAGGGTTATGTATTTGTGTTTTATAATAACTTTTTAGTGAATAATTATAATTCAGATACTATAAACTATGGGTTTAATTAATATTCCAGGTCTCTAGTTAAATTTAAAGAAGAATACATAACCTTGTCCGAAACTTTGATTTCTATTTAATTACATTAGATGAATCTTAGTCAAAAGACGTGATCAAAATAAACAGTCCAAAAGAAGTTTGAAGCGCATATACAAAACTTTACTCGAATCAGAATTAGAAATAAGAGAAAAACATTTTTGATTGATATACATGACTCCACTTTAAAAAAAATAGTGTATTAGTTTTTCCCATCGATGAAGAAGGAATTGAGGATTATCATTGCCTTAGAGATGTAATCATTGAGCCACAAAGGGAGCTCTTGGTTCTTGTGCTTCAATGCGTATATTATACATTGTATTTTGGAGATGAGCCTCTCAATCTTCCATCTATCCTTATATGGCGAGGATGTTACAATGAGCTAACTGAGAGACTCAATCTCACATGAAAATGTTTCCAAACTTCTTCCTCCATCATTTTAAGGATTGTGGTAATTTTTAAACATTGGTAGAATAAATGAAAAGGGGTATCCAATTCATTTTGGCAAAAATATAAATTTATCTCCCAGGACTTGTTTGAAAAGTAAAAGACGTCCCCAGTCTGCACCTCAGCCATTTTTGACGTGTGTCCGTGAATGGGTTCTTCAAAATGACGTTATGAACTAAACAGATCAAAGCTTCGCCTTGTGATTGATGAAGGACGTTTTTCTTCACGATTTTATAAAATTTTTATAATTTTGTTAGGAAAGACTTCTGATGCAATGAATGCAGGGATCGGAGGACCAAGATAGTTACTCTTGAAATTTCGTCCAGAGAACATCCGCTGTGTTCTATGGGATAGAAAGAAGTTATTCATCCCGGGGCTCCCATCTGATATATATTGGCCTGCAGAAGTAACCCCTGCACTACTAAGGAACTTACTCCTACTGTTCATTCGAAGATTATAATCAAGTGGTTCGTTTGACCCTAGTAAAGGGAGGGCATTCTCATTAAATGAGCTTCATGCTGAGAACATCTTCCTCCAATGATGATCCGATCTTTTGACCAATCCTTACATTTCAATTGGACCCTTACAGATCCGTTCAGGAAATTGAAAACCAATCCGTTGGTAGAATTTTATTTTGATTTTAATTGCCATAAATCGCCAGAGCTTCGGAGTCGTTTTAACCACGAGAGATTCAGCGCCTTCCACATACCTTCTATGTGTATAGAACAAAGATGCCAGTGAGTTATTGGAGGATTAATCCTCGACCTTGAAACGTATGCTCTTGCCATCATACTAAATCTTCCCTTAATTTATATATGCTCTCACATATCATGTTTCAAAAAGGCACGTATTTCAGCAGATGCAAGGTTTTTGGGAGGATATCCTAGGGCTTCAATTTTTCATATCTAGTGAGTGAGGTATTACTGAAAAATCTAACAATTTTCTATATAGTAGATAAAACTTTTAACTCATTTCTTCTCTCAGCATCGGCACTGCAGCTACAAACTTCAATACCAAGAAGCGAGAAAGACTTAACAAAACATAACTCGCTAGGACCATCATATGTCTTAAGATAGTCGTCACAGTTGGATAAGATCCTAGTCTTCTCGATGTTGATGGAGGTACCCAAAATTTTTTGGAAATCTTGAATGACTTCAATGGCTAAGGAGATGGAATATACCCGTTTTTCTTGTGTTCCCGTTGGAAATGTGGTAAGGTCGTTTGCATATAACAAGCACTTCCGTGACTTTTCATTTATTTTCAGACCTTCAAGGTAAAACTTATAGTTGATAATCTCGTTCAATCCATTCATTGCGATCAAAAAGAGGAATGGTGATAGCAAATGTCATTGCCGAGCTCCACACTGAATGCAAAACATAGAATGAGTACCAAGAATGTCAATGCTCGATGATGAGTTCCTAAGGATGGTCGAGACCATGTTAACAAAGCCATTGTACCTATATAGCTGTTCAACAGTGAACCTGTGTGAGACGGCATCGAATGCCTTTTCGGAGTCGACAAAAATTGTAGCGTACTTAGATTATGCATTTAAGTCTTTACCATCTTCTATAGAGCACGGTGTGCCCTCTAGTAGGTGTGACGTCATTACCCCTTTTTGATCCGTTGATATAATGTATGGGAGAATCTGGGAAAGTTTTCGATTCAATATTCCGGTGAGTATTTTATATTAGGTATTCAAGAGGGAAATGGGTCTGTAATTTTTAATTTAATACTTTGACTTGTTTTTCCTTAGGGCTAAAGTTAAGGACCTAGTGCTCATGAAGTCAGGAACCAAACCCTTCTTGAATATTTCCTTAAACACTTCTTCGAGGATTGGAGAAAGTAACCCTTTTGAATAAATCAAAAGGCAACCCTGATGATACAAGTATTTTTTGTCATAATCTTGGATAAACTTCATCAATTCTTTTTCAGTGATGGGTGAGCAATATCTATAAATAAATATCACGATTTAAATCATTTTGATCATTTTTTCCCGTTCTTCCAGGATCCCAATTTTGAAATAACAAGGGTTTCCATTTTTTTGGATCTTTTAACAACCTCCAGTTCAAGAAGAAGTTTGATAGTCTGTTCGACTTAGAGATCTAACAACTATATAATTTGGAATAAAATCTGCATGCTTCTTCGAATATTTTCTCTAGATCCTCCGATATTTCTCCCGACCAAGTTTTAAGGAAGTCATTTTTACTCCGGTAAGCGATTTTTGCAGATGTTTGAAGGGAAATTTCCCTTTTACATTCAACTCTATCATTTTATTTCTTATTCGTATCAGTGTTTCCATGTTTTCATATTCCATAATCTCCTCCAATTTTGCATTTGTGGTATTATTATCACCCCTCATTTCTTCCAGACGCTTTTTAGTTTTTTTTCTTTACCTTTATGAATGAATAGTTTCCTTGCAAAATTTTCGATATTTCTTCCGCAATCCCATGAGGAGATTTTACCAGCATCTAATAACACTTCGTTCCTTTTAACGATATCAGATATCTCGTTATAAGTTCCTTCCGCTTCTAGGAGAGACATATTCAGTTTCCAGAAGGATCTTTGAGGCTTCGATGGGTTATTGAATGCTACAAAACTGGAAAATGTTCGAAAGGAACACCATAAGCTCTGCTGAAAGAGTTTCCAATCTACTTGTAGACAGAACATACTCAAGTCGACTACGTATTTTGTTACCAGATCTTGGAATACTTGTGAAAGTCATTTTTGCTGCAAACTCATCAAACACAAGCCCCAAATCCACTTATTTTTTTCATTAAAAACATGTTTTATAGCTTTGGCATTGTTTTTTCCTGAAGAAACCCCCATAATTAGTTTGGAACTCTTGAATAACAGGAAATTAGATTGGATCAATTATAGCAATATATAATAATTAACTATAGAGTATTTCAAGTACACAAAATTTTGAAAACTTCAAACTAGTAAAACACATTAGGGGGAATGGAGAATATAATTTAGGAACAATGTATATGAATATTTTTCAACAATCTAAACAATAAAGTACTTATAAGTCATCCATTACTTTTAAGTACTAAGTATAAATTATAAGGATACAAATTATAGAAAAATAATGAGGCAGTAAAAAAAATGGCAGCCCTAATTTAAAAGTACTTTAGGTTTTGATAATCATGTAAACAGTTATATAAATTTATTAATAATAATAAAACCGGACGTCCCAAAGGATATCCTAAAAGTTGAATTCCCGTATTGCTATTTGGGGAACTTTTCTTGATATATTGCATCTTAGGGATGGCCTTTTCGCCACCATTGCCTGCAACTCCCTTGGACGCAATTTTATAGGTACGTTAGGGATTTTAGGGAAGAAGCCTGAAAGTATTTCAGGTTTTGTTGATGCTGTCCCAATATTTTGCTGAATACCTTTCGCTAGGACTCTAAAGCTTTTTTCATTTTTTCACATTCCCTGAAGTCGTGTTCTAATGTCCCAGCCCCATTACAGTCACCGCAGAGGACCCACTTATAGTAGAACACTCCTGATGTGAAGTGGAGACACAAGGCTATCCCGTATTTCATTTTTTATTATTCTTTCACTGAGAGTAAAGGGTCCCGTATTGTTTTAAGATATTATTTCGTCCTCTACTTTTTCAAGGCAATATTAAATATATTTTCATTTTATTTTCCTACCGCTTTCATCAAGGAAAAAGGTAGATGAATGTTTTTATTGATTAATTATTGAAACAAATAATATTTACATAGATTATATTATATACATATTATACATGCATATTTGCATTCATACACATCAAAGGAAAAGTTTGTCATCGAATTCAAACGATCATGAGTCTGGAAGTAGATATATCATTGCATGCATTTTTATTACTGTTATTTTAATAGATTAAATAATCCTATTAAGGTATATGATATATAACTCAAATAATATTAATTAATCTATTATTTATGTTTATATTTAATAAACAAGTTATATACATACATATGCTAGTAAAGGGTTACCCGGCGTTGCTCAGGTAAAGGAGGCAGAGGAAAATCACATTGAAAATGGTCACATTAATTGAGAAATTAAAAAAAAACATAAAATATTTCTAAATATATACTAATAATTATAATATGAATGTTTCGTTGTTGTCAAAAAAGATTCTAATAGTTCTAATTCTAATTCTCTTGGATTCTTTACAATATATCAATCCGGTTAAGTAATGTAATTTACAAAGTTTCATAATAGCAAGTCCCCCAAATACTCTTATTGTTCCCTCTTGTAATGATTATTATATATAAAAAAATAATGTGTTAAAAACTTCAAATATATACCAACATATATACATCTACAAAATTGTCTTAATGATAACTAAAAATTACTTTCAAAAAATCTCAAATTGAAATGAGCGAAAAACCTCAACCTCAGATCCAACAAACATATGTATGCTGACGATACAAAGCTTGTTTGCACTCAGAAGAGGAGGCCAAACATGACCTCAGATAATTTCTGAGGTGGAACGAACGTTGGAGAGTTCCTCTAAATCTTGAGAAGAGCTCATTTATGAGTTTTCGGGGCTGTGCTATTGATCTTGGAGAGATGAAGAATGTGGATGTCTTTAAGGGTCTTGGAGTGCTTACATCTTCTAATATGAAATTAAGCACTCACATTTACAATATTGTTAGAAAAGCAAACAGAGCGCTTGTATTTATTAAAATGAGTTTTAAAACCAGAAATATGAAACTGATGAAGAAGCTATATGAAGCATATGTTATGCCTATTTTAAACTACGCTTCTCAGTTGTGGAATCCAATGTATAGAATGGAAATCAGAGCTCTTGAAAAGGTACAGAAACGCTTTATTAAGATGGTATGCGGCGATATATCCTATGAGGTTGGTTTACATCTAGTCGGGCTATTGTCGCTTGAAAAAATGAGGACACTTCAGGATGTGTTTATGATGTTAAAAGTTATTAATGGACTGACTCATTGTAATATCAAGCCCAATGTATGTAGTAAGGTGTACAACACTAGATTTTCTTCCGAGTTTTACATAGTTCAGCCATCGGCAATTACTAATTGCCTCCAACATATCTGTTTTAATCGAACTATACGGATATGGAACAGTCTCCCGAAGAGTTGAGAAGAACGTCTTCACTTTGCAGTTTTAAGAGACTTTTAAAAAATAATCCACATCTACTTTAATTCCACACCACGTTATATCATTTCATTTTACCATATTATTTCATCATATTGTTTTATTATATTTTATCATGAGTCGACAATATTGGGTTTTTTTCTAGCCCCTAGTCGAAACTAACCAAATAAATAAATAAAACATTTTTATAAAAGAGAAGCTTGGATAAATTTTATTCATAGCTGTGCGATTTTTATAATACACAGGACTACACGTGACCATTATGAATAATAATTTAGTATAATTATTGGTTAATTATATTAAATAATTAAGACAAGTGTTATTTTACATAATAAAATGTCTCTAATACCTTTCAAATATGAACATACTGGCAGTTGACGATTTTAAACTTATCAGGAACAAGAAGGAAAAATAAGTTTTCTTCTAATGCGTGTCCACTCTTTCCCTTGATTCCTATAATTAATTGTTAGTTTTACCAATTAAATTAATACATGATTATCAAGCGAGACATTTTCTATATGTATACACGCCATTTTTTTAAATTTCGCTAATCAATTTCAGAATTCGCCAAAGCCCCAAAAACTAAAGAAGTGCCATTCTAATATAGGGATAATACAGGAAGTATATGAGAAATAAAGAATTTACAGGGCAGATTGAGAAAAAATATAATACACAAAAGCTATTTTATGAATATTTTAGTATCTTGAGAGGATAAACAACCCAGGATAGTCCCTTCATTCTTCTTAACGGTACTCATTTAATAATAGATAAATTTACATTGCTAAAAAATACATTTTTACTCGAGTTTAACCAATCAACATTCAGAATATGAGAATAGGTAGTAGAAAAATAGACAATTGTAAAAAAATAAAATAAGTTACAATATCTAATTTGTAATTTCCTTTTTAAAAACAATGTTGCAATATAGGATATAAAATAAATTTTGTATTACTTAAAAGTTTTTTTACTTTTTTTTTTGCACTGATATCCATATTAAAAAAGACCTTTATTTCCGCAAAAAATATTTTATCAAAGAAAAGAAGGATAAAAGTATCCAATATGGAAATATATCATTACTAAGACTTGTTTCTAGGGAATGCTTTTTTGGTGGTGAATGAGATTGTAATCTGATTAAAGTTTCTTTAGAACATATTGGTGATCAATAATAATATAAAATTTATATTTATGCATATAAGCAAACAAAACTTTGTCAACAAACTCTTATTAAATTATCATTATTATTTTCTTGGGTTGCAAAGCAAAGTTTTTTATGATACTTTTGTGATGAAAAAATTATTACTTGATGACAGATTGGAATAGATAAAAATGGGTATTAAGGATTAATGGACATAAGTAATTAAACAATTAGACTTTGTATGATATATTATCGTGCATATAAGCTTTGTATACACGGAAAGAAAGTTTAATAACAATTGATGTAAATATTTAATAAGATTATTCATAGTTCAATAATTACATGGATAGAAAATACATTAGCTTACATGAAAAACAGGGCGGAACAACATAATTTAATTTTTTATATTGAGTGGCAGTAGCAATATAGAAGTTGTAGGGGGATGGGTGTGGCTTCATTTTGGAGACAAGATTCTAGAGTTTTCTTAGAAATACAGTCAGTCGCTGCAAAAAGTATTACTAAAAAAAGTTTATCATAACATTTTTTTAATAGAAACTATTTGAAGTTTAGGTCTTGAGTTTTTAATGTTGTTATTTTTTTTTTTTTTAAATAAACCAATTGCTTCAATTTCGATTATCCTAAAACCGATTGTTTTTATATTTTTTCATCATTATAAATTTCCAAAAATTTTTGAATGCAAATAGCTCCAGCTGTAAAAATGATCGAGACTTAAAATTGTTTTACGCAAGAATTTATAATGGATATGATTTGTTTTAATCCGTTTATAAGAAATGGATTTATGCTGGAAAAATTAACATTTTTAAGACATTAACATTGCAAAATCGCCAATAACTAATCAATTAAATTATATATTATCTTAAATATGTTTTTAACTATATCTGGGATATTTTTGTATAATATAATTATTCCTTTAAAATCTATAAATGAAATGTTATTTAAAGAGAAACTAAAAAATTGAAAAAAACCATTGCGTCACTAGTCTAATATTATTTTTTAAACTGTGTAAAACAAAACCTTAAACATTGATTATTCTTATAATCCAAAATAACACTTTTTTGATCAATAAAATCTTTTTGGATTAAATTTTAGGAGAAGGAAATTATGTTGCTGCACCATTTATTATTTATTAATCCATCAAAATTGAATTTAACATATGTATGTAATTATAATTTTATTGGACAACTTTCCGTTGAATATCATAATTGATTAACTCCTCAAATTGTTTTGTAACTTTTTCGAGTTAATGTATAGAGTATAATTCCCCTCAATCTGTTGTTCTCAATTATTCTTTTTATAGCCTTTTCACAATCCTTATTGAATCTCTCACTGTTTCTCTAGAAAGTGAAGAAAATAATAAGGATAAAATCCCCTACTATAGTTAGTTTATTCTTCGCAAAAGCTGTAATATCCCAGCATACGCTATTTGGACAAATAGTAGGGTACGTTAGCTATGAACTAGTAAGATGAGACAGCGTTTTTTCAAGTATATATCACAGAGTTATTTTGTCATTAATGGATTCTTTTTTGTAGTAACAAAAGTATTATAGTATTTTTACATGTTCGGGATTCCATTGTTAGCACATAGTTTTTCCCTCTTATTGTGTTAACACTAGCATGTTGACAGTAATAAACTACCTTTCAAAAGCTGGCGATACTTAGATTAGTTACATGCTAACGTTGAGCTTTGAAATGTTCAAAGGATTTTTAATTTTTAAATAAAAATCGTTCAGAGCTGCTAATTTTAGTTCAAACAATCAACGTTCCGACTAATTAGAGCATTTTAACGTACTTTATTATTCTGTAAGCCTCCATTTGGAGGTATAAAGAACTAGATCAAATAATAACAAAAACTCTTGATCCCAAACATCCGTTTATTTTGTTTTTCACTTTTGGAGTTATCAGTGGAAGTTACGTTACAATTTTTGTAACTTGTTAATTTATTTAAAAAACTATATCAACAGTTATACCTCCAAAAGGGGACCGATTTAGATTTGTTATGTTACTAGCGGTAATACCCGGCATTGTCAAGAGTAAGTAGGCACCAACTATTGCACAAACTTTAATATAGTAATAAAAAATGCAGCAAAATTTTCGTTGTCTCGCTAAAACCAACATGTATTATTGTTATTTAAGCCATAGAACACAAAAATTACACATTAATTTTCATTCATAACCATATTTTTAAATAAAATAAATATATAGATGAAAATTAAAAGTAATAAAATTTGAAAACGAATCAACATTTTCACAAAAAAAAGTTAAATAAAAAAATACTCTAAAGGGCAAATCCATTAAGAATTTCCTGTTCTATGGTTAAATAATATTAATAAATGTGGTTTTAGCTGGTGGAGTTCCCAGCACTGAACTTTGTTGTGTAGCGGATATAAAAGATAACTCCATAACAAATCGTCAGTGTTACTTTCCGATTTTTATAAGAACACTCTCACGTTGGTACTGAATATTTAGATGTTATCTACTCCACAATGAAACAATAATTATATCAGCTTGATAATTTTATGCAATGTTTCAGGGAGTAATTTAATCTCTAGATCGCTCCTTAGTTGTGATTTATCTACCTAAACACGCTCATTGCTAAACGTTATCAAAAGTCACATTCATTATTTTCAGCTTTTATATGAACTTCCCTTTTTTTTCTCTTTTTAATACAACTTGTTTTTGCAAAATGAGTCATTATCTGATAATCGAATAAATATACAGATAAACTTGGCTTTAATAATATACAGGGGTCGGAACCAAAAAGTGGACTGTTAATCAATGCTAATTATGTAAATAAAATAGAGAAATTTTGTGATTTTCCCCTGCATATTCCAAATCTCCTGTCCATTTTACATAAGGAAACATTAATAAAGATTTCTCAAATCTTCCATCATGAGTGAGCATGAAGCAAAAAGGAAGAGGATTTCAGACCTTCTGGATGGCAAAATTGAGGTGGCAGAGGTTATGGACATTGTGAGCTCCAGGAGCCTCATTTTCAAGGTAGCCAAGATAAAAAAGGATGGAAAAACCTTTCAAGGAATGAAGGAAGTGGAGGACACAACTTGAAAAGGGATTCTGAGTTTCTGGGGACCTGAAGAAGAAGACAACGGAGGACCCCACAAAATCCATGAATCGCCTGTCTAACGAGTTTGATGACGAGGGGACAATCAGGAGGGCTGTGAAGGAGAACTTGGGGTTTTTCTCTTATACAAGGTCTCCACGCCACTTGTTGACAGACACTCTGAAGGAAAGGAGACTGCAGAGGTGCAAGAAAATTCGTGTGTGGATCAAGGCAAATGGATCCATAGTATAAATTTTCTATAAGAAGACAACGGTGGACATAGTCTACAACCATCGGAATGACCCTTGGCTCGGAGGATCACTAGAGGAGGTCCAGGGGGTGTTTTGTACAATACATCCGCCTAAAAAAAATGGTCCTTGGGGTCGTGGCGTCCGACGGCAAGAAGATGCCTCCCTTCCTTTTTAAGGCTGGGGAGAAAATCGGCCAGGAGGCCTACTACAAGGTGCTTAGGTTCACCATACTGCCATGGCTCAAGGCCACCTACCCAGAGGATAACTATGTGTGGACCCAAGATGGTACACTCTCACACTCATTTGTCAAATGCCAGATGCTCTGCCCGACAACATGGCTGAATTGGCATGGCATGGCCTAGGACATGTGGCCATCATCTTCGCTGGATTTGAAGCCGTTGGACTTTGCTGTTTGGGCACTTTGGAGATGGAGACTAACCGGACATCTCACCATAACGTGGACTCCCTTAAGGCGACTATTGTGAAGGAGTGGCACAACTTGTCCGAGAAGTTCATCATCAACTCCTGCAAGGCGTTCCGCTGCCATGTGGAGGCTGTGATTGCTGCTGAGGGCGTGCATATTGAGTGAACAGGCTCACAAAGGTCGTGTTTCTAAGTTTTGCTAAAAAAATTTAAAAATCATTGTTCAAAAAATAGAATTATTGACATTTTTGGAAAATCAGTCATTCAGTCCACGTTTTGCTTCCAAACCCAGTATTGTATACGGGATGCCAGTGAAAACACTTTGTAATAAAGAGAAGGAATACTAAAAAATCGATAGCAAAAAATAAAAAGAGAAGATATTAATTGAATAACACCATGTCATGTAAAAAATCCGTGTTCTAAATATCACTTTTGACTTTTTTTAATTGTAAAATGTGAAAATAAATTATCCCCCAAAATCTAGGGCAACATATTTACACTTTTAAGCGTCTTTTATGTCAAATATATAACAAAAGGGGATATTTTTTTATCATGCTCCAAGGATTATCTAGAAATGTATTCACTGAGAAAATGATTTGTGGCCCTTCGATTCTTTTCGACTCAATGCATCTGTTAGTATGTCAGTGAACTTATAAAATTAATATACATTTATTTTTTTTATAAACTATTGAAGAAAGTTCTTGATACTCACATACATATCTATTGTTTTTATTCATACATATGGTTGTAAATTGTTAATTCCCATCCATCAATCAAAAATCTTTCTAGGATTAAAGTATAAATTTCAAAATACATAGATGATGTATTCAAAAACAAACACCCAGTATTGTTGAATATAGAAAAATAGGAGGGAATTAAAAAGTAAAAATGGATTACTTTGATCCATAGAAATCTTTCATTATGTTGTATCACTAATGACATTGTTCTTTAGTAGTAACGAAAATCCAAATCCAATCCAAAGTATTTCTGCCTATATATTTAAACATTCAAACATACTGAGTCTCTGATATAAAAAAACAAAACAATTACTCATATTTTTAACCTCCATTGTAAATTTGTCCATAGCCTTAACTACTGACATCTAGTTACTGATGACCTCATATATCATTTTCTCCAGTTGAATCGGTCTTTAATGTAGAACTTCAAAAAAATTTGCACAATTTCTTGTTCACTAAGACCCAGTTTCTGTTATTCATATTTGAAAAAGTCACACATTGTATAACACTCTCTACAAGGTATCATTTTCACTAATTGTAAAGTATCTCAGTTTTAACTCCTTGAGTCATTAAAACCTTAAGTATATTCTAAACAAGATTTTTTTTTTAAAATGACTCATTTACAGATAAATCTGACCCATTTATGAATCCGTTGATAGTTTTCCATTACCAAAAAGGCGACAATAAAATAATCCTCACAGTTTCCCAAATCGTACCACAGGCACACATGATTTATGGAGAATAACCGTGAGGCTTCAAAACAGGTTAATAACAATCACAGCCACTTCAAAGAACCTACTATAGAATAGCCCATGTTCTAGGTCAAAGGCTTGTATAGTATAAGTTTGGAACTTAGAGGCAGATTAAAAACCACAGAGAACACCACAGGATGTTAGTTGAAATGGTGAGAGAACACTCTATGTAGACCAGGGCAAAAGCTTTTTGCATGATAGATGGTAGATCAAGCCAGAGGGACGTTGCTCCAATGTTACAGATTCCTATCATGTCCATTGAGAATTGCTGTAAGAGAAGAAAGGATTGATAAACCCTGGCAAATCAAAAGGGTCGAGGAAGGGAAAAAAATTAATTAGCAAAGTTCCCAAATTTGTTATGACAACTTGGATTCTTTCTGGGATAAAGTCACATGGCCTGCTAGCAGTCCTGATTTGTCTCCCATTGAAAATTTGTGAGCCTTGGTCCAGAGGGAACTCAATAAAAATACGCCAGCAACTTCAAAGGATGAATAAAGAAAAAAACTGACAAAAGCTGGGGAAAAAATTTATCCAGATACTTTGAATAATCTTTATGAAGGGATACTAAAACCCATAACAAATGTACTGAGCTTAAAGGTTGTCATATTGGGAAGTAAATAAAGTTCTTCATAAAAAAAAATCACTTGTTTAGATTATTTCATGATTTTTTTAAAAAACCACGATCAATTTTTCGACATACTGTATACAGAAAGTTTCTCAATGGAACAGCAACCTTCATTTACGGGTGAAAAACTAAAGGAGTGATACACACATAATTATTTGCTACTTGTTTTGGGAAACTATATTTATGTACGGTACTTAAAGATTATACCTCATAGATATAGATTATAATATTACAATTACAATAAAAGCAACCAACAATTATTTTATAATCGATGCAAAAGCTTTTATTCTTCATCTTCTGACTTTGAAAAATTATAAAGATATAATAGAATTTTTTTGGACATAATTTAAAAAGATTTATTATAAGGCTCTTGTGCGTTGTTAGAGGTAAACAGATATAGCTCAGAGAGTGTGACACAAGGCTTGAGTAGCATTGTGTGTATATTTTTGTATGAATGTAAAATAACTTTATTTAGATCTTTGTCGTATCATTTCTTAACAAAAACAGCAAAATATAATACAGATATTGTATCTTTAAACAATGTAAAAACTAGAACAAAAAAACTAGCAAAAAACTTTTTATCAATAAGAGGATTGTAACCAATAATGATTTAGTAGCCCTAACATTTTAATTAAAGGACTATATACATATCTGTATTTTCAATTTTAAGATAAGTAAATACACTTTTTACCTAAATTTGGTCTGTAATTTATTGTACCTTAATTAGATTGTTTATTTCATATATGTGTATGCATTGATGATGGTTAGAATTAGATTGCATCAACATATGAGGTGTCTAGTTTGTAAATGTATGTTATGTTTTTAAATTTAAATACAATGTTAATTAATATTATTATTCAAGTTCTTTACTCAAATACTGACAAATTACGTATGGTGGGGTTATCAAAATAACCTTAAAATTACAACTATGCAAATTATTGCAAAAAATTAATGTGAATTTTTACATATGTTTATTATATTTTGTATAAATTATATTATTTCAAAAATATATATTTAAAAAAAATCATCATAAAAAAATATTGTTTTCTGCTTCATTATGCTTCAAATAATAACTTTTTGTTAATTTGTATTTTCTTTAATAACACATCTTATGTATATATATGTTAAAGTACAAAGTGCATAACCTCTATTTCACAAGCAATACCATTTTATTTTTTTTAAATTGATTTTCTGCTAAACTAATCATCCGATTTTAATATTAAAAAAATGCCAAATGAAGCTTTAATAAAAAGAAAATATTATTATTTAATATAAACTCCTTTGGCACCAAGAACAGCCTCGACTCCACCTTGGAGGTACTGAAAAAATCTTCTTTGGCAGATTCCAGAATTCCACTGGCATCCTGTATATCAGCTGTAATCCCAGCAAAGAAGTTCATGGGTTTGAGGTTCATGGAATTTGAAGGTCAAACACTAGGCCCAAGAGCGTAAAAAAACAAATAACAATTTTCTCAACGTTTTCTTTTCAGTAAATCATGGTGAAATGGCTGGTGCTATACAAATAACCTCCAGCTGCAAATTCCTCAAACCAGGTCTTGGCAATATCTTCCAGAACCAGAACATTTTTTAGTCTGACGCAGATTACAATAAGGATACTCCCATAATTATAGATTCTAAATATATACTTCGTTGAATGATGCCATTTTTTTTAATGGACACCCAACGATTCTGGGTTCCTGCCAAGACAACAAACAAACTCTTACATGCGCATGCTCTCAAAATTCTGTGCTAATCAACTGCTGCACGCTGTTTATATATTTCATCTGTTTGTTGACTGCTAATTAAAAAAAAAGAAGTAAAATCCAGCTAAAATTCAAACTTAATAATTGTTATTTTATTTAAGAGCCTAATCAGACAAGTATTTCTACACTAGCAACTGAAATTTTAAGACATTTTTGTTGTAGAAATATTTTTTTAATAGAACTTTCTCTCAAATATCGATTACCCTCAAATATTTAACTTACATTGAAGCTTTAATAATCAATCAATAAGCAAATGAAACAATTGGATTATTTTGTTTTTCTGAGCCCCTCTGCTAGAATAGGACTACATTTAAAGCATTTTAACTAAAATTTCTTATTTTAAGCATAATGAATTTTAAAATGGATGTCATAATTATAAAATAATATATTTTATAAAACAATCATTATAATATAGTATATAGGATCGTCCATTACAATTGGAACAAATTTTGACCTCATCCAGATCTTTAACAAATACATTGTGAAATTTTTTATGGTTTTATTTAATAGTATGAATGTCAAAAGCATATAAATTTGCAATATGACTTCAATAGGCCTCAGTCAGTCCCTCAATTCTCTCACGAATTAACCATTTTACTTCATAAAAATATTAACCTTGCATAGAAAGTACAAAACTTGGTAATATTGATTAAACATTCAAATTATGGTTTTAACATTATTAGTCGTTTCGAATATAAACAGTTTTGAATAAAAAAAAAGGTTTGCATTATCTGATTATTTTCAAGGAATAGAAGCTTGAGAAAAAAAATCCAAACTTAAAATATGTATTTGACCGTTTGAAATTGTTAGTATTTTTGATTTTTAATACTAATTACACTCTTACATATGAGTATTTGCATTAAAATGAATTAATGAAGTAAAAACAATAATAAAATTTTTTACTTCATAAAGAAAAATATTTATCTTCTATAAAAGGTATCAGAGGAAGTTCTAATTATCTGATCTGATGTAATTGTACTAATTTAGGAGCCTTGAATAACGGGACGTCATTTAGCCTAAATAAGGGATTGATTTTTGTTTAAATAATTTGGAATATTTTAAATTAGTAAAACAATATTTGATAAATGATTGTGTTTTTCCATCTTAACAACTGACTAAAAATGAAAACAAAGGGAAAATTTTACATATATGAGCAGGAAATACATAGCTGATATATTTATACAGGACCAGAGTGAAGTCAAAGATGTAGTGAGCAATCCTAACTCTATACCAAAAGATGTTTAAACTTTAAATCTTTCAAAAACAAACTTACAAGGCGAAATGGCTTAAATTGTCAACATACTTAATGACCAGGTGTATCAAAAACAATAAAAAAACACTAATTCGATAATTCAATTGGGAATGTGAAAATAACGATTTATTTTTTATCCGAGAAGTTCACTATTTACATAAAGTTATTGCTTACCAAATCATTACCCTTTACAAACAATAAATAGATATACCAATATTGTATATAAAGCTATAAACTATGTATAATGCTAAAAAAATAAAAATATACAAGAAAGAGCTTGAAAAGATTATTGAAAAAATAAACAATTGATCTATTATAACAACATATGTATACCATGAGTAGTAGAAATAAGGTCCTTGTGTAAATTAATCTGATTCCTATTTGATTGTTCATCCGATGTTTTGCAATGTTTTTTGCCTTCATTTTCTGCAAAAAATATAGGAATTCAATATGAGTCATGTTGATATTTGTGTAAAAGTATTTGGCCTGTTTTGACTGAAGGAGCTATTTTCAATAATCAAATATTTATATAACAAAGACTTTCAATATTGATAAGTATAAATTACAAATATCAAGCAAGTACATAAGTTCAATATACAGGCCTTTGGAATAACAATATATAAGGACAGAAACAGTTCTGGCCAATTCCGGCCAAAATTCCTCAACCTACCCCAAAAATTATTTTTTCTTGCTCATTTTACAAAAAATTTACTTCAGTAATTATTTTGTTTTTTTCTTCATAATTATCAACTATTTATACAGTCGATGAGAAAGTTTATATTTTTGATGAATCAAGATGTAATTTATACTACAGGGTCCACTCCACCGGCAGGACCATGGGTGGTATGATCCCTCACTTATTATACAAAGTCCGCAAGGTAATTTTTCCGTGCCATTAAAAATAATTTTTTTGAGCTATTTAAGATTTCAAGTGACATTTCAATCAATGTTCTGATACATGTGTAGTTTTTCTTGCGCATTGTTTTAATTTGATCAAAATCGGACAAAAAAAAATGAGTGAACAGGAATAAAAAAGGCAAAGAGTTGTGGATCTTCTCGACGTAGATATTGATCGAAAAAGAATTTCAGACATTGTCAGCGTTACCTTGAGGAAAGTACGGAACATCAGGGTGGCCAAGGAATTTGAGGAGGGAGTAAAAAAAGAAGGTAGGAAGTAGAGGAAATGGTTTGAAGCGAGATGAAACATTTCTCAAGTCCCTGGAGACCAAAATCAAAGAAGATTCGACATCATCCATGTGCTGCTAGGATGACAAGTTCAACGTGGACGAGATAGCTCACTTCATAATGACCTCAGTATTAAGAGCTTTTTTAGAATTCCAAGGCATATCCTCACCAACAGGATGAATGTTTGAATGCTTGAGAGATTCAAAAAAAGGCCTTAATGGCTGGACGGTGAGCCGTCGACTGTGAAGATCTTCATAATCGACCAGGTTTTGAACCGTGGAAACGACAGATTTCTAGCAGCATCACCTGAGGAAGTCTAGGGTACCTTCAGGAGAAAACATCCTATCCAAACAATTTGTTTGGGAGTCGTGGCCTCTGATGGGAAGAAAAGGGATCCTTCCTTCTTCAAGTTCAATGAGTAAATCGGAACGGATGCCTACTATAAGGTCCTGAGGGAAAATCTTGTCCTGACTGAAGTAACTATACTGAGAACAACTCTATGTGGACCCAATACAGTGCCCCAGCCATTCTGCTAGGGGCACATAACTTCTGCTGCGATCACTTTGCAGACTTCCGGCACAATACCTTCTGGCCCTCTTCCAGTCCTGATCTCAATCCCCTTGACTTCAGAGTGTGCTCTACAGTCTTAGAGAACAATGTTTGGAACACATCACACAGAAATGTGCAGGCGCTCAAGGACAGCATCAAGAAGCAACGGGCCGACATGTCCAACGATTATATTGGGGCAACCTGTGCCAAGTTTGGAACTCGTGTGGAAGCTGTGATAGAGGTTGGAGGTGGCCATATCTATTAATTCTTCCCAAGACAGATTCCTAAAAGGCTTTTCAATAACATTTTTATCATACTTTTCGCAAAAAAAAGTTATTAAGGTTTTGTTTTTGCTTCTTGATGGCGAAAAATTTCCCTCTTGCACTTTGTATAGTTACGACAATATATTTGGAAATAACAAATTAAAAAAATAGAATCGTTTTTGGTTAAGACATAAGCTCAAAACAGTAAAATAATATATAGGATTCCTGACAATGACCATGAGCCAACACTATAGCAGACAAAAAAAGTTTCACTATTACATCACCAATATTTTAGCCATCTGAGATCCTAGAGCTTCTGGTTCGTCATCAAAGATGTATGTGGACTGGTGTTGACTTGTCCCATTTTCACCAAAGTAGGCCGCTTCTGTTGTATCTCCAGGCTCAAACGGTCTAGGGCTTTTCAAAGTGGATAGTTGACTCGACCAACTATTGTGAAACACAAATCAAAATACTAATGGCCGCATATATATTCCTAATTTTCTGCGTCGCTTTTCCAAGCGTTTTTCCCTCTCAGATAGTAAAAATCTAAAATATGGTGAATTTCTTCTTTTGAGACCTCTATACTTGACGCACAATAATTCGCGACTGAACCCGTCAAGCACAATACTGTCCAAAAGTGTTTGTAGTATACACTCACATCGTTACAATACTTCATTGTATGATCCGATAAGACCCATAATGAACAAGGTATACTCAGAAGGATAGGAAATACGAAATTACTTATCTCCCATTATAAAATAAAAAAATATAAGTATTTCATTTTAAAAGTAGTTCAGAAATGGTATCACAATAATAGTCTAGAATTGCTTAAGAAATAAATAGCAACTGGTAGGATTGACTTATTTGGCCAGCTACCAAATTATTTGGGCTTTTTGGGGTGCGAGGTTTCGTGATAGAATAAAGCTCACAACTTGTTAAAGGGAGAACAAAACTTATAGAGTAATTACTAGTGCAGGAAAGAAGAACAGTCACTCTCAGGATTTTTATGGAGTTTTATGTGTGTTGGACTCGGAGTAAAATTGTGGATCGACATTGCTGTAATTCCTTCTTATATTGTTAGATACAGAGTAGGGGTTGTACTTAATTATTTTCCCTCATGGCAGCTGGCAGCTAATCCAATAAAACTTCATGACAGCTAACTGCTCTCACGCCAAATATTCTTCAATTTTCAAGATTACCTTATTCATATTCTTTTTTTAAACATAATAGTGTTTTATATTAATTGAATATCTGTTCATTTGTGGACAAGTAAATATTTTGAATGTTACTTTCTTTCAATAGAATCTGGAATCTTATAATTATAAATTTGAATGACACCATAATACAATTATTTGGAGAAATAACACAAAGCATACTATTTGTCACGAAAACCTTCATTGTCTAAATGCATTTTAAAACAAACAATTGATATACATCTTTTCATGAAATTAGAGAGGGGTATTTTTTCTATTTTTAAATATTGATAAATTATCCCGATATTAAATGCATTGATGACAATAGTTAAAACAGCCCCTTCTCACTCCTACCTCATTTATTTTATGAAATGGTTGAAGAGCCCAGCATTTAAAAAAATATTTCCTAAAGAAAATTAGAATGCTCGAAGAACTCAATTCACATTTAATTGAAATCCTTTTGTTTTAATGAAGTATTTTATATCCATTTCTCATTTAATAAACAATTATATTAAATGAAGAAAATTATCATTCTCAATGGTTTTATGAAGACTCATTTATTGAAACGATTTTTTTCATCACCAAAAAATATTATTTTATCCATTTTATTAATTGGAAAGTCGAAATGACATACTTGAATGATTTCCCTAAAACCTCAGCCACCATCTTTGTTACTTAGCTACTAATTTTTATGTTAATCTTGTCCCTTATTAGTAAAGACGTAATAAATATGCCCAGTTGACATTTTTACAAAAAAGAAACCGAAATGTACAATGATAAACCTGATAACTTGTGAAATGTTCAGAGGAAAGCTGTTTAGCTGTCATGACTTTCTGTTTGATCAAATAAAAATAGCTTTGAGAGGAAGGAAATAAACACAAATCAAATTCTAAATTAAGAAAAAAGAATTACTCCAATTTTTATTCTGAATTATACTCCGAGTCCAAAAAAAATAGACTTATAATTATAATTAAAAAAATATGATCTATCGGTATGTAAAAAAAATTAAAATGGTGACTCTGATAGGTTTGAAGAATATTTGAAAAAAGAGGAGCTGAATTGTTTTGATGATTTGGATGTTTCATTAGAATAGCTACAAGCAGCTATGAGATGTCGGAAATAAATTCAAATCCTACTCCGTATATAGCAAGCACATAGCCATAATTACTCAAATGACAATCCTCAAGTCTACTCGAAGTGCAACAAGGAGTTACACATATGACTCCTCAAAATATCACCAGTCTCTCTGCGTCTTTCATGCATGATAAAAAATTTCGGAAATTTAAAAAAAAACTGTTTAGGTTACTACTAGAAAAAGTATCGTGCACATACAATATCATATTGTTTACAATTATACATATACCTCTACAATATAAGATTAGGATAACAATCCGTCTTTCATGAGCACATGCATTATTGACTTCATGATACTTAAATGTTTTCATTAAGGACAACAGCTTTGGAAAATAAAACAAAACACTGTAAGGTTGTCAACTACAAATGATTTTACAAACGAGTAAGTGAACTTAGTCCTGCTCTAATCGTTCATTTGTTTAACTCAAATTATTTTTTGTAAACTTATGAAGCTTAGATATGGTAAAATTCAACAGTTTTGTATGCTCCAAAAGCCATATGATTTTAAATCTTGTTTATTTTTCTTTTTTGAAGAAATGATAGAAAAATCAAGTTTTTATTTTAAATTACATAAGTAAGAAAATCAAACAAGGTCGTCAAAAATTCATCTTGCATAAAATAATAACAAAAATTGTTCAATAATCGAAATTATGTATACAATTTGGCTTTTGTATAAAGTTTCTAAATATCATAATCACTATTTTTTGTCGTTTAATTTAAAGTTAATTTTTTTGCATTTTTAGGGGATATATGTACATTAGGGAGTATCTTGAGAGCACAAAATTGAGCTATCACGCATTCCAACCCCCCAAAAGTTGCAAATAGTAAATAGAAATCCGTTTTACAAAAAAAATCCTTGAAAAAAATTTACCCCTCCCTTTTTGTCCGAGAAGGTTTCTGTATGAAGTAAAAAAAAATAATTATCAAATAAACTTTTTTTTCTTATTTACAAAAAAGTTTTATGTGCTTTAAAAAATGATATTGTACGATATGTAATTTTTTTCTAAAGTGAAACCCCTTACTTCTACAGCGAGATAAACGTTGCGAACCCCCGATTTAGTGCGAAAATAGACAAAAAAGATAAAAACTACTTATGACAAGGAGAAAATTTTTGCCAATATCTTATTACTTTTATTCTATATAAGTTAGTATATAATAATGTGGATAATTATCCTTAATCTTTGCTGAATGATATTTTTAAACATATTATATGTAAATATATCAAACTGGGTACTGAAACTTAGTTTTAAATTTTCTTAGTTTATCTCTTGATTTTAAAGTTGACAAAATGTATCCGTAAACATTACAGGAAGCCTCTGAAACTAGTTTCACTGGCCTGTCTTCAGATTGGGAATGGCATGGATATTTCTCTAATTTCAAAGGTTCATTCTTTGCTTTACTCAGTTCCTCCAATCTTACAATATTGGACAGATAAGCCCAATATTGTAAGATTAGAGGAACTGCAATTACTCTCTTAGACAAATCAATCATATTTATGAAATGATTTTATTCATAGTTTATTTTATAAGGAATTATTCATTGTCTATGGGGTCATATGAAATATGTGATGGTTGCAACAAAAATGTTGGTCTAGTATTATAAGGAGGCTAGGTCCTTGCTGACCATCATAAATTTGTTTGAATGCCTCCTTCAATGTGAATTCATTCATGTGAAGTTGACACACCAGCCATTGAAGGGGTCTTTGGAGGGAAAGTTACAATGCCAGACCATATTTAATTTTGGGTTTCCTTTATTTTTTCATTCTAGCCGGATATATTTTATTATTAATTGAATATAACATACAAAATAGGTTTGCTGCTAGGGTAAAGTTAAAAGTTCTGCACCTGACAATGAAAGACTCCGACTTTCAGTTAAAAAAATATTTTTGTAC
Organism: Lepeophtheirus salmonis; assembly: GCF_016086655.4. Taxonomy (NCBI): domain Eukaryota; kingdom Metazoa; phylum Arthropoda; class Copepoda; order Siphonostomatoida; family Caligidae; genus Lepeophtheirus; species Lepeophtheirus salmonis. The sequence continues at coordinate 13,085,607 of NC_052138.2, read as the reverse complement.
ATAATCTTCTGTGACTTCCACAAACTTCATCCAACAAAAAATAAATAAATCATTCTTTTTTAACAAATGTTTTGTCTTTGGTGACAAATAGCCAAACAAAACTTGTTGTATCCGAATTGAAGTTGTCCAAAGAATACGGCGAAAAAATGTTTGCACATTTTTTTTTATCAGTATTCAGCAAATCAGCTTATGCATCCCTAATTTTTCAGACAAGGTGTTTTGCAACCTTTCTTCCGATATCTCTATATTCTTGATACAACAAAAAATAAATAAATCCTTTTTTAACCCATTTTTTGTCCTTGGTGACAAATAGCCAAACAAAATTAGTTGGATCCGAATTTAATCTGTCCAAAGAATACTGCGAAAAATTGTTTACACATTTTTTTTAATCCGAATTCCACAAATCAGCTTATGCATCCCTAATTTTTCAGACAAGATGTTTTGCATCCTTTATTCCAATATCTCTATATTCTCATGAATCTCACTCGTTTATTCTCCAACACAATGTCATGCATATTTTTTATTTATTCTGGTATGATTGCTGTTTTTATCCTTCCTTCACGAAGGATGTGCGACCACGTTTAAATTCAGCTGCTCACTTTTCATTAGTTGACCACCAGAAATAAGCCAGCAGCTATCTGTGAATGCTTTAAGGCTAACTCAATTCCAATTTTACTTCCAATTAGTGAACATAATGAAAAATGTAAATAAATATGACATTAATATTCTCAGCTATTTATAATGAAAATGGCGTTAGGAAACATGAAAGATACCCAAGGAATGAAAGCTTATAGTTTTTAGAAATTTGAAAGTTGAAACTTTAATAAATTGTTTGTTTTTTTACTCCTGTAAGATTAAAACTGAGGACTCTTTACAACTAATGCTTTCTTCAGTAATAAATTTATGATAGCTAAGAATTTGATTATCTAAAAACATTTTAATATTGCAACAAGGATCAATGTCTGGTATCATTAACAGCTATACTGATTTTAAATTAAAATTATAATTAGATTATTTTTGCTGTCACTTCAAAGCCATACATATAAAAAATACATCTGCAAAATATGTCATCTAATGATAATAATTGTCACAAAGGAAATTGTGTGCATTTGTTTCTCATGTGTTTTTATGGTATTTCTGCCATTTTCTACCCATGATTTGATACTTTATACATTTTAAAATCTATGCATAAAAATTAAAAGCAGAATGTCCATTTGGTTTAATGCAAACCTCCTCCTGACATTATTTCGCCTAAAAATTAACAATGTTTGCAATGTTGAACATTTTTTGCTATGTTGTGTGACATTACCTTGTATATATAAAAATAGATATTTGGTACCTTCATTATGAATGAAGGAAATTAAAAAAGTTACAAGAAATTTAACCGCGCGCTTTTCAGCCCTGGAAAGTTCACCGCAAGACAATCTTAAAACAAGTTCATCACGAAAAAATTTCATCTCAAAACAAGTTCATCGCGAAGCAGTTCACGGCGAGGAAAGTTCATCCTAGGAAAATTGATACCCAGACAAGTTCATCTCGAGAAACAAGCATATTTTTATATACAATCTAAAGTATTATTATTAGAAAAGATAAAATGAGTGCATTGTAGTCTACATTATTGTAATATCTATATTCAATTGAGGAAAATAAAAATATCATAAAGCTATCTAGTAAATTTTTTGCCATCGGTGGTTAAGGGGAGAATAAAGTTGTTCGTCAAGCTTAAGAAATTTATGTTATTATTTCTATTTGATACTTCTTTACTCAGATAATATTACTGAATTATTAAATCTTTGTATTAAAAGTAGAATAAAATATTACATCATAGTTGATTTTTTTCATTAAGATATATTCCAAATATTTAGTATTTTTAGGGATAAATTTTCAAATGGATGAACTTGTCTTGGGATTAACTTTCCCCGTTATGAACTTGATTTGCAATGAACTTGTTTTGGGATTAACTTTGCTTGCAATGAACTTGCTTCTGAATGAAATTACCTTGAGGTGTAAAGAGTGCAGTGAACTTTCCGTAAACATATAAAAAGTCATATATTTGATTCACTTTACCAATTACTGCGTTAATTTATCTTAATTTTTTACATTTTATTTTAATACCAGTTTGTTTTTAATTTGATGTGAATAATGAAATTAGAAACTTTTTGTCCAAATTATCATATTGAAATATAGTAAAGTTATAAAACTACGGAATTTTTTTGGATAAATTAATCTGTTTTTTCTAAACTTCTATTAAAGTATGTGAACGGAATGCCAAATTTAACAAATTTCATCGGAACGCATGTTCAATAAAAAGAACACAATTTTTTTAATATTGAAGGTTTAAAAATGAGGGTAGGATCCTATTTTATCCTTTGTTATTGGGAGGGGGTGGGGGGTGGAAAAGGGTTTCAAAAGTAGTAAACTCTAATATGTAATTACCTTTATTGTATCAAAGAAACTTTTAATCTAAAAAGAAACATAATAAAGACCAGAAATCATTTGGTAGTTAGAGCTCTTTGCATTTATGTTTTACCATTTATTATTTTTTTAAATTGGAAAAAAAAATACTTAGTTGGAAAAAAAAATAATAATGTATTTTTATTTATCTAATTCTGCTTACACCCGGATTAGGAGAAAAAATGAAAAAATTGGTTATTTAAGCGAAGTCATTACACACTAAACTGAAACTAATGAAAATGTATTAAAGCTATAAGTTCATTTAATGAAGTTATAGAAACCAGACTTTGTATGGATAGTTCCAAATTTGTCTCAAGTTATAACTATTTCTGAAATTAAAACTTATTATCTGCTGTTAAATTTTATTTCAAAATATTTTAAAAGACAGTATACTGTAATTTACCAATCCAGCCTTACATATTACGTGAAGCCTATCTTATTTTTTCTAATTTATTAATTGAGCAGAACGCGAAAAACGGCCAAACGCGAAAAACTTATTTCGAAAGGAACGTCAATAAAGCTTAAACGCTTACAAATATGGGTTTTCTATTTAACTAATGCAAAAAAAAAAAAACTTAAGATTTACAACAGGGATAGGCAACTGGTATTTTTTTCAACCTTACTCAGTGCGACCTGCACATGAAATATATAAAATCCAAAGAGAGAAATACCGATGATACTTTGTTTCATCTGATACTCATTGAGCCCACAAAAAACGACATTGACATCCAATCCATTGTGAGTCAGCAGCCAAACCACAGGTTTCTCTTTAGGTTTAATTAATTCCCATTATTGAACGTGAGATATTTGGACTAAGATTTTTTAAGAAACTTTTTTATATAAAGCAGATAAAATTCCTTTTTCCACTGTTTTTAAGCAAAATTTTTTAGAGTGTTCTTCCACGAGATGCTACTAACTAAATATAACCTCGTTACGTGCCAGTAGTACCATCTCTTGGACTTTGCACGGACTTTTAAAACTACCCTTATACGTGTGAGTTTGCTAATTAAAAAAGTAAAGTAACACTGATGATCTTTTGTAGAATTATCTTCTATATTATTAAAGCAAAATTTGTATCTTGGTAAAGCCTCATAAACCAACTATTTATCCTTTAGTTAGTCAAAAAAGGGCAGGAAAAAATATTGCACTCTTCATGTAAAGAGTAATCCTTGGTTAAAGCAAAAATATAGTCAGAGAACGAACTTATTTACAATTATTACAGAGAAATAAATTAAAATTTGTTAACGATATTTTGAGCCAAAAAATATATGGAATTTTTTTTTTTTTTTTTTGTTATTAGATGAATTTTCAATTAAATACAAATTTATTCTCATTTATGAATATGGATATTAACATACATATGTATTCATCTACACAATCTAATTATGCTGAATAGGGATATGCATGTACACTTTGTAATGTGTATTTAGCATAAGATAACCCATAAATTTGTGTTTAATATACAATATATGTATATATTCTTTTTTAAAAAATCAACATATCTTTTTTAAAAGGGTCACAGGCAAGCAATGACTTTAAAAAAATATAATCTAATTTCAGGACACATTTATTTTGCTATGTCGACGATTACATAAATACATACTTTGTCTCGTTTGACAGGGTATTATCTATTCAAAAGGTTTTGCTACATCAGAAATTCAAAATATGAAAGCAATTTTTTTCTGCCTTGATCAGCAAACATTTTATTTATATTAACAAATAGTAGTTCTATTTATTCAACTTGTGTCCAAATCTTAATTAGTTATTGTATCAATGGGATATTTTTTGTAAGGGCAGTTTTTTTTTCTACTTTGTTAAAATTTCGAATACAGCTAGTGTAGAAAAGTTTTCATATGCTTTGAAAATTACATATACAAAATTTCATATTCCTACGAAATCATCTTGAAGTCGTACATCTCGATTAAATTGTTTGAAAAGTCAAGAGAACTCTTTGGTTTGAAAAAATATATACAAAGAAAAGATTTTTAGATTTCTTACATAACAATTTTTATAGAAAAAAAATTATAAATCATTTACTAAAATTTGATGATCCATGTAATAATAATGAACAGTGTAGGGCAGATAATCGTGCAGTAATTGATTCCCGTGTACAATTTCGCCCAGATTTTCAAAAATAAAAAAGCCAGAGCATATAAATTTTTACTGGTACTCATTCTCCACCAGCATGGCCTCGATCCTGGGACAAAAGACCAAGTACGTTTTTATGACGAAGTCCTTGCTCATGTCCTACCACTCTCAGACTTTAAGAACTCTATATTGGTTTAAGAGGTCGCACAAGCCTTCCTCTCAACGGCCCCCCACACACCATAGTCCAGGGCTCAGGTCCGAACTGGACAGTAGTCAAAAGTCCTAAGACCAGAATCCCTTCAGGGGGGTCTGCAGGATTTCATTTTTCGAGGGGATTAGTTTTTAGACTTTTATAGGAAAAAAAAATTCAAAAATGATTTTTCAAATATTCAATTTTTGGATTTTTTTTTTAAAGTTCATAGCTATTTACAGAAACTTATTTTGTTTGGAAATAAAATTTCAAATATTAATTTCGTTTTTAAATTTCCAAAATAGGCCATCTTTCTTAAGCTTTTCATCGAGCTCCTGTCTATCTTCACCTTCCCAAGATCCAAAGAGGGTGGAGACCGAATTTTGTTGAGACTACCGCTGCCAGGACTCCGTGCAAGGTTCACTCGCACGGAGTCATCTTTTTTCGGCTTCTTCTCCTTGAAGACGAGCCTCTACGAGCAGCCGATGATCCAGACGATTTCTGCCGCTTTGACATGGGCGTCAAGCAAATTGGATATCCTTTTTCTTTGAAACTCCATCGTTGCTCTCGATCGTAATACAAATGTTGTTTTAAAAAAATGATCTAATTGGATGATAGAATTAGCTCCCGTAACTTAAAATAATTTAAAATAAGGGGTTCGAGCTTTAAACAAGTTTAAATCCTACTTTATCATTTGTTGCTGCAAACTGTATATCGTAATTAATAAATGCAAAATAATGATAAATGGTGTATCAATATCTGTATTTACCAAATAGGAAATATTTGTCTTCTTACAAACTTTGAAAGAGATGTGCTACATAAAAATGATATTATAGGCAATTCAATTTTACAAAGATTATTTTCTTACTATATCAAAAAAAAAAAGCTGAAAACAAACTACCCGATGTTCATCAATCTCTTTTGATCTAACGAAGTAATAAATAATTTAAAGTATTATCTCATGACAATTTTATATATCGACCTTTTTTGCATCTTGTAACATGTTATCCGCAAGTTGGATTGACAGTATGTAATTTAGGGGGGCAGCATAAGTTAATTATAAAGGGAATTCCTTTTAAATTTATTTTTTGCCGCTCCATAAATACAATTTTATAATTACAAAGGAAAAAAATATTAAATATTTTTATCATTTAGAGAGTTGTATTATTTTTCCGCAAGAGGGTGCCACTCTCGGTCGCTTTTTATACAAACTAATATAAGAAAACAATGCTCATGCCTGCATTACTTACTCTTTAGAACAGAATTAAAGCTATGGATGAACTTTAGGCCTCCACAGAGTTAATTAAAATCCCTCAAACCCATAAATGGGTGCTGCAGCACCCATTTATTAAAAGTTATATTATATGATTTATATTTATATTTGAAAAGATAAAATTTTAAATTCAGTTTAGATAAATAAATTAATAAAATTTACTATACAAATATGTTTCAAGTACCCATTGTGAATAACATGTCATGTCAATGGCTTACCGGAGTCAGCATGACTGCAGTGTACAACTTAATGCTTTGTCACTTAACTACAAAAAGATATTTGATTTCACAAAAAGCATCGAGCAAAGAACACCATGGTGAATCTTGTCGAATAATTATTCATAATGCCTGTCAAGTTTGTTTTAGATATAAATGCTTCTCTATTTTTACAAGTAATCATCTTGATAATATCACTAAAGAGGGATAAAATTGATGAATCCGTACTCGATGACTCAAACATTATTTTGTACATATAAATGTTTTCTTACAATTTAGCTAGTAATAAGTATTTAGCTATGACTTTTTTAAAGAACTCTGCATCTATTGTGAAATTACACTCGATATTATATTTTGATCAGGAGATGATTAAACTTTTTTTAAGGAATTTAATTACTAAATGTATTATGATAGATTAATATATTATATTATGTTGTCTGAAAAAAAAAAATAGAGAAAAAAATGGGTCTAAAAAGAAAAGAACTAAAATGGGCACTCGGTAGAGCACAAAATTTCTCCCTAAATTAAAATTAAGTTAGTAACCTCCATTTGTACGAATTTAGGGTAAATTATGCGTTTTTTATGTTTTTACGTTTTGTGTTATTTTGACCAATGATTTTGAACTCTCAAAGTGAAATCGCCTTTTACTATGACCATAAAAATATCTTCGTAACAAGTATTACTGTAATTCTGGCGACTAAAAAACTAACAAACAAACATAGGCAAAAACATAACCTTTTGTAATTTCGTTGCGGAGCAAAATGGTTGACGTAGGCTTTAGAAAAAACTTTATGGCTACACCTTAAGAAATCATGCTATATAAGAAAAAAGATTTTGTTGGCTTTACATTTCCATCTGTATCTTTGGGTTTAGAAAAAAAAAAACAATAAATAAGTTTGCAACCTTTCTACTCTCTTCATTATCTATTAAATAAGCTGTCTTCATGAATTTAAGTGAGTCAGGAGTTCACAATTTCATTTGAAAAATTGTATTTGGTAAATTAGAAAAAAGAATCTGGCAAGAAATAATTATAATAATTTGTTGCAATTTTTTTCTTTGTCATTTTTCCAGCGTCATATTTGCTGATAATCAATTTTATATGCCAAATAAAACTTCCGGCAGTATTTACTCCATAATAAATTTTCCTTCCTTACATTTTTTTCCGCCCAAAACTACATTGTATGTTGATTAGGATTTCCCAAGATATCCTAAAAAAAAGGTTTTTTCTAAAAAAAATTGTAATACCCCTTCATATTTTTTTTCTTTTTGATCTCAGCTACTCAAACATGGGGAAAAAAAAATCTTTAAGACAACGATAACAGGTGTCGACAAGAGTTTAATGTTAATTTGATTACTTGATCGTAGGGTGGACCAGGAAATTTACATTCAAATGAAAATTACACAAAAAAAAACTTGTCATAAATATACTTTAACTCGTTTGACTTTTAGTAAATAGATGTTTGTCTGTTGTGTAAAATTTTGTTTTGTCTAATCTGACTTATATTTATGTAATTCAGTAAAACGTATTTCATTTTTCCCAAACCTATGACAGTTTTTTATTCATTATTATAGTATTCAAATACGTCTATGTCTTTTTTTGAAGACAGTGAGGTTTTACATATTACATTTTATATTTCAAATTAGAAAAATGTTGTGGCCTTGTTTGATTTTAACTACAAAGGGAATTACAGACTAGAAGCTCCAAGTAAAAATACAAACTGTTTGATTGTTTTTCTGATTTATATCTAAACAAGTTTGAACTAATTTTACATGAATTGGAGTACGGTTACTTGCGGTTAAACATGGGTTAACTGGTTTAATTAAAAAGTACTCTACAAGGTCTGGTGTATTATTTGTAATTTGGATTGTACTCAAATTCAAATCGTCATCATTGATGAAGCTGATGCCCTTTCATTCTTCGATGATGATGTCGATCAATAAACTAAAGACAAAATGGTCTTAAATTTGAATAAAGAAAATATTTGAAAAGATATTATGCATCGAATGGAGCATTTGATAATTTTTTGTTTTGTACGTGAATGTTTTCAAATCTAGTGATAACTTAATTTATTTTTTAATGTTAATTACACATACAACATCCGTCAAAAATCATAAAGTAATTATAACAATAAAAAATGAAAACCAGTCAATTTAAAAACTTGAAATATTATGTTTAATTAATGAAGGAGGAAAAGAACAAAGAAAAACCGGTAGATAAGTAATTAGATCAAGAAGTGAGGCTCCCAAGCAAGTTCTTTGAAGACCCCTTGTTCGCTCTTTTCCTTTTCTCCAATATATCACTCAGCATATTATATGACGTAGTATTGATCATTCTATGTCGGACGTGAATACGCGGGAATCTTGTTAATTTATTTAATTCTATAATAATAAGTAATAACACAGAAGAACCATTCTGAATCCCTCTGGTCTAGAGAATTTTCCTGTAATCTCTGATTGGGCAGAGACGGCTTCCAAGATCTCCTTGAGTGGAGTACATAGTCTTCCAGCCTTTTTGGAATAGGTAATATTTTATTTATTTATTGAAGTTTTCATTTTATATGCACAAATTACATAAGAAATAAATGAAGGAAAAAGGAGCACGTAAAAAGATCACATAAATAAACATTTTAGTTTATAATTATACCTTTTAAAAAAACCTACCTAAACACTATACACATATTACTTGTCAAAAACAACTAAATAAAATCCTGAATCATACAGAATCTAGAACACACATACAAGCATATAACTAAAACCAAAATAAGAGTAATTAAGAATAATATAAGAAGCAATCCACCATTAAAAGTACAAACAGTCTCCATAGTAAGATTATTATCTTTGAAAAGCTTTGTAAGATCTTACAATCCATTTTAAAGAGTCTAAATATTTTGCGGACATCGAGGGGTAATACCTAATAACATCGCCTCCATATTTCCATCCGGATCCAGTGGTGTCAGGAACCATCAAAGAGAAGGCAGCATACCTTGCAATAACTGAGATGATAATAGCTCTTATCTCTTCAGCAGCTAAGAGTTCATAATTTGTAATTTTCCTAGAAATAAGAGCTTTGGAATTTAATAACGCTAATTCCAACGCCTTCGTCTTTCCTGCAGATCCCTTTCGTTTTGAAAGCCCAAACAAAACCAGTGCTTTTATGAATTTTGATTCTTGGTCATCTAGTCCCTTTACATTGAAGGAAATAAATACTTTTACAATTCCAACACTGGGACAATCTACGAAAGAGTGAATGGTGGAATTAAAAGTTTTTCCACAGTCTTTAAATGGATCATTATAAAAAATAAGACCAGCCGAGATTTGAAACGGCACAGTAATTTTTTTGTCGTCATAAATATCTAGTAAGGATCTTTCTATTTTTTTATCCCAAGATTTCGTGAGATCTGAAATTTGTATAAAATTTTCACATATCACAGTAACATTAATCTTAAAATCTCTCGAATATAACATTATCAAATGTCATGGTGTTGGAGGAATGTGGTTCTTAGCAGTCCTAAAAAGCGGAAAACAAAATTTACACTTCACAAATACCGAATCCGGGTATTTTGGAAGGTCATGAACTGTCAAAATACATTTATCTACAGCCATAATTTCTAGGCAGCTGGGATCCTCTGTATTGTTGAAGAAATGTTTCTTTGCTACGTGTTGATTAATTATATCTATGAGGTGCTCGACTCATACGTTGGTGTTCCATACCATAAAACACGATGAGCAGCACCCCTTGAAAATGAGATTTTCTGGACTGGTCCGTTTGATAAAATAGTGCCCATCATGAGAAGCATGTATAGAGGAGTACCTAATACAGTAAGTATCCATTCCAAGAGAGGATTTTTCGTTATGTCAATGAAAATCTTCTGGTATATCTTGGGGATAATAAAACATAGTAAAGTTTACCCATCTCCATTATATTTTTTGGCCTTTTGAGAGAAGGGAGGTACTTTGAATAAAAAGGGATCTTCCGCCACGAACTTTGTTCATTAATTGCCTTCTCAGCTAAAAAAGGTAGAGAATGTGCTTTATATAAAACCAGGGGAAACAATTTCAGCACCATACAATTCAACTCTTATATGTCCTTACTTTTTTATCTTTGTTAAGAATAATAATAATAAAATGCACCCGGACAGACATGAATTCCTTGAAGTATAGAATGGTCCAGCTTAAGAGTCCCAAAGATTAGATTTTCTACTTTTACATAAGTAGGGGGCTTAGTTTAACGATCACCATCAATAGTCTTAAGGTCCATTATGATCTTGCTTTTAATAGCCTTTGCGGCTAGATCTTTTTTAATGCATTTAGATAATTATATTGAGGGTGAGACCCACTTGAAGATCAATTCATTTTCAGCTATTAATTTCACAAGAAATTAGCTGGCAAACTTATAAGAAATCACTACAACAAGTCTGTTTTTTCCCGTAATTCAAGAAAAAACAAATTAAATAAACTCTTCGCTTCTCTTGTATTTGTAGACGTTCTCTTCTTATTTATTAATATAACACCGTATATTCAACCACCAAGGTATCGTTGTTTAAATAATAATTCTTAATTATCCTGTTTAATATGTGTACACTATGAGTGAATAAACAAAAACAACAACTAACAACGCGTATGCTCTCAGGTGTAGTGGCGAAAGAAGTACAAAAAATATCCTTATTATGGGATATCTTTGTTTCTGTTCTTAAAAACCAAAAATAAAAGATCTTAATAGAATCCTTGAAGAATTTTGAATTTTATAATATCACAAAACTCTCAGAATGCCACTTATTTCAGGATCAAACCATTATTCCTTCACAGAGAAATAAATAACACGTTACAAGCCAATCTGAAGGGCAGACTTCTTGGCCGTACTTTTCACAGATAATACAATCCACCATTCCAACAACGGGAACCATTTTTGAGCAAAAATAAAACAAATGGAATGAGATCTATATGATTTTCTTTACAAAAAAAAAACCATTTGTTTTTACTTATTTGTAAATAAACAAGAGGTGGTCAATCGGTATCTTAACCATTTTTGATGGGAATCTGTAAGTAGTTTTTCAATATTGTTTTTGGGTTTAACCTTCACCATTTCTTTCAGGTCCAGTCTCTCCAATCTTCTCTTGACGATAAGAGACGACACTCCGTTGTTATCAGCGTTTATTGTTGATATTATTCTACTATTAGAGAGTGTTTCCACAGCTATGAAAAAGGGAGTTGAAGGCTCAAGGTTACTGGTTTTGGAACGGTAGCATAAGATTAATCTCTTGGTTCTACTTAATAGAATGAAATTGCCCAGTTCCATATCTCCACGAGATAGGTATTGACCAATGGAAGTTAGTTTTCCTTTCCTAAAAAAAATCGTCCCGACTTCTCAACCTTGGATTGAAGTTAGTAGGTTTGTTAGAGCTCATGGTATGTAGAATATCATTCATAATGGATTCCCACGACCTACCCATCTGTCTCCAATATTGATCAGATTTTTTCATCACCCCAAATAGTTCCGATGGTCCCATAAATAATCTGTCTGTCAGATCATGACCAATTCTTTTCTCGAACTCACCCTTGATCCTCAACACCAATAAATCACTGCTTTTCCTCAGTCTTGTAAACCAAGAGAAGTTCAGCACTTTATGTTTGGAGCCCAAGGCCCATTCTTCGATTCGTGTATTTATACGTCCTCTAGATATGTAGACTCTTGATCCCCACATTATTTTTTCCCTCAATTTGTAAATATGCTCACATATCTCGTTGGAGAAAGGGGTATATCTAAGATGTGGATGACTTAAGTTATTATGATTTGGTCCAAGACCTGGAGTTTTTCAAATCTGGTTATGGGTACACCTCTAAAAAAGTGAACACTCCTTTCCATTTTAGATATAATTTTTCTTCGTTTCCTTTTAAGGCTCCCAAAGTGGACGTGGACACTTCGAACCCAAGTAGGGTTGCCACTGAGACGAATTTGAGTTTCCCAAATTGTGGCCTCATATCTTCCTCACAATTGGTAACGATCATCGTCTTTCCTATATTAACCGATAGTACAGACTGTGTTTGAAATTTTCCCAATTTATCGAAGATTGCACGAAGGGATTCTGTTACTTCCTCTCTGGAGCCTGAACAGAAAATAGTGACACCATCTACATATAAAAGAAATTTAGACAGAGGTATATTTCCCGACGATATACTTTTTATCCTTGAATCCATGTTTATCATCTCCCATAGACTATTCATCGCTATTATGAAAAGAGAAGGGGAAAGAAGATCTCCTTGTCGAGCCCCTCTAAGGATAGATAATCTATCAGAGGATCCCGGAATACCAACTATTGTTTTGGAGTTTTGAAGTATTGCAGAGATCTGTTCAATGAAGCCTCTGGGAAGCCAAAGAGTGTCAATTGTTCGATGATGTATTTATGTGAAACGGAGTCAAATGTTTTCTCAAAATCCATGAGCACCGCCGCATACTTACTGCCTGTTGAAAAGTCAATAACATCCTGAACGGAGCGTGGAATATCTTCTGTTAAGCGAAGTCTCATAAACCCTTTTTGAGCCGGAGAGATGATTTGTGGGAGATATTTTATTATTTGGCGATTAATAATGTGTGTGAATATTTTGTATGATGTATTCAAGAGAGAGATCGCCCTGTAATTTTTTGAATCATATTGATCTTTTTTTTTTTTTTTCAGGATCAAGCTCAGAGAACCACAACTCATAAAGTCTGGGATAAAGCCTTCCTTAAATATTTCCTCGAAAACCTTCCCGAGTATTGGTAATAGAAGTAAATCAAACTCTTTATAGAACTCAAAATGCAGGCCTGAGGGGTTGTGAGATTTGTATTTCTTTCTATAACTACGCAGAAAACTGAGAATTTCGTCCTGAGTAATCGGTAAATCCAACTCCTCCATAGTGTTTGTGCCAGCAAAACCGCTGATGTTTTCTTTCTCTTTCTTTTATTTATTGTTTAATGAACAACTCGTCTTTCATTATACGAAATTTGATTTCAGATAAAAAAATATGTGACTTCATATTAGTCAAAAGCATACAACTGTTTTCACGTTTCAGCAGTAATGATTATTTTCGTCATGAAGCTCTATCTTTATGAAATAGTAATTTTGCTTACATTGAAGCTCGACAAAAATTGCTAGTGCTTAATGGAGTTAATGATATGGCTGAGAGAGCAGTTGACTTGACCAAAGACTTACATGCTTTATTTATAGTGGATGAGGAAGAAAAGTAATTTCTACTCAGAACGCGTCATGAACACAAGAAGATATATCCTGACTGTAAAATAAAAATAATTCAAAGAAAAATTATCCATAAACATATATTTATTGTGGTATTCTATACAAATAATCCTAATATATGAAATAGAAGCTTATTATTTGTCAATTTTAAAGGATACACTCAACATCATCACTTTATGTAACGTAGAGTGGACCATAGAGAGTTAAAATACATTCTATTAAATTACTTGGAAATACTTCAAATTAGACAGACCAAAGCTTTACACAACAGATATACATATTTTTACAAATAGTCAAACGAGTTGAAATACATTTATCATGATTACTTTTTGTGTAATCATTATTTGAACGTAAATTTCCTGATGCACCTACAAATCAAGTCATGGAATTGACTTTGAGCTCTCATTGGCACCTGTTCTTGTTGTCCTAGATCTTTTTTTTTTCATATTTGAGTAGCTGAGTTATAATTACAAATACGTAAGAACGAAATAATCCTTAAAGATTATATAATAAAATACGTATAGATCCTTTAATAGTATATCTAAAAATGAGTGTGTATTCATTTACTTGTTTGTAAAACACACTAAGTACTATGAATAAATAAATAATAATAAGTACAATCTAACACCACTGAAATCAAATTTAAAAAAAATGGAGAGTGAATATGCATTTTTTGATTTTATGGGTCTCCCTAATGTACATAATTATAATAATATTCTTTTTTTCGGAAGTTCAACTACTACAAAGATTTAAAAAATGGAGTTAAGTAACTCATTCAACATCATGTTAAGAAAATATTGTTTTTTGAAGCGTTTCTTTTAAACGAGATTGATGATTTACATTTTTTTCTTTTCCCAGTATAAAATCTTGGTTTAGACAATGAATAGCTCTTTACATTAAACACAAAATGAAAACTATATACATAAGTATATTTTTTATGACTTTCGATCATCCTTTACTTTAACTTCTTTTGTATGTGGGCCTATAACTTATGAATCTAAAAAAATATGATATTTTATTTGTAAAGAAATAGAATGATGAAATAACCTTGGAATATCAATGCTCATGCATGTTTCAAAAGATTTTTAACACCCATTAATGGGTTGAAGTATTTGTAAAATTATTAAAAGGACAGAAAATTGATCATTATTTTATTACTAGGAATGTGCCACGAGCTAAATTTTTCGGCTTGAGTATTTCTAAGTTTTTGAGAGAAAGCACATGTAGTTACGGATTAAACTCATTACTTGTGATGTAAACACTGTCTTAATCATTGTGAATGTTGATAAAAAAAAAGAGTATATGATGGCAACTTTAATAGAAGATATACTTTTTGACAGAGATTACTTAAAAAGCTATGTTGCTCCTTGCTGTATAATACATTTAAATACTATAAATAGGGATAAAATAAAACAACTACTAACTAAAAGGTTTTCAATAGTTGTGCAAATTGTGGGTATTTTGGGCACCGAAATTCAACATGGTGAACCTGCCAATTTGAAGAATTTGTTGGGGAAGAGGAGCACTGTTGTCATTACTTTTTATTAAATCAACTACAATCAGCTGTAACGAGGAGGAGAAGGAACATTTGTAAGGATGACAATGATGTTGATCCCAATTCTACTCTGAGTCCAAAGAAGCAGATAACATCAAAAGTAATATGGGTTGGAAAAGAAAACAACCGTACGTAATATGCTTAAAGGATATACAATCTAAAGTGTCTTTCTCTTGTTTAAGTTCCTTTACATTATGCCTTCCCTTCGATTTTAAAATGTACAACACTGGATGCAGCTCACTTTGTGGGATAATCTCTTTTTTTTTTTTTTTGCTAAGTCGGTGGGGAAATAAAAATGTTATAAAGAATACGTGTATAACCCAGAGTGGCACCAAATCCTAATATCGTATGGTGTATTTCAATTAAATATCGTAAACGCATATGTACCTAATGTAAAGTCCTTCCCATTTCTTCAATCAATAATATAAAAAGGGAGTCTTACCCCTTTTGTTTTAATTGGCGACCTCAATGTTGATATTGATAAAAGACCATACGTAAATTCGAATACTGCTATGCTCATAAACTTAATTAATGAACTAAATCTATTTTACGTTATAAAGAAATCAAATAATGATAATGATATTTTCTAATGTAGTATGGGGAAGCAGTCATTGAGGATCGATATTGCTTTGATATCTACATGATTATGCTCTTATTCTAAAAAAACGTCCTACGGATTCGAACATTCTTCTGACCACAAAATGGTAGATTTATAATTTTTCTCAGCTCCTGGGAACAAAATTTTTAGGATTCCTAATTGGCTCATTGGGTTAGAAGAGTTTAATATAAAATAAAATAATAGATTGAGAATTTCCTATAATCATACTCTATTTTGTAACAGATTATTAAAAGTGTCCTTAATAAAATTATTCGGGACACAACCCCTACTTTATTATTGAGAAGAGGAAAATAGTTAAAGAATTAGAGGAATACATACATGAAATCATGAATAAATGACCCTTATTCGTACGTATTCTAACTTCGGACACTATGAATACATTCAGGATTGCCGAAATGACCGACGAAGAGGAAAGTAGATGCCGAAAGAAATCCTTATAAGAGATTAAAACATGTATCGATGAAAACTAGAATTTCAGCTAAAAAAATTTAAAAAATATTGTAAATAATTGCAGTAATTACAAATTCGAAATCAATTCTTAAAGTGTTTCAAGATAATTATCAAGGAATATTGGGATACTATAGAAGTGGATTTCCTAGACAAAAAAAAAGTGTCATCTTGTTCTATCTTTACATATGATAATGTATTGGACTATGTCAATAAGTTTTACAGAGATAACAAAGCTTCTGGACCTGACAATATAAAACAAAAAATAAATACCCTATTTACTGAGTATAATGTTCCCTATTTACTTAGGTTTGAATTTGAGATGGAAAAGAAGAGTATGCTCCCTTAGCTTTAGCTCAAGGTAGGAATTCCTTCATCCCCAAAAAAGGTAAGGGGACATCACTTGGTCATTGGAGGCCATTGACAATACTTAATGAGGCATCTATAATTTTAGTAGGTGGTTTAGCAAAACAAATCGAGCCTATACTGAACAAAAAGTTGGGTTCAGAAGAAAAAAGGTGTTTTTTTATACGGCATATTGCCGATATTTCACAAAATATTCCGGAAACTATTAATTTCGTTAAAATGAGAAATTTTTTTGGAGTAATCATAGCGATTGACTTAAGCAAAGCTTTTGACTTTATAAGTCATAATTTTATCCTACGTGCTGTAAAGAAATACCTTCCAAGAAAGTTTTTTTATCCAATCTGTGCTCTCATATTCAATGTAACTTCAACTATAGTGATTGATGGATTACAGAATAACCATATAGTCTTAGAAAAAAGCTGTAGACAATGATGTGATGTATCTCGGTTACTGTTTGTAGCTGCAATGGAACAATTAAGTTGTACACTTATGCGGAAATATGGTGGCTTTGGTGTTTCTATAGGAAGTAAAAAGTATTTGATTGATTTTTATGCAGATGACCTTACACTGATGATAGAGTTAAATTTGGACTGACAAGTAATGAAAAGAATCAAGATTTTACAATTCTATTTTGATAAATTTTCTCTATTTTCGTAGATGAAAATTAATGCATAAAATACTTCCGTTCTTCCTATTGGTAGGTGGTGCGCTGGGGCTCCCATAATGATTGAAAGATATAAAGTAGATGAAAGCGTAAATTTTTTGGAAATGGAAAGTGAGAGAAATGAACCTTCTTTATTTAACTTTATAAATTAAACTCTCAAACCCAGAAGTGGTGTCAGTCCTGGAGAGGATTTAACTTGAAAAGAGAGTAAACCTAAGCAACTCCAAATTTATTCGAGGAAGAGTAAGAGTGGTTAAATAGATTATTTCATCAGAGATACATGTCTGTCCTGAAAAGATCTCGATCTCAACTTGGTGGAGCACTATTACAACTATCAAATATTTACCAAAACTTATATAAAGATTTTTACAGACATCACGTCTATGCCTCACTTGAAGTGGAGGAGATTCATCACAGAGTCATCCATCTATAAGATGTTGATGTTTAGTACGTAATATTCTATAGATAGAGTGGCATTGCACTCTATGAGCTGGGTAGCTGCACAAAAAATTATTTGTAGTAAATCACCTGTGCTTGGATCCAATAGTACAATTGATGCCATCCGCCAAAATGCAAATAAGAAGCCATTATTTACTAACCGCCAAAATGCAAACAAGAAGCAATTATTTAAGAATCTCCTAAATCAACCGCTAGAGCTGGAAAAGATTGCCATCAACCAGGACGTGTTTACATTTCATGATATGGATCGAACGATTATGAACGATTCTATTACCTTTTTCAGAGATCAGCAAAGTGGCATCTTCGACTGACTCCTTGATATTTGAAATTTAATTTTGAAGTTTTGAAATCTCCTGTTGCATGTCTTTTAAGTAAAGAATATATAAGGAGCCTAGATCTTCCTCAAACTTGGGAGAGAAGGATTATGTGTTCTCTGAAAAGTATTTTTGACGGTCGAATATTCAACTCACAATTTCAGATATCGAATAGGTTGATAAGTTTTTTCTCTATTGTAAAGACTGTGGAAGAATATACAGCGAGGTTTCCTGTCCACTCAAAAAAATTATAAAGGATTTCTTTTGTTTGTATTTTTTTTCCAAATATACTATTTTAATTAACATAAATATAGAAAATACAGACGGTAATAAAATTTTAAATTATAATTAAAAGAATATCACGGACGAACATATTTACGTATATTATGACATGAATCACTACATTTTAAACTTCAAAGACTCATATTTGAAAGTATTAAAAGAAAACAAATAAGAAAATAGGATTTAAGAAGTATATGAAAGAAAATACGGATTGAGTTGGATTTTTCTTTTCCTGTTTTATTTATTTGGGTTGTTTTGTGTTTTTTTTTTTTTTTTTGTTAAGTACAGTAACAGTATTTGATTATGTATATTACGTGATTATGTAAAGCGTCGTATTTTTTAGTTTGATTGTTTTCTTGAGTTTTTAGGTCTTTTAGAAGGAAATTAATTTTTAACTAAAATGTTAAATGATGTTTTCTATACAAACACTAGTTTCCTTTTATGTGTATATTTTTGTACATCTAAATATTTATAAATAAAGACCTTGCAGTTGAGAAAAAAAAATCATTTCAAAGATTACGAATTCCATACAACGGGGCAGCTAAAAAATACACAAGATTTACATCACTAACTATTAACATAGATTAACATATTATTATATTGGAATATTTTTTAGTTGGCTAGTTTTTTTTTGGTTTTTTTAATTGGTAGTTGGAAGAATGGATTTTCTTTTCCTTAGCAGTTGTCATTATTATTCAAATCCAGAGTGGTGAACATCCTTTTCCTAAATAGATTCAATTCATTTAAAACCTGATTAAACATATGTCTTTGCACATAAAAGACAGAGTATAGCCCTGATTATTGATTGTAGAGTAATAATTGAAAAACTTTGTTGAACACAGAGTAGAAATGAGGATCAAAGCAGAGTAATTCTTGCCAACATCCTGTTTATTTCCTTCTCTCCCTCCTCCCTTATCACAGCTGATTGTAGCTGATCTAGTGAAAAGACATGAGCATTATTATTTATCTCTTTAAAAATATTCTTCAAATTGTCAGGGTTATCTTGTTAATATTCCTTTTTTTTTAAACATGTCCATTTTACACTGGATTGACTCATTAGTTATCACTATTAACTTTGTTTTTTAAATGTATACACACGAACATTTTGACAATATTAAAAATCTAACTCAACATTACTTCTTTAAAAATAATAATTACTCGCCCTGACACTTTATGCTTGATCTCAAACACGTCAGTAAAGAATCATATTTGAAAAAAAAGATATTGAAACTAGACAGTTGTTTCCTATTTTATATAATGGAATTTAACTTATTAAATAGGTAAACTACATTGAATCGTGGTCATGCACATTGTTCAACAGTTTATAAGATCAACACTGGTATCCTTTACTAACTTCGAGTTATATCCAATATTTATTTTGGGTTAATACCAATTACTAAAATATCCGGGTTTTTCTAACATATAAATGGTTTTTTTTTGTCACCTTTAATATGAAAATTCCATAGTTTTCTCTGATCATTAAATATATGTAAACTAAATTTATTATATAAGATTTTATATTTATATCGTTATAAACATACATTTAATTTCAAAATGTCAATAATATTCTTTTTCTCTAAGGGTGTTGATCCCATTACCCCATATATTTAAGTGAGATCACATTATTAGGAAATCGTCTTTTAAAAGAATGTATGTACTAGTGAATGGTTTTGGTACGTAAATACTAGAGAAGTCTGATACCGTTATGATTTTGTTGGACCAAATGAATTTTTTCTTTTAAAAAACTCTAGACTAGCCTCATAGAAATATTCCGTCTAGATAGGTACAAAGGAACAAATCAGTCTAGTTCGGTCCCAAAAAAATTGATCAAGACCGAGTTTTAATATAAACTGTTTTATGAAGTCATATGCTATTTCAAATTATGAGCACGGTATAATGACGTTATATGAAGTTTAAACAGAGATAGTTTGGAGTAATTTCCATCCCGTAGTCCCACCTGGAATACAGAACTTTGAGCTCGAGCATCTCTTGAGATGAATGATCAAGTTAAAAATTTATTCTTTTCATTCCTTTTATCTTTGGAACATAGAGGTCCACTTAATCTGGTACAAATGAATGAAGCATGTTCATAGGCTGTATAGATTTTAAATGGTGAAATTAAAAGTATATTTAAACCAATCTTGTTATGTAAGATTTTATATATTTATAATTTCATACGTAATCCTTAATTGTATAGATTTTAAATGGATAAATTATTTTTCTAAAACATATTGTGTACTTTTTTGATTTTTAAGACTATCCAGATATTTGTAATCTAAGTAAGATATTTGTTTAAAATGACAGTTGATATAGAAAAAGAAGAAATTCGGTCTCTCCTAATTAATGGGAGTGAGAAAAAAAAATCGGCCATAAAGTGAGAGCGTAAAACATCGGTCCATGATTTTAAGACTTTACTGTGGACCAAAAATCGGTGTAAATCGAATAAGAAGAAATCACTAAAGGCACACCCAGGGCCTGTCTCCGGCACCTTGGAAAAACAATTCGGTGCATGACCGAGTATCAAAAGTATGTACCTCGAAATATCAAAAGTTGGTAGTTTTGTATTCCTGGATATATTTTCCTTTGCATTTTATTACTCTAAAAAGAAAATAACAATCAAACGTCCGTAAAAAAGGTCCTTCATGCATGCATGTTGATTTGAAAATCTCTAAAATTTAAAAAAAATGAAATTTGGATTTTTTTTAAATTTTCGATTTAAAACAAGTGAAAGGATTTATTTTATAAAGTATTATAGATGAAACATTAATATATATATAATATTTAAACAAGCTTTCTCTAAATTGACATATAGTATGAGTACTTTAGTTACAAATATTTTGCCAATAAACAAACATATTTTTATGGTACCGCGTATAACGGTAATTTATTTTCAGGGTTTTCTTCATTTTTACTAATCAAATCTCCTTTTTTGGATTCCAAGTGTAAAATCATCAACGATACTCTCAGACATTTTACACAGGTGGAAAATTGTGCTTATTTTTTAAAATTTATTATTAATTTCCATGTGGTGAACCTTACCACAAATAATTTTCCCATGTTTCCTTATTTGTAATAAATAAACACACGATAAATTTTGTAAATATTATTCATATAGTCTAGCACACTTGAAAAAGAGTTTGCTCTATTTTTGAGACCATAAATCTCAGTTATTATGCGAAATAGTGTTAATTCATTTGTATTAATTTCACACACCATTATACCAAAAAGTCCATAGGAAAAAAAGTTTTTTTGTTAGTTGCATGATACCACTATGAGTCCATGTGTTAACAACAACTGAGTCTCCTCCAATATAGTGAAATGGTTGATCAATTCCATGTTTGGATAAAAATGAAAATATATAATTAAAGGTTGATTTGCCATATTTTCTTTGGGACCAAGATGACCAAAATTAGGACTTCCTGTTTCGGTTTTTAAAGTTACATTTTCTTTGTTTTTGCTTTTCTTATTGTATCTGACATTATTACTTTTTAAAATATTTACCGGTAATTCATTTATTCATTTTTTAAATGTTTTCAAGTTAATTACAATATTATTAAAAGTTTATTATTTAAGTGATAAAACTAAGAATAATATTATTAGAAAAATTGGCATCAATCATAAATATGTAGATCTTTATTGGTAGTATTAATAGTTTTATAGACAATTTGTGTAGTCCAAAATTTCAAATGGGTATTATAGGGTATCTAACTTGTCTTGAATGAACAATGAAAATATATTTGATAATAATTTAGTGAACACCTAGTATCAAAAAACGAGATTGGAGTAGTCAAAATGAAGAGAAATATCAAAATAAATGGGTGTAATACGCAGTACCGAAAGATAATATTTATTTATTGGTAACATATTGAAAACTACAATACTCATACCGTGAGGGAAGTTAGAGAAAAGTATTTTTTTTTTAAATATATGATCTATCCATAATACTAAGAAAATAAAAAACATATGAAATCTGACTCAAATCAACAATTTTATAGAAAGAATATGAAAATTTCATTATTTTTTGCTATTTAATAGATTTTTAAACCAAAATGCGTCCATGAGGGACCTTTTTTTTCAACGTTTTAAGGTTATTTCCTTGTTTAGAGGGAAAAAAAAATATCCAGCAATACCAAAATTCCAACTTTTATCATTACGGTACACTCCATGTACAAAAAATAAGGAGAATTTTTAGCTTTCATAATTTGGGAGCTTAGTTCCAAAAATTGTCAACATCGTTACATGATTACTTATATAAATATATTTCTCCAAAATGAGGGTGAACGCATTGCAGTGCTTAATAAAGAGGAATAGAAACAAAGAATGAAGGTAGAAGAAAAGAGATGGAGAGAGATATAGAAAGAGAGAAGGAAAAAATAATTATTTCGCTCAAAAACAGGATTTGAATGATCTTGAAGGCCTCAAAATATCTTGATAACATGCTTGGTTATTTTAAACGTCTACTTCCTAAATATCAGACTGCTCTGTTTGACCATTTTAAATATCATCTGAGATAACACCAAAACCAGATTTATAATTATCATATAAAAAATTATAAATTGGTCGTGAGGGGATTTAAAAACTTCTCCCAAAAGGGCTAAGCGACGACACTGTCCACAAAATAACCATGCATTATTTTCTATTACTTTAATTTGCTAGGGGAAATATTGATGAAAGAAAAGGTTTTTATCCTTATGCCTACACATGTATATTACTATGTATCAAACGATAAAATATTTATATGCATTCAAGCATTGATAAAAATTTAATAAGAGGTATGTGTATTTAAGGGCAGGAAATACTCGATAATATAATTAATTAATTAATTAAACCCGCTTGATGATGATATTTAGACTTATTTAACCCTCTGTTACTTACTTACTATATGCTAAAGTAAGTGCTTTTTTGGGTATTTAGCTTCCCCAATATAAATATAGATATCACCAAATACTATATCTATAAACACTATAAATGATCTAAGTAAATATTTTTTTTATCCTTATATGATATACTTATGTGTTCATAATCTAATATAGTAACTACATAATTTATAATCTGATTTTGTAGAGTTTACAAAATAACTTATTTTTAAGTCCATAAATGATGACTGAACAAGACATGTTCTATACAGAATAAAATATTGTCTTACAGCCCACCATCTGAAAAGATAATGGGTACCGGAAAAATATGATAAATGAAAAATTTACATTGGATATGAAGCAAAAATATGATACTTACAATAATATATAAGCCTTTGGAGTGTTTATAAACACTCCAAGGAAGTCAAGAAAAGTTTAACGTCAGGATATGATATTCTGCAAACCCAAAAAATAGATTATTTTACACGCTGGAATTATATGTTTGAAAAAATGTAATTATGTGTTCCCCGCCCTTTTTTAAAACTAAGTATATCTAGTTTATTATTGGTTGCATCGGATCATACGATATAGTGTTGTAAAGGTGTGAGTAAATATTACAAACGCTTTTCACACAGTTTTGCAATTATCTGTTAAGTCGTGAATTATTGTGCGTCGATTATGGAGGTCTCTAAAGAAGAAATTCGGCATATTTTACGTTTTAATACCTGAAAGGGAAAAATGCATTGAAAGTTACAAAAAAAAATTGTAATATAATCGGGCCCAATAATCTATCGGTTTTTGTTGCACAATAGCAGTTCTAGAAATTTTATTCTCGTGGAGTAGAGATAAATGATGCGGCTGTCGTCCAGAATGTCGATAAAACATTTTGGATTATGTCTAGATAGACCGTCATGTTAGGAGTCATAGGAGCTGAATATCGATGTTTTAACCGTTTTGAACCGTTTGTAGAAGGCTGGATACAAAAAGAAACTTGAATAGGAGAGAAATCGTGATTCATCAAGACAGCAACAGGGTGTACACATCCTTTATGACGCGCCAGCAATCCAGGAGCTTAGACAGGAAGTCCTTATGCATCCACCCTACAGTCCAAAATTGCCACCAAGTGATTAGTTCCTGTTCCTGTCTATGGCCAACACGCATCAGGGTACTAATTTTATATCAATAGAAGCCTGTAAAAATTGGTTGTCCAGTTTTTTGCCAATAGGGACAAGGGCTTCTATAAGAAAGGTATGTTGAATTTTGTTTCTCGTTGACAACAACTTTTCTAATAGAACAGAGTATACTTGGCTTAATCGGATAATTTTAACACTTCTTTTAAAGCAAAGAAATAAATCGAAAAATAAGAAATTACTTCTTCGCAAAACTAATATATGTTAAAAGTAAGAGGCCATTAAATTTTTAAAGTTCTAGGTCTCACAAAATGTTAAAAACCTACAATTAACCAAAACTTTTAAACAAATTAAGATATATAACTCAAATTAGATTTTAGAAAGAGACTTGTGGTCTACCGAGTGCCCATTTTAGTTAGCCATGGATTGGAGATTGAAACCCATTCTTATCAACCCCATATTTAGTGATGAAGGCATTCAAAATTGCTGATGAGTAAATATGAGTCCAATGAACACAGAGGATATGTGTTTAATTGCATTAAATTATTTGATACTTTAAGGGTTAGTTAATGATTTCTTATACTAAAAGATAGATAAAAATCAAATCCTAAGTGAAAATATTCATTCAAAAGTAAAAATACTCAAAATTATAGTATAATAATCATAACCAAAATTACTCAGTATTCAAAGTCAAATTGCGAGGGAAAATTTCAAAAAGGATATTGAATTCATTGAAATATTATTTAATAGGATGTATTCAACATGTTTTGCTTTTTTTTGTTGCATATTTTTATTTCTATTTAATATTTATATAATATTTGACTGTATTGGTTGATTTATGTGAAGGTCTTGTTCCTGAAAATTAATAAAAAGGAATTTAAATTCGACTTATAATAAAAAAAAAGGATCAACCTCAGTAAGAGCTCCAAGCCAAGAGAAAAAATCTATGATCAATTTTCGAAGGAATGAACCTAAAATTATATTATAGAATCTATATTTTAATATTAGGTAATCTATTATTTCTTTGATTGAGGAACAACTGATTTGATATATTGTCCGTAATCAATAAAAAGAGGTTAAGTACCTAAAAACAGCTCATATAATATAATTTATGCATGGATTATACAAGAGAAGTAAAAGAATAAGATTAACTCCGTTTTTTCGTGCTGTACATACATTAGTTGTAATATATTCAACTTTGATTTTTGTGAGAATACTAGATCGTTGTACATCCCTCCGCAATAAAACAAGGCATCCGGATTATCAAATAACAACGAAGAATATTTTATGTTCACATAAGTTCCCATCGAATCTCAAGGAAAGATAAACACCGTCAAGAAGGTTATGGCTGATTATACTTATTCTTCAAATACTTAGAAACTTTTCTTGCTGAATTCCTTAAAATATGTAATAAAGGTGTGTTTAATTCATTATGAATTCAGTAAGCATTCTATATTATATAGATATAATATCAAAGAATAATACAAATTTTGATATAGATTTCGTAACAATAACTTCATTGTAAAGTAAAAAAAAAAGTTTTATCAAATATAGCCTTTTACTGTAAAATATAATAAATGTAGAAAATACTGTTGAAATGAAGTTATGATTTTTATCAAACATACCATTACTCCCAAATTCTTGAGTTTTTAACTCTACAATTTCTTTTTAAATTATAAGGGTTCTTTCTTCTTATGGTTAATATTTTATGAAGAAATCAAAGACGCATATAATTTGGAAAAATTGAGGTCATCGTTTACTTTTTTTTTTCATTACAAAAATCAAAATAACTTATGATAAATTAAGAAATAGATTTTAAAGATGTATTATACTTGTCTATTATTGCTTAGATTTATGATATTTTGCTAATCAAATATTTATCAAAATATTATTTATTTCATTTTTAAGGCATCATATCTTAGAGTTTGCTTGAGTTACAGGTCCGAAATTTCATTTATAGGCTGGTCTATTGTCAATAATTCCACATATTATATTTTAGTCAAATCCGTTTCCTTATTAAAATTTATCATAAAATAACCCAGTTATATATTTTTGTTCTAAGTTGCTTCAAATGGCAAGTGTCAAATTGACCCTCAGGTACGTTTTGTCTTGAATCACGAGTATCTCACTAAGTAATTCTGTAATATTTATTCTATGAATGAACTAAAAATAATTATTTTTTCGTAAAATAAAACGAATTTAAGAATGTAAGCAAATAGGTAAGTTATTCATTGTCAGACATTTCAAATTGTCGGACAATTAATGTTTAAATGCCAACAATTATTTAGTACTTCAACTAAGGATATTAAGAGAGATTGTTATGTAATTAGCACACATTTTTAGATAATCGATTGATGCTATAGTTTTTGAGAAATAAAATTTTCAAGTTCTAGGTTTCTTATTATTTATTGTAAAAATTCAATACTTCTATATTCTATGGCGTGTGAAGATATTTCCTCTCCATTTGGTTATATTTATTACAGCAAAAATTGGGAAATTAACCACATTTCGCTTTCAAGCATAAATACTTGTTATGAATCCCCTAACAGGTGCTCATACCAACATTAAGCTTATTAACTATTCCACTTGATGAATTCATTTGGATGAAAACTTTTTATTGAGGGAAAGATATGAGACAGCAGCAGATTCTTTATTTGATATTATGTTCCACCACACCCAATGGTGTATTACAGAATCAAGGTGATATATTCAAACTAATTAATCAATTAAAAACACAAATTAATCCCTTTATGAGTTGTATATTTTAATATTAAATTAATTGAATAATAAAACAATAAATTAGACAATATGAAAACAATCTTTAATCATTGAATCAATGACAAACTGAATTCAGTAATAATGGAGAGGCAAATTGTAATTTGTTAGTTCCTTAATGCTGTAGGAGCTCAGCTTCGTTTTGTATTCTTAAATACATTAAGACTTATTGAGGCGCATAGTAGTCCATTGACTTCCTTGCTTATTAATAAGTCGTACCAAATCAAACATGAATCTTCCATATAAGTGAATAAAGCCTTTCTCAAAAATTAGATATCTTGGACTTTGTAAAACGGTAATGGAAAGATGTCTAAAGGAAATAGTGGTGAAGAAATTAATAATTAATATTGATAAACGAAACCAAAGAATGTAAAAGGCTATAACATCAACATCATCAACCGGAATACAAATGATAAGTCCTGATTGTTGAGGTAAATGAAGGATTTAGAGTTCAAGACAATTCCTCTGCATAAATGATCTAATATATTATCAGGATAATAAAATTTTTGACATGAAATTGTCTCAATGAAATATAAGTTCGTATTGGAAATGAGGATTAAACTTTCTGGAGTATACGATAGGAGAAACCAAGGCAGTATAGCACATTTTGCAAAGTAGATTACTTCCTGAGGTTCCATGAGTTAAAGTTAAGGGACTCGGACCCCGAAAGACTCCATAGATATTTGCCTAGAGTAAGAACCCGAGTAGAGATATAACATTGAATCGGCTTTTTGGACGTATCTAGGGAATAATTGGCTTCATATTGCAGACCTGGATCCGCTATATTCCTACTCGAGACGGAGTTGGAAACACAGACATGATCTTCTATAAATTATATTAATATGGCAAAAGGAGGAGTGATGATTCTTCTTTTTCTTTTTATAATTTCTTCCTCTAATTTATGTACCGTGTTTCTGTTCCCCCTCTATTCGTTCTCATAAAATAATATAAGATCCTTCATCCAAATAATCAAGGATTCCCCTGCGTACAAGAGTTGGTACGTTATATTTTGAATTTTATCCACATAAGAGATAAATATTCAAACAGCATTTGCACTCCTATGTATATCTATCTCCTATATTTTTGCTATTTCATCGTGTCTAAAATTAAGAAACATGATTTTTGATTTGAAACTTGTCCAAATTTATGAATTTTGGGAATTTTTTTATAGTGCTTTTAAATCTTTAATAACCTCTTTATTCGATCTTTTAATGAAAATATTTTGATAATAAACTTCGTACCAACATATTTACCAATATGTTTATTTAAAAAAATATCAAATATAACACGTGATGTATATATAAAATATATGAACCTACCACCTCTTCGATGTGTCCAACGATGCATAATTTACCTTACCTGAATTTAAAAAAGAAATATTATTAAAAAAAATTGCATTGATTTCGTAAATTCAGAAAATGACTTTCAGCTCAGACTAACAACAATTTGATATCTAAAAACCCTATAAATAACAAGGTTTTGAATGTATTACGACAGCTTAGCTGTCATGACGTTCATTAAATCAAACAGGTGTAACGTTAGTAAAGGTACATATATCTGTTTTAAATTTTATTTATTTAAGAATTAGATTATTACTTTATTCTCTCATTTTGACAATAACATATTGTTACAAAAACATGAATTAAGAATAAATATATATATTAGGATTGAAGAAACGCTAAAATCACAGTTCTGTACGAACCACGGTACACCCTTCACGGTACGCAGTTTGGTACCGTATAAAAGTAAAATGATTTATAAAAATATAATTTATGTATTTTTTCAAGTTTTTTTGATATTATATCCTTTAATCATTTCTTTTGTATACAAATAAATTATTCCTTAATATACTTAATTTCTTTTTTTTTTAAAAGTAATATAATACTATTATTCATGATTTTTTTTTTCAGCTGTCAAATAAATCAGTTCACTTTTTTCAGGTGTACTTTTAGTTGCGAGGTATTGCGAAGCTAACTTGGACCTTTGGGGAATTTATTTAAATTATATCCCCACCATACCACGGGATTTTCGTCAACTAGGGTGTACTGTTTATTATTTTGTAAGTCTTTATCTTTTTTTTTTTCTTTTTTTTTTGTAAAAACAATATATAAATTATCAGTTTTGCCGGCCTTCTACTACTGGGCTCGATTTTAAAGTTTTTCCACTCTTTCATGAGCTTTTTGACCCTGTAGACCGTATGCCTTTCGATTCCAACAATCTTGATAATGTCAGGTGTGCTGTGGGAGGGTCAAATTAAAGCAGAAATATGATTTATTTTTGTTTACAGAAATGATGGAAGCGATTGTAATAGCTCATTCAAAAGCTTAAAAAGTCAGCTATCGCGTGAAAAATCTGGAATTTACGAATTATGATCCCTATACCTCGAAAAGTTAATCTATTGTTATGGTACATCCATTTCGCACGATCCGGTATATACATACCAAGCCCAGGGTAAGAATTTACATAACAGTAAGGGGTGTACCGAACCAGACAGCGGTACAACCTTCTACCATACTAGCCCTAATATATATATGGTATATATATTGAAAAAAAGGATATTTCAAAGGAGATCAACTTAGTATTCATAACGATTCATTGAGTTAATTGTGAAATTAAGAAAAATAATTTAAGTCCACCTTGGTCTTAAACAGGAACAAGGCAGGATCGAAAACGTAGTAATTCCTGCCTTGTTCTTGTTTAAGACCCAGGTGGACTTAAATTATTTTTCTTAATTTCACAATTAACCACAATATTGACACTTATAACTCACCAACAAATCCTCAGTGTTACTCTTCATCATTCTTGAGCCCTCATACACATCATTATACTTTATACTTAGATGTATTCTCCTCATAAATGAAATAATAACAATTTAAGAAGAAAAAAAAACAATGTTAAGATTGTCAACAACAAAGAAACTCAGATGCTTAAAAATACTTTGGATATAATTCCCTAATTTATATGTGTGGTTATTCCAGGAAAGTACAGATACACTAATCGTAGACAATTTTATTGTTCTAACAACCGCCTGCTAAGTTCTCGCCTAAAAAAACTATTCCATCTATAACCCTTATAGCGGACTACTGCAACTAAATGGCGACTTAAACATGCATATCAACTTTATCCATTAGTTTATTTACTTACCTACTAAAAGAACAATGGCAAGCCATTATTCTTCATTATAAAAGTATAAATTATATTATTATGCCTTTTGCAATAAAGCACCATGTAGAAATGTCATAGTAAAATTTCTTACTTCTCCTTTTTTTTTATGGATCTGCATTTCTTTCTCTTTCTAATAAAACATCCATTAATGTTGCAAAAATGAAATATTTGTTCTCTTTTCTGGTTTTATACACGTTGAAGTTATTTATTTGATGATAATTCATGCTGCATTTTACATCAATTTTACAGGATAAAATGTTTATTTTTTCCCTTATGAAATTATATATTTAAGTGTTCATTAATTAACTATCGTTTACGACTATTACAACTATATAATAAATAATCAAAGGGTTTGTCATGGCATGAGAAAATGACACTATAGAAAAATTATCTTTAAAAACAATATAAAAAATACTAATCTAGGAGGAAATTCAATGATCGATAGCGGAGAACAAAATATATCTCATGTTTTTGGGTTAACAAGGTGAAACAGTGATTTATTAGGTGATTGTTATGGTTTTTTTACGACGGTTCTAATAAAGGTTCGAACCAACAGTTGAAACATACATATAATGAAATGCCTCCAATAATTATTAAATAATGATCACCTTATTATTGAAATTTGTCTTTTAGGACTTGAATAACACGAATGGGAATTATAATTCTTTCATAATTTTGCAGCATGAATCACATTAATCAGAGTAGCTTTCGGCAAAAAGATTTTCGGGAAAAGTGTCTGCGGACAGTGTCCTCTCTTTTCAAAAAAAGACATACAATAAGATTTGCAGCTGATTTAAAAATCAAGTTATATGATTTACTTCACAAGAGGAGTTTAATTTCCCGTTGGAATAAGTTAACAAAGATTGTTATATATTGTCATGATTAAAATTAGGACTTTCTTATCAAAATGTTTGTATTCGTAAATTTATTTAGAAAAATAGAAATTAATTCCACATCTTTACTTTTTCTTATGTCACTTTCTAGTTAGCTTTTTATTATCTTTTGAGTTAAATGATATTTCCGTTTAACTGCTCAATGTGGTTTCCAAGGCTTTTGGAAAGCGAGTACTTTTGGGCTCTAAGGATAAGAAGCAACTTCATTCTGCAGGCAGCATATCAGTTGAACGAAAGAATTCATATTGGTACAATAGAACTAACAAAAACAATAAAAACTATACAAAAACATTGGATTCCATCCGGCCCAAAAAGTTACACTCATGGTGTTCCGTTTTCCCATTGGTCCTTCCTTAATTAAGTTTAAACGAACCCCTAAATTTTAACATCAAGTTACATACTAATGAAAAACTCTACATATCTGATCAACTCACCTTATACGGACGGGACGGACAACTGGAGGATAGAAAATCTTCTTTGACTTCCCACAACTTATTGGTGAGATGTTTTCAATTTAGAAAAGACGTAACCCACATTGAGAATACCAGAAATATTTACCCTACACTCCGGATATAATTGCGCTGTCCACTTTGAGTATTAGCAGAGTTAGGACAGCCGTTTCTAGAAGAATCCTTCAGAATAACCCAGGATATTTCATAAAAAGTATTCTGGATCAGTTCGTATCTCCCCCGACCACCCTATTTTAAATAATGCAAAATCCCTTCACAAACTCAAAAAAATAAAGTGATATCGCTATAAATTAGCTACAAGCTCCTTATTTACAAATAATGCAACTGCAAACCCGCTGGATAAATATTGTACCTTTTGTAAAATCGAAGTTGAGCCTTCTTGCCATCTATTCTATACTTCCCTAGGTTAGTCCCCCTCTGCAAGGTTAGGTAGCAGAAGGCTTAGTTTTCATTACTTTTGTAGTGATGATTTCGGAGAGTGACTAGCTCATAATGAGTTACCCAGCAGTGGATTAAAATATGCATTATAATGGATTTCCTACTACTTATTTATATGTCTTGTTATATTGTCTGATTAATTTAATATTATTTATTTTAAACACATGCACTAGATATGTTAAATGAAAATCATACCTGTTTTTTTTTTTTTTTACGTAAGAGTCTTCGAAGTATTTAATTTTAAAATCATTTATTAAATTACAAAGGAAAACAATTAGGGGAGAGGGGGGGGGAGGAATTTTGTACAAATGAATTGAAGCCAAATTTCGGATTTATCCTTTAAATTTTATTACTATAGCTTATATATAATATTAATGTTCTGATAATGCCTAATATTTTACATATGCCACATCCAGTCACTTATTTTTATTAAATTAGAATTGTAGAGTCTGGAAGAGAGATATGGCTTAACATTGACATAATCAACATATATATTTCATCATTTGTTAATAGATGTAACGTTTATTATCTTATGTAGTTATATTTTGAGTTAATAAATAAGAAATATCAATAATATGAAGATAAAGATATCTCAGATAAACTAATAGGAATACAAAAGTTAATTTTGAAAGGAGTACGGATTTTTTAATATATTTCATAATTAAGGTAAAAAATTTATTTTGTTACATTTTTTTGCATATTCATATTAAATACATTCTCTTTTAATGTTCCAGCAATATCCTGTCAGATATGTGCAAACCATCTTACTCCATAGCGTTCTTCCATGACCATTAAATCCTGATAAAATATTTCTCCTTGTTCATCACTTCCATCACCAAGATCATTAGGAAAGCTTGAAAGCTGGCTATTAATAAAATGGATTTATACATTTATCTTATGGCCAATGGTTTTGTAGTTCTCCATCAATCTATTTACATATTATTTTTAGTTAGTTGCATTGTGGTTCCCAAAGAAGTTATCCCATACATCATTTTAAAAATCCACGAATTATTTTCATGATTTGTCATTTTACTTTCCAAATCTTCATCCCGGATGAGTTTTTGTATTTTTGGCCGACAAATACACCAGCCTTATTTTACCAGTGGAAAGTTTTAGAAATTTTGAGGTAATGTAATAAAATCGTTCTCTTTTCATGTGGTAGAGCTTTGATAAATTGTTTAATAAGACCTAGTTCTATGTGAAAAGGTGGGAAAATAATTTTATCCTTGTCAATAAGTGGCTAATTAATATTTTTTTTATCACCAGGGTTTTAATTTGGTCGCGGAGACCAATTAGTTCTTACCCAATGCTGGTATCTTGATCTGCTGCCCATAAACATAGAAAACAGGGATATTTTGAGAATTCATTATGCTCGACAAGAAGAAAACAAACCATTTAAGATCAAGACAGAGTCTAATTGTGTTTATCATATTGAATTAGTTTCAGAACTTTCTAAGTGCCCCACATCAGAAAGAAAAACAGAAAGCCCAATTTGAATGGCATCAAAAATATTTCCATTGTGTAAAAGGACATATTTCATACAATTTCTCCAGCTATCTATAAATAACCTCCATTCATTGGGTTGATAAGGTGGAAGTACTAATTTCTATAACAAGCCAAGAATGTTTTGGCTATAAAAAAGGCCCTGTTTACTCTGAAAGTATTACAGAATTATTTTTTTTTCATTTTCGATATTATGTGACATATTATCCATTATGTTTTGTATCACTATGGATAATGAATAAGTTATTAAGGTATAAAGAAGAGTGTTGTTGTATAATTTTTCAGAATAAAAATGGAAATATGTCGAGTTCAGAACAAAATAAAGAATCAATGAAAAACAATTCTTTATGAATAAATCACACCTTTACATAAGTGTCATAAATCCTACATTTTATTTAGTAATTGTTTAAGGCTTAATCAATGATTCAGAACGATAATAGTCCCGAATTACTATTATTCCAGATATATCAGAGTCCATACAAATTAAAGAAAAACTGAAATAAGTTTTGGATTCGGCACTCAAAGATAAATTTGGGGTTTAGCTTCAATTCATATTTACAAAATTTGTGTTCCCCAGTTTTATTATTGCTCGGTCGAAATTAAAATAAAAAAATTTATTAGGAAAAAAAATAAAAATATGATACATTTAATGAAATGATGGACTCTATTTTAAAAAGCCAAATTTGCTATTCAGATATTGACTATAAACTTATAAATTATAACTAGTTATGAGGTCTCAAAAAGTTTATTTTCTATACATGCTCACAATATACTTGATTATACAATTTATTTAACTAGTCGGCTTAAAGCGACAGATATTACTCCCTTGAGTGTGAATATATACATGCATATAAGTAAATAAATATAAGTCATTTTTTAGAAAATCTACCTTTGTTATATTTATATTTAATGGAATTTGGTGCCATGTTTCCATCTTGTTTTTATGTAAGTTAATCAATGTTTTTGCCAATAGTCGATTTGTTTACTAATTCATTACTCCTATCGTTAAGCCTTTTTTTTATTATTTTTTATATGAAGGGTTGCAAGATATTTTAAAAATAAAAGACATATTTATAAATAATCAAAATTGACCCAATTTTCTTTGAATGCGTTTATATAGGTATATATATTTCACATTCAAGTAAAACATTACTCCATCTGACTTATAAGATTTAAATCAAGTAGCTAAACGAAGACCCACGTGATCCATAGCTCAAATAGTACCTCTCATTTAGGCTTATTTTCATGAAGTTTGGACTTTGGGCTTTGTACTTAAATACATTAGAGAAAGGAATCCCGTCGTTAACCCTTTAAAAATGACAAAAAGAGAATTGATTTATCAAATTATAGACCAATTACTATTCTGAACACTTTCCATAAAATTTTAGCAGAAATACTTAAGAAAAGAATACTTGGAGTTCTTCCACTCATAATTTCACAATTACAATAGGGATTCTTCATGATAATAAAACAGCAGAAACACAATAAATCTATCTAGCAGTAACAATTACGAGTTTGCCACCGTCCTCATGGATTTCCAAGGAACCGTTGATTCCACAAATTCTTCATTTGTAATACTTAACTATGGCTTCATCAATATGATTGCCACTAAGTATTCTAGAAGTTTATCTTTTAAAATAGGCTATAAAGCAGTGATTTCCTAACGAGGTTCTACGGAGCACAAAGGGCTCTGCGAGGTTATTAAAGTCATTAAGAAATCTCTTTTTCCGAAAAAAAATGTCATAAAAAAATAAGCTTTCAAAAATAAACGTGTATAGGTAGTGTGGAGGTCTCATGACATAAAATGACTCCAAAGTTAGGAAGAAGAACAAATACATAGTTTTTGAAGCTGAGCAGTCAGTTCAATGAGGAAGTTGGAACCAAATTTCAAATAAGAGTAAATATGGGAACTAATAGACGTAGTCAGGGGATTCAAATGTTTCTGAAATCATATGTCGGACTCGTGGGAAAGAGCCCTTGTTCCCCTCATACAGGACATGTGCAGTTTTTTTTGGTTTTTTTGCTGAGACAGGGTCAACAACAATGGGAGAATATCATATGGGAAGTGGTAACCGTCCTATCAAAATTCTTATTCTTGATTGCAAGGTGAGGCAGAACAAATGGAGGAATAGCAAATCATTCATAAATCCACCAGCTCCATTTTTTTTACTTGTAATTATGACGTCAAAAACAATAAGGAACTCAATGAAGGTATCAAATACTCAGAGTTTGGATAGTGGTGCATCAATTGTTAAAAGCGTTGCAGTAGATTGGGGATCTTAGGTTTTAACGGGGATCCTAAAACATTATTGGAAAACTCTTTTACTTCTTATTAAAAAAAGAGACTCTAATATCTAATAGATACATCTTCACTCACAACTAACAAATCAGTAGTGGAGAATAAGTACTAGACTTTTTGTGCCTTGGGGATTTATAATTTAAAGCACATTTTCATCCTATGTCCATCCATGCAGAAATTAGTTAACAAAATAAAGGAGATGATACTGAAACAATGGAACTACAGAATCACGATGGGTGATTGACTAGTCTCAACGTCGTCAAGTCATTAATAATTAATTTTAAATAGAAGCCTTAAAAACAATATATAGTCAGGCATGTACACAGCGAGGACACTAATGAAAAGTCAATACCTTGAGGAATGGAGAAGATAGTTAAGAGATCAATATTAATGATATAGAGTTTTGATGGGGGTGAGATGCAGATTAAATAGCAAAAAAAAAAGTCATCCTATGAAATAAAAGGAAACTTTTAATGTCCATTAAAGACACTATAAGGGCAGTGATTTGAATATGAGCGGGGGAGGGGGGAGTGGAAGGACAAAAATCATATGTACTGATTTATGGGCCCCTATCTACGTATATGGAACAAAGTAAAAAAAAAAAAAGTAATCTTGTCCGTAACATGTGTTAATGATTGATTATATCAATGTACCTACCCCTGTTTGATAAGTTATCAAAAATCTATATTTATATATACATATAATATTATGTTCAGGGAGGTGATGATATAAAGCTGATATTTCATTGAAATTGTTGTACAAAGAGACATGTAATTGTATCTCTCCTTCTCGAGTGATTGTTTATCATTTTGACGTTATCGATTAGAAAACATTTATAAAGAAAGATAATACAAATCTATAATATAGGTAGGGTTGTTAACCGAATGTCTTTCGGGATTGTAAAAAAACAAACATGCTAACAGTTTAGCTGTCATAACGTTTCAATAGAAAAGTTATATCAATCAGATATGAAAGAACGGAAATAAACACATGTCTCAAGCAAAGACATAGGCAAGAATGTATCCCCTTTTTTGATACTTAATACTACTCTTAGTCCAATAGGGATTTCCACTTATAACAGCCTATCATCTTTTAAGCATTGCTTTGTGCCATTTATGAGTATAAACACTCGTAGTTACACTTTATTCTTGGATGTTCTCTCCTTAAGAATAATAATAACAGCTTTAAAAAGAAAGAAAAATAAAACTAAATCGTCAACCATATCAAAAATCGCAGGCGGAAAAAAATACTTAGAATAGACAAACCTACTTTGGTTGTATGGGTTTTTAAAATGAAAATTAAAATTATGTCCTTTGCTTTTATAGGTCCTTGAAAAACGATTACAGAAATGGGAGTATCGCCAGGAGAAGTATGTAGAGTTAGTTGAAGACTACGTTGAAAAATAAATAAAAAATCAGAAAAAATGTATTTTATCTTTATAAGGTCAGAAACTATTCAGACCACTCTCGTATGTTTTTTGCCTAATATTTCATTGACATATGTATATGAGTCAATTATAGGCGTTGTACTCAAATTTGCGGGATGAGTTGATATTCCGCTAATGAATATCCTCTTTATGACACACTTAGTGAATTAGGAAAAGTAAGCCCAAAAATAAAACGTATCTAATTACAAAATACACAATTTCCAACCTCACAAAGATACAAGACATTTTTACTGAATTTTAATTTTCAAAATATACATATTATTGTTTGAACTTATTTAAAGGTTACACTTTCAAACTCGATACTTGATTTTGTCCATTTTCACAAAATCACTCACATCAACTCACTCAAACTACACGCCCAAAATGGCTGAAACTTTGGCAATTAACTGTTTTTAGATGCTAGATAGATGTAACATGCTTCCTTTTTTTTTACGAGTATTATCATTTTTACGTTGAGGGAGGAATAATTTGAATTTTATACTTTTCTTGATGTTTATTCATGATTGTTTTTATGTTGAAGCACCAAAAAGGTGTATGCATGTAGAGTTTTGGGGGTAAAAACAAAGGATTAAATTTCATATCTTGAATTAATTTAATATTTATTTTCAAAGATTAATGCGAATCTTTTTATTTTACTCCGTCTACTACTTAAACAATAATCTTGTTTTGCACATAGCACGTCCCAGGAGAGGCTCTCTCTCATATATGTATGGGGTGTATACATACCTATACCTTTATTGTATTACAATTATATTATGCTAATATAAAGCTTAAAAGCATTTACCTTCCTTTCATTTGGAAGGAAGGAATAACTTTTATGTATTATTTATCTAGGTACTGGGTGTTGCATGGAAAATAGATGAGATTTCAATTATAATAACAATAATAAAAACCTCTAAATTTAAATGCGTTTTTCTACACCTAGATTATATTTAGTATTTGTTATTCTGACTTTTTTATTTGGATAAATTTGTTATATTAATTTAAACAGTAACAATTATGTTTGTTTTAGTTATAACAATTTTAATATACAAATATTCAATACTCACATTCTAAAGGGCTTCATCATGACATTTTAAAAAATACATCCATTCTCCAGTTGATGTTTTGTCTAAAACAATCAATAACTTTTTCATATATATCTGGAGTATTCTCAATATACATTTTCTTTATTGAAATCATAGCAAGTGCATTTAGCCTTTTCTGATTCATAGTGCACCTTAAAAATAGTGTTTAGGCTTTGATGTAGTCATTGGAATTGTCTAGAGAATTTTTATAAGTATGTAATTTCACCAAAAACTTCAGCTTACTTATTTTAATTATGAACTTTTGTTGCCCAATTAACTTGCAATATCTATGCATATTACTTTTACTATACAAGGTAGGGGAGAAAAACATGGACTGTTAATTAATGTTAACTGTTACATTACTTTTAAAAGGTAACACACCGAATATCCCGCCCTAATAATGGTTGTCGGTGTTGTGGCCTCTGGTGGAAAGAAGATAGATCTGTTCTTTTTAAAGGCTGGACAGAATATCGGTCAAGAGATCTACTATAAGCTGCTTAGGTACACGATCTTGCTAAGGTTCATGAACAACAATCCGGAAGGTAACAACACGTGGACTCAGAACGGTGCTCCTCTTACACGTCTCCAAGTTCCAAAAGTTCTGAGCAGATAACATGGTTTTATTCTGGTCCCTTCGTCACCAGGTTTGAACTCACTGGACTTTTCTATATGAGGCACTCTGAAGATGTAAACCAACAGGAAATCAAACCAAAATGTGAACTCAGTTACGTTCTCAATAGTGGCTGCATGGGACAACCTGTCCGAGTTGTTTGTCATCAACTACTGCATAGCCTTCAGGCAACATGTAAAAGCTGTGATTGATAATGAAGGTGCCCATATTGAGTGCAAAAGTTTTGCCAAAACCTTGTCTACATGTTTTTTTAACATTATTTTTTTTTTGCCTAATATTGAACATATAAAATTATAGATGTATTTCTAAATCCATCTTTCGAGGGGATCTTTTACCTCCCTAAAGGTGAACTCTAGGAACACAGAACTTAAGCTGGTCCCCAAATCCCTGTGCAAGTTATTCCCGCCCGAATAAATGAAGATATCTGACGTATCTTTCTGAGTTCATTTTTACCATGTGAGTGACTTGCTATATAGGGAAACAAACATAAGTGTAGGAGTCCCTAAAACAATTTCAAACATTGAAATTTGTACACAAAAACTTGAACTATGATACAACGCAGGAGTAAGTAAATTTCCAAGAACACCCCGTATATATATATATATATATATATATATAATACCCCGTTGGTAAACCTCTTGTAGGATTTCTTATTTATTTATCTCTTGTTATATAAAGTACAAATCCATATTCCTCTTTCTAAATATTTTCTTACTTTATAAAAGAAAAAAAAGAAAATTTATCTCAAGTTTGTAAGAAAACAAATTATGATATATATAAATAGAAGGAAAGGGAAGGGAGAAAGTGGAGTTTTTAATGGAAGTCAAAAATACTTAGATTTAAATTGGGAAATAAAAAACTTTTTATTTCTTAATATAAAAATTTCTGAGATGAATTATACATACATATGTATAATACTTGTGTCGATATTCAGTTCTATCTTAATTGGTATAATTGATACATTGGTGCAGACCATAAGCTGTAATTTAATCATTTTAAAATCGTGGAGCAATTATTTTACTATTAATATATAGATTTTTTTTTTGGGTTACAATTTTGTTTT
Source organism: Lepeophtheirus salmonis (assembly GCF_016086655.4). Classification (NCBI taxonomy): domain Eukaryota; kingdom Metazoa; phylum Arthropoda; class Copepoda; order Siphonostomatoida; family Caligidae; genus Lepeophtheirus; species Lepeophtheirus salmonis. Next base: position 13,045,712 of record NC_052138.2, on the reverse strand, counting down.
TATTTGAGTTGTACAAATATTAATAATGAAACATATTAAACTTTGTTAAGTTATTGTTCACATGTTTACTATTTTGGAACCCAACTGACGTCATCAACCATTGATTTTGTAGAATTAGTCTAGATCAAATTTTTTTAAAGACTGATCCAGACTTAATTTTTCATAGGGACCGATCAATAGGTGGTTTTTTCTTTGAGACTAGTCCAGGCCGAGCATTTTTAAAGGATAAGAAAAAATAAAAAATAATATAAAGTATCACAACCGGAATAAGATTATCAGACAGCAACCCACAACTGGCACAAATGTAAAAGCAAAGATCGGAAGTTGTTTGGGTTGGATCGGCTTTAGGACAGATCACACATATATCACGTAGATTTTTTTTTTTTTTTTTAACAGTAGAAATTTTTTTTTCTTTGAAAAAAGAAAACAAAAAAAAAAGGAGGCGGAAAAACAACAAAAAACCAACAACAACAACCTCACCTATAATACATAATAATAATAATGATAAAAATAGTATCTGACAAATTAGTAAATAAATATCTAATTAAAAAATACAATCAGAACACCCATGATCAAAAGCGAAATTCATTAAGAGCAGCGTAGGGTATATTTTGAGTCGTTTAGCCATTATAAACCTTATTCCTTTTAAATATTCACGGTCACGAAATACATGGGCGAGCATTTTATTTTTGTTGCAGTCTTTGTAAGGCGTGTCTCTCTCTATATAATACACTCCAAAGGCCAGCCGGTATCTCAGGGAGGACTGCTTAGGAGTGAGATATGGATCGAATAATGACCTCACATATTGTTTCTGGATCATTCCTTCCTTTATTTTGCATTTTAAAGTGTTGCAGAGATCGTTTGGAGGCTGTCTTTTTCTAACTCCCTCCTTAATTGCTTTATTATTAATATTTAGTGCTACCCTTAGATGTAGTGTTTTTTTTGTTGGCTTTGGAATCGCGTAGCATACTCACGATCGGAGGGTTGATTATATCCTTAGTAATTACATCATTTATGGTGTTAAGACCCAGCTCCACTCTGATCTTATTAGGAAGACCTATTTTTACCTATGGGGTTCCAACTAGAGGACCATTCGCCCCACTGACCTCCAATACACCTTGAGGATGTCGTTGGATGGTTTTAATTTCTTCCATGGAGATGATGTCGGCGTATTCGTGATGGTTCCTCTGCATGCTTCCATGTAGAGTGTTTTGCAAGGATAATCAACAAGATGCGCTCTCTTGTACCAAGAGAAAATCAAAATTTCCCATTGCAACTCTAGATCCATCCTTCCGAGTCCCCCTCTAGCCTTTGGTAAGAAGAGTCTCCAATGACTTATTGATTTTGGACAAACTCTATTGTCTTTCTTTTCCAATCTTGGGGCTTCAATTTGTCGAAAGGGGACCATCGAAGAATGTGATTAATTCATGAGAGTAATGTCATATTCAAACATTTTATTTTATCAAGAACCCCAAGGTTGTGCTTCTGGACTTCTTTTATTGAGTTCGATATTTTCTCATCTATCCGACGTATGTTCTGGGATCTCCAATCCTCCATCGAAACCACATTGCCAAGGATCAATGCATTTCGAACGGGATAAGTAGCGCTAATTTTGTTTATTTTTTCCGTAGAGTTTGTCAATATCTGTATTTTCTTATCATTAATTATTAAACCAGACTCTCTTTCATATTCTTTCAGGATTGTATCCAGGCTAGCTATTTCTTCCTCGAATTTGTCGCTTCTTAGTATGACCGTGCAATCCTCTACAAAAAAACAGGGTGGTTAATTTCCCGTTTCCCAAGACCATTCCTTCTAATGCCAGGCCCATTTTTTTGTAGGGTTCTCACTGCCAATGAAAAGAGACGAGGACTTATGGGATCCCCTTGACGCATTCCTCTTTGCAATTCTACCACTGGGTCTCCTTCGATATCAATGATTGATTTTGCGTTGGAAATTATGTTTCTAATTGCATTGTAATATAATTGTGGAAATCCTATATTTTTCAGCTTCGAGAATTCAACAATCGATTGGAGAGACATTTCTAGATCTTCCGTTTGCCTGCTCTTTCTAAAGCCAAACTGAGTATCTAGGAGTACTCTTTCCATTATTGGTTTCATATGTGCCATCAAACACCTACTGTAAGTTTTATATTCTATTTCCAATAAAGTTAGAAAATTTAATAATAAGTTTCAGCCACATACTTCCAACTTCTGGTATCTTGTTTATTTTAATGAAGTTATATTAAATAGCTGAATATACTTATTAACTACGTCATTTCAACTGTTTTAGTGACCATAAAAGACCGAGAAGGACCGGTCCATGGACTGACACATGTCATTAGGACCAGACTGATAGGACTGGAGTCGTTTTAGTTGTTTTTTTTAGACCGATCCAATACTTTTAAAAAGTACAATAAATTCGTGAATTGACCAAATTAGAAAAAAAGGAAAATTGCTCAAATTACAAACATTTATTGATGGTATGTATATATGAGTATTGCCATTGTTGATGTTGCCTTATTTATTACAACAATATGCCTTGATTTATGTAAGCACTGCTACTACTTCTACTTTAGAGTAATTAGAGTTATACGTACCAGGATAATGATAATATCAAATACAACATAGAAGTACAATGTGCTACTTGAAATAAAATAATAGCAGATAAAATAAGTCGGTAGAAAAGTTGTATATAAAAAAACATAAACATAACATAAACTAAAATATATCTATTCTTTACTGAATACATTTTCCTTATGTGTCGTTTTGCCACTTCGTATAATATTGAAATGAATTAGTTCTTCTTTTTTTTAAATAACTGATACATTTATTTTTTCATACAGCTGGCATAACTTTATTCATAATAAATATAAATATCTTAAGATACGACAAAGAAATAGCTTATCATACTCTCTAAAACAAATTTTTTAATGCAAGTAACAAAGGGTCATCTTAATTAAAACCTTTTTATACTAAAAACAATGGCACAAATAAGAAAATTTCAAAATCAAAATATGCATAAAAATAACTGAATAACAATTATAAATATAATATACTTTTGTTAAATGAAGAACTAGTCTATCCCATTAATAATTTCGATCTATAATTTTATAGTAGGGATTATGCATTTAAAGGTGGACTCTTTTTGGTCCTTTGTGCATACATTATTTATGGTCTTTTTCTAATAATGGTGCTAACCTTGCTTTTCTCTTTCCCACAACAGTGTCCTAAAAAATCATCTATATGATCCGTTGGCCCTAAATTATCGAGCAGGTCATGTGAGATGCACTCTAAGATTCCTTCAATAGCCTACAGTTCCAGAAGAGAATTAGTCTCACTTGTGGAGTTGCATACGGGCAGATATTCTTTTGATCGTTGAAGAATTTTGCTCCAGTCTACAACGTCCACGAGAATAAAAGATATTTTAACCACTTCTCAGAAGATGTCAAAAATTTATTACATATCCCTTTGATGCTGCTATAAACTTCTCTATTGATGTTTTTTTTTTCCGAATGAATTCGTTCTTTTTTCTTAAAATGACCCATTTTGTATTTTTTGCACAATATATTTATTAGAAATATGAAAATTGTGTTAATCCCCGTGAGAATAGATATAAAAAGTATATATTGGTAACCTATATGGTATTACTGTTAGATTATTAAATATTGTTTAGAAATTTTCTAAAAGTAAACATATTTGCAAGTGAAAATAACTATTATCGTTTATACTTAGGCTTATAAATCCTAATCTTTTTCAGCATGTTAAAAAAAAGTATCCGAAAATGAACATATTAACCTTTAAAATTTGAAGAAGCTTTAAACCAAGCAGAGAAATAAAGACAACAAATATTTCTCTTCAACTTAAAGCATCTATTAATTTACCATTGTTAACCGAACAGAAAATGGACTACAAAGTTGTATAGGGGAGAATGACAAAAAATGATATTGGGACGTCATCTGTTGAATTATAAAAAAACGACGCCTTGTGTGGGGTAAAAAACCATGAATTTACTTAAGTAAGCAGGCGTGTTTCACTTTGGTTATAAAAATGAAAGCAACATAGCTGTCATGACAGCAATAAATTATCAGGGTTACTCTTCGTCATCCATGAACACATACAGTTACGCGTGGTTACACTTTCTAATTTGTTGTGTTCTTCACAAGAGTTGCAAAATAGTAATAACAGCACAAGAAAATGAAGAACACTGTTGGCAACAACAACTAAACTCAAAGCTCTTCGGAAGAGGAACGGAAGAATAAATGCCTGAGACTGTACAAACGTTTTAAAAGATATTTGGTGTTGATGTCAACAAAGATAAAACAAAAACCCTTCATATTGATTCCAATAAGTGAAATCCATGGCTGAATGTGAGGTCATCGACCATTTAAAACAGTTGGAGATATCATTCTCAAGTCTAAGAATGGACACGAAATATTTAATGGAAAAGATAAGAAAGATTGAATGCAACCGCAAAAATAATCCAAGCTGCAAATATGAACTTCTCCAAAAGGGTATGCTGGTGGAAATTTTATGTGAACTCCAAGTTCAAAGACTTCCTAATTGGTGACTGGAAAGGTATTCTCAGAATTGCGAAAAGTTTCCAAAATATAAGAAAAAATTTATTTCATAGAGAAAATATAAAAAAATTGGAACTTACTAAAAGTATGGGCAGTTTTGGGCTCAATAATTGCAAAGATCTTTTCTAAAATGCTTGTTCGAATTTTACAACAGGATCGGCCTTGGATAATAAATTTCAAAAACAAACAAGATTTTAGACTAATTTTATTTGGTTCTGAGAACATTTTTTTATATTCGGGATTGGAAGACAAGGACATTCTGTACTTTGAAAGAAACCTTTATATGGGCCAAAAAGCACAGGCAGACGATTCGTTCTTGTTTGTGAGGGGGAGGATATTTTGGCGAAGAGGAGAGGGCAGCAATTGAAAGGAAGGCAATTCTGGAATTAATTATCAAAGATGAGGATTTTGTGGCCGAATTAAAGGAAGACGGGCCTAATAAACTCAAAGCCTATCAAATTGGAAAATACTAAACAAGCTGAATTTAACATAAAAAGACTGTCTCATGTCTGTTATTTAGATTGCACTGCATAGGAAAGGAGGAGAAAGACGGAACGGAAAAATCTTAAATAATTTTCGATCTTTAAAAAGTGTTAAAGACATAATAGGTCAAAACCTACGAGTTCATTTAAACTGAAAGACACTTTTATGCAATAACTTTATAGGAAAAACCAAGAAGGAATGGCTATGCTCTTGTAAATGTGGCGAAGATCGACACGCAACTTCATATTTATACGTCGTGTGAAATGACGAAAGACTTAAGGCATCTTGCATCTAAGATCCTTACAAAATTAAAATTAAAGGAAAAGGCATGGACTTTCATTCTCGGACCTATGGAAGGAGGTAGGGAGGGGGCCATAGCCAGACGCTTATTAGTTTTAGTTAAAAAATCAAAAAGGATTAATACAATGGATGGATGCACGAGGCCTTTGGAGCCGCTGAAACGTCACCTGGCTTTTTATCTTATATCACTTGGATATTGTAATGAAGAAATATGGTTCCTACTTGAAAAACTCAATTTTACAAAGCTTCTTCAATAACCAATAATTTGATTAAAATAATTCCCAACGAGGTGTGAACGCCTCTTTCATTGTTTAAAACTATATTATTTCCTATTAACTATTAATCATTTGTTTTGTTTTTTGTTATATTTAAATAGTTTTTATAAAAATGGCTGAAATATTGGGATGAATAATATAAAAATAAAATAAAAATCATCAAATTTGTTATTTTTTATAATGTACTTCCATTCTCTATTTTTCTTTAAATACAAGCTTAAACTATACATGCTCGTTGTTAATAAACAGTTGAACAATTGTAATAATTATGTCATTTAAATTTTGTATCTTTCTTTTTAATTATTAAATCCATTTTGTATCCAAAAATATAAATGAAAATGTTAAAAATACTTGTATGAATCAAAGTCATTGAGAAAAAATAAATTTTTATTTTAAAATAATCGTAACAACATGAGTTGGGATTTCAACAAGATATAATTAATTATTCTTATAATAAAATATCAATTTTTTATAAAAAATTTAATTCAGTATTTATAGTTAATCCTAATTTTTGGAACTAAATTATTACCTATCAGTTTTCGATGAGTTTCCCTGTATCATATTGTATAATTACTACATTATTATTAAATAACAAGACACTATCGATATTAATAAATTATTTAATATATTCTGATATAATGTTTCTAGGGTATACAAAAAAAGTATTGGCGATAAAATGTTGATTTAAAGAAATAAGAAGCATTTTTATAAGTCTCTTGGGGTATAATCATCCGTCTGTTGTAACCAAAATCAAAAAATGAATGACGTGTCATGATATCATGGCCCAAGATGCTAATTGGATGTATTATTTCTGACATTAATTTCTATTAGATAAATTGAAAGTTACTGGTTGCTTTTAAAATTATGTATTTTTTCTAAATATGTTAGATTCCATTATAATGTAGGAATATATTAATAACTAATCAAAATTGATTATGTCATGATGACGTATGTATAAATCGACATCCATCAACATGAGATGAAATACTTACCTAAATACATATCCATCAACCAAAAGATGTGACATATAACTTATTTATGATATAAAGATGGATCTCACTAACTTCAAGCTCCTAAATGTTGATGACTTTCTTTTTTATACACAAGTATATTTTAGGATTTTTATGTTCAATAACTTTGAAGTAGGGCTTTATCAAGAAATAGGAGTGGAAGTTCTTAAATGTATGTATGATATTTTTTCCCGTTGTTCTTTCCTAGTGTGTTTAACTATCGAGACATAAAATGAATTACTTTTTGATCGTAAGCCTTGATTTCCTTCTATAATTCATCCCTAAACTTTTTTTATCTAGTTATTTGAATAATTGGATTTGAAACATCCCGAATAAGTAGATAAAACAAGAACAAAATTACAAAAGAATAAACTTTTGCTGTCATTAGCTTAAATATTTTTTATGAAATTGACAATTTTATTTGGATGTTTATTCAAAAGCTGTTCTTTGGCATTTTTCAGGATGTTTTTTTAATGATAAATTGACAATCCTTTTGAGACGATAACAATATATTTTGTATCTCCTCTCATAAAATCTTTCAAAATATAAATTCTCCATTGAAAAACGCAAAAGACGGATAAAACAAAGAAACTAGAATGGACACTCGGTAGAATGCAAAACCTCCACTTAAACTTAAATTGAGTTATGTATCTCAATTTGTTCTAAAGTTATGGTCGATTATGTATTCTTTACGTTTTATGTAATCTTTACTTTGACTTTTCAAAATCAATGGCATCTTACTTTGATCATATACAATCTTTGTATCAAGTTTGATAAAAATCGTTTCTTAACTTTTGTTGTAATCCTAGTGACTAAAAAATAAAGAGCAAGGGACAAAAAAAACCTCCTTTGAATTGGACGATGTTTCATAACCCTTTTATATTGGTGTAGCAAAGTTTCCTCAGTAAAGTAATCCAATGACAGTTGACTAATGCATGCATTGCAGTGTTGTTAGTTATACTATAGTTCAAATAAGGAACATTTTAAAATAGCTTTCCCATTGACATCTACAATTGAGAATTACTTATTTTTCTCATAACCTACTCATGTTGATTAATGAAAAGTCTTAGTTTCAAAAGTTCATTATTCTATTAATGTATAAAGTAACGACACAGACAATAAAAGCATTATTTAAAGCTCTACATAAGAATGTTAGAGGGATGAACAAATAGCAAAAATGTCAGAGGAATCTCTTGCTTTTTTTTTTTATTTATTCTTAAACAAAATATGATGTAAGCACCACAATTTTTGAAGGTAATCAATAAATTACTATCAAGTTTTTTTAGTCTGACAATTTACCATTTTTATGTTAAATTTTAATAATGATTTTTTGGCGACCAATTTAGATATGTAACAATTATTGTTATAAAAAAGACGGCTCAGAATAAATCCTTTCCAATGTTAAATAAAAATAATTTATTCATCTCATTTTGCTAACTCTCAAAAACTGTTGCAAGCCCTTGGTTTAAATAATAATTCTGAAATAACTTTTTTAAAGATTTTTCCAAAGTTGCACAAAAAAACTTCCATAAGAAACTATGTTTACCCAGTTAGAAGTGTTGGTAAGCATACGTATTTTATTAAACTTATTCATTATGTTATTTTATATTCATATGTGACTCGTCAACACGGAAACATGCTAAAAGAACAATTGTGTTTTTTCAAAAATTATGCTCAAGTTATATTATTTTACGCTCCTCCGTTCGTGCAATTCCTTTTTTTTTTTTGACGTAGTTAATGAGCTTGGATTAAACGTTAATCCAAATATCAAGCATTTTTTATTTATTGATACACAGTTGACAAAGACTCAAAATAGATTTTAACAGACTTTTCGTACTATAAGTGTACACATTTACTTTGATGCTATTTCCAGCATTAAAATCCATTTTAAGCAGATTTAAGTCTATTTAATCAAAATTGGGGTTAGAGGAAGTCTAAGTTTACTAAAGGTCAATATTTACTCATATTAATCCTTTTTAAGCGCCACTAATAGCAATTTAAATATCAAAATTTCATTGTACCAATAAAATAATTATAGATTTTATTTAAAAATCCCAATTAAGTTTTACAAAAATATATGAAGAACTAAAAAAATGGTTGAATCATTATTTTGTATATCAACTCTTCTCCAAAATTTGAGTACAAAGCCAATGACTGATCTACTATTTCTATATATATTGGAACTTTCTCCATTTCTTGATTTTTGTTCAAGAATGTTTTTATGTTAACTTACTATATATGAGTATTATATTTACATATCTATTATCTACGTAGAAATATGATTACATATTCTCATTTCATACTTGTGTATGAGAATAATTTTGGAATAATTTCTTGCTCTTGTACCTCCCCCCATAAAGAGATAAAATAAACAACAATTTAGCCTCACATACTTTTAGCCAAAATTCCATTTTCATTTACAGATTCATTATTAAATAATTGAGGGAAAAAAGTTCTTTTATTTCTTCTTCTATATCTTTTTTTCTCATCTATGTGTCTATTTTTTTTTTTAAAGAATCGATTGAATAGTAAAATTGTATTACTCAAACATGGATTTGTTTGGTATAATTTAAATTTTTGTCTATTAATGCGTGGATGTTGAGTTGTACAATAACAGACGTTTTAATTTTTGAGGTGGGTAATTTTGGAGAAATAAACAACCAAGGTTGAGTTGGTAATCCACTCCTATAGAATAACATTGTTTTTCATTTTTAAAGTCCATAGATTAGTGGTTCTTAAGCTTTTTATATTGTATACTATTTGTAAAAATATGAAGATTTCCATGATATATGTATTACGATTATTTCAATTTTACTTCTACACGTACCACTTGTAAAGTTAGGACGCATCTACATTTCCCCAGATCCAGGTCAGTTCAGATCTTTTTATGTAAATATTTGAGTAAACTTTGTGTACTCAAACTTTCAGATCCAGGTCCGAAACAAGAATTAGACAAATTTTTGTCTCGATTTTCTTTGAGTATTTTATCTGAAGTTTGTACCTAAATGGAATAAGGTCCGAATTAATGTCACATTTTTATTAATTACTAATACTAGAGTACCCAATGATATTTCTATAAAAACAGAATTATAAGTTATTATTATAATTACATCGGAATAACCATACAATGCAGCTGTTTTTGTAGATGTGGCTCCAAGCACCAATAGATATAAATAGAGATGCTACGTTCGATGTAGATGAAAAAAATTAATACGATTTTGTATCAAGCAACACTATGATCTTTTTAAAATGGAATAAAAAATTACTTTACTGGAAGCTTGTTCAGATTTCAAAACTGTTTGGATAATATAAATTTACTTTTACATAAACCTGAGTATTTCTTATCGGTTTTTAAGTAATACTATAATTAATATCTGAAAAAATCTTATGATCTTTTATGAAATCCGTAAAAGTTCAAGTACTCAAATCCAGAGCGTGTCTCCAATATTTTCAGATTTTAAAAGTTCAAGACCCGTCTTATCTTTTATCAAGTAGAAAGATTCATGTTCCGTAGTTTGAGAACCACTTCTTTGGATGAAATTTTGTGCAGATTTTTTTATTTGACGTTTTATCATTTTTTCTTAATAAATATTTAATTTTATGGAGTTTTTACAGAAAAATATTTTTAATAATTGGTCCAAACATTACGACTGAGATCCCATTTTTTGCCACTTTAAAACTCAAGGGGGTATAATATTCCCTTGGCACATGTACAAGGAACATACAATTTGTTGATTACACATATCTATAAACCATTTAGTAGATTCAACAAATTGTGGTGAATGGATATTTAATGTAAAGCTTTCAATTTTAAAACAAAACCAGATTTAAACGATTTTATCTGTTTTTATGTATACTTTTGTTTTTCAAGCAAAAGTTTATTCAATAATTGAAAAGTATCGACAAAAACTTTTCTCATGATGAAATACTTGAGTAAAGAAAAAAATATGTGACTCCAATGGGATTTGAATGTGTGAAAACAGAGATAGAGGTGTAATAAGAATAAGGAAATGCGTCTTAAATGGCAACAATACATATTTATATACTTACACAAATTTTTCTAATTATAATATAATGCTATTATTCAATTCATAGAATAAAAAGCAATCCGAGCTTATCTTTGACTATATAATCAATAAGCAAATTCCTAGAATAAAGTTTAATATGAAATATATCAATGTATATTATATAAGTTGTGTTTAAGTTGCAATATTTATACAGTTGCATATAAATACATGTTCCAATATATTCGTCTTAATCCATTATTTAATTGATTATTCAAATAAAAAACTACCAATTGATTTACATAAATAATCTTCTTCATCATAATCGATCTGTAAATTTATCCGTAATCCTTCTTTAAAAATAACATTCATTTCGTTTTTATCTATTAAAAATAACATTTATTTCGTTTTTATCTAATAAAATTACATAGTTATAATTATTTATGAGTAATGTACCTGTGAGTATTCAGAAAAGAGTACCTTATGTAATTTATCCTTATACCGGGTGTATATTTAATTCTGAAATACATTTGATATGTGAAACATTTCAATACTTATTTTTTATTTACATAAAAGTTTTGTAAACCAAAATGTTATTTTGGGATTCATTTTTGAGAGGAGATAAGAAAATTGTTTAATTTTTTTTTTTTTTGGAAGAGGCAAAATATGACCACAGGACCTTTTTATGATAAAAAAAATTGCAAGGGTTTTTACATTAAAATTTTTTTTTTCGGAAACCAAAATTTATGTAGTTTTGACGTGACAAAGTTTTATTTTTCCAGACCAATCCTTGCCGACACCCCTGTCATTTGTACTTAGTAATATGCCAAAAAATACTAATTTATATTTAAATACACAAAAATTACACTATTTGTTAATCGACCATCCATGTAATATTCAATTATTGCATTATCCTCCTCCCAAGTACTGTAAATCCTTCATTTCATTTTTTTTTTTATAGCAACTTGTTGGATAAGATTATATATCTTACTGCTTTTACACAACATATATACTAGTCTTGGTTTTTTTCTTTTTTTTCTGAAAATCTAGGACCGCTCTGAGACTGTTTTAATTTATAGTGGACTGAAATAATTCGGTCCTTTAAAAAAAAATTAGCAAAAATTGGTCTTAACCCTTTGTCTCATACGTTGACCAAGAGCAACACCTCAGAAAATAGTCTCTATTTTTAAAAAATCTCAAAAAAATGATGACCTGCATGAATTATCGTGTTAATATGTGTTTAGGGATAAATACTCAAGCACTTTACCATTGGAAATACAGGGGTTTACCTATTTAATAATTGTTTTAATCCTTTCAGTTTCAATAACCATTATTTAATTATGCCTAGGAAATTCTTGTAAATTATATATTACAAGAATAATAATAAAAATTGTGTTTTATAAAATGAAATACTTGGTAGCATTCTTAATTAGTAATTGATGCATTTCGAGCTTAAATTTTATACATCATCAGTGTTTGATATGCATTCGAATATTGTGTTCATTTTATAACATTTTTTAACTTATATTAATTTTTTTTCTTGGGTTATGTTTTTATACTCAAAACATTCCAAAAAAGTAATAAATAATTTTAAATTTCACATATTTTTAGTTCATAAGAGAAAGAGTTAAAAAAAAATGTGTGGATTGGTCTGTTTTAAAACTCAGTGAAGACCGACTCCATAGTTGAATTTTTGATGAAGTCAATTGTATATCAAAATAATAAAGTTTGGCACCATAACGCCATATAAAGTAAAATGCGGTTAATTAATTACATTTGGAGGACTCATATATGAGGATAGAAGAGAAATGGGTAAATGGATTGAAAATGATTAAATTTCTGTCTACAATCTGAGTCACATTGGTCTAGAAAATTTCACCAATGACCGAGGTAACAGGATTGAGGGCAGGAATATTGTCATTAGGATATACCTCTTTGTAAAATTCCCATCTGTAAAAAATTACAATCTGAGGAAAATAGATATCTGCGGAAAATTGACCACTATTATTATTTAAATGTAGTAGTTTGTCTGAATATTTGTACAATTTGTAGATGGAAATGGCCAAAAAAACTCTTGAACATAGATAGCAGCCGTCAAAGCCGCCATTCTAAAAAATGCTGAGAAATAAGGAGGTGTCTTTCATTGTTCTTGAAGAGGCAGAAATGGTTTTTAATCTGTCTTAAGATCTGAACCTTATATTACACAACTAGTTAACCTGGAGTATAGACTATTCTGTTGGAAGTTCTTTGAAGTAGTTGGCTCCGATAATTAATTTGACTCGTAGTCACACGATTATCCCACAAAAGTACCAAATGCATTTGGTGCAATTTGAGAAACTATGAGGGTTATTTTATTTGTTATCAGTCTATAGATGAAAGAAATATCAAGGGATCCTTAGATGGGCCTTAGATAGGAGAGTTTAGTACATGAATCCTATACATACATATATTATAATTGTAGACAATTTACTTCAGATTTCAATTTTCTGCTGATGGCAATTTTCCTGTCCAAGCAATCCTCTACTCACTGTTTTTAATAGAGAACTTAAGTACATTATACATAAACCTACCATTTTCAAAAATTAAATAATAGCATTATACTTACATACATAAAGGTAAATTCATTTTTTGACAGAATAATTGATTTCAGTATTAAACAGATATAATTTTGTTGTTCGGGCTTCACATGCAAATATTGCCCCTCCCCTAATTGCTATTTGTATCCACATATAACAATTTGGAATGTTGCACAAAAACAACACTTAATTTTTTTTTTTTTAATCTTTTTCAAGAGAAATTATATCACAGCGTTACTTATCAGACACATAAATGTACATTGAACAATATTGTCAGCTGTCGAACTTTCTGCTTCTTTCCTTGTTAATCAGTATTCAAAAATTATTCAGAAAATGACAGATATTTCAGTGAAACATTGATTTTTATGTGTCCAATTTATAAACAAACGAATTTTTAAAAAAAAAATCTTTAAATTTTATTTAATCTGCGAATCCAATATTTTATTAGAAATCAATTTTTTGGCAAAAATGAATATGCAATTCTTACTGATTTCTCTTTTTGGCCAAAACTTTTTTGATTTTTAATATATTTAGAAAAGATCATTATTAGTTAAGCTGTTTGTAGAGATGCTAGTCACTTTTTAAATTATAATACAACCTCCTATATAGTAACCTGGGGCTCCAAAAATTTTTTTTTGTGTTTTTGGTATATAATTATATTAACCTGTCCTCCAGAAATCTACACACTGACCAAGTTCAAAAGAACTACCCATGCAAAGTTTTAACCTTCTAGGTCCAACAGTGGTGGCAGGCATAAAGGACACACACACAAAATCTATTAGACGTTATTATATGTATATATATATACATTTATCAAATACTAAACAATTGCGATTTAAATTTGATGATTTTCTAATGTTAAAAAAATAGGTTTTTGCAATTGTTCCGTACTGAAGCTGTTCCTGATCTCTCCTTTTCTGTACATATTACTTATTACTTGAAGTTACTTATAATAATACTTATTTGGTCCGTCAACGTAAAAGCAATACATAATGATTTTTCTCAAAATGAAATGTGTATTACATTTGTATTCTTCGACAAAGAATCATAAATTTATATAAACAAATTATTTTTATCAACACTTTGAGTGTGTTGCAAATTGTACTTCCATAAGCACAAATTAATCTTAACAATTAATGAATAAGAAATTTACATAATTTATTTGAAAAAGCCCATATTTGTGCCAATATATGTAAGGAATTTTAATTAAAATGAATGTTTTAAACTATAGCTAGAGTTCTTTAGTATATTAACTCATTCTAGTAATTTGAATAAAAAGTATTTCACTGAAATTTGTTCAAAATTGTATTAATACTGACCCAGCACATACTGGGTGCAAGGTAAAATTTTACAGATTAATACAATTCGAAATTCTGAAGTTGTTAGTGTTCCTAATATATATGAAATATCAGCTGCCAATAAACATTTATTAATTTGGCATTGAGTGTAGAATGACATCAGTGTGGGACACAAGACTCAAGATCATAACTTTAATTTGTGTCGGTGACACTCCAACTGAGATTTTAACGCTAATTGGAATGGTCAGGAAGACTGTTTATAAGGATCAAAAGAATTAAAAAAGGATTGGTACATTAAAGAGAGGATGGCAGTGGCAGGAAACCCATTATCAATGCCGATAACCTGAACAAATTCATTGGAAGAAGTAAAAGTGATCACCTCGTAGCCCCAATGATAATCATCTTGATTATTTGTTCTGACTTCATGTTCAGATGAAAGCATGTAGAGAAAATCATGAGTTGTGAAGTCATTAACAGCAGCTGATGACTTTAGGGCGAGGACTCAAAAATTAGAATCTTCTTTGAGGCCGTCTAGCCTCAGTTCTAAAAGTTTGAGAATTTTGTACTTGGTGCCATTCGATAGAGCTGACAAATTTGATGTTTGTTTTGTTTTTATGGGATCAAAAATGTCCGAGCCCCAAGCAAAACGGCAGGGACTGTGCACAAGTCGATATCCGACTAAAAGATTTTCACAGTGGACGCTGTTCTGTACAGGAAAAATGATGGCTTCTTGGCTGAATCAGGAGCTTAGGTCGAGGGAACCTTCAGGACCAAACATCCAGCTCAGGTTATAGTCTTTGGCATTGTAGCGTCTGACGGCAGCAAGATGCATTCCTGCTTCATCAAGGCCAACAAGAAAGTCAATACGTACGTCTACTACAAGGTTCTCATGCACAATGTCTTGCCATGGTTGAAGAGAACGTTCCCCAGCAATAACTATGTGTTTACCCAATACGGCAACACTGTACTAGACCTGTTCAAATTGATACTGTTGATACTTGGGGAAAAAATAAAAACTATAGAGCAGCATGGGAGTTTGTGAAGTAAGTAAAAGTGACCTATGATGTTGCTGAAAGAGGCGTAAAACTCATGAATGACATTGCCACTATTTTTGACCACCGACCGACCAAGAGCAGAAATACTATTTACTGCAAGTTGTGGAATACCACAGAAATAAATATATCAGTTTCAAGATATATAATTTAAACTATTAAGAATAAATATATTTCTAGTGTATTATATTATAATTTTTTTAGTATAGTGCTATTAGTTTTGTTTTTTGTATTTTATTACAATATATTTCATGTTTGTATACATATACGTCAAAATAATAATAACTTAGGAAAATACCTAAAAAGACAGGGAAAACGTTGAAAAATTTAAAAAACAAGTATTTTTTAAAACCTAGGGTAAAATTTACCCACAGGCTCTAATAAAAGGTTAATCACGTTATTTAAAAAATTAAAGCACACTTTATTGGCTTTGATTTGATACCCAAATCAATATTATACGATAAGCCATTGCGAAGCTATAGTTAAAAGAAAACAAACAATCACGTTTGTTTTGCCTTTTTTTAAATCCACCAACAATAAATTTTCAAGGCCTATGCTGCAGGCATAGCCATGGTCCAAAATCCAAATGACTGTTATATTTAGTTTATATAGACCTTTGAGAACGGGAAGAAGTTAAATATTAAAAGGTTTGAAAAAAAAGTTAAAATTTGAACAGGTGTACACTAGTCGAAGAGGGCGCAGCATTTCTGCAGGGATAGCATGTCTGCCTTCTGATCAAGAGACTTCTGTAATTCGTCCCCAACCAATCTGAACCCGCTGGACATCGCTGTTTGTTGCCTCTTAGAGAGCAAGACGAGCAAGACTTCTCATCCGAAATTCGATGCCCTGAATATAGTGATTACGGAGGAGTGAAACAACTTGTTCTCCGACTTCATCAAGGCCAGCTTTGTTTCTGTTCGTCCCCGTATTGAACCCATCATTCATAATGGAGGGAGATATTTTTGATATAAAAGTGTAGGAAATTGTTAAATCATTAACTTTTGAAAAAAGTTTTGCCATTCAAAAGTTTGCCATGCAAATGGCACAAAAAAACCAAAAAAAAAACAATAACTATTAAAATTTTCTAATTTTTGAGTATAATGATATATTTGAGTAATAATCATGCTATAAATTACATCAAGTTTAATTGCTACGTCTTTTTCCGTACCAGGACAACTACAACAGGAACAGCTATTGGGGACATAAGCGGAAAGAGAATACGCTGAAGGTTTGCAGATCATTTTATAAAATTTAACATTTTTGTAATATATACTACAGGATATATATAAATGCACTCAAGAGTAAATATGCAATATTGTTTCTTGTCTAATGCATTATAACATGTATAATATAATTCATATAGAACATAATATCAAATTATTATATAAGTATGTGTTGTTTTTTTTATCTAAGCACTTATTGTTTGCGAATATTAACTTCAATTATACTTTTTTAATAGATATTAATATTATTCTTTTGGATGAGTTTCTCTTTTATAATATTAATACAGACATACGCTCTATTATTGAAGTGCTTTGTATTTAGTAAGGTAGTGCTTCATGATCCCATAAATAATAAGTAGTTTAAACGCCATATATTGAATAAATAAAAAAAGATCCAATGATATTTTTTTAAATTGATTTCTTATAAACGCTATTTTAAGTATGCTTTTTTCAACAGATAACCATAATATACATAGTAGATTAGAAAAAAGTAGATTTGCATTCTTGCTTTATTTCAATGCTCTATAAGAAGTGTTGGAATCTTCCGATTTAAACGAAATATTCCCTCTTCTGTTCCATAACTTGTTGCCAACGAGAATCCAATTTCATAATATCCTTTTCGTAGAAGCCCTTGTACCTATTGTCAAAAAACTCGGTCAATTAATTTTCTCAGGACTATATTAATACCAAATTTTTACACCCAAGAATGTTGCCCATAGGCAGGAATAGATGGTAGTCACAGAAGGGAACAACTAAATTAATTTTTCCCCAGTCTATTATATGTAATAATGTTAATCAATAGAGTTCTAGGCGTATTAAAAAAAATTGAATATGATAACCCTACAGATGGAAAAACGCCATGTCATGACGTTTTATTAGATCAGCTACAGGCAGCGTTGACGAGGGGAAGAAGGAAATAAAAAGACTATATGGTAGAGTTACTCCAATGTCAATCCTCAATTATTCGGTGAGTCCAACAACAGCTTACAGTTATAACTCAAAACCAAACTACTTGTCTTTCACGCCCTAGTGATTCCTTTATAATTAAAAAAAGAAATATAATGATACCTCTTCAACAAATCCTCAGGGTTACTCTCTGCACACACAACTGTTTAATCTGGTGTTTATATATCAATTATAGCTTGTATGTATTAGGAAAGAAAGTTCACGCCAAAGGAATTAAAGAATAATGGAAACATCTTAAGAAAGATAAATCCATAACTGATCTCCAATATGAAAAAATCTCTCTCCAGTGCTGTCCACATTTATACACGGCTCCGAAATCTTCCAGTTGGCCTGCAAAGATTCATTTGCTCATTAAAATTGCATTATGTAGTAAGCTGAAATTAATATTGAATTATTTCAACTCAGAAACTGTAGCATTATAAAAACCAGATTAATATTTTATATATTTTTTTTTTGGAAACTCTCAAATATATCGATTGAGAGTTTCAAAAAAAAAAAAATCAACCCGTTTATGAGAAAATCGATATTGCATGTCCAGTTATCCATAATCACCATTATAACTTTTAAAATGTATGCCAATAAAATCATGATCTTATTGGAAAATAAATTGATAAAAGATTTTACCAACTACTTAGTTTTAAATTTACATGCGTATAGATTCTGTTGGAATATGGCTTGGTAGGCTTAGTCACCTTGCTGTAATACATATTTGACAATTATTTTCCGTGTCTAAAGGTACCTTTAAATTTAAACTCCAAGAGTAATTATTTAGTTTAATAAATATTTTAATCAAGGAAAATTAAACAGCTTCGAAATGTTTTGGTAACGATTCCCATTCAAAAATATATTTTTAAATATGTGGTATGTAATTATATTACTTTATAACACCATTATATACCATTTCAAATCGACCTAAAAAAGTTTTGGCTGATTTTAAGCTCAAATTCATAAGTAAATTGAGTGTGCTAAATTTCAGCATATAATTCTGACTCATTCATAGATATAGATACTCATCTTAGTGTCTCTTTGAACCAATATTTTCAAGATCGCTTTGATGTCTGATTACTGGACGCTACTTTTCCATGTCATGCATCTGAAATCTCTTGCAAGTATTTGATCCAGAATATAAAAAAATGCCCCATTTTTATTAATATTAAACTTTTGTAACAAGTTTTAAATACGTATGTGTGTCACTGAGCCAAAAATCGTGTTGGTTTTTGATCATAGGCCCCAGAGTGATATATCAAAGTTAGGTTACTTTTCGCTGGAATGTGGTTAAAACTGAAAACTATTTTATGATTTATATAGACTGACAAAAGAAAACTAAACAAATTAATTCTTAATATTGATTAGAAACTGAAAAATATGAGTAGTTTATAGTATATTACTTGTTTATAAAATTGGACTAAACTAAAAAATAGTTTTTTCATTATTTTTAGACTTGGAACTATTTTAATCTACTCATGAATTTGAGCATGGGTTCAAAAAATCATCCAAATCTGAGAGAGTTGGGTGACATGCCACGTTTGATTTGACATGGAATGACCCCATACATGTCATATTTGATACATAAATCTTTGAATCCTTAATTTCAGCAGTTTGATAATTGTTGTGGTATAAAAACTCATGGATGCAATTACAAGTAATTAGTCAATGGTATCAATTTAAATAATTGCAATTTTTTTCTAATAACCTTTCAATCGTAAATGAATCGTATTGAGTAATCGAAAAAGTATTAAAATCACAAGTTTAAAAAAAAATTACAATTTAATTATAGAGATCTTAAATTAAGACATTAAACAAAAACAGTTATTCAGTAACTTTGAAAAAAAAAATCTCCATTTTTCAGGTTGGAGTCCGTAGCTGTGTTGTCACTATACTAATAATTCGTACTGATCAGGATACAAAACTAGGTAAGGTATTTTTGTAATTTTCCCAACTATAAATCAATGCTATTTATGTCGTTAAAAGTAATTGACATACACTTACATCGGTATCCGCAGGATTTTTGTTTGATTGCTCAAAAGTTTGATAACTTTTTTTCGAATTTCTTTATGAGATAAAAAAACTACAAGTACTGATTCCAATATCAGTTTAGTATAATACAGTTTTAAAGATCTGGTGCGTCAGCATAGAAACATCTTGAAAAAAAATCAGAAAATTCAAATATCTTTTTTTACTTTATACATACATAATGTTGGAGCTTATTTTTTAAATGTTCAAAATATGAGGTTTTAAAGGTCTCAAAATGTTGGTTTTTTACTCTATAGATATAATTTGGAAGCATTTAGGAAAAGATTTAGAGGCACCTCAACGGCCTTAAAGTTTTGAAATTTTATACTTTTTTTAGTGGACATTACAATAAACAGATAGATAAGTTATTGGAATCAATTATGAATAAAATTCAACAAATTATGAGTTTCAACGGACCTCTAAATTAATATCCAAGGTGGAATAGTCGGGTGAATTCTTCATGGGAGGGGACAAATTTCTTTTGGATGCTATCCATTTTACTGAGATACACAGTTAAGGAATTTATTTTTTATAATTAAAACCAAGAAAGGCTGTCGTTCTAGAACCATTAACCTGGATCCTTCACCAAGTTTCTTCATAGCTGTGGAAGCACTATTTCATATTACGGATGGGATTTTTGTATGAACGTAAGGAGAAGGCGAGAGCAAGACTTATGTTATTACATAACTAAGGTTATTGTTAATATCAACTGGTTGTTATATGTATGGTTTATATGAATTACTGTTATAAATACAGTTTACATTTAAAATAGGAAATGTTATAATTAAAAAAAAAGTCTAAATATCATTTTTGTTTAAAATTATAACAAAAGTAAAGAACAGGAGCATCATTAAAATAATTATTTTACACTTTGATCAAAAAACAATGAAGTAATTCATTCATAACGATATTGATAAAAATACAAATTATCCACATAAAAGTTAAAATAAAAATAATATTATTAACTACCTTAGAAAAGATTCAAGAGACAGGATTTATTCGATTAAATCTAAACTTATTCAAAGCTACTTGAGCTTTTTCTACTTAACGGTAAACAGAGTTGAAGTGGCACAGTTATAAGTGGTAGGAGTTTACATATAATCTTCGGTGCCAAACGGAGTTTATTTCTGGTTCCTTCGAAACTGTGTATGACTTCATGTGGATCAGATTTACTTCAAATCTTCTCTCTCACATCGCTCTCAATGTTCTATATGACGCCTGTCAGAGCTATACAGTCCTAAAATATCTAAGAAATGGTCTTTTATTAATGGCAATTGCCCTAAAGTGTGACCTAGCATCATTAAAATGCTTCATAGTAAAGTAAGACAATGGATTGATATCCTATAATATTCAAATTATATTCAAATTCATATACATTCATTTTTTTATTCATTTTTAAAACAATTTACAACAAAGATGGGTGAAAATTCTTTCTTCAGTTTGATAAGTTAACTCCAGAAGGACCTATTAAATAACGAACAAAAATTAAGAAACGGTACATGCAATACTACGTAACAATGAGTTCCATCCATGTTATACCAATTTTATATAGTCACGTGTTTAATTATTTGCTTCTAATGACAATATTTAAGAGTTCATTAATTAAATATCGCTTATAATCGTATAAATCTCAAGATAGATTTGCCATCGGCAGAAAAACTTGGACCAAACAAGGAGCACAAGTCTCTACAAAAAGTATTTATCCAAGAAATACAAACATTGAAAGCCAACGACAAAATACACTTTATATCTTTGTTTAAGCGAGATAAAGGCGGGATTTGTAATAAACACATAATGATTGCAATTCGTGGAAAATAATTAAAGATTTTATCTTTTATATGAACTAATTATTATTTTCGGCAAAATATCCATCAGGCAAAGCGGTCATATGGGATGTGGTTCCCGTCAAAGTGTCATAGAAGTTAACACTGACTATAGAAAGAAGAAATATATTTTATTTTGTTTGATCTCAAAAGTAAATATTGTATAACTACTTATATTATTAACATTTATATCCTAATTTGTATGATAATATTTACTCCAAGATTTAAATTACCATCTAACAACCCTTTGATAGGTTAAAAAATATACTTTCAACAAAATTTGTATAGCATTAGTGCTTATTTATTTTAATAAAATAAGTTTGTTTGTCAAAACTAGTATTTTATTTATACCAGGTCTTTCAAATTTTTGATACATTTTTAAAACATAATAACTCAATCTAAACTACAACAATTTTATTTTTTCTTCTTTTACAGAAAGCTCAGAGTCTCATCCTCTTCTTCACGCTAAATTCATAACGTTATAGTTTGTTATCATGTCGTAAGAACAACGCAAGCGAAAGATTAGAACCAAAGAAGATACCACGAGTGAAGTCTAAAGCTTTAATTAAATTCTGTAGCAAGAACTCTTGGCCTCCAGAATCACCAGATCTTAATTCTTTGGATTATAGTGTTAAGTGAAAAGTAGAGTCCCGTCCCTATATAATACGGCACTTAAATGTTCAGCCCTTAAGGTTCTCTGAAGTGGGCTGCCATGTCAGAGACCTAAATCAAAAGCATCTACAGCAATTTTTTCCGCCACTTGGAAGACGTTATTGCCCTATTCATGATTAATTATCCTTAACATCATTAAAATAAAATATATTGCTTAAATATTAAATGTAAGGAGTGAGTACACAAAACTTGCTTTAGTATATAATTACAACTAAAGCAGCTGAACGACAACTGAAACAAGACAAACAATGTTTGGTTTTTATCCCTTGACTCTAAGTGTTCAAATACCGGGCAATAACGAAAAAGGCAACTTTTCCAGCAACAATATGCTTGACTTCTGGCCTGCCTCCATCCCTGATCTCATCCCTCTTGACAATGAAGAATTTTCGCTGCACCCCTTATCCAAATTTGTATTGGCTTTGAGCTGTCATTGTGACAGCGTGGTACGTCATGGACACAGCCATCATCGTCAAGAGATACCAATCTTTTCGACTGCTTGTGAAGGATTGCTAAATAACCATTTAAACATATCACTGACACTTGTCTCATGCCCAAAACGTTCGAGAAAAAAACTATGGCACAAACCAACCGATATATATATATCTTTAATAACTTCTTTGATAGTAATTTTATTCACTGCTTCAACGTTTTCATCTCTTGTTGTCGTACTTGGGCGTCCAAAGCGGGGCTCGTCATTGGGATCTTCCCCTGCTATCATGGAAGATTTCGTCCACCAGTAAACATTTTTTTACTAATAACAGTTTCACCGTATGACACTCTCAACGTGGGTGATAGAATTTTTGCAGTTTACAAGAAAATTTAATATTTGAATTTTTTTCAAAAAATTTAATTTTTTGTGAATAACAATGGATTTTATTTTTTAGAATTTTTTTTCAAAAAAATTAATTTTTGAAAGTTAATTTGTAAAAATTTTTAATTTTTTGTGAATAGCTGTGGATTTTTGAAAAAAAAAAAAAAAATAATTTAAAATTTTTTTCTAAAAATTTAATAGTTTTGGAATTAAATTTTTGATATTTTTGTCAGAATTAATCATTATTTAAAAAAAAAAAAAGTTCAAAAGATTTAATATATGAAAACAAATTTTTGAAATTTTTTTCCAAAAAATTTATTTTTTGGATTTTAATTCCTCAAATTTGTTTTCCCAAATATTTAATTTTTGGATTAAAAAAAAATTCAAAAATCAAGCCCCCTCAATATATTATAATCTTAACGCCCCTGACATTTCAAGTGTTTTATAGCAATTAATTTCATTTCTTACAAAAAAAAATGCAAAAATTCCGAAACACGCAAAATACTTCCAACCAGTATGCCTCTCACAAACAAACTAAACATAGATATATATTCGTGGTGAGTGTACTAAGATAAAAAAATTAAATAATCGAGCATATCAAATGTACGTTACCCACAGAATTTTATAAGTCACCCTACTTTATGGACAAATCTTGTACGTTGTGTGCCTGTAGCTTTTTTAATTTTACAAAAGGAGGATTGTTGCAACCTTCCTCCGACTCTCCTATTTATTAGATTTAATAAGAAGAAGAAAGAGGAGCCAGAGTAATGATAGTTGTCACATTATGCCTTTGTTATTATTATCGTTATTACAATAATTATTTTCAAGTGTTACCTTCTTGCCTCCTTCTCGCTCCTTCTCTCTCTCTCTATTTTCAAGAGACAAATGATAATTGAATTGTATCAAAATGCAATATGATAACTTTTCTTCTTATTTTCATCTTCCTCTCATTTTTTTTATTTTTTTACATATGTCTGATAAGCCATATGTACATGACATGTTATTATATTCATTTTCTTTGATATCTTCGTATGACATGTACCCACATATGTTGTTGCTGTATTATAGGTTACAAAATCATTCTTTAAAAATGCTTGCTCATATGGGATTGTATTTCAATTCAATCATGCGTGAGATTCTTAAAGACATTTTAATAGATGTAAAATAATGTAACTATATTTTTAAAATATAAAAAAAAAATTTGAAATACATTTGAAGGGTTGTAAATCTTAAGCATTTTTTAGTGTGCGATACTTTTCTAGTTGGAACCCATACCAGTGTTGCTTTTTCTAAATCTATATCAAGTCTAATCAAGAGTGCTTATGAAAAGGGAGATTAATACTAAGGAATTATAAGTGTATGCCTCTATTTGAGTCAGAGTAGCGAGATCGAAGTAATTCCTATCTATGTCCTTGCTAAATAAAAAGTGGGATCGGTATTTATTTTATTTATCTCATAGCAATTATAATGAAATTTTTTGAAAGCGGAGTTTTTTTGTCTCACACATTATTCAAATTGTTAGGGTTGCTATAATAAATTTCAATTTTTTTATATACCAAAAATGCTTACGGTTTACAACAATAGGTATTTCAGTTTTGCAAATTAAATGGAAGCAGATTTACAATAATTTGTTTCAAATCACTCACTCACAAAATATCCAACTTTTACAATCAATGAATTGCAGAGGAGGACACTGTTATTTCTACACGAAGCTGTATTTAAAAAAAAGGGTTAAAGGACTTATTTTATAAAATAAACTTTTTACTTCGAAATACATTTAAGTTATATTTTTTGCCAAAGTTTATCTTGTGTGATCTGCAATCAAAGATGAATCATTTTTACTGATCTAAAAGAAAACTATTACTAGAGTGTGAAAGGACAACATGTCGATCAGACACAATGTATTAATGAAAGACATAGTCTACAGTAATATAATCTCCTTATTTAAATTAAAATATTATTATTACATAAGTAATTAATTAATTACAAACTTGTTGATTTGCAAATCAAATAAAGAAATACCTTATCTCCAAGTTGAGTATAACTTCCTGAATATTTTCAACGAGTCCACTTTAATCGCAAGTCCAGGCCTCACCTCTGTCAAGTGTATTGAATGTTTAGGTTAATGATTTAATAAGCAATGACTTAACACGGAAGTTATCAAAACTCAAAGCAGAGGGAATATACCAGTACTTTTGTATGGGTAATTATCATTTTGAAAAGAGCATCGATCCAGACCGAGTTTTTATGTGATAAATTGATTTTTTAATGAGATTGATCCAGATCAAATTTCATTAAAGTACCAAATTAGTTCAGCATATTAAAATCAATACGGTCTCATTATATTTTATGATGTAACAGATAGTGCTTCAAATTGAGAATATGAAGCAGGCACAAATAAAAATATATATGAACACTTTTCTCCTGTTTGAACTTATCTCCTTAATCATTAATTTCATAAAATTAAAAGATATAAGGGAAACGAATAATTTAATTACTTTTACTTCTAAGAAATATATTATTTTGAAGGGAATAATATGTAATAAAAAAGTACAAATTATCTAATATTTCCCATCACCAGATGTAAAAATGAGAACGAAAGTTTTCTTAAAATATATAATCATTTCTTGAAAGCAATTAAGTTTTTACTTCATACGATATGATTGATCTTAAGCGTGTTATAAAAGTGTCGTAGTTATAAAAAGCTTTTAATATTAGTTTGGCGTGGGTTAGACAAATATAAGCTCGAGTTTAACAAAATATAGCAAAAATTTTCGTAGGTAAATTTAACTTCTTGGAAGTTTTTGGATTCGGAGAGACTTTGTAAGATACTAGACTAATATTAAAATCCAGAGATAGATTTAATTAGGAATTCACAAAATAAATAGTATTATTTATAAACGGGATATTCGTAATAAAATGTTTGAAAACACTGACCTGATATTTGTTTTGATCATCATGACTCTATTATTTCCAAAGTATTTAAGAAGCTATCTATAAAATTATTTGTGATATATTTATTATTGCAGTAGATACATTGTTTTAGTCCAATAATTATGGCTTCAATTCCTGCTTCTATTGAGGATTAATATTATATTTTTAGGGACTATATTATCTTTTATAAATAAATCAAATAGAAAATGTGATACTTAAACCTATAAAAGAAACGATTTTCTATAATAAATTCCACTTTGAAAAAGTTTATAGTAGTGAAGTCATGGAGTGGTATATTTTACAAAAATTACAGCTTTATATAAATACGTATTCTTTTTGCACATGTATTATATTTTCCTATAAAAAAATATGTTCGAGGAACCCTTATTTTTTTTTTTTTTGTTAATAAATGCAACTATGATCTTTATAAATAACACCAATGCTAGTAGTTCCTTGACTTAACCAATATACACTTTTTTTAAATGATTTAAAAGTACACTATCAATAGATAATTAAAATTTCTAAAAAGTCAAATAAAACTATTTTAAAAATGTTAAAGTTCAATATTTAAAACATGTTTTATATATTTTTTTTTCATAGTAAATTTTAAAACAAAATCGTTCAATAAGTTTATTGAGCTATTTGTAACCTTATCAATGATTTATTTTATCACTACTTTGTCCACAATATATTATTAAACAAAAATTCACTAACATAGTAAATTCTTCGTTTATAAAACCTTGGAAATCAAAGTACGATTGAGTTATTGATTAAATATTTCATTTCTGAGTAGGACTACTATCAATCGTATCACTTTCCATATTAAATTCAATTATATGTCTTCGTGAATACTTGTTTTGAAATGACTCATATATATTTATAAGTTTATGTGAATATTTCAGATATAGATTAATTAATAACTAAATAAATTATATTTTAGTTATACTAATAGACATATAAAACGCCCGTGATTATTCATAAAGAAGCTTTCAAGAAATCTCCAACAGTTATTTTATAACCAATGGGTAATGTTGGATAGTTCCTTATTAGTCTTTATAGCAAATACAACCGCTGAAATGACGTAGTTACTATCTCCATCATTTGAGCAATTGAAGTTTTGGCATAGCTCCTTTCAAAGAGACGAAATCCATGAAGTTTAAAATAGAATATGTGTAGCTACAACGTATAATACTCAAATATTTTATGTTCTAGCTATAATTCGTTACTTTATTGTTATTATTTTCTTCGATAATAGCAAGGACTGAAAAAATAAATTTATAGCTAGAACTGTTGTACTAAAGAGCAAACTAACGGGATTGATAAATGGTAAAAAATACCGTACCGATATCAAGTTATATATTGTATTTAACATCTTTAAATTAAATTAATTCTTCTTTAATGAACTGGGAAAGTTTGTACGCAAAATTAAATAAAGTTGTTTCATAATTTTTAGATGCTTCTAAAACATCTGCAACTTTTTACTTTATTTTATTTTAAATATTTGTAAGCTTCGCCATTTTAATAAAATTTTTATGAATTTGGTTACTTTTAAGATGTTCTTTTACTTTTCCTATTTCCCTTTTTCATTTGACGGTATTGGTACTTATGTAATATCAGCTTTTATTCTATATATTACACTCAATCTCATCAAAACTATGGAACGACGTAGCTCAAGGGACAACATGATCGGGAGAAAGATTAATTTCAAGCATATAATGTATTTGTTCAACTTTTCTGAAGCTCAAGTAAGTATTCTATAAAAAGATTAATTGATATTTACGAGGTTTGAAATTAGAAAATCGCGTAATTTTGAGTCTTTGTCGACTGCAAATCATGTTATTTAATTCTTTAATTTTTGGTTAACTTTTTTCTTAGTACACTAACTACGTAAAAAGGTTGTTCACTAACAGAGGATTAACATATCTCAATATACCATTTCCAAAATATAGTTTTGGTTTAATTTTGTCACATTAACCAAGAGTATACAGTAAACATTTTTCCAGTCGTTTTAAAGAAGTCGTTGACTTAAGAATGTTTCCAGAGTGGGAAAAGAGGAAACAAAAAACTATGCCAAAACCCACGCAAATACGGATGCCTTTGAAACCTGGATCCAAAACAACAATATTATAGACATTGGAAAAGTTCGAAGCAATCAAGACCATACCTATTTGCACTACAGAAACTTAAAGAAAAAACAATCATCAGCACGAATAGATTACCTTCTATGCAACGGGGAAATAACAAGAATGATAGAAAACTTTTAAGTCATTAAAAGTGGTGGTATATCTGATCACAAATTTCTACTTGCAAATATTGTAGAACTGAAAAGAAAAAAATACCAACGACACTGGAAAATGAACAACGAATTGCTAAAATCATATAATGTCTGTTCACGAATAGAGCAAATGTTGGAAGAAATACAAGAGGAGATGGATGAAGGCGAGGAAATATCCAATGCAATTTAAAAATTTTACCTAAAAAAAAAAAAATATATATATACTCACGGAGGAAGGGAGAAGAAAAGCAAAAGAAAAAATGATTGAACTACTACAGTCAGGAGATGAGAGTTCAGAAATCGAAATACGAGACATTATGGAGAAAGAAGCAAAGTCGGCATTCTTAAGAGCAAGGAAAACCAATCGAGATATTAATGAAAAAAACATCAACATAATCAAAATGTACGAAGAAAGATATAGCCTCAACAAGTTATCCCTTTATGATGAAGGAGGCAACTGAGAGATGATGAAGATATGGGGCAGAAGAAAGTACAAGATTATTACAACAGAATATTCGATGGATTTGGAAACGCTACTAAAAATTCAAAATTTGATTTCAATGTTAAATGATCTACTAAACAGATAAAAACTTACTAAAATAATTTACCATTAAAGAAGTATATGAATAAGCGAACAAAAAATTAAAAGATGGAAAATCCCCTGGGCCATCTGAAATAAGTGCAGAATTTTATAAAAAGTTTCCTCATGCAATCCCTATTTTAACAAACTACTTAATGAAATCTTACAACAGTGCAATCTTCTTCCCAAAGAAATGAAGGAAGGAATTATAGTACTCTTGAAAAAAGGGCAAAAATGCAAATTTTGTGCATAACTTGAGACCTATTACACTCTTAAATGTACACTGTAAAATTTTATCTGGATTAATCATCGAGAGAATGACCCCAGTTCTAAAAGAAGTTTTACCTAGTTCACAGTTTGGTTTTAGAAAAACAGATCAATCAGCAAAAGAAATAAAAAAGATGGCTACAGTTTTTATTGATTTTACAAAAGCATTCGGTACAATATCGCAAAAGGATATAGTTCATCATCTCCATACTTTATAGGATATATAAATCTGATGGCATCTATTTTAAAATGGATCAAAAAGAGAAATTACCCTCAGTGTAGGAGTGAAAATAAATGTCGGAAGAGCCTGCCTATAAGGATACCCCCTAAGCCCAGTACTATTTAACTTGACAATAAGACGACTACAACTAAGAACGAGGACATACTAGATGGTAAAACATAAATGGAAAAAAAAATATGTAAGTGGTTTATATGCAGACGACGCCACGTTCCTATTTGAAGAAAATAACATGGGAAAAAATATTAATAACTTTGTAAGTATATTAGAAGAGTTTAAATGCCTGAGTGGACTGAAAATAAATAGGAAGAAATCTACATTTATGACAACAATGCTGATGAAAACAGTTTTTAAATAACTTGGAAATGCAGGGAAAAAGGGAGGTGGATCTTTTGGGAATTATAGTGAACAAAACAAGTACAAACGAAAGGGATACCACTTATATTGAAAATGCTCTTCAAAAAGGGATAAGAACCGCCAAAAAGCACAATCTGAAGCTAATAGACAGAATAAAAGTGTTAAATCAAATAATAATTCCTTCACTAAACCATTGGTTCAAAGTAACAAACTACAACAATACGATAAGTCAAAAATTTGTCAAAATACGTGAAAAGGAATACATAAGGCGACCTAAAAACATACAAAATGACAGAATATACGTGGAAAAATATAAAGGTGGACTTGAATCAATAAATTTAGATGCTCACTGGATATGGATGGCATGTTTGATGATAAGAAAAAAAACCGCCAAATATGATGGGGTCTTGTGGAGGGAATTAATATACGATAAACATTACGACCATCCTCCTTGGGCAGAAGAAATGAAAAACATAATTGATATAAAAATGTGCCAATATCTCTGTTCAAAAAATATAAATATAATTTACTTCCCCATCAGTAAGATGAATATTGAAACGTTAAATAGAAAAGGAAGGCCCGCCGAGGAAATAATGGCATCAATCAATATAACAGATCCAGCCATAGGACTACTGAAGTTGCAAATAAACTCGAGATTGAAAAATGAAGTAAGGAATAGCTAATAAGCCACAAATTATTCTAACCAATCAATAAGGGGTAAAATTTTGGAGGGAAGAGGAAGTGAGACAATTTTTTGCAGCTTTTGTTAAAATGACCTGAAATGGAGACAGGCAACCTGATAAATTTTTGCTATGGAATCTATGACAAGGATCTAACTTCGAGCCAAATACTCAACAGATATAAAATTGCATCAGGATCGTTATATGCTGGAAACCTAGGAACGCAGGAAGGACATATGTTCAAGTGTTCTGGTTGTGGGGAAACAATAATTAAAAAGACAAAACAAGTAGCCACTTTCCAGTGAGTGTCTTTAATTCTTTCTACTCATTCTCATTTGAAAAGTGAAAATTGAAACTTCGGGAAGCATTAGCGTCATTAATCCTTTTGGCTATTTTGAAGAAAAACAGTTTCCCTTTCATCATTAAAAACATAGGGATTACGTATCCTTATTGTTTTGAACTTGGGTCTTTCAAGCATGGGAGAGAACATTTCCACCAAGCTGAAAACATTGGCTAGTTTGGTGTTGGTAAAACTCGACTTGTTTACATCACTAATATTTTATTAAATATTATATCGAAGAAAATCAAACAGCTTTAAACATCGTTGGAGAACTGATGCTTTAGAATAAACAAAAAGTTGGGCTTCTAAATATTATAACTTACCCAAGGACTCGTTCACTTGTGATAAACAACACAGCGTTTTGTACTTCCAAATCCTATTTTTATAGCTCTTGAGTGAATATAAAATATATAGATAAGGAGGAAACTACTTGGTCTGTGAGAAACCTCACTGGAAAAACTAATAGTAAAAAAATTGGACATATATGGTCTTCTCAGGTCTGACATGAATTCAAGAAATTCTTTTAAACCCCTATTACTTCCTCTAAGCAAAAATTTGATCAATTTCTACTATTAAATAATCAGGATGAGAGTATAAATTACATATTTTGTAGCAAGATACTAGAAATTTCAGTAATATGCTACGAATATGATAAGATGTATCTTTTAATACGAATATGAAAACAAAAAATTAAAGACAATCTACAAGTAACGACCTCAAAAACTGAATGAGTCGTGACCCTGGATACGAATTTACAACAGCTCAATAAATTCTCCAAGACAAAACATTATCTTTTTTTCTACAAGGCTGATTGATCATAACGCAAATCAGATTTGCCACGGCTTCATTTGACATTTTTTAAGAAGTTAAAAAAGACGTTGTAATAAATCCCATTCAAAATATACAGAACCCTGAAAATGCTATTTTTAATGCCTGAGCCAATTTAAACCAAAATTTTTTACAAAAAAAAAAAAAAAAAGTACCTAATTCCGATGGAGATTAGAACAAGTCATTGGATTGAATGGTAGTTACGTTGAATAAATTTTGTGTGTTTAGGTATAGAAAATATATGAGCATTTTTATTTGCTGAAACTTCTGAAATATATACATTTGTCTAAGTAATTTGAAATGCGTTTTTTATGCAAGCTACCTGTGTATTCTCTTATTTTAACAGAAACCCTATTTCTTACTAACTAAATAGTTCCCTGAACTTCTTAAAATTAAATTGTTTATCCAAATATCAAAATAAAGATATTATTTGTTTGAATTATGTGTGTATACTATATAGGTCATTAATATGATACTTCAAATATTTATCATCCGCTCGAGTTCTGTTCGTGTTATTAGTCCTTGAAAAGTCTCAGATTTTAAGGGGACCTCTTATTAATTTATATTTTATTAAAGTATCTCAGTTAAGAAATTGAATTATTTTATTAAAGTTTTAAATATCTTTCATGCACAATAATTATTCTGCCATTCTTCTTTACTTAGGCCTATTTAAGCATTTAAATTAAAGTATTTATTATTCTTATAAAAATGGCTAAAAACCGATAGATGATAACGTTATTGACAGATACATATGATGACATAATATATCAAAATTCTTCTATGGGACGTATTTTGCGTCGAATAAAGACGCTTTTGTTAAATTTAAGACGGGATGTGAAGGTTTTGGGACTTCAACAATGCTTGTTGAAGTTGTGACCCATAACTGATTTTTTTAAAATTATGTTTACCTTCAATTCACTTTATTAAATCAGCCAAATGTATAAAAATGTAAAATTGTACAAAATAAAGCTACAAAAATTCCCATAAGGGATTTATTAGTTATTAAAAGCCCTTTTTATTTAATAAAATATATAATATAATATAGTTTATAACTCCAATGAATACGTGTAAATATCTTATGATTGATTTTTTTATACCTACGGACAGTGTAGTAGTCTTTTGATTTTATTTTTCTTTGATATTTTTTCCTCTTATCGTAAGAAAAACGAGCCAATCCGAAGTGTTCAAATTTAAATCCAAATTATCGGCTATTATACTCTCCAACATAGATATATTTGAGATCTCATGCTACTAAAATATTGAAATTAGTGAAATAAGATTAATAGCTTCTTTGCAGAACAAATATTCTCAGTTCATTTTTTACGACTTGTTAGTACATATTGAAGATGTTGCAAATCGAAACATCATCTGTGACCACGAAGTAATGAGGTTTTAGTGAATTATTAGAATGGTTCTTCCAACAAGCTTGGTGTTGATTATGTTTTTTGTTTCCTTTTTCCAATTCCTATTAAAAAGGAGATTGGTGGTTCTTAAATTGTATGAAATTAGCAATACGGGTCAAGGAAGTATCCTCTCTACAAAAAAATCAAACAAGCAATGTTTCCTTTGAATCTTGTCAGCTCGCTTGTTGATGTTAAGGTATTGTAAGAGCATAAATATTGAATGAGTTAAAACTAGAAGGAACTTCGTCCCGTCTGTAGTTTATTTCTCTTACACACATTAAAAGTTTTATAAATTTAAAAAAACCGCCATTTTTACGGATAAAAAAATTAATTCTTCTTTTTTTTCAATTAAAAAATAAAATAAAAAAAAAAAAAGAAGAGCAACTCTACTTTTATCTTTGCCCATGCTCCACTCACGCTAAAATCAGTCCTGTATGAATTTATATGGTCTACAAACTATACAATATCTATAGACAAATTGAAAGATATGTTGACTTAACACCTGTATTAGCACAATTATATCTTTAATATCCTTTCGACTGCGGCACGTATTGTTTAGAACGATCTCATAATGATATCTGCTGATATTTATCTTTATGCTCACAATTCTACTATATAAGTTCGACCCCGTTTATTAAACTACTGGAAACCCAACAGTCCCCTCCTCTTTAGTATCAATTTCAAAATCAGCTAATGTTTTACCTGGGAAGTATCAACAATTGTAACATTTGCGAACAGGTTGTGTAAATGTTCTTAAAACAAAACAATAAAAATACAATATCGAAATATACATCTAGATATACAGGGAGCGGGGATCAAATTATCGCCTACTTTAAACCTTGATAACTTGAAGACGACATTATCAAATAAAAACCGGTTACCAAATAGGAAAGCTATTCTCGTCAGCTGACGATACGTAGTTCAGTTAGCATCATGCCATCATCATATGAGGAGATAAAGAGCTATAAGTGGAACGAGGAGCTTTCGAGGTCCGCCGTAGTCATGGCATTGGTTAATAATGGAGGTGAAATCTCCAATTCAACGATTGCTTAACCTTAGGAGTGAATTTACGGACTGTTCAGCGTATCTGTAAGAAGCTAAAGGACACCTGGGATGTTGATGCCACCATAAAGAGGGCACCCAAGGAGGAGGGCGCCGACAGGAAGGTCTGGGACACCGACTTTGTCGACAAGGTGAAGAAGATGGTTGAGGATGACCCTACCAGGTCCATGAAGGTCATGGCGAGGGATCTGGGATGCCATGAGAAAACAATAGGGAGCTGTGTATCTGAGGATTTAAGGTGCAGGAGCTACAAGATGCAGGTGGGCCAGATCTTGACCCAGAAAGCAAAGGACAACAGGCTGATGAAGTCAACAAAATTGCTCAACAAGCTAAAGCAGCCCGGGATGCTGTGATTTTTCTCTGATGAAAAGAATTTTTGTCAAGATGAGAAGATCAACAAGCAGAACAACAGGTGGATAGCCACCTGTACCAGCCATGTGAGAAAGGTAATGAAGACCAAGTTCCCTGCAATGGTCATGGTGTTCGGGATGGTCCGCAGTGAAGATCATGTTATGCCCCCCCACATGTTTGAAACGGGTCTAAAGGTCAATACAGAGGTCTACCTGGATGTTATAGAGAAGGTGGTTCTGCCCTGGATCCAAGGGGTGGCCGGAGACAGGCCCTGGGTGTGGCAACAGGACTCAGCACCCTGCCATCTGTCCAAAATCTCCATGCAGTGGTTAACCGAGAACTGTTATGACGTCGTAACCAAGGATTTGTGGCCTCCTAACTCTCCCGACCTTAATCATTTGGACTATTTTGTCTGGGGCTATGTCGAGAGACATACCAACAAACATCCCCATAGCACCAAGGCCAGCCTGATGGACTCCATCAAGGAGGTATTCGGCAACATGAACAATGAGATGGTCAGAAAAGCCTGCGGTGTAGATAATTAAAAGAGCTAAATCATTCACAGAGGTGTTAGCATTTCCTCATGAATAGGTTATATTTATGGAGAATTATAATAATTACAAATGAATGTTGTACTACAAAATAAGGAAAAAAACATAACTACGAATTTACCTGGTGCTGATTAGACAAGTAAGAATTAATTAACCTTTTTAAAAGTACATCAGCTGCACATACTTTCATTTATTATAAAATGCAAGCAACACAACTTTGATATACTTTAGTCTTAATATGAATAAAGGGAGAGATAATAGTCTATATTTTTATTAAAATATGTGATCAGAATTGAGTATTATTAATGAACATTGAAAATCTTAACGAAAAGATTTCTAAGCCCTTTCTGAATGAATATCCTTTTTATAACACGATTAGTGAACTGGTTAAAAAATAAAACGTAATTAAATACATGATAAACAATTGAACGATTTAAATAATTACGTCATTTAAATTTTATATTACTTATTGAACTATTCCATCAATTTTGCAACTTTAATATCAATTATAATGATAAAAACCTTTTTAAATATATAGAACATCGCAAAAAAATGAATCGATATTTAAAAAATAATCTTAAAAACATGAGTTTGAGTTTCAAAAATAATATAATTTGTTATTATTATTGTAAAAATATTACATTTTGATATAATATATAACTCTTAATGAGGTTGCATTTATTATTTCAAAAAATAGCTTACATATTTTTGGCCACTGTCATACGCCTCAGTCCTCAGATATGTCGAAAATAGAAGAATTCAAGAATATCCGAAGGGAAAAGAAAATAACTACTTTTAAGTAAAAAGTTAATTAAATTTACAAAACCTCCATTAAAAATTACTAAATATACGAATAAATCCCTAACGAGCCGTTATGAAAATAAATAAAAGATTGCATATAATCATATTCAATGTAAAAGTATTGGCCATGCAAGGAATAAAAAGATTTTTTTTTTACATCCTGGGGTGATCATGAGTGAGCAACAAGCAAAAAGGCAGCGCATCTCAAATTTCCTAGATGCTGGAGTTTATGTGGCGAAGATTATGGACTTTGTTAAGTGTTATAGGAGCCTGGTTTTTAAGTTGGACAATATAAAAAAAATGGAGAGGATCTTTCCAGGATGTTATTTTATACTCAGTATATTTTCGTGATCATTTATTGTTCCTGCCCCCGCTAGATGCACAAGTAGTACACGCATGTCTCATCTTGAGTCTATTCTTCTTTTCCACTAATTGTCTCTCCTTATGCAGGGAATCGAACGCCTTGCATGAGGTAATGTGATTTCTCACCCTCCACACACTCGTAGGTGACCAAAGATATCTTTGACTGGAGACAGACAGAATATTGTCAAATTATAATAACAATAAAAGAAGACATAAAACAGGTATAAAAGAGATCAATATATGAAAGCAGAGATTTTTCCTTTTTTTCCCCAGACAAAGCGGCTACAATGCCCTATTGCTCGATAAACACTGGATCCATCGTTTATAAAAAACACTGTTCATGTTTCGCCTTTAAAAATTAACAAACTTAAATTTAAATGGTGCTTTACAATTTGAAAGTTTTTAAAGTAGCAATACCACTCTACTTTATTAAAAAAAAAATTAAAAACACTTAATAGAAAAAATTCGGAGATGGCTCTTTTGAGATTTTAAAATTGAGTCATAAATAAAAAAAGTTAAGGCCCTCAACTTTAGATAAAACCTCACTCTGGATTAGTCTATAGATCATTATAATGATTAATTTTGTAATAGTTTCTGGGGAAATATTCTGAAATACATCTTATAGTTTTGTAGTTATTTTCCACAAATTTAATTAACAATTCTACTTACTTCGCTTCCCTACGAGTATTACAAAATATATATTATTATGTTCCCACAGCTCTTTGATATGTTGAATTATTGCGTGTTATTCAACATGATATCATACAAATCTATACAAAATGTCTTTAAAAGCTAGTGAAGAAAACTTTTCATACTGTTAATCAAAGAACTATTATTAACATGATTCAATAACACATTTTATTCAACCGAAGAATAGAGTTGGAATAATTTCAGTTTTGGTACCATCCTTATTAAGTCAGGCATGAAGCAAATCTACCAAGTCATGACTTAATACATGCATACATATTACATACTTTTGTATAGATTTCAATGAAAATGTATGTATAGATTTATCGATTTTGCCTTTATAGATCCTCATCAAATACTAATGCTGATATGTGAGTGTTTTTTGTTTTTTTAGATTGATAAATGGAGTACTTTTAGATGCACTTTTTCATATGATATGTTTGATTCTAAGTAATTTTGCTGGATACATTTTTGCAGCCTTTTTATATTTTCCTAGTATAGGCTCGAGCTTTACCTATAGTATTTAATATCTTATCTCAGCTATAGACAGTGGTGTATTAAATATGACCTGTCGTTATATAACAATAAATGGAACCGAAAATGAGATTGGCAATCCTGGCCATATGAAGAATGTTTGGAAGGAGAGCAGCTTAGCTGTCATGGCGTTTTATTAGATCAACTGCAAGCAGGAGTGAGGGAAAGGAAATACACACTCCTTGTATAGTAAGGACATATATCTTGAAATTACTTCTTTTTCGATCCGTAATTTTAATCTGAGTCTAACAAGGACTTATACTTATAACTCTCCAGCAAACCCCAATTGTTACTCTCCGTCTTTAATGAGCACAAGCAGTAGTTATTACTATTTACTGAGCTGTTCCCTTCTCAATCACTATATAATAATTATAACAGTTCTGGAAAATTAAAAAGGCTGTTTAAGTTGCTAACTAGAAAAATTTAATAATTCTCTTTTCTCACTTGATACTTCATGGTTATTTAAAAAAAAAGATATTTATATAACAAAGTAAGAAGTTATACTTATATAGGACTTATGCTCCGTTTTCAAAAGTTTATTCGGTTATGCCACCTTAATTAAGCGTAATCATTATCTTAGTCGAGACTTGAAGAAATGTAAGAAACTCCATCGATAGAAAAAAATGAATTTTTCAACAGTTAAGACTAAAGATAAAGTACAAACCTATATGATAAAAATTTGGCAAAATGTTTGCAGCAAAATTACCTGTTAATGTTTCTTTTTTCTTCTTCTTTTTTTGTGATGTAATTCTACTTTGATTTGTAGAAATCGTGAATATATTATAAGACAAAAACGTATATGAAAATTTAAAAAATCCCCTTTGAAAATAAAAAACCAGAGGATAAAAATTAATTTTGCAATTTGGATCTAATGCTGCAATGAAAAGCTGTGTTTGTTTGTTTGTTAAAACTCCAAAAGATTCTATATTGTAAAATTGTTTTATTCTTTCATATTCTTCATGTCTTTTCTAATTAATAAACAGAGAGAAAGAGAGA
The DNA here is from genome assembly GCF_016086655.4 of Lepeophtheirus salmonis. NCBI lineage: Eukaryota > Metazoa > Arthropoda > Copepoda > Siphonostomatoida > Caligidae > Lepeophtheirus > Lepeophtheirus salmonis. The sequence continues at coordinate 13,007,383 of NC_052138.2, read as the reverse complement.
GAAAAAGTCAAACATATCACGTAATATCTATTATGACTATTGATATGACAAATGCTGTCAAGTATGTCAAAAATACGACATAATTTAAACAGCAGGGGGAAGTCCCATATAAATTTTCTTATCAAATATTTATCAATAACTAAAAGAAAGGCCTTCTTTTTTTTCTGGTGCAGTAAATTTCTTTTTGTTAACATAGTAACAATTAAAGTCAAGGCCAATCGAAGTTACTGCATGTCAATTGTCCTTGCATACATACATGCTACATATCTTCTGTAAATATATCATTTCAGAGCAATTATGTAGATCTACATAGATATGTGCGAGATCGGAAAAACGTAGAGAAAAACAACAGTTTAAAGATCAAAAAGGAAAAATAGTTGGGGCTATCTCTTTCTTCCATTATTATTCTTTAGTTTTGTAATGTATGGATATCTAAACTATTATATAATGTATGAATGTACTAGGGTAAACAGCAAAAAAATTTTAACTAACTAACCAATAGATCATCATGGGGTTAGCATCTCTCTCTGAAAGAAAAATTTGGCTTACCTTTTGTATATATTTTTTTTTGAAAATACATTCAATATGTTAATGTTTGTGTACAAGTCGTAACTTGTATCACCAAATTGTACAAGTTGCAATTTATTTGACTCAAAATATAATAATAAATTTCAATTTTGATCGATAATTGATTCCATCACTTCATTTTGATCTATTAAAATTACATGGTTACTAATGAGTGCCATAAATTGACTCCTTAAATTGTAATAATTTATATAACTCAAATACAAATAATACAACATTAATATATTTATTATCCATGGAGAATTCAATAACTGCATTATCCTCATCTCATGTAATCTAAAGACTTCGTTTAAAATCATTCACCTCATATTTTGTTTCCAACTTGTACACAACATACTAAAACAACCAGTAGTATGACTAAAATAGGAAACAACTTATTTTTATGGATTCAAGAAAAGACAAATCAAAACCAATTTATGATATTTTTAAACACACTATTTAGTTTTACTTTTTATTCAATATATCTACCGAAAATATTCGGAACTCTTGACGATGGATCCGTGTCCATGGCGTACCACGCTGTCATAATGGGGCAACGGAGAGCTTCCAAATTGGGATGAGAGGTGAGACAAACGTTCTTCTCTAAGATGCACCAAACTGTCAAGTCCAGTTGATTGAGATTAGGGCCATATGGGGCTACATAGTGGCAGGCCAGAAATCAACTTTATTATTACTGCAGAGGTTTTGGTCTCCTTGGTAGTATCAAGCTGAAATGGACTTCTTAATGCCATGTCCAGCTCAGATGGAGATGATAACGTTTTTAGCAGCTTTCTCAACAGTGACACCACCCTGAAAGAGATTGCATACGCGTTGCATTTTTTTGATGTTGTTCTGACATTTTAACACTTGTTTACTTTAGTTTCAGCTTTCGTTAAGTTGTATAATGAAACCTCTTAATTAAAAATAAAAGGAATAAATAATTATAATTAAAACCTACTACAAGTTTTGTAAATTTACTCTGTATATTCATAAATAATTTTAATATTTTCCCAGCACTAATGTCAATTTAAATATAAAAGACTCTCTTTTTTATAGTAGTAATTCATTTTCTTCTCTCTCCCTCCCCAATCGTATTACAGACAGCTGATGTCTTAATATCATATGTATTTATCTTACCTACTTCTTACTTATTCTGAAATGCTCATTTCCTAATAAGGCCTTTCATCAGTTCTGCAGTGTTTTCTATTGATTACACAAGTCAACAAGAATCAAAAATCTCTTCTATTTTATATTCAATTATAATAGTACTTAACAAGCCGATCCGGATTAGGTTACTAATTTTTTGTATAAAATTTGTTTTTCAAACAATTTCGATTACATTTTTTTAAGTATTTTTATACTAGGCGTAGGTTTGACCAACTTTTTAGTTATAAAAAAAATCAATAAGTCACTTAATAGCAAAAATTATTTAGTAAAATTGTATACTTATTTAAAATATTTTCTTTTACTGGATATGCAAACATTCAATTCTGAGAAAATGTAATTTAAAGTTGAAAAAGCGACCATTTTTTAAGGGGTTTGTTTAAATTGGAATAACATCTAAGGTGTTTATTGCTTTTACCACAGAGTTACTAATTTGAAGCGCAAAAATAATATTTTAATATTGGTTTGTTTTAAATTTTATTATGGAAAAATTAGGTAAAATGTCCTTTATAAAAAACTATAATGATAAAATAATACGAAATATATGAAATTAGTCACATAACCTCACCCCCAACTCCACTCCAAATACCAATAGCAATTTTGTTATCGGAATTGGTACTAAAAATTTGGTATTGTGACATCCCTAGTATATTTTTTGCGTAAAATAGTGTTTGTTATAAACCTGGAAATTATTTAGAAATGTAATTTACTCACGATCAAACTTTTTTTGGTTTGGCAACCAGTGTTTATTTTTATTTTCTAGTGCTGTCATCATTATTCTTTCATTCCTGTAGAGGGAAATTTCCTTTATTTGGGCAGATGGAGAGTTTAATTAATACTCTATGACCCAAATTATTTACGAATTAGGTTTTTTATTTTTCAAAAACATGTGTACACCAATGGAATGATTATACTGTTACTGAAATACCACAAATGTTTTGAAACAATACACAGGGTGGGTCATTGTTTTTCCAAACATGTACATAACCAATATGAGAGGTTTATTATAGATGCATTTACAGTTATTTGATTTAAAAGTAATTTTTCCAAGTGCACCTTGAGTCATTGAGGGCTGAGTAAACATTACATCATTATAACTACTCTGTCAGACATAGTAAATGTCAATGAACAATGAAGTCCATATACATTTAGAGTGATGACAATCGTGTATAATTTTTGCCTGGCTAGTCTTTTTGGAATGGGTAATCTGAAGAATAAATTTTCTTTTCCTATGCTGTTGTCATTATTATTTAATTCCTGAGGAGTGAACTTCCTCTCCTATTACATTCAATTGTATTCAAAACCTGTTTGAACATTTTTGTTTGCTCATAAAAGAAGGAAAATAACTTTAAGATTTGTTGCAAGTTCTTGTTAGAGTTTGAGTAAAATTAAGGAGTATTTCTTGCTAAAGTTATATTATTTCAATCTTCCCCTTGTCCCTTGTCATAGTTGATCTAATGAAACGCCATGGGCTGCTCTCCTTCAAAAAATTATTCAAATTGTCAAGGTTACCATTTAGATTTTCCATTTTATTTTTTAAACATGGCCAATATAAGTATACATATTTCCTTCTAAGGGAACGACAGTGTCGAACCTACGTATATTGAACTCTAGAGAATAATTTCTACAGAGTGCGTTGTCCATTGAGATACATCGATTTACTAGATATTATTATCAATCCCATTTGGTCATAAGTAGAAATGGGCAAAATGTAGAGAACAATAACTGTTTTGAAATTATATATGAATACAGGTTTTTGCTATAGTTCTTTTTTGTTCCTTTTTTAAGTAATATACCCTCTGAATGATGAATTATCGTCTACTTTTAATGTACTTTTTTTAAAAACAATAAAAAAAATTATTTTTAATTATATTTTTTTTTTTTTGCACAATTGCTTCTATAAATGTTGAAGGCCTCTTTTCATTATTCGAAATACACTTTCCCCCAAAATTTTATAACAGTTAGCTGATGTTAACATGTTCATTAATTGAGTATTGCAATATGCCTTCTCCTCAAGCTCTCGAAAATGTACAGTCAATCTGCTTGTCTCCTAAAGAATAGTTAGGGTTTTTTTACCATATTACATGTGCTAAGAATTAACAAATTTATATAATTCTATGGTAAACATATTTATATGTATGTTGGTAATGAAGTCGTCTGTCATAAATTAATAATTATATTATATGCATACCTATATTTTATGCCTCTATGATATTTTTGGGAGTAATGCTCTATTATGACAACCAACCTAGGTATATGAAGAAATAACTTGGTTAGCCCCCCTACCCTTCCTCTTTCCTGAAAGATGCATAAATTAAAAACATTAAGAATATATAATTTAAATAGACATTAGTATTAATGAAAATATAAACTATGTTTTATAGGGTTTAGAATGAGACTATCTTTTTTGCTATAATTAATTTTGGATTATACTATATAAACTGCCTGTATATGTTTTTATTATTTAATGTATTCTTTAACATTTAGTGTTTTTATTTTAATTTAATTAATTTTGAAATTACTTGTTAATGTAATGGAACAATCCCTCCCCCCTCCTTCTACTCCTCTCTATAATGAATTAGAAAGACAATTCAATGGCGACTTATTATTCAATGATCCCAAAGTGTATGGCCGATTCATCATCATTAATTCTCAAAGAAAGAACATCTATGTATAAGTCTATTTTTCCTTTACAGCAAAAAATTACACATAAATGAAAAACAAACATAAAATAATCAACTACAAATAAATTAATGTTTGGTTTATAATTATCAATAACTAAATTTAATATTTGATACGATAAATAACATTAGTATAAAGCTTTCGCTTTGTTGCCATCACAACTAAAATGAGGAGTGAACAATTAATCGGGAAGTTATTCTTACAGACTTTTATTATTGTATCATTGATAAAATATTTACCTTATAATTCAGTTAAGGTAATATAATAATTCATAATTATATTATTCAGTTTTCTTCTTTTGAACTTAACGTATAAAGTGATGATTAAATAATGAGGAAGTTATAACTTTGTTTAAGTATTTACTCTCAATAATTAGTCATAAATTGATAAATTAAGAAGAAGTAAAGGAAGGCACTTAATTGAATTTTTGTGAAAATTGTGGAAAAGGATTTCTTATAAATTTTGTGGTGGAGAAGTTTGTTTAATTTTTGTTTCATAGAAAGTTTGTCGTTATTTTCATTACAAGAATCCGAATGAACAATACTCTGCAAAACATAAAAATAGACATTTTTTGATAAGTTTTCTTCTCCTCTGCTTTCTTAATTCACAATAATATGTATTAGGTTACTGCACTCTTCTATAAAAAGTAGATGGATATGAGTAATGAGAGTAAGTAAGAACTAAAAATGCACAAGGATTCAAATATGAGTGATTAATATCTCCTAAATAAAAAATAGTTTTTTAATCATGCCAATTAGTTTGATGTTGTTGGGAAGGTGCCTCTTTCAAAGTTTATATTAAAATTATTTGCATCAGAATTTTTTTTTGTAAATGAATAATAATTATGAAATAAGAATTTGCGGTATGTAAAAATAAAAGAACCCAAAAATTAATGGGGTAATATTGATAATTAGTTCTTAATTTAGTACCGAGGTCAGCAGTCCAGTCCTACTTGTCCGGCTTTAAAGGAATATAATCTATCTTTCATGACGTCACTAAGGGTCCCCCCCTTTTTTAATTATTATGTTATTTAACAGAATAAATTATATAACTAGGTAAAAATTTAATATTTTCGTTTTATATTGTATCATGATAAAAACATAACCATTTTTGGTTAGATATGTATGAAGCTTTTAATATGTATCTTGCATATCTTATTTGCATTAATAAACTCTCTATTTTTCAAAGGAAAATTCCAAGGACTGATAGTCTTAAGAACCGCTTGTAAGACTGGACTGAACTGAATAAATAAGACCAACACAACCCTACGGACAATATCAACTTAAAATTACCATGGTGTTTATATTAGATCTGCTGCAGGCAATCGTGTCAGGGAAAAGAATAAACACTTATCTCACTCATGATATAGCAAGGATATCGAGTCTGGAATTATTCATATTACGATTCTCAATTCCACACAAAGTCCAACAAGGTTTATATTTATTATAACTCCCAAGGAAACCCTCAATGTCACTCTCTGTCTTAAATTACATCTCTTCAAGAATGAAAAAATTATAATAACAGCATTAGAAAATAAAAAAAAATCATGTACATGTTGCAACTTCAAAAAGTCATGGACGCGCTCTAAATCATATTTAATGAAATTTTAATTATTTTTCATATTTACAAGGATTTACAGAAGTAAAATATTAATACTTTTTATATGAGTGTTGAAGCTATCCAATGAATTATTTTTGAAATTCTAAATATAGAATAGATTATGCACTGGTAAGATTTAATTTAACATGTTTTTTTAGATGGACAAGATATTTTTTTCTACCATTCCTACGTATTTTTTTTAGATAGAAAATAAATATATGTAGGCCAAATTTTGAATTACACATTCTGTGAATGTGGAATTTTTTTTTATTAGACTCAACGTTTCCTGCTATTTATAATAACAAAACGGACTTAAGCAAAGTTTCATACCTCTCCGGACATTTTTGGGGTCGTACAGGCTCGAGGATATAAGGTGTCGATGAACAGACAACTTCCATTTAATAATATATATTTGTTATTGATAAATAATATTACTCCTCAACAAACGATTAGAGTTACTCTCCGTTTTTTCATAACATGCAGTTATTGAATACTTAGTGATGTGTCTCTTCTCAAGAATGAAAGTATAATGATGACAGGTTGAGAAAATAAAAAGCAATTTTCAGGTTGCCAACAACAAAAAAGCTTACAGGCTAATAAATGCTTAGGATTTGCAACACTAAATATATTTTATCCTTCTTTTTTTTACTTGAGGCACTTAGCTTTAGCTACACACGTTCGTTGTTAAGAATGAGTCTTCCCCAGACAAACAAAGAGCCAAACTTTACCTTCATAATATATGTAGATTAAATTATTTCATTGGGTTGAACTTTATTGCCGCTTTTAACAATTTTAAATGTCCAATATTTTTTTTGTAATATTGAAATAAACAGATCTTTGAGGATCTCATCAAACAAACTGACTTTGATGGAGAGGCGTAAATCAATCAACACAACTTTTGGAAGAAATTATTCACTTCAACTCAATGTGCGTAGGTTTGATACTTGGTCGTTCCTAGAGAGGAAAATATATTCAATGTATATGGACTTTAAATACAGATCCCTGGTCAGATTGAGTAATTATTATACTTTAATGCTTACTTATACTTAATCAGTGCAACTCCATCTGACCAATTAAAAGAACATACAAAAGAACATTTCTGTCCAATCAGAGAAAAATGAGATTTTTGAATCAAAATTGTTCATCTTTAAGTCTTTTGTTCTGTACTAAAAATATTTTTTTACTTCAAAGTTGTTGCTTTTTAATATTTGATTTGTCTTTAAGAGTAATATGCTGTTTTTTTTTAATAATTTAAGAGGTCCAGTATGTTTGAATGATTTAAAGTTTCTATATTGTATCAAAAATGAAGAGGAATATCATTCTCAGTAAAAATGATTTTAGAGCTCTCAAACTTTCCATAAGTTAGCTTTTTTATTCTTCAGAGTAGAAACGGAATTGTGCAAGGAGAGGGGGGTTTTCTTTTGACAATGGGACAGTTTAATGTATATGTGTTCATATAAAACTTTTATACTTTTTTTGTGGATAAACGGCAAAGAGTTATTAGTTTCATTTAAACTTGCATATTATCCATACAATTACAATTTTTTTATGCCATAATAATGCATATATAAAGGCTATTTTATGTTTGTTGTTTCTGTTTCCAATAAGCTATTTTATTTCAATATAAAACTTGTATAAAAAATAAAAATATGAAAAACACTAATAAAAACGAAAAATAATTATATATATATTTATATTAGCATTTATTTGTTGGTAAAACATTTTTATAGGGTTATAATCACGTGCTGTCACGATGTTTCATTAAATTAGCTGCAAGCAAATTTCGGGTATGAAAGAGTGTTTGTTATTAACCTGCAAATTATTTAGAAATGTACTTTACTCACGAGAAAACTTTATGTAGATGGAAAACAGTGACCTTACCTTCTTACCTTCCAGTGCTGATGTCCTTATTCTTCAGTTCTTATAAAGAGAATGTTTCTTTATTTGGTCGGATAGAGTTGAACAAAGTCAACAGTATAGTATTACAATTACTCCATCTTACCTAGTAATTGTATATAAGCTATGAAGCCTATATAGATTAATAGTGATGTAAATTGTCTGGATATTTTTTTTTTTAGAATTCGTAATCAGAATAATTAATTTTCTGTTTCTTAGCTGTTATGACAATTATTATTATAACAATTTATTTATAAAATACTTATTGATCATTCGTGTGTGCCAAAAAAAGACCTACAAGATTTGTTGAAGAGTTAAAATTTGTAAGTCCTTGTTGGACTCAGAATAGAATTAAGTATCAACATTAAAGTAATTCTTACCAAAGTCCTCTGTTATTTCCTTCTCTCTATGTCACACCTGATTGTATTTGATATAATTTAATGTCATGACAGCTTAGCTAATCTCCCCTGAAACATTTTTTCAAATTGTCAGGGTCACCATGTTGATTTTCGGTTTCTTTTTCTCTAATATCCCACAAATACTCCAGATTTGTATCAATACTTATAACTCCTAAAAAATGAAAAGTATTACTTTCTGTCATTTATGACCAAACTCACTCGTTGTGACACTTATATTTCTATGATATTTCCTCAAAAATGAAAGAATAGTAATAAAAGCTTTAGAAAATAAAAAATCAGTCTTCAGGTTAGCAACAACAACAACACTCATACCCTAAAAAAATGCTTCAGATTTACAATTCTATTTATATATAAAAAATTATAAATAAAGAAAAAAAGATTTGAAAGTGTCGACAATAAATTAGTACAAAAATTGTCCAGAAACAGATAATGATAAATACAAAATTTAGCAAAACTGGTTGCTCAATTAGTGATCAAAACTTTTAAAATGACGAGAAGGATCTTGTCTTCAAGATTATTTGATCTTAAACTCTTGGGATAGCTAAATATTTGGATAAAAAATACTTTTAAATTCTAGTGAGTGTTCTTAAATTTCCAGCAAATTTTGACAATTTTCATCTCTGAAACCACGTTTAAGTGCCAAACATTAGATTTGATAGAAATAAAGTGACATCAAAAAAATATTACTTTCAGACATATAGAATGATATAACCGTATTATGCTTTATTCATATGTCAACGTCTTATTTTCTTGGTCTTCATTTGTGCCATTTATTTACTTTATTTCTTAAAACTTATCACAACACAATTTTATAAAAATCGATAGAAATTGGTAAACGGGCATATAAAAAACACTAAAAAAGCTGCAAAATTAGATCCTAAAAATATTATTTCTAAAAATAATCTTGAGGAAAAAACTGCTTCATAAATATTAATGAAGTAAAGTTTGTCTTTCTGTCTGTAATGTCCCCAGTACATGTACATACAGTACATGCAGTGCTCCATGATATACATCATAAACATATTTTGATCTAAGAAATATTAATGTAAGATGTTTTTAATCCATAAGCATCCTATCATACAGAATGAGGGCTCCAAAATTAGAAAATTTTAAAAGCTGTTTTCACATATAAATATTTTTATTTAGTGCCATTTGTAGGGCAAATTTTTAAAACAAAAGCATGTAATTCAACAATTTCTTTCACTTTTTATTCAATATGTCCCCCTCCATTGAAAATGATGGCTTTAATACAGGGAAGAACAGGAGCCCAGGTGACCTTAATGAAGTACGAGGACAAGTTGTTCCACTCCTCTGTGGGCATGCCCTTCAGGTCATCGACATTCCAGTGAGAAGTCTCATTCTTCTTAACCACCAAAACGTACCAAACAGCAAAGTCCAGGGGTATCACATCGGGTGAGGATGAAGTCCAGAAGTCTGGCAGCCGAAGGAAGCAATGTTCTTCCTGCAAAAATGCTGCACCTTCTTGGAAGTGTGCGCCAGGTACTGTCTTTGGTAAACACAAAGTTGTCCATGGGGAACGTTCTCTTCAACCATGGCAATACATGATATCTGAGGAATTTCTCGTTGGCCTTGAAGAACTAGGGGACGTCTTGTTGCCATCAGACACCACGACGCTGAGGACCATGACCTGAGCTTGATGTTTGGTCCTGGAGGCTCCTTCGACCTGAGCTCTTGATTCAGCCAAGAACGGATATTTTCTTTTGTTCAGGAATTCTTTATTTTAAAGAAAAAATAATTGCTGAGGTTTTAAGGGAGCTCTTATAAATTAACTAGTGAAGGATTGCCCGGGCTCATTAGGGAAATGGAAATCACATTGAAAATGGTCAAATTGATTGAGGAAATCTAAAAAACTATTCAGAAAATACTACTTTATACTTATAGTTATAATAGGAATGTTTCGTTGTTGTCGAAAAAGATCTTTATAATTATAATTCTTATTCTCTTGGATTCTTCACACTATATCAATCCAGTTAAGTAAGGTAATCTACTATGTCATTATCGAAACTAACCCCCACCACCACCAAAAAAAAAAATATATTCTTCTAATTATTGGTGAATTATATAAAATAAACGAAATTGTAATTTTCACCAATTTCTTTTTGCTCATAACTTTTTTGATTTTGAATAAATTTAGAAAACGTAGACATTCGTATAGTTGCATTCAAAACACCAATTATTTATTAATAAATAACTCAACAACCTATCTGGCATCATTGAGCTTTAAACAACGGTTTTTGGGTTTTGGATATAGCATAAGCCCCGTTATATGACCTCCCCAAAAATCGTTACCCCCGTCTTAGCCTGTCCCAGCTCAAAAGAAGGACCCATGCAAAATGTCAGCCTCCTAGGTTCAATGGTGTGGGAACGTATAAAGGACATCTAGACACGCACATACACACAATCTCTCTTTTATATATATACAGATTAATTACTTATTTAACGTGGGATGTGAAAATAAGGATTCTTCATGTTTCAACATTTTTACTAATTTGTTCATTCTTGTTAAATCATGTACAGGTAGACCCTGATATACTTTGTGAATTGAATATGGTAGGATTTTTTATTGGGTAGATTGTATATGTCGGCCATCACATCAAACTTTATTTTTTTATCTGAAAATTGAAGAAAGCGACTGAGGATAGTTAAAATTCAAACTTAGAACCTTTTAATAACAAGTTATTAACTCCACAAAGTAAATAATATATTATAGGATAACGAGGAGATGGATCTCGACTTAATCGATCATAATTGTTTGAATAAGTTTCCAAGTAGGATTAGACAATCATTGAAGTTTGTATTATGTATGTCTATTTATGTATTTTTCTATTAATTTTCTTTTTCCAGAGTTAATAGGTTTGATGATGTAGAGGTTCCTCCTTATCATACCTATTACGTTCATCTACTAATTATACTGTGATGGCTCATAGTAAATACAAAAAAGTTGTAGTTCTTTTGATCTTCCAAAGTGATAATTGTCCGAATAGATCTAGATCCCTCTCCTTCTAATCCAATAACGTATTCTTTGTATTATTAAGTTATTCCCTTATTATAAAAAGGTTGTGATAATTCAATTTCAACTATCTGTTGTCGCTGTCTCCAATTTTGAGAAAGAAATAGAACGTATGACGTCCAGGAAAGCTTATACAATTTACCCATTTTTGTTTACTTTTTGATGGGGATTTTTAAAACCACAAGAAAAAATTCAAATTAGGATTAAAAGGAAAAATATGGGTGGGTTAACAGCTATTTTTACTTACTCCAGACACTAAACACAGTTTATGTACTATTATTGTGTTAACCCTCCCTTAAAGTAAATTTATGTTTTTAAATTATATTAGTGGTCAAATTTTGGAAAAAGAAATCCTGCACTTAATGGAAAAAAAGAAATTTAATAGCTATTGCTATATATACATTCACTTAAAAAAAAGATAAGATTTATGTATCATTTTGTAGTTAAACAAGATTTATCTATACTTACATACTTTGTCGAGATTTAAAAGGATTACTGTGACATGCAAAATAAACATATGTTATAAAAGGAATTATGAAAACCTCTGAGTCAATAAAGTCAAATTTTTACTTTATAAATATAATTGATGACTAATAATTAAAGGGGCAACATCATGATTTATTCATCATGTGGTATTCCTTTTCCTATTAAAAAATATATAATTACGTAATGAACACTATTGTGAAAAGTGTCTCAATAGTAAAGACCAAAATAATATTTTGACTTTCTATCAAATATATGTATATTAAATTTGAGCCTCTTCTATGGTTTTTATTCCTAATCAAAGCTCTTGTGAAGAAATTGAGGCATAGAATGTTCAAAATTTAACAAATTCACTCGTATTAAAATTGTTGAGGGGTTGTTTGAGCTACCCGTAATCTTACACAGTGGCTTAATTACATATAATGCTTATGCAAATTATTGGTAGAAGGTATGTTTTACCCTAATAAATACCCAAGTGGCTCATAAACCTTTTACATTGCGTACCATCTGAGAAAATATTCAGATCTTAAAGTACCTCCAAAGTTTAAAACTTTAAATGAATGTTATACAAAATCTTGGATAATTGAACAATTTCCCTATTCTCAAGCTTCCTACAGGTTAGTTTGCGTATCAAGAGAAGTATGGTATTCCAGTTTGAAAGTCAATGCTCTAAAAAGTCAACATAATGTAAAAGTTTTGATAAAGGATTTAAAGAATTAATATGATATAAACAGAGTTGTACAAGATATGACCAGATTGTATTTAAAAAAAAATGAACGGGGTAATCTGTACAATTTTAAGAATGTTTGGGAGGAGAGTAGCTTAGCTTTTATGACGTTTATATTAGACCAGCTGCAACCATCTGTGAAAGGATAAAATGAAAACTAACTCATTTCTTATATAGTCCAGACATATAGGCTGCAATTACTCCAACGTCTTTCTGCAATTCTTCTATAATCACAACAAGAACATACACATATAATTATCGGGTAAACTCTTATTCTTACTCTCCGCCTTTTATTGATACAAAAACTATTGATTAGTGTGTGTTCTCTCACCCAGAATTAAAGCTATGGAATATATAAATAAAATACTCTTTGGATTACCAACTAGAAATTTTTTTGCACGTGTATAGGTCATATTTTATACAGCTCTACATGCAGTTGTTAAAATATGAAATGGGACTTGTACAAAATTTTTTGCTCTCCTTACTTAAACATATTTATTTATTTCCCAAAACTGTTATCATGATTCTTTTATTCTTGAAGAGAGGACATATAAGTATAAAGTAATCACTAGTGCATTAAAGACAAAGAGTCATACTAAAGATCTGTTGAAGAGTTATAAGTGTGAGACTTTGTTGGACTCGAAGTAGAATTGAGGATCGACAACGTTGTAATTCCTGCTTAAACGTCCTTTTTATAAGTGGAGTGGGGTTTTTGTTTATTACTTCCTCTCATGGCTGCTTGCAGCTGAACTCTTGCCTCTATCATTCCTAGATTTGGAGTGGCATTTCGGTTTACATACTTTATTCATCGCATAACTGTTCACAGCTAATGTAGTTAAACGTCATGACAGCTAACCTGCTCTTCTCTCCAAATTGTCAGGGTGACCACGATAGTTTCCTTTTTCTTTTTTTAACATATTGGCCCATCATATACTTAACAACTATATATAGAAGTCAAAATATTATTAATATTGACTTCAATTTCCTTGGTCAGATGGATTAATTGTAGTAATAAAATATCTACTTATATCTAATTGAAGAAACTCCATCTAAGCAATGGTAATAAGAAAATATTGATTTTATGCCAAAAAAATAATATACATATATAACTCATTATACATATTCTCTTTAATTAGTCTTAATGCAGTGTAATTAACTTTCATTATAATGAATCTATTTGAAATATGTATAATGTATAAGTAGGTGCATTAAAACCAAGATTTTCGAAATTCGGGGATAAGCCCTAGAAGAGAAGAGTATGATAAAATGCTATCTAAAAAGGGAATGTCTATCAATATTTAGAGAGGTATAACATAAGAGTTTTTTTTTATCCTTGATAAATTTTCTATTTGATAGAATAAAAAAAACACGGTGGCGAAATATATGACCACTCTCGACCGTTTCTGATCATTTCAAAATGACAAAAAAAAAAAAAATATATATTTATATTAAAAATCCACCTTACCACAGTATTTGTACAATATTAAATCTTATGTTATGGTCCAAATATTGTATTTGTAATGTCTTATGAATCATCATTTATAATAAATATATCTAAGATATATGTATTATGTTAAAATAGATCATGCTTCAAATGATAGAATAGAACGGTTGTACGTGACGTCAGTATTGTTAATGTACGTCATTTTTGGTGTATAAACAACAAAATTGAATAATAGTAAAAGTGATTTTCCGTTCAAATAAAGAAAAATGGTAAACTACTGCTCCATATCACTATCAGTTTTTCGAAACAAACAAAAATTACAGTGTATTTTCAATTCAGCTATTTTCATTAGTTTTATTGAGTAGACTTTGTAAGATTTATGACTGTACGAATTATGAACTCAAAAAGATGACTATTTATATTTTGGTATTAATTTATGTAAATTATGTACCTCATCATTCCAAACTCTGTCATTGATAAATTACCAATTCTAGGTATACAATTAGTAATAACAAGGTGCAATTGGCAAAACGAAAAATACAGAAGGCTACTAGCTATTAGTGTTGTGTCTGTCCTTATTTAGAAAAAAGTACCGTGTCTAGCACCACTTGTCTGTCCTTAAAGAGGGTAAAATTGATCCTTTGTGACGTCATTGAGGGACTTTCCCCTTTTTTTTCCACTTAATTTAATATGTAGTTGAATAAATGATATAACTAAGAAAAGTATAATATGTTCAATTTGTTTTGCATTATTATGAAAAAATAATTATTTTTAGCCCAATATGTACATTCTTCTTAATATTTATCTTATATACCTTAATTCGGTTATTAGGCCATGGATATTTAAAAAATTATGATTAAATACCGACATTCAAGGATCGGTTCTCAGTACTGACGGGTTTAAAGACCATTCCATTGGACTGATATAACGGGTCCTAAGGCTGAACTATACTGGACCGAAAAAATAAGGATCAACACAATACTTGTAGCTACCATATGTTTTTCTTCTTCAAATATTTACTGTTCTTTTTGACAGTCGAGTTGGCGAGTTGATGAAAAGGCACGAGATCTATTAGGATGCCAAAATATAATTTAGAAATAAAATAACTTAAATTTGTAGCAAATATTAAACTGCATACTTGACGTTGGAAAATAAACCTCTTGCAACCCATTCTAGACTCAAAAGAAAAGTGGTTCCGCTACAGAATGGCTACTTCGACCATTTTTACGAATAAATTAGGAATTAAATATAAAGAAAGAGACTACAAATTCTGAAAGTCCAGTCCAGAGACTTTTAGACATATGCTCTTCAATTGCCCAAAAGTGGTTCACCCAGTGCTCATGACCACTAAGTTTCTAAGAGAATTATCAATAATGGTTTGAGATTGGCTTATAATGTCACCATATACATATGGATTGCCCTTTAGTATAGAGTATTCAATCACTTAAGTTCTATTTATCTTTTATGCAGGAAGAAGTAACAACTCTTACATACCTATTGGTCTTCTCATAAGATCCCACGGAAAACTGGTTAGGTTCAATATGAAGGGAAAGCTTATTTTTGAGTATGACGAAGATGGTGAGATATAAATAAATTAGGAATAGTATTCGTTTTAACATATTTTTCTTACACCCCAAATATAGTTTTGAATTGGAATTAAAAAAAATATATATATACTAATATATTAGGGGAGACCGGTGAAGATTGGGCCACTTTACAGTCTTTTGGGAATTATATGTAAGCATCATTCATATTTATACTCAAGATAGATGGATATGTTTTGCACATGATTTAATCAATTAAATTTGTAGCAATAGTTACATTTTCTTGCAAGTTGGTAACAATGGCCCAACTCTCCTACAGGGTGGTGAGTGTTGGGCCGCCCTTTGGGGAGTTGGGCCACAATGTTAAATAGTAGTAAAATGTTAAGATTTATTAATTTATTTTTGAACTCAAAAGAAATTACATTACATAATTAGATACATATTGTCAGCCAACAGGTGACGACATATATTATTCCTGTGTAAGAAGCGTGTTTTTCTTTTATTTATAACGTCTTTTTTGCTCTTCTCTTTATTTAACCGTTTTTCGACGTTTTCTAATGATATTTTTATTCCGTGCAGATGTCTTTGGAATCGGCATTAACCTCTGGAGTGTGACTTTAAGTCTAGGTTCATTGGTTGGCTGGTTGGTTGGTATGGCTGCTTGTAACTGTTCTGGATGATCTATGGGTTTATCCGGTTGGGTTGCTGTGAGTGGTTCTTCCACAACAGCTATTTCCAACGGCTAAGGAGGCTCTTTTGCTTGGCAGAGAGGGCGGTCTGTGACGTCGGAAGGTAGGTAAGCATCATCTGGAAAGATTTCTCCGTTGAGGGGGGGAAATCCCAGTCGCTTGAAACCCAGAAATTACATTTGATGGAGTAACACTGCTCTCACTGTCAACTCTGGAATTTAATAAATGGTGATTTGACTCCGTGGATGGCCTCGTTGTTGTAACACCGATTCATAGGTATGTTGGATTGTTGTAATATAAAAGGATATCGGGAGAATAACTTTTACTACTATGACTTCCTTTAATCAACTCACTAAAGAGTTATATATTATATACATACACGAGACTTAATGTAAACAAACAAGAACAAATATATACACGAACTACTTCAATTATAAAACACTAAATATATATATATATATATACAGATCAGCATTTACATAATTATAATACTAACAAGGTACATATACCCGTTCTATCTAATGGCTGCAGACGATAAGATCTATGTTGAGGCAATGCAAGTACTACAATGTCATTGTCTTTACATGTGGTTATGGCTTTCAACGACACACGGGACTCGTGATTATTCATAATAAAGAGGACTTGACAGTCTTTAGAGCATCTTGTCTGATATATGAAGAAAGGCAAATATTGGTCAGAAAATATCTTGCTGTTCATTCAACCAGATTTGGTAGCTGCAGCCTCTGCTCCGGGCAAGGCTCCACTGAGGAAGGCTGGGTTGACTTTTACCCTGGGAAACACATAGAACGAAGGAACAGCTGAAGTACCAGCATTGATGGCGCATAGAATAGCGACAAGTTGTCATCTCTGTCCAGAAGTGACAGCCCCAACTTTTTTCTTCCCAACCTGACTAACCACTATAGATGGAGCCTGGACAGTTCTAAAGCCTTTTTTGTCTATATTATATATATCTTGAACAGAAAATTTTTATCTATAACAATACATGGCCACAAGCAATTAGAAGAATTATAAGCTCACCAGTTTTATATCAATAATTATTACAAAGCAATAACAGACTTGTTTACGTTGTGGAAATGTCGTAAGTTCTTAACTTACAGATAAATTGTGTTTAATTTTAATTAATAAATATTATATTACTGCATTTTGTACACATCCGAGATATTAAAAAAGAACTCACCAAGTGTCACTCTGTCAAATGCTGTAGATTTCGCCATTGATGTAGCTTCCAGTTTGCCACATGAAAGCCCATGGTGCTCCCGAAACCCTAGAAACCAATCTTTCCCAGTAAAATTTAAATTAAGAACCTATTGAATTTGAAAACTAGAGCAAGTTAAATGACAGTTTAGTTTCATTCATAGTATTGGGTCTGTATGAGGGAATGTAGTAAACAAAGTTAATTGGAAGAATAATATCTGAAATTATTTTCATTGCAGGAACAATGCAATTTTCTTTACCAGCTGCTGAATTAGTGGCTCAAGAGTCTGGCATACTAATATAATTGCCCTTTCCAAACTCATAGGCTAACTCCATGCATTTACCAGGAGTTAGTCCATGGTATCAATTTTCCACATCTTTGATGTGGTCAGTCAACAGTTTTTCCATGAAGGGAGGAATGGTAATATTTAGATTTCTGCACTGGCCAGACGTTCTTCAGGGGTCATGCTTATGTACGTTGCAACGTAGTCCTTGACAAACCAAAGTTCGTAACTGCTCCTCTAACTGACATATTTCCATCTTTCACCTGTTCAATTGCCTTTACTAAACCTTCTTTGTCAATATACCAATAGTCTTTCTTTTGTACACTCGACCCATATTCAACTGTAAAAATAACTATTGTCTATTGTTATTTTATATTATTCCCCTTCCTGTCTAGTTATTCTAGTATGTATTATCTATGTATTGTTTCACGTATTATGTATTCCATATATAATACGTGAAGCAGTACTTTACTATACATAATATAAACTAGAATATTATGTATTGTAAAGTACTGTTTCAAGAATTATGTATTCGATATTTAAAGATCCTTGTATGTAAATGATTTTATAGTATACCATGAGCTCCTAATAAAGACAACTTCCTTCACTGAATATAGTAGGCCTATATACAGAGTGTTCACGATAAATTGGAACTATCTTAAAATTCAACCTGCTTGATAAAAATGGAATTTGGAGTGTATTTGTTAATATGAAAAAGTTAGACATGATATTAAACAATAAACTTATTCAACATGTCCTCCCTCAGCAGCCATCATCTTCTCCATCCTGCCCATAAAGGATTTGCATGCCCTGATGACTCCGCGGAATCGACAGCATTCCAATCCCTCGTAATGGAGCCCTTTAGGGCTGCGATGCTCTTGTGGCTGACCTTGCACACCTCCCTCTCCAACTTCCCCTACCATTAGTAATCACACGGATTGAGGTCGGGTGAGTTGGAGGGCCAGGTGTTGCGATCCAAGAAAGTGATGTCGTGGGAGTTGAAGAGGTTAGTGGTCCTCATGGGGATGTGTGCGGGTGCTGAGTCTTGTTGGCATATGAACTCCCTCCCGTGCGAGCCAATTCGAGGATGACGTCTCTCCTTGCTTGTTCCATGATGACTATTGTTTGTTGTCAAAACAATTGTGGTGGAAGTTATAGTGTATTGTTCACGGAAACTTTTATATTAGTACGATTTAACGCCGAATATCCACATTATGGATCTGGATGAAGTTTAAAGTAGTCTAATTTATCGCGGATACCCTGTATGTATAGAAAAAGAGTGTATCTATAAAAAATATACATGATAGAGAGAAATAAAGGAGATTGTTTATATGTGATAAGTAAGTGTTGAGTTACTGGCCCAACTCTCACTATTTCATTTTTTATCTGTATAACATGAAATACAGATCACTAAAAACAATGCATGGCTTAGATTTTAATCTTAAGACATCCAGTTTTGTTTCAACCATATACAGCTAATAAAATTACCAGCATATCGACTCAACTTTATGTCAAATTTTGTTACTCTGTTACACCTACAGAATTTACTTTTCATCAAGAATTTTAGAATTTTGTAGATTGCACAGCTTACCTTTGTCTCTCATGATTGGATAACAAGAAGGAAAGGAAGTGACATCATACTTTATATAATTGACTGTAAACAAAGGCCATGCGATTAAACAATTACCGTTAACAACCCATGGTGCAAATCTACCACTGGCCCAATCCTCACCCACCTCCCCTAAATAATATTATCATTCATGGAGTTGTATTGTTTTGATGTAAGAAAGCGCCAATATTGATCGTTTTGTAAAGAAGCTAATATAAGTAAAGAAGACTCATATTCTTTTAAAAAGAACAACTCACTTACTTTGAACTTATTTAAGACATTTAAAATTTGAAACACAAAAGATAAAGTATGTTTTTTTTTTTGTTTTTTTTTGTAAATACAGGGATCATTAAATAGGTATATCACCAAGCTATACATTTTGAATGGTAAAAGTAACAAATTATAGAGATTTTTTTTTAAAATTTTTCATAATAAAACTTCATTGTTTTATTTCTATTGGTATAGATTATAAGAAATTTCTCTAAGAACGGGAGAAAAAGAATATATAACTAATGTACAGAATGTTATCAGATGCTTTTACTATTTTTGGGCTTGGGTGTCTGACCCGGATTATATTAGGAAAATCATTTTTTTTTCCCCCTAATACCTTTAAAACGTCGGGGACGGTTGGTCAGATCTATACTTGTGACAGAGTCCTTCTACTAACTCCACAGGCTTATTCATCATTTACGAAAGGTTATCTTCAGTTCTACAAACATCCTTGAATTCGTGTCCATCGGGTAAAATATATGAACATGTTTAGGTTCATATTTTCATTTTTTCTTGTAACTTAACTAGGGAAACTTACATTTCAATGGGAATTTCATTTGAATGCTTTATTATTATTCTTTTTGATCAACTAGGAATTGAATAGTTATATTCAACGCAATCTTTCATAAATTTTATTTTCAACATATTAGAAGGAAACTACTTTTTCTGTCCTTGTATCATCCGGGTCAAACCTCAAAAGCCATAAATGGTAAAATTAGAAGCATCTGACAGTTTTTTCTCTCTCTACTAAAGTTTCAGCTGTGTAGATTCTAGTTTCATCCAATTAAATTTTGATATTAATAATATAACAAATTAATTTCATTTTGATCTCAATTATCAACAAGAAGTATAGTTCAAATTAATGTGACATTTAAAAAAAGTATAAATTGGCATTGTAAGTTATAGAGTTTTCAAGAAATGACCCATTCTCGTAAAGAGGTAAATGTTTTTTTTGTTTTTTTTTAATAATAAGTAATGCAAAAATTTGCCGGTATGCTGAGAAAAAAAAAAAATAACGTGGTCACCCTGACAATTTAAAGAATGTTTAGGACAAGAGCAGATATTAAATGAAGAAAATAAAAACAAGCTCCTATCCATGATATGGGCAGGAATTACTCTAATATCGATCATCAATTCTACTCTGAGTCCAACAAGGACTTGTAATAATATTTCTCCAACAAATCATCAATGTTACTCTCTGTATACTATATTATGGGCAAACACAAATGTTCAATCCAGTTTGGTATATTATTCTATATAGTAGAAAAATTTTAAGTTCAAGCCTGATAAATTAAATAATAATGAAAATAAAAATTAGTCTTTAAGTTGCTCACTTAAAAAAACAAAAATGGACGAGCTAAAAAAATGGCCCCAATTAACATAATTGCATATACCTCTCCAAGAAATCCTCATTCTTACTCTTCGTCTTTCAATCAGAGGTGATTACTTTATAAATATACGTTTTCTCTTCAAGAATAAGGATAAGGGCTTTGGACAACTACAAAAAGACTCTTCCATTAGGGTATTTTTTATCATTGATGATAATTATCGAATGTAGCAGGTAAAGTGACAAACTATATAATGTATAACACATACATAGAATGTTAAAGTACAAACAAATTCCTTCTTTTTTATAAAAAAAATAGTTTGAAAGTTTTTTCTCTCTCTTTTCAGACTTTAAAAAAACCATTGGAAAACTTTCATTTCATTTTCTTGTCCGCCCCTTAAAAGAAACTTTTGTGTATTTATAATGTGTTTAATTTACGTTTTCTAATTTCCCATATTTATATACATATAAGTACATAGGAAGATTTCCTTTCATTTTCTTCTTTGTGAGTAGAATATTGACTACAAAGGTTTGTGGAACACAATTCTTGTCACACAAATGTAAAAATAATTTTTAGTCTTCTTATATGAAAGGATGTGATTGTTATTTAGATAAATTCAAGAATATTTTATTTTCTATTCAATACACTTAAAGAAGCCATGATGATGTGTCTGCGGAAATAGAATCGAGGAACCAGTGATACTGTGGTGAAAGCCAGCATAAAAGGGAATAGGAATTCGATAAAAACTACATGTTGACGGCTACAAAAATTGTTTTATTTTTTGAAATATTTTACGAAGAGTCTTTGGTTGATCATATTTTATTATATTAAAGGAAAATTCATAGAATGAAGATTTTTAAAAGGATTTATTCCTTATGGCACTAATTACTAGTATTAGTAATTAATACGGGGAAAAAAAAGTAAACTTAATTTGATGTAATTTTGCAATAGTTTTACTGCTCAGACACTTGAAAACAGATTTATCTGCATTAAGCCGCCCTAAACAGAAATGAGTTGGACACCTCTGCTCTAAACTTAGTTAGAATTCTTGAGTATCTTCTTTCATCCAATAAATTTAAACATGGACTAAAACATGTGTATAAAATATTAAGCTCTATTTGATATATACAGTAAAAAATAAATTCAGAGTTTCTCCTATTTATGATTTTTGTTCAAAATTGCTTTAATCTTGACACACCATATATATATATATATAGCATTCATTTGTACTTTTAGATGACTTACCGTTTATAATTTTCAGATTTTTAAAATTAGAATCCTTGTTCATTTCTAGGAACAAAAATATTTTTGATTTTTGAAATCGGTAAAAGTCAAAGGTTTTTGGAATTTTCTAAATTTAAATTTAAGTTTTTGGCAAGAAAACGCTAACCTTATTTGATTGGAAGTATTTAAAGGATTTTTTTTGCTAATATTGATAAAAAAGGAATAATTTTCTTCATAGAACACGTTTCAAAATTAGATTTCTAACTTTTCTGCATATATTTTATTATTATTTTTATGATGCATTACGTATGCAATACGGAAAGGTCAAACGTAAAAAGATTACTAAATTTTCAGGTGATTGAACCATTGATTACAAGGGGGAATAATTAAAGGGGGGAGGGGAAAAAATTTGTACTAATGAATCGAAGACAATAGTTTAATAGACTAATAAGAATTAGTCAAGATTATTATCATATTTGTTCCCATTTGAATGCCAATGTCATGACGTCATGCCCCGTGATTAAAATCGATTTTTATGTTGCAGATTTTAACAGCAGTTATACTAAATATAATTGTTAGTTAATTAATTAGTGTTATTCACACATTCACAACACTAGATACCAGAGCTACGTAGTCAGAGTCGAACCCGCCCGGAGTTGGGGCTTTATCTCAGACTCAAAGCCGGGCTCGCTAGTTGTTGGGTAACTCGTGAGTACGAGTCCGGATAAACATGTGTGGTCAGTAACTTCGAAGAAAACAACAACACAAGCATGGCTGTTGTGGCAAATCTATTATTTTAGTTTAATTTTACATTATACACCTACGCTAGCAAAACTTCAAGTTTGTTCTTGTTCATTTTGGTTCTCGTGCCAAACAAAGGAAAAGTATAAAGTCTTATTCATAATCCAGTGCACACTTATATTAATATATTCCCTGTGAAGAGGGATATACTCAGTGCCTCAGTTCCTGTTCCTGTGACACAGCAAGAATGTCAACTTTGCAAATCAACCCTTCTGGACGAAACATGTTCCAGTTGGGCAATATTTTGACAAATTACATCACCTGGCCCATTTTTTCTAATTGACACTGCAGACACATCAGGCAATCCTCACACTGCGGAGTACCTTTTAAAACTTGCACAATCTTCTATCAAGAAATTTGAAGATAATTTTGGTTGTTGTATTGGTAGTATCGTGACAGACAATGCAGAAAACGTTACCAAAATGTGGAAACTAACAGAAAAATCACAACACACCTTCTAAATTTACTGGCTCATGACCTAGAAATTGATAATGTAAAAGAGCGGGTGTATTTTGTAGTCAAATATTCCAGGAATAATCATCATGTAGGTGCAAAATACCGATAAAAAGGTGATCAGCATCTGATAATGCCCCAAGATACTAGATGTAACACTTTGTAAGACTTTTTCCAGAGTTATATAAACAACTGGCCTATTCTAATGAAGATCTGTGAAGTTGACAGAGAAATGTTTGATCCAGCTGTAAGGAATAAGGTATCAAATATTGACCTCACACAATCTGCGAGAAGCTATTAGCTCGATTACAACCAATAGCAAAGGCTCTAGATCAGGTAGAAAGTAAAAAATGCACTATTGCTCAAGCACTCAATATTTTGAAAGAGTTATGTTAACACCTCAAAAACAACCAGCAAGTGGAAAAACTCGTGAGAAAAAGTTACAAAGAGTTCATTACCAAGGCTCATCTTCTTGCCAACATGCTTGATCCTTCACTGTAGGGGAAGGAACTTAATGAAGAAGAGATAAATATGACAATGGAATATGCAAATAAGACATATCCTGCACTTGCTCCAATCATCCTGAAGTTTCAGGCAAGATCACCTTCTTTTCTGTAAATTAAGTTTACACGACATGTGACCAAGACTATGTCAGCTACTGAATGGTGGGAATCTCATTAAAGTTTTATGGGCAGTCACGGCAGTGACATTCTCTCTGTAGTTTATCAACTTATGGCTGCCGTAGACAAGTAATTTGGAGTAGAACGAGTATTTTCATCTTTCGGACTAGTACATTCTAAGCTGAGGAATGGGTCTAAAGAAGAGTGTCGTTTTTCATCATTTTTAACCTAAAAATGGAAATATATCGAGTTCAGAACAAAATAGAGAATCAATAAAAAGCTTTTTTAACATAAAAAAACACTTTTACATAAGTTTTATAAATCCTACTTTTAATCTGGGGATTGTTGTAAAGATAATATATGACTCTGAACGATAATAGTCCCGAATTACTATAATCCCAGATATTTCAGAATTCAGGTGACGGAGATAATTTTTGGAAATGTTTTCAACAATTGGATCCATTTTTACAAAATGAGTGTTCATAATATAATATCCCCTGTATATAAAACAGGGGAACTGTGTTATATATTTGTAATTATATCTATAAAGATTTGGAAGCCAAATCATTCGGAAAATATGAAACATAAAACGTTATAATTAGGTAGTCTATCGATACACATATAGTCGTACATTGATAATACAAAATCTTTCTATTCAAAAATAGTAGCTTTTATTTAAAAAAAAGTTATTATTCATAAAAAAGATGAGAAATATAATATTGTAAAAAGGTCAGTGACTACAATGTACCTAACCCGAATTTATTTTCCTTTGATAGTTTCCTCACATAAATCTCTGGAGAGTACAAAGGGAAGAAGTCACGACTAGCTTTTTGAAAGTAACAAAGATGCAGTGTATCTTCAGCTGTTTTCATTAGTTTACTTTTGTAAGTTTTAAAGCAGTTGACTCTACGAAAAAGGATATTACATAATTATTGGACTTTTTGAGTAATTTATATAAATGTAGGACCTTTGTAAACATAATTTGTGTCATTTGATACACGAACATTGAAAAGATAATCAATTCAATATTATGATAAGTAAAAACTATTATTTAAATAGTAATTATTAGTTGGAAATAAGAAAAATACAGCCAGCTAATTCCCAAATATTGTTTTTTTTTTTTTCAGTTTTTTCCTTTTTTTGTGTGTCAGTCAAAATTGAGAGTGGATAAAAAAGGTCTTTGTGAGTTTCACTTTGGATAGACTCGCAGCAAAAGTGGAAGTCGTCCCTTTTCCTCAAATATGATATTTTTAATTTACATTCATGTATCTTTATAATTATCCATATTTGATCAATTCTAGAAATAAACATTATTTTTTTAATATCTATGTAACAAAAATCCAACACCTTTTTTTTAAATCTCTAATTGCCGAAATTTCAACACATTAATATTGCATTTTTTACACTTTTGCTTCAAAAATATGTCAAAACAAACTTGGATTGTTCCAGTTTAAAAATAACTGACACTATATTCTTCTTAAAAGTATATTAAGAAGCTGAAAGGTTCTTACATCTGTGGTGTCTCATGTGATAATAGTTAGCCTTTTGACCAATACAAGACATTACTAGCTATTCAACTGCAAAAAAAAAACTTATTTCTAGAAGGGTTGGTGCAAGTGTCTTATAGTTTTATAATTTAGTATTTATACCAAAGTATTCATGAAACACTACGGATTCTTGATTTAAAAATAAGTTCTTATGAGTACTTTTATGCACTTTTGACAGAAAACATAGAAAATATTTAACTTATTCCGATTAAAAATAGTAAATATTTTCATCAAGTAGAATATGTACTTCTAAATAATAAATGCTGATACAGGGAGTCATTCACTCTATGTCGATAAGGAAATATACCAATGCTACCGATTTGTTGAAAAGTGAAAAGCGGTTTCAATCTGGCTTTATAACAACATAAAATTCTCAGATTAAGATGATTATATCTGTCCTCTCCATTTCAGAGGATAAATTGTCTTCCTTGCAAGGGCTTTCTAAGTAAACTTTCAGTAATTTACTTCCTATAAAAGAAGACTCATTCATAAAATAGGACAGAGGCAAAGTGCAATAGGCTAATATATTCTTCATAGTATCCCTCCCTAATTCGTAGTCCAATTATAAAACTAGCTATTTTGGTATTACTGTATTTTTTAGTCTTAGACTTATGAGGTCCATTGAGCTTTCTTTTTTTGTTAACATAAGAACTTTATCAATATAAACAAACAAACAAAAAAAACTTTATGTACACAGGTGTCTTTCTTTATTTGGAATCTATTGCAAATTTTATTTCTATTGTTTTCAAATATTTTGTGTTTATTTTTATTTTGTGTTGTCTTACTTTGTAAAGAATATTTATGTGTTTATTTATTTCTTATCAGAATGAACCAATGAAACAAATCTGATTGGATTTAGAGGCTTATACATCATCATAAATATTTTTGCCATGTGTATGTTTCTGTACACATATTTGTCAAACTAAGGTAGTAAATTTCTTAGAAAAAAGGTTGTTTCTTTTCAGGACAACAACTGTCCGCAATGAGTGATTTTAGCCTTTGTGTAATTATTGAGTACAGCCTTACCTAACTAACATAGAAATTAACTATGTATTTTGTCCTCAGCTCTTAATTTTTATGCATCCGTCCCTTTCCCTGATCAGTGTTTTGAACATTGATAGCTTTTCTTATGTTGTGAGCACTATTATTAACAATTATTTAATCATGTAGTTCTAGATATATAAATGAAAGTCTTTTTTTCACTTTTATTCCAACTTGAGTCATACATTCTATACAAACTTAATTCCCTTACAGTTATTAGAGCATAATTTCTATTTAGATACATTTTTTGTTGATAATTATTGGGGAAAAAAGCAAAAAAACATATATTTGTATTTGTAATAAATACTGAGTTTTTTTTTTAAAGCCGAAAGGCATAATTTTATTATTTATAATACATTTTATAAATCAAAAATAAAAATAAAGTTAATTACACAAAGGGAGAGAAAAAAGAAAATTCAGCAAATACAAATGGCTAGGGACTAATTGTTGAGAACTGGTCGAAGGGACTAAGGGTCTTAATTATCGGTCCCAAGGACCAATAGAACTGGTCCTAAGATTGTATTGGACATAACAAATAAGGACTTAAACATCTCTGCACATGTTATTTTGTCATGGTAGAACTTAGTTTTAAGCTTTTCAAATATATGTATACAATTAACTTTTTTAATTTGCTGTGTGTTTTTATTCATAATTCGATAATTCAATTTTTTTTCCTTGTAGACTGTAGAGTCAATTTTAATATAGGTTGTTAATCTTTCCAACATTTACATATAGTTTTCTATTCATATAAAAGGATTTAATACTGTATAAAGGTTGGAAGACTATTATAAGAAAACCTTTTTTTTTCAAAATCCTTTTCGATCAAAATAATTTTTGGATTTGTTACATATTATTTTTCTGATATATAAATACCAATTTTAATAAATTAATTTATAATTATTTATTATACATATACAATAAATCAACTATCTTTAAAATATTTGCCTTTGGATATAACTAAATAGAAAATTAATGGACAATTAAATTCGAATATAATGAAATATTTTTGAATTGGTCATTGTGTACAATTTATTTAAAAAAAAAAAAAAAATCAGTCGATATCGTTCAATAGACCTATAAAAATATCAAGTTACTTTTTATAAATTACTTATGTTCTACTAATTCATATATTCAAGTCTTAGTTACTTTTGTTTTAAATGTTTACGTTAATAATTTTCTACAAACATTTATTAATGAACAATTTGAGCATTTTTCAACTTGGTATCTTATCTATTTTTTAGATTTTTTTAGATCGACAAAAATATGCATATTTGTCAGACTCTAATAGAATCATACGCAATATTACATATTCACATCAAATATAAGTTGACAGTACAGTTTACAAAAGCTGCACTAGAACAACAAAGTATGGAATGAATCCAAGCTATAGAATAAATAAACTGAAGATAAAATGTTATTTGTAAAATAGTTTTAGACTCAAATTATACATATTTTTAATTTAGAATTGAGATTAACAATATTTGTATATACAAATAGTGTATAACAGAAATTTATTTTCAATTCCTGCAAAAGAAAAAAAAAAGATATATGTACATTTTATAAAGAAGTTATTGACGGACGTGTTTCCAAATATTATTTCTATAAATCATTGAATATACTTTACATACAACCATATATTTATCTATCCAATATTATCAAAATTTAAAATGAATTTATTTTATTACCTTTCAATTTTGAAATATCTTCGTGACAAAGATAAAAAAATGTAAATTGAAAAGAAATGAAAATAAGTCCTAGTCAATTTGAAATAGATTCCTCAGCTATTTTACAAAAATATTTTTTCTTCAATTATTGAAATAATCCAACATAAAAAAATTAGTGCTAGTAGTGAAATAAATCCAATAAACTGTCCAATTTCAATTAAAAGGATAAAAGGAAATGCTTGTTTTTTTGTTAATATAACGCAATTTATAGTTGTAATTCATATTATATTAATTTTATTAAAGGTCACAGTTTTAAATTATTACTTCATATTTTGGAGATGCTTGGAGACTAAGAGGACCGGATGGTTAACACTCTAGTTTTTCTCTATCTCTCTCCTGATCAGTCGCATCATAAGAGCCTCTAACGAAATATAAATGGAAATATGTGTACCTATGTTCGCTTTTACCTTTCCTATCTACCTCATTACCAAGATTTAGTTTGCTGTGATAAAATTTTCGGAATGAAAATCGCAAAACCTACCCAGCTGCCCTCTGGAAACAATTCATTTTATCGCCAATAACTATCAAAACTCCTTTAAAAAATTTATTCATAATATATGCAATTCTTCATATGTCTCCAAAATCCCTTGTTTAACATTCATTTGTTTTTTTATCAATTTTTGTCGAAGTTTAGTGAATTTCAATAACTGTTTTGCTTAAAAGTCGTTCCTTTGTTTTCCGTTTTGATGTCTTGGATTTTTATTTTTTTTCATGGTAGGACTGAGTGTACAAGGGTAGCTACAAGGCTATAATGTTGATACTATTACTCTAATGTTTTTGCTTTGAGAATAACAAATTATATCTGGTAGAAATACCATATTCATAATTCTAAGATTACTTTGAAAGATGGATTTATTTTTTCTCGATGTCTGGTATTTTTAGAACTCTATTTTGCGTTTCCATTAATTTTTTTAAGGTTAAAAAAGATACAAATTTTAAATGACGTAATTATTATTTTCTTTTAACTATTGATCATGTAACTAAATACCTTAATTTCTTTTGTCGTTCATTTTAACTCTATTCACTAACCATTTTATATAACGAATGTTCACTAAGACAGTGTTAAACTTTAAAAATTGTCTCGAAACTTGTACATGACCAAGCATATGTCGAAACATAAGAAAATCTATAATGAAAATGTGTTTTACCTTATTTAAAGCGACTTATTAATAGAGTTAATAAAATATATAGGAGTATATCTATTTATATATTACATACTGAGCTCGGCATATGTTAAATGAAGACATTAAACTTTCAAAAACATTTTGTTATATAACTATAATATATTACAAGAAACTAAAATTTAATTATTATTTTCTAACTTATACGAATAATAAATCAACGTAGGACTTCTGAATACTTTTCTTATAGTAGCAACAACTAAAAGATTGATGGGGATTCCAACTCTATAAACAACTACATATAATTAACAGCTTGAACAACAAGTTAATGTATCGTGCAACATAGTCTTTTGATTTATTTGTCTCCAGTCATGACTCCTGTAATTATAGTTTTTGTAAAACATTATGTTATTCTGTTGGCGTGTCTAAAAAAATTAATAATAGAAATCGCATTGTAACATATGCTTAAAAAAATATGAAATTTGAGGATCTCGTCTTTTTTGTAATTTTGTGTTTATCAAAACTGTTTTCTTCATTATTTTATTCTTGATGACAGAGTAATAAAATAATAACTAGGGTGTGAAAGATGAAAAGTAACACTAAGGATTTTTTGCAAAGTTATAAGTCTAAGTCCATGTTGGACTCGGAGTAGAATTGAGAATGGGCATCGTTGTAATTCCTTCCTATATCATTGCTCGAAAAAAAGTGGGATTTGTGAATATTTTCATCATCTCATAGCTGCTTGGAACTGATTTATGAAATATTATGAGAGCTAATTTGCTCTCCTCTTCAAATTGTCATGTTGACCACTTTTTTTAATTTACATACCGCCATTTATTAGTATTCGAATCTCTGTATATGTTGTATGATACTTTAGACTGATCCGTTTTTATGCTCTGATGTACGACTCCCACTAAAAATCCCTACATTTACATTCACTCAAAATCAGAATAAATAACGTCATAAAAGCGTTTGTTTACGCATGACTTAAATAAACAAATTACCTAAAATATATATATTTAAATTTATTAATTCGTTTGAACATTAGGTCTGGATCAATACTTTTGAATGTTCCGTAGAAAAATTCATTTAAATCATTGATAAACTAGAACTACCGAGCACTTCAATGAAAACTCAATCCTCCCAGTATAACATATTTTTACCCTACGATGTTTGTGGCAATTTACATTCCATCTTGCGACGACATTATTTGTTAAAAAAAAAATTTCCCACTCTTTCTCAACCGATTGCTTAAGGGAATTAAGCCTGCTGTGACGTTGTCTAAAGGTCTTGCTTTCAATTTACCACCAGATGTTGTAATAAAAAAGATTCAGGTAACCAGAAGTCCTTCTGCATGAACTTTTATTTTTTTGGCCATCCAATTCAGTACGATTTTTGCTGTATGTGCAGGATGCCCATCCTCTTCAAAATAATAATCAGCTTTCTTTCATTGCTTGGTGATTTTGCAAGCCTAGAGAACTACTTCTCTTCGCAAAATTATCAAATATCTTTGCTAGTCAATCTGTATCCAACGGGGAACAAAATTGCCTTATTTTGTGACCTTCAGTTGAAATAATGCCGAGCATCATTACTGAGGACACTTCAGGGAGGTTGCACTTCCCTTCTTCGAAATTTACGACCCGATCATTTGTACACTAAACTATTGTACTAAATGTAAATTTAGGTTCTGTGATACTTCAGGTCATTGTCAAGCTTTTAGTACGAATGAAATCCTAATTGTTGTTGTTGTTGAGTGAGTAAGGGTCATTCAATATGTTGAAGAGATTGACCACCAGCTTTTTACAGCATTGGGCATCGTGAAACAGCTTACCGACCTCTTCTTCGCCAAGTCCGTCATAATCATAAAATAATCAAAAAAGCTTTTTTTTTACCATTTCAGGCTTTAATTTGATCGGCCTTCCGCTTCTATAACAATCACTGATGTCTTCCCCATTATTAACCTTAATGCTGACCCTCCAGATGGTAGTTTTACAGGCATTAAGGGTCTTTACAATATCAGAATTTCAAAGCCCGTCGCGAAGTAAACGTAACATTTCTTGACTTTTATGATTCATTTTTGTTAATATATACATCATAGAGACTTGCTAAATAAAATGTTCAAAAGGTAAAATATCATCTTATCTTTTTCGTTAAAGAAACTTTTGCATAAAATTACCCAAAACCTCTCAAAAAGTAATGGAAGTCATGTTCCAAAACTTTTTGAAGGCCCGATAAAGTCCAAACCCATAATAAGCAGCCTGGAGGGCAAATTATATAATAGTGATGTTGTCAGGGGAGTTTGCATGATCAAGGGGGAGGGTCTTTTTTGGATTTTTATAAAATCCAGATTAGGCAACTATTTTTTCTTTTTTTCGAAGAGACAAAAACAGTTTTAGAATTAAAATCGTTGAAGAGAGACTAAATTGAGATGACTATTAAATTTCCGAAGAATTAGGGGCAAGGTCTCTTTGGGCCAATGGTTCTGGCCCCACTGCTTTGTTCGCCATAGTGGCCCAAGAAGATAAAAATCCACAAATTATACGTAACAGACATAATTGTTATAAAATGCAAAAAAAAAAAAAGGGTATTATACGCATTAAAATTTTATGTCTCTGCTTTTGTTTTAGAAAGGAAATGGAAAAACACTATTTAATTTTCTAGGACATTTGAGTAATGACAGCTTTGAATTCAAAGCTTGTACAGTAATTTATTTCTTTATAAATATATATATGTATGAATAAAAAGACACACCATATACATTATTATACATGTTTATATGAAAAAATATAATCATGTACATTATATATATAGACTATTTTTCCTTTATGAAACATTAAGCTTTATCTTTTTCCCCTCTTCTTTACATTCATAT
This sequence comes from Lepeophtheirus salmonis, assembly GCF_016086655.4. Lineage (NCBI taxonomy): Eukaryota > Metazoa > Arthropoda > Copepoda > Siphonostomatoida > Caligidae > Lepeophtheirus > Lepeophtheirus salmonis. The sequence continues at coordinate 12,975,032 of NC_052138.2, read as the reverse complement.
TTTTCAACGTCTATTTTTTTTTTTTTGTTAAATTTTGCAATTATTTTTAATTACATTTTTAAGTAAATAACTACACAGTCATTTTGTAATCTCATATCAAACACACACACAAAAAAAGTGTCGTTATCTTTGATAATGAAAAGGGAGGGACTTGGAAGTGATGAGTTTCTTATCCATTCTCTCCTTTATTACTTTTAGTCATTTAATTATTGTAAGAGACTATTCTTAAGTCAAGTCTATGTATATTTTTAACTCCCCATAGGAAGTAAAGAGAAGTGTGATGTACAGAGTGTTAAGATCAAGTCGGTCCATTTAAATCAAAAATCAAAAAAAGAATAGGTGTTGACACGGTAGTTCCTTGGCATGCTGGTCATTGCCTCCTTCATGGAGACAATAAAATATTCGTCATTGATTGCCTGATATGTTGTATTGTTTTTTAGATTCAACGTAGTCCTGGACAAAATAATACATCCCCACTGTTGGAGACCATATTTCCTTCCCAATCAAGTCATACTATGCCCACTCAGCCCCTTCAATGACCCATCTGAGACATGACAAAGTGATGGAGTCTCTTTTACACGGCCCGGAAAGAGACACCAGTGACACGTGAGACCGTCTGATTTAAAATCTCCATGTTTTTGTGAGCAAAAATTATCGTCAAGGGTAATTCAATCGTATTTATGTCTGGAAAAGCAGTTGACATGATCCCTAAAAATTAAATAAAGCTTGTTGATAAAAAAAATGCCAGCAGACAGTTGCATCTTTTTAAATTTGCCAGAGTACACAATTGCCGATTTGATCATAACACCCTGTAATTGCCACTGGTTGTTTGTATGTTTTTTAGCAGGTTTGCAGGAAAATTTGCAACAAAATTTGGTAAAACATTTTAGGAAAATTAAATATATTAACTTAGAGGGGTTATTAAATTTTAAGTGGTCAAAATCCCACAACAGGTCATTCTTAGAGAAAAAAATATACTTTATGTATATGGACTTTATACAAGTTTCCTATGTTAGATGGAGTAAATATAATATTATAATATTTCATATACTTAAACAATGCAACTTCTAATCAATTAAAGGAAAATAAAAAAAAAGATCAATATTACAAACTTTTGACTTATAACATGTTTTTTTATTACATTTTTTTTTTTTTTTGTAGAGAAAAGTTTTATAAATCTATGGGATGGACCTCAATGGGAAAGCTTTGGAGCAGGAATTTCACCATTAGCACAAGAACTCTTGGGAGAGCTTCATCAAAGACCAAACAAAACAACCCTTTTTTATGTTGTACATTTATACGTTCACAATTGCCTTTGAATCCCATAGAAATAATGAGGTTAGAAAAAAAATCTTTCCAGGAGTAAAATCATGTAGTTTTCACTCGATAGAAGTAAAAAAAAAAAGTAATATCCGGGGAAAACCGGTGAATACGTCTGCAAATCCTACATTTTCAATCAATTACGAATTGTGATCGTCCTCTAAGCGATCTGATGTAGAGGAAACGGGATTCCAAATGGGTTTGAAAGCTATATGGAGCGGTCGATCCGTATTCTTTATCGTTCACAGACAATGAAACCCAACTTAATTCGGGAGAAAGGACATAATTGTAGAGGGAACAAAAATTAAATAGTCTATGTTTAGCTTCACAAGAAAATATAAAAAACTATATTTTACACCTATTAATAATACTGGGTTATGAAAAAATAATGATTAATTTAAAAAAAGTCAGATTCATTGGAAACCATTTATGAACTTCAAAAGTAAAATATTTTTTTAATATTATTTATTTAAGTACTTTTAATTTGAGGTATATATTTTTTTTGCTGAGAATGTAGGGATCAAAGTACGCATCAAAAAACTTTTTTCTTATTTGTGGTTCATCAGATTAAAGTAAAATTACATTTAATCCAGGAAGTGCTGACTCACACTGGATGTGTATTCATTAATTAAATACGGAATGACTTGGGAGATATTGGGCCCTCTAAGAATATCTCTTTTACCTTTCGTAGGTGAAACGGGATTTTCTTTATCCCAAATTTTATGAAATTTCTTCAAATCTGTATAAAATAGATATTTTTTGCTGGAAATTTATATTATGCTCTCAAATTTAATCAATATTTGCTGAATTTTATTAATTTATACACGTTTATGTCGTTCTTTTACTTTGTTTGATTCCCTTTTTTCAATTCAATGTATAAACGATGCCACAAATATACTCTCATTTGTTATTCTGTATATCACACAATATATTTAGATTTATTTTGTATGTTTTCAGTATAATGGGCAAATATTATATTTTCTTGATGACGAAATCTAATGTTGTAGAGATACAACTATATTTAGACAAATATTCATATTTTGAAGACTTGTGATTAGACTTGATTTTACAATAAAAAAGCTTGAGACTTGACTTGAACTCGATTGATTAGAGTGTCGACTCAACTTGTATTTAAGACAAGAAAATCCTTAATACTACGGATCTTTTAGGATAATTATGGACTTGAAAGGAACTCTAAATAAATTTGAGGACTCCAAACAGACTTGATAAAGATTTCAAGTATTTGGATTGACTTGACTTGATATTGTAAGCAAAGATTTGAGACTTGATTTTTCCCCACTTCTGCCATGGGATCTCTTTATCTCCAATAACGTACAAATATCACATGGTTATCTATACTATATTTCTCAACCTCTCCAACGAAAAACAAGCGAAAAGAAAATTCCAAAATCAGTTGGTAGTTAATACTAGGGTATTGTTCACAGCTTAGCCAAAGGTAATTCAAATTCAACACATCAACGTTCAGAACACAGATTAGGTACAAAGAAGGCGAAAGATCGACAGCTGGTAATACGAATATTCTAAAATTTTGTTTTAGCGAGTAGCACCGTAATAAAATATAAATGTCGTTATTATTTCTTCATTCATTTAAGAAGGCTCTCCTGTTTTATAACCTCAAAGTAAAAAAGAGAGGCATAACAATAAATATGTTATTTACCTAACCATATCTTGCAATTAATCAAGTATTTTTTGTAATTATTTATTATGTCGATTTTTGAAATATTTACTAATTAATTATAAGTTTGTTTAATCTATGTTCTACTCCCTAAAGTAGCTTTTAATTAGAAGTATTGTGAAATAAAAAGTAACGCTTGAATGTGGAGATGCCAAATTAACAAAAATCACTGGCCAATTGACTTTTTAGATTTGAATTGACTCTTTACTCATGAGAAAACCCACCAAACATTTTGAGGGCATATAGCGCGCTAAATGCAAGTAGAGAGCAAAACAATGTTGGTTATGTGCTAACATGTTTATACATCTGTATTTTTTACAACTATCTATAGGATAACATTATTTATTCATTAGTTTAAAAAGATGTCAAAAGATGTTTTTCTTTTCTTTTACTATAAAAACACTATTTAGGTTTCTTTATAGAAATACTTTCTACAGATAAATCTTTTTTGGTCACAATTGAACTCTAGCCTAGAGTTATTTCATACCAGACATCAATTAACTACCCTCAAAAAGCTTGGCATACTCTAATTAACTATACGTTAGCGTTAAATATTGAAAGTTTTCTTGGATAATCAAAATAAAATGAAGGTTTATGTCGTTATTAAACTTTGACTTAGAAAGCTCTGATCCACTCTTTTTAACAAGTATATAACATAAATTAATCTTAAGTTTAAAATTAACATTTTAAAATATAGAACTGGACTTACGGGTGTCTAAATGTATTGATTCTCTCTAAGGAAAATGAAACCAAATTTGATATAAGTACTAGAAGAACAAAATTGAATACAAACACACTTATAGTTTATCAATAAATATTTTTGATTTTTATCTAGGGCAGAAGATTAAGATCCTGTCTCTATGAACTTAGTTTAATCCAATTTTCGCTCCTTAAAAATAGGTTAAAATCGATGCTTCATGACGTCAATGACTACATTTTTATTTTTAAATTACTTAGCTATAGGTATTTAATACTATCCTTAGTACCCAACATTGTCTGGAGAAATTAAACATCGATAAACAGACAAACATTGTTTTAATAATATGGGTTATCTTTCTTAATATTGAACAAAACTCAACAAAAAATCCTCATTACTAATCTTTTTTTTCATGAGTGCACGTAATTATTCAATACTTAGATGTTTTCTCCTCAAGAATGAAATAATAATGAGAGCAGTTTGTGAAATAAATAAATATTGCTCAGATTCCCAACAACAAAAAACTGACATGCTATAAAATGCTGAGGATTTACAACCATAAGTATATGTCCTCTCCTTTTCTTATTTTTTGAAATATACAGTGCTTAGCAATAGTAACACACACTCGTTGTAAAAATGGGGTCCTTCCCTGACAAATAAACAGACAAACACTGCTTTATTAGTAAAGACGATTCAATAGAATAAATAATATAATTAGTCAATAATAAAATATCTTTGTATAATATTGTATCATAATAAAAGCAGGAATATTATTTTCAAATCAACATCTTTCCCTTAATATGCTTCATCTATCGACATTATTTGGAAGAGTTCAAGTACCCTACGAAGCGGTATCAAGGACCAATAGGACCTGTTCTAAGACTGGGCTGAATAAATGCAGACTGACACTCTTTCTTTAAGTTTTATGACAACAATAAAGAAATGACAACGACTGTTAGTACTTGTGTTTATATTGAATTGATCTAAAATGTATATTTACTCATTCAATATGGGGAATAAATTAGTCCTACTCGGATTATGTACTAAAAACAAAGTATACTTTTTTTATCTTTACATTGCTTTCAATTTAAAAACTTTTTATAAATTACCTTTCTAATCAAATCGAATGTGCATCATAGATTGAAAGAAGAGATTCCGTCTATCTTTAATGAAATAATTCTAAATTCCTTTTGTTCGAAATGAAAGCATAGTTTTACAACCATATGCAAATATTTAAAAAGCTTTTTAGGAAGACAAATTGCCATAGATCATCGTTTCTCAATCTTTTTTAGTTTGGGCGCTTCCAAAAGTCCATAAGATCTCAAGTCACCCCTATCTAAAATATGATAAAGAATGACACAAGCAGGAGAAGTGGGCTCCATTTAACGATGAATCATGTCTAATCTTTGTAAGGCTTCACAGTAATCACACTTTATTTAAAATGGGTACTCGAAACAGATTTTTACGGATAATTCAAAGTAAAGGGTTAGGATATAAGTAATTTTGAATTTTTGCTTTACTTAAACACTTTATGAAACGTTACAATCATTCCATTTTAGCCAAGTATGCTCCGTTCTGTTCGTTAATTTTTTGCCAACCAAAAACCAACTTCGTAATGCCCTTCACGTTAAAGCCCTTGTCCCTATTGGCAAAAAAATCAGACAAATAATTTTCACAGGCCTCTATTGAGGCCAAATTTATACCCTGCGTGTCGTCCATAGACAGGAACAGGTGCTACTCACTGTGCACCAGGTCCAGACTGTAGAGTGGATGCATAAGAAATTCCCATCCGAGGTCCTGGAGCTTCTGGCGTGTCAACAAAGATGTGTGCGGCCTGGCATTGTCTTGATGATGTCTTGTTGTCTCCTATTTACCAATACTGGCTGCTTCTATTTAATCGCCATCTTCACGCGGTCGAGTTGTTCACAGTAAAGCGTAAAGGATTGACAATGGAAAAAATCGCACTAACCTCTATTGTGCAACACGAACCAAAAGAGTATCGACCCGTAGACATCCCAAATTTAATTGGTCTCTTTTGAACTTGTTTTTCGTTTACATGTACTAAAAATGTAAAATAAGGGGAATTTCTTAGTCTGATAGCTCCATACTGCACGCATGATAATTCAAGACTGAACTGGAAAGCGTAGTACTGGTGCGTTTGTAGTATACACTCACACTTTTACAATGTTTTACCGTGTGATCCGATGTGACCAATAATGAGTAAGATATACTTAGTTTTAATAAATTTGCAGGAAATAAGGAAATTACTTATTTTTCTGCAAAATATTTATTTATCTAAAGTGAGCTTAAAATCTTATTCTTTCAAAAGTAAAAATAATATATATATATATGAAATATCAGATTATTTCTTCTATATGTAAACCAAGTGCGCCACTATACTCCCTTACAGAAACAGTGTCTTAGTTGTATTCATCGACACTTTCCAAATATTTTCCATTCAACTAATAAGGAGATAAACAATATATAAAAGTTAATGCTTGATAGAAAAAGCTGAATTATATTTTTTTGTAAATAAAATAAATAATGTTTTATAATAAGTAATCATAAGAACACTATGTATATATTTATTATTTTATTCAGTTAATGCCGTGTTTTTATGATTCATTGGATAATTATTAAAATGTTTGTTAGGTATTAAGTATAACAAAAAATAATTATTTTGAATGAGCTAAACGAACATTAGTTTAGGTAAATTTATATTTATAAGTCATAGTATTTATTTTTAAATTACAAAATAACTCTTTAAAAAAAGACAAACACATTTTTTTATTTTATAAATGAGTTTTTTTTTATAAATTGCTATTTTAAATGAAGTCATCCATCAACAACTCATGCAAAGAAACAAAAAAGTACAATTTCTAGCGGAAAAATATTTTATTTAGTCAATAATTATCATGATTAGCTGAATAATGATATGTGAATATACTGTTAATATATAAATATACATATTTCATTCAGTCACTTAATGTTATTCGATATAAGGAAATGGATGATACAGTTTACAAATTGATCCAGACGTCACACTTTATCTTTCTATTTCATTTTTAAACGTCTATCTAAAGATAGGACGGATCACATTTTCTATTACACAGATGTTTAGACGTAAATATTTGAGTACATTTCGGGTACCCGAACTTCTTACTTATTTCGCACCAAAAATAAATAAAATAAAGTCTGAATTAAGTTTACATTTTTAGAGATTACTAATAGCGAAGCAGTTAATAACACACTATTAATACAGCTAAAGCATAATTATTAGTTATTATTCTAATGATTATAATAATAACATTGAACATATCTTAACTTATATTAATTATTTTGACCTCTTCTTCAAAAAGAAGCAAACAGGAAATGCTCAAAATCCTTGGGTAGTGTACTAATTTTTTTTCATCTGTGGAATTATTATTCAATAATAGTTTATTACTGTTCACAGCTTAATAAAAAAATAATTGGTATCCAACCAAGCAATGGAAAGCACACTGATTCGATTAAAAAAATATGAAACTATGACAGCTTAAACCCGTATGCAGTGGACATTTTTATATTTGTGGGCCCTAAGCACGGATTTACCTCGCTAGCACAAATATATACAGTGTATTTTGTTGTCACTTCTCGATGTTATTGCTTATTTTGTCAACGTGACTGGTTGTCACACATTTTGAGCTGTTTTTAAATTGTGGCCAATTCTAAACAAATTGCCATATACAATAACTATTCCACGCGTTTTAGATAATATTTTCAACAACTCTAGTCATAATAATGTATGTACATTTAGGGGTGTAGAAAATATGATTTGTGATGCATATAGTTGTACAGTCCTTGTTGGACAAAGAGTATAATGAAAGAAAGACATCAGTGTAACTTCTGTATATTTCTTTCAATTTTGAGGTGAATTCCCTTCTTCTTATAAGTACTTGCACCTTATTTAATGTAATATAATGACAGCTACACTCTCAAATATTCTTCAAATTAGCAGGTTTACATTATCATTATTCTACTCCCTTTTTTGACATACAAGCAGTTCATATTTTATTACACTATATATAGTTATGTTATTTTTTTTTATTCCACATCAATGTTACTAGTAAATGATTATTGGAGAAAAAATACAACATATACAATCAATAATGCACACACATAATTAATTAAAGTCCGTTAAAACAAATAAAAACCAAACTAGGATTAATAAAATATAATAAATAAATTTGAGGTTTAATTGATTTCTAAAGAATGGTCCGAGAAATTAATTACACACATAATTTTATAAATAAACATTAACATAACTAATAATAACCCGCACTGCATGAATCTCAATACTTTCCAGGCAAGGGACTTCTTTAAAATTAAATTCATCGATTGGGACTTTGCCACTTTTCTTGAGATATGGTACCCCTAGGATGCCCTCTTTGCCATCATCGTCTGAAACTTTGCCACTACTTTGGACGCTAGCCTCAAAGCCATATATTGACTGTCCAGCAAGAAGCCGTAGTTCATGCTGCGTAAGTGCTCTCCCAATATTTTGAAGAATACCCTCCACCTGGACTCCCACCGCTTTCTCTATTCTTTTGCACCCCCTAAATGTCTGCGCCTCATAATAATAACTAAAGAGGCTCACCTCATCGTGAAATGTTGATCCAGCTTTCAAACATTTTCAATCTAGTCATTGCTCAGATTCTTTCAGCTTCAAATAATTTTTTTTTTTCATATTAGGTAACTTACTGTTAAAATAACCCTACTACTTATATTGTATGGTAGACCCTTCTTTTCTTTATCAGTGGGCAGACTTACAAAATTGTCAAGGGATCATAAACTATTTTCTCCACTGTATCAATATACATTTATCAAAAGAAAAAGTTTATTTGATCAGTCCTTAGGCATAAAAATAGATGTTTCTGCAATTATTCATTTGATATATATATATACATCAATATATCCGTATATTTTATTTATTATTTATTCATAACTTTGCAAATAAAAAATATTGCAGATTAATAAATAATCTGTTTTGGTATGACACATGCTTCTTTCGATGTTTATACATTTATATATGTAAATGTGTTTTTCAAAGATATAAGAAGGCAATTTAAACATCCCTCCCTATCAGTATTTAGCGACAATGCTTAAAGCCCTTTAATTGTTGATCACTGCAGATATGTCTATAGCTTATTCCAATATTATGCATACTTGATGTTTCTCTCTATATATCTTTAGTATATGTACAATTTATATTAAAGTTCACCGTAATAACAAAAGTTTGGAATTTAGTATCGTAGGATATTTATGATAAAAGGTGAACGCGTTTTTTTTTTTTTTAAATCTGCAAAAAGTAAAGAAAATATCTTTTTATTATGATTACTTTAAAATTATCGAGTTGAATCGAAAAGTAAGATTTTTTTCAAATTAAGTATATTTGAACATTACTCAAATTTCTTTCATATTATTTGTATTTGAGTACTAAAGATGTTGCAAATACATAAATATACTTTTAAATTTACGTTTTACGTGTATATATTTTAATGGTTTTCTTCCTTTTTATTTCTGAAATCTCGTTTTTTTTATTTATTCCAAGTGTCTAATATAGTTTTATCAAATACAAAGTGTCTTGATCAAATTGGTGCATTCTTCAAAAGTCTTTAAATTATCACTGAGATCACATTTTTCAGCTAATTGAAAATTTGCTAAAATTGTACAAATGAATGTTGAAAGAAAGGTTATTTGATGTATCTGCCTTCCCCAAATCAATCACAGTCTGTAACCAGGCCTAGAAGGAGAAGCAAGCGGTGACAGGGGTAGTATCTTGATGGCATGAGATGTTAGATTTGTTTTAGATTCAAGGTATCCCCAGACAAAATAATCAATCGGATTAAGATCTGGACTGCTGGGCGCCATATTTCCTTCCGAATGAAGTCATAACAGTTCCAGCTTACCTACTTTTCTTGGATCATCAGTCTCTAGAAAACCCTTACGAATCTTTTGCACAGTCTGAATTTGGATGTAAGTCACTTTCGAGACTTTCCGATTTTAATATCCATGCTTTTGTTCGACAAAAATCATGTCATGGCGCAATGCCGTTCCTTCTCTGTAAATTCAATCTTCTTTATATCTGGAGCAACTTCCCCATGATTCCCAAAACTTTACAAAAGTTTCTTGATACGTTTTTGGCAGCTAAAAAAAAGACGCCATCAGACTGCTGCATCATAACAAAATCGCCAATGTACCCATGGATCGATTTAATCTTAATGCCCTGAACACTTCAAGAGTTTATTTATGACTTATAATGATTCATACTATATCTATTTATCCTTTTAAACTTCAAAAACTGCCTCTTAAAACATGGAAGGTAATTTTTGATGTTTAGAAGAATACAATGCCAAATACAAAATATACTGGGAGATCAAAGTTTGAACTGTTTTCATTAAAATACACTCTAATTTACATTCAAGTTGTTTTTGTAGCTGTTGGTTCATTGTGGGGGGAAATAGCAACAAAAAGAAATGAGTAAGTGAGAGAGAGAGAGAAAGGACTGCGTAGATGAATTACTATAATGAACCTTCTAGTTATATGTAGCATGTACATTAACTGAAAAACCATAATTTATAACCAATGTTTATCTGCAGTGTATTTGTTGTTCATATTCTCTTTCTTCATTAGTGGTAGTGCTACTACTATTGCACAAGGGTGAGTTCCTTCTCCAAACCCATAGAGAGATGTCTTCATCTATACATAGTCGTTCATAATGTAGGTCAAGGGAACACAATGGGGTTTAGATTTTTGATAAGGAATATATATGTTTTGTAATAAAAAAATGGAGAATGGTTAATTTAATGTTATATATATTATGTTGTTTCACATTTAGAAATGATTATAGTTGTTGAAAATATTACCTGCCGGTATGTTAAAAAAAAAAGAAACCGAAAATTTAAAGAATGTTTGGAAGGAGAGTAGCTTTTATAAAAACTTTTCAATATTTATAAATAATCAATTTATAATTATATTTGCCCACATTCCATGTCCAATTCATCACCCTTTTTTATATCCATAATTTTAGTAGTTAAAAATATGACTTGCCGCTATGTAAAAAAACAAAAAACAGATAGGATCTTAGCTGTCGTGACATTTAATTAAATTAGCTGAATGCAGCTATGAGATGAAGGAAATAATTCTACAATCCATGCACTCTAACGAGCTTCGAACTTTAATCCGAGGTTTTTCGGGGGAGGACTTTTGTTAGTCAATATTTATCTCGTAGAAATACAGAGCTGGTCAATTTCCTTGTATTAATTAGAACAAAGATATTGGTCTTAAGCTACCGTCTCAAAACCTGTAACCTCTAGCATTCAACACCCTTCTTCATAATAGTGGAAGTACTCTCTAATACTAGAATAAGATCTACAGTATACAGTGTCAACGACGAAGGGACGTCTCTTATCGTCAAGAGAAGATTGTAAAGACTAGAACAGAAAGAAATTGTTAAGGTATTAGACCCTAAAACAATACTTAACAAATTCCCGTCAAAAATGGTTGAGATAGCGATCGGCCGCTTTTTTTCTTTTTATTTATAAATCGAAACAAAATGTTGATTCTAGACTGTGATCATTTAAAAAAAACAACAACATCGAAACCTCATTCCATTTGTTTTAATTTCACTACATAGTTGCGTTTGTTGTTAGAAATGGTGGATTGTGTTGTCTTTGAAAAGTATGGCCAGGAACTTAGCCTTTTGGATTAACTAGTAAAAGAAAACATGAAAATTGTATAAATAGTTTCAAAAGTTCACGGGATAAGTTATGGTGTTTAAATTACACTATTGCCCATTTCACTGAGGCTGGAAGAGTATGTACCTTAGAAGGAGTCTCTGCTCAGTCGTAGATTACAGGTGCATAACGGGAGGTTTGGTCATAGTTTTCTACTATTTTAATTGTTATATTTAAGTATTTTAGGTATGAGTAGTTTTGACAGTTTAGCTTGTTTATTATTTTGTTTTTAATTTATGAAAGCTAGAATACAACAGTAAAAATTTCACTAACATACCTATACAACTAAAAAGAAGTAGCATTATCTTTAAAAAAGTATCATGTCGAAAACGTTGCAAGGCAAAAACGACCAAGGGAAAATGTCACAAGGCGAATAAGTACAAGTCAGACACATTCAAGGCAAGAATGTTCATGGTGAAACCTCCTGACATAGATTTTAATATGTATTTTAGAAAATATTATTATTAATAAATTATTATTTAATCTACTATAATATAATTGTACAGTTGTAGGATTGTATGTCCGCTAATACAAATGCACAGAGACAAATGCAGACTTCAGACATAAAATACAAGTTGTTCAGAATTCTGAGTTACGTACCTATGGCTATGTTTCTTTTTGACCAGAGCAAATACCTGGACTCTGGAGGGAAAGTTTGTTTTTTCACTAATAAGTTGATTTTTTTTTTCATAAAACAAGATCGATTCCCCGTGACTCAAAGTTTTTTAAGGTATGGGATGTCAATGCAAAAATGCATGTAAAAAAGTTAAAAATAAAATAAAAAGAATTATTGTGCAAACGGAAGAAGAGAGAACGTATAATGAATAATACGAATTAATAAAGGGAATTAGGAGGAGGATTAGCATGTGTGTCTTAGAATGTATTTTCATTATGAATGAAGGAGGAACATATTTTTAATTAGTCTAACTATAATAGCCAAAAGGATGGAATAACTTCAAATGTTGTCTATCAACAAGTTTTACTAATTTCTGGAGTTATTTAAGGCATTACTAAAATATATAATACGGGTACGTCCAGGTATTATATATTATTATAAATTCATATGTACGAGTTTACAACTGTAATTTAAGTACATTTGTAAGTAATAGTTACTTTTAAGTAATAATTATTGAAATCAAATAAGGAACAATTATATATATATTTAAAAAGTACTAGATTGTTAATGAGCTTTTGTGTAATTAATTCAAAATAAAAATGCTTGAAACATACTTATTTAATTTATTTGTGCAAGTTTATATATATATATATATATTTTATCTAAGAGCCAATATCATAAAATATTTTGTTCATTACTGAAGGTTAAACGTAACTAATTAAGAGTCAGAGCCCATAGTTTTATAAAGTAGAAACTATCAACAAAAAAAAACTAACTTACAAGAATGGGATTCAGCTTCTTTTTTTTTTAAAAAGAACAAAAAAGTGGTTAAAACAAAGACGTCCTCCTCATTACAACCAAGTATTAAAAATTCTCAAGGTAAGAGTTAATTATAAACTCATTTCTTGTACAGAATTTCCAGAAGTTTTTTCAATCTTTTTTTTTTCTAAAAAGTTTCCATTCATTTGGATGATAATTATAATTGTAAAAAATATGACAATCACGAGCAAAGTTGTTATCCTTTTTGTTTTATTCTTGACAAGAAAACAGCCAACTATAAAGTAATCACTTTACGAAAGACCAAGAGAAACACTGAGTATTTCTTGCAAGGCTATATATGTAAGTCCTTGTTGACTAGGAGTTGAATTGAAGATCAACATCAGAGTAATTCCCGACTAGATAAGGAGTTGGATTTTTGTTTATTTCCTTTATCTTTTAGGTGCCTTCATGGAACGTTATGACAACTAGGCTTATCTCTTTCCAAATGTTCCTCAAATTGTGAGGATAACCATGTTTTTTTTACATACCAAAAGTTCATATTTTTTATAAGTATAGTGATAACTATTTATTAGTTTTCTATCACGGATAGTAACATTGAGCTTTTTTATCTGCTCACAACTTGAACTATCAAAAGAGATGGGGAAAATATAGAAAACATTTGATGGCTTGTCTTAAGTATTGATCACTTTTACCAAGTGTTAATTAATATTTTGATATTAATTACACTATGTAACAAAATACAGGTCTTGGAGCACCTGTGGTCTAAACCCCACATTTACTATTGTTTTTATGTGGTAAATACAGTAATGACCAATAAAATCTTCAATATACTTAAGTTTGGCCATTAGAAGCTTTTTTTAACCTGAAGTTCCGTAGAGTATCATTACAATTTAGAAATGAAAAAACTATATGGCTGAAAACTAGCTGAGGAAAAATTATAATTTAGCCTGAAATTATTATTTTTCTCCAAATTGCTTAAAAGATCCTTTTGCAACTGAAAAGTTGAGATCAAATCGGCGCTTGCGTGTGATGGCGATTTTTTTTAATAATAAAGCTACTCGTTTTTTTTGTTTTTTTTCCCCAGCAGAACATTGTTTTCTTATCAAACCTTAGTGGATCTTTGGCCGTCATGGTGAAACCTGCTTCAGATATAGAGAACATTGAATTTACATAGAAGGAACGCCGTTGCTCCGTGACAATTATTTTTGTCCGCAATAATATTGAGATTTGAAATCAGAAGGTCTAAAATGTAACTGGCTACCTAATTTGGACCATACAGAAGATTCCTGGGGCTATTTGGGATACTGCTGATACCAGACAGGTCACTCAAGCAGCAGGGTGAGCACTGTTTTGATTCATTGGGAAGGAAATATGGCCCCCACGCAGTCTGGATCTCAATCAGACAGGGTTATTTTGTTCTGGGTTACGTTGACTGTAAAACAAGGCTAATATCATATGTCATCAAAGACCCTCTGATTGGCTCCATCTAAGAAAAATGACCAACATGCCAAGGAACTACCATGACAACGCTTTCTCCTCCTTCCACCTCTGGTTGATACTAGAGGCAGATACATCAAATGACTCTCTTTCAAATAAAATCTGGCCTAGCATTCAAAGATTTTTGAAATATCTACTTTAAGGTGTCCAAATATTTCGCTTAATAACATCAGCATCATACTTCCCTTCAGATACAGAGGTGTCCAGAATCGTCACAGAAAAGGCAGGATATTTTTCAATGTCTAAAATGATAACAGCTCCTATGTTCTCAGGAGCTAATGGTTCATAACTGTTGATTTGTCTCGCTCAGGGAGCTTTGTAGTTAAAAAAAATATATTTTTTGTGTATTTAATTAAAACATGAGTAGATGGAAGTGCCACTATATTTAAAAGAAATGAAAATGCAAATATATATGTAATGTTACTTATTTTCTAGCCTGAAACTCTGGGGACAAAGATAGATTTGACGTGTAGGGGGACTCAAGCCCCTTACACGTTTCTGAAGTCTCCTTCCTTATTTCTTTTCATATCTTATATATAATTATAAATCTTTTTTTTTGTGTTACCACATATGAAAACCAAAATGTATTAAATTTAGCAAGTAGGCTTATATAATAACAAAGCATATTCTTAAGTGTTTTTTTTTGGGCCTCCAAAGTCATTAAGGGGCTGTTTTGACCAAAATAAAACCTCATTTTCCTTCTCTCTATCTCTTTCATCTTCTTTTCTTTCTCTGTATCGTTCTATATCCCTCTTTTTCTTTCTTGTCTTCTACCTGCATTCTTTGATTTTATTTACCTCTATTCAGCCCTCCAACGCAGTTATTCTATGCTAATATATATGTATGTATAAAAGAAACATATTTATATAAGTAATTATAGAACTGTGTTTATAATTTTTGTACTAAGCTCCCCAAATGATGAAAGTGCCTATGACTAATATATATGCATAGCATTTAAACAATCCTATGACTAACATAATATAAATCATTTTAAAAAAAGGATAATTTATTAATGTAATTAAAAGATTATTATAAAGAAACCGCTAAGAAGGTGATAACCACAGGATTAGTTGACATATTCGTTCGATCTGCATAATTAATCCTTTAAAATTAATGTTTCTATATTGTGATTGCATTTTAGACCAGAAAGAGTGAATTTCGGAATTTTAAAGAATCAACATCAAACTTATAGAATGAGAAATAGGCATTAACCCTAATTTTTTGTAATTTTTTAGTTACGACAATTGAGCCCTCAATATGCACTTGATATACCCTTCATACTTTGTTGGATTCTACTATTATTTTTTGACTCAATTAGACTTAAATGAATGCCCAATCAATTAAAAAAGGCTTTGACATAGAAGGTGATTTACTCTCGAGCAGGATAGGTTACCCATATACGTGCCTGATGTGTAGAACGTGTTAAGTCAATCTTAATATATCTGAACTCAGCTAATTTTTTTCAAGTTATGAGAATGTACTTATCCACTCAATAAGGTGCTCGTAGAGAAGAGATCTAGTCTAGAGTCATTGGCAAGTTCCGAGTAATCCCGGGATTTTATGGACACAAGCCGAGTTTTTTTGGGCATTTTGGTTACATAATAAAATTCGATTTGTTATTGCTGAGTTTTACTCGTGATTCATAGCTTACAAATTATTTCAACAGATGAAGTATAAATATTCGGGCCTTTAAAAAGTTTAGGTGTTATGTTTTTTTTTACTTTCAGAAATTATTATAGTCAACGCTTGTTTATCAACCTTTTTATTTCCTATGAAAAAGGATGTTTTCACCTCAACAGGTTGTGTGACTTGAGCTGGTGCTCCTCCAGATAGTAATAGAACTCATTGATATTTTTTTTTAATCTAGAGAACAAAAAAGTTAGCCTATTAAATTTATGTCTTTTTTTGAAAAAAAAAAATAAATCCCTTAAAGGTTATGAAATAATGCTTAGCATATATTGGCTTCTTTCTATTTATTTTTTCTCGATGGAAATAGCACTGTTGTATTAATCTAAAACATCATTTTTCATTTGTCAACAACGTTAGAAGTTGAGATTGTTTGAGACATATAAAATTAATAGGACTAGGGATAATTTTTATTTTGGCATTATATTTGTCCTATGAGGATTAATATAAGTTTTTATTATTTTTGTGATTACAATTTTAGATATTGATATGATTATATTTGCCTTTTATAATTTATAAAATGTTGTAACAAAACGGTCAAAAATTTGAGTTCAATTATCTATAATAAAAAAGTAAATTTTGTCTGCTTGTCTTGTCGTAAAGTTATTTTTGAATGTACATTGTACACATTAGATCTAAAAGTGGGTTTACTAGATTTATTACGCATCCATATCCTCTTATTTTTGGTTATTATTAGTCTTAATTTCAAAGAGAATTTCGAGAAATTTTAGAATTACTACATAACGATAATAATATTAAAAAAGAGTGAAGATATGTGTGCAAAAACATGTGTAAGCAGATCAGTTATGAAGAACTTATATAGAAGGGAGATTTTTAATAATTTTCTCAAATAACCATTGATATATTTTCAGGGATACGTGATATATGATAGAATCAAGTTGATAATTCTGATGAAAGATCTCATTCTTATCTTATTTTCGGTTAGATACAAACAGTTTCTGTTTTTACTAAACATAAAACCATTTCGGAAGTTTATTCTTTTTTTTCCTTTCTGTATAATTTTCTATTGAAGTATTCACACTGGTGGGAACGGTATCTTGATTAAATATAAGGTGTATGATACCATCCTTGAATCCAAGACATAGATTTTGTTGACTCTGAAAATCCTTCATTGCCATTCAAATGTTTGAAAAATTATAAAGTTGGTTAAATAATTGGACTAAAAACACATAATGAATAATAAAGATCACTTTCAAGTTATAGTTACAATGATTTTACAAAAAAAAAATATATATATAGATAATTTGGAGTTGATAAAATTCATATTAAGTATTATATATATCTTATAAAAAAATTTACGAATCCATTTAATCTTTTATACATGATTAGGACCTCTAAAAAACATTTTCGACTTTAATTTAATGATTCCACCTAGTCTTTGATTCTATAAAACTGACATATTTCAATCTCGATTCGTCTCACTTACTAATATATATCCCTTTAGAAGCTCAAAACACTTTTTTTTTTCAATTATAAAAACAACCGTATTGTATAATTACCATATGTAATGGTAAAACTTGGATAAAAGACAGGAATATAAAATTGATTACTGAAATGAACAAGCTGTTTGTGTCTAGTTGCTTGTATTGGATCTCTTGCTATGGCCCTAATCCCTAAACGAGGACATTTCCTTAGAAACCTTTGTAAACATCAGAGTTCCTTGAAATTCAGAAGCCATGGGGAAGCACTCTTGTATACATACACTTCCAGTTAAAATTAAAAATTGAATCTCCTGAACCACGTTTTCCTTAATTTTATAACAATGACAAAAAAATATTGATAATTTATGTATGGAAAAAGGGGGTATTTGATTAAAGGGCGTACTTTCAGCTGTTTGAGTACTATGTGAGCTGCATTATCTAAGAAATAACAATGCAGTAATGAGCATGTGTAGATAAAGCTGAGTCAGTCATATTAGAAAGAAAAAAAAGGGGAGTACGTAAATGAAATAAAATACAAAATGTGACTTTAGATAAGATATTATTCAAGCCTTATCGACAATTTTAAAGTTTTGCCCATGAATTAGTCTTAATAGATAAGATAAATGTACAATTTCAAACTTCAATAATTTAGCTTTTTTGTTAGTTGGTTAATCATAACATAGGTTAAATTGTTTACTTTATTCAATCTCTAAACCCCAGATAAAATATATCTATTTAGAAATAAGCTTTCAATTATAAATTAAATTAGATTAGGTACATATTGAATACACATTGCTCAATAGTATTTATTAATATATAGTACGAGTCACATCCATCATGTTTGTTATTCAAGGAATAAAGTAGATCTTTGCAATACAAATTCATCCATTTAATCATAAATCTGTAAACGTCGAATGAAAAGCTTTCAAAAAATGCAAAAGATATTTACATTATATAAAAAACATTTTTTGATTGCCAAATTTATGAAGCATTTCAATGGTCAATCAAAAATTTAGCTAATGCAGATTCTGACACCCTTAAAAACAATAAATATAAAACTCTCAGACCAGTATCATGTCGTATGAACGTAACAGCAGAAGCAAGATCATCACATCTAAAGAATGAGAATGATAGACGGTGTGTTCAAAAAGATAAAGACACCCTGATTAAATCACATATTTCCAATTGAGAGACAACGTTCTACAACAAGAAGAATTCAAGAGCCCCATGAATCTCTGAGTAATGTTGGGTACTCCGTCTAGCTTACTTAAAATATAAATTAGAATATGATTATTCCTATTCATGACTATTGGTTCCATTTAATCCATGAAATTGTTGAGTTATTTCGATTGAATAACAACATGAATTAATATGTTTATTAAGATATGAAATCCTAATTGAAATTTAGATGTAGCCCAAAAACTCAAACCAGACCAACTTGAACTCGAAAACATTAAATCTAAACTCGACACAAAGAATTAAATGAACTATAGATGAGTGTTGTTTTTTATCATTTTTTAGCCTAAAAAATTCATAACAAGATACAGAATGAATAAAAACACTTTAACACAATTTTATTAATCCTACTTTTAATCTGTGGATTGTTTTAAGGGTAATAAATGACTCTCAACAATAATAGTCCCGAGTTAGTGTAATCTCAGGTATTTCAGAATTCAGATGACTAAGAGAAAAACTGAGATTTGTTTTAGATTCTGCGCTCGTAGATAAATTTGATTATTGTCTTCAATTCATTTGTGCAAATTTCCTACCTTATTGGTCCCTGTGTAATCAACAAGTGTCTATATTATTATTTGTTGAAGAGTCTCCCCCCCTCTCCCCCTCGTCACAGCTGTTTGTAGATGACATAATGAAACGTCATGACACCTAAGCCCCTCTTCTCAAAAATATTCTTCAAATTGTCATAGTTACAATAATACTTTTGGGTGTACTTTTTTTAAAAGGCTAACAATTTTATTATTAATTATAACTTACCAATTGCTCCTCAACTTTACTCTACGTCATTAATGAGCACAGACGGTCATGCTTACACATTATACTAAGATGTTTTCTTCTCAAGCTTAAAAGAATAATGATAATTGCTTTTATATAATAAAAAAAAGGATACTGTTTATCTTACCCATAATAACAAATTTTTCTCACTGAGAAAATGCTTAGGATTTACAACTGTTTTATAAATCAATAAATATTATATAATATTGGATAATAGAAAATAGAATATAAACTATTATAGCTATAGAATGATGTTTATTTAAAAGTATATCATTTGAATTGTATAACTATGACTATGAAATGTATGGGAATTATTTACTGTTGGAGTTTGGAGTTATAACTATCGAGTTCGAGTTTTTTAACCCCGAGTCAAGTCTAGTTAAAGTATCAGGCATAGAAAAATATAGATATATCAAATATAAATTAAACCAGATTGAATAAAAACCATCTAAAATAAAATAATTTAGGTAGTTCTTGAAAATGTTTGTCTCATGGGTCGTAGTTTGAAGACCTTTCGCCCACGACAGCATATTACTTAAGCTAAAAATGAGGAACATATTTTTCTCCCCGTAAAATTAAAAAAAAGTAAATGAACTTGCAAAAATATGACAAGAATATTAATAAAGAGTTACTCAATACAAATGGTGAAACAACTGGAAATGTTTTGAAAACATTTGAGTTCGAGTTTAGGTTAATTTTTCTAATCATAATTTGGAGTAGATCGTTTAATGGTCAATAAATTTTGGACTTTAGTAAAGTTGTATTTTTATTCGAGTTCGAATAATAATCGAATCCAACACTCATATTATCTATTTTTAATACAAATCTATTGTCAATCTATTTCTTTTGTTGATTTTTTAAAGTCTATTTCTTTTCAGAATATATTCAAAGTAGGTCTATCAATTGGTTGCAATATATGAACATTGATAAATGAATTACTACCTTGGTACTAATGGAATAACGTTGTAGTTTGGGCTTTAACTACAAAATACTTGTGGACAGGGTGGGAATTTAAAATCCGAAACAAGTTTAGGCCTAAATATTCAGGCATCTTGAGATCTATGTTTATGAAAATGTGTTCTTCAGGTTTAGCTGACAAAACTGTATAAGAAATATATACAATCCTTGAAATGTCTTTCAAATATGAACACCATTCAGCTATTATTGTGGTCCTCCTTACCGGACGCACGCCAAAGAGCGTAAATAACTACCTTAGAAAATGATATCCGAGAGATTAAATGAAGTTAACGGATGGGGTATCATGCTTTAACTTTAAATTTCTGCAACTTGTCCAAATCAGAAAATTAGAATCTGATTTATTTTGGAAACCCCAATATTTTTAATACATTCATGTTATCGGCAAAGAAAATGTGGCCTCATAGGTCGCTGTATTTGAACCTCTTGGACAACTTTATGTGGGGCTTCTTGGTGAGAGAGTCCAATAAACGTTCAAATAACACTATTGACTACATGCAGGCTTCCATTCTCAAAGCAGTATCCAACATGGGCAACGAGTTCCTTATCCAGCCCTGTGCTAGGTTTAAGGCTATTTTGGAGACTTTGCTTGAAGCTAGAAGTGGTTTGTTTGAATCATTGTCTTCACTATTTCTCTTACATGTAGGAGTAAAAGATTTTTAAATTGTTGATTTAATTTCGGGAAAAAAATTGTAATATTCATTATCCTTAAATTTCCCAGATTTGTGAACCCACCCTATAGGTAGTAGATCTTTTTTTTTTCCTATAAAAATTAAATCTAGAATAACAAATTAATCATTCAAATTAGAAAATGACATTAATGCTCTTATCATGAGACTAAATAGTATATATCCATATAGAATATCCATCGTGAGTAATGAATTAATAGTGACTAATGAGGAATTATCGTGCGTATGGAATGAGTTGTTGATGATGATCCAAGTGCATATAACCATGTCGTATGTATGTATTATGAACTTTATTATATACATATCAGTTCCCCTTATTACGTAATGCAACCTTTCTTATAAACAGATGAAGTAGAAAAAGCCCACAAAACTATCCATGGAATTATTTTGTAACAACTATATGAAATTGTACACTTCTTAACAAGAGTGAATTTGAGTTCGCCCAATCAACGTTCAAGAATAGGGATTTGGAGAAAACAAACGAAAACATCGACTGATGACAAAAAAAATCACTCTATATTGTTGTTAAGGCGAGGTTACGCATTGTTAAAAGTATATATAGAGTTGAAAGGTGAATTGACGTCTTTTTCATAATTAGGGATGTCACGAACGGATATCGATCCAATATTAGCCAAAAAATTATCTTAATATCCTGTCACTTCTTCAATATTATATGTAAGTAACCTCTTTTCCTAATTTCATAGTATTAGACTGTCTAGCTGTAAGAAATATTACATTTTACGAGTACAACACTCATTGTAATTGTAACACTGATGATTTGTTATAGAGTTATATAACCCTTGTAGGACTCGAAGTAGAATGGAGGATCGATATTGGAGTAATTCCTGCCGATATCAATGCTAGACAGGGAGTGGTTTTTTTTGTTTATTTCCTTCATCACAAGCAGCTAGTATCTAATCTAATGAATAGCTAAACTGCTTTCCTCGTAAACCTTCTTCAAATTGTCAGAGTAAACATGTGAATTTTTAGTTTCTACAACTATAGGTGACACACTACACACAGTAGGTCATGGTAATAAAAAACTGGTCCATAGTAGGTACTAAAACTAATTAGTTAGATCCTCAAATTTCTCTTGTAATCAAAAAGTCATGTTTGAAAAGTTTCAGTCTTGAAAATTCGTTTTTGTGACCTCTTTAGCCTTTTGAAAAAGTCCTTTTTTATCGACATTCTATACTTATAAAGAGATCCAGAGGTTTAAATTTTAAAATTATGTTGCTGAGTTTTAAAAATTATAGGGAAATTACTTTTTTCAAGTGATAGAGACAAATGTAATCCTTATTTTTCATTTTGAAGACAAACAAATTGTAGCCCAAAGAACTACTTCGGATACTCAAACAATCAGAAACACTTTACGTACCTCCAAATCCAGATTTGACATCCACATTAATGATGAATTAAGGTCTACTGTGTAATTAGATATGCGTTCAGAAACCTGTTTCCATAGTACAATAAAATGAATTCTGACTTATTTAGCATGTGATTTTCTTTAAAAAGAAAAGCCATATTGATTATTAGAAGTAAATCGCTCAATGTTAACAATTTTATTATATAAAATACTACATTTAGTGTATGATTCAGTATGATTTATTGTTTACAGTTGATTTAAATTCAAATATCAATGTCCAGAAGAAAGGCAATAGTATCAACCAAATGTTGTCATTTTATGAACTTTCCTCTTTTTATGATATCATCATCAAGAACCTAAAAAATTGTATTTAATGATGCTTCGATTGCTTTATCTAGCAAATTATTAATTTTTGTTAGTTAGATATGATAAATTTTCTATTCATATCAGAATCTCCAAATCCGAGGATATCTCTTCTCAGTCGATGGAATCCTTCCGGTAGTTTTACTTTTTAAATTTTATTTTTAT
Source organism: Lepeophtheirus salmonis (assembly GCF_016086655.4). NCBI lineage: Eukaryota > Metazoa > Arthropoda > Copepoda > Siphonostomatoida > Caligidae > Lepeophtheirus > Lepeophtheirus salmonis. The sequence continues at coordinate 12,951,955 of NC_052138.2, read as the reverse complement.
TAATTGAAAGGCTGACTGAGAAATGGTTAGGATATCTTATGGATTTATTGTATCCAAATAAATATAAAGTTTCTTCATTTTAAGAACTAATTTATTGTATACAATCATTGTGGTTGTTGTTAATTGTTGGAAAGATTCTAATACCTACATATATATACGTCCAACAATACATGTAACTGCTAAACAAATGTTTAGAAAATTGACTTTCTCAAATGACGAGGCAAGAAAATGGATTTTTCTCACACCCATATTTTTAGTAAAATAGTCAATATCAAGGTATATAATCACAGCACAAACCCCACACTAAATTATGTTCAAACTGATATGAATTAATTCCATGACTTATAATTCAAATGAGGACTAGAACAACTGTGATACATAAGTAAACCTGTTTTTTCTTTGACATAATGTTAGCTCATGGCAGTCCATTAATATTCATTTTTTCCCAAAAATTTGTTATAACTATATAAATTGCAAAATAGTGAGGGGTATTCCTCCCCCCATGACCTCACTATTACTTTTTGATTAATCGAATATAAAATGTATAATATATATCAATATATATCCTTGTCAGTTTTTTGAGAAAAATTATGATTTTTTTGTTTGTTTTTTTAATCCTCCTTTAGTACACATCCTTTTTATAACGTAATTAGGGAACTTTTCTTGTTCAAGTATATAAATACTTGTTTAATATGTCAAAAACAACAAAAAGAGAGTTACAAAAGTAAAAATTGATTAAATGAGCATTTATTAGAAAAAGTTTGGCTGGAAAAACAAAGTTATTTTTTGTAAAGTTCCTAGACTAAAATTGAATGAGAGTTTAACACCCGTCCTTACTTGAATGAAATTCGTAAATTGTTGCTCTCTGATTATAATTTATTTCTTTAGTTTCAAGCAATAAAAATGTTCAATTCTGTAAAGTTGTATAGACAGACAATTTTTTTAAAGAGCCCATCATCAATAACTATCATACTCAATGAATCGTCTAGGTAAATTTAATATTATTTGAAATTATAATCATAAAAGTAAACACGAGTATATGTAACTAATATAATATTTTGTATTTAAAAAAATGGAAAGTCGAAACGTTGAAAAATAAATTGTAGATACTGTGACAAGTCATAATCGATATAGGTAAGTATACTTAATTTAACTTACATAGGTATATTTATACCTTTAAGATTAAAACTCTTTTGGATAAAGATAACTTTAACTTTTTATCTTTCTAAAAAAGGATATAGGTATATTAAGAAATTATGAGAATTTCATTACTAAAAAAATGGAAGAAAATTGGAAAGTTTCTTTTGATAAAGCTAATGACTTTATAAAAAATTGTACTTGAATTTTTTTGATGTCTTTTAAAATGTAAACTACAAAATTTAATAATGAATAAAGTACAAGCATAAATCATTTTAAATAATCAAATTCATAATGCATTTTTATGCATTTGATGTTTGCTTTTTTTTTGACAAATGGATAAGAATGATCATCACATTAGATTTGGTTGGAATGTCAATATATTTTTATACAAATAGAGTTAGGAAAAGCTTTTTTTATAACAGTAAAAAATAATATAAAGTAAATACGTGTGAGTGTACTCATGAAAAAAAAAAGAGTACCACTGATAATTGATTAGGTATTTGTCTGCAAAACAAATAGGCAAATATATCAATTTAAATTATTTTTCGTTTGTTTTTCGGCGACTAATAACTCCGGGTAATTCCGGCTACTACTGCTAGTATATAATATATCCCACAGAAACAGCTGATTTGGACTTACAGGACCACAGCACCCTTGAGTAAAACTAAATACTATAATTTTTACTTTACTTAGTTAGTGCATCCCCTCTTAACATTTAAGAAACTTTAAAAAAAATTCACCCTTTGGTTTAGCAGTGAAGTTAAGTGTAGCAAAGGTTTTAAATTTTGTTCTTATCAGAAACAACTTCTTTGGCAACAATATAGATCTTTCAAAAAAAAAAAAATTCCTCTCATTTTTATTGATACGAAAACTAAAAAAATAGATATTGTGAGGGTCTGTTGCTTTTTGCTTAAACTTTTTTTTTCTCCAAGGAATGTACATGCAGAGAAAAACTTTCACAGCACCCTGTATCTGAGTAGCATACAGCTAAATTCTATATTGTCATTCAGGGAGCTGTTTCCGGTAAAACAGCCGCTTTGTTTACAAGCTTGAGTGTTTCAACAACAATAAAGTTACATTGTGAAGCAATATAAAAAACAAGATGTAACAGTTAAAATATCTAATAAACAGGGAGAATGATTTAATCAGGGTATCAAAATTATATGATGAGCAAAAACTAATGTCATATTTAATTAGGTCCCTCAATGTAGTCCAAATCAATTCATGTGAAAGTATATTGACTAATGTATTCACCGAGAATGATTCTTTGAGATTCAGTTAATGCATTGCCTCAAATAAGAGGCAAAATGAAATATTTTACAATATATCTATATTCAAAAGTATTTTTTAGGCAAAGGGTCAATAAGTGTAGTTTGAGCGTGAACAATATTGATAAAAAAATCATATTGCGCATTTTAGAGTTCATTAAAGTCATTATTACTTGCAATCGATTATCCATGGTAAATTGTTTCTAAATTCATCAGTTTTCATACGCTGTATTATAGATTTTATGGACAATAGAGACAAACCCCCGCTGATTGCATATATTTTCCACGCCCATAGCGAACACATTGTGAGTTACTCTGTTTAGCTTGGGCGTAAGGTTATTTGCGTGAGAGTTTCCCTTGGAAAACATGAATGGAGAATACCACTGAAGACTTTCTGACTTCAAGGATCTCAATTTCGGGACCAAGGGTATCCAAGTGGCGATAAAAGGGGTCATGAAGCCCGTGTTTGGTCGAAAAAATACCAAAGGAGTTTACTATTGGCAACATGACTGGTCATAAGACCATAACAACTCAAGCTTCGTGTAAGGAAACCTCACTGATTTGTAACCTCTGGACTCGTGACCCCTTCATCACCGTATTGTTCGCCATTGGAATATGGAACATGGGCTTCGTGGAGAGAAAGGCTTATTAAGTCCCCCACCACAATGTTAAATTTCTGAAGGCCACTGTTGAGAAAAAAGTGGGATGATATGTCCAATGTCCAATGACTACGTCATTAAAATGTGCAAGTCCTTCATGTCCAGACCACAGAAGGAGGATATTTAGACAAATAATTGTTGATAAAGATAACTGAGTATTATAAGACCAAAAAATTCTTTATATGAACATGTTGTTCTTGATGAAGTTGATTTAAACATTACTATCAAAAATGGTAATAATTGCATTAAATTGTATTTTAAATAAATGATTTCATAAAATATGAAATTAATAAATATCTTTAATATTGTGTTTTCCCAAAATATAATTTAAATTAATTAATTAATTGGACATTAGAGGATTTTTAGTATTTTGCTAAAAGCTCTCTCTGAAAATATTTTTACCAATTTTTTTTAAAATTATGGATGCTTTTATATTATAAGTTTTTTTCAACTCTTTTGGTTTCAACTCCTATCGAATGGTAAAAGTAGACAAAAATAAACTTTCCATCTTTTTTCATGTACCTATGGTGAACATTAACCAACCAAGTCATAAACAAGGCACAATATTGTAATTTAAAATCTTTGTGTTGTTTTTATGGGATATTAAGATATTTATATAAAGGTATGAAGCCAGTTTTTTCTCCTCTATGTGCAAAACACATACTTGGTTTTAAAAAAAATAAACCTATAAAACTTTTTTCGATTTTCTATAATGGCTTGAAATATACCATTTAGGCAACAACCATTAAATAATAAAAATCAAATTATCCTAATTTAATAAATATTTTTAGTTTCATTGTGACCTTATCTTTGTTCTACTTTTTATCTCTCACCCCTTAGTTAAATAGTTATTAATTATCATGAAACACGCCTTTTAAGGGTTTTTGAGGGAATACAGATTGATATAAAGGTGTTGTAAATTCTAAGCATTTTTTGGTGTATATATATATATAAAATTAACATGATAAGACTGACAATGTGAAAATTGTTTTATATGAGTGCAGCTATAGAGAAAGAAAATAAACACATATCCCACACCGTATAAAATAAAAACACATACAGGAATAACTCCGTTTTATATTCTCAATTCAACATTGAGTCAACAGGGACTTACAATTATAACCAGTTATGATACCTGTTGGCATTTTTTAGGACATCTCACCCGAACGTGGACTCCCTGGTGGCTGCCATTGTGAAAGAGTGGAACAACTTGTCCGAGAAGTTCATAATCAACTCCTTCAAGGCTTTCCGCCACCGTGTGGAGGCTATGATTGCTGCTGAGGGTGGCCATATTGAGTGAACATGTTCACAAAGGTCGTGTCTCCAAGTTTTCTAAAAAAAAATTAAAATTATTTATAAAAAAATAAAGTTATTAACATTTTTTTCAAATCAGTCATTCAGTCCACTGTTTCTTTTCGAACCCTGTACATAAAGTTTGTTTGTACACATAAAAGACGGAAAGTAACACTGAGGAATTGTTGGAGCGTTATAAGTGTAAGTTCTTGATGGACTTGAAGTAAAATTAAGGATAGATGTAGAATTAACTCTTGTCTATAATGTCGCTACATAGAAACGGAATAGTTTTATGTTAATAATGATTCGTAATGATAGGTTTTCACCAAAATATTTTTTTAATTGTCAGGCTTAACATTTCAATTTTTAGCTTTTTTAATTTTTAACATGCCCAAAATGCTAACATTTTTCATCACTACTTATATACTATCTCTTCAAGAATAAAAAAAGATATTTATAATATCTAAAAAAAAAAATAAGTAGTTTACCAACAACAACAAAACTTGAAAAAAATAATGTTTAGGATTTACAGCCCAATTTAGGTATGTACATTATTACATTGATTATAAATTATATCATTGACATAAAATCCTATAAGAACAGTATTTTCTGGTTAATTATTCTTTTTATTAGGGAAGTTTCACTTTTCAGAAAACAAAAAATCTTTATAATAAATAATTTTAACAATCAGAGTTTGAAGATTCATAAAGAAATAATTTATTATTCTTATAATAAAAACATATATATATTTTTTTTGGATGAAAATTAATAAGATTTTGGAAATCAAATTAGACCCTATCAGTTTTTGACAAGATTGCGTGTATTTTATAAAAAATAGCTACAATGTTATAATTTTGTACCTACCGTTGTAGACCTAATTCTTCACATTGAAGAAAATAGATTAATCCAAGAAATCAAAATGAAATATAAAGGAAGCTAAAATGTTTCTTTAATTAACAAAAACTCCATAAAAAAAGGTAAATATACAACTTAATCCAAAAAAAGGATGTTTTTAAAATAAATCAAAAGTTGCATATCATGTGAGTAGCATACTGAAAAGTATTGGGGATAAAATTTAGATTCAACAGAATAAAAAGGATTATTTACAAATTTTGGGGTGTAAAATATAAAACTAATAGAGAGTGAGACTTGTTGAAATTTTCCTTACGATTTAAATTTTGGCCCTACATTTCAAATTGCAATCTGGACAAAATTTTGATTAAAATTGGTTTCAAACATTGATTTAAGAACCAATAAATAAATAAAAAAATGAATCTCAGAACGAATTTCAACACTTGTCGCTTTTAACAACTTCTGAAAATGGGTAAAATGTGAGTTTCTTTAGAGTTAATTTTAATTTAATCCTTGTCAAAGTATTTTCAAATATTTTTCTCCTTTTATTATGTATGAATGGATGAAGTTGAAAATGCTTAAATATGAGAATATAAATAAATGTTTAAATAAAGTTTTGATTCGTAAATAAAAGGTAAAATAATAGAAGGAATCAAAGGAAAAAAAAATTACATATGTATTTAATAGGCATTTTACCTAAAAATGTATAAAGAAAACTATTCCAATATATTTATGTGCGGATGTGCTGATCATATTTTAAAAATATATTTAGAATTTGGTTTTCAATTATATTCTGTAAAAGTTTTCTCATCGAAGAAGAAATACAATAGATTAACACATTATTCAATATATATAGTGGACAGAGAACCATAAAACTAAAAGACAAACCACATTTGTTAGCTAGAAAATTGTTTTCCTTATCTACGTGAAAACATTTTTTTAAAGCAAGTTGTTGCTTTTTTTACCAAAGGTGCTTAAAATATGTATTAAAAAGCAGGGAAGGCTCTTTTCTAGACTTGTCCGAAAAATAACTTATTTGAATTGAACTAATACGACCACAAATTATTGTGAGCTTTGATAAAAAAAACACGTCATAAAACAATCAGCTCATATAAGCTATATATAATATTGCCGTACACCAATCTATGGAATCAAACAATAGGTCGATCAGACAAAGTAGAACTATACCTCATTGTCTTATGGACCCTTTACAATCACCGGTATTGTTGGTTGTTGAGTTTTTAGGTCCTTTTTGAATGGAATATAGGGTAAAGAAAAACATATAACTAGGTAATCATACTCGATATAATCCACAAAAAACAACATACGAATTATTAAAAATATGAAAACTTTGATGATATAATATTTATCTCATTAACAATTGATGCCACTCACATTTCAGGTTTACATCTTAGATGACATTTTCTCTAGTACATACAACATTGTCGGCAAGCAGGATAGAGGAGAGGATTAAAATGAGTCCCTCTTCGCACGAACACCTATATGAGTTTCAGGATCCAGCGTAACACTTTGTGTGACCTCTAAATTAATTATTTGACTCCAAACATTTATATCTATCCCACAACGTAATAACGTTTAACCAAAACCTAGATCTAAGATCATCCCACAAATTTGAACACAAAACCTATTATTGACTTAAATATATATGTTGAAGTTTGATTTGATCATGTTGATCACTTCTTCTTTTTCTTCCTGTTATTATTATTATTTATCTAGAATATAATCAGTAGATATTTGAACTTTTAATACTTTACATTCATGACCCCGACGTGATTCGAAAAATGCCCCGAAAGCAAACTTCACCACCTTTGTCTCCCCAAAAACAAGCATGGTCGATTAAAATGGAAGAAGGGAATTTAGCAATGGCTGTAGCAGAACTCCGCCTTCCTAGATACTGTTCTTCGGATGTTGAGAACTAGTTCAGGAGAATTGAACTTGATTTTGTGTTGAGGGGGATTTGTCATACCAAAGTTAAATATAGTCTTATGGCGTCAGCATTGTTAGGTAAGGTTATCAATAATATTCCTATTAGTGAGGATAATCTCACTTATAAGGGAGTGTAGAAATCCATATTAGTCCGATATGGGCTATCATCTTCCGCAAGGATAAAAAGATTAGTCGACATGATGGTTCATACTTCCGGGATCTCGATCATGAAGGCAAAAGATGAGGTTGAACGTCTTCTGGATGAGGAATACCTAAAGGATTTACGTGAAAGTTTGAGTAAGAAGAGACCTAGTGAAGCTTTTTCGAAGTCCTCAACATCTAAAAAATTTAAAAAATATGTTATTATCATTCAAAATTTGATTTGAATGCAACTATGTTCTCTGGTCTGGATTGTCATTTTAATTCATTGATTCAAAAAATTTAAATTGTCCTCGGTTGTATGGGACCGAGGCATTAAATAATCCTTAAAATGTCTTATTAATTAAAGACAATATAAATTCAATTAATTTTCTTGTAGATACGGGTGCCCAGGTATCTGATATATATCAGACGAATTGTAAGGATTTCATTCGTGTTAAAATGCCACCTATCTCTGGTTATCGAGGGAATCCAGTAGAAGTTCTCTGTACTAAAACTCTAAGGGTACAAATAGAAAATCTAGTAACTTTCCAACGAAATTTATTGTAGTATCTAGAGCCTGCCCTATTTTAGGGGCTGATTTTCTTCATTTCTACAAAACTAATATTGACCTATTCAACAGGAAAATGTTTATAATGATCCATGCGTCATTTCAGAATTATCAGAAGCCTAATGGGTTCAATCTCAATACCCTGAAGTTTTCGATGATACAAAATTCGGTGAATCAGTTCATTGAGTTAAACATCACATCGAAACTAAGGGCCCTCCTTGATTTGTAAAATCCCATAAGCTGGATGGTGTTGAACTCAATTCTGTTAAAAACGAAATAGATGGACTTCGAAAAAAGGGAATAATTTCATCGATTCATGTAGTACCTAAAGCCAAGGGAGGCTGACGAATGTGTGGTGATTATCGTCAATTAAATAACATGACGGATCTAGATCGATATCCTCTTCCAAAACTTCTTTCGAGTCGTAGTGTCCTCTCCCGAACTTTTACGACGAATTATTCATTCAAGCTACAAAGATAATCATCCGGGATTCAAAGAGACTTTATGAAGGATATCACTTTTCTACGCTTGGCGTAAATTACATTTTGATATTAAAAAAATTACTGAAGAATGCATGCAAGTCAACAAACGAAGCCTTTTAGAACCTCCAAGCCCACTTCCTCTTTCGATCCACCATCAGCGAGACTTGCCTTCATCCACATTGGTATAATTGACCCATTCACACTCGTTAAAGGACAGCGCTATGCCCTGACTATAATGGATCGGTATACGAGGTGACCAGAAGTGATTCCGATTCCTAATATTACATCTAGTACAGTAGTTGGAGCTTTCTTGGACGGTTGGATATCAAGATTTGGAGTAACTGACATCATTGTGTCAGAAAGGGGGACGCAATTCACAAGTGCTATATGGACGTGTGTTTACAACGCACTTGGAACCGTAAATAGGACGACCACATCATATCATCCTGAATCAAACGGGCTTATCGAACGGTTCCACAGATCCCTAAAAACTGGGCTAGTTGCATGGATACTAGAAGAGAAAGAAAATTGGATGAGTGCTCTGCTAGTTGTTTTGTGGGGACTGAGGAATTCAGTACCAATCGATCAAGGATTCAGACTTCTTGGATTCGTTTCCTATTCCGAAGGCAGATGCCGATGTGGGGCGCTTCTTTGAGACGATGGAGAAGGTGGCTCAAGTTCCCTCACGAGTAACCCCAGAGAGAAACGTTTGACAATCGTTTGAGCAAGGCTGACTAGGTTTTTGTTAAAAATAAGCCAATCAGAGAATCTCTTTCTCCAACTCTCTTAAGTCCTTTTTAAATCCTTGGAAAATACGACAGTTATTTTAAATTGGTAAAAGTAACGCTTCTTATAAACCATTGATATAAAGCATAAAATACGAAATTACTTTTTCCCCAACCTATTATAATTTTAAAAAAATTGGGATTTTATCCTTTCATGATGTAGGTTCAAGACTATTTTTATATTGACACACCACATATAATAAAAGTAATATTGTCATATAAAATATATTTAGGTCACAGAGACTGCAGATAATAAATATAAATAAAAAACCGATAATGAAAATTATAACTGGAAGAATTAAGATGTCTTGAATGAGATTGACTCACTTCGCATTGGAATGATTCAACCCTATAAAAAAGACCCTTCACATCGTCATATTTTTTCAAACTGAAAAATAATGACAACATGTGATAAAGAACAAAGAATGTAAGTTGTCCTTTTTAAAGCATTTAATATTGTTGATCAATTTCCTTGTAGAAACTCTTTACAAACGTAACAAGTTTTATTAACTAATAAATCTGTTATTGATATTTCCAATATTGCATCACTCCATTGAAGTAATGTCTATCAATCTGATCTTTTACTGGAAATTCAATAGATATGATAATTTTGGCCGAGGTGGAAGGGCTTTCACAATATGGGGCTTTCAAATATATATTCACAAGTATTAACATTTCTTCATAAATCAATTTGTCATAAATTTGTTAAGAATTTACACATCGTAATCGCTTGGAAAAAAACTAGTAAGTTATTTTCATAGTAAAAATATCAAAAAATAATTTTATAAATTAGAAATAAAACTGGTAATTTTCATTATAGTTTACAGAATATCATTGTGATGATTCATTTTAAGTTTACGGTTACAAAACTTTTGTTCCAATGCATCGTACTTATCATAATTAAGGGTATATATTTATTTCTCCCTTACAAAACATAAAAATTGAGTCTATAGCTCCCTGAGTTTCGAATGAAATGAACGCAAACTTCCTGTCTGTATATTTAATACAGCTTTTCTGATATAGAGTAATAATTTGGAAAAGTTAAGAGCATCTTATAGGAACTTATAATCAAGTCCTCAAATTTAAATTTCTTGCGTGAATCCAGGTATATCTAATAATTGTTAATGAGTTGAACATTATTTGAATACATTTTTATTTCTTACAATACAGGCATAGATTTGTATTTTATAAGTTCTGAAGTGCATTTAAAGCTGTCATTTACATATTTGGCACTACTCTTGACTTTTAAAAGGGAGAGACGGAGACTGGGAGAGATGTAAAGTAACTCAAATATGAGATATGTCAATTTGAAACTTGGTATGACTTGACGAATTAAGGCACATTTCTGCTGATGCCGTGTTTTCAGGTCTATTTTGATAGTAAATGTATTGTTATAGTTTTGAACATGTCATCCGGCAATTATAAAATAAAATGTAAATTGATTTCACTGTATTTTCTATTTAGTTTATTTTCCCATTTTTAAGAATGTGACGGTAGAGCCGAGGTGGCATAATTTAGAACTATACTCCAAGATATATTTTAATTTTATTAGTTATGTTAAAGACGAAAACCCAAAATAAAAGGTGTTGAATAACTATATATATAGGTTATAATAATTATGTAATTAAATTCTTTCATCAATTTTTTAACCATCCCACCCATAAATTAAAATATAATATAATTGTCTGAAAATAATCTCAACAAACTGAGTTTGGGTTCGTTCCAAGAAGATATAATTTATTATTATGATAGTAAAAACATTATTTCCTAAGTACTATGAATAATTTTATCCAAATTTTGTGAATCAAATTAGTATCATACAGTTTTGATGAGGTTGGCCGTGTATAAAGAAAGTTGTATATTGCAAAATCTTTAATTAAATTAACTAATCCCCGATCAAAAATTACTATATATATGAATAAATCCTAATATAGACATTGGAAAGGTTAACAAATAATTGCATCTCATCAGATTTATTTAGTCTTGTGTCGATCCTTATTTAAGAATGAAAACTGCAGTCCCTTTCAGTCTAGTCTTCGCCTAGTACAGTTCAGTTCTATATATCAGTCCTAAAATAGATACAGTTCGATGCTTGATGCCGTCACTCAACTAAATTTCTTCTTTTTTTAAATACGAAGGACCGGTCCTAAGACTGTACTGGACCGAATAAAGAAAGACTGGCCATCTATTATGTTTATGTTAATGCTTCAAAAGATTACTGAAAAGTATTGGAGATAAAATTTAGATATAATGAAATCAAAATCATATGTATTTATTTCGAGGTGTATAATATATTGGGTTGTTGGAATCGTTGATAAAAAAACGAATTTGATTGGTTGAAAGAGATTATATAAAAAAAGGAATAAAACACGTTGGTAAGCTTGCATCTTCTTAACAAATTTTCCTCGGTATTGTACTAATCATCAGCAAAGCAACTTGCCCTTACTGCTCTCTCACGTGCATTCTCCTTAAGAGAAGAAGTCGTATTGGTACAGAATTTTTTTTGTCAAATACCTTTGGCAATAACTGGTCTTGGGGAAAGATTTCCTCTTCTTACCAGCCTAACCATAGTAGAAAATCTAACTCAAGATTTGAAGGAAGAGCCATTCAAGACCAAGTTAAAAGAAGCGCTTCAAACGAATCTTGGACACACAAAACTAAAGGAACTCTCAACAAGTTTATACAAAAATATTGTCAATTGGATGCTGAGAGAGTCTTTAGTATGATGAATATCATCAATACGAAAAAGATGTCCAAACTAAGTAACTAAGAACTTGAGGGAATTGTTGATCACAAAATGGAATGAATATATCGTTATTATTTAATTATCAACACGTAAATAATAGTAATATTTTTTAAATAATTTGTTACTTAATTGCCTCATTTCTATTCTTTAAATTTCGTGCCAAAGTTATTTATTCATCCTATATGGTCAGTGGTCACAAAGAAATTACGAGTACACTTCCTGTAATGATGGGTTTGATGTTCTCTAACTAACCATATATTTTGTCTTGCATAAATTTACAGAATATAATAAACATTTATAAAGTTATTGATAGGGAAGTTATATATTAATAATATACAACAATCCCTCTTCCATGATGTGTAAATAAATAGATAATTCAAGTTAAAGATATATTCTAAACGATACTCTTTTAATTGGGTTGGAATCGATATTTACTTAGAACTCTTGATCCAGCGACAGATACAATTACACCACTGTTATATGTAGCTATTATATTTTTGTAGTAATTTCAATTGGCATTCAATACATCGATGGGTAATTTATTCTGTTCAAATTTTTGAATAGAGTTGATCGAAATAGAGCTTTCTTTTAAACACCTGCATACTCTTGCGTAGTGACCTCTCTTACCACAGCTTGTGCATTCGACGCTTTTTGGAAGGCAAACTTTCCTATTCTTATTTAGGAAATTGGAAACTACACTGTCTACACAATCTTTCTTGGCTCTTGTTCCACAATCTCCTACAGCTTTGACTTCTTCAATATATATTGAATCCACATGACTTAGTATTTGCGTTAACACCCTTTGATACTAAATCATTTAGACTATTTTAATTATTATTTGCCGTTTCTACTATTCTCCATTAATATATACTTGAATATTTTATTTCCATCATCAAATAATCTTAATTGCGCTTCTTTATATTTACATACCAAAGTTACATATTATGACAATTAATATTTAATACTATTTGTATCATACAATAAATTATAACTAACATTAAGACATTTTCTGGATAATCTTATTTTGATTAAATAGTAGCAAGTAAATCTATATTTTGGTGAAGGAAAGATTCTATATGTAGTAAATTTTCAGATAAGTTTTAATGTTAAAAAAATCATAATTGAGATATCTTATAAGTATGTTCGAAATTACCCATCAGCCATCAAGTATGATTTATGAATAGAGGTTTGTTTTTATGTCCGAAAAAAAAACAGAGGAACCAGATAGTTCAAGTTGTATTTCCTTGCGCTTGTGCAAAACACGATTCCTACAACCCTAATAATATTTCAATTCACTATCCGTTAGTGAACTGAAATAGGATATTTTACACGCCGAGGAGCAAAAAAAAAAAAAAATGAGAACATAGATTGGCATTTAATTTTTTTTTATGCTCATGCTCATTGAATTGATGATGATTAGGAAATTGACTTGAACATGATAAACTTATTACCTTATCGCCCGGCCCCTTAAATCCAGTTAATACAACAATTAAATTGACATATTGAACATATTCAACTATTTTAATTGTGTACAATTTTTCAAGAACTGAAATTTAATGCAACTAGTCAAAAGTTACAATTGTGCTCGTAGTACAAAACGGTTGCAACAGTTTACAGAATTGAATTTAAATTAGAAATCAATAAAATTAGACTAAATTATATTTATTGAGAAATAATTACCTTCCTATCTGTTTTAGTACATCAAGTGATAACAAAATTTATGTTATCATATCACTGATAAGTAGACTTTAAATTTTTTAGCGGAGTGTACAAACTGTTAAAAAAAGAGCTCTAATATTTAGAAAAGTGAGCACTCAAAATATCAAAATTGAGTTATTTTTAATAAAAGAAAATTTAAGTTTTTAAAAAAATATAATTTAAAGTAATTAGTCTTGTTTTGTATTGATATTATTATTTTATCAATAAACTTTGATATATTGTATAGAAATTCAAGATTGTGCAATTTGGCAGAAAAATATTTATCCTTTGTTTCAATTCTATTATAAAACAGTCAATTTTGGGCCAATGAAGGAAGGTTTTTGCCTTTGAAAAATATCATCAAACAATCATCAAAAGCTGTTTTGTAACTTAATTAAACTCCAAATGTTCTCTTAGAAAAAATTTTAGCTTAGAAAAATGAGCAATTTTTACACAAAAATGGTATAAACGAACAATTTTTTAAGCGATTGCTCTTAAATCCTAAGTAAACTGATCAGTATTATAGATATGATAAATTCACTTTCAATAACCTTTTCAGGCCTTGTCTTTGTTATTTAACATACACCTTGTGAAGCGTAAGTTCAAAAATAATAATTAAAAAAAAACAATAATTGAGTTGACATTTTTGTGTTGAGTATTATGCTATTCTCCTTACGAAGTGAGTTTTATATTTTGATAAAATTATATTTCCTGATGGGAAAATAATCAATAATTCAATGGATACGCGTTAGAACAAAAAGAATAAAAACCATACAGCATTATTACAAGCATATTATTCTTCCCAAAAATTGCTTTTATCCTTTAAAATCAGTTTTTTATCCAATATCTTAAAGAAAAGTAATAAAAAATATTGATATTTTTTATCAATAGACTGCATGATATTATACAATTGTAATCTAAGGTTGGTGCTTTTATTTTTAGTGATGTTCGTGATTATAGGTATCTGACTGTCAGCAGTCTTCCCTTTTTTTATTATTGAAGAAATCTGATATAACAATTACTCGGTAAAGTTTTCTATTTTGACACTTATGCATACTTGGTAAAAAAGTCTTTAACTTTTTCGTACGAACAAAAAGTTTGAAAAAATAATAATATCACTGAATATTACCAAGTAGCCAACCAAAACTTGCAGTAACATGACTAAATTAATTAAAACAGTATCTTTATGGAATCAAGAAAAGACAACTCAAAACCTATTTGTTATATATTTAAATACTATGCTTAGCTATAGTTTATTTTTCAATCGTCATTTATTGCAAGTAAATATCTATGCTATATGAATGGAGAAAATATACTCAACACAATAATAATGATTACATGTAATAAATTTATTAAAGTTCTTTAAAATAATGGAAGCAAATAATAAAAACTACATTAGGAATGATACAATAATGGAAAAATATTATGTGCATTGTACGTCAATACAGTTAATAGACTTGAGATTGTGTAGATTTAGAACATTTTTCCAAGGGATTCATTTATATTAATTTACATTATTTATGGCGTTTATAAAATGTTAATAAAAGAAAGAAAGAAGCAAACAAAAACATTGGAAAAACAGTTTCCTTGGCCTCCTATTGTCAAACCTCCGGATTAAAGCAATAATCCTTACAATCAAAGTTTGGAAGCCTATCAAATTTTAAAAACTTCAATATAAAATACATAAGAAATAAAGAGTGGTCTAGTAAAATCTCAACACTTTGAATTTTAAACTTGAACCAGATATGATTTAATTAATAAGAATATAATTTCAAGAAAATTGATTTTATATATAGATGTGTACCTGAGCTCTCTTAATCATTAATGTAGCCGCCCTCAACAGCAATGATTGCTTCCATATGGCGGTGGAAGACCTGACATCCGCTGCAGATTTAGAACTCTGTCATGGCGACCCACTGGTCGCTGAAAGTGGCCTTGAGGGCCTCAGTGTTTGGATGAAGAACACTGCAACCCCAACCCCCTCAACTGTACTGACTTTTGGGTGTATGTCCAGGAAATTGGCATCAGAGCTGTAGGGGACAAAAGAGTTCAAAAGAGTCTTACAACGAAAAGAAATCGCGAGATTTACTGCGTAGGACCTGATGGATTTGAGGGGATTGGGTAGTTTTCTTTAACTCCTCTGGATCTGGTTTGGCCTTTTTGACATACCCCTTCTTCCTCTCCAACGTTTCGGACTTGCTGACGGCGTATACAATTGTCCTGACAACTCCGAACTGCTTGGAGTGCGCGAATAGAAATTTGTTGATCACGTTCAAGTGTAAATTTCTCGACTTGTGCATAAGCAAGAGAGATCAAATTTATTTTTGTTTGTAACTAATTGTTATGCTTTCATATATCGAAATATGAGATAATTTCAATCACTCAACCTGCAATAGTTATTGAATTAGCAAGTGTTCAGAATTCAATGGACCACCAGGTATAATAATTAAAATAGTATAACATTATCAAAAGATAAATCCAAGACCTCTTCATGCACCTGTAATCACCGACTGGGCAGAGACAGCTTCTAGGATATCCGTTGAATTGAGTAAATCCTCTTGCAGCCTTGGTGGAACTGAGACGAGTTTATTTTTAACATCATAAACATCATTTAGCATCTCTTGGAATTTTGAAATAATATAAACGTTGCTAGTAGATATTCCATAATGATAAGTTCCTGGTCGTACTTTTCACGAATGATACAATCCACCATTTTAACAACACAAGCAAAAGTAAAACAAATGGAAGAGATCTCGATATTTGCTTTACAAAAGGAGAACAGTCTAGATTAAACATTTGGTTTAAACTTATTATAAAAAAAGAAGAGGTGGCCAATCTGTATCACAACCATTTTTGATTATAATCTATTATTTTGTTTATAAATATTGTTTTAGGATCTAATACCTAATTCCAATGCGATTCTAGTAAAAATTACTGATACCGATTCTGATTATTTAATATTTAAAATAATAGTTAAAAAATACCATTTTGCTGTAAATTTCTAAGAATCACAATTAATAAAATAAATGTATTCATTCATAATCAACATGATTAACAATTCAGTATTGATTGTGATAAATTAAACTAATGTATATTTCCTTTTTGTCCAATTTTAATGGGAAATAAAAATATATAAATGAACTAAATTTAACTCGCTACTATCTCTAATAAAACTATAATTAAAAATTAATATATTTTATTTATATTTAGCTAACTGAAACTAAAATAACAACAACTTATAAATTATACTTCAAGCCTAATAACCTCAAACTATAATGTAGGAATATTAGCATCTCTCCAGTAACAGGAGTCAGTCTATTTCTTTTGGGTGAATAGATGGAACTACCAACTCACTGAAGAAGATGGTGCACAAAGAAATTTTTTTGCTAGGAAGGTCATGCGTGGGATCTTGATTGATTAATTTTCCCCCACTCTAGACGATTATTTTCATTTTGATCAATCTTGATGCCTTGTATAGGTCCATCTCAACCTTTATTTCTGCATTGATTTCCTCCAACTCTTTTTTCATTTGATTGGAAGTTTGATTATCTTTTTCATCTTTTTGAGAATACTTTTCTTTAATTTCTGCAAAGCATGAAGAGAAGGTAATATTTAAATTTCCCTCTTTATTGCTGTCATCATCTGTAGAGTGATTTGAAGTTATTGAGCTTGCAGAAATATCCATTGGTCGAGTATCAAGATCTTTATTCGTGGACTATAGAACATTTTTGAGCATCCCTTGCCAAATAATGTCGTCACAATGATAGTGATTGAAATGAACATTTATATCGTAGATCCAGATAAGTAGCAATAATTAATTTTTTATCATTGGAATCGTAATAAAATCTTCTTTTAATTGAGGCTTTTCATTCAAATAATTTAGATTCAAGCCCAGCAAAAATACCATTTTATGCACCTTTTTCAAAGAAATGACAAATTGATTTAATATTTGGAAGGATAATTGAAGCACTTGCATTGGGATCACTCAGAATATTTGTACAGTCTATGAAAGGCTTCAACGCAACAATCACTTTTTCAAGTATTTTCCATTCGTTGTTTTCTAAACAAGGTGACTTAACATTGTCACTGCAATCATCCATGACTGCAGTTTTCTGTTTTTGAATCCTCTCGAGAAGATAATGATGGTTATTCCACTGAGTAAATACATCTTGAATGAACTTGTGAAGTGGCAAGTTGAACTTTTTTTGATATTCTATATATTTTACGAAATCAGATGGTGAATGGTTAAAGTAACCAACAATTTGTTTACATGTTGATAGTAAGTCTTTTACACATCTTTGATCAGAAATAGCATCACTAATAACTAACTGTAATGTATTGATAAAACAAGGCAAAGAACTCAAACCTACTTGAGCAACCCCTGCTACCATATGAACAGCATTGTCTCTTACTAGAAGATGTATTTTCTCAAAAGAAATCTTAAATTCGGTCATCGTATCTTCTAAGCATTTACTTATGTTAGCTGCTGTATGCGCTGATGGAAATGAAACAACTCGAAGTACAAAAGTGTTTTGGTCAAAGTTGTCATCAATCCAATGTCCTGTTAAACTTAAAAATGAGGTATTTGTAGTAGTGGCAGTCCAACCATCACTAGTGAATGATATGAATTTTGTGCTATTGATCTCTTGTTGTAATATATTATTTACTTTCTGATGAATATCCGTTACGATGTTGTCTCTAATATATTTGTTTGAAGGCACTCTATAATTAGAACAAACATTGTTTAAAAGCCCATTGAATCCTAGGTCTTCAACAAGTGAAAACTGTTCTAAATCAACTGAAATCATTTCACCAATTGGATAATGATATTTTTTAGCCCTTGAGTTATTAATGTCCCATATTTTGCACTTCTCTTGAATGGCATCTAACGTTAACTGCTTGTCTTTTGAAACATTCAAACTTTTCATTTTTTTGTTGATTGAACATTTAATAGAAAAAGCAATAAACTTTTCTTCTTTGCTTGCTCCTGTTCAATCTTATCCCTTTCTTCCTCTTCTTTTAATTTTTTTACATGCTGTGTTGACAAATGCTTTAACATATTAGATGTGGTATAATTTGATTTTCCAGAATTTGAACCTCTAGATATGCGAGCGTCATATAGTATGCAGATTGATTCTGCATTGTTATCAGAATCAATCGCAAATAACTTTCATACAATACTCTTACTGCCATCTTTTGCTTAGTTTGCCATTCTTGTGATGTGTTTGCAATAATATAAATAAAATAAAGTTGGTAAGTGCATTTGTATATATTACAGTCGATGGGTGATGTTACAACACTACTAGCGAGTATAACTGATATAGTATAATATTCATACACGTTTAAAATCGATTGGTACTGCTCAGATATGACCGTGTCAGGAAAGCTCGTCATTGAAAAAATTGCCTTGGGAAGTTTTTCGCTTCCTTTTTTTTTAGAGTAGAATAGTTATGAATTAAAAGTACTCCATGTATATTTGTTTTTTGCTAGGCGTGGGACCATCATTTTTTTACAAACCCCACAAAAATTTGATACATTTAATTTTCTTATTTCTTCTTTTATATTCAATCCTAGAAATGTTTCATAAAAAAATTAAGAAGCTAAAGACAACCTCATACAAGCAAAGGTTTAGAACAGAGAGGGTTAGTGAGGATGTATCCAAAGACAAGATTGTTCAATTTCCTACTGATAAAAAAAATGTCTATTGTAAATATTGTAAAACAACCATTAGAGCTAAACTCTTTTATATAAAGGTCATGCAAAAAGTAAGAAGTATTCAAACTTGTATATTGAAGAGAAGATTCATTATCCAGTAATATAATGAATCTTCTATTGATTTTCGATTTTCTGTTGCATTTGAGTACGATAATCTTTCAGAGAGAACCGGGTTGGATTTTTGGTATAATCCTGAAATCAAAAATTTCAAGTAGAACTTTTCTCCCGTTGATTTTACTTCATGAGAGTATGAATTAAACTTGCCATCAACTCTCTACTTTTTAAATAAAGATTCGAACAAAGTTTTTGGGTATTTTATGATGTCGACTTATTTATTTGCAAGTAAGTCCGAATTTGAAGCAATTTGAGCAGTGTTCCTTTATTTCGTCAAATTCATATTTTATTATTTTTCCATGGATAGGTAGAAGAGATGGAAGATTTGCTGACTCCCCCACGTGATCGAAGGCAACTGAGACAAACCTAGAATTATACTACCAGATTTAAGTACAGAATGTTTTTCAAGGCTTCTTAAATTTATATCTCAAAATCCCAATCTCCTTCACTTCCTTGGTGAACATACCTAGCGTAACTTCGGTGTTTTGAAGGCTTTCACTCAGAAACATTTCGTTAAATGTAACTTAATTGATCTTTTTAAACCTCTTATGTCGATTTTAAAATCATTTCGTATCCAATTTACTCTCATAATGAGACGGGAAAGTAAGATTTCATAATTTCGTTTCTCCTTTACTAATTAAAAGTTGATTTCTGAATTTTAACTTAAAACTATCATTAAAATACTCAACTTAATAATTAACATTTATAGTGAAGAAAATAATTCAATGATCGCATGCATATTTTAAGTTTGTCTACTGCTTGCCATACATACATAGAATAAAATTGTACAGATAAAAAGTAACGCACACAACAACACAATGGGGTATTTGTTCAACAATATTTTATATTTT
The DNA here is from genome assembly GCF_016086655.4 of Lepeophtheirus salmonis. Taxonomy (NCBI): domain Eukaryota; kingdom Metazoa; phylum Arthropoda; class Copepoda; order Siphonostomatoida; family Caligidae; genus Lepeophtheirus; species Lepeophtheirus salmonis. The sequence goes on along the minus strand of NC_052138.2, from coordinate 12,931,696 downwards.
TTTACATTCCATAAATTTTAAAATTCAATAGCCTTCGTTTTCCTCATTCATTACTTGATGTTTCTTGTAAGATAAGGAGAATGCATCTACTGATGAGATGGTCTTCACTTTGCAATTCTTCCATATAGATATTACACGTTGAGCTTATGTCTTTTCACTTGCTTAGGTGGGCAAGAAAAGGGTCATGTCCAGTGTAGGCTTGTACTATGAGTCTCAATTTTTCTCTTCCGAGCTTGATACACTTCAACTTCGGCTTATTAAGCATAATATATGTATATTTCATACTTTGATCTTTTTTATGTTGTTCACACTTATATTGATAGAAGAAGTCATTAATGATCTTCTTTATGTAGCTCAGAGACATCCTAATCTGGAATACCTTTACGTGACCCATTTTATATTCCTACTCTGAAGGAACAATGTTGACGGACAAGATTTCCCGGTAAATTGTCCCATGCTTAACGGTGGGAATAGTGTTCTTGGGATTATACTCCGTATTTTTTTTCTTTCATGCACTTCTTTGTTTGGTCATATATGTACTGTTTCTCACGATTAAACTTTTTGTCAGTGAGCAAACTAACAAAATGGGCAGGAGATCAAAAAAAATTCCTCCACTTAATATTACTAATTAATATTATACGTAACTTCAAAAGTTCTTTTATTAATTACAATGTATTAGTGATTGACTGACTGTAATATATATATCAATTAAATCATCCGATGGTTATTTATCAAAAGACTCCTTCAGCGATAGAATACGAAGTTTGGATTTGACTATATTAACCGTTAGCTATTTTTAAATCTATAAGCTAAATGGCAAAAGAAAGACCACGTGATCAATACTTGACCAAAACAGTTTGGAGCGGGAATAATTTTTTGTCCACCAGGATCGTTGAGCATTAACTAAGCATCCCGGATTTTTTAATAAAAACAAATAAATCTGTTAACATGTGCATTTGATCACTTGGTATGTAGCTTTAGTAATTGGTAACATAAAAAAAAATAATAACTAATTATAGGATGGGGTCAAATGATTGGATCTTAATTTTCAGCTTATAGCTTCAAAGTTTCAAATATTATTTTGAAAAAATTAACATTTTAAAATTCTCAATACTATGGACTATCAAACTGTGTAAGTTAAGTCTAATTTGTATAAGTGATTGTGTATTTTTGGGGCAATATATAATTTTAAAAGTATCAACGAAAAAATAACCCAAATTAAAGTTCCAGAACCTAAAAATACATAAATTGGGTAGACCTTTCGTAAAGCCTCATTCAATACATTAAAGCAACAAGGTGTAGGAGCTATAAGGATGGTTTTCTTTTAGTAGACTGCAATTTTTCTAACATATGTATGGTTAATGTAATGTATATGAGTAAAATTAAATTTTTATATGGCTATTTCAACAAAATATGTAGCGTGCATTATAAATTGTTCCTACTAGGCTTTCACTCTAATACTCATAAGATTACTTTTTTTGTGTGTTTTTTTTCAATGTAAATAGAAATTTGTTCTATAATAAAACTGACCATAATTTTTTTTTTTTTAAATGAACATTTAAACAGAGTTCTCTTTGACGGCCCTAGTGTTCCTCGACATTCAAATAGGATCAAAAATCTTTAATTTACCAAACTTACCACCACGTTATCCTTTAATGCCTGCTCCAATGTTGTGAGAAAATGCCTGGGAAGAAGATAAAATATCCGAGAAGTGGGCTAAATCCGGAAAGTGCAAGTTCATGGAAAATCATGTTAAGCCCGCTAACTTTAACAATTTTTATTGTTTGAAATTGGCAAACGCAAGGCACGTGAAGAAAAAGATTGTTGTTTGTGCCTTCGATATTAAGAATAAGACGTTGAACAAAACTGTAAAGTTATAAATCAATATCTTGCATTTCTTAATAATAACAAAAAAATATTTTAAACAAAAAAAAATCAATTTAATAACTTTTTAAACTTTTTATCTTTCCTCGAATTATTTGGGATGATTTTTCACTTACAAATTAATGTTGTTTATTTGAAATGGATAGCTAAGATGTGTAATGTGAACATGGAAACATTCAAGATTTTAAATGTTATCGAAACGCAAAAATTCACCCTTTATACCCCACCCTATCCTATATTTTTTTTTTTTACAAAAATCAACGTTTGTACTAATAAATAAATAATACAAAGGATTTAGCATTTTATAGGTGTCATCTATTCAAACTTGGAGTCTGATCAATATACACAAAATGTGTATTTTTATTTTTTCAATGGAATGTAATCAAATAAAAATATTATATGACTTTTGATTGGAGTGGGAAGAAGAAAAATAAGGATGAAAACGCAAGCAATGCATATAAAAAGAAAGGAATGATAAAAAAAGATAATGATCCCAGAATGAAGCAACCACTTTATTTACAACACCGAGATAAATGATGGTTAAAGCATTTATCCCAAAAACAACTATCTTCATTCGTTGCCATAAATATACAGATGTATTGTACTTCTAATGGTACTAGCACATATATTAAACTGCCCCGTTTTTCGATTATTATTTTCTTCCATTACACAACCCCTTAAATCCTGGAGAAAATGAAAAATTCGCTTTGGCAATGTTTAAGACATCTTAGACAATTTTAATTTTCTCACATATTATTATTCAAAAGAAAGTGCATCTTGTTTGTGATAACTCAAAGGGTATATGATGATCTCAATTATTTGCAATCTCCCTATTTTATCAAAGATAGAGTTCCATCTTTTTCTTTTTGCAACTATCACTTCGACTAAGGTAAGATTTTGCAAAATTATTCAAATCATTGAACACATTTTATATATTTTAAATTAGTAAGACTATGGTGGATAATATTTATCTCTCAACGCATAAATATTAAAAAAGTAAAACCCATAGCTGGAATTGTAAAAAAAAATATACGAAACCGAAAATCAACGTGGAAATTCTGGGGGTTTGAAGAATACTTGGGAGGACCATTATAGCCGTGAGAGAAGAGGAAAAAAACACATTCCGCTCCTTATATAGCTAGGACATATGACAGAAATTACTACAATGTCGTTCTTCTATTCTACTGTGAGTCCAACATGGACGTACATTTATAACTCCCAAGCACCTAATCATTAGCGTTACTTTAAACACTTTATGAGCACACGCACTAGTTATTACTTAATACTTATATGGTCCCTTCTGAAAATTTAATAATAATGATAACAGCATTAGAAAATAAAAGATAGTGCTTCGGTTGCAACCACAAAAATATATTTTATACAAATCTACTCATAAATTATATTTGGAATGACAGAAAAGGCGCCTAAAATGTCCAGTTTTGACTATTTAATATGACTTGTACCACGCCAAATTTTTTTGAGAGATTTGCAACTTTCCCAATGTCAGTTTTTTGTTGTCCCCCAACTAAAACGTTTTTTGTGGAGAGGGGAAAAATTTATACTCTAAAACGGAACATTCTAACATATATTGTTTCCATCTTCAGTCCCAAAATTCCATTAATAGAGTAATGTAGTACATATTAATTTACAATTACTTTGTATGTATGTACTGAACGTCTTGTCAACATTTACACATTCATTCTTGTTTTTTTCAAGACTTTACCTATTTATTCTTTTTGTACAGAAGCAACAACAACAACAAATCCTTTTGTGGGAATTGAAGTCTGTTCATACATCAACACACACATTATATTATATATAAGAAATTCAATTTAAATTTTTATGGATTTGAAGAGGGGAATGAAAAAAAGGGGGCAAAAGGAATTCATTCTCATGTTGTATGTATCTGTCTACGCACACATATGTTCAATGTATAAACCTTCAAGATAATTGAAAAGCAATAAAATGAATCATGAAAGAAATAGCTCTTTAACCATTGAATGGATTTAATGGATGAGTACAAGATGACGAGTATATCATACGTAGATTGTAACTTGTGCAATTATTAAAGTTAGATTCATTCACCTCTTTGTATCACAGAATTGTAGCTGAATAGAAATCCATTAACGCCATGTTTTTTTTTTTCATTTTTCCCGCTTAAGTCATAGGTATTTCTTATTCTATTTATAAGGTTGGGCACAAAATGGGGACTATTGAATTATCTTAATTTTCTCATTAATTTATGAAGGTTTAGTGATTATTTCTTTACATTCTGCTTCTGCCATTTTTTTGCATACAGAAACTATAATATCATTTCGTAATCTCGTCATCAAGAGTGAGCAAAAAACCAAAGCCAGCGCATCTCAGATCCCATAAGTGCTGCAGTTAATGAAGCGAGGATAGTTGACATTGTGAAGTGCTCCATTAGTCTGTTTTTCAAAGTGGCCAAGATGAAGAATTATGACGAAGACCTCTTTAAGAAAGCAGGAAGTGGAGTGAGCAATTTAAATAGGAATCCGGAGTTCCTATCCACCTTGGAGAAGAAGATCAAGAAGGACTCCGCCAAATTTATGAATCTTATTTCAACGACTTCACCGTAGCTACTAGGAGCATCAGGAGCGCTGTTAAGGGCCACTTGGTATTGCCCTCATGTACAAGGAACCCATGCTACCTTCTGACTGAGGTCGTGAAGAAAAGAAGGTTCGAGACCTAAAGAGGCAAAAAGATGTGGTCCTTTCTGAATTTTGCTGCGTGGAGCACTTTAAAGATGGAAACCAAGAAAACTCCACACTCAAATGTGGACTTACTGAAGGCCGTCATAGTGGCTGTTTGGGAGAATTTGTTTGAGGTGTTTGTCATCAACTTCAACAAGGACTTCTGGCGAATTGTAAAGGCTCTGATTGATGCTGAAAGTAGCCATATTGAGTGCCCAATTTCCAAAGTCCTTGTTTACAAGTTTTGTAAATATTTTTTTTTGTAATTTTTGAAAATAAAATTATTATTTCGAACACAACCTCTCGAGTTCACGTTTTGCTGACCAACACTGTACATTATACACTTACATTTCTTCGTATATTTTTGTATTTAGATACACTTTTTGTTGGTAGTTCTTTAGAGAGAAACATATTGAACAAACGGACACATTACCGAAAGGCACTTTGCCGAATGATATTTGTCAAGCGGACATTTTTTCAGGGAAAAAGGAATATTTGATGATGATTCATGCTACAATAGAACATGATTGTCATTATTTTTGTAACAACAGTTGCAATAATGGTTCAAGTGAACTGTTAAAACATCCTCAACAGCTGAATTTGAATTGCAGACATCACTCTTGCTAGCTTGCAGGGACTATTTAGTTGAAGCGAAATCAACTTTTCTGAATATCATTTCGCTTATAGAAGGCAAAATAAGAAGCTATTTATTTTTTTAAACTATTTTATAGCCATAATATCAATTCTAATTTTTTACACCCCATTGCTAACATAGATGGTCTAATTGAGACATCTCTAGAACACATTTACTGATTTGAAATAATTGTATTGATCTATAAAATTGAAATTGAACTTATTTGACAAAAAATATAAATTATTTGATTTGTGATTCTGTTATAGTTACCAATCATAACAGCATTTCAGGTTGAGGTTATGTTCTCTAGTTTCAACAAGTTAGAAAAGGAAAATATTATACTTTATTGTTCGCTTCGACCAATTTTTTTCCAGATCAACTGGCATTCATTTTTTTCAAACACAATAAGTTCTAGAAAAAATACTGTATAAATATAAGAAGCGGCGGGATCAAAATCAATCCGAACTATCTCTGTTTAAACTTCGTATCACGACATTGTACTTGAAAAAACATATGACGTATTTTATGTGTAAAATAAGTGTAAACCGATTTTTTTGGGACCAAACTAGACCAAATTTTTCCTTTGGACGCATTTAGACCGAACTTTTCCTTTGAGCCAATCTAGATCGAATTTTTATATCGAAACGGTCCAGATCGAGCTTTTTTGTTGGACCGAACGTATTCGGTCCAACAAAAAATATAACGGTCTCAGATCTGTCTAGGATTTTCAGACCGAAACTCAACAATAGGTGGGGGGGGAAATATTTTTTTCCTAGAGTGCTTAAAGATGTTTTTACATCGGAAAAGTTGGGCTAAAATTTTATTTTCTTATTTTCAAAAATTAGCACCTGCCCCTCCTATTTATATTAGAGTTGTGCACGACCAGCTTTTTATCAACTCTCAACTTCAACTGTCAAAGGGAAAGAAAATTTTGAAGCAAAAAAAACATATGGTACCTAGCCTTCTGTATTTTTTTTTTAGTGTCACCTGTTAATTATTGTTGAGGTAATAGTTATTAATTATTATATACATTGAATTGATAAATAAAATCAAAATAAGTATTAATGGCAGAGTATGAAATGACATAATTTCTAAAATAAGGACCTTGATTGATGTAAATTAATATACAAATCCCGATTCTATATAATACCTTTTTTAAGTTTATAATGCGTAGAGTCAGCTGATTTAACTCATACAAGAGTTAACTGATAAAAACGACTGAAAAAAAAGGTACTCTGCAATCTTTTTCATTTCAAATAGCTATTTGTAATGTTTATATCTGAACAAGAAATAATTTGAATTAAACAAATCAATGTTTGGTACATTAATATAAAGCAAAAGTAGAGTTTAACAGCTAGTAAAGAATAAAAATTTCCTAATCCCTCATATTCTAATATGTACCAATAATTATAACTAATTATAATGCACTTTTAACCTATACGTTAAATATATATATATATTCCTTTTAAGAGCTTAATGAGAAACTCTTCTTTACTAATTGGATGCAGTTTCATAGAAAAGTTTCGTATACATTTTATACAAAATAAATCACGGGTTGATTCCTCTGTTCATAATTATGATTAACTGTTTTGTAGATACTAATGATAAGAAAAAAAATATGAACCAAGAAATGATTTATGAATTAAGAAAAAGAGACCGATGATTTACGAGACCAAAAATAAATAAATCAGAGAAGTACACATAAAAAAAAATGGAGGCTTTTAGCTACATTCGTCAGTTTCCTCTTTTATTATCATATCCCAATCCTCACTTTCTTTGTTAATGAATGCGACAAATATCTATGTGTAAGACGCAAGTACTTTCATAATTAAGGAAATTGATATAATTACTTACGTCCAGGGAGTTATTCTTCATCATTCACCATCTTCTTAAATAATGTATCCTAAGTAGCAATAATATGTTGATCCAGAATGATAGCAGCAAATAAATATTATTACATAATAGTTTGGTGTTTTCTTCAATGCAGTGTTTTTCAAACTTTTCAACACTTTCTGTCCTTTCAAATAGCATTTGATCAGTTATGATTAGTACCTTTTGTCATGATAAGTGGAAAGTTTCTCATGTTCATGAAATATACAACCTCCCTTAGCTAAACTTTGGATCGCAAAAAGGACACGCCTCCAATCAAGCAGGATGGCATTGTATCATAATATTTCATACTTTTTTGAGATGGTACATTGTGATAGCTGCATCAAAATTGGATCACAAAATAATTGGAAAATAAAATAAAATATTTTAAAAATATATTTTTGTGAAATAAAACAATTTGGATGAGTCTTTATACAAAAGATACAAAAACTATTATAACTTTATTACGTAATAATGACGTATTTATTAATAGCAACACTTTATTGTTATGGTCATTCATAAGTATTTCATGGATAACTAAGCTTTAGTCATTACAAATTAACATTTACAATAAGAGGAAAAATTAGTGAGTTCTTTAGTAAGGTGGGTCGTATTTTCTATTTTATAGAAAATCAAAAAACTGATAGTGTTTTTTACTCTGTTTTTTCACGTAAATTTCAAAAATGTAATTTTCAAAAAGATAGACTGACACTTTGAAAATTAGAGAAAATGCAGTTTTTCTATGCCGGTGTACTTTATATAATTTATAGATATTCATATTAAAGGAATGTATATGCATTGTCCTTGATGTGAAGAGGTCAAATTTGAAGAAATTTTAATCATTAAATCATTCTAACCAAGTTGTGTATCCACTTTAAAATAGATAAATAAGCAGTAATTTCAATACTGTCTTGTCTGGAGAATACTTAGAAACGTATACTTTTATTTATTAACCTTATGATGTATATCTGTTGATGCTATATTTTATTTGTTTGTTTATTTTGACTCTAAATATATAATAAGAGAAAATAAATATCAGAATTCAGAATAATTTATTTACAAAAATTTTTTTCATTAAATGATGAAAATATTTAAATACCATTTTAATCAATTAAAGAGTTTTCAACTTTTTCTTTCCTTATATCTTTCTTGTAATTCATTTAATTTTAGAAGGTTCTAGAGGTCTTGCTTGAAGTCATTCTTTGACATCTCTCTCTTGCTGGCCTCCTGTTTCCTAATTACTCCACCTATCTTGTATTGTGAGAAATACTGGGAAGAAGTTGGTGAGATCATTTTACAAAACCACTCACTACATTGGGTGTGGCATGGCCATTTCAAAACTTTCATTAATGTTTGGATAGATTTCTTCAACTCGGAAGTTGTTAAGAAGTAGGTAAGAGGTGGCTCTGATACTCCTTCTGACCAGTTGATTATGGCAATCATGCTAGAAACCCAACTGTTTTTAGGAGGTGTGGTTTCCGATGCTGACAGATAGGTTCCCCGGTTTTCCATTTGGTCCACTCTCTCCCTGATAGTCAAGATTCGTTCTACCCCTATGATTATCTCATTCTAGTCATCAAAGCAAACTAGAGTTTGCAAGATCATTATCTGTGAGCATACTGAGCAGATGTGTTCACTATTAGCATCACGAGTTCACACACCTATGTTTTCTGGGACTTGAGACCATTAAGTTGAAATATGACGTACCTTGGCAATTCAATCCACTATTACTTCACCTTGGTATTGAACAACCAAGATGGATAATACACACGCATTATCAACTTAACTATGAGTCTTAAAAGTATGTTACCAGTACTGAGCCAGCAGCTGTGGTAAACAGGTCCAACCTTCAAGAAAGCCATCCTGCCTGGAAAAACTCCTTCCCTGATAGAACACACTATCATAAAACCATAGTGCTAATCTGTAGACAAATATCAAATAACCTCATTACAAAGTTTGACTAGTGGTGGGCCAATAGAGATTTGGGGAAAGTTCGATATCCAAGGTTGTATCCGAGTCTAGCAGCTTTCCTATTGGTCCAAATAATGAATTATCTGAAAGATTTGGGCCATCAAGCTCAAGAATATACGGCGTAATGGAAATTAATTAGTATGCAGACTACACACCAACCAAACCAGTTTTCTCCCAAACTTCTTTTCAAGTTTTCGTATAACTCAAGTATTTGCACCAGTGTTCACATTGTTGAGTCCCTTCCGATCGCCATGACTATTTTATCAACCCCTCTCCTTTAGCCATTTAAATATAAGATTTGCAATTTGTGTAGGGTGTGATTCTTCCTTCTTTGCTTTCTCTGTTATAAAGTGCAACAAGTAATTACTCCCTGGCTCAATAAAACACTCTAGTGACATTGTTTGATCCAAAAATATTTAAAAGTTAACTAAAATTACCCATTGGGCTCAATTAAGACTCTGATATCTAAACTAAATATAGCATCATCAGATCGTAAATTTGATTAACTTAATGTTAAGTTATGATTAAAATTTCTTCATATTTGAACTCTTCCTATACAGGGCAATACATATACATTCCCTTAATATGAATATTTATAAAGTACATAAAGAAAACCCGCACTGGAAAATATATAAAAGGCTGAATTTTCTCTAATCTTCAAAGTTAAATTGATGTAGCTTAGAGTCATTCTATCTTTAAAAAAATTATATTTTTGAAATTTACGTGAAATACACAGAAAACAAACACTACCGATTTTTGATTTTCAATAAAATGGAAAGTAAGACCCAGCCTATTCTTTAGTGAATAAAAAAGGATTTGTCTTCTTACAAAATAAATTCAATTAATGTCCCTTTGTATGTCATTTTAATCAGATTAAATATAAGGGATTTCGTATTTTTATTTACTTTGATTTCTTAAATAGATTTATTTGTTTTTTTATCCCCAATTTTAAATTCATTTTCTGAATCCCTTTGCAATGTACTATCAAATAAGAAAAACATCTGCCATAAAGAATTAAGAATTTACCAAATATATATTAAATCAAAGTGATTGAATTAGGTCAACAGTTGTTACATATTTAATTAGCTCAATGTTAACTTGTTTTTCTTCGTATTTAATTAAGTTTAATCTATCAACTTATGCATTTATTAATTAAAAATGTGTTTAGAAGGAAATAAAGTTTTAATTATTTTTTATTTTTTGTGTAGATAAGATTCTTTTACATATATTTAGTATTAGTGGTAGTATACGGCATTGCTCGAATTTATTTGAAGTCAAAGAACAGAACAACAGTTCTCTAAAAAATATAAATTTGTATTATAATACAGAAGGTAACTCCCCAACAAGGTAACAATGTTGTTCTCCGTTTTTTATGAGTACACGTTGTTAATCAATGCTTTAATGTTATCTCCTTAAGAACGTTAGAAAAATAATTACAGCAAAAGAAAAAAATACAAAAACATTGTTCGAGTTGCCAAGAAACAAAAAAACCTATTACCCTATAAAATATTTTTGATTTACAATTCAAATAAATTTATGTTTTCTTTTATTTTTAATATGACAAGCTGAGCTAAAACTCGTATGGGGTTGGTACTTATTTATTCATTCCAGTCTTAGGACGGATACTATCTGCATTTAGGATTGTTGGTAAATAGTAACGGTTCTAAAGACTATCAGTGCTTGAGAAAAAAAAATGTACGAATACAAACTTTTTCTACATTTATGAAAAATCAAAAAAGTTATGGGCAAGATTATAAATAGGTGAAAATTGTCCTTTCGTTTTTCGTAGATCAGATAAATTTGCAACTTTTTACCAATTTTTTTCATTAAGTGTCAATTTTCAATTTTTTATGAAGAAATTCATCAAAACAATGCATTTTGTTCATAAAATTGAAGACTCTTATATTATAATAAAGTATCTCCATTTTACAGAACATTTGTAAAAATGAACGAGTTATCGAGTGTTACTTTTTCAACGATATTATTCTCTAGAACTTCTTTTTTTTCTTACGATTGCAATTTTATTGGCAAATTTCGTTTGGGCAATTTAAAAAATAAAATGATACAAAAATCAAATAAAGTCATCAATACTATTTATTTTGTGATTATATACGTTTTATTTAAAGTGTTACATTTTCACCCGGTTTACTTACCATGTTATATAAAGGATGTTTACTAACAGAAAGTTAAATGCAATTGTACATATCTTGGAAAAAAATATTTATGTTTTCATTATAAAACAATATAAAACGAACATACTATATAGTTTATAATTCATTCCATTATATAATTGAATAATTAATATTAGGAAAAACCCCTCTATGACGTCACAAGGAAAATTTTACCTATTTTTTTTTCTTCTCCTCTTTATTTATCTTGAAAAGTTGCACCATACAGATATAAATAAACTTTTTGTTTAACCATATATTTTAACCACAAAATACTACAATGCACTCCAATCCACACTTTTAAAAAGAATGACTAACCAATAAGCCGAGAACAAGTTTCTGAAGCTTAAAAAACAACCATAAAATATCACTAGAATAACAAAACAAAAAACAAGCAAACGACTATTTCGAAATAAAAGATTTGAACTTTTTAAAATTGCGAATAATCTAACAAAATTATCTTGTTTGGAATGAAAGATGAAATTTAATTAGATCTCCAGCAAACTTCCAGGTTGAGATGTTCTCATCTGGAATTTTAATCGTGATAGTAGTATCACGAGAAGCTGCAGTAATGAGAATTTCGCTTAATTTCCCCACGTTTATAGGTGTCCAATGTGTCACTTTCTCTACAATAAGAGCTTTTCTATTTAAAATGGCAGGTCCATTGCTTTGGTCTTATCTGGAGCATTCACTTTTCTACTCGATAATCCAAACAGTAGAATCGGAAACCCGCTCTTTTTATAACTCCCTTCACATTGAGCAAACCAAACTCTCTCAGTATTCACAGAGCCTGATAATTACTAAAAATCTGAACCACATAGTTAAATAGCTTATCACAGTCTTTACAGGGAAAATTGAAATAAATACATCCCAAGGATATTTGAAATTGTGTCATAAACTTCTTAGCATCTGCTATGCTACTAATATATTTCAAAATTCGACTTCGCCAAGACTCTGACAGCATAAGGGCATCTAAAAACCTGCTGCAAAATTTCTTCACTTCATTCACGTCTGCTACTGGATATTCCATCATCAAATGCCAGGGCATTGACAATCCATAAGAACAACCATAATAATTTCAGAGAAATTATTAACTGCCTATAATTGAAAATAGAGCTATCAGTTATGTCATGAATAGTTAATATATTTTTTTTTTATAGAATTTTAATCTCTAAATTTATGAAATCCTAGAAGGTTTTTAAAATAATACTTTTTCTTGCTATGATTACCAATTAAAGGGAGCGGGGATCAAATTGTCGCCAAAATATTTTTCTACAAAAAACAACACAAAATATACATTTTTTAACTTTTTTATTGAAAATCAAAAGTATGACGAGCATATAGTTATACAATAGCCATTCATTCGATATAATCACCGTTGGCATCAATAACGGCCTCAATACGGCCTCTGAACCGGCCGCAGACTCTTCTGACCATCTCATTGTCCATGTTGCCGAATACCTCCTTGATTAAGGCCATCAGCCTGGCCTTGGTGCTATAAGGATATCTGTTGGTATGTCTCTCGACATAGCCCCAGACAAAATAGTCCAAAGGAGTAAGGTCGGGAGAGTTAGGAGTCCACAAATCCTTGGTTACGACGTCATAACAGTTCTCGGTTAACCACTGCATGGAGATTTTGGACACATGGCAGGGTGCTGAGTCCTGTTGCCACACCCAGATCCCTCGCCATGGCCTTCATGGACCTGGTAGGGTCATCCTCAACCATCTTCTTCACGTTGTTGACAAAGTCGGTGGCTCTGACCTTCCTGTCGGCGCCCTCTTCCTTGGGTGCCCTCTTTATGGTGGCATCAACATCCCAGGTGTCCTCTAGCTTCTTACAGATACGCTGAACAGTCCGTAAATTCACTCCTAAGGTTAAGCAATCGTTGAATTGGAGATTTCATCTTCCATTATTAACCAATACCATGACTACGGCGGACCTCGAAAGCTCCTCGTTCCACTTATAGCTCTTTATCTCCTCATATGATGATGGCATGATGCTAACTGAACTACGTATCGTCAGCTGACGAGAATAGCTTTCCTATTTGGTAACCGGTTTTTATTTGATAATGTCGTCTTCAAGTTATCAAGGTTTAAAGTAGGCGACAATTTGATCCCCGCTTCCTGTATATCCACTGTCATACTGGAGTCATACGTAGGCTGACCATTCCAAACTACTCTCTGTACTTAATCCCATGTAGGGAAAAGTGATTTGATAAAACCAATAGAAAGATCAGAACCCTTCAATACCCACTTCTGAACAGGTGAGCTAGAGACAAATGTTTTCCGCTCTTGGTCCACTTTAGTGGAAAGATCAATTAGAATTTTTAAATAAATTTAAAATTCAGATATATTTATATTCTTAAGAAAACCTTTCTGATGGGCAGTTATTCAGATGATTAACTAAATGAGGAAAAATGTATGATTGTGCAATGAGATTAATTTGTTTATTTTGTCCACGGACAACATTTATCAATATGCAAGTCAAGTTCAAAATGAATAAAGAATTTAATAAATACATTATCACAATCAAGAAATAAGTAAATAAAAAAAACTTTATTAACTGACTTTTATTAAGATAATATTTATTACTAACAGAACTCACCCACATTGTTCGTCATATGTTTTATTAATATATTGAGTTTTAGAATCATTTAATGATTTATTTTGAAAATGTGAAATATAAATGATAATAAATATTTTGCAAAATGGTTTTAAAATTTTACATCCCCTGACGAACTTGAGTATTGGGGATGTTTTTTGTAAACAAACAAAAACGAAAAAAGTTACGAACCGATGTTGATAAAACTTTGTAGGAAGATTAAACAAATTAAAAGTGAATATCCGTCAAATTTTGAGATGTCTAATGTCAAAGGTAACCGTTCAAAAAGCATAAGTTACCATAATAACATTGGAAAAAGTTGAAATACATAACTTAGGTTGGTATGAAATTTGTAGGTAGAATTAGGACACTAAATATCGTTTTGAACAAAATAAGAAAGTTACATAAAAGAAAAATATTAAATTTTTTTTCGAATAACATCAATCAATTATCCTTCGTTTATTGTAACGATCAATTTTGGCTACCTTAAGAACAAATGAAACAAACCAAAAGGATAAATAAAATAAAAATTGTTTCTAGAAGTTGACCATCATCCGTAAAGAATTCAAACGTAATCTAAATTTTGATAAAAGTTATTCCGGCATGACGGGCCACATATACCGATCAATTCAAATACAAAATATATAATAATATGAATTGAGTATAGAAATTACCCTATATCAGAATTACAGCTTAAAATTAGACCATCCAGTCAAGACCTATATCCAAAAATACTACAAAAAATTAAATAAAACAAAAGCAAAGCTAAACATTACTAAACTTGCAAATATTTTTTTGAACAAAGTATTTATACTTCTGAACAATTATTATTATACTAATGACTGTTTTTAATCAAATCTGGCAGTCGGTATTTGAACAAATCAAGAGCAAAGTCCCAGGAATCCTCATCAATCTATCCTTGGGAATAGGTAAAAAAAAAAAAAAAAGTAACATACCTAGTTTCTGAGAATAAAACTATCTTAGAATTTGGCCAAATTGGAGGCCACTCAAACCTTTTATGAGGAAGTACAGGCCAATTTAATTGTACAAAAATAGCTTGAGAGGTACCAAACTTTGAAAATTATGGTTTTATGATTTTAATATGAATAAATTCGTATTTTCCTATTAACAAGGTTCGGAATAACTCAAAAGATTTATTGACAATTGAACTTTATAGACAATTTAGTTATTGAGAGATTTTATAATTTATATATAATAAAATTTCAGATATAAATTTGACTTGAGCAAATTTTTTTATGATTGGTCAACATTTAAAGTAAATATGATTGGCTAAAACGTTTAAATGTCACCTTCATGTCTCACAACCCCAAAATCTTTAACCCCATTGTGCTTTGTCAATATAAATATCACAAAACTGATATTCATCTAAATTATCTGAAACTGACCCAAATACAGAAAAAATGATGTCCATCATGGTTACATTTTGAAACAGTCTTGACAGTATACAGTAATGGAACTAAGTATTTGATTCCGTCCTGCTTTTGTAATTTTGCCCACTGATAAAGAAAAGAACAGTCGGTAATTTTAATGTCGAGTGTATTTTAAAAGTAAGAGACATAATATATATTTTTTTTAATCCGGAAAATTACATTACGTGAGAGTTACAAATACATGCAGGCTCGTCTGAATTTCCGCCAATGAAGACATAAAATATTCGAGGAGGTATAAGAGACTGTAATGTAGTCAAATGAGATCAAAATCGATCTCTTTGGCATCAACTTTTCTTGCCGTGTTAGGAGGAAGAAAAAAGCTGATTTTATCCGCAAGAACACCATTCTCATCGGTAAGCATGGTGGTGAAAACATTATGTTTTTGTAGGGTGTCTATGATAAGGAGAAAAGACAACTTGACAACATTTTTTTGTTCATATTATATATCTAACTGTTAAAATAAACCTAGCATTAAAATAGTGGACAAACATACAAAATTGCCAAGGAGTTAAATACTTATTTTCTCCACTGTACATGTCTGAGTATCTGACTGATATTTATAATTGTGGATCGATAAAATATGTCAATTATAATTTATTTAATGATGATTATATAATCGGTAAATATTTGTAGAATAATTGTTTTTGTTAAATATCATACATACCTCTGCTCATAAATTTTTCATCATTGCGTTTGTTTGTAATAGATAATTTTGTTTAGGAAAAAGGTCAACAAGAAGGAGGTTACGTCATCGGTGGGGTTATTATTGAATGACGTAATGTTGCAAAGCACAATTTGTATATATCTATTTTTTAATAAACTTTTACCCCTGTACTACTTCTTTGTAATGAAGAAATGAAACTCTTTTCGAATTTATACCGTCATTTACAAAGTGTTTAATGGTAATAAAAATAAACTTTTAAATATATCATACAAATTCAATGTTACAAAATTTATATTAATAGTTAGATGTAAGGACCTACTCAAATAAAATAATGTATAGTGTTGTCTCGTTCATTATTTATTCGGTCCAGTCCAGTCTTAGAACCAGTCCTATTGTTCCGTGGTACCGGTCTTTAAAACCGTCGATCCTCTGGACTGTTAGTACCAGAATTGATTAAAAAATTTCAACAAATAGAAAATTTTGTGATGTACATTTAATTTTCACATGATCCTTCCTATTTATTACAACATGCCGCTTATATATTTGGAATTATATTCTCTATTTTTTCATACATTGCACATAACAGACTTTTTTTAAATTAGAGGTTTTTCTCAAAAAATAATAATAATAAAAGATTAGTTTGTGGAAAAAATAATTTTGTATTTCCGCTCATTTTTTTAACTAAGGATATCTTGTTTGTTATTGGTCACATCGGATCATACAATATATTTTTATAAAGGTGTGAGTGTGTACTACAAACACTTTTTCTGTTTATTACGCTTGACCGGTTCAGATGCGAATTATTGTGCGTCGAGAATGGATGTCTCAAAGGAAGAAATTCGCCATATTTTACATTTTTATTACCTGAAAGGGAAAAACGCGTCAAATGCAACCAAGAAAATTTGCAATGTATAAGGGGCCAATACTCTTTCAGTTAGTGTTGCACAACAGTGGTTCTAGTGGTGTTTTTTCCCTACTCCATTCTGCCATCTACTGTGGAGAACTCGACCGTATGAAGCAGCTAGTTTTGGTTAATAGGATACAACAAGACATCATTAAGACAATGCAAGGCTGCACACATCTTTGATGACGTGCCAGAATATCCGGGAGCTCTGTTGGGAAGATATTATGATCCATCCTACAGTACAATCAATGTATGTAATTACGAGAATACTAGTGAAAATGGTGCCATGTAGAGGGCTTAAAAGTTTTGTACTTTTTTCAAGGACAAATAACCGGAAAGGGATCTATTTTTAGTACAATATTAGGAACCGATTTAAACCTAGGTGATAAATTACCTACTTAGTTTTTCAATGGTCCATAAGCAAAAAGACAAAAAATATCTAAAGAGTGGTGTTATGGTAGACACAACGTGACGTTTCTTACTAACAAAAAAATATCCTCATGTTAAGGTGTAAAGAATTATCAAAAATGGTGGAGTAATAGTACCATAGATTGGGAAGAATTGACAAACTACTACTAATTTTGTGCCTTCTTGGTGTTCGTTTTGGAAGATAGATTGCGTGAATTACGTGTATGTAGTATGGGAGCCTTCAAAATAGATTAAAAATAATGAAATAGGCTATGCATCGTCAGTTCATGTACTTTATTTAGACATCTTGTCCTATATTTGAGATTTTTTTTGTAAGAAATATGTAATTAAGAAGTGTGTATGATAATATTTTCATTGACACATCGAATAAAGAGGTTACTAAAGAATTAAGAACTCAATCAAAAAAAAGCCAAAAATTCATAATTTCGGACAAATTTCAAGTAATTTTTTTTCTATAAGTAGTTCAAGTCGTTTTTCTTAATTTTGGAGACCTTGAAATATGTAAAATATTACCAAGATTAATATTGGGTGAGTTGGGTATTTGTAGCGCCACTTCATTCCAGTTTTTTATCTCTTAACGTGCTTTTTAGGTTAACAAAACAAAAAAAATTAATGTCAGTTCAATCAGGATGAATGGGTTGGTTGCAGAAGCCCAAAGGGGAGCCATAGTCTCCGGAATCCGCACAAGCAGGTCCAATGTTGAAATAGTTAATGGTTTTAAGGAATTTTCTGAAAAAAAAAATCCATAGCTATTCAAGAAATTAAATTTTTGGACAAAATTTTCCCAAAAGAATTTAAAAATTAAACTTTCAGTATTTCTTTTATTTCAAAAAATTTCAAATCCATAGCTATTCAGAGAAGATTATACTTTTGGATAACAAATGAAAAATCCATGGGTATTCACAGAAAGGTTTTTTTTAAATTAAACATTAAACGTTTTGGAAAAAAATTTCGAAAGTTTAATATTAAATTTTTTGCTCTGCCGCATAATTTTCGCGACTCACGAAAAGTTTTATTATAAAAAGCAAAAGTGCCTTCACTTGGGAGGGGATCTATATTACCTCCAGTCCACCACAAATGGACGTCCCTGTATCTGAACAAAACATGGCCAAAAAAAAGAACAATAGCAGGATTCTATTTGTTTACTTAAGCCGAAATGAAAAAAAAAGGGGTTGCCAGAGTCTAATATTATCATCAAACTTATTTAAATTGATTTCTGTCCACTTTCTATCAGTGCATTAAGTTCAATGTGAAGAAAGAGTATAACCGATTCACTTAGGCAAGATAATGTCATTTATTTCATAGATGCCTCGAATAAATTATGTTTAAGCATCTCCAGATCCTAACTCAGGCTATTGTAATATATTGCCAGAGACGTCGCCACTATGGATCATTTTATAAACAAACTTATATAAGTAAACAACTCTCATATCCTACTGAATAAATAAAAATAATAATAATTACATTACGAATCAAAAATCGAACTCTTTAAAAGAAAGACAAAGCATAGATTGAAAAGATGATGATTTAATGATTATATAAGTCAAAAAATAAAAACAATTACCAAGATCTCATTATATATATAACCCAATAATATAAACGAAATATAAATAAATAAAAAATCCCCATTTGCTATAGGAAATGTAATTATTTATCTTTATAAGAAAAAAATTATTTTTATATAATTTATTGTGTTGCTATTATTGAAAATAAAGGTTTTGTCGTCTGATGTTTGAACTATAGTTGCGTTACATGATTACGTGGTAATTTGGAAGCCACAATTCGATTTACCATAAATGTTTTTTTGCACAAAAAAAACAACAACTAAACCATATTTTGTTTTTGGTTTGTTCTTGAAGAGACTTTTGTTTACTTTGTAAAAACAACAACAATGATGCAAAAGTTATTTTATGTCAATTTCATCCCTGTAATTAAAAACATATTGCAACTAAGATATTTTTTTTTACTTTATAGTTTTTAATTAAAACTTTATAATTTATTAAACATTGTGTTTTATTATATACATAAATATTTTTTTTGCAATAAATTAATTATCTCATCGTCTTTATAAATTCTTATTTTTTCGCTTCAAAGGTGGGCATTGGGGAATTTCTTGCTCTCCATAGATCTTTTACATAATATAAATATTATTCTGAAGATAATAATAGAAAAAATATATTAAAAGAGATGAACAATTAGTCATAAGTATTGAAGATGTGCCCATACAAATAGGAAATATTAATACAATAACGTTATAAAAAACAGTATGAATGTTTTAATATCAACACTTGCATTGAGATTTGAGAAGGCCTAAAATTTCCTTTTTTAATATATTGAAGGGGCAATTCAGATATCTGATTTAACTGATAAAACATAATCATCAATCCATTGATCTCCCTCGAACAGTTGCTTTTAAACTAGTTATATATCTAGTTGAATCGGACAGATTAACTTTGATAATGTCTATAGCCTGATCCCAGGAATCACCATCCATCTTTGCTATTTTTAAAGAAAAAACCCCATATCTTACTGCAGAGGACAAAACTATTCCTCTCAAGTTTTTCCTATGAATTGGTTCCCCACATTCCAATTTATTGCCAATAATAGCTTTTGCGCTCAAAAGAGCGCAATGTATTAATCGATTTTCAGAGCTTTTTGTCTTTGCATTGTCAGCAAGCGGGGGGGGAAAATGTTGCTTTTAAGGTATTAAGATTTTCCCCCGCCACATTACGAGAAACAAATTCAAGTAAAAAGGAAACCAAAGGTCACTCGACAAAAGCATTCAAAATATATGCTTTAAAAATATTTTCCACAGTCTTTACAGGGACCGTAAAAAAACAATACAGACAGTCAAAATCTCGAAATGAGAAGTACATTATTTGGCTTCAACAACTCCACAAAAAAAACTCCCAATCGTGTTTGTCCAACACTCCGACAGTTTAAATTTTTTATGAGATTTTCATAAATAGAATTAAATAGATCAGCACATGAAGGTGAAATCCTCATCTTTAAGTCCCAGAGCACTGTATTAAATGATGTTTTGCAAATTTTATAAGGGGAAACTGATATGTTTCACTATTTAACAGGTAGTTTGTGGTGGTGTTCAGGTCATAAAAAGTATATATATTACCATTTATTGCTTTCATTTCTATATCCCTTGGATATACCTCGACGAAAAGATATCGTTTTATTTATTAAAGTCCTAAGTGTAGCCCAATTTGAATCAGATTATCCTTTCATACTTAATCCCCAATTCATTAGTTTTTCCTTTCATAGTGCAACCTGCAAGCTTTGCTCCAATAACTGGATTTCATTCACCTAATGGAATAATATTAGTTTTACTTTTATTAATTTCTAACCCATAATTTTTTGAAAAATGAAAATAAGGCTAAATCCTCTTAATGAGTTTGGTTGACGAGTTGGCTTCTATCAACAACGTCACATTGTCGGTGTAACCATAAGTTATATAGGATTTATCATCAATTAAAATGCCGCATCCTTTATATTTGTTCTTAATATTTATGGCAAATGCTTCCATGGCCATAAAAAATAATAGAAGAGCCGTCGGGCATCCTTGACAACTTTTTGTTGTTGAACAACTTTTTAACGAAACAGTAAAAATCTGACATATACATATATTTTACCAATGGGTAGGCATTTTGAAGAGGGCAAAGATAATGTAGGAGCGAGATACATAATATTACTGAATTAAGACTCATGACAACATCAGCTCCCTGTTATATGATTTTGGAGAAATAAAGTGTATTACTGATATTTTTGTATTACTGCTTAAACTCTATCATATACCATTTTTTTTTACAGATAGTCTTAAATGATTTTTCTAAACAGATTTGGATCGATATTTTGTGGAACTAAATTTAATCGTTTTCTAATCATGGACCAATTTTGTACAGTACAATCTACGGATTACTTTTTTTAACTTAGGACAAATTTCTTAATCTTAGATCAATTGTCGTTGATGTTTTCATTGTTTTTAATTCAAAAAGTCTAAAAACATCGGAAACGCTTTAAAAATCTGTAAAGTACTTTAACCGGATCATCACTAACCACAATATTGGGAGCCGTGCCAGTCCTAAGCTTATGAAGAATGACATTGCTTCTCTCAACTCTTTTAGACTTGACCTTGCTAGAAAGGTGCTGTTGCCTCTTCAAAATCTAGGGATCCATCCCAAGTTCATCCTGGATAAGGTCTCTCGTTGTTGTTGTGCCCATGTTGAAATCTTGGTGAGTTTCCTCTAAGGATTCCTTGTAATCTTTGCCTTAAACGACCATTTCAAGTACCCCGAGCGTCATTTTTGACTTTGGTCTGCCTGATCTGGGCCTGCCCATGATAAATTGAATCTCTTTGTACCTCTAAATGGTTATTTTGATGATCATGGGATCGAGCTCCCGGTTCTTCACGTTCCTCTTGATGGCTGGTCAAGATTTGCCCCTCCAGTATTCCTTGATTATAGACGGACTCTCTCTAGGCTTGTATTTTGGTTAACAAAGCTGTTATTTTAATCAAAGTGTTTGTTTTATTCTAGTTCTGACACAACTAGAGTATTAACATAACATCTTGCAAACTTACATATGATTACATTATAAAAAGTCAATTTAACAGGACTTTCCGTGGATCCTGTTCACTCACGTCAATTGAGTAATACGCCTACGTTTTTACCTCGCTAATCAAAATTAAAGGTTTATTTTGTTGTCAACTATCGATTCCCTCGTCTTACTTGATATGTCATCGTTATTTCATGTTTTATTCTTTCTGAAATAAAAGAAATAATAAGTTATCATATTGCAAGTGTGAGCACTGGAGAGTTTACGCACTCATTTAGCACGCATAATTTCTCTCATTTTATTATTATTATTCTTCAGTCCATTTTTACTGCAACAGGTCCTTTTTATTGTTTGAGGATCTTTTATAAAAAACCTCTCATTTTCCAATAATTTCAAATATTTTCTTTGGATTCCTTCTTCTTAAAAAACAAAACAAAAAAACTTAGAGAAATTTGAAAAAAGAGAAGGTGCAGATGAAATTGGAACAGTGCCATGGGTTTAATATAAAAATCACATTTATTTGCTCTCAAGCTCAAAATCATATCATTGTAAGACAATTAAATACAATTGTTACCACTGTTACGTCATATAAAAACATTGAAAAGAGACAAAAATATTACTGATTAGTCCAATCGGTTGAAATTTAACTATGATTATTCAATGGAAATTAAGGAATCTTTTCCTCGATCTTCGTTTCATCCATTTACGGAGCACTATATACAAGGAGAATTCACGCATTTTCTGGAAACACGTAGGTTGCTGATATTAACAATTATCTTTATTATTTCTACGTGGTTAAAAAACTAATTAATTTCATTAGATTATGGCCATAGGTAGTAATTTAATTAATTATTCGACCAAAAGACTTTATACTAGGGAATCTATCTCATGCATTCATGAGAAACGTTCGTTTTTCATGGGGAATCCATCTATTTGCCTCCTTGACTCAGTTTTTCTATTACTTTGGAAAGAGTTCCTTGATGTTTTTCGACTGGTTCTCTTCATGGTCGCTTGGATGGGATTGTAAACTAAGTTCAACTCTTAGTGACCAAGGAATTACTCACGAAGAAGGCGAAGTGATTCCATGATGCTTTTGAGAAGAAAACAATCTAATTAATATTCAATACTTAAAACCGACAGGGCTCTCAAGTTTCCTGCAATTGTCGTGAGATTCACACTTTTCCAGTCAATACCACTCTATTACACCCCACATTGTATTTATCACTCACCAACAATCAAAATAGTACAAATATCTTATTTAGAAATATGATAAATTGTTTACAAATTACCACATATAAGAAGATCTTCTCATTATATTATTAATTATCTCTTTGGTATAAAATAGATGGAAGCTTGAAATGTCTCAGACTTGATTATTTTCCAAGATGTATTCAATGGACTATGATTTTCTTTTTAATATTTGATTCACTTTTCCATCTCATGTATAAAAATATTTCACAAATTTTTGATGCAATAAAGATTACATCAATTCCAAGACCTTATTCTGTTGTTTGAAATATGTAAATTCGATTATAGCTTAAAAATTTAATCTACCTAATTGTTGGAGTTATATCATCATCTAGCATGCAATTTTTTTTTGTAGTTGGCAATGGGAATATCTAAATAAAGTATTAAGTGAGTATTTTAAAGAGATAGAGAATCATATTGATGATTTTTCTGGGGAGTTATAATCAGGGTTGTAAATCCTATTCACTTTTTATCGAGCAAATTTTGACATTGTAGGAAATCTGAACAGTGTTTTATATTTTCTATTGTTTTTATTCTTATTTTTTCATTCTTGAGGAGACATTATATATAATTATAAAGTGTAACCACGTGTGTTTGTTAAGATGAATGAAGGAGAGTAAATCTGAGGAGCTATAAGAAGTTATAAGTGAAAGTCTCTGTTGAACTCAGAGTAGAATTAAAGATCAAAGACGGATTAATTCTTCCCTATGTATTTTAATTACTTTCCTTCATGATTGCTGCTAATTTAATAAAATGTCATGACAGCCAAGCAGCTTCCCTTTCAAATATTTTTCAAATTGTTTGGATTACAAAGTTAATTCTCTATTTATTTACTTTTAAATATTAAAACTCCTTATAATTTACAAGCCTAGTAATAAGTGTAAGTCCTTGTTGGGCTCAATTTATTATGGAACATCAAAAACGATGTAATTCCTGCATATGCCGTTGCTTGGTTTTCTTCATGATTGCAGCTAATTTAATAAAATATCATAAAAAAAGTTATTTTATTTTCAAGATTATCAGTTTAATTTTCCATTTCTTTTTTAATACTAAAACTGCTTGCAATTTACAAGCCTAGTTATACATACAGGTCTTTGTTGAAATCAGAGTACTTATATATATATAAATACATATTTTATGAGATCATCAAAATGTCAACGAAAAAATTAGATATCTTTTTTCATAAACTAGAATGAAAATCCCAACGGAATCAAGTTATTTATTTATTTTCTTTTCTTGATATAAAGTTCATTTTCAAAACTCAATTTATATTTTCCTATTTTTTCAATTTAATTTAAAGATGTACATTGTACATGTGTATTTTTCCATTAAAAGTTAAAAAATCAAAAGGAACTATATTAGATTCAATAAATAAATAGACTGTTGTGGGTTGACGTCAGTACTTTGTTGATGTTGGCCATCTTGGAGGCATAAACAATCAAAATTTATATTAGTACTAGGTGTAGTACCGGTATTGAATGGAGTAATTAAACATCAGCTAAAATACAAATTTTGAGTGTAACTTTTCTTTTTTCATGAGCCTCACACGTAAGTATTGGAGTATACTTATATAACTTCATATAAAGGATTCTGTCCTCAAGAACGAAATAATACTAATAAGAATTTGAGAAGAATTACTTAATACAATGGAATAACTGATGAGCTCTTTCATCTCAGTGTGCTTACTAATAAAAAAGTGGTCCCTGTAAGCTAAATACAAAACTCCTGCGATAGTTAATTCATTTTATATACCAGAGATACATAAGAGAGCAATAACTGAAACAGGGGCACGTATTCTATGCTACACGCACACACCTACAATATTTCATTAGATTGGAAATATGACTAATATACATGTAGGTCAGGAATCACTAAATATAGTTCCCCCTGTTTACATGGTCGACTCTATACTCAAACATCTGCAATAGTTTATTAATACGACTACGTTGTTATTTCTTTTATCAAAATATGTTTATGATATAATCAGGGAACAGTATAACAGCAATACGCCCCATTTTTAAACATTAATACATACCCACTTGGTTTTATTAACATAGATTAATCTTTTTATTCATGAAAATTTAGGAATATGTTGAACTACTGTCGTGAATTTGGATGTCACATTTTCTCATATACAGTTCAATTCATATCTTTAAAGCTAATATTTGAGTAAACTTTTGGATCCAGATATAAAGCCAAAATTAGACAGGTACTTGTCACGAATTTTATGAGTATTTTTTCCAATGTTCTGACCTAAATAAAATAGGATTCAATTTAAGGTTACATTTTTAGTGATTACTGGTGTCGAAATAATGAATAACCAAATATTATTACTATAGGAACATATTTTTAGCTAATATTATAATTAATTTTATAATTAGTTATACCCAAATAATACAAAAAAATGGAGCTAAATATACTAACAAAAATGCAGAAAAAAGTTGAAAATGAAAATTAATAATAAAAAAAAGGCTAAAAATGCAAATAAATCCAGTAAAAAATGGTTCATTTTGTTTTAAATATTTCAATCAAATTATATTTTGTTTTATTCCAGTAAGCCATTATTCTACAGAATATTCGTCTGATCCCTCAGGCGGTCCTCTGTTAGTCTGTTCCTCTTATTTGTGAGAATGTCCTTGAAAATGCTACGGGGTCGTTCATAGTACACGGATGTCTTAGGGGTGCAGTTGAAACTCGCTATGATGTTTGGATTCTCATTCACGCCATACACATTCTCAGCAGAGAGTACAAAACCAATATTACACATATTCTCAAATACTGGGTTCTACATGAGAAACTTTTCCAGTTTGTGCGCAAACTTGGCAATGGTCAGGCCCTTACGGGAAATCCTGGACATGGTCTGGATAAGAGGCAATATTTCCTCGAGCCGAGTTATACCCTCCTTTAGGATCTTGAATGGATACTAACAAAAACTTTTCCTTCAGCTTCTCCTTGATTTTGCAAACGATCTCCTTGCTTTTTATCTCCATGGTCTTGGTCATGATGGTGTTACTGGCATAGTTTTCTTGGTGTACTTCCCCAAGAAGTCTTTGAACTCCATGTTAGAGACTGTGTTATCAGGACAGTTACTACTGAACAGTTGCACTTCTACACATTTTCTGACTAAAAAATATAAAGGTCGAAAATAAAAAAATGTAAATTAAAATCAAAAATAGAGATAAACTTTAAGTGCATCATTTGGACATGACTAGTTGTAGTAACAATTGGAATAAACACGCAGAAAACTATTTATGCGTTTGTTGCTTCAAGTACTAATCAAGATAAATAGAGATGTAACGTGTATATTTTAAATAGAATTAAGTATTATACAATATTATAATTGTTTTAAGATCTGAAAAATTTCTCAAATATTTCTTAAGATCTGTAAAAGTCCAAGTAGCCGAAGTTTGCTCTGATCTCAAATCTTTTTTATGCAAGTTTACTTATATCGTACCCAGGTACTTCGGATTGGTGTTCAAGAACTTTTCTATCTCTATGCACAAGTCGATATCTTTATAACGCAACCGTTAATACGAAAAGAAACAGAAAAAAGGCCTAAAATCAGTGTGTGGGTAGGCAATTTTTGCAACTATGGAGTTACTGTTGGAAACTATTCATAGTTTAAAAACGGATAACGTTCATATTACTGGTTTGAGGACAAGAAGTAAAAACAGTGACAGCGGATAGAAAATATAGTTTCGATTTTTGTGCCAACAAGGTCGTGTCGGACGCCTAAATTTATTACACTAGCCAACACAATGTTTCTAGTATGATTTTTTTTTAAAGTGAATCTAACTGCATTTTGGCTGTTGATTTCTAAATCTGTCATTATTTTTTGCCTATCCCATCAAGTTTTTGAACAATGGGGTGATGAAAAAATGCTACAACACATACCAAAAATCCTTAATTTACGAGAGCTTTAACATTTACAAGGCAGAAGTAGAAATCATCTAGGTGGTTTGTTGGTTCTCTTCAAATCATCGGCATACCAAATTTGAGCTATTTTTTACGTGAGACCATGATCTCAGAGTTTCGAGACAATTTGTGCACACTATGTGAGGTACCCATTTTTTATCTTGGTCTACAATACCTTGCTTTAAAATGAGCAAGGTACACACTCTTAACGAAGGGAGTTATGTTCCGTCTTTGAGGTGATAAAGTGAAGCCTCCACAGATATAGCAGAATATATATGGCTCGTTATGGTACTTTCTTCTCTGTGAGGTTGTACACATGGCTAGCACTTATACAGATATCTTCGAATTTCGTAAACAGCTATGACGGTGATTTAAAATATGTTCAATAATCCCCAACGTTTGCAAAATCCAAATGAGGGCAACACCAGAAAGTGCATCCAATGAGTGCTATACTTGTATCGATTGGATTAACTACAGATATATGGATTGCTGAAGGAAAAGTTGCTACAAGCTGAGTTATATATTAAAACACGGCAGGTACTCGAGTCTAAGAGAGAGAAAGACATACATATAGAACAGGAACATGTGGTATCATTATAGCCTTTTAATGGAAATATCCAAAAATATTAAATATCAGATAGTACAAAAACTTGATGTGATGGTGCAAATCTAAGCATATATTAAGGAATCAGCAGCCTAAACTCTATAAGAACACGTTGTCAAAGTTAATGCGCGAAAAAAAAAATTGTTAACCAGTGTTAAATACAAGACTTAATATAATAAAAACAAGGCTCAATTAATGTTTTTGTTTTTTAAAAATAATTTTTAAATAAGTCATTACATCATTTTACATACTTATTAACACTGTGTAGACAATAAAGTAACTATTACATTTGCAAGGATCTGATATTTATCTGATACCATTCTCGTCCTAATCCATCAACAAAAAGAACAAATTGTAACAATAATCTAGGAATTTGATAGAGATTTTCCGTTCCTATTAATTATATTTAATTCAAATAAATATCCCTGTTTTCCCTTGACATGTTGTTGTCTTTTTAAGTTATAAAAGCTATTTGATGAAGTTTCTTATATATCCAAAGTAGTCCCCTAACATGGCGTCATTTCAGTGTATGATACAATCTGTGACGTCATTGAAAATGGACTTTATTATAATGCAATATAGAACGACCATATTTTTATATAAAAAAGAAGACACGTGGGCCAGATCAGTGGCAGTTTAAAGGTTTATGGGGATTTGAACTAGGTTGAGTTAGTATTTTGAGACCTATTAATAGAATTTAAGATTACAACAAATATTAGTATGTTGCATATTTAGATCTTAGATCATATTGTTTTAGTCTTTTCTTAAAATACATTAAGATTATTTTAAGTCAACTTTCATTCCACTCAGACAACAGAAACTGTAAGAAAGTCCCCGTACCCTCTAGACAGGATGTAAAAAAAAGGATATGCACGTGGGGAAAGAGTACGATTGGTTAATGGTCATACAAAAGTAATATGATATTTATAAAGAATTAATTTTTATCCATACTTAAACACACAAAATATGATCCTCAAAATGTCTTGGTAAGATTTCCTAAGAGTCAAATGATTAATGATCCTTTATGACTTCACATATGCTTCAAAATAAAATTATATATAGTTATATTTTTTCATTCTTCATGTCGTAATTGCTTTGAATATCATTACACAGGAGAACCTAAATTACCCACCATAAAAAAGACATTTAATAACAAATTGCTTATATAAATCACTTCTGTGATATTTATGTATGTAAGTTTAAGAGACATATTATGTGCCGTCTTTTTTGAAGTTATCAATCATCACATTCATTGCAGGATTAAGAAAAAAACTTTGGGAGGAAACCAGTATAGGTATATATATACATTTTATACAGATAGTAGACATGAGTAAACAATATTGGAATGAGGATTTATGGTATAATGGGATTTCCTATCCTTCTGATTTTTGATCTATGCTTGTAAAAAAAATTATATATGTACCAAAATGAATACTATTTAGTTAATAAATTTGTAACAGGATCGAATTGATTAAAAATGGACTGAAGAGGCATAAATCTGTATTAATAAAGCAAGGTTTGTCAGGTTGTGTATCTGAATATATGAAAACAAGTAACTGCGTGCATTGTATATAGTGTTCCATGATGTATACCACAAATATATTTTGATCTAAGAAATAATAATGTAGTGGTATTCATGAAATATTGCAGGCGTGTGCATATACTCATACTATAGCAATCTATGCCACTCTCTTGGACAAAAGCAGGCACTTAGGCACATGTGTTTTTTTTTTGTTAGATAGCTTGTTCAACCCTGCATCAGTTGGAAAAAATAGAACCACTTGACGAATTCGTTGTCCCAAATATTCGAATAAGCCTAAGAGCCTCCCTGGAATCCATGACAAAATAACAAATTTAAAAGGGAATCTGAATCATCTAAAGGTAATTTTGAGGAATTGAGGCTGAGGTCGAAGTGACTTTGTCTGGATCCAAGAATTGGTGGCCAAAATTCAACCACATCGTCAATGAGTCCATCAGGGCAATTGCTGGAGAAGTTAGCCGGTAAGAGTCTATGATCTGGTTCAGCATTCACGAAAACCTTCGATACTACAAGATGAGGAAGTTTTCAGAATATGGTTTTTTTTAAATATATAATCTTAAAACTGGTTGGAGAGAAAATTGTGTTTGAAAAAAAGTTATTTTTGCAGCACAGTAGCTTACACACATTGTAGCATCGAAAGTGTGCACAGGGTGCACTTTATATAGTACTACTCGTATTAATGAATTATTGCAAGTGTGTGCACAACAAGAGCACTGTTTCTGTTTGGTTTGATTATGTTCTCTCATGTATATCGTAAATAATAATTCATATACATTTTTAGTATATTTTAAAATTTGAATTACACATAAATGCCGGTATGTTAAAATGAACGTTAACTTTTTGGGGAGTTATCTTCTATATTATTAAAACAGAATTTTGTGTTTTAGACTATGCTTAATTACTTTGGGTATTATATGGTACTAGCCTGAGTGTTTTAAAAATTGTATTTCTTTTGTACTCCAATAACAATTTTGAATTTAAAGAATATATTAAATAATATTATTCTTCAGGGGTTTGTATATTTTGCATAAAGATGGTGCCACTCTCGATCGTTTTGTAAAAAAAAAAACTAATATAATTAAACAACGTTCATGCCCCATTAAGTTGATTTTGAAGCATGAATTTATTAATTAAGTTATGATCCTGTTATCTAAAAAAATCATATCCATAAAAATCTCTATGCATTTTAAATAATTTATAATAATTAATACAAAAATTATAGTTTTCTTTATTTGTGAGTTTTTTAATTAAATTTAAATTTTTTACCTTGAAGATAAATTCAAACATAGGTTCAATCTGCCTTCAATCTTAATATCAGCACTATTATGTAGATATTGTTTATATGATATATTAATTGATCACTTATTCTATCTTGAATGAGTTCGAACGAACCATACTGGTGATATAGACTAGTATGAACAATAAATTCTATAACATTATAGAGTTGATGTTGATAAAATATATATTTAATTTAGTAAAAAATTGCAATGAAGATTTCAGATACAGTAATTGTTTTGCCCAAATATTAATTTGTAATTTCATGAATAATTATATATCTATTCAATATGTTACTAGATTAATGATGGTTCAGTGTATGTATATCTGAGATAATTAAAAAAGAAAAAAAAAAAGGTTTATAATTGTATACGGGTTCAAGCCATTAAAGAACGTTAGTTTACATTCAATAGAGATTATAGACTCCTTATGAAAGTATGAGGTCTCAACTGCCTCTATTAAATTAAGTTCATTATTTATGCAAAATGTTACCCTACAACAAGAAAAAAAAAAAAAAAACAAGAATGGTTTTCTGAAAATTGAGCATGAATTACATTTGTATTCTTCGAATTATCGTCCGTCTTTATCAACAAACTATTTTTTTATTGGATACACCAAAAATTCTTCGTCAAGAGCCAAAATTGTTCGTCATAATAAAATAATGTTAAAGGGATCGATATTGTTTAAAAGACTGTATTAAGGATAATATAAGTCTCTTAAATCAGATATAAATAATATTCACAGTTCTTGAGTATCTTAGCTCATACCATAAATTTAAAAACAAAAGCCAATAATTGACTCTAATCTGTCTAATAAATATTGGGGTATATATTAGGTAAAGTAATACATTTGGATTTTATCCTTTTATGAACTATTGTTCAAGATTATTCTTACTTTGATATCCCAAATATTTCAAATTTTCATATAAATTTTCATTTTCATTTATATAAACGCAGGTACTTTGACTCGAGTTCGCATTTTGAAGGTTTGAACTCATCTTAAAATCCAAGACTCAATACTTATCTTGGACTTGCATGCTAAGATGAGAGACTTTGCAGGATTGAAAACCATTTTTAACAAATTTTCTTTTAGCATTTCAATTATTTTAAAGGATACAAACTACTTTTCAAATTACTAATCGAATGAAAAAAAAACTCAATTCGATAAATAATATTTAAGTAGCATGATATTAAAGATGCATTATATCCTATTTATAATTGAGGGCTAGTATTTGATTTATCCATATTAATAAAGAAAAGTTAGTCTGAATGTTTGTCACCAAAACTCAAATTAACAGACTCGACATAAATTTGTTGACTAAATAAAAGTAATGAAACTTGGGACTCAATACCAAATAACTTATCCTCTACATATTTGGATTTTCTAGAAAAAAAAAATTAGTTCCCATCTCTGTGTACATAATAACAAAATAATATGTTACATATTTTAGGTCCTTTGATTGACTGGAGTATCTTAGCTTTTTTAAAGTTAGATTAAAATTACATTAATCGAGATACATAAATCAACTGGTACAATATGCAAAGGAAAACAGGACTTTTAAGAAAGCAGCATTTGATAGACCCATCTTCCAACTCTTTTCCTGAATCATACACACTTAAAAAGAAAACTATATGGGATTGATTGAAAACTATGTTTGTCGAAAAGATATAATTATATACAGTAATGTTTCTTAAAAATTTGGTGTACGCCCTCACAGGTTGATTTGCACTCTACCCTTTCATTATAACAATAAAAATATTTCGATTTTCAATACTTTTGTAGACAACAAAATTATCCCTCCTTTGATGTACTAAACACTTCTCTTATGGTCAGAGGAGTATAAAATATTTACGAGAAAGTGGGACCTACTTTTACCAGTTGATAATCTGAGCAGAGTTTTCATTTTATTTTTCTATGCTGTTATCCTCATTATCCTTACTGGGGAGGTACCCATTCACCATTCATAGATCAGACCCCTGATAGTTGATTAGAAAAAATAGCCACCTGAAGGTCTCTGATATTTTACAGATACCTTTAGGGGAATATGTCCTTAAAATATGTTCTAGAATGTAGTATTAAAAAGTACTAGTTTTAGTTTCCAATCAGAAAAAGGTTTTTTTATGTTCCAAATATTTTACCAATATTTTTTAGTTATTAAAGACAGAAGAAAATAATCACTACCACTTAGGCTCATGATTGACGGAGGGTAACACTAAGGGATTGCTCGGGAGTTATTAGAGTAAGTTCTTCATGAACACTGGAATAATTGGAGCATATAATATTTTCTATATATGGACTCGGGTTTGTGATTATTTCCTTCATCTCACGGGTGCTTCCAGCGGATCTAATAAAACCTCTTGACTACAAAACTGTTCTCCTACCAAACATTCTTTGTTAGGATTACCACGTGAATTTTATTTCTTTTACTTTTACGTACTAGTCAGATATATTTATTGAATTACTACTTCTTGAACACACTACCATAATTGGAAGTTCTTCTATAAATGCTCACCATGACTTTATTATACAATATATTTCTAGAAAATAAATTTTATTTCTTTAAGAACAAACCTACATTTATAATTGTAAATTAACATTTATATGGGTTATCAGAGAGAGTGAAAGGCTTCTTATCCATTTAAAGCTAAAGATCAACCAATTGATTCAATTTGGTTTTTAACGTGAGTTCATTTCAAATCCTTAGACAACCGGTTTTCAAAATTTTACACCTTTTTAAAAATAAACTTTTTTTAGAAAGTAAACTGGTATTTAATTTATTGTACTTTTAAATGCATTTAAAATGACGTTTTAGCTCATATAAAAGGTAGTTTAACATTAATTATTGTAAGGGAGAGAAAAAACAGGATTTTTGATATCTAAGAAAGAGAAATGAGAGAAAAGAGGGGGGGGGGAGCATCAAATTATCAAATTTATTTTACAAGAGAATACATATGTTACATTGTTAGTGTTAAGACTCCGTCTGAGACCGATTTATTTTCCAGTTCGATTTTCTAGAGCGATTTGGACCGATATTTCGGTCAAGACTGTGATCTCAGACCGTAGCCCGAAATTAATTTTTTTACGAAATTCTTTTGGATGTTAATATATAGACCACTTTTTGTTTTTTGGGTTCAAGGGACATATTATCTACTATACGATTTATGCAACAAATAAAACTTCATAGTAGTAGCTTTTCACTAATAAGATTTTGATTAGGTATTGAAATCTGACTTGTCCTTTTGAATTTGTTAGTTAACACAATTTATTTTTCATTCCCTTTTTATTTCTGATTACAGCATATAAAATATCGTACCATATATATATCTAAATGTCCAAGAATTTTCTCGGATAACGATACAATTCAGATATTGTATATTTTGCAGAATATAGTGTTTGTTCGATTTTGATCCGATATACCGTGTCGTACATTCAAATCTAAAAAACTTATTAATTCAACAATAAATTAAGGTCGCGTTATTGAAAATCATTCATATAGGGATATATTCAAGCATAAGCAATTAGTTACAAAAAAAAAAAAGACAACCCTGAGCTCTTTAGCTTACGTCCCAGCAAGAGAATGACGCTTGAACATAATCTACGAATTTCCTTCCGCGCACTCCAATCATTTGGGCGTCTACAAGACCACTGTCTACACTCGTAGCAAATCCAAAACGTTTAAAAGGAAGAAGAACTTTGTCAGAAAGGCCAAACTGGAACCGAAGGAGTCATTGAAAACAGCCCAGGTTTATCCTCTCAAGTCCATGAGGGCCCATACAATGGATCTCAGGGTTTCACACCAGAGAGTACAGAAAGGTATTAAAAAAGTGGGTGGAACGGGGCTTGTGAGGGTGGAGAGGCCACCTACGTACACCAACAATGAAATAAACCCATCTACACCGTTGCACAACCTTTTGAACTCTTTTTTAACACTTTTGCCCCTTCTACAGCCCTGATGCTAACCCCTTGACAACATACTGATTTTGAGTACATGTCGAGGGGATGGCCTGCAGTGTCTGTCATCTAAACACCGAGACCCTCAAAACACCTATCAACCAGCACTGGGATGCCATAACGGAGAACTATAATTTCAGTGATGTCAGACCTTCTGCTGCCTCCTAGAAACTATCATTACCGCTATGAGCGGCTACAATAATGATTAAGGGAGCTCAGACGCACATCTACTTATAGTATTTATTTTGTTGAAATTATATCGCTAATTAATATATGTATTATATATTGTTGAATTTAAAATTTAATGTGTTCACACTTCTATAAAGGACCAAAATAGTTCGATCTAGCAAAAATTAAAATGTTATCAGAGCAGTATATGACTGCATATAAAAAACAAACACTAATACATACATATGTTTAACTCACTTTTGATAACAATAATTGGATGTAATTATAGGGAATATTTTTCACCCTGTCTCCTTATATACGTTATTGAACATCCTATAAAAAATTATTGTAAATTCTTATCTGATATATTTGTATCAAATGCACAATAATAAATATACCATTTTTTCTCAAACAAACATAAAAGTCAATAAAACTGGAGAAAGCAAATACAATAACAAATATATAAATTTGGTCATTTTTTTTAATGACAAAAAAAGTAAAGTTGCATGCTACAACATTTATATTTGTACATACACCGTGGTTGCTCATTTGTACAAGATTATTTTCAGTGAGTATAATCTTAATGACATTCATTTGAGCTATGATGTATTTTGGGTAACTTATTTTATCCGAGGTAAACTTCAGCGACATTTTCATTTAATAAACATTACAATATAAATGAGGTCATTATTTTATGTCATGACTCTTCATAGTAGTGTTTAAAATCAAATGGGATACTTCTATCAAGAACAACTGAGGTGTTTGTCAGATTTCAAAAAGGCAAAAGACAGCTTAGCAGCCTTTTGCAAAACATGGCCTAGCCGTCATGATGTTTCATTATATTAGCAGCGAGCAGCTTTAGATAAAAAAAATAAACACAAATCCCACTCCGTATCTAGAAACGATATTGGTAGAACTCAGAGCGATATCGATCCTCAATTCTACTCCCAGTCCAATAAAGATTTGCACTCTTAATTCCGCAACATATCTCAAAGTTACTCTTCGTCTTTTACGGACAAGGGTGTTCCAACTTCACGAATGAAAGAATAATGATGACAGCCTTGGTAAAAAAAAAAAAAAATAGAAAAACAATACAATATTAAAATTTCATCTTGTAATGTTTAAATAAATAAAAATATCGCTAAAAAGATGTGCGCGTAAATGAATATCACTAAGATGACACTTGCAGAATATAATAAAAGTGTTTTATGAATTTTTTTATCATATTTTAGTTTCAAGGAGTCTTATTCGGCAAAATAAGACTTGCAAACAATCAGTATATATTTATACAGTACATATTTTTCGGTATGGAAGTTTAGGACCGATATAAACCCCTTGTCATTCTATAAATTCTATTGGCCGAACTCACTATCCTCAAAGAGTCATAAGTAAAATATGGCAAAAAGTAAGGAATAATAACTATTTAAAGATGAAAAAAGGAAAAACGGTTGAACCAACCGTTTTTAATATTTTATAGTGCGCTCTTTTTTTTTTAATTCCTTCTTTGCCAAATCAATATTTTGATAACATTTTCCACTAATAAAGATCGCCCCGGCTTTTATGCAATATGATATTATTGGTGAAATACCTTTAAAAATTCCCCCT
Source organism: Lepeophtheirus salmonis (assembly GCF_016086655.4). NCBI lineage: Eukaryota > Metazoa > Arthropoda > Copepoda > Siphonostomatoida > Caligidae > Lepeophtheirus > Lepeophtheirus salmonis. Next base: position 12,895,534 of record NC_052138.2, on the reverse strand, counting down.
ACACCTTTATTGCAATTAATAGAGTTATTTTCAGGATGAGAACAACATATTTTGTCGAATTTGTCGTAATTAGTACCTTTAAAGAACGGTAATCCAAAGTCAAACGACATTCAATAACCTCGCCCCACATCAAAAACATAAATGTATGTAAACATCATCTGATTCAAGATGATGTTGGCAACTCAAACTTAGTAAGTTATTAAAATATATATAAAATAAATAAAACAACTATTTTTCCAATTTAGGATAACCATATCGCTCAATGTTCATTATCCCCGAGATAAGATAAATGTATTATAAAACTATATCAAAAAGTGCCTAAACTGCTTAAATGGTCTCAAACGAGGTTTTAGCTTCAAATGGTGTGTAACTAGTTTTTATAACATCAGTTTCTTTGTGTAAAGACTTGGGTAGGCTCTCTGGATTATAATATTTTGATGAGCATAATATTTAATATAAATAATAGTATTTTTAAATATCAAATACATTAATTAACTTTTCTTTTTTAGTTTTACATCTGACTAACTAGACAAAGAAAGACGATGATACACGCAATTTGAAGAATCATAGAAAAAAGACAGATTTTATTTCTTTCATAATTAGTAGATTTTTTTCTGTACAAAAATGTCTCATTTATTTTTCTATAGCTATAATTACATTTACAATTGTCATTAATAATTAATTTGTTGAATCCATTTCTTTTATTTAATATTAATAATTTCTATATAGTGGCATTATTAATTTATTTGACAACTATGTATAATAAATGTTAAGATTTATAACTAAAATCTTTACTCATTGTTATCGTTTTGAAGCTGTGTTTCTTTTATATTTACCCGTCATTATTTAACTTTTTATTAAAATATAAGTAAGAATACTTTAATTTATCAATTTATTAGTAATTTACTGCTACGGGAAAAGTGATAATCTTTTGATTTTTCATCCTATAAAATATCATATTTTGACTGTAAGGGACAAATTTGAAAAGATATTAATGTAAATATATCTAAAATCTAAAAATATGGAAGTATTTTATAAGTTTTATGAAGTGAATAATGTTTTTCTGATAGAGAAAATTTACACTCCTTTAGTATTATTTGAAATATAAGTAGATTCTCATTTATAGAACATAAATTATTAAGCAGCTGATTTAAAAAAATAAACTTTTATCAGTATATCCCACTCGCAACCTCTCCTCGCACTTACTAATATGCCTAGTCATAACTAGTTGATAATCCTGAGAGAAAAACGCGTGCAAGGGGGTTGGGGAAGACTTATGGTATTATTGTTTAAAATACTGATGTGATTTTGTGCCTACTTTATTATGATTTTTGAGGGTATAACGAGAGTGTTTACTGAAGATATACTACGTACTCCTATTATGAACAATATTCTCAGAATAATAAATAAGGAAACGACGAAGTAGAGTATTTCGAAATATATTTGAAGTTCCAAGTCTAATGTATAAGGTGCCCACGTTACCGGGCACAATAGAGGGAAGAAAAAAACAAAGAGAAAGGGATGTTGAAAGAGACAGTGGGAGAAGAGAAGAAGGGAGATACAAAGAGAAGAGAAGACAGATAGAAAGATAACAGGAAAAAGAGGTCTTATTTCAGTCAAAAACAGGGTAGTAATAACCTCAGGGGCTTAAAAAATGACGCAGGAACATCTTCCGTTATTTTATACTTGCAAAATTTCAGACTGATCTCTTCGACCATTTTGAATTCTGTAAGTGATAACAAAAAAAACAGACTTATAATAATTTTATGATATGATAAAAAATTTGGGGGGCCTTCAGAAACTTTTAAAGGGCTGACCCCCTAAAAAAAATCTTACAACGCCACTGATGGGAACTTTAATATAGGGGAAGAAAGGCTTCGGATCATGCATACTTCTACGGAAGACTAAAGATGCATCCCATTTTTAAAATAAATGAAGTAATTAATGGCAAATTAGCTCAAGAAGTTATAGAAAGAATGGAATGGCAAGAACCAGTTTTAGAATATAGGAGATTTGTATATATATCAGATATGTGAATCAAAGGAAATGTATCGTTCTTGGGAGAGTTTTATCGCAAAAATAATGAGTTGACGAAAATTGAGATTTTAGAAAGAGAAAAAGTTTTAAAAAAAGTTATTTTTAAGAGAAGAGAAGTTGTTCCAATTTACCATATACTAATTTAGCAACTATATGTTCACATATACATTTCACACACTATTTATGTATTCAAAGTCCTGGTCATTCTCATAACATATATGTTTTATGATACATAAATAATTATAGAAAAAGTTGTAAATATTTTATGTATTTGTAATTACTGAAATTTAATGACAAAAAAGTCTTGCATTAAAACAACATACATTTAATTTTGTTGACTACTTTAAAAGCTTGATAATTAGAAAACTTTGTCGTAAAATGAAGAATTTTAAAGAATTAGTAATATAAAGAAATGAGATGAAAACATTTATTTGCCTGCAAATAAATTTATATTTAATTTTCTCTTCAGCTATATTTTGTTTTGTTTTTTATGATTCATGTAGAGACTTTTTGTTGAAAGAATGATGATGAAGAAAGTTAAATTAAAGTTTGAGTAAGTATTATCGAAAAAACTTGGTTTGTACTCAAAAAATAGAAAAGAAATAGGATGATAATTAAAAAAATAACACTACTTGTAACAAAGGAAAACAAGCTGTGGAAGAAGGAAATTGGTTTTTGAATAAGGATGACAATGAGGAATAAGTTTAGGAAGATCTATTTTAGTTTATCAATTTATAAAATAATATATATACTTTTGTGAAAATAATCACATTGTAATAAAAATTAACTTAAAATTATTTTTGTTCAAAGTAGCTACCCTTTGCCCGGATTACATGGTGGAGACGAAGAGTCACTTAGGCAGAGGCGCCAAGGACAGAGTGTTCACCATTGAGACCATCAACAACTCCCAAAATGACCATCTCTTAGACAAGACTATAGAATCATCTCTTAGTGGTGCTGCATCATCACCAGGTGCCAGAAACTGCACAGTATCATGGTCTCAGCTGGTATGATGCCAGAAAGGAAGAAATCCCCAACATTCCCATTAAGGAGGCTGTAAAGATCAACCAAAACATCCATAAAGCCATGTTGGTAGACAAATGACTGGTGAAAAGAAAATTTAAAAGGTTTTTGGGGAGCTAATTTCTGGCCTTCTAGCAGCCCTGACCTGAATCCCATAGAACTTTCCTTATGATCCATTCTTCAGCCTAGGACATGCATGAAAGGCGTGCTCTCATCCGGAAATAGGCCAATATCTTTGGAAAAACTGTCTATGCTGTCGCTGCCCAAGTGTATTTTCGTCTCTACTATGTCATCCTGGCAATGAGTGGCTAATTCGAACAAAAGTTGTTTTAAAAAAATTAATTTATATCTTTTTTCCTATAAAGTATCTATGGAAGCTTCATTCCACGTATTTTGTTATTATTATTGAGTGATATAGTGCACCAGCTATCTCTGCCAAGAACATTATTATTATTTATTTATTTTCAAACGCAATTTTCTCTCCAACAAGTTATCAGATCAAAAAATTAAAACCAGTTTCTAAAATCTTGATGGATTTTCCTTATTTTTTTTTATAAAATCATCTCGAGCCTTAATTAAAGTCTCTATACGAGGACGAAAGTAAGAACAGACCTTCGCCACTTGGTCCATTGGTAAATCATGGAATCCCTTCTTGACCCGACTGATAAGTTAGTCATTGGTTTTGCGGGGTTCGGTTAGTTTGTCATTTCATCGCGTCCGACACATAAAAAAACATCATATTCGCATTTGTCAAGTTCGGAGACAAAATTCCGGTGAGAAAAAATCGTCAAAATTATCTTGGAGCTGTTTGAGACTCAGTCCGCCTTGCTGTTCCCTCAAAATTAACTTTAAAGGCTTCAAATTCTCTTTTTACCTTGCAAAAGAACGTCTCACGGAGTCCCAGAGTTTAAGTAATCATTGTTTTGTCATTTCCGGGAAGATTCCAAGGAGTGCTTTGTGTCTTGTCCAAATATTTGGGCAACGAAATTTTCAATTTATTCCATTATTTTCCGACTGTTGCAAGTTTGAAAAAGCTATCTAAGAAAAAATCAGTTGCCTAAGTGCCTGCGTTTGGCCAAGGGAGCGTGCCAAAGGGGTGGCTTAGATAGGTTGTGCACCCTGTATGGTGAAAAGTTTCACACAAGATAAATTAGGTATAAGTCTCAAGCCGTCGGATTGACTCATTTATCTTGTGTGAGATACATGGACTGAAGAGATTTCTAAACTGCATTTTATATTTTTATTATATAAAAAGAAATTATCTACATCTGTAAAAAAAAAAAATAGTACTGTCATCTCCAATTTAATATTTGTCCATATTGTCAGTCAAATCAGTTTTATGAAATCCAAATTGTGATAAATATATATGGAAAGTCAAATTGCTCTATCTACCAACTTTATTATTAAAACAAATAATATATCAAAAATAAAGTTAAGTTAAAGTTTGACTAAGTAATATTGAATAAACTTAGTTTGTGTTCAAAAAATGGAGAGAAAAATAATTATAATTAAAAGAAGAACACTAACACAGCCAGGTAAGATTAACAAAAAGAAAATACAAAACTGTCAAATAAAGAAAATGAAGTATGGAGTACTTTTATATTACGTCATTATTCTGGAAGTATGAAAGAAGAGCGCATAAATAACCAAATTTTATAAGAAAAATAAAAATCCTAGCTCCTTTACTAACATAATTGAATGTTGTTGTTTTTTTCAATTTTAAAACTATTCGATAAATTTCCAAAAGTAATATTTCTTTTTTTCTTAAGTTTATCCATTTTGTTTAGAAAAAGCTAAATAGTTTCTAGTAGAAAGATAAACTTTGAAGGATACTTTCTATTAAAAAAAAAGATAATGGATATATATTCTGTATATCAAGCGGAATACCCAAATTACATTCAAATTTACAATCTGTTATTTTGTGAAGAGTGATGATTTTTTTTTACTTATTTTCCTCTTATTAACGTTATAAATGTTGATTTTGAATTGAAATTAATTCTTGTTAAGCTGTGAACGATTCTTTGATGCTTTTGAAGAATATTTGTATTGTTCGAAGATAATCTGCTAATTATTATTTTGGGCATTTATCTTGTTTGTTTTTTTTAAAAGTTGCCGGATACAATAAAGTCAACCATGTCCAATAATAACTAACAATTTATTGTCTTTTAAAGGTATTTAAATAAAGCTTTAATATATAAAGGTATCATTTAGAAGTCAATCATTTTGTAGGTAGCTTAAATAACCAAATTATACGTAAATATATGTAGGACTTCTAAGACGAGACAGGTTTAGATTATATTATTATCATTTAATATATGTTAGCAAGTCTACATGGTTTGTTTCTTCATTGTTGACTTCGACTTTAACTTCAAAATGCCTTCTACCTGGTCCATAGAATTTCCCTTTAGCATGATTGTGTGATTCCAGAATTTTTCGTCTACCTCAATGTCATTCTGGTGGCTTCTGGGTCACTCGATGAACATCTGCAGCTGCTGTTGAAGGTGTTGTCAAAACTGCAGGGGAATTAACTTTGTCCTAATTGTGAGAAGTGTGAATGGAGGGAACCCCCCACCTTGAATTTCTTTTAACATAGAGTGGAAACAAATGGGATATCCTCATTAAGTGATTGAGTTGAAGCGATACGGAATCTTTCTCCTTTTAAGTCTCGAAAGGATATTCTTCCTTGAAAAAAAGATGACTCTAATAATCATCTACTTTTGTTTATTTAATCTTTATTCCATCTTACCTTATTAATTTATTTTTTAAACTTTTTATATTACTAGTTGTCAGACTTGCATTGATTAATTAATAATAACAATATTTCTATAATAACTGTAAAAACAAATTAAAATATGCTCCCAAAATTTTGTAAAATAAAATTTATTATAAAAGAGCCATAGAGAAACGCAAGGAATTAAGAGTATTCCTTATATCTTATTTTTACCTTATTTAATTTATTTCTACGTCACTCATTTAACTTATCAGTTTACATTTTACATAAAAATTAATAGGTCATAATCGACACAAACTCTTAGGGGAGTATTGTAGGACTTATAAGACGAGACAGGTTGAGATCCCTTTATATAGTATTCTAAGAAATTTGAAATACATTTAGTTCATGTTAGTAGGTCTATGTGCCGTGTAACTTCATATATATAAGAAAATACAAACTCTTGCTCGGCCTTATGTAGGTATACAAGAGTACATAGGTTTGTAAAAATTAGACAATTAATTTTATTCTGGAGGAGAGAATATTCAACTACAAAATAATATATATTGCATGAACAATGCACCGTAACGCTAAAGGCTTGTTGCAAAATTGTAAATTGGACTCGGAGTAGAATTGAGGATCAACATTGTAGTAATTTTTGCCTATATCATTGTTAGATACGGAGTGAGTACGGTGTTTTGTTCCTTCATCTAATAGCTGCTCACAGCTATTTTAATAAAACGCCATAAAAGCCATCTACGTAGGGCATGTAAATATATTTGTATCAAGGACCCCTTGTAATATACTATAATTCAACCTGTCCCACAGATTGTGCAGGTGAACAATTTGACCCAAGGAAGGTTAAAAAAATTCTCAGTCGCCGCTTCCCTGATCATCTAGGATCTCTTCTAATATCCCAAAATACAGCTTTGCTCACAGGTAGTGCAGTTGAACTACTAGGATCTAAGGTAGTTTAAATTATTCCGCTAGACAACCCATATATTTTAATCACAGTTCACCTCCACAACTTGTAGGGTGGAGATTATTATGGATAATAAGAGATGTTTGTAAAAAAAACTATGTATAGGAATTAGAAAAGGAAATCGTGTGTTGCGTGTGATTTTTTTTCTTTTCTTCCTTATTTAATCATTCGTAATAATTTTAACATTTCCTCTAAAGGAAGAATTCTTGACTATCTTTGGTGTAAATTGATTTAAAATGAAATAAATATATATTAATTACATATAGTTATAATATTTTTACTATATTAATACTATTTTAAATTTAGAAGTGTCTCCTCTTTCTATCAGTAATCCATTTTCTCCCTCCAAATCACATATCAGGCACCTGATATTGACATAGGTCATGTTATGCTCCCGTCTTCGTTTCGTGATCTTCCAAATAAAAACTATCTAATTACAGGACATTAAATTAGTGTGTTTTTTTTATGGCATGTTTCTTCATTATTCAATATTTTTATCGTTCGAATATAATATAAATCGTAACAATATATAATTATAATATTGCCTTGCAATGGAATTACTCACTAAAATATTGCTAATAAAGATGTTGTGATGATATTACCCACAGCAATTATGTCACACAATTTTTACCACAGGACAATGTTACCCCTACTAATGTTGTCCACAATCTTTTTTAAAGTGAATATATTCGTAATCCAGCGTATAGCTAAATAAATATGAATGGCGAATATATTGCAATTAAGTTAAATAGTATGGATAAGAAAAAAAGAAAAAAGTTTAACAAAATGCCATTGTTTTACTACAAGTTGTACTAGTATTATACTAATATATTTTTTGGTGAAATGTCTGGGAATTCATATAGAGAGCTCAAGCCAAGTTATGCCAAGTTATACCTCAAGTCAAGTTGTGAGGCCTTAACAAGTGACTTATACATTCCTCCAACAAATTTTTGAGTGTATTTTCATAATATGAAAATACCCTAATAACATTTGAATATGTAACTTCATTTATAACAGTAGACTTCAGTGATATTTATCAAACAATATGAAACACTATGAAATCAAACAGCCATATATTTGGGAAGTTGCCTGCCAATAATTATTTAATCAACTTAGAGAGAGACATGTTCTTAAGGCACGTAGCATACTCAACTTGATGAATGGGCCTAACAAGCTGTGAAGGTTTTATTATTGCAATATTAAATTCAAATCATTTGTTTTAAACAATAATTCGCAGTTACGGGTCCTTGAGCACATAATTCTAGTCGATTTTATAGTTTTATCTTCGAGTTAGTTAGATTTAGTTACTCCTTTTTGGTCCTCAGACAAAGCCAGTTGAAAAATCAAAAAAAAGGCAAATGGATGACGTTTATCGCTTCTCCTTACTCTTGGTTCTTCTATTTAAATTTCATAAATATGGAATCAACCATGCAATCAGCATGAATTTGGCGCCTTATACAAAATATTAGCCAATAATATGTATATTCAATATTAAAGCTGAATGCATAAATTGCCTTGGGCATTTATAATATTCTGAGAAAATATAAATACCTCTATTTTCAGGAAATTCATGTCAAAAATGGCTTAAAATGACCATATTTTTCAAGTCAAAAATGGCTTAAAATAACCATTTTTTCCGAAAAAAAAATCAAAATTTCTAATATAATAAATAATTAAAAATGTAACATCCATAGCCATTGCAAAATATAAAATTGAAAACTGTAGACAAGTGTTACAAAATAAAAACATTACAACTGCACGAATATATGTATAGTGGATCATGTTGATATGCAGTATGCACTTACTAACTGGGGGGAGCAGTGCATTCAGACTAATTTTATCCTCTTTGGTGTTCTATGATTTTTTAAATATTTAAAATTGAGTACGCCATCTTGTAAGACGTAATTATTTCACAAAAAAGCGTACAGAGAATAAAAACATTAGTACCAGTTATTAGAAAAGCTTTGTAGGAAATATTCATTTCATTTTTTCAATTGTTAATTATTATGAATTCACATGCAGTTTATACAAAACCATTATATAGAAATTAATTGACTTTCCTAGTTCTCCATCTTCAAGTTCGAATCCATGAGGTGTCCAATTTGAAAAAAAAATAGGTATAGAAAAATTTCCTCCTAATTATATTAGTGACTTTTTCCTCGGATTAACCTGACAAAGACTATTGGATGACCAAGATGAGACGAGACAAGACGAAGGCGAGACGAAACTGAAAATAGCTGACGAAGTTAACACTGGTTTTCAACAATGGTGTCAAAATAGTTATGTCGTATATATTTGAATAAAAAAGTCCCAACATAAAAGCTACTACATTTAAAAGGACATATTATTGAGGGACACTATTTTTAAATAACAAACGGATAAAAAATATCTGAAATTTTTTACCTAGAACCAAAGGTGTGATCAATCAAAATATTGAAAATGCCAAATGCATTAGTGTTTAAATCTTGGTAATAATTTCCCCACCATTTCTTTAATGTATTGGCCACACAAAAATATACATTTATTGCATGAAAATGACAAAGAATATTTTATTGAAGTATTTCCCATTGCATTAGCTATTAGCATTCCCTAGCTATTCGGTAATTTGTGGATACCAAGGCGAAAAATTCGTTGCTCTTTTGAGCTAAATCTACCATCCAGCTATTTTTGCACATCTTTGTAAGAAGTGAGTAGTGCGTGTTCCATCCATAAAAACAGGTCGTAATATGTCTGGTGAGCAAGTTGCTTGAATAAGTAATATAAAATCTTCTTTGCCAAAAGACAGAAAAAAAGAAAATGGTGCAATTGTGTGTTCTGATGACAGCGACATTGTCTGCTATAGTCAACTATTGATGAATTCCGGATTCATATTTGCATACCTTATTTATGGATACATAATATATATTCAATACGACGACTTATAGAAAAAATTGAAATGTATACAGAAATTGAACGCATGCTATATAATCTTATATATTAAAACAGTAGAAAGTAATTAGTAAGGCGTACAATTTTCTGTTTTGCGCAGTTAAGGAAAAAAAAATTATATATTTGTTAAATGTCACGGAATCACGACCAAACAATAATGTAAAGATAGTTTTCAAGGCCTCATTTTGATTTTTTTTAAAGTATAATAATTGGATACATTTGGTTTGTTTTTATCAAGCCTCACGTTTCATGCCATTACAAAAAAGAAGGCTTCTATAGTCCATTAATGATATAATAACTTAAAACAGAATTTCAAAATGTGATTGTCTAATTCAACCAATCAACGTTCTTTTAAACTTAAATTGGTTTGAATTAGAGACGATTATTTTATTTTATTTTACCTTAAAAATACTTTAAAGAGTTCTATGTGAGATAATAATAATAATAAAAAGAACACCAGCAAAAAAAACAACAGGTAGCGCACGAGAAGGCTAGCGCGTGTGTGTAAAATAAATACTTTAAAATTAATAAAATGATATAACAAGCGATGTTCATCAAAGAGGGGTCATCATGTTATTATAATTTTCCAATGTGTTTACTTAGAGTGAGTGGCGTTGGACAGCTACTTCTCTGTTTATGTTCATAAATTAATAGAAGGGCGTCTGTTATGATACACTCCAGCTTCATATTTTCCTCCAACGCCGGGTCTATCATTATGAGCCAGTTGCTTTCCCTCCAAAAGTACTGAACTTCTTCTACCTTATAGAAGGGGACCACCCTAGGGCAACTATAAAATAGATGGAGAGAGGACTGTTGTTCGATTTTACAATATTTCCCCGTGGGTTCGAGGTTTTATTATTTGTAAATAATGACACAGTAGCTAACTTATAGCGAACCCATCTTTGTTTCGAGTTTGTGAAGGGATTTTGAAGAATGCATCCCTCATCATTTAGAATAAGGTGGTTGGGGGATATACCTAACTGCTCCAGACGTCTTTTTATTATATGCCTCTGGGTATTCTCCAGGACTCTTCCAGAAAAGGCTCTCCTGAATCTGCTCATGCTCAATGTCGACAGTGCAATAATACCCGGCGTGTAAGGTCCCAATTTCAGGTAGTCCTGATGTGTGTCACGTCATTGCTTAATCGCACGACCTCTCACCAAGAAGTTGTGGGAAGTCAAGGAGGGCTTCCTACCCTTTAATTGTCCGAATGAGGTGAGTTGATCTGATGTGTATAGCTTTTCATTATTATGTACCCTTAAATTATATTTCAGGGACTCGTTTGGGCCTAATAAAGGAGGGACCAATGGGAAATTACTTAAAAATTTAGAAACTGAGCCTATGCCTTATACAACCTAAAAAAGTGTAAATATTTAATGACAAATATTAGAACATGGTTTAACATAGTGCTTTATTTCCAGTGTAGCAAAAACTTATAAGATTCTAAGTTGTTGTAAACATGTAGGTATGAGTAGAGTTGTATAAAGTATAACTTGCTTGTATGTAACAATAAAATCAACCGAAACATAACGTGGTTATCCTGACAATGTGAAGAATGTCTTGTAAAATACATAAAAAAATAGACTGACAAAGTGAAAAAGAAGGCGAGTAGAAACACGTATTTGACGGTCAGTTGTATATGTTATGTTTTAGTAAAACGATTTAAATTTAAAGGAAATAAAAAGGAAAGTTAAGCACCTGGAAGAGGATGAATATATAACTAAAATTGACATTATGTAAGTAAAATAACTATGTTTAAAAATAAGAAAAGGAAAAAACGTTGTTGTACGTGCTTTTTCAAACTTTTTTGTTCATTATTAAATAGGTCGTCTTGTTGACTACTTATCCCTCTAAAGTAAGTATTCTCACCTATCTTCAGAGTAAATTGTTTTAAAAATGCAATATATATTATGTATATGAATTTTTCTTGTGATGTTTTTCCTGTCACAGTGCTAATTGAAATAAATAAGATTATACTCTAAATGGCAGTAATTCATTGTCTTCCTCCTCCCTGCCAAAAAAAACATCATATAACTGGGAGTTGTCTCAATAAGAGTCTTCATTCAGTAATACCATAATGTCTCACTCCTGTCTTCTCTTGTCTTACAAAATGTCTTTACGTAAAATACATCCTACCAGCAGATTATTATCTAATTATTAGTCTGTTTTTTTTTTTTTTATTAGATCAGATGCAAGCAATCGTCGGAGGAAGGACATAATCACAAATCCTAATCCCCTCTCTGTCTTTCATAGGCAAATACACTAATTATTACTTTATACTTAGAGGTTCCCCGTTCAAGAATTAAAAAATAATTATAACAGCTTTTGAAATAAGAAAAACTCTTTTAGATTACCCATTAGAAAAAATATCTCATGTGATAGGATTATATTTTATACAACTCTATATATAAGTTTGGGAAATGGTGAAGAGTGGTTGGGTGGAAGTTTTTCGTCATAATGTGGACCATTTATTCAATATTTTTGTACTAATAAAATATAATATATAGAATCTGTAAATTGAACAATGAGAAAAAATAACCGAACCAGGTTTTGTATAAAAAGTGGAGGTTTTCACGTGGAAACTAAAATTGATACGGGAGACTAATAATGTCAGCTTTTTTTCTCATTTGTCTGAAACTAATAAAAATTGTTAAATATTTAGTAATAGCTCAAATGTTTCAATGCGGGTTTTCAATATTTATTGATGTTTACTCTCTAAGGAACAAATGCATAAGGATATATATTTCTGTAAATGATTTACTTATTTTAATGAAGTGATTACAACGGGATTTGAATATACAGGTTGGGAATTTAAATCCAGAACAAGTTGAGACCTAAACATCTTGGCAACTCTAAAATCTATATTAATTAAAGTGTGCGTATCAGAGTTTGCTGATAAAACTGTACAAGTAAAAATAGGAAATCTTTGGAATGTCCTACAAAACCAGAAGCCATATGGTCATTAATTTGTGCCTCCGTACCAGGTGTACACCTAAGGAAATTATTGAGTTTACGAAGCTGCCCAAATCAACTGCTTACAATGCTGCCAAAGCTTTCAAAGAATCTGATGATTTGTGAATACTGCATGGAAGACTCATGATCGTTTTAATTGAGAATAAATTAATAGAATACACCATTAAAATGAATGGACATTTGCCCTCCTACTTCGCTGGGAGAGTGAGTCTAATAGAAACTTTCAATGGAGTTATGTATTTCAATTTGAAAATTTCAAATTTGTATTTCAAATTTAACTGTGAACATATATAAACATTCTTGGAGAAAGTAACTACATAAAAGTTATTAACGTTTAAAGATTATAATATATTTATATGTATATTCCTTAACCTTCCGTTAGTGAACATCCTTATTTATAACAAAGTTTGTGGATTGGGTAAAAAACAAAATATGATTCATTACATGATGAATGATTATTAAAATTTAAGAAATTTGATACTCTTATGTTCATTATACTCTTATTTTGAGGTATCCCTGTAGAAGAAATATGATCATTTGAGGTATCCCTGTTGTCACCTGATGAGAAGAGAAGGAGAGAGCGCATTATTTAAATCAAGGACTACTCGAAGAAAAGGAGTAGAGACAGAAAAAATTAGCAGACAGCTGTAATCCCATTTTCATGTTTTGTTCTGAGTCTTGCATTTAATCCCGCCGTATGAAAATAAGAAGGCCCTACCTCTTGAATGGGATCCTCTACCAATGATATGAATTGTGTTTCATGCCTGGGATTTGGGAGTTAAATTTGAGTGATTGAATTCCTCTTTTGTATGAGGACTCTGACGAAGAATCCCATCCTCATTTTAGGGTGAAATTAAGATAAAGGAATCGACTAAGCATCCCAGTCTTCGTATATGTAATCTTATCCAGCATTTTAGGATAAGAACCACAATATAAAAGTTTCCAATGTCCAAAAAACATACGCAATTTCATCAGTACAAAATATCTTCAGAAGAAAAAAACATGAAAATGAGACTGCAGCTGTCTGCTGATTTTTCTCTATCTCTAGTCCTTTTCTTCAAGTATTCTTTGTTTAAATAGAAAAAGAAGAGTCATCGACTCATCCTTGATCAGTGATAATAGGATATTAATGTGGCTCTAGTTAATTGATAGTTATGTATTTATTGCACTTATGTTCATTGTAAGTTTGATATATTTATTTAATTAACTGTATAAAATTAATATATGTTTATATAAACTATTTATATTAGCAATAATCATCTTGAAATATAATATAATATTGAATAGTATCTTTAATTTAAAAATATTTACAACATGATTTTTGGATTTCAACAAAATATATGTGATTTGTTATTTTTATAGTATACTATTAAATTTTTGTTTATTAATAAATACTTATATTTAATATTTATTAATTTATGCGAATATTGGGAATCAAATCAGTTTTGATACAGTTGCCTTTTTTATGATCGATAATAAGAGATACATAATAAATTTTTGTGGATACAGTTGTACGTCTCTCTTCTTATTGCAATATTAAGTATAATAATCCATGAAATAAAAAGGATCGAATATTAAGCAAAACATATTTAATTTATTAAATCTTGATTTTTTCATATTTTGTTTCTCTTTTAATACCTTCTCTTTAAGAGGATTTATCGGGATTGCTAGCTAAAAAAAAATGCAAAGTTTAATTATTGATATATCTTATTTTGTAAACGTAGATGATTAATGGATTAATAATTATTTCTGGAGACTCCAAAAGGCTATGAAAAATATTAGTTTTTCAAGAACAAATACAATTTCAATCACCCGATTGTGACAAAACACACCAATTTAAAATTCATCACACATCAAATCTGATGACACTAATTCAGCTCTCTAGAATAATTATCTGCAGAGTTATTTGCATTCAAGTATATTTCATACATCTCAAATTATGAAAAGGACCTTAGAAGCTTCATTTTTGTAAATTAGATATAGAAGGACTGAAATAATTTTCATCCCAGGAGTTAATTCTAATTACTTTAATTTAATACTGTTGTGCAACAGAAACCGAAAGAGTATTGTCCCTGTATACATCACAATTTTTTTTGGTCGCTGTCGATCCGTTTTTCCTTTTCTGGTTGTAAAAATGTAAAATGTGCCAAATTAATTTCTTTAAGACCTCAATACTTGACGCACGATAATTCACGAATGAATCGTCCAAATGCAATACTGTACAAAAAAGTATAAGTAGTATACACTCATATCTTTACAACATGTTATCGTATGATCTGATGTGGCCAGCTATAGTTCAGATATACATAGTTTTAAAAAAAGGGTGGGAATTTCAAAATTACTTTTTCTCCAACCTATCAATACATATATACATGTATTGTGTTGTGTCAGGCCTTATTTAGGACTGACCCCTGCAATACTGTCCAGTTCAGTCCTGTATATCATTTCGGTCCTTGAAGACGTCACTCAACTATATTTCTTCTATTTCAATTAGTTCCAATACTAAAAGTCCGAAAAAAAATAATTTCTTGGCATAGATAGCTTGTGCACCCAGTGTATATTTAGATGCAATATAATTGTAACATGCTCTTAATATATTTATGTATATTTATAACCATGGAAATTTCATACATAGATACATAGAACTATACTTTGAATATATTTTATTGCAATAATTCAATACTTGCTTATATACATAATATGTACATGTTTATATTTTTAGTAGCAGCAACACGGAATAATATTTATTAAAAATACTTTGAACAATCTATTTTATTTATGACTGAGTATAATCGATAAAATGATTTGAATTATTTACCGGGTGTTTACAAATATACAATACACTTTTTAGTACAACTTTATCAAGAACCATCGCGGTAATAATGGGTGCTTTAACAATAGTATTTAGAAAAAAAAGTAAGCCGTGTGTCCCATTCCCCCATTACCACTTATACAGGTGAAACACGGTGACAGAAGGAGTTAAAGGTGTATTTCAGGCTAATATTTTGTGTCAGTGGAGGTCAACAGCTGTTTTTAAAGACTCCTCATTTGAACACAGGCATTGTGCACCAAATGCGAACAAGAAAATAGTTCAGGGAGTTCAGGTTCGGACTTGAGGGTGGTCAATAGTTCGTTGACCAGAGCCCGTTGGATTCAAACATGCTCTTCACGTAGCTTTGGGCAGTGTTGCATGTGTGAGAAGGGGTCCACCTTTCCAGTTGCCGAACCTAAGTTCTTAGGTTCTCTTCCACTTTGGTCTTCGTATTTTGCACCAACCTTAATTAACGAGCAGATTTTGGTCTTTCTGCTCTCGGAGTACGTTTTGTATAATATCATGTGTCGTTGTAGGTATCCATGGGTCTGTAGACGGTAACAAGGTAAGCTCCAAACATGCATAAGACAACCATTACTTATATCCAGCCAAATTCCTCGAAAATACTTTTTGAGGAAGCTTAGCTATAGTTGATTTTCTTGCAACTAAGAAAATCAATGTAAACAAATATATCAGATTATTTAGTTTAAGCATCATGGAATCTTATGAAAAAGAAACTTTTCTGATTGCTTTAATCAGCTACAAGCTACATCAATTTTAAAAAGTGCACCATATATTTGTAGACACTTTGTATGTACATACATAATTCGATATAATTATATAAATTATAATTATTTATTTTTCTAATAATATCCTGAGTGTTACTTTACATTGTTCATGAGCACATTAACGCATAATTATTTAGTACTTAGATGCTTTCTTTTCAAGAATGAAATAATATTTGTTTGTTGATATCTGCTTGAGAGAAACAAAAAATGTTCTAGTTGACAATAACAAAAAATTGCATTCTAAAAAATGCAATTGTTTTACAACTCTAAATGTATGTATTTCCCTTTTCTTTTTGGATATGACGATTAATATAAAAAATAGAA
This sequence comes from Lepeophtheirus salmonis, assembly GCF_016086655.4. NCBI lineage: Eukaryota > Metazoa > Arthropoda > Copepoda > Siphonostomatoida > Caligidae > Lepeophtheirus > Lepeophtheirus salmonis. The sequence goes on along the minus strand of NC_052138.2, from coordinate 12,878,957 downwards.
AAAAAATCTTAGACGCCTATAAGTCATATTTTGAACAACTTCATTTAAAGACTTGTGGTACTATAGGATATTCCCCCGAGTTCTTAGGCGTCGACGAACAAACACAATTTGTTTTATTAAAATAGAAGATAACTCCAAAAAACATCAGTGTTATTACTGCCACTTTTTAAATTTTTTTCACTCACATGTAATTACTAAATAATTGTATGTTCTCTCCTCAAGAATGAAATAGCAATATTCATAACAACTTGATAAAATTAAAATTAAATTGTTTAGGATGCCAACAACAAAAAATGTTAAGGATTTACAAACCTAAATATTTTAAATCTTATTTTCTTTTCTTAATTGGTGCAACTTCATCTCACCAATTAAAAGAGCATAAAAAAATTGAATACAAACCCAATAATTATCCGAAATATACGTATAAACTACTGAGCTTTATAATGTGAAAAAAAACAAAAAAAACAATTGTCTTCTTCTACTCTTTCAATTGTTCTTATATTATTACGCCAAAAATTATAGGTGTAGGTATCTGATTTGGAAATCATTTTTTAGAATTTTGGAATCTTTTTTTTGCTTATTCTTTCTACAACTTGCATTAGCATGACAATGGTCTGTTAAAAAAAAGCATCCCATTAATTCATTGTCACCTTTGAGAGGTCAAATTCATAATCATAAAAAAAAATTATGAATAAAAAAGTAGATATAAATCAAGTTACAATGAAACCATTGGAACCTTTTCGATAAAAAGTGAATAATATACTTTGTGATTTAATAAACCTTTTCTTATGATGTAAAAATATCAAAAGATAAAGAAATAATTTTATTTTATTTTTTTCTTCAATTTGGATTATTAACTATGTACACACATATATTTTTAGTACAATCGGAGTTCAACAAGGGGGTTCTGAAAAGTTTCCGACTTCAACGTGAAGATGGCAGCACTCGTAAATAAATGCTAGTTGCATCTATCTAACATCTTTTCATAGTTAGCCCACAAAGTTTCAGCCATTTTGGACATGCAGTTATTATGTAACAGCCACTTGAGTGAGTTGATGTGAGGGTTTTTGTAAAAATGGAAGAAATTTGAGGCGTCAAATTTTAGCACATCAAGTCTTTTAAATGTCTGCAATTGTTTGAGTCTATTGAAAAATTACACTTTCAAAAACAAATATTTAATGATAGCTTGATACATATTAGTGTAAGTCATTAAATAGATAATTACCAAACTTATATATTTTGCTATCTTTCTATTTGAATTTCACGAGGAATATAAAGGAAATAAACTTTCACATGAATTACTATTTAAATTATTCATTGAAATGCAATCAAACAGGTGCGCGTTATACAACAGCCATAAAAAAAAATTGGTATGAATTTTCCCTTTTTGTGGGATAAACTATCATTTTATGAAAAAGTTCAGTACTAAGATCTAACGATTGTATATTTAAAAAATTTTATATATGCATTCATCAAAAGATATAGTCAAAATAATGGAAAATTATCATTTTTTCAAAAAAAAAAAAAAAAAAATGTGCCACCAGAAGATTAAATCGTAGCTCAATGAAATTTTGTGCACCTTACATATTTCCATAACCCAAGGCAACTTTTCTGCCCTATCTTTTATCTAAATTCAAAAAAAGTAGAAAATCAAACCGGTCTAGCCTCTAACTCAATCCAACCTTTGATTAATTGAGCCAAAAACAAAAAGAGTCTTGTGAGCAATTATTTTCCTGAAAAGAAGCCGAGTACTATTTGGACAGGTTACAAAAATATGGGATCATCGCTGGGAGAAGGGTCTAGAGTTACAAAGCGACTATTTTCAAAAATAAAATAAAAATTCAGAAAAAATGTCTTATATCTTTGTTAGGTCGGAAACTTTTCTGACCATCCTCGTAAGTTAAAAGGTACTTTTATATTTATAAAGCAAATTTTGTGTGTAACTATATATTTTTAAAAAGAGGAGTATAATTTTACAAGTAATGAGTGTTACTTTAGATTAAGTTTAGCAACGAGAGTGTGTAGATAAAGATCAACACCTCATATTAAAAAAGAAAAAAAAGGGAGCACATTTGTTCAGGGTTTATATCCTAATTTTTTTTAGCGTATTAGTTTTTTGTTTTGTTAGTAACCTGAACCATTTTATTTATTTTCATAAGCTGTTTCTATGTTATGTTCATGCTTGAGGAGATAACATGTAAGGATAGTGTAACTATGTGTAAGTGTACACATAAAAAACATAGAGTAACTCTTAAGCTTTGGAAAGAAGTTATTTTCAATATTAATACTGCAAATCTATAACATAGAAGAAAATAGCGTCCGTTTGTCAACGCCTAATAACTCTGAGGTATGTCGAGTACTACCCTTAGTTTTTTGCATAAATATTATCAATTATGTGTTAGAGGAATGACGTCCTTTTCTCGAGTTCAAATCGAGTGAAACTCAAAATTATAGTCAGAAAGAGGAAAGTGTGTACTCTATTATTGAAGTAAATTTTGTTTGTTCGTCGACGCATGATAACTCCGAGCAATCCTGAGCAGAACCTTTAATTTGTTACAAACATTAAATATTATATTTTGGGCAAAAGACGTCCATTTATTGAGTAAAATCGAATTAAACTCAAAATGGTAGTCAAAAAGAATAAGGTCAGAACTATATAGTGGGTGAAATATCACTTCTGATGGTTTTTATCATTATAGTAGCACAATTACAAGTTAATTTATGACTGAAAATATGGTATCGTTCCTATTCCTATATCTGGTTCAGTATCTGGGTTTAATACTAGACATAATGATGCATTATGTTCAAAAGATATAATATTAAACTATTTTGAATACATAGAGGTAAATTTTTTTGATACGTTTGCTTTGGTTTGTAACAGGATCGATTTCGTTCAAGAGTTTCTAAAGGATCTATTCTTTTATTGCCTATAAATATAAAATAGAAAGGTTTGTATGTTCTATAGCAGATATGATATGATTTTTTTTAATCTTTTCTTTACAAAAAGAAAAAAAAAACCTTTTCCCATTCTAACAGATGTTAAGAAGGCTGATGAATAAGTCTAAAAAGATATTTTACATAGAAAATAACTCCTTAAAAACATCAGGGAATACATTATTTTGATCTAATTTTTCCTTGCTTATTCTACTTGATTTTTCCCCATTTTGACATTTATTTTTGTTCTGGAAATTAGAATAAATAAAATAGGTAAATAATTGATCATATTTCTGGAATATCACAGGCCATAGGGATATTAGAATCTTTCAATACAAAACAGGTCGGCTAAATAGTTCGTAGGCTAAAATAATAAAACAATAAAATTTATTTAGCAAAAATTCGATTTATTCTTCACTGTACATTTTGTCAAAAAGTCCCATAATTGTTAATTTAAATTTCCCACACTGAAGGGATTTATAAAAATTTTTTTGTTGGTCGGCAGTACTGTTTTTTATTATGATGTCAAGTTTCAGCGCGGTCTATAAAGCAGTGTGCTTGCATCAGCTGGTTAAGTCAGTCTACCTCACTAGTGCTCCACGATTTTTACAATGAACAAATTATTGAAAAAAAAAGTGTGCCTTAAATTTGGTGTTGTGAACGAATTTTCATGTGCCGACGTGATATAAATGTTAGAAAAAGCTTTTGGGGAATCAGTTTTATCAAAAACCAGGGGATATGAGGGATACAAAGCGTTCAAAGAGGGCCAAACACAGGCCATTATTTTGTTTGATATATGCGGTCTGGTGCAGCATTAATTCCTTCCAAAGGGACAAACAATAAATAAGGAGTGGGTGTTCTAAGCTGTTTGCGCGAGAAAATCCGTCAAAACGGCCTGAATTATCGAAGATGAACTCGGAGATTTTGCAAGACGATAACGATCCATCGCACAGTGCCAGGATTGTGAGCGAACTCAAAACCAAACACGTAATAAATAGCTTCCATCAACCACCATATTCACCTGATTTAGCTCCATGTAACTTTTTTTTGTCCCCCAAAGTTAAATTGTACATCTGTGGAACCCGTTTTGAGTCTATTGTATCCATAAAACAAAATTGGTTGGAAGGAGCCATGCCAAAAAGTGCCTATAAAAAATGTTTCTAGGACTGGAAAAAATGTCAACATATATGTATTGCATCCAATAGAGATTACTTTGAAGGCAACTAAATACATTTTAAGGATTAAATGAGAAATTTGTTTATATTGTTTTATCATTTAACCACGAAAATACATTTGACTTGACAAAGAGCAAGGAACAAGCCAAAGCATCATATATCGTTTTTAAAAAGAAAAGCCCAAGAACAATTAAACATGATTCACTCTAAAAAGGGAACTTAGCCTACTTCATGCGAGCTTTCGTCTACCACCTCTGAGTTTACACGAAATGTCGCAAGTAGATACTAGTAAGGCTAAAAAGAGAACATAAAACGACAATTACTGCAAATTTCTGAGTACGCTTAAACTTTATATTAATTTCAATTCATTTTATGATCTGTTCATTACTGTCTCGTCTAAATAAACAGCACATTTTGCATCTAGACTATGCAGTGTAATTTTTATTTATGTTTAACACTAGGGTTCTTTGAGATTTTATCACTTTTGAAAGGTACCCAAACTGAAAATAGTTTAAAAAACGCTGTTTTTTTGGTTTCTAAAAAAAAAAAAAAGTCAATGGGGGCCATATCTAAAGAATACTATAAATGGAAAAGTACTTAGTAGCCTAATCCATGCATTTTTGCCTTTGTTTTCAATTATTTGTGACACGGAGCATTGTTTTAATAAACCACACTTTTGTATCTAAAATTCTTTCAAATTCAGTTTGTAGTATATTCCCTACAAAATCACAAAGAATATTTTACGCCGTACCCAAAAACCTGATAAATGCAAAAATATACAGTGTATGGTGTGGCTCCCTTACATTTCTGACATGACCCCACGTGGCTTTATGTTCTAGCTACATGTGTAATCAAGGGCTTCCAGCATCCACCAACCGATCATCACCGGCATGAAGGGCTCCGTCAATGAGAAATCAAAGGGAGTGCTTAGAAACAACTGAAAGCCCATCGTCACCCCCAAGGGGGAATACGTTATGAAGTAATTGTTCTGAAGGAGTGTGTGAAGAAAATTGAAGAAAAAAAAGCACATCTGTATATGCTATACGTTATAGAAATACAACGAGGATGGTCTGCAAATCTTCCAACCTTAAAGTCAAGATGTCATCAGTCGTAAATAAAAGCTAGTTACATCAATTCAACATCTGTTCACAGTTACTCACTAAATTTTAAGCCATTTTGGACGTGCAGTTATTATGTACCAGTCGCTTGAGTCAGGTAATACGAGTGTTTTTGTGAAAATGGACCAAAACTGGGTTTTTTTTCCGGCTAGGAACGTAATGGCGACTGTTTTTTGGAATAACCATGGAGTTATTTACTTGGTTATCTTTAAAAAGGAAAAAACTATTATAGTAGGATACTACCCATAATTACCTACATGACAAGTTGAAGGCATATTTTTGTAAAATGAACAATTATTTTGCAGAGAAAACGCCGAGTACTATTTGGAAGGATTAAAGAGATGGGCAATCGCTGGGAGAAGTGTGTAAGGTTACAAAGATACTATGTTGATCATTAAAATAATGAATCAGAATAATTGTCTTCTTTCTTTGTTATGTCGGAAAATTATGAGACCACGCTAGCATTTTATTGAAATTATAATAAAAAAAGTGTTTTATTTCAATGGAACAATCGTAGAGCATATATGTCTGTATTTTTATGCACTTAGTGCATTGTAAATAATAATTTAATAATATTATACTGACTGATAATATAATTTCTAGAATGGTTTCGAACCCTTTCACATTACCTAAGTACTTGAAAAAAATTTAATCTTCTCTTGATAAATTTGTAATATAAGATACATCCACAAACATTAATCCTTATTGTATACATTATTAAAATAATATATACAATATATAGTTTTTTAAATTATTAGAATTGTCAGCAAAATGATATCATCATTGAAATATGATCAAAATGTTTAATATTATTTTTTCTCATTTATTGTGTAGTTCAAGTAAATGCAAGTAGTGTTGCATTGGTTCTTACTTATTGGGTCCATACCCGTGTAAGGACCGGTCCCTAAAACTGTCATACTGAAATTGATTAAAAAATAATACATAAAGCTTAGTGTCGTCCTCAAGAACCAAACTTTATAAGTTTTTAGTCTGATATGCAGAACTGAGCTGGATCGATTCGAGACTGAACTGGATGAAACTGAAGTCTTCAGACCTAAATAAGGACCAACACTACTCTAGGAGCAAGGGGAAAAGAAAAGTATATAATATTATAAATATGTTCAATGTAGATTAGGGTGGAGATTATTTTTTACATGTTCGAAATATGAGGTCTTTCAAATATCAAAATGTTCGTTTAAGTCTACACATAGGATTGGCTAATTTTGAACTATTTTGAAAAATATTAAGAGGTTCTAAAATTTTGAAGTTTGACACTTTTTTTAGAAAAAAAATATTTTTTTGTTTTGATATCATCTATATAGCACACATAATAGTGTGTTTTTTTCAAATTAACTATTTTATGTGGATTTTTTATCTACGCTTACAGAAGAACGATAAATGTAGTATTTATTTTAGCTTGCCGCATATCGTTTGTTGAATAGCCAAGCAATTCAATAAATATTCGGCAAAATTTGAAGTATGCATATTTTTTACTGAGAAAAAACAAAAAAGTGCAAATTTATTTGATTTTACTTAGAAAAACCTATTTATAACCTTTATTTGAGGAAAAATAATTATATAACTAAATTTTATATAATAAAGCAGAAATTTATGGGGGGGGAAATAAGAAGAACAATTTAAAAATGATCTCCAAATTCATTTGAGGCCGAAGTCGCCAATGGAATAAGCAAAGTAAATGTATAGTTTTACTATTAATAGTATCAGATCAAAAAGGTATATTTATTTTAGTAGAAAAAGCTAATGGAATTCATCAGAACATTGATCAACTTGCTCTTACCAAAGACAAAACTCGTCGCAAACGAACAAAGTTATTAGGACAACAAACCATTAAAATAAACACTGATTTCCATAGTAACTATCAGTTTTATTCATTGGGATGGTGAAATGCTTTCTAGTCTTTTAGAGAAAAAGAAAGACTGCCATATCGGTTTTGGGATATACATTTCTAAATTATTTGATATTGTTGAGCTTTCCCATGGAAAATGTGAGGCTGAAGCTAATGATGTATACAGTATAACAGTTCAAGACTGTAGAATAGGTAACAGTATTTAAAACATTTGCTTTAACACAACAAATTCAAAATTTAGACTAGTAATTCTAGAACTTTTATTCTTCGAGAAAAAAAATGGAAAAGAGATCTTACATCTTGCGTATATACTTGTATTATGGAAATTATAATTTGTCAGTTTTTTGATCATGTTTAGGATCAATATCTTCTCTGTGGGTTAACATGTCAAGACATTCCTTTTGGAAGATTCAAAGGTAGTAAGTAGTCGACAAAGAGGGTCAATATACTTGTGAGCTACTAAAAGTTGCTAATGATCTAACCAAGCGTGGAGTGTGTCTCATTAAGGAATATAGTGGTTTATGAACATCCGATGAATCACAGCTCCAATTCTTTCTTTAAGTTGTCGAAGATCATAAAAAAAAAAAAAGATAATACAAAGTTTTCATATATTATTGAATATATAATGGCTAACAATGAGAAGTGACGTTATTAAAGGAGATATATATTAAGAATTACATTCTTCTTTTTAAATAAATTTCTCCTACATTTTGGTAGTTGATAAAGATAAAAAGATACCTTAATATTATTTAGCCTGTCGTTGCTCTAGACCTCAAATGGGATGCATTTTGGTATGTATCAGTCGAATTGCTTGACTGCGATACCCTACCGAACAGACAGATAGGCGAAAAGCTACAATTTATTTAAATAAAATTATTGTTTTACTAGAAACTTAGATACGGAATTCTCATAGAAGCTTATATAATTGTGCTGATAACTTTTTTTTTTTGAGAAACTTTGTGAATTGAAACAAAAAGCTCTAATGTGTACTTTATTGATAATACAAAACCAAAACAGATAATGATATTTTTAGACTAAAAAAACATTTTGAGACCTTAACCTCATATTTTGAAAATTTAAAAAAGCTCCACCCTAATGTACATACAACATCCATCGCCCTGACTCGGACTGTCAAGACGGGGTATCAATTAAAAAGTATTCAATGCAGCATTTGTTGATATTATTTTCAGATTCTGACGAAATATATACCTAAATACATATTTGATGAGTTTCCACAAAAACAATCTCTTGAAAATGTCCAATCCCTTTCTCAAATGAGTTATGTATTTTTTAGTGTTGAGATATGATCCAAGATTCGGTTCGGTCTTAATTGATTTTTTCTAAACCAATACTTTGATTCAGAATACAAACTCAACCCACAGAGCAAAATTTAATTGCTTTCAAATAGTGCACCGATTGTTTTATGCTTAATATACAAACCAATTTTTTTAGGACTCAATCAATGGATCGATTTTCTCCCCTATTAACTTGATTTATGAGTTATAGAAATATGATTTATGCAACAAGTTTAACTTCAAATGAAGTTATTCTGCCGATGTTTACTATTTTTAAACAAAACTGACGTTTTCAACAGTTTGTCTATAGAATCTAGACCGAATTTTCAATGAGGTCAAGCTTGTAAAAAAAGGTCTAGGATTTTCAGACCAAATCCCAGCACTAGTGTTAATTCCGTCAAATATTTCATCTGTCAATTATAGGCTTTGTATATCTAATTTCCGGGGTTAGTTGAGCTATTAAAGTATGTTCAATGTACTTTAAACTGCCATTTCATTTATTTTCCTAAATTTGGCCACAATATGGACCATTTAAAATAAGATTTATTGTCTTTATTATTTCAATGTACTGATGATTTTTAGCTACTTTAAGTGCAATTTGCTACACAACCAAAGGGTTAATAAGAATAACTTGTAAATAGAAACTGACGATAATTCGTCAAAGAAAACAAATGTATGTATTCACACTCAATTTGAGAAAAGTCAGTCGAGTTTCCCATTGTGCTGACGGGCACATATATATATATATATATTAGTGTTGAAACAAGATCGCATTTTGTTTGATTCGATCTTTATTGATTTTTTTCTACAACGATTTTGAGCGAAATTTCGGTCCAGGAGGGTATCTCCAAACGTAAACCAAAATTTAATTGGTTTCAAATTGTGAACCGATTTTTCGTTCTCAATATATGTAAAGACCGTTTTTTTTATCTCAGGCTTTGTACTGGTTATTTTCTGATTAATGAGCAGTAAAAATATGATTTATGCTTTAAATAACGTTATATAATGCTGATGGACACAATTTTGAAGCGCAACGGAAGTCATCCAAAATTCATCTATAGATTTGGTCTAGAAAATTTTTTAAATGAGATCGATCCAGACAATTTTTTTGTAAGACCGATCCCGAGCAATATTTTTAAGACCTATACAGACTACATTTTTCTTTTGGACAGTTTCAGACCGAATTTTTATTTGAGAACGGTCCAAACTTCTTTGAAGGACCAAATTAGTTCAATCCACTGAAAAATCCTATTGGTCTAAGACCATCTAGGATTTTCAGACTGAAACCCATCACTGAAATACATAAACCTCAATATTTCATAAGCATATTTTTGTCAACTATAGAATTCTTATTCAAATTTCTATGCATTGATGCATTGAGATATAAAAGAATGTTTTCTATACTATAAACAGTCATTTGATTCATGATTCTAAATTGGAGACCCATAAAGCCCTTTTGAAATAACTATTTCTAATTATATCATTGTAATGACGAATTTTTGCTACTTGAAGTGAAATTTGTTGTGCCCACTGGATAAATCAGAATAGATAATTAATTTGTCAAAGAATAAGAATGTAATCTTAGCTCAGTTTGGACATAAATAAGTAAAGCTTGTTTGCGTGTTGACAATCTATATTACTATATATGTATATACAGTGAATAAATAATACTATCTTTTCCCCAAGAGACAGAGAATAATCCTGATTGAGTTGTGCCATTGGCATCTCAGAAGATTATGGAATACTTAAAAACAAGTGTGTCTAGTGCATTATGTAAAACACGTTTATCGAAGCGTTCCATTTGCCTATTGAGAACTAACGAAGGATGTCTAAACCATTACACACATCCTTATCTTTGTCCTATTTGTGAACCGGCTTTTGTACTCTGTCCTTTATTTTCTGACATTTCAATGGGTCCACCCCCCCAGTAGCTCCTCTTCCCCTCCCCCTTTTCTCTCGTTTTATCAACTTTCTATAGATATATATATATATATATTAGCATAGAAAACGCGTATAATATATGTAGATATAATGTTAGATTTATTAGAATCATTCATGAGTAGATTCCTAAAGGGTTGCTTTACTAAAGAAAATCACTTAAGTATATTCATGTGTTGTTCATCCTTTCATCTTGGAAAGTTGTTTGTTTTTTTCGCCAGTTTTATATATAAACTGAAATTGTTTCTAAAGATTCAATCTTTATTTTTTCAAAAAAAAAAAAAAAACGAGCTATGTTTGTGACTGAGGTTAGTCCTCTTTGATATTATAATGATATGAAAGGCTCAAAACCATATGAAAGTGGATTATACATACACATATTGAGAACCCTGTGTTTATTTGAATATATTTAAAACATCAAGAAGAAGCCAGATTCTTAGGAGTGCGTGATATTCAAAGCATGTTGTACTATTTCCGAGGTATTAGATATGCTAATGCAGGAAACGTGAAATGAATTAATAGGTTTTTATGTATCTTTACATTCAGAAGTTGTTGTAGTTGTAATTGATTAAACGTATTCATATATATTACAACATTATTACACTTCCCTATATGTATGAAAAACATAGTGGGGAGCCAAAACTTGCAGTTGCATTTAATTACGATTTTATCCGTGTTATTTTTATTAAAAGATTTCATAAATAAACCAAACAACATCTTTTGCAATTTCATCCGTGTATATAAGTGTACAAATGTCGAAACCATTACAAAAAGGCAACGCGTATGCAATCTCCTCACTGTCACTGTCAAGAAAACTGAACAGACAGTTGAAGAATAAAAATCCTCTTGAATACGTCATATATTTCCATATGATTATTGCTAATATAAACATAAATGTGTATTATACAATTAATATATTAAACTTACAATTAAACGTAAGTGTAATTAAAACTAGTAATTAACTAGAGCCATATTAATATAATATAATATCCTTTGATCACTCATCAGAGATAACTCTCCTTTACTCTATTTAAATAACAGGCGTTGTTCTTCTTCTTCTCTTCTCGTCAGGTGATAACAGAGATTCCTCAAACTAAGATTATGATATTCCTTCAACAAAGATACCTCAAAATAAAAGTATAATATATTTTCAGTTTTCATCTCCACCCGTACTGCATACAACATCAAGAAGGCCCATACAGCCAAGTAGAACCAAAAATTCTGCAGTCACCATATGGTTGACTTTTGGTCCATCCCACTGTGACCCTCTTCCAGCCCTGACCTTAACCGCCTGTACTTTGCAGTTTGGGTGTCTTAAATAAGAATGACTGCTGCACCTCTCCTCAAAAAGGAACTTTGCTACAGCTGCCATCATGACAATAAGGCATGCCATGGACACAACTAACATTGTGAAGAGCTGTCAATCTATTCGTCGGCGTGTCCATGTTGTTATTGCTTGTTCAGGAGGTGATATTGAATATTAAATATAGTATTTGAATATATTACAAATATTTTTTGTAGTTGTCTTTTCTTGATTCTATAAAAATCAGGTTTTCTCGTAATTTTGTCATACTACTGCAAGTTTTGAAGCCCCACGCCGTACATTAAACTTTTATATTTAAAGGTACATAGCCATGTAGTAGTCTGAAATTTGGTGAGTAGACTAAGGGAACAAAGGGTTGAAAGAAACAGAGGGTTGATTATATAAATTATTATCAATAAATAAATTAAAAAAGCGAATAATGTAAGCTTATTATTAAATTGACGACGAATGAATTATTTATTTTCTGAAACATTAAGGTCTCGACTATTAACATCCCAAAGAGAAGCAAGGATAATACTGTGAGGACAAGCAAGTTTGTAGCCGTTGTCGAGGTTTGTCTGTATATTCATGTTCTCCAAGACATTGTATACTAATTTCGAATAAAGTTTTCTGTAGTTATTAGTTGTTTTTTTATCCAATAAAAAAGTTTTAGAATCACAAATCATTTTTAATAACGTCATATTACATTTATTCTGAGCTCAATTTCTATCATATATATAACTCTTATTCAATAGCAAGTTTCGATAATTAAAAAATATTTAGCACTAAATCATTTGATTTTCTTTTCAAATGTAAATGAATTAGTATGAAATGGTTAATTTCATCCTTTACATTTAAATAATTTTTAAAATCAACTTGTAATCGAAAAATTAGTATGAATAGAAGACGAAATGAAAATATATTGTAAGTTTACTATAAGGATAATTTCAAAAAAGCACTTCTATTTTCTGTGAGACAAAAAACAATAAATGTCAAAACGTTATATTTTTAATGGTTATTTTTCCACAGATAACTAAAGTCTTTTGAAGTACTTGAAGGATCTCAACGGACGTGTACAATGTACGTAAGAAACCTTCTATTTTTCGAGAAAAAAATGGGCTTTTAGATTATTTAATAATAAAAAATATTGATTTGATTGAAATCTCTTCTGTATTCCTGGTTTTAGAAAATAAAACACTAAGTAACTTAACAATCTACATTCTACTCTCTTCTATAATCTATCCTATCACTTAAATAGTTCTCGGAAGTTTGGCGGATTTTTTTTTTTTTTTTTTTTGGCTTGAACAGATCTTTCGCAAAAGGACAATTTGTCGAACGAACCTTTCGGTGGAGGGGTATTTGGGACGTAGCAGAGGAGTGATTAGCAATTGTTCCATTCGAATGGCTATGCTGTGTTATTATTATTTAATTTATATTAAGTACCACAACAGTAAAGATTCAAACTACATTCGAACAAGATTCTAATCTGTTGTGTTTATATAATGATCATTAATAAATATAACTAATGAAAAATGTTTTTCTGTAAAAGAAACACTAATCAATTTACCTTTATTGCATATATAGCATATGAACAATACCTATTTATCCTTTTTTAAATTGAATTAAAATAAACAGTCCAAAAATAAATAAAATGAAAATTAGGAAAATTGTACATCGGTAAAATGTCAAAATTGTTTTCCCAAACGTCCATTCTGCAAAATGTCCTTGTGCAAAATGTCTGTTTCAAAAAATTTCCTTCAGCGAAATATCGTTCGTTGAAATGAAGGTTCAACAAATTATCCTTTGGCAAAATGACTGTCCGGCAAATAGTCCTTCGCCAAAATGTCGATTCGGTAAAATTATTCTGGGCCAACAGTCCCATCACGCTCTTAAATAGGATCCACTCTGTCATTAAAGTGTGTTGGAACAGTAAAAATTATTTTGAAAATGTTGGTATTGTACAAAAAAAAAAATATATCAAATCCGTCAAGAAATAAAATAACTGATTTGCGTTAAACGATCTAACAATATTACAGACTAACTCATATGGTAAAAAATCTCCCCATTTACCTGGTTTTATTTATGGTTAAAAAGATAACAATGCAAATTATATGCATTAATTTAAATGTGTATATGCATATAATATTTTATAAATTGTGCAATTTTTTCCACTTTGTCACTTTTCCTTTGCCATTTTCCTATAATAATTTTAACAGTTACCTTGAAAATGAATGACAATGTAAGTATCAAAAAGAAAAAAACAGGCAAATGATCATAATAAATAAAGCTATATAATAAGTGGTAAGTCAACCATATACTTATTTTCATGACGCATGCAATGAAAAAATAATGCTTATTTCATTGCAGAGTGTCTTTAGTTTTATGAGAATCAATAAGAATTAATTTCTATGCATCCTTAGGCGAAGTCCTTTCCTCTACCACACGGTATTATTTTACACAACACATGTTTAATTACATGTATTTTTTCTAGCTAAATGTTGAATATTTATACAAAATATACAGATACCAAGACATCACTTTATAATTAATTTAGCACAAAATTATTAACATAAATTTACATAAATTAAATTCCCAACAAGTTTATTGGTTATTTCATTTTAGTTTTTATAGCGTGTGCTAAAAATACTCTTTTCATGTATGTACAAAACTCACTTTTTTGGATACTTAAAAAAACCTAATAATTTTCTCTTGGTATGTTTTCGTCAGATGGATTTTAAGCATTAATCTATTAATTTAAAGGAATATTTAGAGTTTTATAAAATAAATGAGCTGCCAAATTTTATGAAAAGAAACGGAAAAGTAAGAAGGTAACCTTGTCAATTTGAACAATATTTGGTAGGAGAGCAAAATAGGTATCATAATGTTTTATTAGATTAGCTGGTAGGAGGTATAAGTCGAAGGAAATTTATAGAATGTTTCTGACAAGAACTTTATAGCTGTCATGACGTTTCTGCTATGAAAGAAAGGCTATAAATGCAAGTCTCATTCCGTATCATTTATGAAAATACATAGGTATGACTCTGATGTCGATCTTTAATGATACCCTGTGTCCCTCATGGACTTACACTTATATCTCCAAAACAAATCATCATTGTTTCTTTCATGAGTACACTCACTCCTGGTTTCTTTATACTTGAATGTTTTCTCCTAAAGAATGAAAGAATAATTATAAAGATTGGAAAAATAAAACAAACAATACACTGATTGGGAGTTAAAAAATATCAAATACATTTAATGTAATTTTTTCTCCAACTTTAACTATATTAATAGTTAATACATCTTTACTTCCCTGGAGGTACCATTGTATGCCAAAACTTCATGTAGCTATAAATAAGTTTTTGTAATTTTTTTTTTAGAAAGGAAAGTACACGGGTGACCGTTAGAACTCGTCGTGATAATAAAATATCGCATCAAGGTTACCGAGGTAAATGATTTATTTTCAAGTAACTGCATTAAGACATTTATTAGTCGTGATGTTAATAAACATTCGTAAAATATTATATATGGTATATAATTTCCCCTTTTAAAATTATTTCATGAAATATTTTTAGATGTGCCTTACTTTGTATAAACGCCTTGACGTCATCTACTTTTTTGCATGACAATTTTCAACATTCGTATGGATGTATTTTTTGATAATAACATTTTTATTTATTCTTATTTTCTTCATTATTAACGAAGATAATAAAATTGATTGCTAGGCCTTTTTGTCAATGAGTCCCTTGAGGGAGCTAAAATATTAATGACTCTTGTACGATTACAACTATTCTCAGCCGCATACATATAATATATTTGTACATTGGTGTGTGTATATATTTTACAAATTGCATTAAAGTATGTACAATAAGACACAAGTGTGGGAGTCCAGGGACAGTTACAACACTTTTATTTTCGAACCAAATTACTCGGAGCTGGTGTGACACAAATACTATCTTATATCATCTGCTATTGTTTTTTTTAATGTAGTTTTAATGGAACATGAACTAAGCAAAAAATATATGTTATCCTGCAAGGTGGGACAGTATGTAGTTTTGGAGCGCAACATAAATTTATGAAAAAGAGCATTTCTTTTAGTTTATTTTTATTGCGCCCCATATACATTATATATACAAGGTTATAACATAACGCGTGTACAACTAATGTCTTACTTCCATCAAATTGAAAATTCCAGCAATAACAACCTCATAAAATATGATTAGTTGCGTTTTTCGTCAAAATCTGTCTTTCTTGTCTCCAGTTGGCACGATACATCAAATTGAATATTTTAGCAAGCTCGATTACATGTTGGTTTAACCTTCTATTTCATTTAACCTTGATATATATATATATATATTGGATGTTTTATTATTCTTGTATGTAACATTTGGCTTTTATTTAGAAATAAGACGTATAGACAAGTTTTTAATAGTATATTACTACGCAATATTATAAATTATAATCCAGTTTCAAATAAAATACTATGTAGAATTTTAATGTTATAAAATATAAATATATTTAATTCATTTAAAAATTGTGTAGAAATAATATGGCAATAATATTTTGGGATCTCAGAGTACTGAAAAGATAAATAGCGGTTGGTATAATTGACTTATTTAGCAAACATCCATATGATTTCGAGGCTTTTTTCAGTTTCTTTTTTGAATAACTATTGCGTAATACAATAAAGGTAAGGACATAATATGTATTTTTTAGCTGGCCTTGAATTTCTTTTCCTTAGCTGTTTTCATTATTATTTAACTCCTGAGTAGTGAACTTCCTTTCTTACTACATTTAATTATATTCAAAGCCTGATTAAAAATTTGTTTGGGCTCATAAAAGACAATGAGTAACCTAAAGGATTTATTGGAGAGTTATAATTGTAAGTCTTGAAGGACTCAGAGTGGAGTTGAGGATACAAATTTGATTAATTCTTGCTAATGTTCTTGTTTTTTCCCATATATATGCGAAACCCCAAGATCTCTTGAAGTGGCCCTAATGGACTTAAGAGGATTAGCCTGGGCTGTTTTCCCTTGCTCCTCCGGATCCAGTTTTGCCTTTTTGACAGAGCCTTTCTAAAGTTTCCAACCAACTGAAGGTATAAACAGTGGTCCAGGAGATTTTAAACGGTTTTAAGCGTGTGAATGGAAAATCTTGGTTCAAGTTCAAGTGTCATTTTCTTGACTTGTACGTAGGCTAGTGGTTTGTACGTAGCTACTTGTTTGTTTACATCTTGTAACTAATTATTTATGCTTTAATATATCGAAATATGAATTAATTATAATCACTACACCTTTATTGAATAAGTAAGAGCTCAAATTTCAATGGAACATCTGATATATAACTTTATTTACCCTTAGGTGATACTATAAGCACCAGTGAAGAAATTAAATAATTGTTTTTAATTATATTTTATACGTGTGAACTTTTAGTGCAAAATAGTAGTTGGAAAAAAGAATATTTAATTTTGTTAGAATGTTGCATATAGATTATTTTTCATTTATCCATTATTAAAATATACATTTCTATATAGAATAACAATCTTCTTTTTTTCAATTCATCGTTGGATAAATAAATAATAAGGGTGTATAAATAACATTTTCTGAAACCTTGATTAACACTATTCAACAGCAAAAATTTCCCAAAATTGAAATTGACTAAGCTTTGAAGAATTTTATCCTCTATTTCCAAATATAGATTTTATTTTCTCTATCACCATTAGGGTCTTCAGAAAAAAACTAATAAAGGTTTTGGAATGATGGACTATTTGTAATATTCAAAGCATTTTTATAAGCTTTGTGTTGAAACTAGGGATAAATTATATCTATCCATTTTAAAGCCTAATGTTCAAGGATTCTATAATTATTTTCAAAATGTCTTCATCATATTTAAAATTTGAGTTATCTTTGGTTAAGTTTGAATATGTGGGTTTTTTTGTCAGAGGCTCCTAAGTAAAGATATCTTATTTGATAGCTGAAAGTTTGAACTTTAATAAAAATAATAATTTCCTTCAAAAACACTCTTTATGGCTCTCTTTGATATAAGGCTATCACAACAATTTAAGGATAAACTATGGGACTCAAAACACTGATCTCGCGTCTTGTAGAAAATTTCAAATATATAACTAACATAAATAAATTAAAATTAAATTGTCAAATTTTTCATTGAATCAAACGAAGTCATTCTTTCTGAATGCATTGAGATCGAAAGATAAATAATAAGATGATCAGAGCTACTGCTTTTACTAAGGTTTATTATGATGATGAACTTAAAAAGAAGATTAGTATAATATCTTCAGGCTCGGAAGACTTCCGCACACCATGAAATTGACAAAATGTATATTTTAATTGAATATAGAATCCACCGTTTCTTTTAATTGAATATATATTACAAATGATATGAAATTATATAATAGATAAGGGAAAATTAATTTTGTAGTTCCCAGGCTTTTTTTTAACTAAGTATGTATATTTTGTTAGTTATTGGTTACAACGGATCACACGATAAGGCAATGTTAAAGTTTGAATGTATACTGTAAACAACTTTTGACAGTATTTAACTTGTACGGTTCAATTGTAAATTATTTCGTTCTGGTGTAGTAGAGGTTAGTGATGCATCATACACTGGCAGATTTGTTGTTGAAAATGTCGAATAGATAATGGAAAATATCGAGATAGACCGTCATGTTAGCAGGTGAAGCATCGCCCAGAAGCTAATCGTTGATCATAAAACCACTTTGAGCTATTTGCAAAAGGCAAATACAAAAAGAAACTCGAATAGAAGAGGAGTCGTGTTTCAACAAGAAAACTCCAGGCCACACACATCCAGACGCTCCTAGAACTCGGATGTGAAGTTTTTATGCATTCACCAAACAGTTGGGACCTGGCATCAAGTGACTACTACCTGTCCCTGTCTATGGGCCATGCGATTGGTGGTATAAATTTCGTCTCAATAGAGCCCTGTGAAAAACGGGGCCTACTTATCTTTAATTGAATGATTGTAGCAATTCTTATAAAATATTGAAATAAAGCGAAAAATACGAAATTACTTTTTCTCCAGCCTCATATACATATATATTTGACAAAATGACTGATATTATGAATATACATTGTGTACCAACATAATAACTTAAATTTTTGAGAATCGAAAGTTAATTGAATTCGAAATTACAAAATAACCGTTTATTTTTATTAATGTAGTATATAACCTACCTGTGCCGGGAAAAAATTATATATCATACCCCGATAGTAGTTAATTATGATTCCCATTCATGTTACACTAACCTTAAAATATAAATTGTTTAATTATTTACCACGAATGACAACAAATAGATAATTGGTTTATTTCATTTTAAAATGTTTCAACAGTTGGCTGGAACCGCTATTAAAACCCTTGTAACAAATTTGATGACAACCATCAAAAAAAAAAAAAAAATAGAGAAGAGAAGGAGTCAATCAATTAATGATTGAGACTCAGCGGACAATAGCAATGCTCCAATATTTTGGATTGAATATATGGGAAGCTTCTATGAACCTGGCCAGGTCCTTTATTCGAGGTTGCATCTGGCTCTATATACATCAAGATGTGTTTGTCATTTGAGTAGTTTAGTAAATAATTACAAAGTATTGCAGCATGAATCATTATGTAATATTGATTTTTTTCGGCAAACTCCATTGGACAAAGTGGTCAATCAGCAAAGTGGTTTTTGTTAATTTGTCTTAGAACCGTTACATGTAATTAATTAATGATGAAAATTAATTGAAAATAAAGGAAAAGCAAAACGGTAAGACAATGTTTACAATGAGAAGAGTAAAAGCAAAAACTCCTTCAATTTTTGTATTTTTCTTGCTATACCATTTTAAAAAATAAAGAAAATGAAGGGGGGAAAAAAACTTGAGTATATCCGGGTAGGTTTAATAAATTAATTAATTGAATACATCTACAGTTACTTGAAGAAATAAAGTTTAAACCACGTAGTGAGCTAGAATATGTACATATACATACATAAAAAATGAAGCAGGAACTAACAAATATAACCGCTAATCCTTATTCTTCATAAATTCAAAGTTTGAAGTACCTTTATTTCTTAACGTCTATTCAAGGTCGTCTATAGAATAGTAACAAATAAATTTTACTTCTTATTAGCAGATGTACAACAACTTTTACGGATAATTAAGGTTTAATATAAATAAGTGTTGGATCAGTGTTGAAGAAACTTAAAAGACTGCTGTCCTATAAGACCGGACCTTATGAGTACTTCAAACTTTATTGTAACTACAACAGCTGAAACAAGTTATGTCATTTCAGTAGTTGAAGTCTTATTCTTAACCTCTTTTAATGATACCTTAAGTTTAGAGTAGGAGGTTAGCGGCTTCAAAGTGTAATACTCAACCATTATTACAGGGGTATCCGCAGAAATATACTTATTTATGCGGGGAGAGGCTTGAGTTTTGGATTTTTGTTTGAAAAAAATATAAAAATTAAAATTTTTCGAAAAAAATTTTAAAATTAATTTTTTTGGAAAAAAAATTCAAAAATTAAACTTTTCCAAAAAAGCTCAAAAATGCTATTTACAGCTATTAACAAAAAAAAATATATTTTTTAAAAAATTTCAAAAATACACAGCTGTTAACAAAAAAATATTTTTTTTGGGAAAAAAAGTTCAATTTACATTTTTTGAAAAAAAATTTAAAAGTTCACAGCTGCTAAAAAAACTTTAAAATTCATAGTCATGCGCAAGAAATAAAAAAAAAATTAAAAATCCTATTCTCAAAAATTAAATATGATGGGAAAAATTTCAAAATTCACAGCTATTTACAAAAAAGTAATTTTTTGTATCGTTTCAAATTTTAAATTTTCTAGTAAAAAGCAAAAATTCATTAATTTGGGGGGCTACAGTTCTTCCAGCTGGCCCCCTGCCGACGAACCTGTATTATGAACAAACTATCGTTCATTATTTTCGTCACTCCTAGGTATGTACATATTTAGAACTTGAGAACCGACTAATCGGTTCTTTGGACTGATAAATGGTTAAAAAGAATAATTGAATAATTTGCATGCTTAGCGAATTTTTATTTTTTTAATATTATGTGCGGGTAAAATTGTAACACATATCTATTTTTTCTCCCTAAAATCCTTCAAAAAATTATTATACTCAAGATATATATTTATATAAAGCCTTCTTATTCAAAGCTAAATCCGTAAATTATGTATATGAAAGGAAAGCTAATGACGTATACTTCAAACTAATCAAACAAAAAAAGTTTTATCATTAACTACTTTAAAAAAAAAGAACTGTATCAAAAGATGTATATTGTAAAATATTCACGATATTAATCATATTATTTGCATTTTTTTAATATAATGTATACCGTATAGAGAATGACTTTCTAAACTGTACCCATGGAAAGATACCAATAAGTATATACATAACTATCAAAAAAAAATTGACTTATACATACCTTTATTTCTAAAAATTATTATAAGTCGCCTTTTGTATTCAAATGTATGATTTTACACTCTAAAGGCGGCTTAGCATATTTATCATGAGTGCTTACGCAATTTATATGAAAAAACTTCAACAATCTTTACAAGATTCTCCTTGTCAAAATTTAGAAGCTCTGTGGCTTAAAAAGTGTTGTATTTGTAGGAGTGAATATTGATAATTAATAGCATGGCATTACTCCAAGCAAAACACATTTGATATTACATAACCTCTTTCATTTGAAAAGGAGGATTGTTGAGGTTTAAAGACTATAATAAGCTAAGTTCTTATAAATAAATTGCCTGTTCACAATCCGTTATTTCCAACCTGTCAATCACTGAGAAGCCCCTATATTTGGCCAAGTATTTATGGATAGAATATTTTTCCTAACATTTTTTTTAGAAAATTCATTTTTTTTATTACAATTATTTCAAAAATAAATTTTTTGATGACTTTGAGAACCGAATCACTGCTTTAACAAGCAGTTATATTGATATCTTATAGTATCCTACTTTATTTTGTATGTTGGATGACAAAGTGGGTTTTTTTAACTTTTTATGTGAGTAGAATTGACTTTCTTGCTCACTATTTTCAATATGGAGTTACCATATTAAATAAAGTTATAAATTTATTTATTATCACTTTTGAACTCTCTTGTCACAGTTATATAGATAAGAGTTCGAGATTAACTCATTAACGCCGAGTGGCAGAGTTTCTTGCCTCAAATTTGTATTACTCTTTTGTCATCTAAATGATAAATGATTGGTTAAAATATTATTTACAAGCTCATGATGATTCCCTTGAGGGTTTAAATGCATTTAAATCATCGTACAATGTTTATGATGCTCTCAAAAACACGGTTTTTTTTTTTTTTTTTTTTTTTTTTTTTTTTATTATATATAAAGACATTATTCGTTTAGAGAAGTTACATATATAAATAAAACATTTTAGTTTACAATTAAAACTCTAAACTAAAGTCATTACATGCAAGAGCTAAATCGATCTGTGAGGACTTCTGCCCACTTCTCCAAGACACACTATCCTTTGGTTTAAAAAATCTAATGATATCACATAAGTCAAGTTCCATGATAAGTTTGGTCAATATTTGAACATTAGGTTACGAAAATTTGATTTATATAGATCTACATTAAGATCACGAGTTAACAGGAGAGGATAAAAGTCATTCTTGCAGACGTTAATGATTGCCTGAAAGAAGGCAAAGTATTAGACATTCGGTCCATATGCGTTGACTAAATAGAAATCCCAACTTACTGTTGAAATAAATATTTTATGCCATTCCCCCCACTAGAGAATTCATTTACGCACTTGGGATTATTGATGATCTTTGAGACCAAAGAAAGTAGTCCTTGATTTGTCCCATCTCCTCCAAAACACGTATTGTTGAAAGAAAGAAACGATAGCAAATGTTTTAAAATCAAAACTGTAAATTTTGGTTTAAACAATTTATTTCAAAAACCTTACAAATTATAATCTTTGAACCTCAATCACTCTCGTTGTCAAAATATAAAGATTCTCTGATTTTAAATGTTTCTTGTTGGGAAAGAGAAAATGCCACGTTAGTAATTGTAGTGCTTCCAAAATTTAATTTATCATGGTACTTTCACTCTTACAATTAAGATATTATAGATCACAATATCTCTTTACATAGAAAGAGATAATTGTTGAGGTTTAAAGATTATAATATGTAAAGTTTTTATAAATCTATTGTCACTACACTTTTTGCGTATATACTGTAAAACAAGGGCTGAAAGAACCGGGCTTCACACATACATGGTGCTATTTTAATTTTAAGATTCACCATATTTTACATTTGTACTAACTTTCTTTAGTTTGTGAGTTATTGTGCTAAGTGTAACGCTACTTTTGGTATTTTCAAAACAACGAATACGAAAAAAAAAATTGTTTTTTTATTTTACAGTGCTTAATTATGGGGAAAAATACCGTTGAAGCTAAGCAATGGCTTGAAAAGTGTTATGGACACTCCGTTCTAAAAACAATTAAAATAATAATTAAAAGGCCAATATTAAAGGAAAATAATGGGTTTTCCCTAGAATTTTTAGCCCATATGTTACACGCATATGGTAACCCACTTTAAGTTATGTGCATTTATTTCATATTTTAATCAAATTTACTTTGCTGAAAGTTATATGATTTATGTAAAAACATGATTTTATTTTTTGGATGGAAAGAAATCCTACTGTTATTTATTTTCAGGATGGTTGTAAAAAGTAAAAAAATTAGAATATTTATTTTTATTAAAATATATAACTAATGTAAATTTCTCAAGTGTCGAAATTACTGCCTGAGAATTGTCAGTAATAATGAGTTAAACATATTTTTTGGTTTGAATTTGTATTTCCTATCATATAATACATAATATACTTTGGACATTTATAAATGAATAAATCGATGAAATGCTAAATAGTTGTGATTTTACTCTATTAGGAGTCGAAATCTTAACTGAATCATATTTCTGCTAATTAAAAATAGTTTTATAAAAATAATAAACTAATTCTATTAATAATAGACTATGACGTTTCTTATAAATATGTTGTATTACTAAAAAAATTATTTTTTTAAATATTTTGACAATACTTAAAGGATCATACGGAATTTTAGCAGATGTTTTAGCAAAACAAATCGAGCCTATACTTTTCAAAAGTTGGGTTCAGAAAAAAAGGTTTTCTTAAAAAAAAACAGACATATTCCCGATATTTCACGAAACATTCAGACGTCTATTAATTCCGTTAAAATAAGAAAAAAATTGGAGCAGTATTTGCGATTGACTTCAGCAAATTTTTTGACTCTGTAAATCAAATTTTAACCTACGTGCTGTAGGTGTTTTGCTGCTGATACAAGATACACCGCTTTATCCCTGGTTTGGATTTCCAAATCACAGAAATTTTAATTAATTCTCATCGTGGAATTATTCTGAAGAATTAATTAGATACTTTCCAACAATATCAATTCGTTTTTATAAAAACAAAAGTCACAAAATTAATTATTTTTCCATTTTTATTATTTTGTTTAATATGAAGTAATCTTTGTTTAGTCAAAATTGTTTTTCTTTTTTATTATTAGAAAAAGTGCTATTTACAGATGCCATGCCCATTGAAACCAAAAAAAATGGTTACCATGGCCATTTTTTACCCATAAAAACCTACATGAAAAATTCCAGAAAAATAATTTATTGGTTTGAATGTGATTCACAGAAGCACACACACATACATTCATTCGCATTTAATATATGGATTGGTCCATTAAAATCTAAACACTTTGAATTTTAAACTTCAGCGAGATATAATTTATTAATTAGCAACAGAATTTCAACAAAATTAATACTATAAATAGATGTGGGTTTGAGCTCTCTTAATCATTAATGTAGCCGCGCACAGCGGCAATGATGGCTTCCAGATGGTGGTGAAAAGCCTAGCACCCACTGCGAGTGTAATACCCTGTCATGGTGTCTCAGTGCTGGCTGACACTGGCTTTGAGGGCATCGGTGTTTGGATAACGGACACTGAAGCCCAAAATTGACAAAAATAGTTAAAACCGGTGAAGATGGGTTTCTTTCATTGGTAGTGTTAAAAGTGGCCTCTCCACTCTTACAAGGTTCTTTCCACCTACTTTTTTAATAGCTGTCTGGACAGTTTGTTGTGAAACCCTGAGATATCTTGCATGGCCCTCATGGACTTGAGGGGATTGGCCTAAGCCGTTTCCTTTAACTCCTCCAGGGGCATTTTGGCCTATTTGGCAAAGCTTTCATCCTTTGTAATGTTTTTGGACTTGCTGATAGAAGGTGGTCCTGAAGACTTTCAACTTCTTCGAGTGCGCGAATAGAAACTATAGAAAATTAAATTTTGTTATATATCAGATAAGGTTTGCCCACAAGTAAAAAATTCTGGAAGAAGTTTTAATTTTGGCATTGGAGTATTCAGAGGAAGGGAGAGGGGGAGTTTTCTCGGAGTCCATCTGTTGACTGAGGAATGAGGGTGGAGGAGAGCATATCTAATTATATTAGGCATTAAGACTTTTTCTTACATCTAACATGAATAATGAGAGTAGAATTACTTTCAGGAATACTTTGAACGGGAGTCGTAGTTTGCAAATTCGTACTGGTGTTTTTCTTCTGGGACATCGATGAACTCTGATAACAAGGAATTATTGTTACCCTTAGTTCACATTCTATAATCATGGTTCTTATTCAAACTTAATTGTTTTTTATATAATAATAAGTCTTAATATTATATTACATGCTGTTTCGTTTGTTTAGGTTTGGTTACAATAGCATTATTTAATATTGTTTATTTTTTTGTGACTCATAATTTTTTTGTTCACTGTTTAATTTGCTATTTATTAAATGTTTATATATTTATTAATATACTCAATCTTTTTAATGTACTTTAGAATGCTTCTTTTCAGTATTTAAGTATGCCTTTCCACACAATGAGACCTTGCATCTACTTTCGTGAGGTAACCTTACATAGTTAGATATGATTTCCTTCGGCATCATCCCTCAGGAAACGAATTTTCTCCGAGAAAACTCCTCTTCCCCTTCCTGTGAATACCCCAAAGGCAAATTCACAACTTCTTCCACACAATGAGACCTTCTATCTTCTTTTTATGACACTTCGAAATTTTAATTACACGAATATCTCGAAAAAGTCGAGATCCTTCTCCTATTCTTACCTCAATATATTCTTTGTTTCGCTTCGCATCCAAACGCTTGACGTACCGAAGTTATTTCTTTATTATTGGAAGGTTGCGAGAATTGAATGTCAATTATCCTCTTTTTGCTGTCTCCAATTTCGAGATAGAAAGAGAAAGTATGATGTGCAGGAAAACTTATACAGGATACCCCAAAAAAAACTTGAATTACTTTGTTTGCTCAATCAGCCCTTTTTGGATATAACTAAGTAATCTTATAAAAAGAAAGATTCGAAATTACTCGTCCATAGTGATATAAGTATGATAAATACTGCCGTAAAAATCAGATCCAACTCAAACCCAGGATCTGAATACTTTTTTTAAAAATTTATCCGCTGTTGAATAATTAACCACAAGCAGGTTTAAAACCTCTCACCCTTTTTCAGCTCGTTCGTTCACTTTTCTAAGCTTTTTCTACTTTTTTTAAGCGTTTCACTGCACTTAGCGCAAATATCTAGTGTTTAGATTTATATGATATGTTTGCTGAAATGTTATTAATCTACCTGATAAGTGGGTATTCCTCACTTATACTTGAGATGATAATTACTAAATGGAAAACTATGTTGTATTTTCAACTTTTTAATTGACTTAAGCTACCCTGCTTTTTGTTTTAGAATCAGTATTTTTAAGCTATTATAAATGCTGAATTACCATCTAATAAACTAAGTCCATTAAATAAATTTGGTTATTAAATCAATTTTTACCATTAATTAAAATTTGATTAATAACAACCAACTCTGGTATAAAGCGCCTTCCTAAGACTCGGTCCCTTAGGTTTCTTCCCCAAAATATGCTCCTTTGTTGATTTTCCTTATGCGCTTGGTAACTTAAGAAACGTCTTAGTATATTTTATTTATATCTATAGTTTAAAAAATGGAAAATGTAGCAAATTATTCTTGAGGGCCTTTTATGAAAATGGTTAGTTAATTTTTTTTATTACAATCTTATTAACATTTAAAGTTATAAAACAGTTAAAATATATATACTAATCTTGGATATAAGTATATTAATGACATACGTTAACTTTTTTTTAACTGGTTATTTATCTCCAACCCATAAAGGCCTTATAAAAGTAAATAGTATATTCTCTTTAATTAAGAGTTATCTTGAATCACATGGTAAGTGGAGGAAACAAAAATAATTTATATTAAGTCGTTTTAAGATATCAAAGAATATATATTTCCCCAACTTGGTTCTAACAACATTGCCCTGGTGATCCGTAATCTAAGACCAATCCTTTCGGGGAACAATAAACTGCTACCTTATTGTATGTTTTCAATTTTTCTAATGGTCCCAAGGAAACATAAAACTTTTGAAAAGTCCAACCAATTTCTTGGGACAAGCTTCCAAACACAAAAATGCAGCCATTAGACCTCGCTTACAATAATTGATAACATTATAAACATAACTCAGGTCTTGGAACGCCTGCTAGAAAAAAAATCACATTTATTATTGTTATTTAAACCGTAGTACACGAAAACAGCCATTCAAAACCTACAACCGCAATAGCTTTAGAGCACTCTTTAAAAAATTACACTTTTAAAGTATAATTAAGATTCAAAGGCACATTTCAAAGTGATATACCTATATTAAAGTTATTATTTTAAATATAAAGTCAATCTATCTGAATATGTTATATAATTTTTCAAGTTTGAGTCTAATTATTCAATAACAAATACGTTTCCAAATCATATATTTATTCATATATCTTAGTCCTACTAGCAATAGTTTTATTAATAAACCGGTTCCTATTGGAGCCCAACAGGTATATTTAGGAAGAAAAATCTAAGCACCGGCCATGGGACCTTCATTCACTAATTTCATAATATTCACTCAATTAAAAAAAAGAAGATAAATTTTGCATATTTTTTATCACTAAACCTCATCAAACGATTTGAGTTTTTTTATAGAGCAGTCATTAAGTGATTTTTTTAATCAATCCAAAATTTCAAGGAGTTTCTTCTTGCCTTTGAGGAGACAGATAAAATATATGCCATGGTTTCTTTATGAATTGCATGATTTCACAATTATAATAAAATTTAAATTTATTAATACTCATAACGCTAGAAAAAAATTCGTGCAATTGGACATGAAAAGTAGATTAGTAATGCACAAAGTAAACACAGAGAAAATTTCATTGAAAATAAATTAATAGACAGGTTGAGCGCATACGTGCCATATATATTTTAGTGTTGTGGTTCGGTCTGAAAATCCTAGACTGCTGAGAAACGTTATGATAGTTGACCAAACTAATTCGATCCTCTAAAGAATATGAGTCAGTACCTGTCTCAAGACCAATTAGGTCTGGATGGGTCTCATTCAAATTTTTGTCAAGATAGAGATGATTTTTTCAAAGTCTTTAAAGTCATATTGTTGGCGATTTATGTACACATAGATTTAATATAATATAAAATGTTAGGAAAAAAAACATAACTAAACATTGGAGTTTAAAATTATACCACCTAACCGAAATCTAACAACAATAAAAGTATCAAAAATAAATAATTAATTAAAACACAACAAGGATAAAAGATTGTAACATAGGAGAACAACTCTTTATTAAATTATGTTATGATATTAATCTATCTTCAAAATAAAATTCATACTGCAACGTATTTGGTAACCAAAAGAATCTGATATGGGATACGTTTTCAAATCCAGGGCATATTCCCGGGAGCTACCAACAAAGTTTGAAATCTTTAGAGAAAAATAAGCATATCTCGCAGAGACAGATATAATTATTATCCTCAGATATTGCTTACAAATTGTTAAAGCAAAGCATTATCACTCTATTAAGAGATGAGAGGTTTAGCACTTAACAGAGCAAAATGTATTGTTCTACTTTTTTGGGATGATTTCTTGATGAAACACAAAATAAAGTTGTGGTTTTTATTTCCCTAATGTTGAGCCCTATCATATTCATGTTCAATGACAAGAACTCTTGAAGTATGGTTACAAAATGTTATCTAACAAATCAATGCAAAATAACTTCCTACCGTTTTTTCAAGTACTATTGAAAAAGAGACAACTTGTGGAAATCCGGATTGGTGAACGGAATTGATTTCCTTTCACTACTCAACCCAAGGATACCCTAATGAATTGTTGATGACGTTATGTGTGTTGTAAAGTTGTGAAAATCGGCACAATAACGTTATTTAAAGTTAAATGCATTATATTAATCATATGTGTACAACTCATTAATCAGGAAAGGGGAAAAAATCTGTTTATAGATTGAGAGAAAGGAAAATATGTCCACGATTTGATTGATATTAGTTTTGGCTCTAAGGTCTTTATTTGTATCATGCAATCGGTTATACTAAAAAAACTGATGAAAAAACCTAAAATCAGTTAATAGTTAGCTATTTCCAACCATGAAGCTATTATTCAATAACCCCCTATCGATAAGTTTTTACAACTTAACAATAACCAATTATATTCCAACCAATCGACGTTCACAACACTGATGAAGGTGGGGAAAGCAAAAACATCGATAGCAGACAACGAAATACACTGTATATTTCTGTGTAAGTGAGGTAACACCGTGTTGTATCAATTTCATTTTTTCTCTTTTAAAATGTAGTCTACACCCATGTTATATGAATTTAAATGTGTCACATTAATTAAGTTTTGTACAACTCATAAATCAGGAGTGGGGAGAAAATCGGTCCATAAATTGAGACCGAAAAAAGCAGTCCATGATTTGAAAACTATTAAATTTTGGTCTACAGTCTGAGATTGCAGTCTGGACCGAAATTTT
This sequence comes from Lepeophtheirus salmonis, assembly GCF_016086655.4. Classification (NCBI taxonomy): domain Eukaryota; kingdom Metazoa; phylum Arthropoda; class Copepoda; order Siphonostomatoida; family Caligidae; genus Lepeophtheirus; species Lepeophtheirus salmonis. The sequence goes on along the minus strand of NC_052138.2, from coordinate 12,849,361 downwards.
AATTAAGTCAATTCAGACAGAATCGATGACATAACAAACTTTAGTTCGTAATGTATTAATCTTCTTTGGTCTAAGCCGTTGACGTGTGGTCTGTTACAAAATTTTGAGCATCGCCATAGTAAAATCATTTAAAGTTAAATTTGTTGCATTCAATAGGAGAGAAAATCGTTTCATGATTTGAAAACGATTAAATTTTGGTTCACGGTTGGAGATCGCAGTCAGGGCCGAAATATCAGTCTAAATCGTTCTAAAAAATCATTTATAACCAAATTCAGAAAAGGGTACAGCGCCCAATCGTTCCCCGTAGAATGAGGAGTTAAATGGTACTGGTGTACTTATTCAGAAAATGCTCTCAACCCCCAACTTTGAATCCTATTAGGGATTATCTAAAACGGTAGAAAATTAAATGGGAAATTTGTGGATCTATAAATACTTTAAAGAACTTTTTATTTAAGGCTGCAGAGAAATAATTTATTTTTAGAAAACTTACGGGAATTTTTTATAGAGTCAAGCCAGGTGAATGACTTTTTTCCCCGAACATACTAGACTACAGACCATTTGTTCTAGGATTGTTCAATAGTAAAAGATGCTCATATTAAAGAATCATTTTCTTGGGGAATAAATCGGATGTAAAGTCAAAAAGGATTATTATTAACCTTTTAAATGGCACGAGCAATGGGGAAATTAACGCTATTCAGTTGTTTTTTACACCAAAATGTTTCATATTCGATAAAAATAGGGGAAAAAATCACAAATGGATGTGTTAAAAACAATATAATTGTGTTTTATAGAGTATTTATCTGTACATTTTTGATTATTTGTCTATCGATTGTAATTATGTAAACTTTGTAATTGTTATTTTTATGGCCGTTTACAAATGTCATTTTTTATATAGTTATAATTGTATAGAGTCATGATGTATTTTAAAATGAAGTGAATGACAAAAATAAAGCTTAAGAAAAAAACACATTTATAAACAAACAGGAAAAAAATGAAAGCTTGGACCAAGTTTCAAAACAAGTATAAACTTCATTTTTTTCTCATTTTCCCTATAACAACTCAATCTACACAAGTCGACTAATCACTAAACTATGTTCTTCTAAAGTCAATAATAAAGACTGATTATGCTATTAAGGTGTTAGTAAATTGTATAAAGTCACACTTTCTACATCTTTTTTCTGACCGATACTTATCATGGATATTTTATGAATAAAAATACATGTACTGTATATTCACCAAATAATGATTAAATAGGTAAGTCACAAAGGGTGTGAAAGCTAACTGTACTACGAAAATGATTTTTTTTAAACACAATTTTCTCTCCAGCCAGTCATCAAATTTAAAAATAAAACCAAATTCTTAAAGCTTGATAGATTCTTATTTATTTTATATAATAAAATCACATCCAGCCTCAATTACAGTTTTTTACGAGGCTGAAAGTGGAATGATACTGGAATTCCTTTTTCATCTGACTGATAAGTTTGTTTTGGTATTGCAGGGGGATTGGTTGGTTTATCTTTCGATTGCGTACTGCACACAAAAAAAGATTCAGATCCGACAAGTTTGGAGGCCAAAACTCTGTAAAGAGGAATTCGTCCAAATTGCCTTGGTGCCATTTTAGACTCTTTTTTTTATAGATGTGGCAAGAATTTGAGTCATATAGGGGCCTCAAATTAGCTCATAAGCTTGCAAACGAACGTTTCATTAAGACCCAGAGTTCGATTAATTGTTATGATGTCACTCATGGCCCAGATTCCAAGGAGGGCTCCGTTCCTTTTCCAAATATTTGTGACAAAGAATTCGTCAATTGATCCCACTTTTTTTCAAATGGTGCAGATTTGAACAAGCTATCTAACGAAAAAAAAAATATAGCTGCCTATGTGCACCCATTTCCCCAAGAGAGTACGCCATAGTGGCGGTATAGATAGCTTGTGTACCTTGTTAAATATTTTCATGTACCCCTTTCTTCTTCTCCCAGTGTATAAAATATGAAAATTAAACTTTTCTATTAGTTTAATAGCCGTTTATTATAATTTTACTTATTTAATTTAAATAAAAGTATTAAGGAAAAATTAGTGTTGTATGGATGTGAAGGGATGTATTTCATTTCATTCCTAAATATTAACAAAAGTAACTACAACTTAACATTTTTCTTTTTTTTTTATTAATAATTTTTTACTTGAGTAACTTGACCGATGGTCATAAGTGGCAGTCTCTCGTATATATATATATTTTAGAAAAAAGGGAAATTAAATTGCTTTCTTTTTTCATCTTTATAATAAATAAAAAATTTAAATGGTTGTCCTTTTATTTACCTATCGAGTAAATTGTAACTTGTGTAATCAAATTGTATAAGTTGCAATTTCTTCAAATTAAATTACCTTCTTAATTACAGCATGAACAATTTTAATTAAGAAAAACGAATTGGTGATATCATTTCATTTTGAAAATACTTTGAACTTTATAATGTGCAACCCACTATACCGGGGATCCATTGAAATCTGAGCACATACTAATTCAATAATCAATTAAGGCTGAGTGATTTAAATTAATTCATATTTCGATATGTTAAAGCATAAACAATTAGTTACAAAACGAAACAAACATAAGCTGTCTAGTTAACGTAAAAGTCGAGGAAATGACACTTGAACATGATCGACGAATTTCCATTAACATCCCACCCCATACCCCCCTCCCCCAAACCACCATCAACGCTGTCAGCATGTCCAAAACGTTTGAGAGGATGAAGAGCCATGTCAAAAAGACCAAACTAGACCCGTAGTAGTTAAAAAAAAACAGCCCGGGCTAAACCCTCAAGCCCATGAGGGCCCATGCAAGAGATTTCAGTGTTTCACACCATACTATATAGAGAGGTATTAAAAAAGTAAATGGAAAGGGTGAGGATGGAGAGGTCCCTTTTAACCACATCAATGAAAGAAACCCAACTACCCCGTTGCAAGACTATTTTGAGTTCTTTTGAACTCTTTTTTTGACATTTTTGGCCCCTTAACAGCCCTGATTTGCAATTTGGCACAATATTATTTCTATTTCGACAACCTCCTCTAACTTGCTGTTGTTGAAATCTGGTTCCATCACATATCCAATCCTGTATTTGACCTCCAAAAAGAGAGCCAAATGAAGGAGGCTTTTGAGGGTGGATTTTCCCTCGGAAAATATCATCAGATAATCATCCTAAGCTGCTGGGTAATCTAACTAGAATCCAAATTCATTTTATTTATTTTATACCAAACTTAAAAAATAGGAATTTTCACACAAAACAGAACAAACTTACCAATGTTTCCCTAAAAAATCAAAGTCAGCAATTTTTTAAGCGATTGAGCTATCGCTTCGAAATTCTAAGTCTATTTATAATTTATTCAACAAAATACTGTACAATTTAATTTTATTATATTATAAAACAGTATGGTTGACATTAAATATCTCAAACATTATATCTTCTGATTTTGATAAAAAAATTATCAGAACAAGATCAAATTAATATCTCAATCTAGGAAAAAAAAGATTAGATTTGTAGGTATAAATGGACTTGGAAGATATGAGAAGTTTAATTTGTATTTATATATATATTATAATATTTTACTTTTTTTTATCAAAATCAAAATTTAAGACACACACATATGGTTAACATCCATTCATCTGCAAAATCAGTCTAGAGTAAATTTCAAATAAGACGGATCCAGAATGATTTTTTTAGAACGGTCCAAACCAAGCTTCTTTAAAGGACCAAATTAGTTCGGCCCACTAAAGATAATAAAGTTCACAGAGCAGACTATGATTTTCAGACCTAAACCCACTGCTTCAATACAATATGAAATGTCTTTAAAAACAATAAAACAAATAATCAACAAGTTATTGTTGAGGTTTTAAAAATCTTTTAAACCAAGTTAAGCTGTACTTAGAGTAGTATCAAGTATCATCTTAATACGTGTGAGATTTTTTGATATTTATCAATCTGAAGAGTCTTTCTTATTTTCCAAAACTATTATAATTATTTTTTAATTCTTGTAAAAAGAAAAGATCTTAAAAGTACAATATTCTTTTATTTATCACTTATCCTTATATTGAGACTTCGAACGTATTAGCGAGTAAGGAGCATTATAATTTTTATAGTGATGCCTGTCAGCAGGTATGTCGTCTATCAAAGTTGCTAACGTATGTTCTTGCTAGATACGCAGTGGGACAAGTTTTTATTTCATTACTCGCAGTTAATCAAAGAAAACTGCATGACAGATAAACTGTTTTCCCCCACAACCCAAACATTTTTCAAATTGTTAGGGCTAACACGTCAAATATATATATATTTTCCTTTTTACATAGGTCAAATTGTTCAATTCTCAAATAGAGTTATTGAAAATGCTTGGTCTTAATCTTGGATTCTAGTCTTTTTCTAAATTTGTTGGTATTTTACAGATGTAGAACGTTCAATAAATTTATTTTTCATACAAATGAGTAGTTTGAACATAATTTAAATTATTATATATATTGGTGAAGAAGGATTGATGATGACATCACTCGCTTATGTCTATAATTATGTTTTTAACAAAGGTTTTCAATTGAACTGTTCTTGCGTCCATAGAGTTTTTATGGTTCTATAACGCTTTGTTAAATAATATAACAAAAATATTTTATGATGATTCATGCTACAATATTATATAGTTATAATTGTTGTTCATGGAATTTGAATTTAATGACATAAAATGTTTAATTATTTCCCACGAATTCCAATGATTAGGTGTTCATAAATTAATTGTCGTCTCTAACTCTACCTATAATTCTCAAGATGGTTTTGTCATTGGACAAACACTTAGATCACACAAGGAACATAAGTCCCTGCGCAAAGTAATACAAAAAATATTCGCCCAGTATATCCAAACATCGACAACAAACAACAAAAGACACTATTTATTTTTTTGTTAGTTATTTTTTGTTACAAAAGTTACAATATCAGTTTGAGCAAATTGTTTTAGCATCCTTATAATGAAATATCTCAATTAATTTATAATTAATGAACAACAAAATATTACAATTCATTGCTAATAATTGACATTTTATATTTTAAGGTTGGGGTAACATGAATGGGAATCATAATTACTTACTTATTAGAGCATTAATCATCATAAAATATATTCATTACTTTTTCGCCAAAGTGGTAATTCACAAAAGTGGATTTCGGCAAAGTGACTGCGCATGATTACTTACATACAAATGGAGAGATCCTAATTGATCCATCTTTTAGCTCATGCATTTTTTTTTTTTTTTTTTTTGAGTTGATAAAATAAAGAGTGAATTTTCTATTCCGAAATTGTTATAATTACTATTTAACTCCTGAGGAGTTTACTTTATTTTCTACTACATCCAACATACAAGCTCTCATTAATATATGCGATACCGGATTGAACATTTGTGTGTACAAATAAAAGATGGAGAGTAATCCTGAGGATATGTTGCGGAGTTATAATTATAAGTACTTGTTGGATTAAGAGTAGATTTAATGATCGACATCAGAGTAATTCTGCCCAATGTCCTTGCTTATATCATTTTCCCCCTAGCCACAGCTGCTTGTAGCCTATATAATGAAACGTCATGACAGCTAACCTGTTCTCATCCAAAACATTCTTGTTAGGATTACCGAATGGATTTTCGGTTGTTGTTTATTTTTAATTCCATTTGCGCACTCCAAGTAGTTGTGCGTCTCCAAAACCAACGTCATCGCCGTCAGCATGTCCGAAACGTTGGAGAAAAAACGTAAAAAGGTCATACTGGACCCGGAAGAGTGAAAGGAAACAGATGCTCAAAATCCTAACAAATAAACTCGCAGTACATATTTATGTAATGTGAAGCCACGAATCAAAAGTTCAAGATTATGAGTTACATTGTGTTACATAATCCCAAATATGTATGTCCATTACAAATTATGATGTTAGTTTTAAAGACATGAACTTTTGACTAGACTTTTTCTAATTATTATTTGTTGCTCTTGTTTTTGTTTTTTTTGTCTCTCTATTTTCTTTTTTTTTTTTTTTTTTTTTTTTTTTGAAGAGGAACGTATATTGAATGATAATGAGAAGAGAATGTAAGAATAGCTTTTTCTTGCTTTTCAAGCATTATTTTCTCAAAGAAAATATTTTTTTATAAAAGCGATCAAAGCAATCAAGATATCTACTTAAAAACCATGATTGGTCCATAAAAAAGAAAAGACATATTTTGATAGTTTTTTATTTATAAATTATTTTAAAGAAAGAGTTGCACAAAATATTACATTTGATGTCGGGATAAAAAAATGATTGGATAAAATCTTAAGCAATAAAATCAATATGGAATAACTTTATATTTATGAAATTCAAATAATGGCAAACTATTCTTTTGTATTAAAGATACGATTATTTAACTTTCTACATCTGTAATATCCCAATAAAGTTAAGAGGAACATTAGAATACAATATTAAGACAGAGAATCTCCATAAACACCTATAGAAAATTGATAAATATGAACTATCTAAAAATACTAAAAACGATGTGGTAACCCTGACAATTTTAAGAATGCTTAGGAGGAAAAGCTCTACGACATTTTCTTAGATTAGTATTGACCAAGGAAAAAAACATTTGTCTCATTCTGTATCAAACAAGAACATAGGTAGGCAACTTTGATCGACGATATATTTACTGACAGAGGTCACTATAACAATTATAGTGTTCCTTACTCCCTAATAAGTATGAATTTTCAAAATAGATTGAAGTAATTAATAAAAACACTAATATCTTGCAGTTTATAAATTTATATATTTTATTTTTAAATGTATGCTCACTAGGATTTTGATAATTTTCACATCCCTACTTGTGACTCCAGAACCAATCCTCAAAGTAATTATACGTCATTTGTGAGGCCACGTACAAGGGATTACTTTATATTGATATGTTCTCTTTTTTAAAGTATTAAACAATAATTTTAAGAGTTTTGGAAAATAAAAATACTCTTCAAATGCTAAATAGCAAGAAATCTCACACGCGTAAAGTGAGCATTTTATATACTCTTATTACTGGTCTCCAATTAAAATTTAACTTGGTTTTACGGATTTTTAAATAAACAGAAAAAAGTTATTGTTGAAAAGAGACGATTTTGAATTAACTTGCTCATTCTTTATTATGTATTTATATAGTGTTGGGCTTCCGTAGGAAAATCATAGATCACTCTAGAACTGTTATGGTATTTAGTTGTTCGATTAATTAAGTCCTTTAAATTGGTTTGGTATGGACTGGTCTTAGAGAAAAATTCGGTCTACCGGGTATGCGCCTACGAAATGATACTTTTTTTTTTTTTTAAATTGAACGTTTATTCTGAAAAAATGGTTACAAATTTAATTTTCAAAGTATGCACCTTGCCAGTAACAATTTTTTCCCCATCTTTCAGGCAATTTATGGATGCCTTTCCAAAAAAAAAATGTTCCTCTTTGGCTGCAAACCAGCATCGACCCATTTTTTGGTTTCAGCGTGAGAATTGATGCTTAAATCATTGAGTGCGTGGCCCATCAATACAAACAAGTGATCATCGGAGGGCAACAGGTCTGGTGGTGAATAATCTGCATGAGAAAGAGGTTCCCATTCTACGATTCAACAAGCTGGCGGGTAGCGATAGAGCGAATGCGGTGGTGCATTGTCATCAAGGAAAATTATTTTGCGTTACCTGGCTTCATATTTTGGGCGTTTTTGGCGTATAGCATGGTTCAAATCGTCTAATTGTTGTTGGTAGCGATCACCATTAACGGTTTTACCGGGCTGTAGAAGGTCATATTTGACACCACACTGGTCCGAGAACACACTCAGTATATTCTTCTTTCCGAAGCTCTTCATTTCTTATGTGAAAATCACCAGTTTGGAATTTTCAAACTACCTGAAGCACTGTGCTCTGATTTGAATATGCCCAACGTAAGCTTCCACAAGCATTTGATGGGCTTGAGAAGCGTTTTTCTTCAATTGGTAACAGAAAATCAGTTTGCACATCGTAGTTTGTAGGCACAAAATTAAACATTTTTACGAGCGAAAGTGCGTTGTTGAAGGAAACTAAACAAACAATGAATTAAATATAGTTGAAACATGTCGAAATAAGTACATATATAGATTTTTGGACCCGTTTATAATGTCTAACTGGCGACACCTAGGGACCAATAGCCGAAATCCTCATTTTATAGGCGCATACCTAGTATATCCATTTAAAAAAAAAGTATAATTCAAAATGTGATCGAGACCAATTCTGTAGATGAATGTTTGATGACGATATTTGCTTTTTAAAATGTGAACATGGGCACAAAAAGTCATTTATCCAATTATTAGACGTAGGGTTTTGTGCAATTAATTAGTAAATACCTTTATAAAATATTTTTTATAATTAAATAGTTATGAGGAATTTATCTAATTTTTCCTCTTTCGACAACATCAAAATGTTTTCCTAAAACAACGTAATTCAAGATTGTATTCTATCCACTTGGTAAATTTGACTTGTCTTATTAAACTATAACTTTATTCATGTTATATTTTGCCAATATTATGTATAATTTCAGATCTCAATCTTCAACTTTTCACAAAGTCCTTCTCATTTTTAGAGGATTTATATAGAAAATAAGGATTATTATACATTCTTCAATGCTTTATATCACTATGTATATTTTTTAAATTATAAATATCCTTTAGGTTTCACTAAATCAAATCTTAGGAGAATGTTGAGCCAATTGATAGGGGTTGGTTAATATGTGTTGATTCATCAAAAAACAATTATAAGTAAATACGAAATTACCAACTTATTGTTTTACTTTTTTTAAATTCATACATATTATAGTTCACGGGCATATTTAGTTTATGATAGGAATTATATTTAAATTTATGGGACATTTTTACAAAGCCAAGAATGTTATCCAAATCCTAGAGCAAAATACCCCTCAGTCCTAATTGACCCAAAATAATTTATGAGGGCTTGCAAAAAAGCAGTTATGAAGCTCTATAAATGCGATTAAGTCGAATTTTCTACATTTAAATATTTTCAAATGTAAATTAACAAAACATTAAGCAATTTTGACTGATTCTACAAACTTTTCCTCAAAAAAAATATCCTAAATTAGTTAGTTGTTAATCATCATAACTTCATTGTGCAAATATGCGGTTCATTTCATCTGGGTGACTTGTTTACAGCATAACAACTAGTAAAAATTATACCAATCAAATATCCAACATCTAATACAAGATAACAGCTGTAGAAAATCAAGAACTTACAAAAATGTGTCCTTTAATCAGAATTCCCTTGATATGGTCCTTTATACTAAAAAGTATCACCATTTCTGAGTATAAAGATTTCATTCTGTATTTATGTACAATTGATACTGGGTGGTCCTTTGAAATCTGAGAACTTACTACACTTCAATAATTAATTAATGTTTAGTTACTGAAATTAATTCATATTTCGATATATTAAAGCACAAGCAATTAGTTACAAAACAAAACAAACCTGAGTTCTTTAGCTTGACGTACAAGTCAACAAAATAATACTTCCACATAATCGACAAATTTCCATTCGTGGACTCCAAGCAGTTGGGCGTCTTTAAGACCACCGTCTACATCGTCAGCAAGTCTGAAATGTTGAAGACGAAAGAAGGCTCTGTCTAAAAGGTCAAATTGGACCCAGAAGAGTTAAGTAAAATAGCCCAGGCCAATCCCCTTAAGTTCATGAGGGCCCATGCAAGAGACCTCAGGGTTTCACACCAGACGGTACCGAGAGCTATCGAAAAACTGAATATAATGAGCTTGTGAATGTGGAGAGGCCACTTCTGACATCAGTAATGGAAAAAAAAATCAATCTCCTCCGTAGTAAGACTCTTTTGAATTCTTTTTTTACACTTTTGCGCCCCTACAGTCCTGATACCAGACCCCTCGGCTACACCTTTTATGTACATGTCGAGGAAAATGCCTTGAGATTCTTGCATCCGCAGAGGGTGCCAGGTATTCCGCCGTCGCCTGGAAGCCATCATTGCTCTTAAGGGTGGCTACATTCATGATTAAGAGAGCTCAGACACACATCTCTTCAAAGTATTAATTTTGTTGAAGTTCTAGGCTTAATTATAAATTATATCTTGTTGAAGATTACAATTCAAAGTGTTCAAATTTTAATTCACCATTCGGTAGTACCTGGTATTGCTCAAAGTTATTTGGCATCGATGAATAAACAAACCTTGTTTTATTAATATAGGAGATAACTCCAAAAAAATAATTAGTGTTACTTTCCATTTTACATGGACACACACACTAATGATTAAACTTTATATTTAAGAAAATACTTTGCAGAAAATACATTTTTTTAATTTGCTTATACAAATTATGTTTATTATACCAAATCAATTAAAGGAACATTTAAAAGCAATTATAACCATAAACTTTAGCAACCTATAAGTGTAACTATTCCCAAGCTGTGTTCCCCAATGTGGGCAATACTGCCCCCCCCCTAGAGGTGTTGCTTTTGATTGAGGGTGTACTTGTGCGAAAAGGGGCTATTGGGGTCGGTAGAGCAAAAAACGGTGATTACATATTATTATATACAACAAACAAATTGATCTACAAAATAAAATAATACATAAAATGTGACTACAAGGTAGCAGCAATAAATATGTTGATTATTATCTGGTTGAAAAGATATAAATAAATTATATCGAGATTGTATTAATTGGTGCATTTTATTTCATCATACAGTATACAATTTCTCTCAAATACAAATACATAGACTACTTACAATAAATACTTATACTTTACTTAAAAACTAAACTAAAACCCAAATTATGTACCCTAAAACGTTAAGTAACTACATAAAAGTATTAAAATGCTGTATAAAGATATTTTTGTATTAAATTTTTTTATTTTTTTACCTATCTAAACCAAAAGTCATTGTGAGTCATGAAACGTATTTGTCTGCAGTTTTTAGAAAAGTTTAAGACCTGAAAAACTATTAGAAATATAGTTTTGATTATTTCACAACAATCTAATAACGTATCAAATTGAGAAACCCAAACACAATGCATTACCTTTTTTAACTTTGTTAAAGAGTCGCTATTAAAAAGGTGTCTCACTCTCCATATCAAAATCCCGAATGGAAGGGCCAAAGGATAAAAAAAACTTCGGAAAATAAAATAAAAATATCCTGCTATATCAAATTACTAACTTTTTTTACTACAGTAGAGTCTAATATACACACCTCAATTATTATGAATATGTGAAACGTCAAAACCAATGATTTTGCTCTTTGGTTGATTTATAGAACATAATATAAATTACATACATAAATAATATGTAGAAATGAGTGTTTTTGTCATTTCACTATTTCATTAAATTTGACTCATTTTTCTATAGGTACATATATTGAATTTTAACAATATATTTGTCATTTCTTAAGCATCGTTTTCTACATTCATAAAACGAACCTCTTGCATGTTAAATTTGTCACTTAAAAAAGTTTCAAATGCAAATTCATTTTCTGAAATGCAATCGCTATACTCAGGCATTAGTATAGGCATTTTATTGTCCGTCAACGAATAAACAAGCTAGAATTTTTCTTCTAAAAAATGAGCCTCGGTTACAATTGATGCATTCACGAAGTTATACCTTTTTTTTTTGTTAAAATAATTTATTTATATTCTACAATACAAACAATGTAAATATTGAATATACATAAAGATAAAAGTAAATCATATACATAAAGATAAAAGTAAATCATATAAATAAAAAACAACAGGACAATTACGTTTAAAAAAAAAAACATAAATGAACATTATAGTTCACATTTAATGTCCTGAATAATCAGAATAATCTGATATAATATTAAAGAAAGTCTAAACATCATCTAAAGTTAATAAAAAAACGACAATGTTTTCTTATCATTGACTTGATGAGATTAAAATATTGCACGGACATCGAAAGAACAAATTTGATTATATTTCCAGCCCATGCCCACAACGAAGATGATGACAGAGGAATTTTGATAGAAAGTGCTGAATATCGAGCAGCTGCACTTATTATTATATCTCTTAATTCTTCAACATGTAAGGGAGAGTCAATAGTTAATTTTTGAGAAATCAATTATTTAACGTTTAATAACGCAAACTCCACTCCATGAAGAAGTAGGATCAAGTAGTACTATAAATTTATCTGACATAGACTTCACTTCCACTGACAAAAGTTTTTATTTAAAAACTCATTTTTAAAGACCATGGATTCGAAGGGGTAAAATATTTAAGAGACCTCTCAAGAGGAAAACAAAATTTATCTCCCCAAAAGACAGATTTCGGGCTTCAGTTATGGTAACTTCTTTTTTTATGATGAAAAGCAGTCGTCTCTAAAAAAAAGTATTTCCAAACCTATTAATAAAAGGCATTTTAGTCCTATTTTCGTAAATTATATCAATTGTTGAATCTGGATTATAATTAGGCCTTCTTTTCCATAAAATTCTCTGAATAGATGCTGGAAGTGGTGAAAAAACTTCCAAATCCCGATTAGTTAAGGGATTTCCCATTTCGATCCATTCATAATATTTAGAGGACGTGAAATTCATCATCTAGTTTCTCAACGGTATACACCTATTTCCTCCACAACATTTTATAACATCTTGGGATTATACAAGATAAAAGGCAGAGTCTACCGCCTAATTTATTCTTTGGACGCTTTAAAGCAGGAATATAATTTTTATGAAAGAGACCCAAAAACCTTCTTCTTGCATCATTGCAGATTCTGCTAGAGAAGGAATGGATGTAGCTCTGTATAATACAAGAGGAACAATTCGCATATTATATAAATCGATGTGTTCTTGTAGAGATAATTGACGCTATTTTTGGATCTGTTTGTAAACCATTATATTTAATTGGATCCAATTACCTCTTGAGACACCATTGGTCGTCCATTCATTACCTAATATCTTAACATTTTGTACAACTCTACAAGCTTCTATTATAATAAAACTATCCGGCTTCCAAGATCCAAGGGGAAGGATGGCGGTTTTCGATTTATTAGTTTGACTTGACCTTAAATTTGTTACAAAAAAGGTCAATTTTATCCTATACCGAAGTTGAATTTCCGAATTGGCTTCAATCATTAACGTTACATCATCACCATATAGGTCAATTAGATGTGGAGTCCCACAAAAAGAAACTCAAAATCCCATATACTTTTTTGAAATGGTCCTTGTTAGTTCATCGATTGCAGATATAAATAGCAGGGGGGTGACTGGACATCCTTCTCTACAGCTCTATCTTAGTTGAATGCATTTACTCATTTTACCATCCAACGAAATTATCGAAGAGCCCTAGCGAGTAAAGCTCTAATAGGATTTAAAAAACGTTTGGGGAGTAGCCTTTTAACAGATCTCATAATGTGGCAGTGACGTACAGAGTCAAATCCTTTGCATAAATCAATTGCAATCAATGCACCAAACTTGCCTCTCCTATTAAGAGATTCAATTACTGTATCTATTTTTCGTGAAATATCCGTAGTTTTCTATTTCTCCGTAAAACCTTATTGTTCATCTCTAAAATTTTGGTTTAAAATGGGTTCAATTTGCTTAGCTAAAACACCAGACAATATTCTGTAAGCTTCATTTAAAACTGTGATGGGCCTCCAGTGATTGAAATCAGTACATTACCCTCTTTAGGTATAATAGCTATCCTTCCTTTTGTAAGAGAAACAGGCATTTTTCCAGACTTCTCCATGGATTTTCCTACTTTTAAAAGATATGGCCAAATTTCTTCAGGAGCAAGAGAGAAAATTCTCCCACGAGGGCCATCCGGACCAGATGCTTTGGAATCCTTGAAATCATTCTTATTATATTTTACGATATTAGCCATTGTAAATACTTCAACCTTTGAGGGTCTCCTTTTCTTCGGGAAATTGGGTCTCTCTCCGCCTAAAATCTCTTATATGATTTCCTGCTCCTTCCTTGGCCTGAGCAACACTGGGTAACCCTTTACATGTTACTTATATAAATAAGTTTATTTGATATATATACTAGCAGGGGGTGCCCACGTTACAGGGCTGAATAATGGGAATGGAAACAAAGAATGAAGGTTAAATAAAATAGAGAGAGAGATGTAGAAAGATACAAAAGAAGAAGAGAAGGGGGAAGACACAGAGAGAAGGAGAGATATATAGAAAGAAAGAAGGAAATTGAGGTTTTATTTCGGTCAAAAACAGGCTCTAAATGACTATGGATGCTCCAAAAAATATTACAGGAATAGGCTTGGTTAATATATACGTCACCTTGATAAATTTCCGACTGATTTGTTCAACCATTTTGGATTCTATGCGTGATAACACCAAAAAAATACATATAAAAATTTATGAGATATTATAAAAATTTTGGAAGGCTAAAGCCACTCAAAAAAGACATGTGACACTACCGGTAGTTACATTGACAACCACTGCTTTAGATGCACAACATATACATATATATATTGTAATAGCAACACGATACATCCAAAAAAAGTTATATTGAAACATTAAGTATTCTATTTTTTGGAAAAAAAATATTTGCATTACTTCTCTGTCATTATACCTAGACTGATAATTAATATTTTAATTACGACTTTGCATTTTTTTTTGTAATGCTTAATTATTATTTTTTTTGTAATGCTAAACTCATAAAAGTGAATGAGGATAAACACGCGAGAAATCTTTTTTAAAATGAACAATTAAAAACGGAATACCTTGAACCGTTATTGAAATGTATTAAATTATTATTATTTAAATAGGGGAAATTTCAATGGTTATCTGGCTTCCTAAATAAATATTAATTTATATATACGGGGCATGTAATTGAGAACGACACATTTTCAATATGGAGTCATAACCTGTTTAATTTCGAAATACATTAACAAAACTTTGTACACATGTTCCCAACAGTGTTGTCATTTATAATCTTCACTGTATCCTCCATGGTCTTTGATAATGGTCTTTATTCGCCACTGGAAGCAGATAATAATAATTTAATTTGGGCTCATGGATTTTTGAAGCCTTGAGAGCTTCGAGGTTCGAGATACGGCAGAAGGAAAAATAGAGCCTGTTTGATATTTGGCGAGTATGGTGATCACATTGTTGTAAGCCAGAATTGAATGTTGGTCTCCAAAAAGAATTAACCGGTGCACCGTCTTGTTGAAGCTTGTCTCGATGGCTTTACCATCATTAATGCCCTTCTTGACGTTGTTATTAGTCTGCTTGCTTGTCTTGATCTCTGTTGATGTGTATTCTGCACGCAAAAAGAGCAGCAACTCTCCACTCTTTTGTAGACAGGGAGAGGGGAAGTACACACAGTTTGTTAACTTCTTATTTTTCTCTTTTATAAATGCCCAGATTTCAATTACGCACCCGGTAAATATATAATTATTACGAAAGTTTTGTATGTATTTTTTTCCAATTTTATAACTCTTATTTAATTTGTATGCATATTATTTATATATTATTTGCTTCTCCTTCTATTGAACACTAAACATTTATATCAGCATTTAAAAAACAATCCTGGCAATTGCTTTCACAATTAGGGAGATCTAAGTTCCATTTTGTACTTAATCTCAACAAAATTTAATAAAGTTCAAAATTAAAATATGTTTATTTCATATTTGGTTAAGATTAAGTCCAAAATATGATATTTGTGTAGCAAATAGCAAGCTAGAGTAGACACTCGGTAGAGTATAAACCTTCGCATAAAATTATTTTCCCTCAAAATTTACAAGAAATGATAGAAATTATGTATCTCAATATGTTTTATGTGGCCGTGACTTCTCAAAATTTAAATAGAATTATGTATCTCAATTTGTGTCAAAGTTACGGTAAATTTTGCCTCTTTAATATGTAGTGTGATCTTTACCTTGATTTTTCAAAATATAATTGACTCCTCCTGCTAAAAAATATGGCCTTCCTTCAATGTTTCACCAGAATCGATTTGTAACTTCCGTAATCCTGCTTCAAAAATAAAGGAATAGTCATTTTGTGTAACTTTGACCTTTAACTTCTCAAAATTTAATGGGGTACTGTTAATATATAAAACATTCTTATAAAATATCACCAAAATCGACCTTTAACTTTTTCAATTATTCTGCAATGGCGAAGGTAGTTATTTAAGAATGTATTGCTGCTTACCATAGTGCATACATACATTACAAAACTATACATACATACGGCAAAGAACACGACCACACAAAGGTGCTACTACCGCAGAAGTTAATCTTAAGTCCTACTTAATTTTATAGCTATTATCAATAATTTGTTTCATATTATTGTACATTTCCTAAATTTACGAAGATCTTCATCCTCTTGATATAAGAGCAGCTAATCCTTTTTTTTTCTATCGTTTTGGTTTGGCAACCAAATCGAAGAAAATATCTACGTGGGACTGCTTTATGCCATCACGACTTTTTGAATATATATTTGAATTTTTCCAGAGTCTTTTACACCTGCTGCTTGTTTTTGAAGGTCTTCTCTTGGCTCATTTGGCATTTCGTGGTCCTCAGTAGCAGTTTCTCTGACATTCCCAGTTTACTTGGCATTTGGAGTATATTTACAATTATTTTTAGTGCCAGCATCATCACAGACATTTACAATTTCCTTCGTGAAACTACCTGCACAATCATAACAATAGTAGTTGTTTTGTGTTGAGTAGACTTATCAACACAGGGTTTACAATTTTCATCTTGGTCTATCACCTTTTCCAAAGTTTCCTCACTTTCTTAAGTTATAGTGCGATGCGAATGTAACAATGGTAAAATTTAGTTTAGCGTATTTGATTAATGAGTTTAAAATTTGGGTATTAAATATAAAGGTATTAAAGTAAAATTAAATAATGAGGAGGAATTTAGTGGACAATAATACAATGACAAAGATGACCAGAGTAACAAAGAAGAGAGTAAATATACCGAACAACGTTCTGAGAGATTATAGTAAAATGATTCGCTTTATGTCAAGTGTTTCTCAAACTCTGGAGCGTGTTCCATACGGTGTGAAGCAACTTCAACTTCAAGAGAGAAGTGGAAGGACATTTAAAAGATATCTCAATGAGTAAAAAAGAATTAGATAAAAAAACCCAACATTTTACTTATATCTTGAACCCTCGTAGCCCTTAGCATCTCTCTTTGCAGATCTGGTAACGTTGAGGTCGCCAAGAAGAAATATATCTCTTTTCTGTTCGTGTCTTTTTGAAGATTTTTGAGAAAAACTCCGCGTTATCGGAGTTTGGTCCATACATAGTACATAATGAAACTCTTTCATTCGAACATATCCAAATCAACTACCAAATAATTTCCAAGAAGGTCCGTGGCTCTCAGTGTTGGATTCAAAGATTTGTCAATGGAAAAAATTACGCCCCTAGAAAGTTGTGAGGCCAGACGTTGTGATTTTGCACTAAAAATTTCGTGACAGAGAGGGAACATACCATCCCACTCTAGTGTCCTGTAATGCAATAATATTAAACTTTCGTAGGACTAAGATATAGTTGATAGTTCTATTATTTCTCCTTAGGTCTGCAATTGAATTAACATTGTGAGTGGGGATGGACAGCATACCTAAAATTTCATTATTGGACTACTCGAACAATATTTAAATTCATTAATTTTCTGAACCTGTATAAAAAGTAAAATCTCAAATTTGTTTCAAAAATACAAAATATATTTCAATCATCTTTAAAAGTTTCTTAAATAAAAATAAAACATGAATTCATTTTTCTAAATAGAATTAGGAATTATGATCAAATGTTATATGAGACAAGGATAGTGTCAAAAGTTTAATAAGTTTACTAACTTATTCAAAAAGGTCAACTTTAAAGGACTATAATGCAATACAACATTTTTTACGTAAATATCAGTTATCCGTTCCTTCTAGATTTCAATAGTTTTGCTTTGGTTACTTTTTTTATCTTTGAAATAATTAAACAAAACTTAAGTGACTCCTAGCAAAGAATCAACAAGAGGGTTGAAATAATAAATAAGGTAAAAGATACTTAAATTATTTTCACTCATTGACATAGCCTCTATCAAAAAATATAATGAAAACAAATAGGATGGAATCGCAGTAGCTCATAGACAACGCGCTCAGGAGAAATTATTCTCTTGAGCTTAATGTGTGTAGACTCACGCCCAGGTGATGCCTAGAGAAAGAAATATACTTTATGTATGTGTATGTATTTCACCAAAAGATTCTTAGGCTAGATGGAGTAATTGTAATACTATAATCTTTACTTATAATCAATCAGTGCAACTCTTGTCTAACCAATTAAGGAACATTAAAAAAAAAAAAAAAAACTAGGGATGGGACTTTTGAAGAGTGCGAGGCGAATAAAACTCCATTTTTTCTCCAGAAACATTACAATTTTAACAATGACGCGAGACAAAACATTAACTAATCGCAGTAAATAGTTTTAAACCTATTAAAATCTTTTTCCTTAGAGTATATTATGATAAAACAACAAAAATGTATTTCTTGTTACTATATAGTCTCACAGTCATCCAAAAATACTACATATATTTTAAAGAAGCAAAATTTTAAGTAAAGCCATTTCTTTGAAATGGACATTTCCTGTAATCTAGTATATGTTTCGTTATATCTACAATTACAAAAAATACCTTAAAAGTATCACTTTCTAGACATAAAAAGAACCAAATCAAAATTTTCATAATTTAAGTTAATATTATTTTTTTTAACACATTGCTTTAATAGTATAAAACATAACTCTCAAATAAATTAAGAGTGTTACTCTAAATTTTTCATGATCACGCTCATTCATTGTTACTCAAGATTTGGTTGTTTTCTCCTGAAGAATGAATGAATATTTGAGAAAAAAATGTGTTATGTATTTTGTGCAGACCTTTTTTTTTGTGTTCTGTAAATTTTATTCGGATTAACTGAGTTCAAGGGGGTATTTTGCCCTTTTTATATGGAAAAAAGTGTTTTAAGTGCTACAAATTCATTTTTTGACGTTATTTTTGCACTGCAGTGTAGTAGAGGTCAGTTTTTGAGAGTCAAAAATGGTTTCCTAAATTTTATAGCATAAAGCAAATTATTATTATTTTTTTCTTCTTCTATTTGGTATGGTGTTTTTATTTTATAAATATAACTTCTATTTAATTATAAATTATTAGTCGGAACTTTAAACAAAAATATGTCCTCTAAACCTCCCGAGAACCTCATGATGATAATATCAGGAAGTCATCGAGGATTAATGGAAGAGGTTACTCAATCCACAAGGAAAAAGACGGCGTTCATAGAGATTCAGAGGTTTACATGAACTTGGATAATAATTATAAATGGGATACTTTTTTGCTCACAATGGAAAATGCAGAAGGTTTGTGCTTGAGAGGAGAAAATATTAAACCCATTGAAATTTACGACATACCAATGAAATATAGTTTTAATGAAGAAAAAATTGTGAGGGTTGATCTTAGATTTATCTTAGGTCAAGCTTGTTTTTATACTAAATTTCCAATAGGCGTTAGGGATCGAATTGATGTCATGAAAAAACACAAGGTGATGAAAATAAAAAATGTTGACGGTTCAATGGAGGAAGTCACTTTTAAAGTAAAAGGAATTGACTCTCAAAAAAGCCATGAAAGATCGTCTTCCATCGCAAGTACAAATTGAAGATAATAAAATTAAGATAAGTCTTCCCGATTTGGCAAAAGTTAAACTCCCAGTCTCAAAAGTGGTGTCAAACATGGCAGGGCTACAATTTATGTAATAGAGTTGATTTATATAATATTAAATGGATTGTATAAGTACTACAGCCATCCCTTCTATAGCTGAAAAGACTTAAGGGAAGAGAAAACATGGCTGAAGCTGTTGTTTGATTATAGCTACATTAATGCCCCTAAAGAGGCCTTGCAAACAATTAGGAGAAGGACTTGTTCTTTTGTCTAATATTCTGCCAAAAAATTTACATAAAGATTTTGAAAGCATTCTGGCTGAATCACAATTAGAATGGAGGAATGATATTACTGAGTCTCCTGTTTATAAATTTTTATTATTCGGTTCAGATCTATCAAATAATGTAATGATGAATTTCTTTAGTGAATGGGCTGCTGCTCATAGAATAATATGGACTAAAATACTTTGGACCTTCCTCGTTCGTGGGATAAAATAATTATGGGCTGTTTGAGGGGTATTAATGATGGGAAAAAGTTTACATTCCAGTTTCAGATATCTACAGGCATAATAAAATTCTTACTACTGCGCAAAACTCTAGTCGAATAAATAATAATGTTGTACACAAATTAATTAAGGGAAAAATTTGAAATTTGAGCTATAGTGGCTGTTGATTTTAGGAAAGCGTTCGATTCCTTCCTTCACTATCATTTACTCAGGTCGGTTAAGCGTTTTTAACCAAAGGGTTTCTACAATCCAATTAAAGCTCTCCTTCACAACGGAACATCTAATATTACAATGGGAGGAAAAGTGAGGGGTCTTACATTTTTAGAACTTGTCCCTCAGCTCATTTACTGTTTGGCATGGCCATTGAAGAATTAGCTTTAACCTAAATCTGTAACTAGTGTGGCTTTGGGATTAATTTTACTGAGTCTAAACATTTGATCGATCTTCATGCCTGATGATGTCAACTGTATTTAGAGGCTAATCCTGAACTGCAGCTTGTCCGAAGATTGTCTGAAGTGCTTTTTGGTTATTGTCAGTTGTCCTGTGACTAACAAGGTTGTCGTGCTTGGGATTGAGTATTAAAGAAATCGGAAACAGAGACTAATTGGACTTCTCTAAATAATGTTAATAAATGGAGTAACTTACACGTGCAAAATCATATTGATCAAGTCAAAATACCCGTATTGCTCCACTTGTTTTATATAAAGCAACATCCTTCCTATATTTGCCGATAAAACTATAAATGGGGAAAGGAAATGGCTGTCTGGCCTTTTCCATCAATTTTATGTTTCTGCCATAAGTTGACCAACAAATCAGTTAGGTGGAGAACTCGTTCCCTTGGCAAAGATTCTTCCAAAAATTTATAACAAAGTTCTCATTGATCTTTCATCTCAATTGGACCAAAAGTGGACAACAGTTGCATCCATCTCATCTGTTTATATGTGGGTAATAAGGGGCTCTGATCTCTCTAATGGTTTTGTTGAATCACTATTGACTGCAGTACAGATGGTAGTGTGGAAAGGTTAGCCTAATTATGACTCCAGTAAGACAGTTGATATAATTAGTAAAAATTGGAAGAAAAAATATTATTTTAAAAATCTGATGGATCCAGTGAAATTGAAGATTGAAGCTCTCTCAAAGAATATTTTAAAAATCCATGATATCACTAATGGTTCCACATTCCACATTTCCACATGTGGTTGGTTTTTATTTCCTCTGAAAATCTATTCGAATTGTTATGGGTTGATAATACCCTGTCATTTGAAAATTGAACATCCAGGGACAGATATTGCTGAGGTGAAGAAATTATGCGACAGATTTTTAGATACCATTATGCATTTTAACTAATATAGTAGTAAAGTACTGCAGTTTACCAATGGAAGGGGCTTAGTAAAACTTTTAATATACTTCATGCACTATAATGGTCTACCATTATCTTTACTTCAAGATTAAATTGAGTATTTATTATTATTATTACCATGGATTGTTTATAATTTCAAGATGGACGATAATTATTGTTGTTATAGGCTAACATGACATTGATGTCATGAAAAAATCTCTTAACACAATAGGTATTTTTAACCCTCGGTTAATAAACTGGGCTATTTTACACTCTGAGATTTATAAAAATACTTTTACCCCCATTAAATCTACATTTTATCACCATTACTTTTCAGTATGCTCCTGAAACATTAAATCTGATAGTATGAAAATATTTATTTATCTTGAAAATGTCTTGTTTAGGATTTATTCAAAAATATGTATAGCGTTTTTTATTTAACTGTTTAGCTTAAAAGTCGTTACTTTGTTTCTCTGTATTATTTCTTTTTTCAATGTGATAACGATAAAAATGTAATATTGTAGCTTATATTTTATATAATACATGCATCCTCATCAAAAGTTAAGATTATCAATCACAGTCTTTACACGTCGCCTGAAGGCTATGCTGAAGTTGATGACAAACTCCTCTGACAAGTTTTTCCATGCAGCCAATATGGAGAACATTAGGGTGTGAGGTCCTATTGGTTTCCCTACCCAAAGTACCCCATATAGAAAAATCCTGTGGGTTCAAATCTGGTGAGGCAAGGGACATATCTATTTGTACCAGAATCGAGCCCTGTTATCTGCGAAGAACTTTTGACACTTAGCGGACGCTAGAGAGGGTGTACCTTTCTTATTCAACACGTAGTTACCTCCGTAGTTGCCTCCGTTGGGGAGGCAATTAATCAACTTAGTTGGATC
Source organism: Lepeophtheirus salmonis (assembly GCF_016086655.4). NCBI lineage: Eukaryota > Metazoa > Arthropoda > Copepoda > Siphonostomatoida > Caligidae > Lepeophtheirus > Lepeophtheirus salmonis. The sequence continues at coordinate 12,826,951 of NC_052138.2, read as the reverse complement.
ATCCTTTATATTCTTCTCAAAACTTAACAATAACTTCGTATCCTCTTTAAATAATACCCTCCACTTCCTTACATCCTGATAGAGATATTCTTTTTTTTTTTTTTTATCTTGTCCAACTTAAAAACCAGCCTCCTAGAACACTGATCAAAGTCCGTAATCTTCATCTGAGATGCACTGCCTTTTTGCTTGTTGCTTGCTCATAATGATGAAATGACTAAATTATTAGTATAGTTTATTTATTTAAAAAGGAAGGCGGAAACAGAATACCAAAAAATAATCACTAAACCTTTTCATAGTAATGAGAAAATAAATATTAATTAACTGTCCAGGTTTGCTGTCCTACCCTATACATATACATAAATTTATTTTTGGTATTTTCATTGATGTTTACAGGTTCAAAATTGAGGGAATATTTAAAAAAGGATAGTAAATTTAAATGATGTAATTATTGTCATTGTTTAACTGTGGTTATTATGTACTTAAATACGTTCTATTTTAGAGTTTTCTGTTTTGCCCAGTTCACTAATTGCATTATCAAAATGGTATTAACTAACGAAATGTTACGATTTAGGACAGGACCAGATAAAAATATTATCCCATAATATTGAACATAATTGTTCAATTTTAACATGTGTTTATAAGTGTATCACAATCTTCTTCTTTTTTGCAATAATTAATTTCTATTAATTTTGTTTTCCATTGGTTTTGTAACATGACAAAACGACAGATCTCTATGTAATATTGTTTATTTTTTCTAAGCATTTAAATGTACTTAAATTTGTTTATATCACTATAAGATATTTTTTCTAACCAAATTTTTCAAATATACAGGGTTGACTGTAAGAAAAACTTATATAACTCATTTAAAGTCAATTTTGTAAAAAATATAGAACATTTGTCAAAAAAGTTTGCTTGAAATATTTTTTCATTATCTTTCATTTACAAAAGGAAGGAGAGTAAAGAGAAGCAAGAAATTCTTAAATTTGCTTAAGTTTGGTACGTCTCCCAACATTCTATTTAGTACTACAAAAAAAAATAATCTGTTGAGGCTCAATTAAACCTCACAGAATTATCTAACCTTGGCCAAGATAGGATCTATTTGAAGCTAAAATCAGAGTTGGCGATAGTATCAGGATTATATCAGCCGGGCAGGGTCAAAACTAACAGCATTGAGTACGTGAGTACCGTCCTAGAGAATAGTCTCCAACAATGGGACAATTCCCACTTCAAGGAAGGTACGTATACTTTTTAACATGATGGTGCTCCTCTAACAAATAGAATATGATGCAAGAGTGATATGAAACTCATTTATCTAGCTTTTGGAGCAACAACTGTTAGCCTCTATATAATCCAGATTTAAATTCCGATGGATTTTGCGATATGGTCAATTTATGGAAAAAGTTGTCAGCAAGAAGTACCGACCTAATTAGGATTCATTGAAAACCTCTTTCGGGAATGGGGCAACATTACCAAGGAGGTGGCCTGTGCGTACATTAATGGCTTATAAGACAGACTCAAGGTTTTAATTTTTGCAAAAGGCGACAATTTTGAGTATTTTTTGTAGCCTATTGATATGATATTTAGTAATATTTATTAAAGATTTTAGATTACTAATAATAGAAATAAAAAAGTAAGAAGCAAGGAGATTTTGTAGGGAACAACGACGTCGCAAGTATTCATGTTACAGTATTTAGGGGCCTCCCTGTATCATTATTTTATAGTACGTCATGGAGTGATGCCACAACTTTTTAATACACAACCAAATGGAATAACTTGGGCCTTATTATTCACAAGCGAAACTTTGTTAATAAAAGAAATAGAGCAATGTATAGTTAAAACTTTTTTCGATTTTTATCGTTTGCTTACTTAACATTCCTGCAACAATTCAATCTTTCATCAACAATGTTGCCAAAATAGAGTTCACCAATCTAATTTAAAGATTAACTTACCAAATTATGGTTTGATTTTACTTATGTAATATGTAGTGAGGCTAGAAATTACGCTTAAAGTACTTGTTTCAAAAAAGTGTGGGATATATTTGTATTTTCAATTAATTATCTTCAATTTCTTTTAATAAATTATTTTGATTAGGCCTACGGAGGCCCCGTTATTCCTACTTTAAATATTGCAAAAATTTATTTTCACAAAAAAATTTAAAAAAACATATGGTGTCCATGATTTAATATTATTTTTCCATATTATGTTACATTGTACATAAATGAGGATAGGGAAAATATCAAAATTTATTTTTTTACTTTATTTAACGATAATTTTTAATAGCGTGATTATACTATCTTTGTGAGTCGATGCTAGGATTTAATAATGAAGAGTGCATTTGAACTGCTAATCTTCAATGAAACACCTAATTTGGAAATTTTTATTGAAGGAACTCATCCTCATATTATCAGTTGAGGATCGTAGTCGATATTAAAGCGTGAGGAGCTCTTTTGACTATTGTTTTTCGACTCACAACTTGAAATACTAATACTAAAAAAAAAAAAAGTATTTTCCCAATAACTTCCAATGAATCCCTTCACTTCAACTTCTCCTCTAGTGTCTGATAAATATAATTGTATTATTATTGAGAGGTATATCAAATTTGAGTTAGGATCTACGCCACAAATTGCTCTTTGGAGGATGAGGAAGACAATTATTTCTTAATTCTAAGCATGTAATAGGTCATTATTGAAGCAGCCGAGAGGATCTTTCTGCATTCATAATTTACTTGATGTCTTCAATTTTGGATCATTCATTATATTAGACTATTATTTTTGAAGGAAGGTTTTTTTTTACACTCGTTTACCATATAAATTACATATAACTGTCAACATTAAGGACGGAATCAAGTAAAAATATAGAGAGGAAGAAAATAGATGGGATGTCCAGAAGTTTACTTTGAGTTCCTTTATTTTAGCAATTTCAAGAACCGAATGGGAATACTTAAGATGTTATTGGGAAATACCTCTTCTTAATCATCTCTTTGATGGGATGCGTTCTTTAGTATAAACTCAATTAAATTTATACAACTTATGAGTCATCGATCTTCGCTTAATCAAAGAAAGTTAATATGGAATATAGTTTATGATTATTGAGCATTCAAATTTTCTTATGTATGCAAAGTGGTCAAAGTGATTCAATAAACCTGTGCAATAGGATAAATTATTCGGAGATTTTGGTTTTATGTCCATAACTTTCATCTGAATGTCATCATATACACAGGTTTTAATTTTTAAACATATAATTTATTTATTGAAATAAAAAACATCAGGATCAATATAACAGTGATTCAACTATTTATTGATAATTTTACCGGTAAATTTTTTACACGACTATTTTAAATGTTTTTTATAGAAAATTTATACCCTCTACATTTTTGTTTTTTTATTTAAATATCGTTTAGATAAGGAACACCCAATACAATTGAAGCACTTTTCTTTAACTCTTGATGATGATGAGGTAGGACGAGGACTTGAGGAAGGAAGCTGATTATATATGGAAGGGATTGATGGAGAAAAAATTCAAATATTTGAGGGGCTCTAGGTAAGAAACAGATATAAGGTTGATAGAGGACTTGAGGTAAGAAACGGATTTAAGGTTGAAAGAGAGTATGGGGTGGAAAGAGAACTTGAGGCAGACAAGATTGATGCATATGGAAGGCTTGAAGGGTACTGCATAAGTGCTTAAATTTAAAAAAATCTCGCAATTAATCAGAATAGCTATATTTTAATCTAAATATTATTTCCTGTCTTCTGGTAAAATAGCTTCTTTACATAATTTTCAGGAATAGAAGTTGTTAATTCCTTTGATGAAATGCTATTCTTTAATGGTCTCTACGATTTAATTTCTTTACTTTTAGACCACTCATTAATTCATTCTTACATTTTCAGGATGATCAGAAGAAACATAAATACATGATATTCTTTTATTTTAAAAAAGTAAACAGATATTTTTTTTTTCTATTGAATCATTTAACTCCATCTTGTTTTGCAAACAATTTTAGAGCCGTATTAATTATTACTTCAATTAAGTAATCAATGTAATCTATACTTTGCTGATTTTTAAAAGATTTAGAAATCATTCCAGAGCTGAGATCGGGATAAAGTTTGAAAAAACTATCAACTAGAAAATTAACATAGATTTTATCCACTTTTCCTAGCATTACAATGTATGTTAAAAGGCCCATAATAAAATGAAATTCTCATTTTGACCTCTGAAAAGCAGTAAAAAGATAACAATGAAAAATATTATTGAAAGAAATCACCCACCACAGTTGTCACATTGAATTTCAGGCCGAGTAGCAAAATTATAATGCATTATTTCATGATATAAATGTGATATAGATGAAGTAGAACCTTTCTTGTAAGTTTTCTGTAATAAGTATAAAGAAAGTAAGAATATTTAAATATTTTTAAAAATGACAAAATATAAACTTACTTGTTCCGTTTCATCAAACATGTATATGTAAGATCTACCTCCTCCTTCCTCTTCAACAGCAAATAAATTGATTATACGTATATATAAATATAAGAAGTGAGTATTTCCTCTTTGAATAGATGAATATGAAACGGACTTATCCTCCGAAAAATCAATTGTCATCAATTGAAAACTTAATCCTCATTATATTTAGCATAACTGGCTTGTGTCTTGTAGTCTTTTATTTCTAATTTTGTTGCATTTTATATTATATTTGGACGATAAAATTATTTAATTATGAGGTAACTTTCAATGAAATACGGCATTTCATATTCCAAGCCCACAGGTTGTACCAGTGAAGTGTAGGGGCTCAAAGCAATTTAAACTACGCCACTACCACATTTCTAAGCATTTACAACCCTTTTATAACATGCAATAACACAAACCAACCCAAGTTGTGCAGGTGAACAGCTGGGTACGAAGGTAGGACAAATTGTAGCATTGAAGATTCGCTAAGCACCAAGCAAAACAAATTTATAAACTGGGGAAAAAATAAGGATGTCATTAACTTGTATTCATTATCATATATTGGACTAATCAATATATTAGTATAAACATATAAACATTAGTATACATATCCGATTTTAAGGAATGTATTGTGAACAAACCGTGGACCAGGGTATATAACATAATAGAAGAGGTCCTTGGTAATTAGAAACGCCACGGAGGTAGAGTCTAAAGTGCATTTTGGCTCAGCACTTCCGCTGTACATCCTGAAGGCCAGGTTGTATTTCGGATACTAGAAGGGTTCCTTCATGCTCAAGGAAGCGGCGGCGGAACATTTTATAATACTTTGGGTTGCAGCAGTTCATATTCACAACCCATGTACAGGTTTATTCAAGCATATTAGAAGGGGTCTGCGCTACGTAGAAATGTGGCAACGGTAGAGTTTAAACTGCCTTGGGCCCAGTACTGAGGATCTGAGTGGATTTTAAGATATTGTGAGGGGTCCGTGATTCTCAGCAAAGTAGAGAAGGAAAAATTTAACTAGCCTCAGGGCTCATCAGTTCATCTGCTCAACCTATGAGCCAGGATGTATTATAGCATATTAGAAGGGGTCTTTGGGGCTCAGAAACACATCGGTGGTATTGTTTAAATAGTATTTTCTGCAAGCACTTCACATGTATAAACCGATGCCGATGTGTATTTTGGGATATAAGGGGGGTTCTTTGATGCTCAAGGAAGCGGTGGCGGAATAATTTAACTTCCCTCAGGGCACAGCAGCTCATCCACACAAACCGTGGTTTGGAATGAATTATAACATATTAGAAGGGGTCTTTGGCGCTAAGAAACACATTGGAGTTAGATTGAAAACTACATTCGAACCACCACTTTTTGTACTTATAAAATGATCATTAATGAATATAATTAATATAAAATTATTTTTCTGCAAAAGAACACTCATAAATTTACCTCTATGACATTACTTATTTAGCATACTATAATTTTAAATGGAATTACAATATGCAATCGTATACATCAATAAATTTTATATCGAAAAGAAGAAAAGAGAAGAAGAGTGACTAGTCATATTATTTGGCGCTCTGATTTTTTATTCTTCAAAATATAATTATAATGTGATTTTGGTTTGAATTTGTGTATAAGTGAGACTCTAAATATATTGTGTATATATTTAATGAGATACATATCGTACTGTGTGGAATAGTTGTGAGAAAAAAAGTGATTTGGTAATTTTCGCATATCATCTCTAATTTCTTATTGACATCGATCAGATGGTAAGAGGTTGCATATATTTGTTTATCACTTCATATTAGAAAAAGTTCCGAGAAATTTACGTTTTTATAATGAACGAATCATCTAGTGAGCAACATAGCTATTTAAATGCATTGAAAAAATATTTGACTTCTAAAGCAATTATAAGAAAGATAATCATTGATATTACAAGCAATGATGGAGGTCGCATTCCTAAACGGCCAACTGTTCCAGAAGTTGGGAACTTAATTTTTGGAACTTTGACGATAGACTCATTCCTTCTTCAAGGAATTCATATTTATCCTGGTACTCGCCTTATAGTGGTTATACTACTGTAAAAAGAATTAGATATTAGTATTGCCTTTTCCCATGGAGAGGATACCTTTCCAATAAGGGAAGCCAATGACAGGGATGGGGGAATTAAAGGAGTTGTTAGAGGGTTAAGAGACAAACGTAAAGACGAGTCTGGGCATCCTATTATATTTGAAAAGAAAATAACTATTCACTCTCCTCATGAGGATGTTAAGGCCTGTGAAATAGATGATGTATTTAAATATTTCGGCGAAATTGTAAAACCTACAATAGAGACTGCTTTTATTGATGGAAGATTTAAGGGCCTTAATAAGGGGAATTTTGTTCTTGGATTGATACCAAAATGTGACCTTCCAAGACTTATAGGTTTTAGAGGCTTAAAGACTCGGATTAGCTACGCAGGTCAGTCAATTACCTGTACAAAGTGTTACAAAATAGGTAACTTCGCAAAAAATTGTATCAATCAGTTTGTGAAATGGGGAGATTATCTTAGGTCAATTAAGGAAGTTTTATCCAAAGGCAATGCAATTGATAATAATAAAACAAGTGAAAAATTTGTAATGGTTCCATTATTGTTGACATGACTAAAGATAACACGGATAATGTGGTAGATTCAGATGGGAGGAGAAATACAACTAGTGAATAAAACATTCCAGAAAATGAAAGAGTAAACACTTGAACTGAACAATAAGGGAAATTACAACTCCGATAGAGACAAATGGTAATAAAAAATAATTTTAGTATCGAATATTTGCAAAGGAATTGGTTCAATCTATGATGATATTAGTAGCTTTAAGGACCCAAATGAAAAGAAATGGGTAAAAGCATCTTATTGGTATTGATAAACAACAAACTTTATCCCAGCATTTTCGTTCAGAATCAATTGGTAAGCGAAATAAGCTAAATACGAGAGGGAGTAAGAATCGCTTATCACGCCATACTTTAATGAAAAGATTATCTTCATTTTATCCAGATGTTATAAGTCTTCAGGACATCAAAGCTAAAGTATCCTCGACATGTAAGGATAATTGCGCCTTCTGTCTTCCACGACAGTTTAACTAGTTTTTTACCGGCTCGGGTTCAAATAGAGGAGTTCTTTCATTGTTTTTTTCTAAATTTCTTGGTGATTCCACATGTACCAAATCCTACTCAAGTGCGAGTGGCAGCCATAAAATCTTAATATCTACTGAACAGGCTAAATTTGAATTAATTAAGGGTTATGGTTCTAATGTAAAGAGTCAATTATTCTTCCAGGCGATTATTAACAATTGTAAAAGTAATAATTTACCAATTACTCGTAGAAGACCTTAATGTTGACCTACATTGTGTCAACAACTCATATCAAAATAAAAAATATCTGAAGAAACTTATATGTGAATTAAATTGGATTGACTTAACCGTCTATTTTATCCCCTGTGATAATGTGTCATGGAGAAGAGGCCGATGAACGTCACGAATTGATTTATCGCATGCGTCAAAATTGATCTATAAAAATACTAAGAATGCCTTCTATCGTTCTGAACCATTGTCCAATCACAAGATGAGGGTGGTTAGTTTTGTCCTCGAAACTTCTTCAAATCCCCGGAAACTCCCTTTGTGGTTGACCGATGATGAAAAATGCATAAATAAAATGAAAAGTAACATTGCAAATAGTTTTAATTCTTCATTTTCTGTAAAAAAAAAATTATGTTTTTCCCTTAAACGCAAAATACATAGGACTGCTAGAAGCTGGATTAGTGAAAAGAGAAAAGTGATGGATGATTTGAACAATAATTTGGAACGTACCTTGAACATGGATTCACTTTTTCAACGAAATATAACTTCTGAGTTTTATAATTTGTTCAGGATTGTGGAAATCGCCGAATTAGAAGTGAGGATTAAAATAGACATGAAAATAATCCCCTTCGAAGCATTAAAAACCTTACCAACAAAAATAATTACTCGGCCTCGGTTATAAAGAGAATAGAGTATTGGGGTAAACTTTAGAAAAGCAAGAGGGCATTGCAGAGGCATTTCGTATAACCTTCCAGAAGTTAGTCGGTGGGTTCATAAGTAATTTCCCTAAAAGGAAAAGAACCTCTATATTCTCTTACGAGATATTATTTGAATATATTAGGAAAAACTTTAAAGATAATAAGGCCTCTGGTCCAGATGGGATTGGGGAAAGATACCTAAGACATGCAGAGAAGAGATTGCCCCGTATTTATATGAAATGGGAAACTTTATGGAAAAAAAGAGATATCTGCCAGAAGCTATAACTAAAGGACGAATTGTTCTAATCCCCAAAAAGGGAAAATGCTTAAACCTTGACAATTGGAGACCAATCACTGTAATAAACGAGACATACAGAATACTTTCAGGAGTGATAGCAAGTCAGACTGAACCTATTATAAATAAAAAGATAGGCCCAGAGCAAAAATGATTTTTAAAAGGAAGAAAAATATCTGACATATTCCCGGAATATTTAGACTGCAATTGAAGTATTGGATAGGTACAAGCGTTTTGGATCTATTATTGCGATAGATTTTTCAAAAGCATTCGATTCCCTTTCTTATTTTCACATTTGGAGATCGGTGAAAAAACTACTACCAAGTCGTTTTTTTAACCCTTAATGGGTCTCAAAAACTTTCCAATAATGGAAAATACTGGATTTAAAACTTAAAAATATGCACATATTAGATATTAAATTATTGAATACATTTTATTTATATGACTACAGTATTCCTTCAGATTAGGGACCTCTGTAGGGATACCGTTTTCCGGGGGTTTCTTGGGGGTTTCCCCATTTAACTAATTCATAATATAATCTTCTTGTAGTTTTATATAACACCCAGTTCTGTCAGAATTACCTGCATTACTTATGTACTATTACAGTTTGTGTTGCTATGGGTTGGATCTGATTATATATATTTTAAAAATCCAATTTGCAGCCTTTAAAAAACCTATTTATCATTATTGATGACAATAAAAATTAATATGCATTATTTCTACTTTAAAAAAAATACATATTTTTCACTGTCATTCAAAAATTTGATTTCCAGTATCCTGCTCAAGCACAATTTACTGGAAAATGAGAAATTCTATTTAAATAAAATGGAAGGAATTTTTACGCATATTTTTTACATTGTTCATATTTGTCGATCATCAAAAGAATTTCTGTTAGAGTGACTTCCTTTCAAATCCAAATACAACATTAAAATATTTTATAATTTATGTTTCTATAAGCACCAATGAAAAAAATAAAAACTTTTGCAAAGTTATATTTTAAACCTGTGAATTTATAATCTTAAATCGTTGTAGGAAAAAAGAGTATTAAATTTTGTAAAATGTAACAAAATATATGGATTTTTTTCTTTTTCTAAGGAAATTTTTTATAAAATACTGTTATTTACATACATACAATATATTTAATTTATAGTTACTGCTATTAGTAGTATATTATGTATGAGTGATTATAGTTCCAACTCACTTAATATTAGTGTAACCTTCCTTATCAATCTAAATATACAATTGTTTATTTGTTATCTTCAATGCCTGAGCCAGGTTTAAGTGTAAGTTGGAGGCTATGGTAGAGCTGGAGTTGATTACTTTGAGAGATTGTTTTTTCTATTCACCTATACATATAAGAACAAAAGATTTGAGAATTGCTAAATAAATTTTAATATACATTAACCTTAATTGTAAAGATTTAAAATCTTCATTCTATAAATACTTTTTTTATTATTATTTTTATAAATACATACGACACACTGAGCACACTCAATGCTATATTGTTATTTCTTGGATTCAAAATTACATTACAGCAAACATCCATCATTGCAAACATACAGACAAACTTTATTTTATTAATATAGATGACGTTAATTGGAATATGTGAATAATTTGTCGATTCATGAACTTGTTATTTTAATATTTAAATTTATTATTTTGATTAAGTAACCCCAAGACTTGATTATTTATGTAAGGTTTTCCTAAAAAATCGCAAAGAAATTAACATATTGACACTTAAATGGCTCATAATTTAAAGAATGTAATAAAAATTTTCTTTGATTGTAAATACTTATGAAATTTTTTTAAATCCATAAAAAAATACAAACTCCTGTTATTAAGAAAATAAAAGGTTATCTTAAAATTGAAATATCCAAACTATTCACTATTCGTCTTAGGTTCTTTTGGTCGGGTATATAACAGCGATAAAAAGAATTGCTTATATCTTGTTCCAAACTATATTATAAAAGTGATTTATGATTGTATGTATATTTTGAAAAAAAACATATCTTATGTTATTAATTTAAAAATAATTATTTTTGCATTTGTAGGAAAATTATCTAATTTAATTTTTAGTTAATAAATTATAACTTTAAAGAGATGGACTTGGGAACAATAAACTTTTTCAAGGAGGGGAATTTAGTGCTGTGCACTTTCACTTTGCCAAGTTTTTCGTTTAATAAATATTATGAGATTATATAAATGGCTTTACAAGTTATTGGATACATTATCCCAACTTTTTCAAGTGTTGATAGTATTAAAAAGAGTTGGAGACTTGAACACGAGATATGCGACTTGACTTGATCTCAGACTTGGAACTTGACTTAAAGTTGAAGATTAAGACGTTTAAACTCTAGAAATCTTAGACGTTCTTCATATTTTTCGTGGTGGAACGTTTTTGATACTTTTTTTTTTTTTTTTCCATGTTTTCAATTTTGTCTAACAATAAGGAATATATTCAAGGTACTCTTTATAGCACTCTGGTAATAATACATTTGAATTGTAAATACTTGCAAAATATTTTTCACTAGATATTAATTACTCTCTAAAGTATTTTTTTTTCTGAGAACTCGACTTGAACTCCATGAAAATAGTTAAGGACTAAAAATGCAAAGACTTGAGACTCGCCTTATACCTGCAGAATAATGATTTTTCTGACCTCTACTTTTTAATGATTCGTGAGTAAACTAAAAAATATATATTATTCCCAAGATGGTGTGGCAGTTAGTAGTTTGCATAAATAAATTTAGAGGGAATATCCGGGTTTTTTTTGTTTTTGTTTTTTCTTGTGCTCCATACACAATTTTATATTATAATTTACAAATACATAATAAATATATTAAATAATATTACTATTGAGACAGTTGTATTAGTTTGCCCCTAGGTGGTGCCTCTCTCAATCGTTTTGTGAATAAACTCATGTTAGTAAACCCCCGTCATTCTCAGTTTACAAACATTTACACATTTTAGATGCAATCTCATTTTTTCATCTTCAAACAAGAGTATTTCCTTGGACAAATGTTATAAAAAATATGAGAGGTTTGTGTATATCTAACAAACACAAAGTGATTTATCTTATAGAACAATACTCCTTATTTGAAAATTTTACTCAAATGAGTAGACAAGCATATAAACAGATTAAATATTAAAAGTGTCAATGTAATTGAAGAAAAAGTATGAACTTAATAGTTCCTTTTTTTTTTTTTAACTTCATTTTTAAACCGATTTATAAATGCAGTTATTGCGGTATTGCTTTTATAATTTCGGAGTTAATCCGAACAAATTATGTATGTACAATATGTGGTTCGTCAAAATAAAAACAATTTTTAAAAAAATGGGAAAATTCAATTTTATTTTTATAAATACTTCATATATAAGTAAGTCTAGATAAATTGGGAAAATCTTTGAAGTCTTATAAAGAAAGAACTAGATGGGTTAAAACCATATTATTTTTATTTTTTGAAAGCTACATTTAATGAAATTCAATTATTTATATTGAGATCTGCCTCTCTTAATAACTTTGGATACACGGCGCCTGAAGCTTTGACAGTCCCAATGACCTTTTGCGGATCCAGCTTTGTCGTTGTACGGGCAATGTACTTCTTCAGGGCATCCATAGACGAATGATACTTGGCACAGGCTTCATGTTCGACCTTTCCCCGAAGATAAAAATCGCATGGGTTCAGGTTCGGACTATTTGTAGGTTGAGAGGTGTTATGTCTTCCTTTGACGATTCCATCCATCCAGAGAATGACTACCTCTTCAAACACCTTCACCTTCTATTGTCCGCCTTCACAGTTTCACCCTTCTTGACGAAGTGGGGGACATGACGTCCCCCTCAATGGAGCTTCTTCATCTTCATGATGGTGCGGACCTCTAAAGGTTCTGAACAGATCCATCTGACGTTCCTGCGGTTGGATGAGCGGTCAACCGTGAAATTTTTTTCATCTGAAAAAAATTTCAATATCATCCAATTGACTTATTCGAGTTGATGGTTTAGTTGCCTCTGATCACCCTCTGGCCTTGTTGACCTTAGTAAGATGATTTTAGACAGCTCTTACCCTAGAGAAATATCCATGGTATACTTGGCCGTCTTGCTCACGTTTCTAGTCTTTGCGAGCTTGGTAATTAGAGGGGTTGGATTTGCATCTATGGACTTTTTGATCCCCACCACGAACCTATCGATCATTTTTGTCTAATCTCACCTTTTGATGTTTCCTGTGGCTCTTTCCCTCCGCGTCAAATTCGCCACAATCCGGTAAACTGTACTTTTCGAGTACTTGAGACGTTTGATAATCTCATGCAGAGTTAATACCGTGCTACGCAATTCGCATGTAACGGTTTTTATGGTCTCCTCCATCTCTAAATCTCCATGTTAAAGGCTTGTTATTTAAATTTGTGGGATAAGTTTTAATACACCATAATTTTAGCTATAGGGCATAAACTTCATTTGAGTTAATAGACTTATATTGACCCAATATTGACCCTTCAAATAAAATCAATCAATTTATTATTCATTTTATTGTGACAATCAATTTTGACTACTTTAAGTGTTATTTGCAAGGAGATTGTCTTGCATCAAAGTCCGATGAGTAAATAATTAAAACTGTAAAACTTAAGTAAATAACTTTTATATTCTAAGAAAAAAGGATCCATCTTTTAAATCCATAAATATATATAGTCCAATATTTAATAAATATATTTCATTCAATTATAGCCTCTGTATGAGTTATGATACAAGATAATTTTAGCTATAGTTTAGAACTTTTATTTCATTAATCTATTGACAACGATATCGTTCCTTAATTGGGATGATCCATTTTGACTAATTTAAATGCAATTTGCGACACATTCAAAGGAGTAACAAGAATTAATTGTTGATAAAAATGACGATAATTCGTCGAAAAGGCTATAAATGTAATCTACACTCAATTTGAAGAAAAATAATACGAGCTTACTTTTGTGCTGACAAGCCACATATCTACTCACAAATATCAAACCCTGTTGTCTGATTACTGCTTACAAATATTAATAATAGCTCATTTTGGATGCAAGGACATAGTGTATTAAATACTTAAGAAGGACTGTTGCAGAGAAGTATGAACAGGACTCACAGAAATGATTTATGTGTTTGCGTACATAACATCAAAGTCCTTAATATTTTCAACAAAATGCAAACACTCTATTAAAGATTCCAAGGTAATTAAGTCAAGAAGCATATTTTATACGTATGTTACTCATATACACCATGAAAGAGAAAAAGAAAGAAACAAAGTGTATGTTAAACATATTCCCTCTATTCTTTATATCTCTTTGGATATGAGTTATTATAATTTATGACTATAGAAACAAACCGGTGCCATTTTTCTGCAAAAAGCAAAAAAAAAAAAAAAAAAGCAGTAAAACAAAAGAAAAGAGAAGGGACACATAAAAAATGTTATTTTCCTAATAATAAATATTTCTTAGGAGTTTTAAGCTGCATGAATATAGCCTTGATTTATGGATTTATTCAATATGTATATTTATCCATAAATATACATATATGTTACAGAAAATATCAGTAACATACACATACTGGAATTGGTTTTCGCTCTGGAAATCATAGACCGGTTCTGGACCGAATTAGTTCTGTCCCAAAAAAATCATTTAAAATTCAGATAAAATTATTAATGACGTTATATGTGTATTCAAATTGTGAACACGGACTACAATGACATCATACAAAGTTGTAACAGTAATAGATAGAATAATTAATATATTATTTTATGTGGGGTATAAAGTGTTTCATATTCCGGAAAGATCGGAAGGATACAACATTATTCTTCTGGTACTTCTGTGGCGAAATGAAAAAATACACTTATTGTTTTAACGAATTATTGTACTATGTAAGTCTTATGAGTAAAGAAGTGAGTCTAGCGATTAGAAAAGGAAAAACGGTTGATGTGTGTGATCTTCCTTCTTTTTTGTTCATTGTTTAATAAGTCTTGTTGTTTTCTAACATCTCCCTCTAAAAGAAGAATTATCGTCTATCTTTGGTGTAAAATAAAATATATATTAATGGATTTTAATATAACTACAATATTTTCTTAGCACTAATGCTAATTTCAATGTCCAAGGTTCTCTTCTTTAAGGTAGCAATTCATTTTCTCCCCCACCCAAAAAAAAAAATATATATATATATATCTATATACAAAACAGGCAGCTGATATTTACAAAAGTCTTAATTCAGTTATAATATATGTCTCACTCCCACCTTCTCCTCGCACTCATACAAAAAGCCATCTCTTCTAGGCTTGGAGACTGAACGGAAAAATGAACAGCGTTAAGGCTTCCCATTCATTATTGAACAAATTGAACGATGAAAAAAAAAAAAAAAATGAACGGCGTTCATTTTTATTGTCTCTAAGGGGTCGTCATATGGATTAGTATTTTTTCCAAAGATTGTTACTTTACTAATTTTTATTATATCTGAATTCTAGGTTAGGTTAGAGTGCAATTTTATACATAGCCATTCATTTTATATTTTTATTGAACTTTATTTCAAACAAGAAGTTGAATGTAGTCTAAAATCAAACACATTTATGGGGGTGGTTGTAAAAATGTAACGAAGCCATTTTTTGGTGGCTCCAAGCGACTGGTCTCAGATTTTGTGTCACAAGGGCTGTGATGTTATGAGCATTTAAGGTTCCAAAAATTTAAATAATGTCATAGATTATTTTTTGATTCCTTGCTTCCAATCTTATTTAATTCTCTTGGAAGTCTACTATTGACTTTTATAAGGACTTCAGCTGACTGAGATTTTTTTGGGGTTCAAGTTAAAGCAAAGTTTTTTCTTTAGCAATTATAATCATTGATATTTACGGAAGTTCCTTATTATCAGGGGCTTAATACCATTTCAGCAATGTTATTATACCTATAAATTTAAACTATCAAGTCTTCTTCTTTATGAATAGGCCCTCCCTTTCAGAGGCAAATATATATATTTTGAGGGAAAACCTATAACAAGGATTCTATCTTTAACTTCTATATTAAAATTAAGCAAAGTCTGTCTCTCTCTTTAACTGTGGAGGACACATTTTGAGGAACGTGTTTACCTAAAACTCAGCGCTTAATTTAAAAAAAAGAAAGTAGTACATAATTTGAAAAAAACAAAACATAAAAACAATCTTGAGAAAAGGGAAAATACTATTCTTTTTAAAATCATATATACACACAGCCCAGTATTTCATAGACATATTTGAGTCAATTATAGGCTTTGTATTCAAATTTGTGAGATGATTTCAAATGCCAAAGAATTTGAACTTCAGTTTAATACCTTTATTTGATTTAAAATGCTTTGATGGGTCTTTCAAATAAAATGTATCATTTTCTCATTCTTTTATTATGACAATCATTTTAGGCCATTCTAAGTATAATTTCCGCCACACCCAAAGAAGCAAAAATAATAATTTTTTGATAAAAATTGAAGATAATTTGTCGATGAATATAAATAAAATGGACATTCAATTTTGAGAAAATTAATTCAAGCTTGGTTTTGTTTTGACAGCTACATATATAAAATTTTAAAAATAATTAATGTTACTTTATATGAGATTTTGCAACAAGCCTGTGTAACTAAAGCCCAGCTCATCATGTTTTTAAGAAAAAGTGTAGTACATATCTACATTTTGAAAGGAATGTTCATCAACCTTTAATAACTCGACCAACCCCGAGTACTTCCTCTAATACACTCATATTGACTAGCTCTGACTTAATTGGATTGATTACCATGTCGAAGGAAAATTAGTTTTATCGTTCCCACAAAACTTTATTCTTCCATTTTATATTTTGCACAATGCAAAATTGAAGGAATGGACGGGAAAAAATGAATGACAAAATTAAACTTTTCAGAAAAGTAACAAAAGAACGGGAAAAGTGTGAATGGGCCCAACTCTGGTAATGACCATATATAATAATAATACTATCCACTGGTATATTAAAAAATAAACTGGAAAAATAAGGCGATCACCCTGAGAATTGGAAGGATGTTTTGGAGGAAAGCAGCTTAGCTGTCATTACGTTTCATTAACTTAGCTGCAAGCAGCTATGAGATGCAAGAAAGTAACACAATCCCCACTACATGTCTAGAAATGATATAGGTAGGAATTACTCCAATGTCAATCCTCAATTCTAATCCGTGTCTAACGAAGACTTATTCGTATTACTCCTTTCCGTAGTACTTTCCGTGCCATTCACGAGTAAATACTTTCTAGATTATACGTATATCAAAGTTTGTATATCCTTGGTGGACTCAAAGAAAATTAAGGATCAATATCGGAGGAATTCTTGCCGACGTCTTTGTTTACCCCCTTCTCCTCCTACGTTACAGCTGTTTGTAGCTGTTCTAATTCAACGTCATGACAGCTAAACTGCTCTCCTCCAAAACCTTCTTCAAATTGTCAAGGTTACTATGTTGATTTTTGTTTTCTTTTTTTTTTACATGCCCAAAATTCTACCATTTTGATCACTAAAGATAATTTTTACAAAAAATAGAGCAAATTTTTATGGAAGGGTAACTTGACAAGCCTTGATATCATTACTTAAGAATAAATAAATTTCATCGTAGATTGTTTACTTGATGTAATGCCTATGGAGACAAACTTTGTGTTGCACTCTTTTTAAGAAGAACATAAGTCATAAAAAATGCATTTATTTAATTAGCTAAGTGTGAGTACTCTGCTTTTTTTTGTTTTTTTTAGCATTCCCCGGCTAAAAAATTGAAAAACTTTTATTTTCATTTCTTTCTATTTTCTGATTGTAATGTGTTCTCCTTCTGCTGTTTTAATCAATTGACGGTTGTATGATTTAAAGCAGCTGACCTTATGTATTATGAGCTCAAAAATGATATTATTATTTTTTTAAATTGTATAAATCATAACTAGTATTATTTATTAATATTTTATATACTTCATCTCATCTGTCCTCGAAAAAAGTCATAATGTATTTAATAAAATATTAGTAAATAATACTTTTCACGGTTCATACAATTTAAATATATATATCAATTTTAAGCTCATAATACGTAAGGTCATTTTTAATCTATAACTAGTGTTGAAAATCGAGTATAGAACGGGCAAGTAAAAAAAGAAACCCAAATCAATAGAGTTACACTGACAATTTGAATAATGTTTTGTAGGAGATCAGCAAAATCAGCTGTGACAAAGGAGGAGGGAAAGAAGGGAAAAAAAAGGACATTGGCAAGAATTACTCTGATGTCTATACTCAATTCTCCTCCAAGTCCGACAAAATACTTACAATGACAAAGATTTAATCAACTATTATATTAACTCACTTTTAATTGAATTTGTTATTGATGTGTACTTTTCTATCAATACTACGCAATTTTGTTTGATAAAAATAAAATTTAAAGGCACTCCACAAAGCAAATCCTTTTGATTGACGTGTGACATTACATGTCTAAAGACTATTTAATGTTAAATCATTTACTTCAATACGTAGAAATACAAAAATAAAAATAAAGTTCCATTCGATTGAGTATAATACTACATAGTTATGTGAAATATGAAAAACTGATTTATTTTTTTAAACGGTACAAAAATACAAATTTTCTAAAAAGTTAAGAAATCTTTACTTTTAAAAAATAGTCAAAGAGTTGATTAGAATGACGTAATGGGGTATTGAGCAGGCTAAAATAGTTTAATACGCAAAGTGGCGCCACTGTACTTAGCTATTTCAATAAATAAATAACAGTGAGCATTTTGTAGAGTGGAGGGGGAAATCGAAAGAGTGGAAAGATATGGTACTACTGAATTACGGTCCATGTTAATATCAGATTCCTTTTATATGATTTTTGACAGATAAAATGTATTACTTATATAAAGTGGAGAACCTTCAACATTATTTGCAGCAATATGGCGGGATTTTTTTTTTAAAATTGTATTTAAACATTCATATTACTATTTTATAACGCATTTTTTTTAAATACATCAAAAATAGGCAGTTCATAGTGAAATGTTAACCACACAACAATCTATTTTGATTGTACAAACCGTTTTTCTATTCTAATCTTAAAACTGTATTTTTTCCCTACGATTTACCCATCCTTTCAAATAAATAATTACATACGCTACTCATAAACAAAAACAACTTATGTAATGTACTGTATTTCCTCTCTGAGCTGAAATAATATTTTTGGCTATGTAAACAAACTACTTTTGAGTATACAACACTCAGGCCATTGAGAAACCTCTATATAATTTCAAACCATTTCCCTTTTTCATTTTGGATGAAATCTTAAGAGATTGTACAAGGTACGAGTTTACATATTAGGGTCGAAATTATTTCACTTTCTTTTTTCTAAAAGTATTACCTTAGGCAAACAAAATATGATTGAAAATTTTTGAACCTTGTATATGAATATTTAGAGGCTGTTGAATGGTCTTAAAGTTGTAAAATTTTCCATTTTTAAAGAAAAAAAAAACGTAATTCTGTTTTAATATCATCCGTATACTACACATTACAACAATTTTGTCAAATTAACAAATTAATTTAAATAAAATTACTTTTAAAAGTTTGACATAAATTTGGATGAGCACTCCGTATTTACTTGTCTTAAAAAAATTGTACAAGTCTGTCAATCTGTCAGTTCTTTAGCGTAACTGATATATATCAAAATTTGAAAGTGCGTTTATTTTTACAAAGATAAACAAAAAATGATAATTTTGATGACTTTTTTAGAAAAAATAATTCTAAAGGCAAATTGAATTTATTTTGGGAACCAAAAAAATTGCAATGAGCATTTAATTTAACTTAATAACAAATAATTACATTAAAGGTAATTTGAGGTGAGCACAACGACAATTTAAATAAAATATATATGTGTAAACTATCAATAAGTAATACGAGGTTGTCTAAAAAGCTTA
Organism: Lepeophtheirus salmonis; assembly: GCF_016086655.4. Classification (NCBI taxonomy): domain Eukaryota; kingdom Metazoa; phylum Arthropoda; class Copepoda; order Siphonostomatoida; family Caligidae; genus Lepeophtheirus; species Lepeophtheirus salmonis. The sequence goes on along the minus strand of NC_052138.2, from coordinate 12,807,263 downwards.
CAACCTCAACACGAAGATGAGACAACTCGTAAATAAAAGCCCTTCACATCTATTCGGCATTAACTGACTCTTACTCTCCAAAGTTTCCGCCATTTTGGACTCAGTTGTTATGTAAATGTCGTTTGAGTTAATTGATGTGAGTGTTTTGGAGAAAATAAATAAAATCTTTTATCACTATGTTGGCACCGTTTATGCCCAATTAATCCGAGTTTCAGCGCGGATTAATTACTGCTGATGAAATTTGGATACACATTATTAAATGCCTGAAACAAAAATACTCTCCAAGCCGTGGATTGGAAATTTTTTTGTCAAATGAAGAGATAACAATTATTTTCAAAAACAAAACTAAAAAACGCCGAGTACTATTTAGACGGGTTACAGAGAGTATCACTGAGAGAAATGTGAAGAGTTATAACGAGACTATGTTGAAAAATTCTGATCCTTCATCATGGAATTATAAAGAAAATATCATTCATTCATAATAAACAATTTTGTCTCTTAATGATACTGGCTGATTATAGAGATACGCTTTTATAATAATATAGTGGATTAATAAGGAATTACGAACCACAACTTCCATGTTTTCAATAAGAATAGAAGACCATCAACAATTGCATATTTAATCAAAGAGGTACAATTTAAAAAAATACCTTACCCTATTTTACTAATTTCTTCAATATTATCAAGTGAGAAAATAGGCCAAAAATATTAAATCATTTAAAAAAAAAATTGACAATTTCTCAAAAACTAAAGTTTAAGAATTATATATAAATAATTGCAATTTATAATTAAGTAACTCATTTAATCTAAATGATTGAGCTACCTTGTGACTAATTTATAGTGAAAATATATATTTGTATTTAAATTGTCTTTGCCCTTGGCCTCCAATAACCTCAGAGGTCATTTTTTACAAAAAAAGCTCCTTCTAAATTTCCATTACACTTAGATATTATAAAATTTGGCTTTCATGGTATTTTTTCTCATAATAAAGTCATGAAAATTATACCTTTTTTGTTTATCTAAGTAAAAAATAAACATACTTGCAAATTTTAGTTTACGAGAATAACAATCAAATTGATTGGCTGTAATTGGTTAACGAACAAACTGATAGACAGTACCCTTCAATTGGTTTAAATTTCTTTGACAAAAACTAAAATAATTGACACCCTAAAACACATATACAATTAATTTGAACTTAATTTTTGCAGCCAAAAATTTTTAAACACTAATATACACCCAAATGCATATTTCAGAAAGGAGACTGAGATTAATGAACGAGCTGGCTTTGGTCAACTTTAAAACAATTTTCAATAATTAACTACACGTACAAACTACTAGAAAAATTTTACAAACTATTTTTCAAGAGAATATGAGGAAACATACTTCTAAAAATATTTTGCGACAATGTTCTCCTAGTTCATATCAAAATTTACCAAGTATTCCATATACCATAAATATTACAATATTAATGAAGAATACTTTTGCAGTCATAATATTTTTTTAATGCTCCAAAAAATTTATGGAATGATGTTTGACTTTTTATATCATAAAAGGTGTTTTGTTTTTTTAAATAGTTAAATCATACTCCCTCTAGAGAAAAATACCTTATATTTACTCCCTTCCCCATAAGGTACTTTTATATTCAAGCATATCATTTTGTTTTCTTTAAGATATTTTTTTTTTTGTTAAAATACATTCAAAAAAACTCTATACAAGACACAAGATGCTTTTGTTCCTGATATATCTTTAATATTTATTTAAAGGAATTAACATTTTCAATAAGTGTACACAATGTAGTTAATATTGATTTAATATGCACGGAGTAACAAAATATTATTTAGCATTTCTTTTAGACTCTAGAGTATCCAGTTTGAATCAGCGCATTTCCATCACCAAAAATGGTTAAAGATTTTTTTCTTACTGGATTATTAAGAAATTTGAATATGAATGGGGGAAAAAAAAGTTATTTCTTGAAAGATAACATATATCTATGTAATTAAATTTGAGATATTTTCTGACCAATAGAAATATTTAATTCGTTTTTTTATCTTTTATCTGGTTGCTTTTGAGTTTTGAGCTTTTAAGTATACTCAGTGACTGTAAAACCCATGTAATGAACCAAATTAAGGAGAAGAAGAAATTGTGTGTTTCTCTATAAAAACAGATGATAATATTGTGTTTTACATTTGTGCTGGAGTTATAGAGTGTGTCAGGTAAAATCACGGACTTTTTGATAAAGAACAAATAGGTATAACTTTTGCAAGAATGAAAAGGAGTCAATATTGAGGCTTTATTATAAACTTCCTTATTGATATATCTTTCTATTTTTCAAAATGTTTTCTTTTGGCTACTACCTTTACACCAACTTTGGCCTTTTAATGAAGACTTTGGAGATGTCCACCCACTGCTGCTCGACTGAGGCCTTGAGGGCATCCAAATTTCGGTAGGAGGGTAGAACAGACTCTCTTCTCGACTATGCTCTAATTAGTAAAGTCATGGTGGGAACAGCCTGGGGAGGAGGGTGGCCAAAGTTTTGACGCACAGAAGTCCTTGAAATCAGCGGTACACCACTCCTGTGACTTCTTGGCCGTGTGACCAGGTATACATGTTTGACATCCTTGCGATCGGTATCAATACAAGGCTTCACAACCGTCTACAATACCTCCACGTACTCCTTTTGCCCGACTTTTTAGTCCCTTTATTCATCCATTAGAGTAAAAAGGAATATGAACGAGTAAGATGTTTTACAAGAAATATGTGATATGACATTTATGCTTACAAGCGCATGTTGTTTTTGTAAAGAAGAATTATTTAATACAACAACAAAAGGTAAAAAAATACAAAAACAAAGTAGAGATTGAATTTTTGATAAGACATTCCTTTTTACGTAATATATGTATAAATGTGTATTAAAGGGTATTGCCTTTTAGTTCAAAAATAATATGGAATAGGTAACTTTTAAAAATGCCACATTCAAAAAATATACAGAGTAAGGACTCAAAAATTAGAAAATTTTAAAAGCCGTTTTCATTTCTCCATATTTTTATTTTGTACCATTTTTATGGCAAACTTATAAAGCAAAAGTTGGTAATTTAACCATTTTCTACACTTTTTATTCAATATGTCTCCCTCCATTCTGAATGATGGCTTCAATACAGGGACAGACAGAAGTCTATCGGCCATGATCTCCCTCCAGAAATGCGGCACCTTCTTGGACGTATGTGCCGGTGCGCCGTCTTGGTTAAACAAATAGTTATCGCTGGGAACATGATCTTCAACCATGGGAAGGCATGGTACCTGAGGACCTTTTAGTAGACGTCCGTGTAGACTTTCTTGTTGGTGTTGAAGAAGTAGGGAGACATCTTGCTGCTGTCGGATACCACGACGCCGAGGACCATGACCTGAGCTAGATTTTTGGTCCTGAAGGTTCCCTTGACCATAGCTCTTGATTCAGCCAAGAAGAGATCATTTTTTCAATTCAAAACAGAGTCCACTTGTCGACGTGTGCGCAGAGAAGATTATTGCTGTGACATTTTTATCGCACAAATACAAAACAATCATCAAATTGTAAATTTTTATCAGTTATTTCGAATGGCGCCAAGTACAATATTGTCATACTTTTATAACTGAGGCTAGACAACTTCGAAGAGAATTCTAATTTTGAGTCCTCCCCCTATAAATTTTCACCCTAAGATATAATAAACTTTCTACATATAAACAAAAATTTCCGTAGGAAAAAATTAGATACTTATATTAACAATATGTGAAATTCTACATTTTTAATATTTATACAATTTAACAATTATATATGTATTACATTTCTTACCAAATGGAAAACAAAAAAGGGTCCAAAATCAGTTGCTAGTAAACTAATTGAGTTGTATTTCAATCACTAATTTAGATTTTAATAATTTTTGAAAATGTACACATTGTTGGAACACCAACAAGCGTATATTATAAAATAAAGTCTGTTTTGTTAACATGCAAAATATTATTAATAATTATCCTTTCTTATTTTGATTTGTCGTTAGCAAACAAGGAGTAATATAGGGATCTCTATCAGCAGATACATATGTGGCTTCTCAGATATACGATATTTTTATAACGATAATTCATACTCAACAGGATTCCAGTAATATTTACATCTTTAACTTATAAAATATCAGACAATGTACTGCAAGTATAATACCATCCACTGAACCCATATGTACTTTGCTGTATATTTTTATACCTGCATTGCGAAATATGGATTTAATTCCGAAATTGCGAAAATTCCAAAATAAAGTTGATTTTCTCATATATATATATTAGGTCGGGGAAAAAGTAATTTCGTACTTTGCGCCCCTTTAAATGATCATCATTGGTATCATCGGACCATGCAATAAAACTTTGTAAAGGTATGAGTGTATCCTACAAACACTTTTTGGACAGTATTACACTTGACCAGTTCAGAAGTGAACTATCGTGCGTCAAGTATGCAGGTCTCAAAGGAAGAAATTCGACATATTTTACATTTTTACAACTAGACAGCATCAAGTAAATACGAGGCCGCAAACATCTTTGAGTATTAGAGCCAGAAGTTCTGGGAGTTTGGATTGTAAATACTTATGCCTCCACCCTACACCTGGCACCAAGTGACTACCACCTTTTCCTGTATATCACCAACGGGCTTCGGGGTAAAAATTTGCCTCAATAGAGGCCTGTGAAAATGGGTTGTCCGAGTTTTTTGCGAATAAGGAAAAGGGCTAAAATGGAAAGGCATTATGAACTTGGTTTTTCGTTTACAACAAATTATCAAACAGAATAGGGCATACATATATGCTTATATCGGATAATTATAACACTTTTTATAAAGCATTGAAATAAAGTGAAAAATACGAAATTACTTTTTCCCCAATATATTATATATTAACTGATATAATATTTGAAAGAACAAAAAAATGCTTTTTAATTTGACAATACTTGAAATTTTTGTTGAATGGAGTTGAGTGATACAATATGGAGGTTATAAGTATAGTATAAAAGTACATGACATGATATCCATATTACAGTTGCAGTTTGGAGCAGCTTACCTATGTTTCATGTTAGTAGCTAATTACATATGATAATGGCTGAAGCAATATTGAAATTCGAATTGGAGCTTGATCTTACAAGAGTTTGAATTAGTCAACATTTATTCTTTGTAAATATGGAAACTTCTATTACTCTACTTATTAAATAATAGGTTTTAAGTTTTGTAAGTGGACCCATTCTTATAATTACTTTTAACAACAAAGTTAAACGGAGTTTATGTTTTTGCCAGAGTTTGTTTGTAGGCAGGATTACAGAAAAGCTATTTACCGATGATGGAAAAACTTTGAATAATTTTTTTATATCTTAACAGTAGTAGGCCATTAAATTTTGAAAAGTCAAGCTTCAAGGTCAAGGTCATCTTTAAAAAGCATAGTGGGCCATTACTTTTGAGTATTTTGAGATATATAACTCAAATTAGTGTCATTTGGTATGTCTAAAAAAAATCACTAAATATCTATTCGAATCAACCATTGACATCGTACATTAAGTCAGTTACCTAAGTTGACTGACATTCCAGATTGTTTAATAAGCCGCAAGTGACGATGTGTTGGAGGTATAACGATATGGACAAATTTCCGAAACAAAAATCCAAAAATCTTAAAGATACTTCACAAAATTACTTCAAAATAAAAATTAAAAAAACTAAATTGTTCTAAAGGAAAGAGGTTTTTTATTATGTTTAGTTGTTTATGCCTCCAAGATGACACACTTACAGAATGATAACGTAGTTTGAAAATTTCATAATTAGAGTTTGAAGATGTTCCAGTCAATTGATAAAATGTTTTTTAAACTGACGATACGTTTCAAATTCTTTATTTAAAATATTTGGACATTTGTCTACTCAAAAACTTCATGAATTGAATTAGAAATATTTAATGGATGGAAAAGTATACAGGCAAAATGGGATTTCCTTACGTATGACCTTACAGTATTACAAACCTATTGCATAATCAAAAAAGTGCTAAAAAAACTCATTTTAAAGGTATTAAATGCAAAAAAAAAAAAAAAAAAAAAACACATATTTTTCATGCAACAAATACAACAAAATAACATACATATTTTGAGAATAAGAAAATATATTATAAGAAAAAGAAATTACAATCGTTTACTTAAAACTAATAAATGTCGATTAAAAAGAAGTAACCTTTACTTATAAATAGACAAGGATTCTAATTTTTATAAAAATCAGTAAATTCTGACCACCGATTAATTAAATAAGTTTTATAAATTAGAGTTACCCTATTTTTATTACCAAAATAAGGACACATGTGTTGGTTTTAGATGAGGGTATCCACATATGTGTGTGTTAATATATTGAAATTAGTACATGTAAGAATAAAATATTAATAAATTTATTTGTGAAAATATATTTTGAACCTTTCTTTCTTTGGTTTTCATGATTAATAACGTTCAATATATACAAGGTCAAATTGGAAACATGTGTATGGACTTTGGTGGCAAGAGAAAAAGACTAATACATAAATTGGGAAAAAATATACATATATTTTCTACCTTGTTTTTTGAAAATATTTAAGATATATGTCTCAAGATAATTTATAGTTTTCTTACTATTTAAGTGGATTTTCAACATGCACGATTTTGTCATCTATATAATCGGATATTTCATAAATTTATAAATATTTTATTAAATGCCTAGATAGGTATTAAAAAGACGACATGCTTGAAGAAAAGATGACGGTTGGTCATTTTATTTCAAAGATATAGAAAAATCAGGAATAATTTGAGGGATAAATGAATTTAAAAACAACACTGTAGTAGGGATATGATGGATCTTGGACCTGGATGCGAATATACCGAGTAAAGTATTAGTAAATTGGTATTTTTCCAATATATCCAAGACATGAACCGGCTTCCATTACTTGAACTTCCATTGATCTTAAAAAGCTGATAGTTGCTTAATCAAGATACAACGGGTTTGGATCCGGATCTGGCATAATTGGGTACGGTATTGGTAAATTTATACTATCCGAGTTACGGTATCAGAACAGGCATCGGATACTTGCACTTTTCTCCACCTTAAAAAAGAGATAATGTATTTTTTAGATCTTAAAATGCTTATAATCTTGCGGAATACTTAAATCTAGTTTTAAAAAAATATATTATTATACATATATCAAAAGTACCATCTCTATTTATCTTGATTAATGCTTGGACGACATCAATATAAACAGTTGTATCACGTTTTGATTCCAATGTTATTAAAACTGTAAGTATAATTACACCAAATATTATCTTCTAATATTAATAACATCGAGTTATTCAATTATTTTCGTATCAGTAAAACTGCAACCTTAATCATGGAATTCAAGATACCTGTAATAATCACAAAGAGTTTTATACCCATATGAGAATAATATAAAGGATTGATTGGTTGAAAAAGTCAATGTCATTTTGGCACGATTCTGGTCCAAAAAGATATGGCCCCTTCCTCACCAGATTCAAAACCACTCGACTTTTTTATATGGCGCCCTTTGTAGAGGGAAACCGACAAGACCCCACACCCAAATGTGAACTCACTGAAGTCTTCCATAGAGCTGCATGGGACAGCTTGTCAGAAGAGTTTGTCATCAACTCCTGCATGGCCTTCAGGGGACTTGTAAAGGCTGTGATTGATTAAAAAGGTGGCTATACTTGTTGAAAAATGTTTTGAAAACCTTGTCTGCACGTTTTGTTAACATTATTTTTTGGCCTATTATTGAAAATGGACAATTATTGATGTACTTCTAAATCCGTCTCTCGATTCCACGTTTTCTGTCCTTCCCTGTATATTAACAGTTTTATAATGTTATGTGGCAGTCCATTGAAATCTAAAAACTGACTAATTCAATAATTAATTAAGGTTGAGTGATCGAAATTAATTCTTATTTCTAGATATTTAAGTATACACAATTAGTAATAATACAGAATAAACTTGAACCCTCTAGCTTACGTACATGTCCAGAAAATGGCACTTGAACGTGATCAACTAATTTCCGTTCTTGCACTTAGGCGTCTCCAGGACCAACGTCTACGACGTCAGCAAGAGCTAAACTTTGGAGAAGAATAAGGGCTCTGTAAAAAAGGCAAAACTGGATCCGGAATAGTTAAGGAAAACTAATCCCCTCAATGAGGACCATTGTAAGAAACATCGAGTATTCAAACCAGACTGTCCAGAGAGCTATAAAAAAAGTTGATGGAAAGAGCCTTGTTAGAGGAAGAGGCCAATTTTGACAGCAGCAATGAAAGAACCCTATCTCCTATGTTGCAAGATTCATTTGAATGAGTCTTTTGAACTCGTTTTTGACACTTTTGGGCCCCCCTACAGCCATAATTGCAACCCCCTCGACTGCGATCTGTCATCCAAACACCGAGCCCCTCAAATCCACCGTCAGTCAGCACTGGGACGTCATGACAGACGACTACATCTGCAGCGGGTGATAAGCATTCCGTCGCCTGAAAGCAATAATTCCCGCTATGGGCAGCTTTTAAGAGAGCTCAGACACACATCTATTTATAGTATTAATTTTTGGTGAAATTCTATTGTTAATTAATAAATTATAACTTGTTCAACTTTATAATTCAGAGTGTTCATATTTTAATGGACCACTTCGTACATTCCTTCAAGAGGTAAAATTAAGAGAAACAAGCTAAACTCGATGCATGATTATTCCATGTGTATATAATTCCATGTCTGAACCCGGATCCTATTTGATTTAGGCCCGAACTTCGGTTAAAGATTCCGATACCCTTGTAATTTTAGTTTTGGATCAGGATCCGAAAGTTTGTGTATCCGAAATTTACGTCTAAATATTTGAAACGACTAGGAGGAAGAAAATGTGGATCCGTTTTTTTTTAAACTTTAGCATGATTTTAATGATCCCCCAAATCAACAAATTTTTGCTTTTTTACTACAAATTTTAATATTTTAAAAAAAAAATTAGACTGGAATATTTGAAATTTAATTTAATTTTTTCTTGCACCTCGATTTTCAAACGGTCCAATAATGGCGAATAATATGCTCCTGTAATAGTTTTACCCTTTTCCAGATAGTTGATCAGGATTATTCCTTGCCAATCCGAAAGACAGTCCCCATAATCTTAGCGGTCGATTCCTCTATTCAAACGAATGCCAAAGAGAAAGAAATAAAATGATCTGGCTGAAAGTTTTATTTTTGTACCGAAGTATAACAACTTTATTCTAATTAACTAAATTGCTGTAAATACAACTATAAATATTTGATAAAAAAAAAGCATCGAAAAACACCTCCTAAATTAACAAATCAAACCGATATTTTCTACATATTTTAGCATGTCAAGGGCTTTCATACATTTAAATTTATAAAAGACCATAAAAACTTTTGAAATATAAAATAGTTAATTTTGTTTTGGTAGGGGTAGTATAAAGAAAAACAAAATGAGTAGGTCTTAAAATTATTCTATATTTTTCATATACGATTTGCACTATTCTATCTCTGTATTTTTCCGTGACATAGCATGCAGACAAAAAATGAATTGCTGTTTGCCCTGCGGATTTACAAAAGAAGCAAAATCTATCTTCAACAGTACTTCCATGAATATTTCCTATAGTAACTGTGTTTGTTTGTATCGGAACCAATAGGTTGAAAATTCGAATAAATTGTTAGAAATAATCCCAAAAATCTTGTAAATTGGAGCCGTCTCTCTGAATGAATCCCTCTTTCTATGTATTTGTCTTACTGACTTTTGACGTTATCATCATTTTGTATAAGTCGAATCGACTTGTTAGTCATTCCTCTTATAAAGTTGAACAAGCATTCTCTTTGGCCAATTTTTCTTCTGCGCACCGTAATTAATTTTAAATACCGATTATTTATTTTTGTCCTTACCTCGAAACGCGTCAAAATGAAGGTGACTCTCAACCTCTATATTTTTTCTTGGTTGTTTAGACCATGTGCACTCTTCATTCATCAATCTTCTGAACCACTTAAATAAAAGTTTTTCAAAAAAAAAAAATTAATTGAGAATGGACACAATCCTCCATACTTTTTAGGACAGATAACTTGCTTTCATGTTATCATTCCCTGGTCGGACCAAAGCAGAAAATCCGCTCACAACTCTTCTTTCTTCTGTTTTGCTTGCATATTTCTCATTATAAGGTGTAATTCTTAACAGATACGTTATTTTAGGAAAGATAAGAGAGTTCCAAATATGAATTCTCCCTGGCAGGTTCCTCCCAACAATGTATATCTAGAAGAAATTTTTCCTTATTATTTCCTCGATTTCTCTCAAGTTTTCTGTAAAAGTCCCCGTGACTGATATTATTGCTCCAAGGATTTTTATCTTAGGTACTATATGTATTTCTAGACCAGGTAAGATATTTTATATGTTGCCTAGAATTTTTGACTTAGCGAAATTAATTCTCAATCCAGAACATTCTCCGAAAGTTGTAAGAATTTCTAGTATACAAATAACATACGTTATTCTGGATGATTTCCCAGAATACAAAACAGTCAAATAATCCGCAAAACCTTCAACCCTGTGTAGAGAAACCGCAGAGTTGATGCCCCTTATCGAATCTGCTGAGTCAATTTTCCTGATTAGTTGGTCCATTGCTAAGATAAATAGAGTGAAAGACAAGGAATATCGCTAGCGACAACTTTGTTCAATTTCAAAGCTGTTTACATCATTTGATTATTTTGTGTAGATGTTACGTAAGCAAAGTTGCAACCATCTTCGTATAGTTACTACCAAAACCATACATAATTAAACTGTTCAATATGAAATTGTTGTGGTAAATGCTGTAAAAAAATTTCATAAAATCAATGGACATCAACGTCACATTATCCTCTATTTCTTTTCCACTTTTATTGAATCCATTATTCCCCTATTTACATCTTCCACAAATCCTTTTTGAGCATAGATATGAGGAATGACCTTTCCAATTATCTTATTAAGTACACCACTGTATATTTTATAGGAGGTGTTTAAAATTGTTAGTGGCCTTAGGTTTTGGACATATCTGGGGTCTTTTCCGTTGTTGGGAATTAATGTAAGCTTTCCTAATGAAATATGCTTATCGAAAAAACCTCATGAGAGTGCTTCACTATAATCTTGTTTTAACACCGGACTTTATAACGAACAAAATTTCTTATAAAACTCCGTTGGGAAACCATCTGGTCCTGAAGATTCATTCCTTTTGTTGTAGAGCTTTATATATTCCTCAATTTCTCTTTCAATTATCTCTTCTTCTAAAATTTTTCTCATTGGTTGCGATAATTGGGCAAGGCTTTGGGTATTGCATTTGAAGGTATTATTTTCATAATATACTGTAACATTCCTACATTGATCACAGATATCATTTAACGTATTACATTTTTTCATTCAAATAATTCCCGGTAGTAATTAGTTACTTGGTTAATATATATAATTTTTAATTTTTTACCATTTTCACCGATCAACAAGTTAATACCTCTTTTTTGACATCTGATTTTTTTTATTTTTTCAGTTTCTTAATACGTTCAAATATTACATGCTCTTTAGCAATATTATTAAGGCCAGTTCGGATCAGACAGCATCTACTGGACGTATTAACTAAATTACACAGTTTTTCGCTAATAGTAGTATTATATTCACTTCTATTCAGCTCCTCTAGTTGTAATTTCTTCCTTTCTTCACTTTTACCAACTCCCAGTTTGATGTATTCTCTCCTAGTGCAGTCTAAGATTAATTTAAGGACATGAGAAGCCGTTTTGGTTGTTGATCGTTTAAATTGTAGTTTTGATCAAAATTAATAGAAATACAGGTTTATACCATAACGCATGAACGACGGATGTTTGACTTCCACCTCACTTTTAATATTAACACGTCATAGTAAATGAGTGGTTGCGTGTTTTTTCAAAATCAGTTTTTCTTGTCCAGCAGTCTGTACAATAAATCAGATTGAAAATTCTATGAAGCCCGATTACATGATGGTCTAACCTTGTATTTCTATTAACCTTGGTTTTGATGATATATCCATAATGATTCCCCGAACCCTTGCATCTGTTTGTTCGTCTTCTATTAGGGAGACATTCAGCTTAAAAATAAAGGGCGTAGAAGTAAATATGGGGACATGGTTAATATAAAAATACTATATGAAAATTACTCAGAAATAAAAATATTCACAAATTGACTATTGTTAGAAATAATGGATGTCTTCTTTACATATTTGGTCTTTTCCCAAGTACCATTTTCCAAACTTCTCTTAATTCGCTGTATCTCTCCTCTGATCCATGACAAAATTAATGTCTCCCAGGGCAATAAGTACCTCATTTACCATTTTTTCATCTGACATGTGTTTTCAATCGAGTGATTCAAAAAATTGTGGATTGTGATTGTTGGATCTATAAATTGATATGATTTATTTTAAATTTTAGTTTAACAGACACCATTTTGCTTAATTTTTCCAAATATTTAGCTTCCTCTTCATTCTCAGGCTCCAGTGAGAGAGGAAAATCTTCTATTTCGCTACAGATTTCTCCATATTCTGCCAATATCTCCTTCAAACAAGGTAAATCTATTTCTGAGCCATTTTTAATAGCCACTTCCATACGTTTTTGTACAGGTCTTAGATTTTCTAAGTATGTCACGTTACACATAACTCCATCTTCAGCTTCAAATTTCCCTACAACACCATTAGATTTGGTGATAATGTTTAACGGCTTTCTGAAGGTAATTACAATTAAACCCTCCCCACTCTTACAATCATTAACTCTACAATTAAACCCTCCCCACTCTTACAATCATTAACTCTAAGAACTTTGTCCTTGCATATAGATAATTCCTCAAATATTTGTTTGTAATGCCTGACTTTCGGGATAAATCTCTGGAGATTTTTATTTTCTTCATTTTTCCAATCCAGGTAAACTTTTTCCCAAATGGGGTCAATTTAGATTTCATTTTTTTTATTATTTACTTTGATTTTGCTTAAGTAAGAGGCTACCATTGGCTATGAGTTTCCTACCCCATCACCTATTCTTTCTTCAATTAGGTTTTTCTTCAATATTTCAGTATCCCTCTCTTTCCTTTTCTCTTCTAAATTATATTCATTTTGGCCATCAGGCGGCTTGTCTGGAAGAAGTGCGATCATTCTTTTCTAAAGAAATCAAAATCTTACCTGATTCCTTTTTTTATATCTTTTTACGATAGTTTTTACGTCATTAAATACGTAATAATCATATAGAAGGGAGGCAATTTAAAAATACGGAATATTAAGAATTATACGGCCTTCTCCAACGCAAAGCTACTTAGATTTGCATATATATAATTATTTTTCACAAACAAAAGAACAGCTCAGCACCTCACACATCAAATAATCAATAATCTGAAATAAACTGATCTGGCTCAAAGTTGGTTTGTGTTCATCAAAGAGATGCTACTAACTAAACATAACCTCGATACGCACCAGTAGTGTCATCTCTCGGACTTTTCAAACAACCCTCGAATTAGTACATAAAAAAAAACAAGTTAGTAGGCAAAATATAAAAAATGTGACTAAAAATTTGCATCGTTGAATTTTTACAAATTTTATCCGATTGGTACGATTGAAAATTCATTCGATCGAGATTGAACGTACTTCGTTAAATTAATCATGTAAATTCATAAATACGCTATAAAATAGATTGTTTTAAAGAAATAAATCCATCATTTATATATTGAAAGTAGTCTTCTTAAGTTATAGGTCTGGAATAGTAACCCGTCTTTCCCCTGATAACACTTTCCTATTTATGTATTTAACTGAAGAAAGTTATCACTCTTCCTCCTCTCTTTCCCGGCCCTTAATATGGTTGATCAGAGGGTACACACAAAATCTTCAGTATAGTGAGATGCTCCGTATCTCATTTTTAGAACATGAGCTAAAAAAATTAAAGTATTATCCTTTAAATGAATACGGAATACATTTAAGTCACATATTCTACTCATTTGAAAATTCCCAAATTTCCGGAAGCAAAATTCCCAATGAAATTTTGGGAAACTTTCTACCCCATTACAACTCCGGCTATAACTATCGTGTTTGAGCAATTGAATATAAAGAATAATATTTTGTAATTGATTCTGATAAAATATAAGTACAAACAATTAAGTCAGTTTGACCACCTATATAATGCAGTCATCAAAATGATTACCATTTTTTCTTTGAGTAACTTTTAATTAAGAGGTATGTGAAGGATAGTTATATTTTACAAAAGATGCAAAATTAAATTAGCAACATATATTTTTTTATAGATTTGGATTGATAGATCATTAGTGAATGGTAATTCCATAAGAGTATTATTTTTTTTTTTGAAAAAAAAAAATCCAATTTGAATTACCCAATTAGAACAAATTACACCCATTTAAATACTTACGTGACACCAGATCTGATAGAATCCATTTTAATTTTCTAGTATTATTAACCGTGCAGTTAATTACGTTCAAAAAAAATTGCAAATCACATTTTTTTTTGTATATTAAAATTGAAGCAAGTAACTAATTGTCCTAAATTACTCCAATAAAAATTCAACAACTAAATTACAATGAGTTTAATTTTATAAAATATTCAGTCAAATCATTTTTTGGCATATTTATTTTCGACGGCAAACGCACGTCCCTCATTACTACATTGCCTGTTAGCAATTGTCTGTATTTCCAAGAAAACTTTAAAATCTCGCCTCTAGAATGAAATCACAGCCTCATTGCTATGCATAATAAAAAAGAAAGTCCTGTTGTCGCATCCCTGACAAAAAGATCGAAATCGGCCAAAAAATATATAAATCTCTCAATGATAGCATTATTAAGTACATTAAGTATTTGTAATTTCAAAGTCAAAATTGTATTGAGGAAAATATATTTTTAATACACCATTAGACAAAAACCAAAACGAATTCTCGAATACAAAATTTATGAGAAATGACTCCTTACAAATATATAACCAACTATATTTATTGACAGAACAGAAGAGAAAAGTCCTTTTGGAACTTGCAAAAAAGATCCTGAACCGCCTCAAGGGAACCTGTGGACTCATTGTGATCTTTTCTGATGAGATTACCTTTACTTTTGACCGTGTATTCAACAGCCAGAATGATCGAGTTGTAACATTTGAGGATGTAACAGAGGATCACTGATATGTATCAACTGTGAAACAACCTGCTTCAGTGGTGATGTTAGGCCTGGTTTCATCCATCATGAAGGACAAGAATCCCGTGTTGTTCCCATTACGATACTGGCTGAAGGCTGATGAGAGCGTCAAAATTCTGAACACCAAAGTTCTCCCATGGATAAAATTCATCGTGGGCAATTATCCCTGGTTATTCCAACAAGAAGGAGTACCTGCCCACACCCCAAAGAAGACCCCAGAGTGGCTCCAGGCACACATGTACATCTGAGCAAAGGAGTTTTGGCCGCCACAGAGCCCAGACATCCCCAAGACTCTTCCATCTAGGCTTACGTGAAGTCCAATGCCTGCAGGAGATGTTCTTCGATTAGGCCTGGTCCTCCACGGGCTTCAAGTACATCCAATGGGTCTGTAGCAGCTTCTGCCACCGCCTGGAGCTCACCATCAATTCTGAGGTCAGATACATTGACTAAAACATGTTCTTTCGGTTTCAATTAATAATTAATAGCTTATAAATTTGTTTCCTAAATAATCCAGAATCTGCCATGGACTTCAATTCCTTGTGTTTTAAAATATAATAACGGTTGGCTCGGTGTACCTGAAAATTTCTAGTTCTGATACTTCAAGTTCGACTTTAGTTGAATTTTCGGAAAATATATCGAGCGAGTTAGACTATTTTTTTAGAAAATTGGGATCTTTTAGAAAAATAGAGTTTTCTTTGAGTTCAACTAACACTCGAATCCAACACTAGAAATTGCACAGATGTTTTCAATAGATCCATGCACACTGTACAGTACCAAAAAAAGTTCATCGTTATCCATCAAAACACACATACTACAATATACTTTATTATCTTCTAAAACAATTTTAAAATAAGGGAAACATTTTTCTTTCAAATATAATATATTTAATATTTTAAACTTTAAATATACTTTTAGCAGCATAAAATTGTACAAAAATAAGTTTTATTTAAATAGGAGTTGATTTTTAAGTATGTACGTATATGCATATTTAAAGGAGATAATTTAAAAAAAAACATTTAAAAGAATTAGAAGAGGATTGTGAATATTTTAGATTACACAATTCCCCGAAATACCCATATCAGAATGTGAGTGAAGATGTTTGATAGTTGACACCCGAGTCACACTTTAATTTTCCAGCAAGTATCTACGAGTTGTGCTTCAGTACAATCAATTGATGTTTTAGCTACAGCTCTTTAAAAGTGGTTAAATCCTGAAGTGAATTTACAACCTCGTAATAATTTCATTAATTATCTTCTGGAACTAAAAAATTTGCTTACATTTTTATACTTTTTTTAATTTTATGAAAATAATATAATATAATATGAGCGTTACTTACTTATAATAGTTTATAAACAAAGCGGCACATAGTAGCACCGTCTTGTGGCAAAATAGTACAACTCCCTCAACGATGATATTATTTAATAAATAATATAGGTGTATGTTTGTCAAATAGAGGGGGCTGTGAAATTGTTCCTTAGTAACATTTCCCTCTAAAAGAAGAATTCGCGCGTATCTTTTGCGTAAGTTGATTCAAAATGCAAGATAAAAAGGATATATATCCAATTGAATATATGATATTTTCTCTGTACTAATGCGATTTAAAATATAGAAGGCTTTCCTCTTTATAGCACTAATTCTTTTTGCCCATCAAAATCATAAAACAGCCAGCTGTTATAAACAATAATCTTAATTCAGGTGTACCATATGTATCGATCCAGCCTTCTTCTCCTGCTCTTACAAAAAAAAAACGTCTCTAGTTATACTCCGTTTCCAAAAAGACAGGAATACAATTTATTTTTGACCCCTTGTTTAATACATATGTATATATGGGTCATCTTATTATTTCTAGGAAGAAATTTGGTCCAGCATTTAGAAATACAACTGTATAAATCCGCTTTTAATAAAATATTACTAAGCAATATTATAATTTATAATACAGTTTGAAATAGGATTTTAACTTTATGAAAGTTATACGATTATGTATACCAACGTTATTCAAAGTGGGCGATACTACCCACTGGGGAGTGGTGCCTTGATCTTGAGTGAATGTAATGCAAAAAGTGGCGATTAGGGGGCGATAGAGCAAAAAACGGTAATAACATATTATTACATTTAAAAAAAATCAAATTGATCTACATATAAATTATAAAAAAAATTGACTACAAGGTAGCAGCAATGAATATTTTGAATATTATCTGGTGGATAGAAAATAAGGTCTCTATATCGAGGTTATATGAATGTACTTCATTATTGGTGCATTTATATTTTATTCTATACTCAGTATACAATTACTCTCAAATACAACCCTACTACTTAGAATAAATATCCATACTTAAGTTAAAAACTAAAGAAATATAAAACTTCAAGCAAGTACTTAAAGGACGTCCAGTAATTATAAAACTGTATAAGGATAATTTTTGTGTCAATAATCGTTTATTTCTTTAACTATTTTAACCAAAAGTCCATGAGAATCATGGAACCTATTTGTTTGCAGTTTTTAAAAAGTACAAGGCACGGAAAACTATTGGAAATATGGTGTTAATCAATCACAACAATCGAATAACGGTTTGAGTGCTTCCTACAACATATATTTGCAGATTGCTAGATATGGTAAGACTTACACGACTGTGCAGTAAGAAGTACTATGTACACAATTACACATAAATCACCATACATATTTTGATGTCTATACCTCTCAATAATAACTCAGTTAAAGGGAAGAATCGATGAAATGCCTGAAACCACAGAAGATAAATTGAACAACTTAATTTAGCTTGCAATTAGGAAATAAATATGCTTTTCTCGCTTATATTTGTATTTGTCAAAAATGAAACGTTGGTTCAAGAAATCATATTTGTATGAAATCTGATAATAAATACTAAAGGAGAGTAGGTATTTGATATCATTCATATTTTTTTCCTACGAGAAAAACACACACTTTCTAACATTCTTGTGGTACAATAGATGTGCGCCATCCACAATCCATTAGTAAGTGGCACTCAAATATGTGCCGCTCTAAATTCGTGAGCGGAAAGCGCGCTCACTTTTTTTTTTTTTTTAATAACGAGTAAAGCGGGAGAGAGAAATACGATTTTTGTGATTAAACTAATTATCAGGCTTAGTTGGATGATAGAGCACGATACCACGTTATAACATGTCTTTTAAGATAATGGTTCCCAATCTTTTGGTCTGTCAAGGCACACCAAAAGACAAATAAAAATTTCTTGACACACCTATTCTAATTAAACTAATGGATTTGATTATTATAAACTATTGCAAATAATGTATGGTTGTCACAAATCGTACAGGACACTTGAACTCGCCTCAAGACACACTATTTAGGAACCAGCACCCGTTAGCAGTAAATATTATCTTATTTTCATGTGGTAATGGGAATTATATCAATTTCATCATTGTTATTCAGAGATATTTGAATATTTGATGGAATTGCCGTTAGATCTAATCAACCACAAATGTTAATATCTGATTGATACACTGTTGTCCTCAGCTATCGTTAAAAGAGTATTTTCAAAATATCGTCAATGATTGAAGGATATATGCCAGAGTTCGAAAGATGAAAACTTTGAAAAAAAAATGACTTTTGTCAATTAATCAAATATTTAATAGTTAACATTGAATTAATAACTTTATACATTTCACAAATAAATGAATACTGTTATTTTGAATAGTGATGAAGATTTTTGATGCTACAAACAGTTTCATGTCATCGAGGGAAAAAATAAAAATTATACTTTAGTTAGTAATAAAAAGGACTTCAGATCATATCAACCCTCAACACCATTTACAAATCTACTGTACCCATTATTTTTTATGTAAAAACATACTATCCTATCTTACATTATTTCCAAAAGATAATATATTTTAGTTGCAGTTTGCTTGGTAATAAGTTTGAATTTTATTATATGTAGAAATAATCAGTTATGGATAAAATACATCATACCTATATGTAAAATTTAAAGAAACCCTAAATTTACTTGGTCACTCTGACAATTTGACAAGTGTTTATGAGGAGAGCAGCTTAGCTGCCAGGAACTTTTATTATATCAGCTGCAAACCTCCATTAGAAGAAAGAAATAAACAAAAATCCTCATCTACATTTACCGGGCCGTGCAGAATTATTTACCGATTTTTGTTCAGAACATATCGCAGACAATAATGACATTTGAATGACTTGAAAAGCAATTTATTCATACATTTTTAGAATAATAAAATTGTTTGTGATCAAATTTAATCTATGTAGCCACCATTTGACTCAATGACACTGGTTAGGCGACGTCTGAAGCTGCCACAGACTTGCTGGATGTAATCGGCGTCCCTTGTTGATAGCAGCTTTTAAGGCATTTATGTTCTTGTGTCGTTTTTTGCAGGCCTTGGTCTCCACGTGCGCCTAGATAGGGAAGTCTAGTGGGTTCAGATCTGGGCTCAGTAGATCTGGGGCCAGTAGTCCTTGGCCAAAATTTCATGTTGTCCTTGAGCCACTCCTGAGCTTTTTGGAAGCGTGAGCGGGTGCTCCATCTTGTTGAAAACCCCAAGGAGAGTTGCCGACTATGGATTTGATCCACGGAAGGACCTTGGACGCCAGAATCTTCACATAATCTGAGCCAGTGGGGAACCATACCGGCTTTATGGCCTTCCTGTTGGATCTCCAAACATCTCCAAAGCTCACAACACGGTCATTTTGCCTGTTGAACACAGGATCGCCCGTAAAAGTTTTCTCATCTGAAGAAATGATGATGCGTCCAGATAAGCTCTTGATATCATTCAAGATTTTCTTGGCACGCTCAAGTCTGACTTCTCGCTGACGTTCAGTTAGCAGAGGGCGTTCAGTACGCCTCAGGGACTTTCGTCCAGCCCTTTTCAATGCCCTTGAAACAGTTGATGTCGACGTTCCCATCTTTCTGGCCATGTCGGCAATGGACCTGTTGGGAGTCCTCTTGAACACTGCCTTTACTTGCCTTGTTGAGACAGTGGGCTTCCTGCCAGCCCCAGAGGAATGCTTCATATCACCCCCCGCCTCCAACCGCTTGGAAACGTTGTAAATTGTCTTCAACGAGGCCCCAATCTGTTGCTTAATGTTGTTATGAGGCACTCCCGCTCGGAGGAGGGCTGCAATTTTGATCCTCTTTGTTTCCTGATTGGCCATGGTCTCACGTGTGGAAGTTGTTACGCTCTCACAGGAAGGATTTTTGTTTATTTTAACAGTAAAAATACGAAACAATCAGATTGGTTGCCACAAAACCTCTTAAAAAGTATTTACATCATCGGTAAATAATTTTGCACGGCCCGGTATACCCATAGCAAGACCATATAGGCAAGAATTACTCCGATGCCAGTCCTCAATTCTACTCTGAGTTCACAAAGGACTTACCCTTATATTTCCCGAGCAAACCCTAGTTGCCTTTAATGAGTATAAGCATTAGTTATTACTTTAAACTTAGATGTCCTTTCATCAAGAATTAAATAACACTAATAACTGTTTTAACAGCAAATAACCTGTTCAGATTGCCAGTTATAAAAACCACTCCCGTGTTATAGAACATATTTTATATACCTCTAGAAATAACCCTAATAAGAGCAAAAATATCTTCCAAATTCCCAGTACTTTTAATACTTTTTTTAAATGTATGGGCCCACAGATTTCGGCAATTTTCACAGTCTTAATGTGAAAAATTTGATAGTTTATTGAGTATAGCTTAAAACAAATGAAAATTAAAGATGGTGCTCTTTTTGTGATTACCATCTGAAGAGGATTTTTTTTTTTTGTTATCATTATTCTTTTATTCTGGTAGAAAGAACAATAAGTACAAAGTAGAAAGAAGAAGAGTAAGAATGATTATTTGTTCCCGAGTTTTAATTGTAATTCCTTATTCGACTCGGAGTAGAATTGAGGATCAACATGGAAGTAACTCTCCCCTATGTACTCGGTAGATAAGGTGTAGGATTTGTGATTATTTTTCTGACATCATAGCTGTTTGCAGCTAATCTCCTTAAACATCATTAAGGCTAAGCTTCTCTACTCCCAAAAATGGTTTCAATTGTCAGTGTGACGACGTTTATTTTCGGTATATTTTATAATTATAAATATATACCGGTTGGTCATATAATTTAAATATCTGCTTCTTAATCTCACTCTCCTTTACATATATGTACTCTATTGTATATTAATGATGACTCAAAATATCTACGTTTGATTGTTATGGAAGTATTTATATATAACACGATTGTAAATACATATAAATATCCCAAACATCTTCCATACTTTTAGAGTACTTCTCTTTATCATGTCTACATATAACTATTATTTTTATTTTGAACCTCATTTATTAAATAAAAATGAGTGATCGCTCTGATAAATATTTTGAACTGACACCTCCGCTTATCCACAAATATATATCTTTCTTTATAAAGAATAGTAATTCCTTCTAATGGAACTTTGTATAATTTGCAGATGAGTGATGGATTGGATCCACATTTGTACTCGTACTTGTAAAGTTTTTAACTTACATACATATTTCCTAATATTATGGGTATGAGCGTTGTTTTCATATATTACTTTGTTTCTAAAACGAACTTGAGTTGCGCTGTCTCGCGGCAAAATTACAAATCCCTCAATAATGACATTATTTGTAAATTCAAATTCAAAATATTATTATGGGCGTAAGAAAAATAAATGACAAAGGAATAACCTTTGTGATTTATTTATATTTCACCCCCAAACTACTTACTGGTACATAACCTTGTGCATAATATATTTTTTTTACTTTGTTCATGTCCATTGAATAGCAGAGGTCAGAAATGTTGCGAGTTTCAAGACTTTACAAACAAGTTTAAGTCCTTGAATCTTTCCATGGAGTCCATTGAAAGATTATTATAGAATTTTTCTGGAATATATCGAGTTTTAGCTTTGTTGCCATAGTGTTGTCATAGTTTTTATGCAAAATGTTTTTTCTGATTAATCTTTAAACATATTTTTATTACGAATGTGCAGTATATTGTCTTCGGTCATTATTCGGTATTGGATTTTCGTGAAGAAAAAATACAGTTTTTTTATGATCATGCTATTAAAAAGTATCATCCCAAGTCATTATTTGACGGCAATTGCATGAAAGGGTCTGCATAACTTAGGTACACGTTTTTTTGTTCAGTATTCTTCCTTCGAACAGTGGCACCATTAATTCAGAATTACAAGCCATTCGTGCTTTCTCCGATTTTTTGAATTAAAAATTTAATGAATTCCATTATTAAAGTCAATTATTAAAAAAATCACCATACATAAATAATTAATTGACCTTTTTTTATAGAAAATAGAGCAATAGCCCATTTATATTTTAAGAACTTTATATATTATAGTTTTCAAGCCTCAATCATTCTCCTTTTCAAAATAATGAGGTTCTATGATTTAAAAAGTGTCATGTTGGTAGGAGTGAAAACCTCATGATAAATTAAATTCCGAAAGCACTAAAAAGATTGACGTGACATTTTCTTTCCTCCCAACCAGAAACAATATAACTCACTGATTCGATTTATTTTGAAATTAAGAATTGCTGAGGTTTGAATATTATAATATAGAAAGTTCAGAGAAATAAATTGGGTTTACAGTTGCATTATAAATCTGATGATCTACTTACAATATAAATATCTTTTGACTCGTGTTATTGTTAGGGTTGTGATTTTTATTATAACATGTTACAGAATGATAGTATAGTTATGATGTTTTTTTTTTATTAAATAAAAGACAGATCAACACTTTTAAAATGACATACTTTTGAACATTACAAACAACATGCTTATAAACAACGACTAAACATTGTTTCTTTAAAAAACAATACTATGTAATGATAATTTGATTAGTTGTAGGTAATACATAAAAACTACCTAAAACCTGCAGCCTAAGCAGGAGTGAGGGCTATGCAGCAAGTTGATCATTGAGTATATCCATAGATAAAACAATGGCTCCCTTTCCCTCAATCTTTTTCGGTAGTTCTTTTATATTTATATAGGTCTTTATTTTACAATATATAATATAAAAAAATACATCATAATAAATTGGAAAATTACATTTAGTAAAAATATAAATAAACTTGTAGTTTAAAATTACTTCCCAAAGACAAAGATCTCTTTAGTTACAAAAGTACACTATCTATGCAATAAATTAGGATTATAAGTCAGATATCTAAAACTAAGTATCCCTATTTTTATGACTAAAATATCTTGATAATGTGATTTAAAAATTTTATATGTTTAATTGAGTTCTCCAAAAATACCGTATAATTTCCGATGCAAAAACGAACGTCAATGTATCGTCCTTAGGTATTTTCAATTCAAAAGCCATGTATCGTGACGCAGCCGCAATAAGTATACCTCTTAACTCCCTGCCATTTGTTGGTTACTTCTATGGCAACTTTTTTGTAATGTAAGACTTAGAGTTAAGTAAGCCAAACGCAATTGATTTGCCTTTTTTGGAGGAATTAACTTATTTTTCGGAATTATGGCAGAGATATGGATTAGTGCAGTGTTTATATGACCTTCTAAGTTCCATTCAATAAACTTTCTAATAACAGCAAAAAAGGGCACTCTGCAAAAGCATGATCAACAGAATGAAACACCTTACCACAGTCTTTGCAATAATCATTAATTCTTATATAGGCCATAGCCACTTGAAATTGGCGGTGAATTTCCCGCCATCGGTAACTCCTTCAGTGGAATTCATTATATGACTTGTCCAATCGTTCTTCAAACTTATAATACGGAGATATTTTCCACAACCCTTAATGGATGCGGTTGACACTTTTTCAACTGAACCCACTTTAATAGGCCAAGGAGTCAGCATACAGTGTGTTGCTCCTGTCCTTTGCAAAAGAGAAAAAAAACTTATCTTTGGAGAAAATATCTTCACATTTAACATCATGAATTGAAATAACGTTATTATCCAACGCTTCCTTTTCCATAATTATTGGATTTTCATGGTTTTTAAGGAAATACCTCTTTCCTCTGTTCTTATGTATTATGTCTATTGTCGAGTTCGAGTCAAACCCCACATTTTTCAACCATAAAAATACTGCTGCAATAAAAGAAGAGAATTAGACGGCATACCAATTTATCATTTTCTTTCCAAACAAAATCTACTTCGAAATCCTACTCGAGGAAATACAATACCTCCAACCAACATCTAGGTCCACAATTAAATTAAGAAAAATATTCTTGTAAATTTTAGGCAAGATAGTAGAAATCGTGGCAAGTCCACCTCCATGTACTTTTTAATAGCGGAATATTTTATTTATAAGATAACTTTTCAAGCAAACTTTTTTACTCCTTAATTAAATGCTCTCCAATTATCAGAGACGAAGTATCTTTATACAAGATCCATTGAATTACTTGAGTGTTATATAAGTCGATCTTTTTTTGTAAGTTAAAATTTATCCACTCTGCTAGTTTTTTATATATCAAACTGTTAAGGAAGTTCCTGTTTTTTAACGGTACTCCGTGTCTGGCCCACTTAATCCCAACTTCTAAACTTATTACGTACCCTCGAACTTCGGTGTAAGATATCGGAGTCCACCTACCAATTGGTAATATTGGCGTTTATACTTATTGACTGCAAGGCTAGACTTTATTTCAAACTTTTCTAAGCAACTGAAGAAAATTTCTACCTTTCTAATAGCCCTTACCATAAGAGTCACATCATATGTATACAGATTACCTGCTTTTACCTACTTGATCTTAGCTGAATACCAAAACTGCCAAATTTCCTTTTGATAATATTAATGAGTTCTTCAATTGCTGTAACGAAAAATAAAGGAAAACCCGACATTCCTGTCGGCATCTTCTCTTCAATTCAATTGATTTACTCTCTAACCCATTTATAGATTTATTTTCTCCCACGAAAAACACCTTTTTGCTCTGGATCCCACTTCATGTTTAAAATTGGTTCAATATGCTTTCCTAAAACTCCAGCAATAATTATATATTCTTTGTTAAGCACAATTATGGGCCTCCAATGACTGAAGTCCGTTCCGTTACCTCTTTTTGGAATAAGAGCAATTCTTTCATTAGTCAACCCTTTTGTAAGACGGTCGTGTTTATCCATAGATTTACCAATGCACGTTAAATAAGGCAGAATATCCTTTTTTTGCCACTACATAAACTTTTCCAATTATTCCATCAGGTCCACAAGTATTTTCAGATATATAATTTCCAATATTGTCTTCAGAGAAGATTGTTCCCTTGTGTTTCCTTGCACAGGAGAAGTTGTTTCTATCCCCTCCTACAATATTTTGAATGCACTCATGAAAAAGATCAAGATATCATTTTTTTTACAAGTATTTTTCCATCCATCATTATTAACTGTTGTTGGAGGACAAAATTTTCTTCCCAGCTTTTTAAACCGAAGACTGAACTTACATTCCTGTTCAATTTTCCTATTCTTCTCTTCATCAACTATATCATAAATTCTAAAAGTATTGATTGTATCTGCTGCATATTCCCTGACAAAAGTAGAACCTTGTGTCAGAATAACATCTATGTTATGATTGAATTTACTTGCGAATCGGAGAAGGTTTCTGAATCACCTCTTGACATTTCCTTAACACAACTTGCCAGTCTTCTCTCAGACGAACAGTGTATGAGGGATCCGATGAAGAGCCTCCCTCTTCGTCCAATCTATTTCTATCATTTTTTGCATCCATATCATTCCCTTCTGAGAGAGGGATTGATTGTATTTCGGAATTTTCGGTTCTTTTCTTTGAAGCAGATCTTTCCATATTTGTTGGAATCTTTTGAACTTTCTCGTCAATCCCTTTTTTCATTTGTATTATTAAGTTCGTCATTTTGTTGAAGAACTTCCTTTTCTAGAATTTATAGGTAGTCCGACCACATCTGATACTTATTGGGATAGCTTTTACCAAAAGGCCCAGTTTTATAATATTTTGCATATGTTTTAGGTTGACCTACATAACTCATTCTAGTTTTGAAACCTTTTGAGTGGAAGAAATACAGGTAATTTACACTTATGGAAGATGCTTAAAGAGTAGGCTTTATTTAAACCCTTTAATCTCCCTTCATAAAAACACATAGTTTTGAACAATTGACAATAGGTATATAGGTAGTATGTCAAAACTTCAACATTAAAACGACGAACGAAAAAATGTCGAAAAGACAAAAGGTCGACCGTACAAAGCAATTACGGATAGAACATCGACCAAAAACAATTCGAAATATGAAAAACAGTTTCTACATTTCACTCCAGAATTTCCCACCTGAGATATTTACCCAACACCCTATATAAACTAACAGTAAGAAACCCTCCCATAACCCCATTTATAACTCTAAATATCTAAAATGAGATTTTAAAAAACCACCACTTTTAATTAAATTACTTTTGAGGGTGCCTCTCAACATCCCCAATTTATTCCACACAATTAAATCAACAATAGATGAAAATATATAAAAATACGCTAGTTTCTAAGCCTGGTAATTACTCTACTTAAACACTAGTTTAAACCATAATATTTATCAAACGGAGAATTATTAAATGAATAATAAACCTCAATTAGGGAAGAATTTGCTCGCTATTAAACGATTTTTGACTTATTTTTCTCTTTTCGGAGGAAAGATTGAGAGATACAATATAATTTGCATTGTGTCTATCATGGATTACTCAAGAAAAGGAAAAAAAAAAAAAATCAATTATTTGTGCTGTTTATTAGTCGTCATAACATTTCCTTCTACTTTATTATTACTTAATATATTACCTCACTCTCTTGAATGTACTATGAATGGGAAAGTTAATATATTATTTTGAAGAGCTGTTTTACTATTAAAATTTATAAAATATTAGATTTTAATTTTATTAAAAATGCTAGATCGTTGTATTCGCCTGGGATATAATATAGATCATCCAAATTATGAAAAAAAACAAATAAAATATTATGTTCACATATGTAAGTCCCTATCAAATCTCAAGGAGAGAAAATTGGGTTAAGCCCACCAAAAAAGTTTGGACGATTATAATTATTCTTCATATACCAAGAAAACAATAATAATTATTTTTTTAAATATATAATAGACGTGGGCGGCCTTTCTGCAATTCAGTTTGTACATTGAATATCTCAACATATATAACCTCAAACTTTGATAATACATTTCATCAGTGCATGGAACAAACAATATATTGGTGTACAAAATGTAGAGTTATAGGTTTATTGAGTTAGATATATGATTTTTAATCACTTCATATAAATAAAGCTTTATCCTTTAATGGTTTTTATATAGATTCAATACAAATAAACTTAAGGAAATTTTCTAATTACGTTGCATAAGCTTGATGGTTATAAAGTGGTGGTATAGTTTCATTGTTTCTTTTCATTTGATTAATACAACCAAGAGTTCAACAAACCAACTAGTTTTGGCTATAAATAAATTCAAACAATAATCCATTTACAATAATAAATATCAAACTTTAGCAGATTTAAGATTACTAGATTTGCTTGACATTATATCTATTGAAACCAATCAGTGTGAAATGTTATTTACAGATATGAACTAAGTAAATATTTAATATCTACCAAACGGTAAAGAAAACCAATAAACTGGTATTAGTATTGTTGACAAGGATTGATGGTTCGGATATTCATGGTATTTATTAACTAAGTCTTAATTATATATCCCAGGAGAGTTTGATAAATATATTATTGAATAGGGAAACTACTTAATATATTAACTCAGTTCTACAAAAACTATTGATTTCTGTATTCCTAGCATACCGAGTGTGGATAAACTTTTTAAATACTTGACCCATGAAACTTCAAGAACAAATACTTGAACTTTACCCATTTCTTACAATTATTCAAAAATGAAAAATTACATATGATATTCCTATAAACATTTAATTAACTTTTCTTAAGCAGCAATTATTACTTTCAGGCGCTACCGGAAAACAAAACACGTTTTCATTGTTTAAAGGGAAAACATTGGATCTCAGGACTTGTTAGCTTAATATGAAGAGCAATGACAAGTTTTGTACTCGATACGTGGCCTATAGCATATTCCTATGGGTTAGCATCGGAAATTGACGTGGAAAACATCTCACTCTCCCACAAGTCCATATTTACAGTGAGGATGGCTGAGGTCATACAACATAGATGTGTGTACATATGTAAAATTATGCTGAGGGACTACATTGGTATCAAGGATGTTCGTTCTATTCCATTGACTAAAATTGTTGGGCAACAAAATTTTGTAGTCAGTGGAAATGTGGCTTTCTAGCTCGCCGGATCATACGCCTTGCGCGCACTACTATGTGTGGAGCGGCTTGGAGAGAGAGTCAAATTGAGTCGATAATCATTTGGAATTAAATTGATGGGTCTTCAACCTACTCACCAGATTTTTTCTACGAAATCTACAATTCCTTTCATGGTCGTCCTAATTCATAACATAGAAAAAAATATACGTGAAAACCCTCAATTCCCTAGATATTTCAGTTTGTGTCATGCCTACCTCCAAAGGTATGGAAAAATTTTAAGTGGTTTGTCAAGTTCAAAAGCCATGTTTACCGTATGTTAATGAAGTTTTTTCGGTTTTTTTTTTCTATTTATATATCTAGTTTATATAACAAAGAAATATTTATCATATTTAGTAAGTTTAAAAAAAAACGTGTTGCACCTGGTATTACAGGTTTCCTCAAATGGTAGTAGATTCCATGATAATTTTATATTATTAACGTCCTTCAAACATTAATAAAGCTTTATAATATTCACTTTTGATGGTATTTCCGTTCTCGAGGTCGTATATAAATATTATGCCATTTGCATCCTGAAATAACGAGCCCATAACCTTTCTCACTGATTTTTGTACTTTCTGGTGTCTTGTAAGAGGTTCACCACTTGATGTCCACTCAGATGAAGATCGTTTGGATTCCTAAGTGAAGTGATGGACCATGTTTTATTTATTACCACATACCGTTGCAATAATTCCAGTTTGAACGTTTAAACATGGGCAAACACTTCTCAGAATCATCAGCATGTTTTTGTTTTTGGTCAACTGTAAGCAAATGCGGCACTAATTTTCAACAGTGCTTTCTCAAGGACAAATACTCATCCAATATATAGACAACACGTTTTTTTTATATCTTTACAATGTCAGCTAACTTATGCAATTTCTCTTTCTAATCATTCAAAACGACTTTTTGGATCTTTTTGATGTTTTCTGTTGTTATCGCTTCATTTGAACGGCCACTGCGTTCTGCATCATTGGTTTTTTTTCTGATGAAGGGGAGTTCCCATTAGACTTTTCAAACCATTGTTTAGCTAAAATGGTTTGTTTTTTTTGCTTAATGAATATGACTTTAGATGATGTTTAATAAGCGTACCTGATAATAAAAAAGACTGAAATATTTTTTTTCAAGTACAAATTTCATGATTTAACTGCTAATTTTTTAAAGTCAACTCAATTATGCTAACAATAAGTTGAATAAACATTTGATAACATATTTACAGCTATGCAGAGATCCTTTTAATGTTTAAATCCCCTAGTATCTCATGTTTTGATTCTTGGTATCTGTTAATTTTAGATTTCATATTTAATTAAAATCGAAATATCTCCAAAACATAACAAAAATTTTTACTCCTTATTTACATTAATCTTAGACTAGCGGTGTTAACCGGAATTGCCCTGAGTTATTATGAGGGGGGAAAATAGTATGACATGATGAGCAGAGAGAACTTTAGTATCTAGAACGCAACATACGCTCGTTTATTAAACATCATCTAAAGTCATATTCAGGTAATTATTTTCCATTTAAAAACAACTGTTGTTAAAAAAGGTTGTCCTGAACTCGTTTTCCATTATTGAGTTGAATAAAATAGCCTAAAAAATTAAATTATTATAAGTACAATATTATTTCTTAGATCAAAAATTACTGTCAGGCTTACAGAAAGAAAGACATACAGACTAGCTTTACTCTATTAATATAGATGATAATCAAAGCTAAAAAATGAATCTAAATTGAGAAATATAAAACTGGATTCATGAAGCCAAATTTATTGTCAAAATTAATAATATAAGATAATGGTCCCAGAAGGAGTTAATGTTAAAACAAATTCTTTATAACTTTTTGTTAGATATATTTACTTTTCAGATATATTTTACTTGTTGGAGTTTAACCACATATAAAGAAGGTATGACTATTTGAAATTTGGTGTGTACCATAGTTTTTGCTAAAATTTAAAAAAAAATCGATTTTTTAGCATCCAACATTTGATTGCAAAAAAAAAAAAAAAAAAAAAAAAAAGCTTTGAATGTGTACTTAGTATTTTGTCAGTTCTTATTTTTTAGGTTCAGTCTAGTCCAGCCTTAGGACGGGTCCTAACAATCTTTGGGACCGGTCTTAATAAATACAGTCATTCGGGCTTTCAGTACTAGAAATGATCTTTAAAAAAAAGAAATGAAGTTAAGGGACGTCATCAAGGACCATACCTTATCAGTTTTAGGACTAAACTGGATCGGACCGAGACTGAACTGGACGGGACTTCAGTTTCAGTCCTAAATAAGATTGACACAATACTAACTGTACTAATGATTAGGGAAAATATTGTTCTTGTTTTTTTACATACTTTTGTTTATTCATTGAGAATAAATCCTTTCACTTTTGAGAGACCTTAAATTTATGATACAACAAGTTGTTTTTTTTTTACTTTTTAGTTTTCTCCACTAAGACAATAATAATACATTTAGCATTTCTTACTCTGTAGAAGACAATGAATGAACCAAATAATAAAATACTTTTTAGTCTTTTATGTTATACAGACATACTTGTTTTATGTTTATCATTTCCCGGGAAATTGTCTTTGTTCAGTGTCCCGTTAGTAAATAATATATACTGTGCAATTAATATACATATGTCATTGTTTATTTTAATTCAATTTAATATGATGGTATGATAAATAGGTATTGTTTATATGCTATATATATATGTCATATAAGGTAAATTAATTATTTTTCTTTTGCAAAAAAATATTTATTTTATTCATTATACTCTTTAAGGATCATTATATAAACACAGTAGGATGTAGTTCGAATGTAGTTCAAATCTTTACTGTTGTAGTACTTTAAGCAAATGAAATCATAAGCAAACACGATAGCAATTATAATGGAAGAAGTGCTAATCACTTCTTTGTTATCAATTAGTTTTCATTCGACATAATGGATTATTTGTATTGGAAAGTACTCATGGATTGTCGAACAAGCATGATAGCTTCTTTCATTCGAGTTGATGTAGTGTTTGTTTATTATTTAATTTACTTAAAGTACAATATCTGTAAAGATTCAAACTACATTCAAACCTCATAATGCTGTGTTGGGTTTATATAATGATCATTAATGAACATGTAAATCCAATCCAAAAAGGAATAAAGACAGGGACCCCTTCAAAGTCAATGAGTACTTTTGAAAAAGATATTTTATGATTGAGGGAAGAGGAAAAAAAATGTACATTTGGCAAATTATCCTTTGGCAAAAATGTTTTCGTACAATAAATAGTCCACTCACATTAAAGTTTAACGCCTATATATACTATTATGTTCTTTTTAAATTTGAAGCTGCATACGCTCATTGTTAAAAATGTGTACTTACCAGATAGAAAAACTTTGCTTTATTAATATAGATATAATTATACTATAATTGAATTAAACTTATAATATGCAATATATAAATTTTTGGGAAAATAAATATTTATCTTAGATATAAATTGCCTAGAAATTCGAGAAAACGAGGAAATAAACATACATAAATATATTTAATATTGTACCTAAACATGTACTAATATGTATTTTTCATTCACATTTACTTCCGAGTTTGTTGTTTATTTATCGATTGAGTATATTATAGCTGTATGTAGGCATGCCCTTGAAAAATGAAAATACATTTGTTTGAAGATATTATCAAAAGTCATATTTGTTCAAAGAGAAGAAAGATAATATGGATTTACATATATTCCTACAATATGTATAGAATGTACAATTCTATACATCTACTCAAGAGTGAAATTATTCTTAGTTAGCAATCTGTACAGCGTTTATTTTATTTCCCAAAAGTTTCCATTATTATACTTTCACTCTTGAGGAGAGACAATTTATGTATAGCGTTGAAAATTGTTTGTATCTTGGGCATGTTAAAAAAAAAGAAACTGAAAATCAACATGGTAACCCCGACAAAGCAGCTTAGCAGTAATGATGTTTGATTAGATAAGCTACAAGCAAGTGTTATGAGGGGGGAAGGAAATAAACAAGGACATAGGCAAGAATTAATCCAATGCTGAGCCCTCAATTCTACTTTTTTCTTTTCATTCTGATCCCCAAGCCCCAGTGCCAGCACATAATTATCCATAAGGTCTTTCAATTTACAAATTCATTATAATATATGTGTTCCTCAAGTTGACGTGGATATTTTATAAGTAATTTCATTCCTTGATATATTTGTACACTTTCATCCTCCAAAGGAATATTTTGTCATTATTTTTGCCTTAAAATGTTTTACATATTTTTTCGATCATTTACAGTGTTGATCATCTCTTGTGATGGACTCTTCATGAGCTTGCTTTTGCACTTCCATCAAGATCATTGTCATTGTCGGATCATCCACATTATTTTCATCTACTGATGTTAGATTTCCTTAAAACATCTTGAACTTCCCTATCAAAATTAAATTTTCTTTTTCCTATTCACCCATCGTAGGTATTCTTGAATCTAATAAGCAATACATTATATACGCAATGGCATTGTCAACCCCATATCAATACTGACTCTGTTGTCAAGTACCTTCTGCTAGAGGGAACGACATACAATTATAACTCTGCAACAAATCCTCAAAGTTACTTTTCTGTCTTTTATGTATATGCACACACAAATGTTCAATCAGGTATTGAATGTAGTAGAACAGGAAGTTCAATCCTCAGGAATTAAATAATATTGACAGCAGTTTTGGAAAATAAAACACACTCTTCAGTTTTCCGACTCCAATAAAACGGGCGAGCTAAGATTAATAGAAATGTAAGGTTATACCATAACGCGTTTCCATCTGATGTTTGACTTCCACCACGCTTTTTAATAGTGACGTCAAATAGTGTAGCTGTTACCAAGAGTAGCTAGATATCACCTTGCTTGACTGTTGCTCTTAGAGTACCGCTGTTATACTCTATAGCATCAAAATCTGTCTGTCTTGCCTAGCAGTTGCTACGGTGCATCGAATTGAAAATTATAGCAAGCCCTTTTACATGATGGTCTAAGCTTGGGCGACCTAAAATCTACACCCAATTTTCCTCACTAATTATACTTTAGTTTTGGATGAGATAACATCTCAGTATGAAGTGTAGCTAGGAGTGTGTGCGCTCATTAATGGTAAAGAATAATGCTCAGGATTTGTAGGGGGAATTAAGTTTTTTTTTTCTAAAGCTACCTTATGGAGCAAAAAGAGAGGATAAAAATAAGAAAAATTGGATATATCCCTTATGAAATTGTAAAAAAAAATGATAATCGCTTTAGCCGGATCATCAAATTTTTCTAAGATTTTTTTATTTTTTTGCTTTTCAGATATTTTTAAAGTAAAATAATCTTTATATACTTTTTATAGGTTAGAAAATATCTATCAAAACTATTTTATGCAAAATAACTAAAAATGTATTCTTAATATCTATATAAGTTTATATAAGTAAAGAGTTTTTGCCTTTTATCATAATTTGATCAAAATTTGGGGCCTAAAGCTGACCTCGTAGGGCAACACAATTTTGCATAGGTATTTTTCATACCAAATGACAATTTTTCCGCACTAACATTAATCGAAATTAGAAAAACTAATGGACATTTGTTAAATTCATAGGAATGATTTAGTACTTTTGGATATTTAGAAGTAAATAAACTTCAGCAACATTCTTAAAAATATCATATAAATATATAAACCTACAAAAAATATTTAAATAAGTATAAATATGTATGTACCTTTGTAGGTAGGTAAAACTAATAAATATTCAGTTCAGGTAGTAGAATATTATGATTTTGATAAAGAAAGGAAGAGCCTTCCTCATACAAAAAAAAAATTCAAAACTTGTTTCAATATGCTAATATTGAACTTTTGTTCTACCTCATAAAGAATAAAAGGTTATTATTATTTTTTTATACTATGTTTGACCTTTCATTTTTATTTTTATTTATTTATTCTTTTAAGAGTGTATCAATGCGTCTTCAATTTTTCCTTTCTTATCTATTAATTGCAATAGTCAAAGAATAACTCTATATAGAGTGTTTTCACGTGAGTTCAAAAATTTTTGAATTTGGGAGTTTTGGAGGGCCTGAAAAATCAAGCTTTAAAACAGTCAAGTTCTTTTTTGCATTCATATTACACATTATTAATAATGAAATATTGAATGTTAAAAGGGGACTAACAAACAAAATTATAAAAAAAAACAAATGTTAAATAGCTTTTAGGATCATTAATTTATTCCACTTAAAGACAAACTATGATTTTATAAAAATATTTCGGAAGAAAAGGTCAAATTTTGTTATTTTTTTACTTGAAAGGAATTGTATAAGTTTCATTATCTTTCTATCGAAAGCTAAGAATTTTGACTTAATCGATCCCCATTACTCTAATAAGTTTCCACGTAGGATTAGACAATCATTGGAGTTTAAACGGTATATTTCTAGTAATTTTATATGTATATGTTTATAGTAATTTTCTGTCTCGGGAGTTAATGGGTTTTATGACATAAAAGTTCCTCTGCATGATACAGATTACGTTCATCCTGTCATGGTTCATGGTAGATCAAAGAAAAAGTCAAAAGTTTTACTTAACGAAATAGGATCTCGTCTTACCTCATCTGTCATACCACGGATCGACTCCGATCCTACTCCCAGAATTCTACCTCATAACAGACAAGTTCACAACCTCTTTTAAAAATGACTATATCTTTGCCAATATTCAAGTGAGGAGTTTCAAATTTTGCTATCCTCATTATTATCCTTTTGGTGAGTTTTTTTGTTATGTATTCTTGTTGTAAATAACAAATTTATAAAATGAATTTGCCGGATATTACATTTTTGCAGGCAAAATATCTTAAATTCAGGGCTAAACTGTGCTATCTGGTTTAGGTTATATAACAAGGCCTACATTTGAAAAATGTACAAATATTTTATTGATTTTCTCAAACTATAAATATTTGGAAATTAGAGCATCCAAGCAGCGCCTTTCATCTTCAATCTTGTAAGACAGCAGGCTTTTTGTGTCCTTAGTTTTTGACAATGACATGTTTACACTTGTTTTTTATATGACTGGTGCTATAAGTGGTTTTGTTGTTCCGTTGCTGAGAGTAAGTTCATTTAGGATATTAATTCAGTTTGTAGATATTGTGAAAGCAATTTCGCTAAGCATTACCGTGTGCAAATCACCTGCTGAATAAATGCAATAGATATCAACAAGCTAGAATCCCCTCCCACAGACAAGAACGTTGCATTAGAAAAGGGATTTTTAAAGCCAAGTTTTTGCACTGAATGAATTCGGTAACCCGAATATTTTCCCCAGAAATTTTCCCCTTGGAAGTTTCACTCCGGAAACTTTAGCCTCGTATATATATATATATATTATAGCATAACTGTATCTCTGTGCTAATTTTTTGAGCTTACAATGGGTCTTCCTTCACTTGAAGTCCTTAAACACAGTCAATGCTTCTATTTCAACTTTTAAATTTTTTGAGTAAAAACTCAATAAAACTGTCAGGGTTACGAAGACCACCTCACTTTTGAAGGAATTGATACATGATATTTTTACAAAATGAATGCAAATATGCATGACAAGTGAGTTCAAGTGAAGGAAGACCCATTTTAAATCTTAAACTATATGTAAGACGATTTATTTAGGGGATATTATATAAATGAGGGGAAAGCTCCCATTACAAAAATACCTGGGCCGAAACATCATAGAACCAATAAATTCATAGGGAATTGCAGTAATTATATTTTTGCTTCTGAAAAATGGAAAGATATTTACTTTTGGAAAAACATTATTAGAATAAGAATTTCTATCTATGGTTACCCCAAAAAGTTGTTCAAATCATTTGCCAGTTAGTTTATTTTCACACTGGGTCAACGTAGTGTTAAATAACATATTTTTTACAATTTCTTTTTCCGAACAATGAAATCATATTAAAAATATATTTATCTAATATGCATTAATAATTGCTTCCCCTTTCTCTATGTATTTGCAAATTTATGCAAAACTAACTTACATATTCTTTCTTTTTTTTAATTTCCGTTAAGTTGTTGGTTTACTTTTTTTTAGTTAGTTTCTTCCATCATTTTAAAATAAAAAAATATACTAACATTTCCCAAGAAATAACTTACAATATGGCCTATGGCTACATACATATTACAAGAAAACATGTTTTAATAAATATTTTAATATACGCCCAAAAGGAGTTCATCTACAGATGAAGCATTTTACTTAACTAAAGATTTGATCAGTTATGAAAGGTTATGTCAAATAAACTAAGAGGAAGGTTTTCCCCTTCAAGGACAAGCCTTGTAGCCGGATACATCTTCCAGGCGATTGCAACACGTAGACTACCGAGAAAATTTCTATTATTAATATAATTTACTTTTTAATATAGAAGATAACTCCTCATGAAATCCTTTGTGATGCTCTCTGTTTTTCATGAACGCACTTACACGTAGTAACTCAATACTTATATGTTCCCTCCTCAAGAATAAAAGAAAAATGAAAACAGATTTAGAAAATAAAGACACTATTCATATTACCAACAACAAAAATAAAACCCACCAGCTTAAAAATTTTGGGATTTTCCCCCACGTTAATATATTTTCTATTCTCTTCTTTTATTTTTAATATGACAAGCTGAGCTTTACATACAGAAATGTGTTCCTATACTTTCTAATTCTAATGTGATATTCATTACTTTAAATTTTGATAATGTATTCTTGTTTTCTTTTTCTTTTTTTTTTACTATGAAACGGTGAGCTATAACTACACATGCTCATTGTTTCATTTTTTGTCAAATCACGTTGTCATACAGTTCTAAAGGGGGTTTCACACGCATTCCAAACATTCCAATTTAAAAAAATCATGAACCAAACCTTTACCACAGGCTCTAAATCCTCATCAATTTACGTCTTAGAATTGATAATTGCATCTATATGAAAAACCCACAGGAAGCTTAACCCCATTGGAGGATACGGCACCCCAGGCCATTACAGAAGGAGGTTTGACTCTTTTTGTCACTATGTTTTATGGCTCGAGACCTGATTGATGTCTTAAGTCAGAATTCAATGTCGTTTATTTTTCCAGGCAGCTTCAATAATGAATACTTTTTCACTACAGAATACTAAATGAACTTAGTTCGTGATCTTTTCAAGAGTAATTGGTAATATTTTTTTTTTTTAAAGAAGCTTCAGTTATTAGGTGATGGAGTCTAGGTCTGAATATTTTCATTTTAAAATTCTATTTAACAATTTCAGTTATCGTCTTTGCTGACATATTCATGGATTTGACCATTCTTTTTATTGATCTTACCAGATTGTACAACATTCTCATATGGGTGGTTTTATCACATTTCCAATACTCTTTTTTTTTTATAGAGGGATTTCATTTTTATGATATCTTTTAATAATTTCACAAATCTCCTTGTCAGTGATAAATTCTATTAAACGCCGTGCAATTTTAGCATGATTATTTCCGTTCTTAAAAAGTTCAACAACAGCGTGTCTTTGATCCTCCATAATGACTTATCAAGATGAACTAATCTAATCACTTTTTATACTAAAAGGACATAATTGAATACATCTTTTATTCTAATTTACAGTTGGTGAAAAAAAAAAAAGTAAATTAGGAATTGTATCTACTTTAAATTATATTTTTGAAGAAGTCGACCAGAATCTTATTGCAGTTGTTTGTTGTTGGTTCCACCTGACATGAGAAGATGCTTAAATGAAAAAATCAAAAACAGCGATACCTAAAATAATTTGTAAAATTGTCAATACTTAAAACATAAGTTGACTTGTAAATTTTGAGCAATTGTTCGTGCATGAAATATTTTGTAGTTGGCAATCTGAACAGTATAATTTTTAATCTCGAATGCTGGTATCATTATTCCTTAACTTTTGAAGTGAAAATATATGTGTTTTAATTATTAAGTAACGACGAGTTTGTGTGTTTATGAATGTCGGAGAGAAAGACTGAGGATTTTTTCATGAATTATAAGTGTAAGTCGTGCTGGACTCAGAGTAGAGACGAGGATGGATTTCAGAACAATTTTTACCTATGTCATAACTTGATAAGGAGTGGAATTGAGTTGATTTCTCTCCTCTCATGAAAGCTTGAGGCTAATCTAATAAACGTTATGACAACTAGGCTGCTCTCCTCCTAAATTTTACATTTTTGGGTTGCTGTTTTTTTCTTAAAACACCACCAGTGCTTAAAATTTATGATTTTTGATATACCGGGTACAACGTTGAAATCTGAGTAATCAATACCTTTAACTTGAACGAGATATATTTCCATAGCCACTAAACATGTACAAAAAATATTTGGGTACTAGTTGTAATGCTATATTGTCTGTTCTTATATTTGATTTAGCCCCTCCACTGTCCACGATGGTCTCTAGACGTCCTGAAGGCTTCACACGTTTTTCTGTTTTTGGACATATTGGCCAAGGATTCCTGAAAGGGACCTTCATTGTCATGATGTTTTCTTGTCTAAGGGTACAGACATTGAACTCTACACATGACCAGAAGGCGTAGTCCCAAATGGTTGGAAGTAGGCTGATACGGGGCCCATATTTCTTTTCAAAAGATATAGATTTTATTGCTCAACCATTTTGTGCAGATTTGGCTGTGTGGGCAGGAGTGTCACTTTCTTGCATTACCAAATTATCATGCAGAAAGTTAGCCCGAACCCACAAGAGGAAGTGAGCCTCCGGATTTTACTTTCAGTAGCCATTCAGTTGTGTATTCGGAATCAGTGTAGAAATATTTTTTTAATAAATATACATCGTATAGGCATTTCCAATCTTAGAAATAACTTCTTTAGTACATATTTGACAGGAACAGACATGTTTTTTTATAAATAGAAAACTCTTAGGCAAATGTAAGGTGGTATAGTCCTAATATATATATTTATAAAATCATGCCAGAAGTTAATATTTCAATATTTTTTGTTTTTTTTAATTATTACTACTGTAGTTTGAAATAACATAAAGTTATTTTCATTTACTTATAAAAATGTTGAGTTCTTATTGATTTTATTGGATATTGATGATATATGTAAACCTTTTCTTTCAAGAAAGGAGGAAATGCTATTTACTTACATACATATAGTGATATTAAGTACATATTTTGATAAGTTTGTGATGATCCCCCAATTTGTTAAAGTATCTTGGGAATGCTAAGAGAAACAAGTAATTTAGATGGGAATGTTTTTATTTCTTAAATTATCCTATATAAATAAAGGTACACTTTTTGAGTTTGATGAGCACTACATATGTATGTTGGTATTGGCTATATTTGTACATAGATGTAAGTACTAGGATTGGTCATTTCCCGGGATAATTTAATTTTGGAATCCGGTTAGGAATAAAAAGTAAATTCTGTGAAATTTAAGTATTTCTGTATATATTTTAAACAGAAATAATCAACTTTGTCTTTTTAGTTCTACTCATAAATGATCAATTCTTAGAGTTGTAGAAAATATGACTTAGCGAAAAAGTTAGGAAGATGACAGCGTAGCTGTCATGATGTTGTTGTTTTTAGATTAACTGCAAGCAGCTATGAGAGGTAGGGAATAATCACAAATCCACTCTATTTCTACCAAGGACATTAGCAGGAATTACTCCGATATTGATCGTTAATTCTACTGCGAGTCCAACAAGGATTTACCCTTATCACTCCACAAGAAATCCTCAGAGTTACTCTTCGTCGATCACTCACTAATGATTATTTTATATCTGTTGCTTTATCTTCAAGAATAAAATAATTGTGTCAACAAGAATTTTCATATACCGGGTGCAAACTTGAAACTTATACACTTGGAAAGAAAAAAGAAATTAGCCTGGTATTCTTTAATTATACATTAACAAAAAATCTTTATTCCTCTTTTTCTTATACATAGCCAATATCAAATTGATGAATTCTATTTGGCCGACATTGGCCTCACAGATGGCAACACACCACTTGCAAAAAGAGTTATGAATGAAGTTTTGAGTGCATGGCTGCCCACTCCTTGTCAACAGAGGCCTTCATGGCTTTGATATCCTGACTGTATGGCGGCACTATTCTCTTATCCTAGAAACCCTTGAATCTCGCTACGATGACATGTCTCGTCTGATTTAAAAAATTCAAAAAGCAGCTGATGCTTGAGATACATGGCTACCTATATACGTACAGGCAGTTCTAATTTCCTCACACAGAATCTCTCAAATCTATATAAGATAAGTGTGTCAGTTTCAAGTTTCCACCCGTTATAACTCCCCAAAAAAGCAACGGTGTTTATCTCGGTCTTTTATGACAACATCCAATAGTTATTACATTATACTTAGATAAACTTTCTTCAATAATAAAATGATATTGGTATCAGCTTTTGAAAAACAATTGTTACCATACCATTTTTTAGTTCCTATTATTTATTTTTTGCACATCAGCTGATCATATTTTCTATAGCTCCATTAGTTCTCTTTTTGTTTAATTTTATCATTATCACAAATACTGCACTGATTGTTTATTTTTTTTTTTCATCCTGTGTGTCACGTTTTTTTTTTTTTTTTAATTCCGTAACCCTATCCCACCAACAACAAAAGGCTTAAACGAGTTGATTTTTGGTGTACAAATACTATAAATTCCCGGGAAAACGAGATATTGGAGGAAAACTTGTAGTAAGTACATACTCGTAGATATATTAATTATTTTAATGATGGTTGAACATATGTTTGTCGCAAAATACTTGCAACCATTAAAATAAATGTGCTTTTTATTGGATTCATGTCCCTTTAAATCTACCTACAAACACGATTTTTAAGAGAAGCTTTAATAAGTACCTTTGTTGAATATGGTGAGTGCTAAGCAAAGGTACCTAATTTTATTCAAAATAAGTAGGGAAGGATCACATGATATTGCAATGACGCCTTACTTGAGATTCATTCACAACGCATGAACGTCTTCTTCTTCCATTTCAGTTAGCTTAAAAATTACAAGACAGGAGTCGCCTGTCTTGTAATTTTAGACTTTTACTACCTGAAAGGAAAAAAAATGTCAAAAGTAACCAAGAAAATTTACAATGTATACAGAGTCAATTCTATTTCGGTTCGTGTTGTACAACAGTGGTTTGAGCGATTTCGTTATGGTGTAGTGGAGGTGAATTATGTGCCACGCCCTGGCAGGTCTCTCGCCGAAAATTTTGATAAAACCATGGAAAATATCGAAATAGACGCTATGTTTGCCGTCGTACCATCGCCAGGAGCTGAACATCGATCATAAAACCGTTTTTCAAACATTTCCAGAAGGGTGGATACATGACAACGTCAGGCCGCACATATCTTTGATGACGCCCTAGAACCTCCGGGAGCTCAGATATAAACTTCTTATGGATCTAGTTTGAAACTTGAACCAAGTGACCACCACCTGTTCTTGTCTATGGCCAACTCACATGGGAGTGCAAATTTGGCCTCAATAGAAGCATATGAAAATTATTTACCCGAGTTTTTTGCTTATAGAGACAAGGGCTTCTACGAGAAGGGCATTAGTAATTTGGATTCTCGTTGGCAACAAGTTATCGAACAGAACGAGACATACTTGCATTAATCGGATGATTGTAATACTTCTTATAAAGCATTGAAATAAAGTGAAAAACACGAAATTACTTTTTCCGTTACTGCATTGAAATCGTGACTGGTAATTTTGCCACCTACATTTTTGCCACTGGTATTTTTTGCCTCGCATGGTACTACTGCTTTTTTATGTTTTTATTTTATCGGTTCGAATTTTACTATTGTATCTCGATCAGATTGATAATACCTATCCATAACTAGGAGAAGAAAAATAAATAATAACGAAATAGAATAGTCAATGTGTTCT
This sequence comes from Lepeophtheirus salmonis, assembly GCF_016086655.4. NCBI lineage: Eukaryota > Metazoa > Arthropoda > Copepoda > Siphonostomatoida > Caligidae > Lepeophtheirus > Lepeophtheirus salmonis. The sequence continues at coordinate 12,764,917 of NC_052138.2, read as the reverse complement.
ATCTGGAGGAGCACAAGCTCCAATAACGCAATCTGTTGTGGTGAAAAACATCATTCCTAATGATAAATTCCTGTTGGTCAACTCATATTAACTTTGTACAATTATATAACTATAATATTTGTCGTGGCTGTAATTTTATATGAATATCACCTGGTATCTTTAGCAATTCTTTCATTTTTTGTAAATATTTGAAATCCCAAAAATTAATGGATCGACTAAATGTATACAATTCAAAATCAAAGAAGGAACAGGCAGACTGACAATAAAATGTACTAATCAATGGGTAATAAGTCAATTATGTTGATATTATTTTCCTTTTTGTTCTTTTCCAAGCTAGTTAATTAATCTGATCGAGATACAACATTAAAGATCGAACTGTTAATATAAAGTGGGAATATTTATGTGTCAAAATTTACTCGAAGCAAAACCACCAACGGTGGAATCGGCGGTATCCAGGGCTCTAAAAAAGGCAAGAGGAAAGTCTCTGCGGCGTATTCCATGGACCCTGTGACAGAACACTTTGTGTGTTAAAACGGGTAATTAATAACAGTTGGCCCGGTTATAACACACGCAACCTCATCAACACTGACGAGTACTAACTGAATTCCCAAAATTCGCATAAATTAATGAATATTTAATAGAAATTTCTATCAAAAATACAAATTTAATATTTTTGCTATACAAATAATCTTACTGAAATCCCTATCATGTTGTTAATATATTTTTTTTTTTCTCGATATTTTATATTTACACAAGTATTTGTAGCATATTTAATATTTAAGTGAGTAAAATAGATTGGCTACTTAAAAAAGGAGACAACATTTAAAGGACGATATTATTATAATCGTTCAACTGTTTTCTTCACAAATGGAGGGTTGAGTCAATGAAATTTCTTCAAATTGATTGTTTTCATATTGAAATGAGTACTAAAAACTTGATTCTTTACTATTTGGTTAAATCGAGGAATCGGCCGGAAAGATCATGGCGACTGTATCTTGGATTGCCAAGGAATAATCCGCTAAAGGGTAAAACAATTACAGATGCATATTATTCATCCTTATTGGACTGTTTAAAAACTGAACTGTGCCTATATGGTCACTCCCAAAATTTTGAAACCACTTATAAACCATTCTTAACATGGGTGCAGTGTTCCCAAAAAAATTTAGTCTCCTAAGGCGTTTTACCTTTCATGAAGTAATGTTTAATCAACTCACGAAAAAAAAAATTGTCCATTTTTTGAAAATCACACCACTTCCTCGATTCAAACGAATGCCAAACAGAAACAAATATATATATCTGTCTGAAAGTTGGTGGGTTTTCTTCCAAGAGATGCTACCAACTAAAAAAAAACACCTTGAAACGCGCAGGTAGTTCCATATAAGATTTAAGTGATTTAAAAAAGGCTACTTTAACTTCAAAAAAATAATTATTGTCAAAGTAATGATCATTGCTTTAAAATAATTGAATACCTAAATAAGTTAACAGTAATTTACTAAAAAATGTTGTGTCAAAAAATATTATTTGGAGAAGCTGTAAAATAAGTAATATATATATATACGTGGGTTGATGATTCACGCCCATTAAGGAACCCATACCTTAGAGGAGGAAGATGGATAATCTAGATTTGTCATTTAAAAAAAGATTAATATATTTTCTATGAATTATTAAATTGGGTTTTGTCCTTCCTTTGGTTATTGTTATAACCATAAGTGGAGAAATAGCTTCTTTCTTTTCTTTCTCTTCGCAGAATTCACCTTGTTAATTCAATAAAAGAGTTTAGACTACGTAGTTTGTTATGTAATTATGAATAATCCTAGAGCCACAACGCTTGTAACATACCCTTACCTCTAGTTTATCTTGCAACCTTTCCTCCATAAAGAAACAAAGATAAAGGGGCCAAAATCAGGAGGTAGTTACCCAATTGGTCCTAGCCATGAAATTATTATTTAATTATAATTGGTTACGGCAGATTAACAAGAACAATCATTGGAATCCATTTTAATGTCAAATCAAGCAGGTAATATAACTCGACCCTCTTTAAATTTGGATGATTTTTGACACAGAAGCTCAAATTCATGTGTATACCAATTGCCTCAAATTTCAGCACATAAATCTTAGTCAATCATGAGTTATCGATCAAGTCCCTTTTTGGGTCATAATTTTCAGATATAATTTCATTTTTTATTACTGGACGCTACTATTTCTTGAATAAGTTTTTATCTAAAAGTTTCTTATCTTTTGAAGTTTGATACTAGACTATGTTGAAGAGTGAGGCTTCCAAAAAAGAAATTAAAAGTAGAATATTTAAATGTCTTAATACGCTGGCAAGTATTTGATCAAAAATATAAACAAACTGCCTAAATCCTATGAAAATGCAATTTTGGCAATGGGTTTTACATATGTAGAGGAATCACTGTGCCAAAAAACATGTTGGCATTTGGTCAATCATATATCTCAGGGTGGGGTTCTCAAATTTAAGCTACTTTTTAAGGAAACTCTGTCAATTTTACGTACGTACTTATGTCTGAAACTTTTTTTATGATATTAATAGACATCCAAAGGAAAATAAAACTACAATAGGTCATTATATTGATAAGAAGGTCACAAATTTCAAAATATTTACAAGGCTGTTTATATCAGCTACCAGTTATATGATTTCGGGAAGGGGAGGTGAGGATTGGGGGAATTACTACTAAATGAAGAGGAAAACCTTCTAGATTTAAAATAGCGTTAGTGCAGGGAAAATATTATAATTATATTTAAATACATATATATTATTTTATTTTGCATTTTTAAAACAATTGAGACTAAAGATGGACAAGAATTTTTCTTGGCTATCTCGGCACATCGATGATCTATTAAATAATGAGCAAAAAAGAAAAAGAGTAGGCCTTCCAACAATTTTTCCTTTTATAATATCTGAACTAAATTCGTTCTCTTCAAAAATCCCTTCTCTAGTCGTAAATACCTATATGCAATTATGCAAATCGTTGGTAATTTGTTGCTTGCCCAATTTTTTTTTTTTTTTTTGCAAAGTTGCAAACTTTAGAAGTGTCTTTTCTTTTCCTAAACTGTTGTTATTATTATTTAATTCCTGTGGAGTGAACTTCCTTTTCTACTAAATACTAATAAATAAAAAAACGGTATAAACATTTGTGCCTTCAAATATAAGACGGAATGGAACCTTAAGGATTTGTTTTGTAGTCTTAGTTGTTAGTACTTGAAGGACACTTAGTAGAATTGATAATTTACATAGGAGTAGTCTTTAACTTTGTAGAGAGGTTTATGGTATGTTCTACATTGCAGGAGCGGCTTTTTCTAGTTGGAAATCTGAACAGACTTGGTTATTTTTCATAATTATTTCATTCTTTAAAAGGGAATATTTAAGTATAAAGTAATTTCCAGTTTGTACTCCTGAAAGATAGAGAGTAACAATTAAGTTTTTGCGGGGGCTTCCGCAGGATTATATTAGGGGGCGGCAGGGGCTTGGATTTTGATTTTTTTTAATCCAAAAATTACAATTTTTGGATTTAAAAAAATTTGAAAAATTTATTTTTTATTGAAAATAATTTGAAAAATATCTAAACAATTTAATATTGGAAATTTTTTCGAAAAAAAATTGAAAAATCCATAACTATTCTCAAAAAATTTCAAAAATCCTGAGCTGTTTAGAAAAAAGGAATTATGTTGGGAAAAAATTTCCAAGATTCCATTTCAAATACTCAATTTCCCATAGAAAAATTTAAAAAATCTATAGCCATTCACATACAATAAAGTTTTTTTGGGAAAAAAAATTGAAAAATTTTATTAAATTTTGAATTTAAAAAAAAAATTGAATATTACATTTTCTAGTAAGAATCATAAATTCCTTTATTTTTGGGGGGAGCCAAAGTCCCTCCAGCCCTCCCCTGGCGGACACCCATGATAAGTCTAAGCACTTGTTGGACTCGGAGCAGAATTGATGGTCGAATCGGATTATTGTCTACTTATGTTCTTACTAGATACAAAGTTGGATTTTTGTTCATTTCCTTCCTCTCGCGGCTTCTTGCAGCTGATCTCATAATAAGTCTTGATTAAAAGGCCAAAAGACTAACCATTTTCCTCACTAAGTATTAACGTATCATAAATCACTTATATATAGTCCTCATATTAATAATTGCATTTGACATTTACTTTTGAGCTTTTTCATTAGTTAAAAATAAAGGGAATATGCAAACTAAGTCTACATATATTCATACTTTTTTTATGCAAATTTATAAATATAGATAATAGTATTTAAAATACAAATATATGCATATCCATAGTTTCATAGTCGATAAAAATTACTCCATTTTTTGTGTTCAATTTTAATTTTTTCAATCCCACACACATTTAGGCAGGAATATTTAGACAATTTTTTGAAATTGTCTAAATATAATATAGGGTGTCGTATAAAGTAGTAGGACTGTCTCAGGACTAATCGGCCTGTATATGAAATGGCGGTAGTCGTTAAAAAAAAAAACTCAATTCGAAAGTGCACGATCTATATTTAAACATCTGTTTTAAGTTGGGAGGCGCCATATTGTATTTTATTTGTTTGATGGCCATCATTATTGAACGTTGTCAGTGAATTTGTGGAAATTGAGAAAATTGAACATTCTTATGTGATACAATATTTTTTGTTGAAAGGCTAATTCCCACCAATAAAGAAGGAAAACTATATTCTACTGTAGGTGAGTCTGCTCCTTCAATTACAAAAGTAAAACTTTGGCTAGCTTATTCGACCACGAGGCCGTACATGGTGGAGTGGTTGATTAAATAAGGCAACATCTTCTGAAATAGAAAAGAAAATTCATAAAGTAATACTGATGGATCGATGACTAAAAGTGCGCAAACAAGTGGAGATTGTAGTTGTTTCAAAATTGTGATACATCGTACATTATCTCAAAATTTGGACATGAGAAAGCTGTGTGCAAGATGTGTGCCTTCATTTGCTCACACTTGAGCAAAAACCATGTCATGAAGAAGTTCAATTGATATTTTAGCAAAGATTCAGAGCAATAAAACAGAATTCTAGCGCAGTTTCATAACAATGGATGAAACATGGGTCCATTACTTTACACCTGAGACAAAAGAGCAATAAAAAAATGAAGCCAAAAGGCACACCAGCTCCAAAGAAGGCGTGGTCATGTTGTCGGTTTTTTGGGAAATACGTGGGATAATTTTCATTTACTATCTTGAAAAAGGACAAACCATCAAGGCACCGTATTAAACATATTTATTGCAACATTTGAGCTTAGAAACCATGAAAGAATTGCTGTATTTGGCCAAAAAAAAAGTACTTTTTCATTCAAACACTTCAACAGTACAACAATCTGTTATTGTAATCGCTAAAATTAATTAATTAAAGTTTTAATTTTTAACACCAGATTTAGCCCTCTCAGATTATTTTATGTTCCCAAACTCTAAAAAGTCTATCAGTGGTCAAAGATTTTCCAACATTGAAAAAATGAGTTTGGTAGTGAATGGCTATTTTGAGAAGCAAGTAAGTTCATATTAAAAAGAGGGTATTGAATTTTTGAATATTGCCGCGGAAAATGTCTAGACCTGATAGGAGATTATGCAGAAGAATATAGTTTTTTTCTTCAAAATTTGTTCTTTTTCTTTGTTGGATCGTGTACTTCTGTGACCATTCTCATACATAAAACTATCTAATTGTATTTCATGGTTATTAAAAAACAATATAAGAATAATTAGCAAGTCACTTGAAAAGGTGTGTATCTGCATTACGTGTGAATATGGAGATGGTAATGAATTCCAGTATATAATATAAATACAGAATTACAATAAATATAAACATTTATTGTATTATTTTTTGAAAAATTCTCAATTTAATATTCATGCAATACAGCTTTTTCACATGATCCCACATTTGCTCATGTGAGCCATTTTGGGAGCCTTAACAACTAAGTTTTATAACAAGCACAACCCTTTTTTATTAATATTGAGGAACAAAGTTAACTATTGGATCTAAAAAGGGGGCCAACAAATTAAAGGAATTACTGTCTCTATATTACCAAGTTTTATTATCTAACCCTAAAATGTATAAAAAATAATTTATAGCAAAGTATGTTCTATATAAAATGTTTTATTCCTCCGTTTTTAAATGTATTGTAGATGGGATTCAGAGATAGAAAAATGAATCCAATTTGACCCTTATAAATTTTGATCTACGGAGTCAAACTAAGGTCAAATGTTATTATTTGAGGGCATGACCCCGAAATGAGCTAATATAAAAACACACTTCTATAAACTTAATTTTTCTTGTGGCAAATCGTTTCTAAAACTTTTGAAACCTATTTACTATTTTGAGATATTTATATTGAACGATTTTGAGAATTTAAAGAAAATTGGGAGTTTCTGAGGAAATTGATATTTCCTGCCTATTTTTTCATTATTTTATTTGATAAAAAAATTACCTGAGATGATGACGACAATTATAAATTTGATAAATATAAAATATATACAGTGGTACTGCATTATTACTAAATTTTCTTAGAGTTCAATAAAAAATATTGAGAGGTAAGAAATTGTGTTAAAGTTTTTGTATGTATTTTCTAGATGAAATGATCTACTTTTTTTAAAAGTAATTTTTTTTAAATACAATGAACTGAAATAAGCTATTTGAAAAATAGGATTGGTACACCTATATATCATCTGTCACAAACATTAGTTATGTTCTCTCTCGAAAACTGTTTTGTCCTATTCGAAAAAGGATAATAACTATTCAGACGCTGTACGTGTACAGCATATATAGACTGCACCGATATCTGAAGCTTTTTATAGAAGCACAATTGTAGGATAAAAATATATAAAAAATGATATTCTAAAATTTGCAAAATAAAGGGGTTCTTGGATGATTCGCCTTAAACATTTTTGCCTTAAACGTGTACGCCTTGTACCTATTCGCCTTTTGACGTTTTCCCCTTTAGACGTTTTCTCCTTGTAATGTTTTTGCATTGTGACATTTTCGCCATCTCCCATTTTTTGTTTTGTATTATTTTGCCTCTATTGCAAAGTTTTCACCTCGATACTTTTTTGCATAAGATAATAATAAAGGGATTGTCACTTCTTCCAGGTTATTTAGGTTTGTTATTGGAATTTTTAACGTTGTATTCCAGTTTTGAGAAATTAGAAACATAACACAAACAGGCTGAACAACCAAATTTATTCAAACTTTAATACGTAGGGTCCAAAGCACTTGGAAGTAATCATAATTACTAATCCTATAGTATGTTGCTGTAGATAAAATACAATCATTAATGAAGTATGTCGATATATTATATCTCATATTCACAGATTCGGGCAGACTTTCATGGACGTGTTCCCCATCTTGATTTATAACTCAAAACTCAAGTACAATCCGTGATGTAAGAAGAGATTTCAATATGTTTTCATAGCTTTTGGTGAAAAAATGGAATTCATATGAGTCCCAATTATTCTTCGTAACGGACCGTAGCAGTAGTAATTCCGATTTCTTACAAGTGCTTTGAACCCAACGTATTAAAGTTTGAATCATTTAATAGTCAGCTTATTTTCCCTTTTGTTTCTAATATCTCAACGCTAAAACGGTAAAAATTCCATTACCAAGACCTATACAAATAAGAAGAAGTAACAATCCCTTTACTATTATCTAATGCAAAAAAGTATCAAGGGGAAACTTTGCAAAAGAGTACAAGTCAAAAATGGGAGATGGCGAAAATGTCACAATCCAAAAGCATTACATTCTCTTTATTATTATCCGGGGTAAGAAAAGTATCTAGGAGAAAGCGTTGCAAGGGAAAATGTGTACAAGGCAAAACCGGGAGAAGGTGAAAATGTGACAAGCCCCATATAATCTCAAGGTGACAGCATCACAAAGCAATAGCATTACAAGGCGAATACGTACAAAGTAGACACGTTCAAGACAAAAACGTTCAAGGCAAATCCTTCTGACGAAAAATAAAGGAGCCTTTAATGTAAACCAATAATTTGATTTTAAATAAACTACTTTTACAGGGTGGGGACACAAACCTTGCAGTAGCATGACTAAATCACGATTTACGTGATTTTTATCGCATCAAGAAAAAAGAAGTCAAAATCAATTTGTGATATGTTTAAATACTATATTTTTTATTCAAGATGTCCTCTTTTACATGCAATAACAGCCTCGACCAGCCAACGAACAGATTGTCAGCTATTTTTAATGAAAGCCGTGTCCTTGGCGTACCACACTGTCATGATGGAAGCTCGGAGTGAATCTCAATTTGGATAAGAAGTGCGGTAGATATTTTTTTCCAAGACACACTAAACTCCAAAGGCCAGAGGTTTGAGGTTGAGAGTCTGGAGGACGGTCAAATGGAGACAGGTCCGAAGTCTGTTACATTGTTGATCCAGAAGTTTTGGTACTTTTATGCTCCACGGCACTAAAACAAAACTTCTTTTTTTTTCTACTGTAGTTTGTTTATATAATGAAACCATGTTGGTAAAAATAACGGAGATAAAATCTTAATTAAATCCTGCTGCAAGTTTTGGATCCCCACCATTTATATTTATATTAGCGATAGATGTGAAATGGGTATAATACGATATAATTACACTTTTTGATAATTGATTATTTATACAACTTGGACAGATCAATTTTTGGGTGGATAACTTTTAAATTGTTGTTAATTATTAAAATATGACAACATAATTTCATGTTTTGACTAACTAATTAAAAGTTTGGCAACTACCGTTGTCTTTTAAACAATATATTTTTGCAATTTGGGATGTATTCTTCTCCCAACCACATCCCGTAATCAATGGCCTGGGACATATCATTGGGGTGGGTCGAACTATCTGATATAACATGGGGAATAGTACGTAACATCACCATGTTGTACCTACTTGTTGAAATGGTGCATGGGGTCATTGAAGTATGTGAAGGAAGCATAATAATTACTACGTATAGCATAATTATATATTAAATATTATAACAAAAAGTTCAATAACTGTAAGATGTACATACAGTTAACTTCGTGATTTCCAAACCTTACACACACCTTTGCACTCTTATAAAATAATTTCTATTGTTGGGATAATAGTTGCTAGAAAAGTGCCTAACAGCAGTTATTGTTTACTCTCTGTTATTCAAATTATTTATTTGAAAAAATAATATACAAAAATAAACAATTTGAATAATAAATCGTTTTGATCATAACGCATGTTGTGCTTGCGATGAATAGCCATACAGTTATATCCATATATACGCATAATATTTTGCTTGCTCCTTCTACGCATGTAAATAAATATGTATTCTTTGAAATGTTTACTATAGGAAGTAATACCTTATAAATAGTGTTGGATTCGATTCAACATTTTCGAGTTCGGTGTAGTTCAAGTTATTGAGGATTTCCACACATGTGGTTATCTCTCCCTTTGGATACAATATCAACTCTTATTTTAATAATAAAAAAGTGTTGTACTGTTTTTATGAGTGCTACTAGAAGTTTAAGGATCCATCATTACTCCAATGCTTCGATTTTTTTATGGTTAATATAGTTCAAATAAAAATCAAATTGTTCACCAAAAAAAATGACTTTGAGTCATTTTCCGAAAATAGTCAGCTTCAGAAAAGTCGAGTTTGTTTTAGTTCGAATACTAATTTAATACAAAACACTATTAATAAGTAATAATGCAGTTCATATAGTCTCACTTCCAGGACGGTGAACTACACAATACATGAATGGAGAAGTGAATCAAGAACTCTGAGTTGTAAATTCCTCACTCTAAGGAGAGTTATTCCTGGATATCAAACTCAGGGGCGTCCGCAGGGGGAGGGCTGGAATTTAAATTTAATTTTCTGTTAATAGCTATAGCGTTTTGAAATTTTTTTCCCGAAAGCTTTAATAATTGATTTTTTTTTTCAAAAATTTTTATTTTTAAAATTGAATATTAGAAATTTTTTTCCAAAAAATTTAATATTTTGTAAACAGCTCTGGATCTTTGAACTTTTTTGAAAATAGCTATGGATTTTTGAAATGGTTTTCCAGAAAATTTAATTGTCTGTGAATAGCTATAGATTTTTGGAATTTTTTTTTTTTTTAAAAATTCCAAAAATCAACCCCCCCCAAAAAAAAAAAAAAAATATATATATATATATAATCTTGTGGACGCCCCTGAAACTACCCATAAATTGAAATTGACATATGCTTACTTATAGCCTAAAGGGAATTCATGAGACTCCTCTATGTCTTTTTGGATATAAAAGCTAGCATGTGTGTCCGTCCGTCCATTATGTATCCCCTGTGTCTGCCTAAGAAGAGCGTGCACGTATTTTAATTTGATAATATGATGATGAATTTTTGAAATAGTTTTATGTTTTATCTTGATTGACTCTGATTTTAAAATCATTTCCAAGTTTGTTGGTCTAGTTTGGTCTTTTGGATTACGTACATTTAAAAAAACCACATATAAATCAATTAGAAATATAAGAAACGACGTACGGATACAACGTGAGGAACAAATCTACATCATATTGGAGAAGATAAAGACAATTTAATTGTTCGTCATTCGGCGTTAATATGGGTGAGTGTCATTCATTAAAAACTTTACAATGTGATTGATTTTTAAAAGTTTTACTTGAACTTTTTTTTTTGATTGTGAGTATTCAAAATATTTAAATCCTCAATTCTATGTAATCAGTGCCGTGACTACAAAAGAAGTACAAGGGGGACGTGTCCCTCTCAACAAAAACATAAAACTTAATTTAAAATTGCTGAATTGTACCTAAATCTAAATTATTGTACTTGACAATCATGCATTTATAAATTGATGTATCCAGACTAGGGATTGTCATTTTAGACAGTTCTTTAACGAAGGATTCCTGGAAAATACGAGTAATATTTTAGGAACCCGGGAAATCATTGTAACTTTAATAAAAGTTTGTGAATAATTCACGATATTAATAGAATGTGAGGTGTGAATATTACTTGTAGTGTTGTGTCGATTCTTATCTAGGACTGAAGACTACAGTTCCGTCGAGTTCATGTCAGTCCGACCCAATTCAGTCCTAAAGCTTATAAATTTGGGTCCTTCAACATAACTTTAATTCTTATTTTTAATCAGTTCTAGTACGAACAGTTAGTGTTGTGTAAGTCCTTACTTATTCAGTCCAACCAGTCCTTGGGACCGGTCCTTTCAGCATGTCGGTACAAAAAGAAGAAATAAAGTTAAGTCACGTCATCAAGGTTTAAACTGTATATTAGGACTGATATACAGGAATTAACTGTACCCAGACTGAACTGGACGAGACTGCAGTTTTCAGTCCTAAATAAGGACTAACACATGAATACTGATGTCCGAAGGAATAATAGTTTTAAGGATCGGTCACAATGACTTATAGGAATTTTCCTAAGACCTAAGAATTCTTCTATCCGAACTGTATATTCACAAGACGTCTATCTCACAATGGCAAACTGGCATCAAAATTAACTTGTAGCCTCTAAATATTTCTTTCTATATGGTAAAAACAAAAGGATCCCGTCAGATAGTTCCTACCCTAGACCAGTGACGCCTGATATATATTTAATCATTACATAAATTTGAAATGCATGAATTAATATTCATTATAATAATTTCAAATTTCAGGCATTTATATTTATAAAAATAAATACAAAAGTAAGGTGATACATAAATAATAATGTCAACCCACAAAGAAAATCATAGCCTGACCCTCCTAGGATTTGGATTACATCTCCTTGGATTTGTGTCTAGTAACGGGACTGCTCCTAATAGTAATGTACTCATAATATTAATAACTTTGGGTTTGTTTTTCTTACGACTTGTGCAGAAGCTACAAAAACATTTTTTTGAAATACAATTTCATTTGACATAAATATTATATAGTAAAATTTATGAGTGAAGAAATATTTCATGTCTTAATGATAGCATTTAATATCTTTTCATGACTATTCCTTCTTTTTTACAACTCATTTTGATTAATCAAATTAATTTTCTAGCACTTTGTCTGTAAATTATAATATAAGTTTTAATATCTATATTAATAAAGCCAAGTTTGTCTGTCTAAGAGATGTGTGACTACTTGATCCAAGAAACAACAATGTATCAATGTTCAACGTTGTCAGTTAAACGTTTGATGCTAAAGAGTTGATAGTAAAAAGGTTAATGCAAGATGGAAGTACTAAAATATTGTTTAAAAAGAAGTCCTTTAGTATCTGTCTTTGGAGCTTTTAAATAACTTTTTAGAATTATATATCAAATATCTTTTGAATTTTTTGTTAAATATCTAAAAATTTCTAAATACACAACTTGGCATAATTTTTTTAATATTTCTTTAATTGGTCAGATGATTAAGTATAAGTACATTATCAGGGGTGTCTGCAGGGGATGGGAACGCTGGAGGGTTGTATACCCTCCCTAAATCTTATTCAAAAAACCCTCTTCCGCCACAAGTATAAAATCTTTGGGGCAGAGCAAGAATTATAAATCCCTTTTTTTTTTAATCAAGCCCCAATATATAATCTTACAGACACCCCTGATCATAGTACCAAAATTACTCCATCTGATCTAGGAATTATCTTTGAAGTCCATATGCAAAGTATATAATACATTAAGTATATTTTTCTTCTCTAAGAACGACTGAGTATCGAGCCTACGTACATTGAGTTTAAGAAAACAATATCACCGAGCGCATCGTTCATTGAACTACGTCAATTTTCATACTTATTACAAAAATTAATTTTATAAAATGCTACGATAAATATGGGCAAAAACGGGTTAGAGAAACTTTAAGTTTAAATAATTTAGCAAATTAATCTGAACAAGGCCGGGTACACCAACAAATGATTAATAAAATATAGTACAGGGTGACCTCAGGCTTTAATCATAATTATATACAGTGATGATAATTTGTAGTATTTTTTAGCTAACCCATTTTTTTGGAGTTGGCAACTTGAAGAGTAAATATTCTTTTCCTTAGCTGTTGTCATTATTATTTAACTCCTGAGAAGTGAACTTCCTTTCCTACTACATTTAATTATATTCAAAACCTGTTTTAAAATTTGTGTGTGCTCATAAAAACAGAGAGTAACATTGAGGATTTTCTTTGGAGTAATAATTGTAAGTCCTTGTTAGACTCAAAGTAGAATTAAGATCAATATGTGAGTAATTCTTGCTCATGTTCTTGTTTATTTCCTTCTCCTCCTCGTCACAGCTGATTTCTGATTTATTTGCGTCCGTGTGCCCATAAAAACACAGAGTCAGAGTAGAATTGAGGATCGACATAGTAGTAATTATTGCCCATGTCCTTGTTTATTTCCTTCTCCCCTTGTCGAAGCTAGTTGTAGCTGATCTAATGAAACGTTTTGACTAGTGATGGGACGATTAAAAAAACAACCCGATTCCGATTCTTTAATGTTTTAAAAAGGAGTTAAAAAATACAATTTTGCTATCAGGAGCGTTCACAGTTAAATATATATTTTTTTTTTTTTTGGGGGGGGCTGGGTCAATGGAAATTTTTTGTTAAAGTTTCACTTACGAGAACTAACGGTTATTTTCCAAAAATTATATTTTTTGGAAACAAATATTAAATTTCTTGGCGAAAAATCTCAAATATTTAATTTTTGGAAATAAAAATCTCAAATATAAAAATTTTTGGAAATTTTTTTTAAAAATCCCAGGTTGTTATCAAAAAATTCAAAAATTAAATTTTTGGAGAAAAATTTCAAAAATACTTAATTATTCAAAGAAAATTGATTTATACGAAAAAATGTTTGAAAAACTAAATTTTCAGGGAAAAAAATGATAACTTAACTTAAAATGGTAATGAATAGTTAAATACCAGTAATTAATCATCGAGATTGCAAATTAAAAATTATTTTCTCGACGCTTATTCTGATTCCAGAAAAAACAATTGATTCTCCGATTCACGATTACGATTTATCTCCCCTTCACTAGCTTTGACATCCAACCTTTTTCCCTATCAAATACTCTTCAAATTATCGTGTTACCGTGTTGATTTTTTGTTTCTTTTTATTTAACGTTCCCAAAATACCAACGATTTCCATGACTGATTCTAATACAACTACATATGAATGTATGTTATTTTATTTAAGAAGATAATAATTTGATTCTAAAGGACTTCCTTTTATGAGGAAATTAAATTCTAATGCATAAAAAAGTAATTTTTTCATAAATATATATGTATAAGATTGTTATTTTATATCTTTGAAGGTTATTTATTTATCTGATTATGATTCAAATTCGTTTTTCATAAATATGTATTATAAATATATTAGTTAAATCTTACATATGGTGAATGAACGCATATTTGCATTTATACTTTAAGTTATTAATTTGCATATGTGATTTCAAAACTCAGTCAATTTAACCCTCGTTAATGGTTTGACTATTTGTAAGAGATACCATGGAAAAATCTATTAGATTGCGCTGATTCTGCACATGTTCATTTCTTTATACCTACATAAAGAAAAAACAAACGTTAGGATGAAAAAAAGATATTTCTTTTAAAAATTAAAAACAAATTATCATTTTATTGATATGGAGTTTTCGGTTTTTTTTTTTTTGTTCCATGTAAATTTTCACGATGAAAAGGATTTGAAACAAATTTAGTATGTTGTGTTATTGATAGTAGATCAGCTCATAAATAAAATTTTAGATCTGTAACTTAATCAAACTCTGAGTTTTAAAGTCTTAAAGATGGAGCAATTAGATATTTGATTTCTGATATGTCGTGAACCGAAGCAATGAGAAGCAAGTACAGTGTCGAAAAGCTATCAGTTTGCTAAATAAAACCTATGTTTCAATCTTTATATTATATTTGTAATAAAAAAAAGTAAACCAAGAACTTAGTTTTTGAGCTTATTTTTTTTTTTTTTTTTTTTTTTTTTTTTTTTTTAAACAACTGGGTTTTTATTTTGGCCAAATTCAAGACATGATAAATATAATCAATATTATTTAAATACAGAGAGGGAAACTGTTACATCGAAGACACGAATTATCTCCAAATTTATTCCATCTTCTAATGAAGATGAGTAGTAGTTAGTAAAACAAAATATTGAATGCATTCACAAATCTTCCTCATTATAAGGGTGACCCTCCGAATCGACCAAAAATTGTCTCAAGTTTATTTTTTTATCAAGATTCTCAAAACTAAAAGTAGAAATTTTATGGAACTTTACATCTCTATTTTACTGTATTTAAATAATTAAAATCAATGTGGCCACCATTGACCTAAGAACCATGGTCTTGATTAGGCCTGAAGGTCTTCATAACCGATAACTCTCCAACATGTTGGTTCCCTCCTTCCCCACGCAGTCTTTAGATCATCCAGATTCACAAAGAGGTGGAACGAAAAATTTCTTCTTGATGACGCCTTAGATATTTGATTTCTGATATGTCGTGAACCGAAGCAATGAGAAGCAAGTACGGTGTCGAAAAGCTATCAGTTTGCTAAATAAAACCTATGTTTCAATCTTTATATTATATTTGTAATAAAAAAAAAAAGTAAACCAAGTACTTAGTTTTTGAGCTTATATTTTTCAAGGTTTATGGTCCTTGATTTTTTTTTTTTTTGTTTTTGTTTTTTTGTGAAATTCCCCCCATTTATTGATAAAACATTATAAATATTTAAGTTAATGTCTAGAGTGAAAAATTCATGAAATAATTGTATAATTTATAAAAACAACTTCATTTATGTTATTTAGTAGAATTAAAAAATAATATTTCATTCAACATAATATTTTATTGTAAAATATAATAAATGTGCAAAACATAATTTATAAATGTGGTTATTATTTTTATACATCACAGCATATACTCATAATGCCATGAAATTTTCACTCAACTCTTTTTTTTTTTTGCCCAACATTGCTTTGGTTTACGAAACATTTATAATAACTTTTACATCTTAAGGACCTAAGAACTCAGATTTGGATTGAGTTACAGAACCAAAATTTCAATAAATATTTCTGTCATTAATACCTCCTATTAAGTCAGAGTTACACCGACTTTCACTTACAACTCTCCAACAAATCTTCTGCGTTACGCAACGTCATCCATGAGCAAACGTACTTTATACTTAGATGTTCACTCCTCAAGAATTAAAGAGTAATGATAACACCATAAATGAAAAAACACTGTTCAGATTCAAAAATATTTACACGGTAAAAAATGCTTAGGATCTACAACTATAACTTCAACTTTGTTAAATATCATAGAGGCTTATGCATGTTTTATTTATAAAAGAAGGGAAAGTAAGAATATTTTCTTATGATAAAAGTTTTTTTTAACTTTATTTGATGGTATAAGTACTAAATATTTAAGAAGTAGGACCAACTATAATGTTCATCTACAACTTGCATACATAAATATGCATATGTGCAATATGTACTGTAAAAAAAAAGTTGGATTCGAGTTATAACTATCGAGTTCAGTCTAGAGTTTTTGAGCTTTTAGTTAAGTGAATTTCGAATAAAGGTATTATGTAAATAAAAATATTTATTCATTGAACTGATATTTAAGTAGGTTCAAATATCTCACTAAGAAGACAGTCAATAGTCATTAATCAAATAATGTAGGAAATGTTAGAAAATATTTAAATGTATAATAGGAAGGAATTTCAAAAAGTTTAATCTACAATGTGGGGAATTTTAAAACTGGAAAATTTAAATATAATTTATGTTACAAAATAATTTTCTAAAATTAATTCAGCAATTCCATAGTGAAGTTAATCACTACAACCAACCAACTCCAGCTTCAACCACAGACTCTCACCTGCCCCTGAGCCTGGCGCAGGCCTTGATGGGAAACTTATTGTACATACTGGCCACTGTATCAGGAATAGAAGCTTCCAAGATGAACAAACCCACATAGTAACTCTCCGTCTTTCATACACAGTTATACTTAAATGTCCTTAGTTCAAGAATTAAATAATAATGATAACATTTTTGGAAAATAAAAAACCCTGTTAAAATTGCCAACTAGAAAAGTGAGGAAAATTGTGTCTATAATGGGTATGTTAAAAATCAACATGTTAACCGTAACAATTTAAAGAATCTTTCGAGAAGATCAGCTGTGAAAGACGAAATGGATATGAACAAGGACATTGGCAATAATAACTCCGATGTCGATCCACAAATCTACTCTAAGTCCAACAAAAACTTAGAATTATAACCTTGCACAAATCCTCAAGGTTACTCTCCGTCTTTTATGACCACACACGAATCATGTTTTGAATATACTTGAATTTATTTGGGAAAGGAAGTTCACTACTAAGGAATTAAATAACAATGACAACTTCTAATGAAAAAAAATTCATTCTTCAAGCTACCAATTCCAAAAAACGAGGCAACTAAAAAATTCATACGATTTACACGAGGTACATATGGTACCAAATATTCAAGTTACTTCTATGGTCATTTTACAACAGGGGAAGGCAACCTTTGAGACATGGAGTACCAACTTCAACATTTCTAATAAATGAGTGGGCCACTATCAATAATGATGGTAAAAGACATACACTAACTACAGGACAATGTTCTAATTTGCACATCCCAGCAGTGGCACGTGTGCCATAGGTTGTCGACCCCTGTTCTACAATATATTCTACATACAATGAAGCTAATAAAATCCCGTAAAAATATACAAATCGCTTTCATAATTATTATAGACTACTCTTGGATAGTTAAAAACAATATCCATTAACAACTCATTTAGATTACATCACATTACGTTTATAAGTATGCAGGCATTTCAATCTTTAAAGTAAATAAAAAACCTTAAGTGCAACTGAGGATATTATATATATGTTAGGGTTGGGAGTTGGTTCTTTAAAGAAGTTTGCTCTGGACCCGTCCTAAAGAAAAGTTCAATCTCATTTAAAAATCGATCTATAACGAATCTATAGTTGAATAGTTAATGACGTCATTTGTGTTTCAAAATTGTTAACATTGGCACAATAACGTCATATGAAGTTACATCTGTAGAATAAATCATATTTGTACGTTTCATAAATCGGTATAGGGGATAAAATTCACAAAAATCGGTCTTGGACCGAATTGCAACACTAATATATATATTTAAGGTATATATGTAATATATAGGCTAAAGATATAATGGATCAATAATTATTTTGCAGGGGTAGTTTTTATATTGTAAACCCATTTGTTTTTATATAAATGCGATAACTGTACAATATACGATTGAATGAATATCCTTCAAAAAATTTAACATTGCATTGGACCTCTCGGATCTTGTCTTGATGATTAATGGAGTTAATAGATTCTGGGAGACTTTAGGTAGCTCCAGAGTACAAGAAACTTTGAGAGCGACATTTTCAAAATCCTTGCCATTTGGTAAATTGACGTAGAAGAATAATTTTATGTTATGTCCCTAATTGCCTCCTCTAAACGGGCATCTCCATCCAACCTGAATCTGGAGACCATTTGATAATGTCGTCCGGATCCATTTAATCCCAAATCTCCTAGTAAATTTGATACAGAGTTTGAATGCAAACGCCAACAATGGAGGATATATAAACTTCTTTCAAGGGAAAAATATATTTCCAAATCATGTTCTTTTCAAAAAGTAGGTCAAGAAGAACACAACTTCTCAATTTAAGGTCAAAACAAAAATAAATTTAGTTGACTAGTGTTATTATAATCTGAAGATACTGGAAAAGAGTTAAAGTCAAAGAAAGTTTTGCATCAAAAAGTGTATGAGACACTCTGATTTAGAATTGATTTACGGTATGCAAATGATTTGACTCTGATATTACTTTTCAAATGGTTACTGTAAATTTTACGAGATTTAAATGTAATTTGCAACACTTTCAAAGAATAAATCAAAATAATTTAATAAATCCTACATAGTACTAAAATAATTTATTTGGGTGTGTGTGATGTACGTCCTGCTTAGAAAAACAATGATAAAAACGCATTTATTTCAAAAACGGAGACAGATACAGACTTTAAACATAAAATAAAAGTTGTTAAAAATTTTGTATTACATACGTAAAGCTGGTTTACTTCTAATCAGACGATATTTTTGGCCTCTTTTTCTATTCTTATATTATATTTTCACATACCTTTTTTTTCTTTTTCTTTTTATACGAAAAAAAAAAAACACTTATGTTTGCTAAGTATTATAAAGAAAAACTTAGAAATAGAAAAAATGCAAATGGGCTTTAAATTTTAAGTTAAATTAGTAGAAGAATCAATATTAAATAGTATAAATTACTTCATTTCACAAGTATTATAATTCTTATTTGCAAGTAATTATTTATTTAAATCAAGTTTCTTCGACCAAAAAATTATTAATCCAACATCATAAAACCACTAATAAAGCTTAATAATCATCCAAGGCTCGATTCGTACCCTTGCTTGGTTGTGTTGCATTTATAAATTAACAAGGTTATTGCCAAAGCATTAGAGAACGACGTTCAATTGACGGCCACTACGAGCACCTCTCAAAATTTTTGAGTGGGAGCGCACTCATCTTTTCAGAAGAGGGATAAAATCGCTTGGATTTTTACTCATATATATAAGTTTTGATTACTTTTTTTTCTACCTCTTAAGAGATAAAATCAAAAAATTTGAGAGATGACGAATAATTTTAAAGATTGCAAGAATAAACGATTTGATTATTATCTCAACATAAGGAACAATCTTTTTTTCAAAAGCTGTCAAAATCTTACGCAAGCATAAGTCCAAAAACCTGAGAAACTTTTATATAAGCTCAAGTTAATAATCAGGCTTAAACAGTAGTTGTCAAGCTTATTGTCCCCAAGGCACATCAAAGAGAAATAAAAATTTATTTACACTCCCATTTTATTTAAGTCAATCATTTGAATTATTTTAAGCTATTACAAATAATGTATGGTTGTCACAAATCTTACGCCACACTTGAACTTGCAATATATTGAATAGGTACAATCATAAAGAGTTGTCAAATTCAAATACGTCTTATGGTCGAAAAAATAAGCTCACGCTCATAGCTTTAAAAACAAGCGAGAGGGCGTTGAAAAAATCGGTCACTGAGCGAGAGCTCGCTCAAGATTCCTTGTTTGACTAATGCGCTGTTTATTTCTTTTTCTTTTCTAACATACCAGCAACGAGTGTGTAGTTTTTACTGGACAAAAGCATAAAAAGGAGATTTTTAGAGCACTTTCTGCTTTGTCTATACAAATATCTTAAAGTTGAAATATCCTTGAGGCAAAGTGGTTTTAAGGTAAAATGGCCTAAGCTAAAATTGTTTAAAGCACAATATAGAACAGTAGTTCTGAACCTTTTTCCTTGTTCGCACCCAATTTAATTCACCGACCCACTTCCAGAATTGATGAAAAGCAATATTGATACCATATTCATAATGTTTAAGTAACAAAACCATCATGTATTTAATTCTTTATTTACATAACTTGACATGGTGTGTTGTGAATTATTATGGCTGAGCGCCAAACTCAGTGACTTTTTTTTTGTTGCTTTCAACTTATGATGGGATAAAATCTTGGTGTCTTGGTGCTGAGTCCCACTCGCATTTCGTGTTGAGGATCCAGCCAATTTCAGCACTTGGTTTTGATGTGAAGCAAACAGGAAAATCCCGTCTGGCAGATTTAAGTAGTCGCGAAAGGCACGAGCACAGTGAGAGTCTTCTTTGCCAGTGCAGGATACGTTTCAAACTGAGAAGCCCATTAGTGCTCCAAGTGAACAAAGGCAAACTCCATTTGCATTCCACGATTGTTTCTCAGTTCGATGAGATCTTTCTCGATGTTGCTATCATCATCAACATCTTCCATATTCTACTTAAAAGGGTACCGGATCCAGTCATCAATGGTTTTTAGCTCTCCACACGAGAAGCAGTCATCAAATAAGGTGCACAGTATCTGCAGATGTTCTACAATTTTTGAAACAAAATTGGGATGTAGGGAAGCATCCTCTGTGACTGTTTCTTCAAGGGAAGGCAAATTTGCCAAGTTATCTTTCTTAACACGCCTAATCCACAAAACAATTTTATCTTTGGATGTAGCCAACTTCTCACTTACAATAAAAATCTCCACCCTTCTTCCTTGTGGTGAGGGATTGAGCTCATTGAGTGCTGTGAACACATCAGCCAAATAGACAAGCATTTAAACGAATTCGAGATCATCAAAATATCCAGCCAGATCTTCTCCCAGTCCGTGGAGAAACTGCTGAATTTCTTCTCACAATTCAAACATACGAGATAGCACATGCCCACGTGACAGCCACCTCACTTTGGTATGGTACAACACCGCAGTGTATTCTTGACCCACTTTCTCACAAAATGACTGAAACAGTCGATGATTCAGAGTACGAGGACGAATCATATTCACAACCTTCACACAAATCTCCCAAGTCTTTGTCAGGTCTTGGGCAATGTATTTGCTGCAAGAGGCTGCCGATGAAGAAAGCAGTGGGTAATCTTCAGGTCAAGAATTTCTTTTCTCCCTCAATGCAGCAAACCTTGAACGATTGCCCAGCATGGCTGGTGCACCATCAGTACATATTGAACCAACCCTGTCAAGATGAAGTTGGTATCTTGTGAAGAATTATTTTATCATACTGAACCCATCTATGGCTCTTGACGTTGTCTTCAGTCAGTGATAGAAGAGAAAACTTTCTTCCACTTGATGTCATCAACAACTTGCTCCAGAATATAATTACTCATATCCTCGCACCCCCGGTTAAGATCCACTGATATAGACTAAGGCGAAAGTATCTAGTGACAATACATATGTTTCTAAGCCTGTTTGAAGGTCCACTAGTGAACTTCCATATGGTTTACAATTTTAATTCGTATCTATTATTAATAAAGAAGTAATCACTGATCCTTTCCTTCCTCCCAAACTAAAATTACGTCATCCGAGGCTGTTGCCCAATGACGTCAATGTCATCTACATATTACGGTATATTGAAAATATCTATTGTGGGCAATTTTATAAAGTGTATACTATTAATCCGTGAATATCCAGCGTTTTTATTCATTCCTTATGGATAATGAGGTTACTAATTTTTATATTTGTTTTATCTAATTATAATAGGAATTAATAATTATACTTGATGCATTTAATTAGCATACATATGCAATTTTACTCAAATATGTTTCATAGTTATAAAACTTAAATTAAACAAAATGCAAACTTTGTATGTACATATCCTTAAATTACTTTGAATTGCTTCAAAACTTGTACATAAATATAATCATAAAATTGGTTAATAATATTATAATATTAAAAAAAATATTTTTCATTCCTATTTGACCATAACATAGGTAAATAACATCTTATTTATCCTCATCATGATATGAAATTTGATCCTAACAACTTTTTTTGTTTAACAAAAAAGTAGAAATGAAATGTGTTTTTTCCACCTGAAAAATTTTTCCCTAGGGGCATTTGCATGAAATAGGCAAATATCCTTGATACAGTATATATGTATAACTAAATATAAATGTACCAATGAGACACTTTCATCTTTCCTATATTTATTCTAAGATATTTATCGGCGTTATTTCCCTTACAATATGAATATTTACTTTTCATTTTGTGTAAGATGTCGATTTTCGACTTTTTTGCTTATATTTAGTGTTTTGAACATTGGTTATGTCGTTACCATTATTGTATATCGCATCCTTTTCTCTAAAAAGAAGTATGGATTTATTACTAAACACGGCGTTAGCTCCTCGACACAAAAATACCGTATGTTTTTGTTGTCAGGTGTCCATTTCCTCGTCTGACTTGATACATCATGGCTATTTCATACTTTCTGATAAATAAACAGAGTAATCAGTTATACTTGTACTATACTTATCACGTCGTATTGAAACAGAAAAAAATGACCTATGGAACGACGTAGCTCAATGGACAATGGGCTTTGGAAAAATTATTCTCTTGAACTCAATGTGCATAGGTTCTGTCGAGTCGTTCCTAGAGATAGAAATATGCATAATGTATATGGACTTCAAAAAAGATTCCTGGAGTAAATGTAAAACTATAATGTTTACTGTATACTGTGTGCCAGTTACTATGTCTGTATCAAGGTTAATAGAAATATGAGGTTAGACTATCATGTAATCGGGGTAGCTAGAATTTTCAATTTGATGGATCGTACTGACTGCTGGGCAAGCCAAATCGATTTTGACAAAACACTCAACTAATCATATTCTATGGTGTCACTATTAAAAGCATGGTGAATGTTGTACTCGCATTATGGTATAATACCTTGTATTTCTATAAACCTTGGTCTGTACAAGTTTCAACTTGTATAAGTAAATTGTACAAGCGTTTCTTCCTCTTAAATTCATTATTTAATTAGAACATTGGTCATTCTAATTACTAATCATTAATTGATACTATCATTTTATTTTGATGTATTTAAATAATATTATTATTATGTATTTATGAGTAATATATGTGCAAAAATGTTGTGTCTTGACGAGGGAGAGGAGACACAAACGTATTTATAGGTGGAGAGATCCAGGATGACCGAGAGAAATGAGAAGAAGGAATGGCGTGGAGGAAATAATACAATACTTATTAAAGAAACATCTGTATTCTTTATAATACAAAAACCTACTCTAATTAATATACAAAATACATGATTATTTATACTACGTAGAAGACAGTACTTTAATACATAAAAGAAAATACAAGACGATAAGAAGAAGATCAAGGGGGGAGGAAATACATTACAAAAAGCATATATATATTTTAGTCATTTAAATAGCCAAAATTTACACCATTAATACATCGATCATCCAGTGAATATTCAATTAGTGCGTTATCATCATCCTAAATAATATAAATCCTTCACTTATGATAATTCTTCTCATTTTTGGGTTTATTCAAGTTGCTATGTGTACAAAATTGCAACTTTTAAACCAAAAATACATATACATTGTCCATTTTATTATTTCTATGAAGGAATTTGGGCTGTCGTATCCAAATACAAATATATAAATAGTAAATACGCTTTTAATAAAATATTAACAAGTACGAGCAAAAATTGTAAGTCTCCATGTTCAGCGACAAATAGAGAAACATGTGCAAATGTGATAAGTAGGCATTTGTTATTTAGTCTCTGAATAACTATGGAATGTTTTTGTACCATAAAATTCATGAGAAAATCGATGCTGATGGAATTTTGTAGCTAACTTTTCTCCTATCCCTTCAAACGAACCTGTCTCAATCATTTCGGCACTGGTTAATACTATGTAGGATTTTAATATTATGAAATATTTATGCTACTGGCAATGTGGAAAACCAAGCATTTTGAAAAATGCTCGGGCAATCTATAAAATTTCCAAAAGAGTTGTCATTTTACGTTCATTCACAATGTCAGCTAAAATGATTGAGGGTAATTTGATTGTTAAACAATTCATTGCAAGTAATTTGATGATTAAGGATTTGATTTTGATACCATTTTATTGGAAGTAATTTGATAATCGTATGTATTTTCATTTAAATTTATATTGTATTTGGACAATCAAACTATCGTATGATAAGAAATTGTCACGTAAGACTTTCTTTTATTTTGCAAAATATACCTGGGCCAACACTTTGTGCAGGTGGATAGCTGTTCCCAAATCGGAATCAAAACCTATGGCCACAGCTATCTTGAGTATCAAGGACCAATTTTAATATACTATAATACGCCCCGACCCACGGGTTTGTCCACAATTGCGTGATACAATAAAGGTTACGACGGAAGTTATAGTTCAAATTTAACCAATCAAAGTTTAGAACACGGATTAAATTTTATTATGCTCTGAACAATTATCTACTATATCATAAATAATACATTTCATTATTTAAATAAATTTGGACTTCCGGGCTTGATTAAGTAGTAATCAACCGTGATAAAATTATACTAATTGAATGAATTGTATTGTTAATTCAAAATTAATAGGCAGATGTTTATATTATGTCATTTTGCTTTGTTCTACTTGAAACAAGTTTTTAATAAGCAATATCTTCCTCTGTAAAAACAAGGAAGTCAAACTTTAAAAGAGGAACAACCTGGTGCCAAAGAGTTTTACTAATATTTGTAGTGGACCAAGGCTCAATTAAAATTAATTAAATATCAAATGGCAAAACTTAATAGGGTTTGAACGATGTTTACTTATTTTAGTTCCTAAACAAGGCGACAGTGAGTAGCACCGTATTGCGGGAAAATAATACAACTCCTTGAATAATATTTAGCATTATCCGTCCAAGGACTACTAGCTAGATAAGGATTTAAGATTAAGTTGAGTTACCTGTTGACATGAAAAGTACTTTAATTTCATTACTCATTATTATTTGAGACGTTATTAAGTGATAATTAATTTAAAAGTATTCCTTGACGTAAAGTGGTTCTTCCAAAGATGATTTGGACAACCCAAGAAGTTAATTTCAATAATCTACTTCTTTGAAAAAATATGTAAGAAAAGTCTCAAGTCGTTCTCGCTAGTAGTCCTTGAATTTCAAATCAATTTTGAATGAAATCGATTAAACAGAAATACATCTATTCGTATGTATGGTTCAGTTTTCCATATTTCTTCAGAATGAGTTTCTAAATGAGTATGAACTGGCCTTCCTCATCCTCATTTAGATATGTTCAATCCTCAAAATCTGTTTCTTTAGTGACCAGGGACTGACTCACCAAGATAACAAAGAGCTATTATCCTTTTGGATCAGGATCTTTCAAAATGATACGAATATAGTCCATTCATGAATAACTCATTCACACGTAGTTGAGGAGAGCTACCAACAGTTCTTCACACGAAAGTCAAGATAATTTTTGTTGAGTATGGTTACTTTTTAGCTCATAAATAAAAACAACGACAACAGTAATTATTTATAAAGAATTTCTCTTCATAACAACTTCCTAATATAGGAAGATGAAGTGCATCAGGAAAGTAATGATGAGGATTCCAACAGTTCTTCAAATGTTTGATTAGGAATGGATAAGACCATTTTTATTATTATAAAAGTTTTGAATCGAGAACATAGGTCGAGGGATGTCTTCTTTGATACAGGTAGTTCGAATATATTAATCATTTCTGGTCATCTTTGTCTTTTGTTGAACTTAAAATACTCAAAGTTGATGTTCTCGGGATGTACTACCTCCTCCACCAACACATCCAAGTTTTTATCAGGAATCATAAATATGTTGTTGTCATTGCTAATTATGTTACCATTCTAAAAAAAAAAAGTATGAGTTTTTACATGAAAATTTCTTAGGAAGGCCCTAAACGTGTTAATTAAACGATGATTTTCCTCAGTTGGATTTTTCCTTGCTTGCGACAAAAGAAAAAGGGATGGAATTGCATCTCGTTTCAAATACTAATATGTTTTTCCTCCCACGTAAGCTAGAGTTTACCTTGACACTTGGAAATCTTCTGGTTGGAACTTTGTATCTGTCTCACTTTTTAAAATAAATACGTTTTTATCATTGTTTTTCTAATTAGGACGTACATCACACACACACATAAATTATTTTAATACTATGTAGGATATTAATATAAGTATTAACCATAACCTATTAACTATAAATCTTATAACCTATAATATTAATAACTCGAGCATGGAGTGGGACCACACAAAAGTTGATGTAATCTTACACGACACTAATGCTCTCAAGCAATCAATACTTATATTAGCCGAAGCGACAGTGAGTAACGCCACCTTGCGGATAATGCATAATTTTTAGTTTGCTTGTGCCCTATTGAATAGTACTACTTCCTTTATATTTCATCTGCATCAGAGAACCTATGTAAATTAAAGTGCTTCAATTCATATATCTTCCACAGAAACCACATTTTTGAACTGAAATGTTTAAGTTTTCGATTAAAAAAAACTGGTGTATAGTAAGTGTTTCAAACTGGGAGTGCTACAGATACTACTTTTAACCTTTCTCTACTATTTAATTATTATTGTTTTTTACAAAAAATGAAGTCTAAATAGAACATTTTATCCGTTAAAGTTAGAAATCATCTTTTTGGCAAAGGATATACATTAGTGTTCGCTATTTTTTAAAGTTGACCAAATTCAAAATTATCATGAAGCATGAGATGTGTTTAGGTGTTGGTAATGACTTCCTGAATTTGTTTTTCTGTGCCATCAAAAACCGTTACCCTCCAACCGGTCAAAGTTCCAGCGTTCCGAAAGTACTTCAAAATGAGATCAAATTGAAAAAATAAAAAAATCTTATTATAATTAAGGTATAAGAAAAGAAAAACTTATTTTATAATTTTTTTGAAATTGTTAGTACTTTTTTTTTATTTTAGCAAACACTCTAATGTACAATATAGGTATATAACGTAAATCTTTAGTATATAATTAAGAAAGAAAGAGGTTCAAAGAGGTGTTCAAACATGATGATTAATTGATAATCATTATTAGTATTACTGTAGACACTATTGTGTGCGTACGATTTTCATTTTTTCATTGAGTATTATTAATTAATTTTTATTTTATTTTATATACTAACAGTATAATTACCTACTATATATATATCTTTGAAGTTCTGATTCTAAGTTATTCATCATGAAAAGTATTTATTTCATATTTTATAAAAAAAAATTGTCGAATATAAACATCACATTATTTGGTATACTTTTTTAATAAATGATAACCCAAAAATAAATTTAAAAAGCTAAATAATAACACAGAAATTATCTATTGCAAACATATTTCAGGAAGTGATGATTTTTTATAGGCCCAACTCAATTTTGCTAATGATTTAATATCTAAAATTATTTTATTAAGTACTGGAACGAAGATAACCAATTAAAAATATTTTATTTATATTTAAATTGTTTATATTAATATTCTAAAATAAAACGATTTACTATAAACTATAATCATATAATAGGTAAATTTTTATTGTAAAACCTCCTTGGTCAGAGTAGAGATTAAAATTCAGTAGAATCGTTGATTCTCCTAGTAGATAATTAATCTTAATTTGTCCTAGGACTAGGAGAATCAATAATTCTAATACTAGAGATTACAATCCTATTCTCTCCTAGGACAAATTACAATTTTACTGAGTAGCATTGAATATTTGAAGAAGTTGTGTGCTTTAGAAAATATAACGCCAAGTCATATCCTCTATGCCTCTATTGTATATTGCAATATTGTTACAAAAATGATTCTTTCATTGCCGATTTCTATTTTTGAAAATTATGCTTTGTTTCTTTGTACCCAAATTTATAATGTAAATGATTAACTTCTATAAACATGTTTTTGTATTAAGTCTGAATTAAAAATTGCATAGATAAATGTTATTTGCTGACATAATCAATATAATCAAAGACAGAGTTTTAACGATTGTGTTAAGAGAAAATCAACAACCTAGGACCTACCAAGCAGATTAACTACTGTGTTAGTTAAGAAACGGATGAAGAACAAGCAATTTAAGGTCAAACTGCCCTATACGATAAAATGCCAGCCTTCTACTATTGGTGTATGTAAGAATCTGTCATAATACAATTTTTAAAATATATATTTTGGTATATGCTTCATTATGTCATTAATAGAAGTATTTCTTTAAAATATATTGTTGGTTTTGTACCATAGCGGATATGACTTGGCGTCATATTTTCCCTCAGTACAATTGTAATTTCTCCTAGGAGAGAATGGGATTATAATCTCTAGTAGTAGAATCATTGATTCTCTTAGTAGAGATCATGATTGTATGTAATCTGTCCTAGGACAGATTAAAATCATGATCTCTATTGGGAGAATCAACGATTCTACTGGATTTCAATCTCTACTGTGATATATACAACATTTTTTGTAGTGTACTATTTGATGTAAACCTACGCCTCCTTTTGACACTCTTGAAAATGCAGACCATGTGAAAATATTGATTAATTTTTTTTAAATATAAAGCAATTTTTTCAAATGTTTCCCCCTGTGACTTATTTATTGTCATTGTCATTAATGAAGATTGAAGATACATACTAAGATTAACTCGCTCATCCTCTTTCTAATTCTTATTTAATGTAGGTTCTGTTAGTACAATCATTCGGGTTTATTTTTTATTTTTTTGTGCACTTTTGAAAGGACAATCCATACCTTAAAAAAACTTTGAAACAATGCGAATCGATCTTGTTTTATGAAAAAAATCAACTTATTATGTCAATATCAAACTTGGGCCCAGGAATCTGGTCTGATTAGAATTAAGTATAGCTTTACGTACGTAACTTAAAGTTCTGAACAACTTTTATTTGATGTTTAATGTCTGTATCTGTCTCCGTTTTTGAAATTAATGCGTTTTTATCATTGTTTTCTAAAGGGAACGTACATCCCACACAAAAACACATAAATTATTTTAATACTATGCAGCATTATTCATGGAGGTCTGATTTTCATAGATTATTACACAAACTATAATTTCGAAAGATTTGATCGAGTGTTCCAAAAATGGTTTGTTTTGTTTATATGTAAAATAATAGTAACCCAATGAGAGTTTAACAGAATGATGGGGGCTATCCTAACAAAAATAATTTCTAGAATATACTTTGTAAAATTTAATTTTCTATTTAAACATTTCAATGGTTATTCCATAAAAAAATATATGTATATTAGAAGAAAATAGCAAAATAATAATTTAAGAACTAACGTTACCTGAAGCATCACATTCAATTCGCTCGGCAAGATGAGTAAATGTGAAACCAGTAGACTAGCTACATATTAGTGTACTGTACAAAATACATTCTGCCTGCGATAAATGTCAAAAATAATTAATAATTACCTTTTCAAATTTCTCATTATGCTATTATTATATAAGGCAAAATTAATTAATAATACTCAGCGAAGAAATGAAAATGCCCCAGACACAATATTTTCTAATATATTATCATTAATAAATTAATTATCATTCATTCCTTCGATCCTCTTTCTTTCTTAATTCTATATCAAAGATTTACATTATATATATTGTTCATCCTTTGCCATTTGATTTTTAACTATAAATATACACTTCCCCCTATATGAGGTTGAGTGAGTGAGCCTTTTTCCTCTCCAGATATTAGTAGAACTCATTGATTCGTCTATATCGATCCCAAAGAAAAATATAGCCAATTTAAAGATCAGTTTTAAAAAAATGGTCTGGATTGCTCTCATTTAAAATTCGAGCTAGACCGATTCTGTAGATAAATTATCGATGACGTCAGTTGTATTTCAAAATGGTCCATATACCGGATTTATACTTTATACGTAACACTCAACGTATATCTGGCTGTAAGAAAGTCTTGGAACATAATCAACGGTGAATAATTAATTACACCTAGCGGCTTTCAATGAAATTCTAGATATCTTTTTTTTCATTGGATCTTGTTTATTACTCATTAGAGAACATTATTTATTAATTTGAGCACCTTTGCCCTCAATCACACACTC
Source organism: Lepeophtheirus salmonis (assembly GCF_016086655.4). Lineage (NCBI taxonomy): Eukaryota > Metazoa > Arthropoda > Copepoda > Siphonostomatoida > Caligidae > Lepeophtheirus > Lepeophtheirus salmonis. Next base: position 12,734,475 of record NC_052138.2, on the reverse strand, counting down.
CACACGACCCGGTAACGCTTTTTACACGTTGAAAATGAAGTGCTTCTACATTGATCACTATTCTTTCCGACCGATTGATTGAGACTCCATACTACTGTGACGTTGTGTACAGGACTAGCTTTCAATTCCCCAACAGATGCTGTAATCAAGGGTATTAAGGTCAGGGATCTGCGGTGGCCAGAAGTCCTTCAGTCATTTTTTTTGGCCATCCAATCCAGCACGATTTCTGCCGTATGTGCAGGAACCCCGTCAATTTAAAAGCAATAATCGGGTTTCTTTGATTGCTTTGTGATCTTGCGAAGCTTGGGAAACACTTTTGTTTGCAAAATCATTAATTAATCCATGCTGGTCAATTTGAATCCAACGAGGAACCAAATTGGTTTCATTTTGTGACCTTCAGATGAGACAATCATTGCTGAGGACGGATGTTTGGTAGTGGACACTTCACGGAGGTTGCAGTTGACTTCTCGAAAACATACGACATGATCATTTTGCCTATTGTACGCAGGATCCACTTTAAATGTCTTCTCGTCTGAGAAGAACAAAATTTGGTTTCTGGGATACCTCAGATCGGAGAGACTTGCCACCAGCTTTTTTTACAGCATTGGACACCTTGGAAGGGCTCACTGACAGCTTCATTGCCAAATACGTAGTCTTCGGATATTTCAAAAAAGCATTTTCTGCCATTTCAGGCTTGAATTTGATCGGTCTTCTGCTTCTATGACGATTATTGATGTCTACACCATTGTTTACATTAACCCTGGCCCTCCAGACGATGGTTCTGCAGGCATTAAGGGTCTTTAAAATATCAGAATTGCTAAATCTGGTACAGACTAAACGAGCCACTTACCTTTTTTTGCTCCATTTTTTCATTTTATTCTAAAGTCTTGGTAAACAAGGCGTTCAAAAGGTGAGCAATCAGCTGTTTTTCTTTGTTAACGCAACTTTTGCATAAAATTAACCAAAACCTCTCAAAACCCAATTAAAGTTGTTTCCAAAACTTTTTGAAAGACTTGTATCCCTATTAATGAAAATCCAGTGTATGTTTTCACTCGCCTTTTTTTTAAGAATATGGTAATCATCGTTAAAATAATGAGTAGTGAACTTCTTATTCAACTACATTCAATTATATTGAGTCTTTGCTCAAAATGAGGGGGAATAACCTTGAGGATATGTTTTCGAGTTATAATTGGAAGTATTTGTTGGACTCAGAGTGAAATTTATGATTGATATCGGATTAATTCCTGCTAATGTCCTTGTTTATTTACTTCTTCCTCACCACAGCTGATTGTAGCTGATTTAATGAGACATCATAACAGCTCAGCTGCTCTCCCCTTAAAACTGTCAGGGTTACTATTTTGATTTTCTTTTGTTTTTAACATACCCAAAATAGACTCAATTTTCATCACTATTTCTATATCCCAAAAACAGTTGATGTCAATTTAAGTCGATAACCACCTCCTCAAGATAAACTTAGTTGCTCTATTCTCTATGATAAAAAAAACTCTAAAAGTGAGGAAAACAAACCCAGAGCTGACCAATAAAATATATTATAAATGTTCATGTTACTGAGTTAACGCGGCGTGAAAAGTATTTTTATGTTATTAGATATTATCTTCATTTTACCAAGTTTTAAATGATATAAAATATACGAGTATATGCTTAGATAGTTTATATCTTCCTATTAGTTACATACAAACATACATGCTACAAAATATTTATCAGAAATCTAAACATTAGAATAATTATGTATATGTATATTAGTGTTGTTTTCGGTCTGAAAATCCTAGACCGGTCTGAGACCGTTATGATTCTTAGTGGACAAAACTAATTCGGTCTTTTAAAAAAGTTCAGTCTAGATCAGTCATAAAGATAAAATTCAGTCTGAATCGATATTACAAAAAATTGGTCTCATTTAAAATTTGTTCTAGAGATATTGCATAGATTAATTCTTGATGACGTCAGTTGTGTTTCAAAATTGAAAAAATTGACCCACAATAACCTCAAGTTAAATGTGTTGCATAAACCATATTTGTACAACTCATAAATTAGGAATGGATAGAAAATTGGAACATATATTCTGCTCTAAATTGGAAAACTGCCCTATTTGACATTTATTTTAAGCTGAAATGTTCAGGTAAGTGCGAATGGGGAAGTAGCGTTGTTTACTAATATTAATTTGTAAACAAAGCGACAGAGAGTATTGCCATCTTGCGGTAAAATAATATAACTCCCTGAATGATAATATTGTGTAATATAAAATAAAGGTGCATGTTACTCATATAAAGAAAGCTGTCTATAATTCTTTTGAGCATGTGCCATTTTAAAAACAAGCTACAGACTGTCACCTTGCAGATATTTAGTATACGCATGTCCTATTCTAACTGTCATATTATGGACTTTAGCATAAATGATTGTTAGTAATAAAATGGGTACGGGTCATATTTCGAAAACACTAAGAATATGGCCTCCAAGTGCACCGGTTTTTTCGTCTAGGACTCTTAAGTCATGGAGTTATTTTAATTGATTATCTTCAAAAAGGAATAACAGAAACATACTAACACCATTACTAGACAGACTGATGGCAGATTTTTCTTTAATTGAAGAGGTCTTCGTGAACAATTATTTTGTAGAAAAAAACGCCGAGTACTAATTAGACGGTTTGCAGTGATAGGAGCATCGCTGGAAGAAGTCTGAAGAGTTACAAGGAAGCTATGTTGAAAAATAATATAAAAAATTCAGAAAAAAAATCTTGTATCTTTGTTAGATACAAGATTTTTTTTCTGAATGAAAAATGAAATGAACTCAAATGAAAATAAGATGAACAGAACTTGTTACCATTATACCTATTTAATTGGTGAATTGTTAAGGTATTCTAGAATATTGCAATTCATTTTCTGATTAATCAATCCTGTTTAGTGATAAAGTCAGCAACATCAACTACTTGAAGATTCACCATTAAGAAATTATTCATGATAAAATACCGTAATAGGCAAATAGTACATTTTTTTTCAAATTATATTTGAAAACGATTAAATTTCCGTTTACGGTCTGAGAATGCAGTTTAGAAAAAATCATATAACACCAAATAGAAAAAAAAATCAATCTTGAACCGAAACTTAACACTAATATTTACCTAATATGTTTGATATTTAGTTTTTCTTATTTCATTTTGAGTTTTTTAAAAGAATATTTTTTGTAAGAAGCAATAAATAAAAGCTGGTTCTCATAATTAAGATAAGAACGAAAAAAATAAATTTATGTACTTACATATGAAGGAACATAAAGTTCTTTAAGAAAGATTTTAATCATCTTTTTACAAGAAAGTAAAATATGTCTCATAAAAATGACATCAATATTTCAATATTATTATTTCATTTTTGAAAAAGTTTTATTATCGTGAAAAAATGAATTATAAAAAGAAAATGCTACAAAATATATTAGATTGCACAAAGTGAAAAGTCCCTTACATAATATTCAATTGAATTCAAACTTCCATGTCAAATTTACATTTAGAATGTGAACTACTCGACGATCACAAAAATCTATGATTTTTGTACAAGTAACTCAAATTTATGAGGAATTTCCTGTTCTTATACAAATTTTAGAAAAAAAAATATGTTCTTATTTAAAATAAAAACTGATGTATTATGTACTAGCAAGAGTTTCAGGCATTGGTTGAAGTTATAAGGCGTTAAAAACTAGACAGCTTAATATATAAGATGCAGTAAAAAAAAAACTCCATAAAAAATGTAAAGTATCCAAGGACACTTTATTTTTATCAATGCACGTAAAAATGGAATTAAAAAAATAAATTATGAATTGATCGAATTTAGAATAAGCAGGGCACATTAAAAATGGTTATATCAAATAAAATAAAAAAATGATTAACAGATATAGGTTAGTAATTTTGTAAATTCCTAAGACAACTTTTTGGTAAAGTTTATAGAATCATCTATATTTTATTGCAAAGTTTGTCTGTTTGCAAGTATGTACGTACACAAAAAAGGAATTATAATTACAACTCTGTAACAAATTATCAAAGTTGCTCATTGTAAAACCTTTTTCAAAAAAAAATGATATTTGGGATTTTTTTTTTAAAAGATTTCAAAATCAAGCTTCCTTCCCCAAAAATATAATCCTACGGACGCCCCTAGTAGTAGAAAAGGAAGTTCAATACTCAGTAATTAAATAATAATGACAACAGCTAATGAAAAGAAAATTTATTCTTCAGATTACCAATTCCAAAAAGAAAAAAAAGGTAAACTATAAATATACCTGATTTTCATTATTAGACATGGTTTTTTTTAAATCCGCCTTTAGAATCAGCATTTGTTTGTATTATTAATGAGATTCTTTTTTAATTTGTAAATAGATTGCAAAAGATCAAAGTGATTAAAAGTACCAAATAACGAGCAAAAGGTTTTTTGCATGAACTTTCCCTTTTTATCACTTTAATTTTTCATTTGAAAAGCACTACTTCCTTTACTGTTCATTAAGTATTGTTTTACTCTTATATTCAAGTATGAAGGATATCAGAAATCATGTAGCGTAGTGCATCCATAAATTACTTTGTATATTATGCATGTATGTATATTTGAATGGCAACAAAGGTTGCATCAATAAAATTAAGTTAGTAAAAAATGCGATAAAATGAAATAATATTTTATACGTAATTTACTATATATTATTTAAATCTTAAAAATGCTATCAAAATAAACTTTTTGCTATGGATACATAAAAAAAGCTTGATTTGGCATATTTGTAGTATAAAGTAATTTATAAGTATTAGGAAGGAAATTCTTGAAATTCCTAAGTAAGACACCAATGTACAGAGTCTAACAGATAACTTCATCAATAGCGGTCAATGGCCAACTTCAACATGGATTTTGTTGAATTCGCCTCAATTGACCTCCTGGTGTCATCGCCCGACTCGTTCAGGAGGTTTGAACATCATGAACAGTCGTTTTTTACTGGGATGTCCTAATGTTTGGTGGTTTTTTTTTGGAGGGGGGAGGGGGATTTTGGCCAAATCGTTTTACAAAGTTGGAAGAGTTTTGTCCCGTGCCTGAATTTAACCTAATGACCTTTATTTTTAAAAAGACGACTTTGAAAAAAAAGTGATTAAGGCTGGGGGGGGCTCAAATCCATCCAGCCTACTCCTGCAGACGCGGTACCTGGTGGATTCGATGATAGTCCTGGCGTCGTTTCCTTTGTGTCGCTTTAATGGTTGTTGTTGATGTATTTGCGGCAAAATCGGAGACAAATGGATGCTAAAACTCTCAACCTCTCATATAGCCTTTAACTTGTGCCCTCGTTATTCATCTAGATGGAGTCAAACTTTGCCTGGATGTATCTGTTAGATCCTGTTGCTCTTTATACCCGCCTTCTTTATTTTTACAATTATTTATCTCTCAGTTCCTGTTCTACCGGGACTTATCGCGGTTTTACAGCTACCTGAAATTCTTGACAAATAAATGTTTATCAGGTAATCTGGCATTTAAATATTTCATAATATAAGCTTCCTCTACGTAATTCATTGACTAAAAAGTGGAATACATAGATATATCAAATGAACTTTTTAAATGAAGAAACTTCTCATGTTTCTTAGGGTCATGTGTTCTAAATAAAGCTTTAAAATAATGTAGTTAAACTAATCACCACATGATCAATATTTGTACAAGATAGTAGTAGTCATCGTGACACTTCTTTCAAAAAATATTACTCTAAAACTTACACTGCAACCTCTATAAATTCACCATTTACCTAAATTAAATGGTGTCAGGAAAAAATGCCAAAGAAAAAAAAAGGAAAAGTGAGTAAGTGGAATAAATTGCATAATTCTTTTAAGACTTGTCCAATATGAATAATCATGTCTAATGATATTAATATTATAATTGACAGGCTTGTAAGCGTTCCACTACTCTTGTGTTCCGTTCAAAGTTTCGTTCAATTTTTTTTTTTTTCGTTTATCGTTCAGCCATTATTTTCGTCCCGCGTTCCGTTCAGCGTTCCATTTATAAGTTACGACGAGGCTTGTGCAGTATAAATACATTTGTATCGTCGTTAAATGAAGCTGTATAGTTTTGAGACATAAAAAGTCGTATACTCAATGAGATTGCTAAATTAGATAGAACGTAAAAAAAAACGAGAACGCTTCATGTATGTCTTTTTGTGTCTGAAATGTCTATGGGAATCATAAAAAAAATTATTCCCGTGAGATAAATATGTAAATTGTCTTCTAAGAATATTCCAAGGTTAATAGAAAGACAAGGTACACACCATAACACTTTTCCCCACATATGTTTGACTTCCACTACACTTTTTAATATTGACGTCAAAGAGTACATACTATTACAATTTATCATAATTATTATCATTTTCTTTTATTATATGGATTTAATATAATTTAATCTGTCGGTCTTACCCAGCAGTCGATCAGGTACATCAAAATTGAAAATTCTAGCAAGCCTGACTAAATTATGGTGTAACCATGCATTTTTATTAATCTTGAGAATATTCCAAATTTCCAGGTTCTATTTCAACGGTTTCGGTTATAAGAGTTCAAGAACAAACAATTTGAACAACTATCTGCCAATATTTAATGAACTTTTTTTTTCTTCTTATATTTGTGAATATGAAGGAAAAATTGATTTGATGAATTCTGATTAAGATTTATTCATTTTTTTCAGTACAAACTTTTTCCTTAATTTGCACCTATATTTTGTATCATTATTATTTTGTCGTCATTCATACATGGCAAGAGGTTACGATTGTCTGTGAGAATGAAATATAATATTTTTCCCATGAGAAGGATAAAATTATAGATTTACAAGTCATTTATTCATAGTTGAAATTGAGAATCTAGACTGACACAAAATTTAAGCAGTGTATATTGCATCAGATCCGATTCTAACGGTTCAAGAATTAGAATCGCTAAGACCGCTATAGGTCAAACCTATTTTTTCCTAAAATCAAATAAAACAAGTAAACTCTGTTAAAGGAAAAAAATTGTATACGGTATAACGGAAAATGACAAATAATGATAAAATGACGTCATTTGTTGAAAAAAAAAAAGTAAAAGCGATATCTTCCGTTGAAAAAAAGTTATATCTACATACGAACATGTATCTTCTCAAGCTCACAAGTGCATTTTGCTAATTTGATTTAAAGGTTTAAGGTGTACAAAATTTGTACGTTAGTTGGTGCAATTTTTTTGGTTCCATACTCCAATGCTCGCATTAAGTACAAATAATGTAACTAACTTATTATAAATATTGAATATTAATTGATATAAAGCTTTTAATAATTTATGCTACATTTCAAATGATTTCCATCGACAAGCAATGATGTTTAACAAAAGGATATTTAATTCTAGTTAGAGGACACGTCATTGCTCAAAGAGATTAGGCCGTTTTTTTCGCTAGACACACTCGTTGCTATATTAAATCAAAATGACTCCTCGACAAATATTCATCCGAACAAACTTTACTTTATTAATATAGATAACTTCATCTTAAAACTAAATATGTTATTTATTAAACAAAGAATATTCAAATACTGGTCTTTCTATATTTATTCGATTCGCAAATGTAGAATTTAAATGTAATGAAAAATAGTGTTGTTTTTAAAAAAAAAAGCCAATTGAGAAGAATAAAAAAGTCATCAAGATATTATGTATCCTATGAAAGTCATCTAAAAGGACCCGCAGTTATTATTCGATTATATTGTTTGACAACACTTGAAAATGGACGATATTTGATTCATTCGAATAATTTATTTTGTTCTAAAAATATGAAATAAAGTACTTCAATTCAACAGTATTTATCATTTTTTATCATAACCAAGAATTATAATATCTTATAATACTAAATGCAATTTGTCAATATTATTTTGAAACATGACCAAGACTTGAATGACTTGACCCAGACTTCCAAATTAGTGACTTTAACGTACCTACCTATGATTGATAAATACATTCGGAAACAAAGTTTAGGCTCCCCCAACTGCGGTTTTATACAATAAAATGACGAACATTAAAACATATATATATATATGTAATTTATGCATTTTTTACTTTTTGTAGGGCCTTTTATATTTGACCTCCATCATATTAAAACAGCCTCCATATCTCACATTTTATATCTTAAAAGCATTTAAAACAAGTCCAATTATTTTCAGATTTGTACAAAAAAGGAATGGGTCTAACACTATTTGGAGCCTTATTCATTATCCTGTCATCCACTTTGGCGAGTATTTACTCACATCCGCTGAGGCCTTTAAATTATAAATACTATCAAAGGTACCCTAAAGGAGAAATTATATAAAGATGATCCCTTTCCAACAAAGTTTCATCGTAGAGACAAGATCACCCATCCATCAATTTCGAAGCAATTATCAAAATATAAAGTCTACTCGTCGGGATCGAAACAGTAAATTTAATTATAGATGCTGGGAACGAGCAAATGATGCCCCAATAGATATATATGGTGGTCGTCCATGTCCCTATGAAACGTCATCTCTGAGGTATAGGTACATTGATGAGTTGGGATTTGACCAATACTTGAGGGTTTGATGAAGAAAAAAAAATAGTGTAGCTACTTACCAAGTCATACATTTCCATTAATTTATCCATATATTTATTTTATGTCTAACTTGTGTTATAAAACGTCATGCAAACTAAATCAAACCTTAGTTTTGAATTATGAATTAATTACTATTTATTGATCTACGACAAAATATATCCTAGTCTACAATAAAATCTTAATTATAATTTAATATACCAATTATAATTTATATTTGTGTAAAAAATAAATGTTTATATTTTTTAAATCCTCATAATTTGATTAGAGTTCAACACTTCAATTTCTAATATACAAAAAACGATTTCTTCAATTCATTTTCATAATATGAAATTTGCAAAATTCTTTGAACGCCGGTAAACTCCACAACTAATCATTCTAGAGAGTTAAATTAGTGCCATAAAATCTGGTGTTATGTAAGAATTTCAAATTGGGGCAGTTTGTGCAAATCGGTTAATTAAAACCGGATTTATTCCAGAATACCCTACATTTTTAATATTTTTGCAAAATTGTCTATAACTAATTTAAACAACTAATCATCCACAACTATCATCTAAGAAAATTCATTCTTCAGATTACCAATTCTAAAAAAAACGAAACAGCTAAAAAATTCACATTATTTATATTGACGCACATAATTATATATATTAGTATCGATTTTTTATATTTGTACCTCAAATGGGGAGGGCTTTGGCTTTTGTTCTGATAGACCAAAACAACGTAAGTCATCCATAGCGATGGGTCAGTCCTATGATAGACACTAGAAAAGGCAAATGCAATTATTGTAATGTTAGGATTCTTTTCTAAATGCAAGGAGTACTAGAGAAGGTTCTTGCCTAATGTTATCTTATATATTTTTTTCTAAAATATATAATAATTACTTGAAATTAGATCATTCTATTCCTGGGTTCGTTAGCCTCCCATCGTTGAATTTCTCAAAGCTTAGGGATTGTATTAAAAATAAGTTGAAAGGGTTGAGCCTGCCCTAAAAAAAGGAATATTTCTGAGCATTTTGAGAAGTTAGCTAGTCAAAAAATTGAAGTACAACCCAAAGACAAAAAAAAATCGAAAAACAAATTTTTTTAAATTTTTTAAAGGTCAATTTAAGGCCCCATTGCATGAGGGACCCTGTTCAGATTCAAAAAATCCCCCACTCTTCTACCCCAACCTATGCCAGTCTCAGCAAATTATAAATTTTGAATACTGAATAGACTCAAGTGAGTTGCTACCTAAATGTACGAATCATCTGTAAAAAATTTAGTTCTTCATCATTCATCCCTTCCATCCTTCCTCCGTAATTCTATATTAAAGATTGACTTTATATAGAAGTAAATCCTATGCAAAAAAAAGATGAACACTAACCAAGGCGTGAGGGAACGGCGCTCAATTTAGCGTCGCTCAAAATTATTGAGCGAGAGAACGCTTTTCAATTTAGAAGAGCGATAAAATCGCTCGAATTTTTGTTCATTTATATAAATTTGTATTACTTTTCCGTTTCTGCATGTTATGAGATAACATCAAAAATTTTAAGAGTTAAAGAATAGTTTTAAAGATTGCAAGAAAGACGGTTGAAGTTATGTTTCAAGATAAACTAGATTTTTTTCTTTCTATCCTTTATCTCTGGCTCTCTGCTGCTTCAATTGACTAGTTTGCCTCTCATGTAGTTGGCCCCTCTAAGAAGTCTTATACATCAGCTGCCTCGGAGACACTGCCAGCTCCTTTGTCTGTGGAGATTACGTTGGAAGATCAATCTTTCTTTTTTGTCAATGAATTTTCCCAACTGAAATCTATTTCCTTATATTTTTATGTAGTAAATTGAGCTAAGATCTCAAAATACGCGAGCATATGTTCAAAAACTTGAGAGGCTGTGTCAAGCTCTGGTTTTTATCTTCTTATATAAGTACTGTGTTTTACGTGTTATAAATAGTATCGTCTTATGTAAATATATCAGAGTATAGTTAGAATACACATGATCTAGTGTTACATTATTCCTCCACGTGAATTCTTCTCCTCATGTCTCTTGGTCATCCTGGATCTCTCCTATTATAAATAAGATTGTGTCTCTCCCTCGTCAAGACGCAACATTGGCGACGAGGATGGGATCAGGATCACGTGACCTCCCTGCTGTGGGATCGTCGGCGAAGCTAGCCCTGTTGGAGTTGGGTAGCCCTTTTTCGTCGATGGGGAGAACGCTCGTTCGTCTACGGAAGGCGGAGCAATATGGACTGTGCCTATGTTTGGGCCTCGTGGAGGAAGGAAGAGAACCTTGGTCACTTTCAAGAAGTGAAGTGTGTGTCCGGGTCAGGGACCACATAATTAAAAATGGATTTGTTCCTACGCACTTTTGGTTCTCTACTGTTCCTACTCTCCCGTTCACATCATTGGTTGATGGATGTGGAACGGTCTCTCTTGTGGATCATCCCGAGTTGGATGAGGGTACATCGAGCAAGATGTCTCCCAGGGACGAGCAGGGTGCTCGGGTCCTTAAAACCTCAACAAGGGTGAGTGTTGTTTCTCCCAGGGACGAGCAGGGTGCTGGGTCCTTAAAACCTCAACAAGGGTGAGTGTTGTTTCTCCCAGGGACGAGCAGGGTGCTCGGGTCCTTAAAACCTCAACAAGGGTGAATGTTATTTCTCCCAGGGACGAGCAAGGTGCTCGGGTCCTTAAAACCTTTATGAGGAGTATTGTCCTCCTTTCTCCGGTGCGCGTGCTGAGAGCACGGCACGTCTATGGAGATAAACTTTTGCGATACAAGGAAGAATGTTTTGTCCTCGCCTGGACATGGATGGAGCGGATCTATAGGCTGCTGTTCATGGAGAGGAACCTGTTTAAGCACCGCCATGGATTTGGTGCTTGGGGGGTGATGTTATGTATTTAATATGTCCTTTCTGGTTTTTATCTTCTTATATAAGTACTGTGTTTTACGTGTTATAAATAGTATCGTCTTATGTAAATATATCAGAGTATAGTTAGAATACACATGATCTAGTGTTACATTATTCCTCCACGTGAATTCTTCTCCTCATGTCTCTTGGTCATCCTGGATCTCTCCTATTATAAATAAGATTGTGTCTCTCCAAATACCCATTAGCACTTAATATTATCTTATTTGCATGTGGAATGACTAATGTGAATTCTATCAATTTAATCATTGTTATTCAATTATATTTGAATATTTGGTAGAATTTCCGTAGGATCTAATCAACTACTAACGTTACCTTCTGATTTATAAACTGGTGTCTTCAGCTACTGTTGTTTGAGAGCGTATTTCTTAAATGGGGTAAATTATTTAAGGATAGATGCCAGAGTTTAAAAGATGAAAACTTTGAAATAGAATAACTTTTGTCAATGAATCAAATATTTAACAACTAAAAATTTGATTTATCATTTTATGGATGTTTTTTTTTTAAATATAATTTTAGATCTTTAAGTTTTATTCCTTGGAATAAATAATATATAAATTTCCGGAAATTAATTGCAATCAAAATAAGTTGTCAAATATTCCTATACGGGCGAAAAAAACAGCGCCACTCATTTAAGTTTTTTCCATTTGATTTTTGTAGAACGATCATTCTACAAAAGGCCGGAAAATGATATTAAATTTATTGATACGACATAGGATTGTATATTTTAACTCAACTTAAAAACATAGTATGATCAATAGATATTGTTGATATACTATATAATTATGTTATATCGGTGAATTAATTAGTGTTCTTTTGTAGAAAAATATTTTTATATTAATTATTGATCATTTTATAAATGGAACGCCGTAGTATATGGTTTGAATATGGTTTTAATCTACCATCGACACATTTCTAAGTACCAAGGACCCCTTCTAATATGCTATAATATACCCCGGCCCATGGGTTACGCAAATGAACTACTGAGCCCCGAAGCCAGATAAATTATTCCACCACAGCTTCCCTATGAATCACGAAACCTTCATGATATCACAACAAAAAAATCCTGGTCCTGAGGTTTAACATGTGAAGGGTTCACTGTATAATGATTATAGTAAAAAGGTTATGGATAAAAACGTTGGGGTAATATCGTTGTGGGTAAAATCATCGTGAAGCAATATGATTGTGAGTAATTTCATTGCAAAACAATATTATCGTGTGCAATTTCCTTGCAATTTATATTACATTCGGAAGGTAAAACTATTGAATGATGAAGAAACATGCTACTCTGAACCCTACTAATTTAAAATACACCCTGGCCCACAGGTTGTGTACATGAACTGCTGGACCCCGAGGCAAGTTGAATTTATCCGCCGCCGCTTCCCTGAGCATCAAGGTACCCTTCTAATATCCCAAAATACACCCCGGCCCACAGATTGTACAGGTGAAGTGCCAAGGCAATTTAAACTCCCCCATCGCCTCGTTTATAAGCACCAAGAAACCCTTCTAATATGCTATAATACACCCCCGTCCACAGGATGTACAGGTGAAGTTCTGGGCCCCGAGGCAAGTTGAATTTATCCACCGCTGCTTCCCTGAGCATCAAGGTACCCTTCTAAAATATACCCGGTCCACAAGTTGTACAGGTGAAGCTATGGGCTCCAAGGCAGTTTAAACTCGCCTGCCGCCGCGTGTTTAAGTTCCAAGGAAACCTTTCAAAATGCTATAATATGACTATATGTATTTATATAAATTTTCTAAATTTATTTTATAATAACAGTACTTTTTATTTAAAAATCTAGACCACTTGCGTAGTTCCATTTCGTAAAGCTAGAAAAGTTGCTGGAAAAGATATTAAAGAAGCTTACTTTCATTGATTTCATCTAGTTGTAATAGTAACTAACTCATATTATCTATGAGTACTTACAAGCTGCAATCTCGTGAACTAAGTACTGTATATTGATGAGTTACACAAGACTTGTGAAGGTACTGAAGGAGTGGGAGTGCCGAGTCTAGTCCCTCTTCAAATAATGACTGATTTTGAACGTCCAGTCATAAATTTATTTGCCAACGTTTTCTCCGATTCTTACCATTTCATTTTTCTCAGTATATTTTTAGGTGTATAAAGTCAAATGGCCTTCAATCCATTTATGAAAATGATCCCAACTTTGCCTTGAATGCTGGCATCTCTCCCTTTTTCCCCCAAGGTCTGTAGAGCAATACTTCGAGCATATCTGCACCTATAATGATTACCCAGAGGAATCGCTGCCCGTTCTGGACTATTTAGAAGATATCTGGATTGGTAGGCCGACAGGTAACATTACACGACGGCCCCCTCGCTTCAGTTATGCCCTTTGGAATTGCTATGATGCAGCTAAGGAGGGTGGTTCCAAAACAAAGAACTCGTGCAAAGGATGGCATTGCTCTTTTAATGAACTAGTGAGAGCCTCTCACCCCGCTATTTGGAAGTTTTTGGACATTCTCAAAAATGAGTCATTGATTGAACAGTATGTAGCAGGGGGAGAAATTCCTACAAAAAAGAAAAAATATAAGGACACTGCTCTCAGGATCCAAAGAATAGTGAATGGTTTCGATAATCATGGCAATATATTAAACTTTTTTGAGAGGTATTGTCCACAATTTAAGTTTTTAGGTATATTTATTATGTATTTTTTAAACAAAGTTTTTGTTGGTTTGTGTGTATATTTAATATTTATTGATATTAATTCTTTGAGAAAATGAATATTTTTTGGTTTCAAATATGAATATATCAATTTATCTTTTTTGCTCAATGTTTATATGATATATGATGTTAAATATAAATTTATATAGTTATGTCATTGGTTGACTAATTTATTTATTTATTTTATTTTTTTAACTTAGAGTATACGACATACATAGAAGTTATTAATATTAAATATTACCAATCATACTTCAAATACACTTTAAATACTTAAAATTATCTTAAATAAATTCCACATCTACATGTTCGAATCCATGGAGCATACACAAGTGTTTACACTAAGAAACAGATGTTAGACAAACACTTTAAAAGATTGCAACATTGAAGAGATCCATTCACGATGAGTAGGGAATTTCAATATATCAAATAGAATTATTATTTACTTTATTTCAATTTGTAAGAACGGTATTATATAGAAATATTAATTATTACAAAGTATAATGTCTTTATCATTCCATTGAAATAATGAATATTATTAAGATAATTTATTTAAGTATCATAACATATACTTATAATAGTAAGTTAAATAAGTATGGGTAAATTTAAAAAAAATACAACTAAAAAAACAATTAAATGAATTATGTCTAAAGGTCATAAGCAGAGAATTAGACAAATTTAAAAGGACAATTGGTACGATATAGAAGTTATTAATATAAAATAAAACACATAGATATACTAGCTAAGGATTACCCGGCGTTGCTCGGGTCAAGGAGGGAGAGGGAAATCATAATGAAAATGGTCAAATGAATTGAGAAAATTAAAAAAATATTCAGAAAATATTTCTATCTACTAATAATTATAATATGAATGTTTCGTTGTTGTCGAGAAAGATCTTGATCATTCTAATTCTCTTGGATTCTTCACACTATATCAATCCGGTTAAGTAGGGTAAATAGCAACTCCTAAATAAATAAAAATTACTCTTATTATTGCTTCTTCTAAAATGCAATAGTATTATTGCATTGAAAATAAATATTGTGTTATAAACTTCAAATAACTTACCGACATATATGCATCTAGAAAAAAAAATTTCTAGATGAGACGTTCATTTTGTATTTACTTCAAAAAATTCCCGAATCGAAATTCGTGAAGAAAATTGCACAAACTTTTTTGCACTGATTTTGCAAAAAAAAATAGTTAATAGTATTTATTGGAATTGTAAAAGATACACAAACCTACCAATATTCTTTTCGTACTTGCAAAAAAAAAAAGTTATGAAGAATAATGTTGTCGAAAAAATAACCCTCGATAACTGTTTCATTTGTGCAAATATTGAAAAAATTATGTAATAAAATGTTCCAGAAATTGAAAATACTCCAAATGTTTGGCTGCGTTGGCAATTTATTTTGTAAAAAGTATCGTCTTGTAGCATTTTTTCCTAAAAAACTGAAAATTGAGATTTGATGAAAAAATTGAAAAAAAAAAGAGAGAAAAAATTGAAAAATTATTCAGAAAATGACAGATATTTAATTAAAACATAAATTTTTATTTGGCAAATTTATATGCAAACCAATCTTCAGAAAAATTTCTACAAACTTTATTCTATTTACTACTCCCATATTCCATTGGAAGTTCATTTTTTAATGAAATAAACAAAATTGCAATTTTCAACGATCTCTTTTTTTGCCTATAACTTTTTGATTTTGAATAAATCTAGAAAACGTAGTTATTTGTATAGTTGTTTTTTGAAACGACACTCTCTTTTGATAAATAACTCAAACCCCTATCTAGTCTGCATGAGCTGCAAAAAACGGTTTTTATGTTTTGGGCATAGCATAAGCCCCCCTTATATGACCCCCCTCCCCTCCCTGTCTTAGCACGTCCGAGCTCAAAAGAGGGACCATGCAAAATTTCAGCCTCCTAGGTTCAACGGTGTGGGAACGTATCAAGAACATCTTCACACACACAATCTCTCTTTTATATATATAGATATACAGATTATTAGTATATATTTGAATTATGCTCGTGAAATCAATTTTTTTAAAGCATCCCTACTTTAATATTGCTTGGAACAGTTTATAATACAGACCAATAAAAGTTTTACAACTAATAGTAGAGAGGATTTTGAAATTTATATTCGCCTGACAACAATCACAATTAACAAAATAGCATTTGCATGTCCAAAATAAAACTGAATGAATCAGTTTTTCAACAACAACAACAAGATTCTTAACTCAATAAGTTTGTCATTCAGACATTCTTACAGAAGTAAGGAGGTCTGTTATTTATTATGTAAAACTCATAACCCCTTAAAAGCTCCAAATAACTGTATTATCTGTAATTAATATATTTCTGTGGAGAACCCAAGTACTTCGTTAGAGTAATATTCCAATGAGGTGACACACAATTGAGTTGCTTAGAAGAGGATTCCCGTCTCGATACATTTAGGAATTGCAATAATATTGAGATATTTCAATCAAAGTCCACAAAAGTAAAGAGGTCTCTTAATTTTTATTTTTCAATCACATAGTCACTTTAACAGTTCCGAACAACTATTTATATGTAATAGCAGAATAGAACATTCTTTACATATCAAAATATCTAAAAA
Organism: Lepeophtheirus salmonis; assembly: GCF_016086655.4. Taxonomy (NCBI): domain Eukaryota; kingdom Metazoa; phylum Arthropoda; class Copepoda; order Siphonostomatoida; family Caligidae; genus Lepeophtheirus; species Lepeophtheirus salmonis. Next base: position 12,717,699 of record NC_052138.2, on the reverse strand, counting down.
AGAGAAGCATATTATCTTTACGAGTGTATAATCATCTTCCGCTTGTTTTCCAATCACAAAAGAGACTTAGTAGTAATATAGAAATCAGGCGTGAACTTTAAGTGTCCAGGTTATATAATTATCCATGTAAACCTATTATCACGAAGTCCAACTTATAAATGGAATTGATATAAATGTTACTGAGGTGAGTGATTTCTGCGTTATATACATCAAGAACACTGAAGAACTCTTATTAATGAAATGAGACGAAAGAGAGTTGACTTTCAAAAATTTCAAAGAAGGAGCTTGTAATAGAGAATGGGAACTCTCTCTGTTCCTCACTGCGTCTTTCAGTCAAGAGTTCTGTGGTTTTATGGAACTCCTTTAGTTCTTATATGTAGAAGTATACGATGATTCCGCAGAAGATCTGGAAGAATGTATGTATAGGGATAATGATTAACGCCATCAGAGGTCCCTATCACAGGCCTTGATATGAAGAAGCACCTGCACAATGAACGATCCTTCCATTAAACGAGATGAGATCCCTTGAACAGACCATGACATTGAAAAGAGTATTAGAAGGCGTGTGAATGGAGTATTCAATTGAGGAACGGGAAGGACGTCTTTCCACGCAGTTCCCTCCTTCTCCTAACTCGTTGAGTAATACTAATGGAAGTGCATAGGTTGTGTGAAAGAAAAGAAGTAAGTCCGCCCCCTTTATATAAGGGACAATTGTCAGCTGTTGATTAGAAAAAGAAATTTCAATCATAACAAGAACGTACTTCATTGCAGGTTGAGTCAAGCATGTCTCGACTTTTACGATGGTCTCTAAGCTCTGGGAAATTAAAATTTCCTGAGATGAGTTTGGAGTCAACGATAGGTTCCAAAGAGGATGTTCTTCGTAATGCAGCACTCCGCGAAGTGGGAAAGGATCGAATTCAGCAATTGGAAAATTATTTTAATGAAGGGAAAAAGAGTCCATTGCCTCGAATTCCCAATGATATTCATCCTGCCGTCATGGATTTAAAAGAGCCTAAAGTCATAAAAACATGTTTAGGGGAGAGAAATGTAATATGTTCGTATGTCCATGCTGTTATTTCATTCTCTCTTGACTCCTTGTCTTTTGTTTCTTTCATATTATAGACTGAAAAATTCAAAAGAAGATCCTTTGAGAACATTGCCGAAGCTCTTGGAGGTGTTTGTCGATCCAAGAATTTGACTAGTATTAGTGGAGAGCGAGCTTACTATCTCTTAGGTCCATTGGCACAACTTGAATCCGCTCTTATCAATTACACGGTGAATAGATTAACCCAAGAGTTTGGATTTAAACTCATTTCCGTCCCAGATATTCTTGATCCTGAACTCATTCTACGCTGCGGATTTGAGGTTGAAGGTGAAAGAAATCGGGTTTATAAACTTTCTGGGAGAAGTAAAGCACTGAGTGGAACTGCTGAAATGGCACTTGCTGCTTATTTTATGAATAAGACCATCAAGGAAAAGACTAAAGTAGCTTCTGTATCCAGATGTCATCGAGCAGAAGTATCTACAACGAAATCTGAGGCTGGGGGAATTTATCGTGTACATAATTTTACAAAAGTTGAAATGTTTGGTGTTTGTAATTCTCAGGAAAGTGATGCTTTACTTCAAGAGTTTTTGGACATTGAGGTAATTGAAATTTTTGAATTAAGTCAATAAATATTATTATTTATCTTTTTTTTATATAAATAGTATTCTTTGTTTAGTGATCTCGGACTTATTTTTCAAGTTTTGGACATGTCTCCAAATGAATTAGGTGATCCAGCTACACGTAAATATGATATGGAAGCATATTTTCCTCGGCAAAAGAATTATGGAGAAATTTCATCATGCTCAAATTGTACAAACTATCAAAGCATGCGCCTTAATATTCGAACAGAAGATGGAGGCTATTGTCATACTGTAAATGGAACAGCTTGTGCCGTTCCCAGGATGATAATGGCAATAGTTGAACAAAAGCAAAACAAAGATCGATCAGTCACAATTCCTGAGAAATTACGACCCTATTTTCAAAACAAGTCACTTATATCTCCTAATGAGCTTAATTTTCCTAAATTTCAATATCATGAGAGTGGGAATTATTTCCATTCAAAGGAGTAGGTCTTTTTGTTGTGCACTTATTGAATTTGAGAATAAAAATATTGTATTTAATGGAGTAAAATCTTTAAGCTGATTTTTTAATTTTAATGCTAGAGCTCAATACATTTTCTATTGCAGTCATAATGTGTAGCATTATCGAAAATGGACTTGTCAAGAACGAAGAGGAAGAAGATGATCAAACAAGTGTTCTCTCAAACCTATGTAAAAAGTGTAAAAATGTCGAACACGTTGTAACATTGCGAAAGAAGGATTCTTATTGTGAAGCATGTTTTATATCAAATTGTCTTCATAAATTTCGTTCAACCCTTGGAAAAAATAAGGCAATTTCTCGAAATGACAGAGTTCTTGTTGTTTTTGACGGAGGCTCTTCTGCAACAGCTCTTTTACATTTACTAAATTCTGGCTTTGATGATCCTTCATCCAAAAAAGTAGTTTATACACCAATTTTTCTTATTCTAAAGCGCAGCTTAGATCTAAATGAATCCTTAGATGAGGTTATAACACATGCAACTCGCTATAGTTTTGAAACAAAGATCGTCAATTTTGAGGTATCTTCGATGGATTATGAAACATTAAAGTTTGATTCTAAGCCTAGGGACATAGAAAATTGTCTTTTTGATGGTGCAAAGGATGCTGGATCAAAACTATATTTGTTTCGCCAGTATTGGAATAAAATCATCATTGCAGCTGCACTGAAACTGGAGTGTACAAAAATCATGACAGGGGACTCAGCCACAGATTGTGCTGTTTCTCTATTATCTGGAATAGCTCAAGGTCGGGGAGTGAATGTAGCCCAAGACGTTGCATTTTCCGAGACCGTTAATGACAAATTAAATATAATAAGACCCATGCGAGAATTTTCACGTCAGGAAATTGAATTTTATAATTGTTTCAATAGGCTTATTCCACCATTTCCTGAACACTCAAGGTTTGAGGGCGTTCGAGGTGAAACAATTCAGAAATTGAGTGAAAAATTTGTTGTGGGATTGCAAGAAGATTATCCTGCGACTATCCCCACCATATTTCGTACTGGTGATAAACTTTCAGCAAATAAATATGTCGAAGAAACGAAAAAGTGTTTACTTTGTAGTGGGATTTTAGATACCAATCTAGATAAACCCTGTTCTCTACAAGCAACTCGTTTTTCTGAATTACTATCTCAAAAAGGAGCAAAGCAAGCAAATGTAGACGAATTTTTAGATTCTTTTACCAATCTGAGTAATTGCTCATCAGAACAAAGTGAATGCTGTGGAAAGGGAGATGGTGAATGTCAGTCATCTACTTTAAACAGAGAGGATATTGAGAAAGAGCTTTGCTACAGTTGCCGGATTAATTTCTCGGAATCATATCCTGATTATTTAGTCTTTCAAGTAAGGAAAAATAAATCACTTGACAAAATGAGGGATGACATCAAGGACTTTCTTCTATAAACGGCTGAAATTTGCATCTGAGTAATAAAAAAGAAAATTGACCATGTTATTTTTTAATTAATAAATCAGTCTCGAATGTATATACATATATTTATCGAATATAACTGATAATATATTTATATTGTTAATGAACTAGATATGTCCTACTTATTTCAAAAATTGAAATGTATTTATCGTTTTTGTTATTCTAACTGAAGCTGGGGTAAATATTTTAATGCTCAATACATTTAAGAAGCTTCAAGAAAGAAAAATTACGTAGATAGATATTTAAATATATGGTTACAATGATTTCGTGGTAGATTGGTATATTAGATTTTTCAATCAAGTGAAATTGTTACACCAATGCTTATGATATACACTCCACTAATTGAAAGTAGATGGAATATGATCTACTTATGTAATAGTCTTATATCGAAATAAGTTTGTCATTTCTTTTAATTATAAATTATTATAACTAGGAGTTATCTTTTTTTTCTTCAAATAATTTAATTTAATATGAGTGTTGAGTAATAATTTGTAGACTGAAATAGTTCATATAACTTTATGGGGAAAAAATCAGGATTGTTTCATAAATGCAATCGATACAAATTTTAATATTAATTGTTTCTTAAGAGTGACGAAAACACTGATTCATTGCCGTAAATAATTACTTCGAGAGAGAAAATATTTTTTTAAATATGGACCTGGCACGTCTGTTATCAAACTTGATATAATTTGTGAATATAATATATAACCTGAATATTTGAGTAAAACTCAAGCTAAATTGATTATACTGGACGAATAATCTACAAAAATATTTTTTTGCAACATCTTCATGATTTAATGCTATTTTTCCCCTTGAAATATCTTAATAAAAGGAAAAAGCGAAGATATAGATTGTAGTTACATGTTTCTAAATTCAATAAATATTTTATCATTTCTGTATCTTATAGTACAAAAAATTGATCTTTTCTTGAAAAAAAAGTCTAGTTAATTCTTCATTTATAATCACTATGACAAAAATTATAATTTATCATATAGGGACCTATGTTAAGACATACAACTTCCTCATAATAAATAAAAAACAGCTTAAAAAATTAAGGATTTCCAAAGGTTTTTTAGATTTTTTGTTTGATTTGGCTTGTTGATGGTATATAAAATGTTGCTCTCTGTAGATCAGAAAAAACATTATTTGTTTTTTTAAATATTATATTATATCCATTACATTACTTTAACCTTTTTGGAACTATCTGCATTTTTCGTCCCAAGTTATGTATGTAGACAAATACCCACCTACATCAAGGAAATCCGCAGGATTATTATGGGGAGGTAGGTTTTAAATTTTTTGAAAAAAAATTTAAAATAAAATGTTTCGAACAAAATATTCAAAATTCCATACTCACAGGATATTTTGGGAAAAAAATGAAAAATTAAATTTTTTGGGAAAAAATTTGAAAAATTAAATTCTTTGGAAAAAAAATTTAAATATTATTTCAAAAATTACAAGCTATTCAAAAAAAAAAAATTTTGAAAAAAAAATTTAAAATATTAAATTTTTTGCTCTGCGTCATAATTTCCCCAAATGGCGAAAAAAAATTCTAGTAAAAAGCAAAAATTCCTTTTCTTGGAGAGGGGGTTACAACCACTCTAGTCCATCCCCAGCGAACGCCCCTGTACATATTGATGAACAGTTTGAAATACATCTTGTAGATTGCAAAAATAATTAGTTGAGATATCGAGATTTTAATACTTTCAGATAAAAAAAGACAGATTGCAAAAGTATTTATGTATATTTCAAATAATTAAAATATTTGTCTATACAATTCTAAATGATTGTCTCACAATATTTTCCCTACAAGATTATGTGTGTAAGTAAAAAATTAGTAGTTTTTCACCTTATCACTATGCACAATATATATTTTCTTACATCTTAACCTTAAGAAAATGTTTGTTTATCTGAATAAAATACAATGAATGAGATATTTAAGAACATAGAAAGAAAGCTAATTCATCGCAACTGACATAACATATAATATTATAATTTACATCATTTGCTTAAAGTGTTAGAAAGGGATGGTAAGGAATAATCATATCTATTAACCTATATCTTGTTTTGTAAGTAATCGATGAATAACAATATTATATTATTTCTTTTCACGAAAGTAAGCACAATTCTGTGATGATTATTTTGTTTATATGGGTAGGCAACACCATTAGATCTGGATCCTCGGATCAAAATAATAAATGTTGAACACATACATATATGTACTTTAAATACTTATTTTTTAAATGTAATTTACATTCCTTTGAGTATACTCAATTGAAAGATAAAACGTTAATAAATATAAATTATCATGCTGTCCTCTTTCATACATGAAATTCTTATTACGCTAAACTTTCTTTATTTTCAAAAAGAATAATATGTATAGAAACAAAATAACCCCGCGTCTTTATTTTACTTTAACTAGTATTAAAATCTGTAGTTGTAGTTAACACGATGGACGATCCAGACATTCCTCCGTATATGCGAGGAAATTATGTTCTAGACAAGACTTATAATGAAGAAAATAATGACTATCTTTCAAAATCTTTGTCTTCGTGTATTACCATCCGAGAAATCTTTGGGAAAGGAAAAGGCGTTGTATCTCTTCAAGACATTCCACCGGGAACACTTCTTGCTCGAGAAAAACCGTTAATAGTTCTCCCGTGGTGGGTTCGTCACACAAAATTTCCAAAGTAATTCATTAACTAAATTTTAAAACATGAGATTTACTAGAAAATAAACTTGATTGTCTACTTTAATCATTAGGGATGTTAGTAACAAAAGTTTTCAGTAATTACTTGAAGTTTTGCTTAAATATTTTTATAGACAATTTTTACGTAGAGGTATTTAAATAAGACAATTATCTTTGCCAAATATTATTTTGTAGGTTTTTTTTTCAGTTAATAAATTTGATAGAAAGTTAATTAAATTGTTAATTTTTTATAGAATGCCACAACAATCATGGTTATAATATCTATTCAATTTTTTTCTGTGTGAGTTTTGAAATCTATTTTTATTTTTTGAGATTTTAGTATAATACTCATTTTTAATTTCAACATGTTTTGAATGGCTTCATCAAAGTGTATAAATTTATTATAAATTACCTTTAAAAGAGTCATTACTTTAGAATAATTTTATCATATAGGGCATAAAGGTAAATAACAATAGACTATATTCTATATATATATATAGACAAATATTAGTATATTTGATCCTGTCTAGTTTAACCATTTTTCCTAAATGATTGATAGCTTCTGAAAGAAATCAAGTAGAACGATTTCAGTAATCTGAATATTTCAGAAACTGAAAGGAAGATGAAGAGACAATAAATAAATAGAAAGAAAGATTAGTTCTTTATAAGGAATTTAGAGAATTGATAACTGACTAGATACTACCATAAAATATTCTGATAGATTTAAATAAATGTGTTTGAGTTTTATGAAGTTCAATTATAATTTTGTTTTTCGAAGAAAGGAGATGCAAAAAGCCATTTTTAGAGCCTTGGACGAACTTACTGATGAAGAAGAGGATGCATTTTACTCCCTTGCTGACTCAAAGATCTTACCAGGTCAAGAAAAAACAGAAACTGGGATATGGAGAACAAATAATTTTGCTCTTGGTAGATCTCATCAGAAGACACACAATGGCCTATTCCCATCCCTCTCAAGATTTAATCATTCCTGTGTTCCAACAGCAGAATTTCATTGGAACTCCTTTCTCAAACGTCAAGAAATTCACTCTATCGTCCATATTCCTAAGGGGGAAGAGATTTTTCTTTGTTATTTTACGATTAACGAAGCGACAAAGGATAGAGATAAGCGAGTCAAGTATCTAGAAGATTCATATGGTTTTAAATGTGAATGCAAGGATTGTTCATTGTCAGGTAGACTTTCCTAATTCTGGATAATTCTTTTTCTGTTGTTGATAAATTTACAGGACCGGAAGCAGAGGATAATAACAGATCTCGATCCCAAGTTGAAGAATTGGAGCTACAAATACAAGATATCCTCTATGATTGGAGTAGTAGTTGTAGTGACGATGATGAATCATTATCAAATGCAAGCTGCGATCACAAAGAAAGCAATAACTTAGACGAAGCTGGTTTGTTCATGGCTCTTTCTCTAAGTACAAGACGATATGAACTGATGAAATACTTAGGTTTTAAAGTGATATCAAGATTAGACGCTATCAAAAACATACTAGATATCGCTGAAGATTTGGGTGATAGAGATACATGGAGAGAATATGTTGATATTGGAATTGAATTGGCGAATCTCTTATACGGCCCAGAAACATTTGAACACAAAGAATGGGTAAAAAAAAACACGGCATGGTGAATACTAATAGATAAATCGATGAATATGCTTGCTTCATTGATATGTTCGTTATTCTTAAGACAATAATTGTACTAACGGATAATTAAAAAATATATATTACTATTTAAAAAAAAGTAGGTATACGATGTAATGTTAATACATTTTTGATATTTTAAAAGAAAGATTAAGTACTTTTGTGTTCGTAGATTTTTACGAACTTACATAAATTTCCAAATGATATTAAATAGAACAAATCAATTACAATTTAATGCCCTAATATAAAACCCTATCATCAATGTGAAATAAACAGGGAAACATTGAAATATTACTATAACCATGATTGATATCAAAAAGAACCAAAGAAGAACAATATTTAGAAAACATTATATAGAATTATACATCAGTTTATATAAAAGCAATATTATTTAGAATTGCAAATTTTCGGAATTTTGTAAAAAAAATTACTGATAAGCTTTTGATTAGGGTCATTAAAAGGAATCTTTTTCACTTTATTAGAACTAGGAGAAAATTGAATCTTTATCCTTTTGACAGCAGGTACTCTTTGGGTAGGTTCAAGAGGAGTTGCAGTAGATGGAGATGACGACTTTCGCTTAAATGTCCAATCGTTTGTATTAATCTTAGAAGTTTTCCCTTCAACATTAACATCCTCATTTTCTTCTAATTTTCGTTTGAGTCTTTTTTGTTGGTTTCTTGATGAATTTGGTAAAATACCAATCAATGTGGCTTTTTTAGTAATTATTTTAGATAAAATAGGAACAACAGGGCTTGAGGAAGTGTTCATTCGTGATGAACTAGGCTCTGAACTAGAGTTTTCATTATATATATCAGGTTGAAGGAAACAGGTAACTTGTGAAGGAATTTTCTCCTTTTTACTCTTTGACACGGAAATGATGTGATTGGAGTCCATTTTTAGTGACAAAATGGACTCATCATTAGAATCACTGACTCGAAAGGATATAGTCTTTAGAAGAGATGAAATCGATACGAGTTTTTTTGATTTTCTTTGAACTGGATGGAAGTGATGCACTGGAAGATTTTTCTCAACATCATGGCACAATTCACAAGTCCATTCAGGTAGTTTTTTTTTAGAGGAAGATGCAACTAGTTTCCCACATTTAACATGAACACCAGATGCACCACAGATACGACAGAGAATGATTTCCCAATCCGAGTAGTCAACATCATGTTTTCGCCCTTGAGGACAAAGACATCTTCCTTTGACGTCGCAATGTCCATATCTTTGAGCGAGTTCTTCAAAAGCGTGAGGTTCTCTTTCCCAGGAAGCATCCTGCTCAGGAACATAAATCCCAAAGGATTTCATCTCATCACAAAAAACGTGAGAGTCATTACAAAGGGGACACTTGAAGAAATAGCCAGCAGAGGCTGCATAAGAACTCAGACATTGTTTATGAGCCCATGAGCTACAGCATGGCGACCACAGGAGCTTGGAATGATTGTTTAGGGATTGAAGACAAATAGAGCACTCCTTGGATCCTTTTTCCGCGCCGATCGGGATTTTTTGTTTTGGGTGATGGTTTTTACAGTAAGAGCTAAAAGTATCTTTGAAGACGAGAAGAACATCTTGCTTCATGGCACAGGGTAAGTGGAATGATTTGTGACAATTGGAAATGGCACAACCTACAAGAATAGAAAATAGGAAGAATGTCAAAATCAATCCCAAAAGAATGAAATGAGTAATTACCGACTGAAGCCAAAGTTTTAAGACAATAGGAACATTTGAGCCTCTTGCTGCGCTTCCACTCATTGTATATGTCCGGTAGGAGGAATCCTTCGATCCCGAGATGTTCATCATCCGTCTGACTGAGTCCAGAAGAAAAGAGGAGACAAAAGTAATGAACAAGAAAGGTGTGAGCGGATCCAACACTTGCATTCACATGCTCATAGAGAGTACCCAATTCAGGATTCACTCCATTACGGCAAAACATACAGCACACATCTCCATCCAGGATTTCGCTCAAGTTCTCATTAATAAACCTCCTTTTAACGGTCATACTTTTCCCACAAGTCTTAAAAATTACATTTGAATATTTGGATTGTGAGTAAACAGAACTGTATAGAATTCAAGAATTACAAATCGCCCGCTTCAATTTACTACACATTTAAGCACATCAACAGCTTCATTTGTAGCACGCGTGCACTCAAAATTACTACTGGTCCATCACTTTTTAAAAGTTCAAAAAAGAACATGGTTCATATTTCAATAAAGACTAGCTTTTTTATCCCTTCTCAACCTCGACCAATAAAAAAGAAAGGACAAATTTGAAAGATACATATATATTAAATATCTAGGTATAAAGTAGTGATGGGACGATAAATCGGATTCGGGAAAATAACGTTTAATTTACGATTATTATTTATTACTTGGAATTCTATGTTTTTCTTTTTCGAGCTCATTATAACATGTTTATGTAAATCTTCCAAGACTGACTTCTTTCTATGTGAAATTTAGAATTTATGTTTTCCACAGGCAACAAACACTATGTAGAAACTTGTTGACTAATGTGCAATGTGTACACTTAGTCCCTGTTCGTTTGATTTTTTTTAGACTAACGGGAGTAATCGACATAGCATGGAATTACACAGTTGATTAAGTACACTCAAAGGCCTCCTCAGACCAATAGTCAATAGACATACGACAAACTTGTCTGCATTGATATAGATCAAAGACAATTAATAAATTAATTTATGAGGAAGGGAAACATACTGAATTGTCAAATTTGATTTTGTATCTAATAATTCATTTGACATTTCCCTTGAGATTTAAACTTGTACATAATCCCCATTCCTTTAGCACTTGCAGCATTTCAGTGCTAGAGTATTATCTCAATAACTATCATTATCTTCTTTGTTTAAATAGTAGTAAATGTAAAAAATAAATATTAGGCGTCTAAAAACTTTTATTTTTCTACATATTATCATATGCATTCATATTAATAAGCATCAGCAGTATCAATATAAACAAATTGGTTATAACAAGTTATATCCTCACAATAGTAAAATATTGATGAGTCGACTATATAGACTGTTGAATTACGCTTATGACTATGATTCAAATAAGTTATACTAATTTTTAAGTTAATTTTGGAAAATAAATTACGAAAACAGTTATTAAATTACAAGTTTCAATAATTCTTTAAAAATATGATTTTTTTGCCTGATGAATTTATAAGTAACCAAGAGTTTTAGAGTGAGTAAAGCTTGTAATTTCTTGAGTGTTTTTTTAACTCGAAAATTCTCATACAGCAAAATTCTGCTCGCGGTACATTACTATAAATATTATTTACATTAAATAAAGAAAGACGATTTATTTTATCAATTGTAATTCTCAGAAATTTATAGCAAAATTGTATTTTTTAACTATTATTTGAAATATTAATGAATAAATTTGAGATGAAATAAATATCAACCCAACTTCGTTATGTGTTAAGTTTAAGTAGTGACGATAATAACAATTTGTTGCATTAAAATAGGCAAAATATGGACTAATTCATGCTTAACATGTTGAATAATCCACACTTAGGTTCTGTATCCATAATATAAGTTTAAAATTCCCGAGGTTAGAGGTACATATTCAAGCATATATCGACTATATGTATATACAGGGAGGATGAGGTATTCTCGATTATAAACTCTTCAAAAATGAACCACAAACATAATCATCTAGGAAATCAAATCAGAAACCCTATTTCAAAACTTTTAATGAATTAGAAAAGGGAGATCATATCCAAACACAAGCGTTGAGATAAGAATTACTTTATGTGAAGTCATTAATAGATGAAAACAGGTTCATCAAGAAACGCTCATCTCCAATACAAGATAATTATGATGAACTACAAAGGAACTGACCAACACATTGGATCTGACAATCTCATAACTATATTATGGTATGGATATTCCTTCAAAAAAATGTATTTCGACAATGTGGCTTAATAAGAGGTCCTTCCTCCATACTCACTAATAAAGGCAATATGTAATTAAGTTAGATCTGAAAGGAATAAAATGAAACCTTGTATAAAAAATTAGCTCTTTCTTCGACAGAATTAAATCATGTTTTGTTAATGCTTTTGAAGGACTCTTTCAAGTTTCACTACCAAAAAATGAAATTTCCCAACATAATCTTTCGCTAGACAATCCACAATTCCACGATTGATTACTTAGATCACAAATGATCAATGGATTCATCACTTTTTAACAAGAATTAATTATTCTCTTCTACAATTGTTATTTAATAGAAGAATTATTTTTTATTTATTCTATAAGTTATAATAACTAGGTTGCATGGCTTGTGTCTATCCAGATGTTAAGTAATCTATGCCAGGAATCAATTACACCTTTTACCTATAAAGGGAACTTTGAAAAAATTAGAAGAGATGAAGGGTATTGGTATTTGGTAAAAATTGTGTGGCCGCAATTTAATATATAAGTAACATCAACAAATTGATAAAAATAGAGAGGATGACTCCACTGGATTTCTAAATTTTCTTAAGTAGAAGAAGCTTCCAAAAACGATTTTACTGATACATCACATCATATTCCATTTTCTATTAGTGAAGATTTAAAAAAAACCTAAACCCACTATTATTTCTTCCCCGTATAAGGGGATGTTCAGTGTAATGAAACCTGTTTCTTCCAAAGTATTGGCTGAATTAATAGGAAATAATGGCCTCGAATTTACCATATAAGTTATTTTATACAATATTGTAGACCATTCATCTGGGGTTAACATTACGTTTTTATAATCCATAATTCCGTTTAAAGACTTTCTTACACTTTTTATTAAACTTTCTACATCTCCATTAATGTGACTAGCGAGGGGGCAGTTCCCCTTCCACTCCAAATCCTTAGTTCGTACTGTTTCATTTTTCATCAACTCACTCCAATTATCACATATTTTCTTAATTTCTTAGTGAGCTCCAACTACATTATTTCCCTGATCGGAATAAATTATACCTGCTCGTACTCTTCTCAAAGTCACAAACCTCCGGAAACAAATTGTTCCCATCTTTCGCCTACATTTTCTTCTTAGACGTTTAGTCTCTTTTGATTTCCGGATCGTTTTGAACATTCATATATATATCTTGGGGATCTTCTGGCAAGTCTACACTGTAGAGGAACGACGGACCTTGATGCCAAATTTTAAAGTCATTAACGGATATATGTTTTGTGAGAGCATCCGCCAGGGTTCATCTCCATTTCTCCATACAATGCGTTGATATTTTCTATCATCATCTTTAACAAAAATACGATTAAACATTTTTGAAATGTCACTATGGAAAGCCACTTTGTCTCTTCTAAATCATGTGAGAACTTCAAATACTCTATTCGCCAAATCAGGTCCTTTCTCGAAACAATCATTATAAGTGAATCCCAGCCAAACTTCCTTTGCAGAGTTACAAACAATTCTTAAAGGAGTTGATTCACTTGTTGTCTTTAGGACTCCTCGAATATTTAAATAGTAACCTTTTTCGTTGTCTTTTGGTTTAACTTCTTGAATAAATTCATTCTCCTCCAATTCATTTATCTGATCAATGAATAATTGTCCATTCCTTTTCAGTTGTTTCTCACGTGACTTCATCGCTTTGATAGCTGCCTCTCTATTTTTTGGAAGCTTTGTCGGAAAACCCTTTTTCCATCGTAGGCTCACTTCCACGTGACCATGTACCAATTTAATATCTTCCTTCACTTTCTTGATGAAGCGAGACTCGTCAAATTCCTTCTCACTACACATGCACAATCTAGTAAGCTTTAATCCTGATTGATCATTTAACATTATTTTCCTAAAATGTCTACGTCTTCATCAATTACATCATCTATTCTAAAAACGTTGACTTTGCTTCTAACACAAAATAGAGAATTAGTTGACACTTCCTTAACTTCAACAACAGCCCATCCCAGAGGATACTTGATTGCACAGGGTTAATTCCATTTGCGTTTTATTCGGCCCAGTTCTTTTTTATAAAATATATTTAAAATCTTGGAACGATGAGTACATCAATTACTACACCTTCTTTAGCTACTCTATCATACAAAGACTTAAAATATGGATATTTGATAAAAAATCATTTTCTAATTCCGGCGATTTCCCATATGTATTGCCTATAGAAAACAAGCGCAGATTGTAAGCCTTTTCTGTTTGATTTTGGTTCATACCTCGTAACAAATATTACAAGGTATTCCATTTAAACCTAGTTGATACACTAAATCTTTTCTTATAAGGCTTGTATATCTTCCAGAATCTATCGTCGAACTTGTCTCCATAAACCATCCCGATCTTGAATTTCAATCATAACCACTGGTAATCGTATTTTATTTACCTGTAAGTATTAACATTCGTGTTTTCCATCTCATTATGTCCTTTGATTGGTATATGAAGGCGAGTATGATGGCTGTGTCTATTACAAAGATTAAATTTTACAAAATTGGGACACATAGACCTTTATGTTCAACTTTCAGACATTGAAAACAAACTCTTCTTATAGCTATGATATTCTGACGTTCTTTTACAGATGATATAACAAATTTTTTACATTTCTTTAGGTCATAACAGTTATTGCCACAACCACGATCATACTCCATCTTCACGGCTTCTTTATTGAACATAGACGATAGTGAGTGATGTTGAGTTCTTACATCGTTTCTCTTACATGGATACGCATTTTCTTTTAGAAACAATACTTGTTCATTGTTATAAGTAATTCCGATAATCTCTGAGGTAATTTATGACTTACAATATCTCCTACCAAAAGACCTTTATCAACATATTCTGCTTGACCAATTCTTCTCATCTGATCTCGAAAGCGCTCGATAGATAATGCCAGACTCTTCATTTGCTCACTATTTCCATATTCAATTCTTCTTATTTTATGAAACTCTGCCCTTATTTCTCTCAGTATATTCTGTTCAGTTATTGTATACTCAGATTTATCAAATGCCTCTTTAATTGTCGAGCTTACTCTTACCTCCTCGTGATAAGAATTAGGCAATGCTTGAATCAATAATGTTCGCTTTGTTGTTTCATTCGTAACACTTGCTGCCTCTAAGGTTTCTAAAAACGAAGTTTTCCACAAATGATAATTCTTTGTATCTCCATCCCACTTTTCAGGTTTATATCCAGGTATTTGAAGCACCGAACTCTTTGATTCCAGTTTCGTTTCTACTAATTCCTTTACTATATGATTTAGAAGTTCTGTATTACTCCCAAATGCTTCTTCCAACCGAGAATGATTTGACTAACAACTCATAGATGCTTCTACTCCGAGTCTAAAGCTATTACTATCGTTAGCTCTAATATTATTATCATTACCTTCTTGAAACAGTGGTACATCTTTGGTTCTCATTCTCTCTTGGATTAGTTCTATATTGTTTCCATCAATAGGCGTTTCTTCATCTGATAGTGTAGATCCCATTTCCACACTTGCATCTTCTCTTGGCGTTTCTTTATCGTTACTTTGTCTTCCACAAATTTCTCATATAATTTTCAGCTCTTTTAAGTTATGATCACGACTTCTCGTGAGACTCCAAATCAACATTTTTTACCATCATAACTCTCTCTTCCAAATCTTCTACTTCTCTAACTGCAAGTAAGTTCTCCTTCCGTGCTTTGATTAGCTCTGCTATAGATCAGTTTTGTCTTTAAAATGTTGAGATTCGTCACTGTTTCTTCAAATTTCCTTAATCATTTTTCCAAATCTTCACTCGATAATCCATTCTCTAAACCTCTTTCCAATCTGTCTCTCTGCTTCTCTTTTTCGTCCTCGAGCAGCTTTATTTCACTCAATACCTCCTCAACTTCTTTCTCCGACATTTCGTTTGTAATACAACACCTGTTGTCCTCCTCGATGCGGAATTTCTACAACAGAGTAACCAAAACACGTAGTATTAAAAGTTTTGAACTAGAATGAACGACCCGTGATCTTTCGAGCTCTTTCCATTTGACTCCTTAGTTAACTGTTATAATAAAACAAACATTAATTATGTATATCTATTTTATTAAATTTGTTAAAAACTTTCAGATGAGTCACATCTCCTCCTTTCTTAAGTATACTCATAATTTTATATATTTGAAAAGTAAGAAAAGGAAAAACAAGTATCAACAGGTTAATAAACAATGAGTGACGTTGATCCATATAAATAGTAAAGCTATGGAAATACAGTTTTCTAAAGCATCCCTACTTTTATATAGCATGGAATAGTTAGTAATACAAACCCGTATAGTTATTTAACTAATTATTAACAAATAATAATATGAATGATTATCAAGTCTCTACTCGCCGACAAGAGTTTCAATAACAATATGGCATTTGCAAGTCTAAAATAAAACTGAATGAATCAAATAATCGTAATATAACTTTTTAAAATTTTAAATATTGTATTCAATGAAACAACTTATCATTAGCTCGTATTACACTCACTTAGCAATTTATTTATTTTTGTAAAGATCCCAGATTTTCGACAGAGTAATATTCCAATATACTAACAAGCAATTTAGCTGCTTAGAAGAAGATTCCTGAGTCAATAAGTTTGGAAATTGGAACGACATTTAAATATTCTAATAAAATCTACAGAAATTACGAAGTCACTTAAAATTTTTAACAGATACTCACTTAATAGTTCCCTATAACTATTAATAAGCGATAGCAGAATACAATATGCAATGCAGACAAAAATATCATGAAAAGATAGACACATTATCTTTAAAGTCTATAATAATCTTCCACTTGTTTTATAATCACAAAAGGGACTCACATGTAATAAAGAAATCACTAATCAGGAGTTAGGCTTAAAGTGTTCATGTTATATAATTATCCATATAGGCAATACATTTCTGCATTATATGCATCCAAGACACTGATCAATGAAATAGTTTTCTTATAGTAGAACACGAAGCAAAGTTGACTTAAGGATTTTCCCCTTAAAAGACAAATTAAGATCTAATTGTTAATCTATGTTTTTTAAATGAGCATTTCATATTTAGTGCATGATATCCACTTATTCTTAATACATTATTGATTTCTTCGCTATACTATATTTATTTGAAAATGTATGTTCTGATCTAATTTTTATTAATTCAAAACAACTTTTAATCTATTTTTTTAATTAATTCTAGTACAGCAATCAATCATCGGATGGAAGTCAACAAATAGAAGTCATTTTGGTGTGAACAAAATTCTGTACTAATATAGATCGTATGAACCTATAAAAAATCCTTGATTAAGTTATTTTTGATTCAGTTAAGATTCGTTGAGGAACTATATGTTGTCCAATTAATCTATTGTGCCAATAACTGTTTGGATCAATTTGCAAAAATAAAGGTTTTATTTAAATCTAATGTAAATCAATTTAAAAAATGGAAAAAAATTGAAAACTCAATAAGTGAAGTAGCGGTTCCATTAATTAAGTCGTCTATAATTGTCGCCAAATGTCATAATTTTTTTTATTTCTTATAGTGTCTAAGTATGTTAGTATAAGAATGCACATACATTTACGAATGCAAACTGCGATTATCAAAGAAAATAGAATAGCTTCTTCTACTTTCGGAAGACTAAGAATATGTATGTGAAATTAAAAAAGTTAAAGAAGTTATTATTACAGTTATTTTTTCATAATAATTAAGCTCAATAAAATTATTTTTTTAGTTTCATTTATTGCATTAAGTTCTTTTTGGGCCGTTTGATATCTGTCACAAGGGGGAACTGAAATCTTGTGACCTTACTCTTCTTATGGGGTTCTGACCTGAACTTTAGTCAATAAGGTGATTTAATAATGATTTCAATAAGAGGTTTCTTTGCTCTTGTTTTCAATTGCACTGGCTATTTTGATGACGTCACAGAGGAAATTCAAATTTATATAACTAATGGTATTAATACATCATATAACAGTTTTTTATTTTATTTTAATTAAACAATTATATTAATGTAAATAGATATGCAATAGGGTACTAGAATCATTTAAAAAAATAGATTAAAAGTTGTTTTGAATAAATAAAAATAAGATCAGAACATACATTTTCAAATAAATACAGTATAGCGAAGAAATCAATAATGTATTAAGAATAAGTGGATATCATGCACTAAATATGAATTGCTCATTTAAAAAACATAGATTAACAATTAGAACATTGTATTCAATGAAACAACTGATAATTAGCTCGTATTACACACACTTAGTAATTCATTTATTTTTGTAAAGATCCCAGATTTTCGAAAGAGCAATATTCCAATATGCTAACAAGCAATTTAGCTGCTTAGTTACGAATATTTATATAATTTTCTTAGTAGGGTCATTTGATCTCAAGTGTTTAGTCAATGAGTTCTATTAATATCTGGAGTGAACCAAGGGCCAATCACTTAACCTCATGTAGGGAAATTTATATTTCTTTATGGTTAAAAATCAAATGGCAATACATAATTAACTTTGTACAATATTACTTAATTTTTATTTCAACACCATTAGAAAATCTATGTGAAGTCACGTGCTACAATTAATATATCTTCCACCAAGACAACATTTTTGAACTGAAATAAAAATGTTTTTGATCCAAAAAACTTACGTATTTTTTAGCCTGGAATTCCTACAGAAATTCCCTTTAACATTTTTACACAGGACAATTACAAAGAAATTACCAAAAGTAAAGTTTAGATTGAACATTTTCTCGAAGTTTGTACAATATAAATAACGTAAATCTAAAGTTAGGAGTCATCTTTTTGGTATTGTGTATGTCCCAAGTTTGTACAATATAAATAACGTAAATCTTTGTGGTTTTAGTAAAGAATTAAGAAAAAGAGTGAATCGAAGGGTTGAATGGTGATTACTTTATTAATAGTATTAACATTATACTAGACAGTATTGTGTATGTCCCATTCTAATTTTTTCACTGAATATTATGAAGGAGAGAAAAAGTAGAGATTTATGGCGAGGCTTCAAGATTTTTGTCACGTGGGCTTTGTGGTTTTGAGATCCAAGCCTTTAGAAAATTCGCATTTCAACAACATAATTTCATAAAAAAATCAAGTCCGAGTCATCATGCTTGGGGTCTTTCTGATCCCGTCATCATGCTGCTGGTTTTTTCTGGTTCCAAGTACAAGTGCTGATGCCCAGAATCCATGGAAAAATAATTAATGTCTGTATCTACCTGTAGTCTCGTCTAAGGCAAAATATCCTTTACCACAAGTTTTCCCTTAATCTTTAACAACACTAATTTACTTTTGGAATCCATTGACTTTATGACGGTTTAGTGTTGATTAAAGGACTCTCGGGAAAGATTGGCCAAGTGAAAAATAAGCAATTCAATCTAAAACACAAGGAAGAATATGTTCCTAATGTAGTCACCCTTATTCTTTTCTTTTCACGGGGGGGAGGGGGGGACTCACTCCTTCACTCTGCGAACTGGCTACGTGCCTAGAGTCATTTAGTGATGATGAAAAAGAATGCAAGAATAATGATGTCAGCTTTTGTAAATAAAAACATATATTAAGGCAGGGACCCCCCCCCCTCCCTGAATTAGGTAACAACTGCAAAAAGGCAGACCCTCTTTTTGAATAGCATTTTATGTAACTCTTGTTATAAGTAAAGCTGGGCTATTTGTTCAAGTCCATTACTGTTTTGAGATTAGAAAAGGAAACAGTTACTAGAATTTCCCATAATTTTATTTATTCATTCTTTCTCAAATTATTGTTGTGCAATCATCTCCTTAAAGAATCTATTGTTCGCCGAGTACCTTTGAGTTTGAACAATAAAATTAGTTAAATGCCCCAAAAAAAATTCTTCCTACGCCTCGATTGAATTTTGAAATGAAATGGAGACCATAAGACAACAAAAATTTGGAGCTACCAGATTACCATCAAGAATAAATGCATACGAACACAAAATATTTTGACTTGAAAAATTTCCCGTAATATACGTTTTTTCACCGTGGAGAACCCCATTTTCTCAAATTTTATGAAGAAATATGCTAATAGAACCGTCCCTAGTAGAAGGTCTCTTCATAGATTAATGGAGGTTGTCAGCAGGAATGTAATCTCCAAAATTAAAAGGAAAATTGGAGATAAGGATATTTTCATAGCTGTTAATGAGACTAAAGACAATCGGGAATTCGATCAATGACAGCTATATTGATGGGTCCTTTGGATGGCCGTTTCTTGGGTCGTCCTTATCTAATCAACATGATAGGCATAAATGTTGCAATTTTTGTCGTTCAGAGTATTCAACTATCTCTTGGTTTGGACTTTGATGAGAATAATTTAAAAGTTTTCCTCACAGATGGAGCGTCCTACTATAAAAAAGCGGGAGAATATTATTTGTGTAGCTCATGTACTCCATAACGTGGCTGAACTTGCACGTAAAGAATTCCCAAAGACAAACGAGCTCATTTCAGAAAAAAAAAATGTTTTCGAATGCCGGGCTAAGAAAAAGGAACTTTACTGCTTCTTACCAAATTCCCTTACCTCCAGCACCTATCGTCACACGCTAGGGAACTGGGTTGAAAGCAGTTGATTACTATTTCAATAACTTCGAAGTAATCAGGGAATATTTAAACAACCTTTTTGAAAAAAACACAAACGTTCGTTAAAGCTAAGTTATAAATGATGAATTTATTTATGAAGAATTGTCAATAATTAATCATAATCTCAAACCAATTACCAAGGTCATTACTGCGTTAGAAGCAATACACCCTTTACTTGTTAGCTTCACTATTGTCGAACATTTACGCGTCGATATCAAGCTAGAGCCATTCAAAACCAAATTATATTCTTTTTTAGATAAAAATCCTGCGTACTACGATTTGCGAGACATAGCAAATTCTGAGGAGACAACTTACAGAAACACACCTATTGTAAATTGTGACTTAGAGTGGATTTTCAGCATATTGAGATGTTGAGATATATAAAATAGAATATTGAAATATTAGATTCGTAACTGTCAGTATTTATCAAATAACTTTTTTAAGAATCAATTACATTCATTCCGAAATACAGTAATATGGTCAAGAACAACATCATGAATGGTCTCAAAGGTGGTTTTAGCTTCAAATGGCGTGCAAATAGGTTTTCTAAGATCAGTTTCTTAGTGTAAAGACTTGGGTGTGTTATTACTAATCTATTTAAATATTCAAAAAATAATTAAACAAATACTTCTTCAAATTTAGGATTAGCATATAGCTAAATGTTCATAATCTCCGAGATAAGGTGTTCGAGAACTAATACTTAGTCTTCCAAAAAGCAAGGAAATTTAAAACTTTGGTGCATGTATTTATTCGCTCTGCAACAACCAAATAAATGATTTCATTGATTAAAATCTTATTGGTAGTATTACACATTTGAAATTTTAAGTATCTTAGAATTATTACACTTAATCAACTGGACACCCTAAAATGAATTAACACTAGTTATCTATCATTAATTAAATAAAAATACATTTATTATAATCAAAATAATAATTAAGTATCTTCTCAAAAAGAGAAAAATATTGTCACTTATTTTGTGTGTTGTACAAAATATCTTAATCTGATTTTTTTATGTACAGAAATTGAACTTCATCTTCCATCCAATCTACTCTTACTTTTTTGGTATACAATTCATATCAAATTTTTGTTTGAGCTCCGACAAATTGTAAATATCATCGTCTCTCAAAAAAATTTCGCCCTTAATTCTATATCATCACTTTTCCAGTTACGCCTCACCTCAGCCATTGACATTATACTAGTCCCTTGTTGAATTGTCACTCCTGTTTTTAATCCTAACGATGTTATGACACTTTTTCTATATATGTTTTTTTATTTTTTCGTTTGTCCATTTTGTTTCTGTTTCAAAATCTTCATGTTTTTGAATAAAAAGAAATTGTGTCTCGAATATTTGGAGCAATTGAACAATCGAGCTTTTACTGCGTTTTGAAGTGAATATTCATCATGGTTTTTGATTGTTCTGCTCCTGGCTGCAATGAGAGTTGTCCTAGTACTTTTAAAGACTCTCACGTGAGTCTTCATACATTTCCATTGAGAGATCCTATGAATATGAACAAGTGGCTTAAGGCCATACCAAGGCATACAAAATTTTTAGATACAGCAAAAAGCTCAAGGTTATGTAGTCAACACTTCACAGCAAATGAATAAATTACCCTATCTATCTAGGAAGAGAAAGTATTCCAGCTAAGTTAGTTCATTTTTCACTAAAATCATTGTTATACTCTTGTTTAGTATGTTTTTTTATTAAACATTTGATTTTATAATAGTATCTGTATTTTAGTAATTTTTTAAATCTTTCAGACACCTAAAATGGGATGCTATACAATCTAAATGACCAAATTTTTGAAGCTATCTTCTATCAACGCTATCAACCTCCAGATCAACGAGAGCATCCACTAGCAGCCAAAGACTAGGATTCAAAATAGTAGACATGAAACATTCAAGAAAGAAATGTTTTATTAAGAGATTGTTCCGTCCGCCCCTGAAGTGCCTCTTTTTTTTTTATCCTCTTTACATTTAAAATTATTCCGTTAACCCATATGTTTCCTAACCATCAGGGACCAACTTTATTAATGCTAATACTTCAGTAATTACTAAAATTTTATAAACTAAAACTACTTCAACATCCCCCCCCATCTGCTCTAATAAAATTATCTAGCACCAGTTATGCTTTATACATTTAATAAATGCATGTCTTACAAGCAAAATAAAAATTGCTTAAATTATAATTTACCAAAAGGATAAACGGCTTATAAATATATTTTAATCATAGCAAACACATTTTATTATCTAAAATAATAAATAAATTTTTTCAAAAATTCTCTTAATATAATTTTGAAACAGAAACAAAATGAAAAATATTTTTCATAACATCAGCAATGTCTTAATATATTCTCGTTTTCTTTTATTTTCTTCATAAATTCTATCTTCTTTTGATTGATAGTATTTTTCATGTGATCCCACAAGATCAAGTACTTTCGTTGGAAAGTTATATTTTACAAAGTTTTTAGACATTCCGTTAAGGGCATATCTTATATGAAGCGGTATATAAAATATTAATAATTTATTTCCTAAATTATAGATTCATTTAAACCATAAAGGGTGAATTAAATTAACATAATTTTGACAATATAAAATTAATAAATCAACTCTAGAATGTTTATTTATGATTTTTATTGTCTCATTCCAAAAAATCTTAAAATATCCATTAAAACGATTATTTAATTAAATTCCCTCTTTCATTCAAAAAATATTCTACTCTAAAAATTAGACCTTAATAGGTCAAAAAAAAGGAAGAACTAAAATGAGTGTCTGTTTCATATATAGAGTAATCCTTGAGTGATCCTAATCTAAGGCTAAATTAGCTTGATATAAGGTAGATCCGATTCTGGGTGTGCTGTGAGATATTGCATTGAAACTTTTAATTTGAATGTTACCAATTACAAAGCCCAAAATCGAAGCTTTAATTATATATTTCTGACATTACTAAAAATTGGCTAAACTAATTCAAAAATCAGTTTGGATTTCCGGCTATCACCTTAATGATATTTTTTCCCTGGTTGCAAGTCAAAAATCAGATAAGTTTAGCCGAAAATTAGTATTGCCAGGCTACTTTAGAAGTTAAATTTTTGAGTATAAAGTACATTTATGGTCACTTTTTTGTGATGGCTGAAACCTAGGTTAGTCTATACTATGATCGTCACCTTCTTTTATTGGTTGACCATTTGAAATAATCAAATTAAAAAAATTCGGAAAATATTATTTTTGTTTGCTTTATAATGTATGAACATATGTAAATAAGTATGTACTGTCATGGGTGGAATGGGTAGTATTGAGTCGATTCCTATAACCGACTCTGATACTTCAAAAAAGAATGTTTCTTGCCGATTTCTATGCATCGGTACACCCCTAATTTATTCTTTTATCAATATTTGTTCAAGATTGTTTTTATATTGTATATTATTTTATATGCCTATGGCTTTTGTATGTAAAGCTGGATTACCACATCTATCATATGTCTACTCGCAGTTTATTCCTCAGAACTTTCCATACTATAATCTTCAAACTTAAACAGATCTTCCTTTCAAAATAAAGATGTTTTCTTTTTTAAATTTTTATGTTTTGGGCAAGACTAATAGAAATGCAAGGTTATACCATGACGCTTTTCCGACTGATGTTAGACACCACGCTTTTTAAAAGTAACGTCATAGAGTATGACTGTTACCAAGAGTAGCTATATATCCCGGTTTCCTTGATTGTTACTGTTAGAGTACCACTGATATACTCTGTGACGTCAAAATATGTCTATCTTGCCTAGCAGTTGGTACAGTACATCAAATTGAAAATTCTATGAAGCCCGATTACATGATGGTCTAACCTTGTATTTCTATTGAGCTTGGTTTGGGAGAGAGAAAATGAGAGGTTAGTAATTTTCGTACTTCCAAAAAATAATTCATCAAGGTTGAGTCACTTACAAACAAGACCCATTTTAAATCATAAAATCTCTTCATTTTGAAAGGGAGCAAATCTTGATTTTTATTGCTTCACAATGCCTTTCCCCCCGAAAAGAAATAGAAAAAAGACCCAAAATCAGTTGTTAGTTAGCCAATTCTTCTCAACTATAAAACTATTTTTCAAGAATTGTAGAGAATTATACACGGCTACATGAAGGTAATTATAATTCAGCCCATATACATTCAGAACACTGATTAAGATAAAATAAGTCGAAACATCCTCATAACAAAAAACGTTATACATTTTTATATTATGAAGGTAACGTCTTGGGAGATTTGTAGAGGTTTAAAGATTATCGTGACGTATTTTAATGAACAATGCGCTCGGGAGAAATTACTCTCTTGAATTCAATGTGTGTAGGTTCGATACTCGCACGCTCATAGAGAAGGAGATATATATGATGTTAGGATAATAATGAAGTCGGCTGTATTTATTGAGCTCGCTCGATTATTTGGAGTTGGCAAATTTTAGAGCGAATTTTATTTTCCTAAGCTGTAGCCATTATTATATTTCCTGAGCTGTGAACTTCCTTTTCTTCTACATTTGACTGATATACCCAAAACCAGATTGAACATTTGCGTGAGTTCATAAAAGATGGAGAGTAAGCCTGAAGATTTGCTGCTGAGCTATAATTATATGCTCTTGTTTTATTTTCTCTAGTTGTTGTCATTATACTTCCATTCTGTAGGAGAAAACATCGAAGTATTAAATAACTCACTGTGAGTGTAGGCAATAAAAAGAAGAGTAACACTATGGATTTGTTGGAGAGTTATCTTTTGTGATGTAAATTGTGTGTATTTTTTAGCTGGCCTGTTATTTGGAATCGGTAATCAGAAAAATGAATTTTCTTTCCCTTAGCTGTTGTCATTATTATATATATACGTTAGTAATTAACTTTCTTTTCAATTATATTCAAAAACCTGATTGAACATTCGAGTGTGCTTATAAAAGACGTGGAGTAACCTTGAGGATTTGTTGCAGATATGCAACTGTAATCCCTTTTGGACTCACAGTATAATTGAGGATCAGCATTTGAACAATTTTATTTCCATTTCCCTCTACCCCTTTGTTTTTTTTTAGCATTCACAAAAATGCTCCAGATTAGCATAACTGTATATGGACTACAAAGACAATTCCTAGGACAAGTGGAGTGATACTATAATTTTTACCAATACTTAACCCGTGCAACTCCATCTGACCAATTACAGGAACATTAAAAAATATATAATGTAGAAGATAACTCCCCAAACCCTCATATGTATGTAGTTACTCAATACTTAGATATTTTCTCTGTAAGAATGAAATAAAAATGAGGAAAGTTTGAAAAAAAAAACATAAAAAATAACACTGTTCAGATTTCAAACAGCAGCTACAAAACTCGCACGCTATAAAATGCTTAGTTCACTCTAAAATTGTTGTGGTAAAAGGATTGCGTACCAAATCTTGGGGGGTAATATTGTTGCGTGGTTAAGTTTAGGTGAACATTATCATTGTGAGACAAAATTGTAGAAGGTAGTATTATCATGAAACAACATCTTTGTAAACAATATTATTGTGAGTAATTTCATCGCAAGATAATACCATAGTGTACAATTTCGATACAATTTACTTTTATTCCGACAATACAACTAATAAATTATGAAAAAAAAACAAAAAACATGTCATGAGATACCCAATTTCATATCCCATAATACACCCGGCCTACAGGCTCTGCAGGTGAACTATTGGGTCTCTAGGTAGGTCAAATTCCACAGTTGCAGCTTCTTTGAGCATCAAGGACTCCTTCTAATTTCCAAAAATTTCCCCGATCCACGGGTTGTACAGGTGAACTGCTAGGCCCCAAGGGAGGTTACATTTACCCTGAACCATTTTGATATGGTCGTAAAATATTATCTTTTGTTCAAAGACCTAGCCTTACAAAAATGTATGTATCATATGAAGCACGCAAATACTATATCTATAACTAAACAAAATATTGGAGCCATGGTCTTTTTAATTATCCTAAAATAGCTTAATCTACCTCAGTGAACGGTGGAATCATTTTTGTCCCACTCGATGTTCACTTTTTCAAACATGTCATTTTACCGGACACCGTCCAATACATGTCTGCTGCTTCTTTAAAGACTTTTATTAAAAATGAGTATAATATATTTTGATTATGACAGCAAAATGCAAAAATCGCTACAACTTTTTGTATAAAATCTCTTTAAATATTCAATTTGTTTTGTTAAACATCCCATATGAACAGCCGAATTCATTCTGATAAATATGAAATATTTTTTAGTTAAGAGCAGGTTTGAACAATGAATCAATAAATTGAAATCATGAATCTAATATGTATAATAAAATAATGCCTAGCCCTAGGCTTTATTAAAAAAAGTAAGCTCTAGATACGAGGTATTTTAATAGCATGTATAGATCCGCTCCTTGTAAAGTACTACTTCTTAAACCAAGTGTCAGTATTCATGTTCCATGAATAGTTCAATAAAAGTACTAATTATTATGACTTAAAGATATTGACTCCATTCTTACCAGCTATACCAGGGGTGTCTGCAGGGGATATAGCCCCCCTCCATTTATAGAGTTTTGCTTTTTACTAGAAAGTTTAATATTTTAAATTTCAATTAATTAATCAATTTTTTTTCCGAAAAATTAAATTTTCTATCAATAGCTATAGATTTTGGTTCTTTTTTTTCTTCAAATAATTTTATATTTAAAATATATTTTTGATACTAATTTCTAAAGAAAATAATTTTTTGTGAACAGCTGCAGATTCTTGAAAGTTTTTTCCATAAAGTTTTTTTTTTTCAATAGCTACGGCTTTTTGAATTTTTTTTCTAAAGGAACTATATTTTTAATTCATTTTTTCTTATAAATTTTATTAATAAAATTTTAATTTTTGGACTTTTTTTTTCAAAAAAAATTCTAAAACCAAGCCCCCCACCCAAAAAAAAAATAAATATATATACTATATACATAATCCTGCGGACGCCCCTGAATACATATATTTTAAACAAATATAAAACTGTCAAGATTGTTGATCCGTACAATGTACTATCGTTTTACCAAGGTAAATAAATTAAGCCATTTTTGTAGGATTAATTAATAAAAAAATACAAGGACAATTGTTTTTACTTGATTAAATGAATATATCAACCATTACATATTTTAACTGATAACAATTCATTTTATAATTATAGTATAAAAGCCTGGCTAGTTATAAATTTGATAAGAGTATAAATACTTGATCAACATTGCTGTACATGAAAAAATGTAGTGTGTACCTGACATTTAAAGAATTCAAATTAATTAACAATCACATTCTATTGAGATACTCTGTTTTGCTGGCACAGGGCAGTTTATACTTATATATGTGTTCTTTATCGGTAGTATTTCGTATCGCTATCACTGGGGTTGTATCTCGTAAGCATTTTCAGTATGAAAAAAGAAAACAAAAAAAAACCCCGAAAATTAATATGTTAACCCTGACAATTTAAATAATGTTTTTGGGAGAGCAGCTTAGATCTCACGACGTTTTGTCAGATTAGCTGCAAAACTAAAATCCTTATGAGAGAAAGGAAACAAACACAAGTAAGGATATAGAGACTCCGATCCGATCCTCAAATCTAATCTGAGTTCTATAAGGGTTTGCAATTATGACTCCTTAACAAATCCTCAGTGCTACTCTTTGTCTTTTATGAGCTAACACACTCTTGGTTACATTCAGATGTTCCCTCCTCAGGAATGAAAAAATAATGATAACAGCTTTAAAAAAAAAAAACCAGTTCAGGTTTTAAAAAAACCAAAAAATCGCAAGCTAATGAATGCATAGATATGTTTGTTTTTTGTTGTCTTTTTGTGAGAGCGCTAGGAGAAGGCTGAAGCGAGATTTATGGTGCTACTGAATTAAGACCGTTGTTAATATCAGCTTCTAGTTATAAGATTTTTTTTTTTTTGAGGCTGGGGGTGGGGGAGACTAAAAAGGAATTATTGCTATAAAGAGTAAAATATTGTAATTATATTTAAATTCATAGATATTTATTTTATTATGCATTATTAAATTAATTTACACCAAATAGAGCCGAGAATTCTTCTTTTAGAGGGAAATGTTAATACACACACACAACTTATTAAATAATAAACAAAAAAGAAGAAAGAGCACATGCAACAACCGTTTTTCCTTTTCTAATCGTTATACTTAGTTATTTCTTTAGACACATCCCCTCTTTACAAATAAGTTACTAAACTACTTTTAAACCATAACAACAACCAAGACGACACCACTATCCTCGACTGCGTAAACAAATATATTAAATAAAAACTTTCTCCATGTCCTTATAAAATAAATTTGAGGTGGCAAGTTGCATTACTCTCTCATTTAAGAGATTTAAGTCATTACTCATTACTAAACATGGGATGTGTGTAATAGTGCGAGAGGAAGGTAGGAGCGAGACATATGGTCTTACAGAATTAAGACCATTGTTAATATCAGCTTCCAGTTATATGATTTGGGAGGGGGGAGAGAAAATGAATTACTGAACCTTTTACATTTAAAATGCCGGGAAAATATTGTTTTTATATTTAAATTCATATACAGGGGTGACCACAAGTTTTAAACCTTTTTAAATTATATATATTGAGTGATAGATTGATAGTAGAGAAAACCACTCTAATTAAATATTTTAGAAATCCATATTTTATAAATTATTCAATATAACTTCCTCCTGATTGAAATGTTTCACATGCCACCATAGATTTGGGAAGTTTTACCTATTCCATGTGAATTGAGGCACGGACATCTTCCAAATTTAAATATTGACAAATTTTTACGTTCTACTCGATATAACACTACAAAAATTAGTCGAGAGGGTTAAGATATGGACTTGAATGGGGCCACATAGATTTGTACCAAGAAGGAATATTTGTTTTAAGCCACTCTTGGCAAACTTATGAATATATTAGCAATAGATGGATTTTGCTCCATTTCATTTCTTGTTCATCTTCTTAAATATCTTATATTCCAAATATTTTCTTTATATAGAGCACAATTATTTAAAACCTATAACTAATAACTACCTATAGCTATAAATTAAATCTATATTTAAAATATATATACTCAAATGACTCAATAGTACTAATATTGGCAATAAAATATATTATTTAAAAATAATGATGTGTGTTGGAGTCGGAGTCGGTGATATTCAGAATACTGGAGTAGGCCATTTTATGTATCGACTCCCCAGCCCTGTTTTGTACAAATACATTTCTTGCAAGATTTTTTTGTATTGGTTTTCTTTTTAATACAATGTTTGTAATATCCCCAATTTTTGGATCTCCTTTTTTAAATATTTACTGCGCAAATTACATCATTCAAATTAAAAGCACTTCCTTTTTATTCCTCGTGATTTAAGCACATCATTTTTTGATTTATCTGGAAGTTTTTTATCCGGACCAAAAGATGTAGATACATCCTTATTTGTGCTATAAAAGTTACATAATGATAGAAAAACAAGTAGATCAAAATTTAAAAAATGAAGCAACAGAAAATGATGAGTTAAACCCTCTAACAAATTACTCAAAGATGATGAGGAATTATCTTGTATCAAATAATTTGTGGGTAAAGATAAAATGGACTATCTTCGGTTAAATTGATAGATGGTCTAAGAGAAGAAGTTGACGGAGGAA
This sequence comes from Lepeophtheirus salmonis, assembly GCF_016086655.4. Classification (NCBI taxonomy): domain Eukaryota; kingdom Metazoa; phylum Arthropoda; class Copepoda; order Siphonostomatoida; family Caligidae; genus Lepeophtheirus; species Lepeophtheirus salmonis. Next base: position 12,687,615 of record NC_052138.2, on the reverse strand, counting down.
TGAAATCGTTATGTTGAGAAGTAGTTGGAAACACAAAGTCATTATCTTGAGAAGAAGGAATATTAAATAATTCTGTGTCGGATAAGTTCGATTCGTTTTTTATAGACTTTAAGAACAGTTTTTTTTTCACTACAAAGGAACGACATTCTTCATGAGATATTCCATTCTTTCCTCACGTAATTTATTTTTTGTCAAAATATATTTTTCAGGAATAGGTAATGGCAAATCTGAGTACGGAATTCCAGGTTTTGATACATTTATAGGAATACCTTGTGTACTATCGGACAACTTATTTTAACATGTACAACTCCAGGAAAAGCAGATGCGAAGGTGTGACAATTTTTTATTCCTTTTAGACGGTGGAAATATTTTTCTAAAAATATCTTACGATTATATCACTGAATTAGTAGGCATCCGCTCTTCTTGGAAGATATCACACTAAATTCAGTAGATCATTTTCGACTGATTTCACTAAATCTTCCACATATTCAATTTTTTGTTGATTATAATAAGATTTTGAAATGACACGGAAACTACGATCTGGCGAAAACTTTGAATAATTTTCAACTAGAAGAGCTTGTTGAGCTTATGTCTGTCCACTTGCTTAGGTGGGCTAGAAAGGACAATTTCACGTGTAGTCATGTAAAATGAGTCTCAATTTTTCTCTTCCGAGCTAGATACACTTCGACTTCGGCTTATTAAACATAGTATGCGTATGTTTCATACTTTAATCTTTTAGAGTATTGGTAACACCAATATTGATAGAAAAAGTCATGAATTACCCTCTTTATGTAGCTTGGAGGCGTCCCAATAGTAAAATGTTTCTTTCCTCTAAAAATCATAACATTATAGGCAGCTGATTTTTTATAATAAAATTTAATCAATAGTAATAGTACTGTCGATATATGTAGCTCCTACTCTCTCCTCGCTCTGACCTGTATCCCCAGTCCTATTTATACAGTACACCTAAGTTATACTCGAGCAAAAAATTAAACTAAGTTCGATTGTACTTTCCTCGTGCATATATAAATAGTAATGTAAAAAATCCATTTTGAAGTAAAGTGGTTGAAATTAAGTGTTGTTCAGAATCCAAGATTAATTATTATAAATTCGTTTCTTTTCAAATATCTACTTTAAATTAAATAAAAAGAGCGAATCATAAAACGTCGTTACATGTAATGTATGACTTAAACTTTCCTCCCAAAAAGAAAAAAGTCCCAAAATCAGTTCTTCCCAACCATGGAATATTTATTCAAAAGTTATATTCACAACTTAAAAAGAGCTAATTCTGATTCAACCAATCAAAGTTCAGAACACAGATTTTAAGAAAAAAAAAAAGAAACAAAAAATCGAAGTTGACAGGGTATATTTTTGTGTTGGAAGAGTCATGCCGAAGTAAGGGTTGGGATAGGCTAAGTAAATTGTCTTAAGGTGGGTTTGCTGATGGGTGCAAAGAAGTTTGCGTCTCTCCTTTTTTTGTTGTATACGATTTTTCCCTTTGATAGTGATTTTTTTTTCAAAGTTTGGTGGCTCAAGTTTGTATTTAATTCCTGGAAAGTCGATGATTGAGGGAATAAACCTGTATAAAGTAGACACAGATAATGAAAGATAGTGAAAATTTATCTTATTCCATAATGGGTAGATAGCAAATTTGAGATTTTTTTTTTCTTTTGGAAATTCAGATTTCTGAATTTTATTAAGACATGTAATGTACATGCACGTTTTTATGTGCATAGTTGCACATAAAAATTAGAATAGGTGGAATAAAATACTGTAAATAAACTTTTCTAACCTGAATCTCTTTCCTGAGATAGGCTTTGACACTTTCCAATAAGAAATTTTAATCGTGAAACAATATCCTGTAGATCTTGGTTACAATTCTTGCATTCAGCACGGAATTCTTTTCCAGATGGTGTTGGTGATTTTTCGAAATAATTTCAAACAAGGTCAATTTTGCTATCAAATCCAGAACCAGAAGACTTAATTTATAACTTAATGCAAAATTGTAACTAAATATTCAAGGAAAAATATGACAAAACTATTTGATGTACCATATTGACTGCTATTCAAAATAGACAGATTTTGACGTTATAGAGTATAACAGTGGTATTCTTATCGTAACAGTCAGGGAAGGTGATTTCTTGCTACTCTTGGTAACAGTTATACCCTTTGACGTCACTATTAGAAAGCGTGGTGGAAATCAAACAACAGTCGCAAAAGTGTTATGATATATCCTTGTATTGCTATTAAGTACGATAAGAATTAACAACTATGCAGTTAATTACGATACGAACTATACAGTTAAGTGCGATACAAAACTACGCAGTATATTGGCTCCTTACGATAATCCTGTAGTTCGCTTCAACTAAGAACAAAAGAAAAAAATTACAGGAACTAAGCATAATAGCAGTTCCTTATATAAGCTCACTTCCTTTTCATTCATATTTGTTAGAGACATCTTACTTTTGTTCCTCATTTCAACCTTCATTGATTTTCAATTGAGAAATATCTAAATCTATAAATATAGACCACTTTTATACATTATACTTCATTTCACTATTTCAACTCTGACTCCACGTATTTGATTTATCAAAGACTTATAATTTTGCAAACTTTTTTTTAGATATATGAGTTAAAATCTAAATCCAACTACTTTTAATTCTGTGACTCAGGCTATTTATTAATTTGGTGGTCCACAATCCTGCAATATTATCATATAAATTTATTAAAAACGAACATTTTCACAATTATATTTGTTCTCATTTAATTGTTATTTTTGTTATAAACTTAATTATTTGTATATGAAAAATCATTATACCTTGTTAAGAACTATAATTATTTTGATCAAAACAATAAAAAAAAGTTGATTTAAATTAAAAAGACAATTTTTTGGATTTTTTCTAAAAAAGCCAAAAAAATCACAAACCCTGATTATAAGACTTATCTTTAATATACTCAAAAATATGTATAATTTACCATTCAATTTTGATATGTTTCTTTGATTAGTCGGTTAATATTTTTTATTACATTGCCGGACATGATCCCTCTTTTCTGTAATTCTTTATCATGAATACAGAGAGCATTATCCTTGAAATGGCCAAATCTGCGTTCATCTTTTATATTATATCTATTAAGTCTTTCCCCCTCCATTTTCTGGGTAATGGCAGGAGCAAATAAAGATTGTTTCTTTCCGAATTAATAATTAATTTTTGGAGGATATGGGGGGGATTTCCAAATGTCTTCATATAAATTTATACATATAAAACTACCATATCTACTATTTCTGATTATGCAAAGAGGCCACCCATATCAAATATACATATTTTAAGGAATTTAGCGAGGTTAGAGGTTTCTTGGTGTTTGAAGGATACATCTAATCGCCCATAACGTTTTTGATGGCCTTTATCCATTTATAGCTCCTTGAGATTGGATGGAATCTTTTGTGATCATAATAAATTCTTGTTTTTTATAACCCAAATAACCCGTTTTACATCCTGGGGAAATAAAACGACCTCTGACATTCTCACTAAATTAAGAATTAAAGCAAAATAAATGTAAGGAGTGAAACAGCTCTTAAAAATTATATTTGTATTACATATAGATTTGTACTAGTGGTGATACATTATCAATCTTTTTGGAATTACCGGGAATTGATAATATTGGTAATGGTTAAAAAATTATCCTGAAAATTATTGACAGAAATAAGTTTTATATTTCAGTTTTTAGACCCTTTAAATTGATATCTGCGCGTAATAATGGCAAAGAAGGAAGAGTATCATCTCTACTCGATTGCGAAGCTTAGTAGAAAAAAGTGAAAGACTTGAAAACCCTGTGTTCTGGTTCGGTAGAAGTTGGTGGAATATTGAAGACTGCCTCTTTTAAATATACAAGGAGATAAGTTTTGTTCGAGTCCCTAGTTCGGTCATAGAAAGGTATAGGTTTTTTATATAGGACAGGATGGAAAATAATAAAAGCAAGATTAAACTGGTTGAGCTGGTATATTATCATTTATATATTCATTTTTATAATTAACTTATAGAGACATATTAGTTATTACAAATTTAGAATAACTTTAGGATAAAAAAAGTTTCGATAATCAACTCTAATTCATAGAAAATTCAAGGGAGTAAATATTTAATTACTGAAATTTAGAAGGGAATGTTAGGACAACTAATCTATACTAATATTTTGTTTGCTTCTATCCTCATAATTCAAATAATTATTTACATACATATAAATCTAGAAAGTTAACTTTTTTAAATATTAAGGACTTGAACATTCATTATGATAGGACGTGTTAAATAATAATTAATGTTTATTCAATTTGATTGTTAGTTTCAACTTTTTCAAGAAAATAAAGCTTTTTCAAGTGCCCTGGATCGAGGACAAAATGAGTCCTGTTTTTTTGTTTTCTCCTTTATGAAACATTATCAAATTAGATTTATGTGTGCATTATTATATTATGACAAGCATAACATTAATTTATTCCTAATACATATTAGTGCTAATATATCATTAGGGTGGTTCATAATATCAGAACATAACAAATCCTTGTTCTTCATGTAACTCCAAGCTCCTCTTAACATAATATACTAGCTTTTTTCAAAATATAACATCCTCCAACAACTGTTTTTTCATTTCCAATTTTAAAAGTCGTTTTTTTTCATAATTAATGATGTAAATCCGGTGTGTTTTTTAGCTAATTTGTAATTGGTAGTATAAAGAAGTAATTATCTTTTTCTTAGGAGTTGTCATTATTATTTAATTCCTGAGTAGTGAACATCATTTCATAAATAGATTCAATTATATTCAAAACCTGTATGAACGTTCGTGTGTGCTCATAAAATACGGAGAGTAACCCTGACTATTTGTTGCAGTGCTTTAATTGTATGTACTTGTTGGACTCTGACTAGAATTGGGGATCAAAATCGGAGTAATTCCGGAAAATTTCTTTGTTTATATCCTTTTCTTCTTCCTCTCTTGTCACAGCTAATTGGGGCTGATCTATTGAAACGTCATGAGCGTTATTCTTTCTCTCCTCGAAACCTTTTTCAAATTGTCAGGGTTACCTTGTTGATTTTCGGTTTCTTTTTTTTTAAACATGCCCATTCTACACTGGATTTTCACCATTATTCATAACAAACTACTCAACTCCAGTAATAACTAAAGAGATTATGTGTGGTAAAAAACAAGAACTAAGTTTACCGAATAGAAAAGGAAAAACAGTTATTCGTGTGCTTTTTTTTTTTTCATTATTGGTATTGTTACCTGATTGGTAACGGGACTGTTACAAAAACATCAGTATCGTGACAACACTCCTAATTATAGAAAGTATTTAATTTCCTGGGCTCTTAGATATGTTCGATTCAAGCTGAAATTTGTTCAAATTTGTTTTATGAGCTAATGAAACAGGAGTGTAAATGAAGAATAAAATTTTTTGCTCTTTGATATTTCGTCTCTCTGTATTGAAACACCCTTAAATACATATATTCATTGACTTGTCAAAAGTTTAAACAAGTATTATGATTAAAATTTAAATTACTCTTAATATACAGCAAAGAGGAAACCACTCATAGGTTCAAATCGATACTTAATTACCTATGTATGTATGTCCTATATAATATTGTACATACAACTTTGTTGTACTTTTATGAATAAGGATTGTAGGTTGGAGAGACTGTTACTAATATTCTTAAATAGACTCCATTAGATAAAGGCCTCTCAAAAGGCTAGATGCAGGGGCGTCTGAAGGAGGATGTGTTTTTTTTTTTTGGGGGGCTTGGTTTTTGGAATATATATTTTTTTATTTCAAAAACCCATAGCTACTCACAGAAAATTATTTTATGGGAAAAAAATTCAAAAAAACATAGCTATTCCAAAAAAAATGCAAATTTTTGGAAAAAAATTTCAAAAATTAAACTTCCCATATTCAAGATTTGGGAAATTTTTTTCAAAAATCCAGAGCGACTTACAGTAAATAATTTTTTTTTGGAAAAAAAAATTCAATAATCCATAGCTACTCACAGAAAATTATTTTTTTTTTTGGAAAAAATTTCAAAGATTAATTTTTTTGGAAATCCATACCTATTCACAAAGAAATAAATTGTTTGCAAATTTTTTTCAAAAATCCATAGCTATAATTTTATTAAATTCAATTTTTTTTCTCTGCTGCAGAGGTTGCCCAAATGTCGAAATAAAACAACGACTAGTAAATAGAAAAAATTCCATAATTTGAGGGAGGGCAACAACCCCTCCAGTCCACCCCTGCAGGCATCCCTAACATGTGTATATCATTGCCATTGTCTATATATGTTTGTATAGAGTTTTTCGTTCGAATAAGTCGATATGTTAAAAAAATAATGACGAATTGGCATTGTAGCTCTGACAATTTGAAGCATGTTTCGGAGGATAGCAGCTTAGCTGTTGTGACGTTTAATTAGATTAGCTGCATTCAGCTTTGACAGGGAAGGAAATAAACACTAATCCTACCCCGTATCTAGCTAGAACATATTTAGAAATTATTCCGATGACGATCATCAATTCTACTCTGAGTCCTACACGAACAACCATAACTCTTCTACAAATCCTCATTGGTACTCTCCTTCATTTATAAACAATTATGTTTGTGCGTACTTTAGATCTCTTGGTACGAAAAACATCTTTTCAGTCGCCTTTTTTGACAAGTTTAATCCAAAAGTTTTAATCGCTTAACTGAAAACTTAGGTTCCCAGTTAATTTAACCGGACTTTTAATTCTTTTAATGCGACGAGAATGTGTTGATTAAGATTATTTAGTGTTTTTTGCTGTTGATTTCACGCTTTCTCGCACTCGCTAACCCGTCTCACGAGAGTCACAAATGCTATCAGTTCTTTTTTTTATAGTTGTTGTAATCTTCTTATTTTTTTAAATAATTGTTTTGTTTTGTGTGGGAAGGGGGGGGGAATATTTGAAGTTATCATTTTAATAACTTAATTTTTTTAATTTTATACACCTTTAAAAGTTTCCCAGTGAAAATGAATGAATCTGTAAAAATTCATTTTATTATAGATTAATTTATGCTTATTTTATTATTTATATGTACATATTTACTTATTTGAGGAGATTGATAATGTTCGCTTGTTTTCGTTGAGTGGTAAAAAAAAATCAACTTAGGTTCCCAGCTTTCATTTGATACATAGAACATAAAGAAAATAAACTAAATAATCATGATGGATCAGACTGTAGAAGTAGTAGTGGAGTTTAACGTGGTTTCATTCTAGGGGGAGATTATAAAGTTTTCTTGGGAATACAATCAGTCACTAATAGACAGCTGAGACTCATAACTAATAACTTCCATATACAGTACTAATTGGCTTCTGTAATACAAATAAAACATTAAAATGAACCAGAATCAATAGTTGACTTAAAAACCCAAAAGAAATCTATTACAAGCAGTCACGTCTTTACCTTTATTGTACCATGCAACAATTTTTTTTTGAAAAGAAATAAATAAAAAGGCAAGCATTTTTTTTTTTTTTTTTTTTTGGGGTGGTGGGTATTTTTTGACTTTTTTACAATAATAAATATATATGGACAGATGTGTGTCTTCCACCAAGTGTTTTCTCTTTTTTCGTTTTTGATAGAGCGTGACTTCAGAGTTGATATACTATTAAATTCATTGATTGAATTCACGGTTAATTATGAAGTGATTGATCTTAATAATTAAGACTAAAATGAATTTCAGTTTTTAAAATTAAATAAATCTAAAAAATAAAATATTAAAGAGGGAAATAATCTATATTTCGAAAACATAAAAAAATATATAAATCGCTTCAAAAATTACAATAAAAATAAATTAGAGAATTTCTTATTTTCTTAGCTAATTCATTTTTTATAAGGCTCTTATTTAATTTATAAATATATTTTAGTCCAATAAAGATTTAAGCACGTATAAATTCTTTTATATCTTCACGAGTTACATGAGGGTATTTACTATGAATAATTTTTATCAGTTTATCCATAACAAATGGTTTAGTATCTACTTAGTTGTCGTGAAATTGATTAAATTCGTCTTCCATTTTCTTTGAAAAGATTATAAATTCTGAAGATGGTTTAATTAATCCTGTCTTGATAGAGTTTGTAGCCATGGGCTAGGTGGAACATTAAGATATGAGGTATGGATTCCTAATGTTTTGAATTTCTGGAGGGATTTTTTGGCAGCATACCCCATAACGTAATTAAATCCCTTTTTCTGACAATTTTTTTTTATTGGGAATACTTGCAAAAGCTCCGTCATTGTAGTTTCTGATTTCATCTTCATTACCAGATTTAAGGTCCTTGTATTCTTCTTGTTCATAATTTTCTGTTATAGATTCTAAAAATTTTATATCCAATATACTCTCTGTGACTTGTTGAATCATGGATTGAGAGTGATCTTCATTTTGAAAGTTAATTGGAGCTTTTTCAACAATAATCTTTTCAGAGAGCCACTGATTACAATAATATAAAATCGATCTATTGATTCTACAACATTAGGATGAGAGTTAGGTCGTCCAATATATCTAATTCTCGAAAAAAAAAAATTAAGTAATAATTTATGATAGATGAACATACACATGAAGCTGAAAAAAAAAAAAAAAAAAAAGATAAAAGAAAAATAAACAAGTGCAACAGCGGTTCGAATGGAAGAAAAACTAATCACTTAATTCTCTGTTAGCAATTATAATATCATTAGACCTGATGGATTATTTTACAAAAGCAAGCTAGAATGATTTTGTTCAAAATTGACTGTGAATTATATTTGTTTTCTAATTATCTTTTTATATCAAGTAATTATTATTTCTATCCTTTTATGTGTGTAGCAAATTGCACTTGAATCTACAATAAAATACTAGAAAATTAAAAAAAGAAAAAAAGAAAGATAGATTAATTTCGTTAATGTGATTCCTTTTAATTTCTTTCTGTTTCCTACCACATTTATCATTGAAAGTAGAATCTTAATTCTCTCCAAAGGCGGATATTTTAGTGTCCCATTTCAGAAAACACTCCAATAATACGAAAATTATTATACTATTCTAAAATAAAATTGAAAAGTAGCATTTTTGTTACCGGACAATCATAGTTGAAGAAAATGGGTTGCTTCCAATCCCTTATCAATCTATGAATGAATATAACATGAATTCGAGATATAAAATAAGAGTATTATTATTGATCTGCAAAAATGATATATTATATCGAAATAGTATCGATATAAATTTTTATGATATCTGGGAAAATTATATAATTTTTTTCAATGATTAGACGATTGAATTTATGACTAATTATCGTAAAAATAATTTTATTTTTTAAATGGTCCTAATACCAGCAAATATATCATACTGCTTGACTATAATTTGTATTGTTACTGAACGTCATTGATGTAAATGTTTCGAAAACCAAAAGCTAGTACATATTTATATATTGTAATTTATAGTTAAGTATACACGACATATATTATATGCATGTTCAATATACATCCGTGATAATAGAATTTGTAGAAATGAACTCTAAGCATAAACACATTTTGAAAACTCAATCAGAAACATAATTATTGACACTGACTAATGAGAAACGAGAGGCTGATCAGTTCATTTTATGATTTTTTCTAGGATTATAATAATTTTACTAAAAGAAAACTCTAAGAAAACAAGGCAACAAACATATTAATATGAAAAAAATAAACACCTCGAATTCTAATTCGTGGGTCATTGTCAAATAACCCTTTTTTTCAAAATTTATACCAAGGTATTAAGATTTTCTTCATTTTTGGATATGATTTATCTCAAATTTTATAAATCCCCTGTCAAAATTTGAAGTCACTACGATGAGGTGTTCTTGAGTTATTGATGTATTAAAATTTCCACATCAAGAGATAAAATCAAAGTAATTTCTGCAAGATTTTCGAAGAAAAATTATCCGTTTGAAATTAAATTTGTTTGAAATTATATATTTGAATTGTGAATCAGTCCATATTAGGAAATGGGGCCTTAACGAAAACATCAAAAAATCGGGAACGCTTCATCGTTATTACTTCAAATTTTGGCAGGAGAGTTTTTAGAGTAAAAACCAATGCATACCTAAAAATGAAGAAAATCCCAGATACTTGGTGTAAGGCCTTGGCTGATTTGAGATGGAATCACTCAGGTTTCAAATTTCTAAAGGTAATCTCACAGAAGTGCTTACGCACTCATTTAGAATTCATATCTTCTTCCTTTTTATCTAGTAACTTAAAAAAAAATATATATGTATATTATAAATGAAGTAAAGTTCAATAATAATAATAAAAAGGTAGAAATTAGGCGTAAGCAATTCAGTGAACCCACTTTTAGTGCACTATCTATAGCCTTTGACACCTATCATTTTTGAGATGGGATTTTGTTTTGTTTAACATAACAGTTTTATTTTTTGTTGTATCAGTCCCACTTATCGATTCTTAAAGTAGGCAAATAAATCCCTTGTGACGTCATTGAGTGTGTTTTTCTTTATTTTAATTATTCAATTATATCATACATAGAATAAATTATATAACTTAGTAGAAATATAATATGTTCGTATTATGTTGTATTATAATGAAAACACATATTTTTTGCACGATATATGTATTCTGATTTAATAAACCTACCATATTTAAAAAAAAAATTCCAGGACCAATTGTCGTAAGGACCGGCCTTAAGACTTCAATCTACCAAATAAATAATCACCATCACAACACCAGGTGTATTCTCGTCTCGCTCTACAAAAGCCCCATCTCAAGTCATTTTTTGATCAAGGTGTGCAAATGAGTGAACATAATTTATGTACATGTTTTTTTATTTGATTATTATTTCAACTGGCATGTCACCTCTTTCCTTAGAGGTAATTAATTCATGGTGGTGTTAAATTTTGGTGTCTCTTAAACAAATCAGCATTCACCCATTGATCCAAAAGCAAAAAGTTTTGCAACTATCTCTCCTACAGTTTTGAATTAAATTAAAATAACAAGTTATGTTACGGAGAGGCACACTAAATAAAACCTTTTAACCCTTAAATGCCTTTTATTGCACATATGCAACATACCATAAAACGCCAAAATATTAAAATATGTCAAATTGCAGCTTTTTTAAATATCTGAAACAAATTTCTTGGTTAGTATGTATAGATATTAGTAATATTTTGGTGTTTCTATCATAAGTACAGTTATTATTAAGATATTACTACTTGTAGGAAACATGATTCAATTCATAAAATTATTTTCAAGCCAAAAAAAGAAAAACTAAACATTTAAGGGTTAAAAAACATAGCTATTTATGCCTTAGTTACATTTGTGGCCAGTCAACACAAAAGCAAGCTAGAATGATTTTTCTCAAAAGTGAGTGTTTATTACACTTATATTTTCCAACGAACTCTCCTCAATTTCCATCTATAAAATGTTCTGTTAACCCTTTAGGTGCTCCTCAAATTTCACACTTAAAGTGGTAGCTAAAAACTGAAAAAAATGTATAGATTTTGTTTAAAAGACGATACCGGGCCAAATAGATTATGTAAACGATAGCTGAATTGATTGAATATCATAATTCATCTCAGTAACTTGAATAAAGCTTGACTCTAATTGACTCAAATATGTTTATGAAGTACAAAAAAAAAAAAAAAAATCACAATTTCTTGTCCAAGATTGTTTTGATGTTGATACACTACATATGCATTAACATTGTACATAAGATATCAATTATTCTTTAACTTTGAACCTATAGCTTCTAGTCCTACATAAAAAAGTCTGGCTTTAGTTTTTGATTAGAAAAGTAGCAGGGGAAATAATTGAGTGGTTGTTATTTACCTCAGCCGGAAACCAATGCAATGAATGGTTTCACTGTATTGATTAATTATTGTTAATATCCAAGAAGTTTTTCATTTGGGCATACATATATACTACCTTATGGTATAAATATGAAAGTTTTGTTTACGTGGCATGATCCTAAAGAAAGTTTTCTCTTTATAAATATAGTAACTATTCAATCAAAACTATATATTTGTTGCATTTTTACGTGGCGTCACGTAAAACACCGTCTAAATGGAGGTTTTTATATTCTAAAATTTTAGTACATATCCTTCTACTTGGTGACGCTGTCTGTTCATTTGTGAAGTCAGTCAAAAGGCTCTATAGAGCTTTTTGAAAGTTTTCAAACATTGAGGGTAGTTGGATATCAAAACGTAATTTTTACTTATTAAAAAATAATAAAAAAATGGGAAAAAAATCACTTTTTGGAGGGTTAAATGCCACCTTCCTGTCCCCTCCCGCTTACGACGGCATTGTATTTGTAATGTGCAATATCCTTTGGGTTTTTTTCACCGATTATCACTATGCAACAAAATTCAGGTCTTGGAGCTCCCACCGGCTAAAACCTACATTCGTTATTGTTACTTACGCCATAGAACACGACAAAGTATCTTTAAAATTTTCAATAGCCAGAATGTTTGGTCTTTAACCCTTTAGACCCAAACCTAATTATTATGCCATTCTTGATTATAATTTGGATTTAGAGATTTAGTTCCTACAAAATGGGGGTAATCATAATAAACAAGTAAAATGAAAGATCTTATTTAGAAGCGAATATTTTTTTAAATTGTTTAATATAAGTAGCTAAACCTAATTACCTAATATAAAAAATGTTTCAATAATAAAAGTAAATTTCTCTTGAAAAGAAAATATAATCAAAACTGCACCCCTTTGGACACTTTTGAATATGTAACATGTAGTTGACCATGTGAAAATACTGATTTTAGTAAATATAAAGCAATTTTTTTCAAATGTTTGACATTGGGATTTATTTATTGTCATTCCCATTGCTAACTTAATTCGGAACTGTTTTCTTATAAGTGAAAAAGAAAACTGATTGCGACCTGAAGTAAGGGTTATTCTCGGAATAAATACAATTATTATATAAGATATAATGTTCACTTCTTCGTCCTTTATTTCCTTTTTATTCGTATTTAATATAATTTGTCGATAACATACCTTAAAAAATTACTTTGAAACACGGGGAATCTTTTGAAAAAATGAACTTATAAGTGAAAAAACAAATGTAATTTTTACTTAAAATTATAAACAACTTTTCTGTTTTCTGTTTAAAGTCTGTATCTTTGTCGTTTGTTAAATAAATGAGTTTTTATCATTGTTTATTTCGTGAACAGCAGAAACAACATAAATTCCTAGATAGTAATAAAATAATTTGATGATTAGTTGATTTTTTAAAAGTTTTATAATCCTGTTTAAATTACTCAATTTGGACAAACTGTGCAAATTTAAAATTATTGCAACACACCAAATTTGATGGCTTCACTTTTAGCTCTCTAGTATTATTATTTAACAAGTAATTTGTGTTCAAATAATTTTTTCAACTATATTTAATTTTTTCATAAAAAAGTGGCCTTTTCACCCCTCACAAGGCACTTAATAAAATAATTTGATGATTATTACAATAATGATTTCGAAAAATATAACGATCACAAGGCACTTTCCACCCACTTTTTTGATAGCTCTCTCGAAAGTCTGGTATACAACCTCAAGATATATTGCACGGGCCCTCATGGACTTGAGGGTATTGCCCTGGGCTGTTTTCTTTAACTCCTCCAAGTCCAGTTTGGCCTTTTTGATGGAGCCCTTCTTCTTCTCCAATGCTTCGGACTTTTTTCCTCTAACTGATTGGAGTGCGAGAGTGGAAATTCGTCGTTCGATTGATAATACTTTTTTGATGATATTTTTACAGCATCATTTGGAAAAGAATGAAAATAAAGTGAAAATATGACAAAAGTAAATTTTCTTTTTTTAAATCTTAAAACGGATATTTTTCTACACTTTAATAAAAATTTGTCTTGCTATCAGAGCCAAATTGTAATTTGTGACCAAATAAAATTTATACATCTCATAGTGACATAGTTAATTACTATACCGACCATTTCTTTTTAAACAACTTTTCTGTTTTGCATTTAAAGTTACTTATTAATTATGTATTTCGTTTGTTAAATAAATGAGTTTTTATCATTGTTTATTTAAGCGGGGCGAACAGCAGACACACACATAAATTCCTAAATAGTAATAAAATAATTTGATGATTAGTTGATTATTAATAAGTTATTGGCGATTGTGCTAAAATATTAAAAGTTTTGTTGATTCAGGTTTTTCTGCTCAACAAATAGCAGGACTTCATATACTTACTATCAATAAACCTTGATAACATGACAAATAAACAAAAAAACTATATATAACTTTACTTTTTTTTATGTATCTTAAAAAGAAAATAAATTGATTTTAAAGGAAGATAAGAAGTGAGTTTTTTCTCTTTGAATAGATGAATATGGAATGAACTTAATCTCCGAAAAGTCAATAAGAGTGGAGAAGGAAGTAAGAGTTGTTGTAACTCAAATAGGTTGTTTTACATTACAAATTGAGGACGTAATATGGGAGTTGAATTAGAATATCATGGAGAAATGAAACATCTTCGCCTTTTTGGATAAATATACTGTATGAGGTACTAATACTACTATTGAATTCTGGAATATTTTACATGTAATTAGTTTTCGATTCTTACAGATGACTCCTCATACCATTTGGGAGAAAATATAAATGTATGTGTTTGAATTTCTTATTATGGTAAAAATTTGAACTAATATGTTGAGATCAAAATTATTTCAATAGGTACTCGTCTATAATATTCTAAATCATTTGTTATACTTATTTTATTTCTTGATTGCTTTTACCTTGTAAAAAATAAAAAGGAAGATTCTACCCAAAATTTCTGTTTTTTCTGGTCCACTAATAGCATCACTTCACATACATACTATCAATAAACCTTGACAGCTCGACAAATAAACAAAAATATTTTTCAAGCAACAAAACTTAAATATTTTTTAAAATATTAATTTTTTAAGTGCTCATTTTACTAATTATAAAATAGTTTGTTTTCACTTTACGATATACTATGACTTTTATCTCCGCCGATTAAATTAAAAGGAGGTTATATTTTTGCCTCGGTTTGTTTGTTAGTCACCCAGGATTATTGCAAAGTTACGGATCGATTTTGATCCTACTTGGTACGAAAATTATATATATTGTTACAGTAAGAGGCCATTGAATTCTGTGAGGCCGAGGTAACACAAAAGGTAAAAAATGCATAATAGACCATCATTTAGAACAAATGGAAATAAATAACTGAATTTGATTTTAGGTAAAGGTTTTGCAATTTACCGATTGCCCATTTTAGTTTTTTAAAAATATTTACAAGACATTTCTATGTACCAACCAATTATGTTTCATGTTTTTTTTCTTTATTTAGGGAGCTCCAGAACTTGAGCCTTTAGTTTAAAAAAGAAAGTTGGATTGAGGCTTGAGATTGTGAATATACTTTGAACTTTTCCCCCCCCTTTTCCGGATTGAATGATTTTTTCGAATTTTTCCAGGACTTCTGTACCATGGCGAGACTCTAAATGACGTCGTAAATTGAATTTCGATCTTTCAGTCGCAGTTTTTTTTCTCTTTTTCTACACGTAAAAAAAAAAAATGTTCAAAGTTCCAATTGCATTTCAAAGATTATTTTTCTGCTTTCATTTCCGATAGATTTTTTCACAATTTCTTCAAAATAGCCTCTAATTATTTCTAATTAATACCAAAATTTAACTATATAGAAGAGTGTACTTTCATAAGTGCAACATAAAATTTAGTCTTCTTCACTAAGGGTGTGTTATTAATATCAAAATAGATCACACCCTCGTTTAATTTTGTTCTACATTGATCTGTTGTATTAATGAAGTACTTTGAAATAAAGAAGAATAATGATCCGTAATATATTATTGCGTTTTTTCCTTAACAGCTTTAGTTGAATCTGACTATATTAATTGTTAATTATTCCTCCCTTTTTAAAAAGACCTTCATTTATACAATAGAAAAGTCTAGATGATTTTGTTGGCATTCTTGGGAAGGGATATTCTTGTATTTGTTCTTTCTGATGAATTGGTGTACAACAATTTTAATTATTTTTCTCCTTTATTCACAAATTGATATTACCATCTTATATATATTTAAATTTATAAAAAGTGATAGAGAATGCATGTAGTACATATTCATATGAATGTATGAGTTGTTTAGTTGCTTTTCTTTTCTTCCCAATGGCTAAGGATGTGTTAGGATGTTCATGGAAATTACGTCTAAAAACCATGAGGGATGACACTTATATGAATTATATTTTATTCTAATATCAGTTTTGTAAAATATTTTCTAACCTTAAAAGGATAATAAATAAATTGAATTATTGTCTGTTATTCAGACGAATGTATGTGCTCAAAAGAGAGCCGCTCACTAATGCTTTGCCTAAAGGCATAACTTTGGCTCGAATTATTCGCAAATTTGCCTGTACTATATGTATTTGAAAAATTCAATTTTATAACTACGCAGATGAAATTTGGAGAGCTGAAGGCATCATTTCAGCATCACAAACCAGAGTTCAAAATATGATTAATATTATTAAGTCCCTAATTCCTTTGTACCTCCATGGATCAATGAATTTGGACTTCCATGTTTTCTTGAAGTGATCCACTCGCTTCCATTGTCTGCCAATATATCTTCTGGACATTTGTTTTCCATACCAATTTTTCCTATCAAATTTGATTTTTAGAATGAAACTAACTCCAAAACATAACGAGGGGAATGTTCCAGTAAGTATTATCCGAGAGTGGGGAGCAACGCCATACACTACTTGTAGCAGTGAGTTTACTAGTAGTGTTCCTCTCTAAAATTACTCTTGATATGGTCAAAAAGCTCATTTGCTCCCTTGAAGGATATGTTGCATACATATCAAAGCAGATCATTCCCGGAAGACTCCCATCAGATCATCTCACATACAATAATAAACCATTGAAAAACTGTCTAACAAGATATTAATCTGATTAATATTTGTTTAAATTTTTACATGAACATATTATATGCAAGTTCAGTCAATTTGATCGTGCGGTCTTTGAACTTTAAATCGAATTTTGATATCATCATTGTAATCTATTTCGGTTGGTGAGTCATATTCTTAACAAGCTAATCCCTTTCTTATTTTCGTTATTCTCGCAATATGAATACTTATACACTCTTCTTGAAAATAATTTTGACGCCATGACGTCTCAGTACCTATTATCATCAGTGTAACCAAAAAACCGATTTTATCAGGTTTAATTAACCTTAAAAACCGCGACTCCTAAGAACTTTATCCCTTTTTAGAATTAATATAAATTATAGGCCTCATATCAACGGATACGTTTATCATACTGTCGCAATATTGTGAAGAAATATCCCAGCCTGCTTTTATGTTATCGCCCCACATCTGAAGAATACATGTCATTTTCATTTACCCATTGTCATTTTTATTTAACTTCCGAGTAGTGAAATGACACTCTCAACTGTCATTTAATCTGAATATATACTCATCTTAAAAATTTATACTCACGAGTACTTAGACAATTTTCACATCCTAGTGATTACTTTATTTTTATATATTCTCTCTTCAAAAATGTAAGAATAATGATATCAGTTTTGAAGGCTACAACTACAAAAAATTATCGTGCTAGTTTAAAATCATATTTTTCACAACTCTATGAATACTGTAACTATTGCACAATTAAAGAAGTTATTGGATTATCGAATAAACTGTCTTCAATAGATAACACGTACATAATTTTATATCAAAATATAATTATACACATTGTACATATTGACAGGCTCTTACAAATAGCAATTCACTTCCTAATTGTAAAAAGCTGGGAATATGGTCGATGAAGAAAGACAAATCGATTAGGGTGGACTGTTTTAAGTTTTATTATTAATAATAGAGCGTTTTTATGGACATCCTACTTTGTTTCATAATTGAAATCGACCCCCATAAAAGCTTTTTGAAATAAACAAATATGCAGCACGTCGTTGCCTTTATTTTACCCCAGAACTTTTCCTACCAAAATAAACAGAAAAGAAGGCAAAATTAGCTGGTAGTTATCAAAATAAGTCAATCATACTAACCGCTCCATATCTTCCAAGTACTCGCTTACTATCGTGTTATTTCTCCCCGCAAAAATACATAGTATTTTATTCGATACTGGATAATAATATTGCTTAGTAGTATTAAACTTAATTAACTTTGGCCCATATGGGACCCAATATATTTATGGTACATGTGATCACTCACAATGATAAAACCTGCAATTTTAATTCTCAAAGTGAAGGAAAATATAAAAATAACATTAATCAAATAATGAATGAAGAACGTAATGTATTTTTATTGAAAAACACGATGTTGATAGTCTATGTATTGCAAAAACCAAAGGATATTCGAAACGGAAGTACGAGTTTTGAGCGAGTGTAATTCAAAACTAGAAATTAATGCTAAAATGTGGCTTCATAGAAATAATAAGATGATCAACATATACAGTGATTAATGATAAAATCAAGTTAAGAATGGGCATGTTGAAAAAAAACAAAAAAACCCAAAAATCAATGTCGTAACCCTGACAATTGGAAGAATGTTTTGGAGGAGAGAAAGAATAATGCTCATGACGTTTCATTAGATCAGCTACAATCAGCTGTGAAAAGAGAGGAAGAATAAAAGGATATTAAAAAGGACATTTGCTAAAATTAATCCAATTTCGATCTCCAATTATACTCTAAGTCTAAAAAGGACTTACAATTATAACTCAGCAACAAATCCTTAGGGTTACGTTCCGTCTTTTATGAGTACACCCGAATGCTCAATCAGGTTTTCAATATAATTGATTCTATTTAGGAAAGGATATTCACTACTCAGGAATAAAATAATAAATGAAACTGGTGACGAAAAGAAAATTCCTTCTATGTATTACCAATTACAAACTAACGGACTAACTAAAAAACACACCGGATTTACATAATTAACGATGATGGTCTGAAAAGTTTCCGACCTATTAAAGATAAAATACATTTTTTCTGAATTTATGTTTATATTTTTCTACATAGACTTCATGTAACTCTACAGACTTCTCTCAGCGATGCTCCCATCTCTGTAACCCCTCCAAATAGTACCCGGCGTTTTTCTCTGCAAAATAATTGTTCACTAACGTGATTGCCATTTCATTTGACGAAAATCTTTGCTTTACACTGTTTGGGCTGTATTTTTGTTTCAGGCATATAATTGTGTATCCAAGTTTCATCTACAGTAATTCATCGGTGCCTAAACTGCGCCATCAGAGCAATACTCGATTTTGTTAATTTTTACAAAAACACTCACATCCCCTCTCTCAAACAGCTGTTGCAAGTGGGAGTACCATCATTGCCCAGAGTTATTAGGCGTAAGCTAAAATACAAATTCGGTCTAGTTCAGTCCCAAAAGAATCGGTCTACACCGATTTCCAGACAAATTGTTTATAACATGACATCAAAGGTTTTTTAAAGTAAAATGACGTTATACGAAGTTTAAACAAAGATAGCTCGGATTAATTTTGATCCCTCCATTTTTTATATGTATACAATCAGTCAACGGTCTGAGACCGTAGTCTGGACAGAAAAATCAGTCCAGAAAAAATCACATAAGACCGAACCGAAAAAAAGTTCAGTGCTGGACCGAGTCTCAACACTAATATTTAGATAAATTTGATATTTTTTTAATTATGTATTTTTAAAACAATTTACATCAAAGATAGGAAATATTGCTTACTTCAGAAGGAGAATTTAACAACAAGACGACCTATTAAATAATGAACAGACAAAGAAAAGTACATAGAAGAACCATTTTTCCTAAATTCTTTTATCTTAAATTGACAACGATATGGAGTGTTTTTTGAGAGGCCCTTTTTTAAAATTAAAGTTAATACTTTTAGGCATCGAATGCAATATTTTTAAACTTTATAAATCTATTTGTCTTGAAGCTATGAGCCTCTGAATAAAAAGCACCTATTTTGCACTTTAAACAAAGATAACTCGAGTTAAAAGTTTGATGCAGACATTTTAAAAATGGTTTTAGAATTTTGTAACATTTGGTTTTAAAATATATTAACATAATTTATCCCTATCTTCAACACCAAGGGCTTAAAACAGATTTGAACCTTAAAAATAATAAAAAATGTATAACATTTTTCTAAAGACCAAGAGGCTATGAGAGAAAAAATAAGGCTATATTTGAAATCAAGGGATGAAACTCTATTTAATACAATTTATACTGTTTTTGTACCATTTTTGCTGTTGGACAGTGTATTTAGTCTTCTGTAACAATATCCAAATAATTAATGGTTCGTAATGCGAAAAAGACAGAAGGCTAATTCCCAATTGTCTTTCACAATTTTTCTTTCCCTTTTGTCTGTCGAGGTTGCATATGGATAAAATAGCTAAATGCGGCCATGTTTGTAGTTGTTAGTTGATATTTTATCTACATAAAAACAAAAATAAATGTCCAGTAAATCTTTATTGAACTTCATCCAATGCCTTTAAGAATAAAAAAGTATCATCACTTAAATTAAAACCTAATTGATGCAATGATAAACAATTATATTATAATTTAATAAAAGTAATAGGTATTAAAACTCCGAATGAAATGTCTAAATTTGTAAAATTTTTGTGTTTTTTAGAATACTTTTGGAACAACAGAACTATTTTATTCTTTCCGTTGTAATAGTGCATTTATTATCTACACTATGGAAATTTGATTGTAGTACATATTTTATTATATATCAAAGATATATAATAAAACTAGGTATAAGAAGGATACATTTTGATAGAAAGTAAGGTTTAAAAACATTTTTTTGTTGATTGGATTTCGACATTCAAATACACTTGGCAATAATTCACTATTTCCCTTATATTGAATTGAAAAGAGTTATTATTATATTTGTAAAAAGTGCAAGACTTTTGGTATTTGCTAACAGTAGTTTTTTTCTTCAAGGCTTTTGAAAAAAAAAAAAAAAATCAGAAATCCAAAGCCATTCTCAAAAAATTAAAAAAATCCACAGCTATTCATAAAAAAATTTCAAAAATCTATAACTACCCTTAAAAAATTAAATTTCAAATATGAAATTTTTGGGAAAAAAAAAATTTTAAATTTCAAATATGAAATTTTTTTATTAAATTTTTTAATTTTAAACCTTCTAGTAAACAGCTAAAATTCCTTTTTTTTTTGGGGGATACAGACATCCAGCCCACCCTGCAGACGTCCCTGCAAGCTGTTATCATATTTATTTTATCCTTGAAGAGAGAACTAATGCGTGAAACATGAAGAATAAATTTGTGTATTTAATGTAGAGTTATAAATGTAAGTCTCTGTTGGACTCGGGCTAGAATTGAAAGTGCAAGAAACGGAATCGGATTTTTGTTTACTACTTAAATCGCATCTCATAGATGCTTGCAGTGAATTTAATGAAACGGCATGACAGCTAAGCTGTTCTTCTCCCAAATGTCAGGGGGAGCACGTAAATTTTTCGTTTTTTTAAACATACCAGGATGTCATATTACTTATAACTATAGCCATAGAGCATCATAAAAGGCTGATGTCATATAAACACGCTCCATTCCCCTTGAAAATCGTTTTTGTATGATACTATAAACATTGCCACAGAAACCACACATCATTTCTTGTAACTTAGTTTCAAATATAAAATTTATTCGTTTATTTAGGTAATATGCTATAATAAACTTTTAAAGGTTTGTAAGTCATATGTAAGTATATAACCAAGCTCTATATAACTTATGTGAAATGTAAGAAACATTTTGAATGACTTTAGCACATTAAGGGAAATATCTCATAAATTTTTGAGCAAACCATAGAGTAATTAATTGATCAAAAAAGAAAGTAAAACTTCCTACATAACATAACTTCTTTACATGCAAACAATTAAATCCTTTTCACATAAATCAACTACGCAAAAGTTTCATCTATAAACATGGTATAAATGTGTGCATGTGGTATTTTAACATAAAAGTAAGCTATAATGATTTTTGGCTCAAAATTGAGCTTATTGTACTTAAAGTAGCAAAAATATATCGTCCCCAAAGATAAGTAGAAGTGGGTTACCCAAAACTACTTAAATACTACAGATGAAAATGTGTGCGTAGGTAAAGCAAATGTCTAAATATTATACTCGAGTTTTTGCAATATATATGCTCGGTTCTTAGCATGTATTAATTGAGTAGAATAGAATGCATCTCTAAATACTTTTTAAATATGTTTATGATACATCAAAAATTAACATATAAAAATTTGTGTGAAATTGAAAATGGACATGTTTAATTTTTTTGAGGTGAAAATATTAGCCTCGTGATCTTATGGGTAAACACACATCTTGTTGGGTTATACAATAAAATAAAACAATTATCTATTAGATGGTTTTTAAAGTAGTAGATATCTTCAAAAACATTCAAAATAAAGTAATTGAAAAAAGAGTCTCGTCCTGGAAAGGCTGAGACTCTATTTTTTTAGTAGTCTCTAAATTCTGAGCTCGATATGACAAAAAATGGTAAAATTTTGGATTTTTGAGTTTTGAACTAAAGTAAAAGTATGGGCCAAATTAGACAAATATCAAATATGTCCTTTTTTTGATTGATTTTACTTGGAATGATCCTTGAGTCAGCTGTTGACTGTAGTCTTTTAACTTCCTTGCTCATTATAATTTGTGACGTTATAAAAGTGAAGTAATAAAAAACAAATAAATGCAGGAAAAATAAAAAATAAATTGAATTTGAGGACTGCCTTGAACAGCTACCACAATTATATCTTCAGTCATTCTCTCTATTAGTACTTGAGTTACCACATCTATTGTCCGGATTACGACGATAATTTTCGGTTTCTTGTATTTTTACATTCCGGGAGGGCATATTTTATACAACTCTACATATCTTTCATGGGTGTACACACTAGTTTGTTCTTAGAACTTTTCATAGTATAATCTTCAAACCTCTGAACAACTCTCCCAGTTAAAATAAATAGGTTATGTGATTTCAAGTGATTTATTATTGTACTTTCACTTCAACAATCAAAAGACTCTAAATCACAAAAATTCTTCATTTTAAAAGGTAGCACCCTTATCGATCTTTTGGTAAACAAGCTAATATAAGTAAACAACGCTCAGACTTATTGCTACTAAATTTAGTAGTGCTTAAAGAGAGTGTGCAATAAACAAATACAATAATATATTTTTTTGATGTCTTTACATAGCTAGAATAAACTTCATATAATAAACCTATTTTAAGTTTTTTTTTGAAAATTTAATAATGGCCTCACTTATTTTACAATTTCTCTGACGACACAATGATAGCTAAATAAAACTGGGAACTACATTTTATGAGGGGGGTCCCAAAAGTACCCGACTCAGCAAAGAAAACACTAAATGTTGGGGGGAAAAAAATCATTTTGCAAAATAGTCTCCTTTCAGCATTATACATTTTTCCCCAGATATGTTCAAAAAGGGCAATGCCTTTTTTATGAAAAGAGTTGTCTTGTTCCTCAAAATTATTTTATTCATTAATTATTCAAATTTCATTCTCATTATTGAAAATCGTACACCACTAAGCCATTTTTCAAGTTTTGGAGCAGAAAATAACCTTAAAAGACTAAATTTAGAGAATAGGGAGCATGAGTTAGCAATTCAAAAATTAATTTGTCAATTGGTGCATTGTATTGATGAAATAACCCTTTATCTTGGCCAAATGCAGCCGTTTTTGCTTGATTTTTCTCTCCAATGTTGCAATATATTTGCATAATACTCACCATGGATAGTTTTAATACTTTTTTTTATAGATAGTCAATAAAAATTATACTACGTGCATCCCAAAAACCGACACAATAACCTTGTCTGCTGATAAAACGCTCTTCGCCTTTTTGGACCCGGTTCTCAATTTTAAGTACATTCTTTTGTATCAAGTGTTAAGAAATTGAACCATGTTTCAAACAGTGTTATAAAGAAGTGCAAACAATCTGAATTTTGGTTGCAAAAATTACAAAATTTAAACTCTTCATGACCTCGTCGACGTTCCACTAGGACCACTTAGTGGATTTTCTTCACCATTTCTCTAGTCGTCACCTCATTTGGTGGACCACTTCAGTACATAAACTCAGCTAGCCAAAGTTATACTTTTGTAAACAAAGAAACAGACACAATTAGAGTAGAATCCAGTTCAGCTTTCATACTGGTAGGCTGAGTCTTTCAAATAAGAATATTGCATCACCTAAAAAGATTAACTTTCTCCATTATAACAAATTCACTAATAAAATTTACTATTGATGGCTACCAAATAAATACTAGGGGTTTTAATTTATTTGAAAAAAAAAAGTTAAAATTTTACTCCTGGTCCTGAGTTACAGCCACAAAACCCCTTTTTTCATTAATATTAATGAACTATTCGATAGCAAAAGAAAAACAACAATTAAACGGACTTGAAACTGACTTTTTATAAAAAATATTTATATATCTAACTAAAATATCCATTCAAAATATGTTATTACATCGTAATACAATTTTATCTTTATATTTAATTGATAAACATTAACAATTAAAATCTAAAGATTATATATTTTTCTCTACTTGTCCTATTTTTCCCCGTCTTTAAGCGATCAAGAAAAAGTTGCAGAAATTTAGACATTTTATAAGGATTTTCATTACATATTACTTTGCTGATATTCAAATTTTACATAAATCCTGATGAAAATACGTCAAATGGCTTAAATTATAAAAAAAAATAATAATAATATCTGCACGGAACACTACTTGATGCCGATGATAAACCCTGATATTTGAATTAAATGAAAGTAAAGGGTTCTAAAAATCTCTATTATTTAGTTACATTTAAACAGTTTTTTCTTTTAATAGATTAAGGGCGAAAAAAGTAGGATAATTAGAGAAAAATATATTTTTCTTTCCATAGTAGTAGTTAATTTATTGTCAACCTACATTCATGAAATAAGATTGTAACACGATGAAATAACATATTTTAAAGCTCCGATATATATTGTAGAACTAGGCATTAAAGGAATTATTTTTGATAGACAGTGCGGTTTGAGTTGGTATTTGTTAATTTAAGCTGTTAATTTAATAATTGATCTGATTTTCACATCCAATAGTTCACAATTTTCCTTAAAATAGTATTTATATTAATAAAAAACTGGGTTGTTTAGTCCTTTTAAATGTCCCAGATCTACTAGCCTGACCTCACATAAAAACGCTCAATATGACTAATTTGATCTGTAGAAGTGTTTGTGTGAAGTTTAATGCTGACAATGTGAATATTTACGTTACAAGTCTGCAAATTTATATCACATTATAAATATAGAAGATTGCGGCTGAAATGGGCTAATATAATTAGATTACGAATATACAAATAATACAAACTCACTTTTGGAGAAAATCCGGCCAGCTTGCTTTTGTGTTGAGATACCACACAAGTTTCATGCACCTCCAACATTAAATGGCTTAAATACATAATTCAATCACCGACAAGTAATTCAACATGAAAAAAGTGTTGTTTGTTTTATTTGACTACATTGTATTGACTTAAGAAAGTTATTTAGTAGAAGTTATTTCGTAATGACCTTGCTCACTGTTACTCATTGGGCCCATTTACTACTCTAATTATCATTTGTAAATATAAACAAAGGATTTTTGTTCTGTTTATTTGTCAAATCTTCAATCATAAATACATTAGAATCATCATAAACTGTTTATAAAAATAAATATGAATACTTTATGTCATCTTTGATCTTATAGTTATTTAACTCGGACATGATGATTATT
Organism: Lepeophtheirus salmonis; assembly: GCF_016086655.4. Lineage (NCBI taxonomy): Eukaryota > Metazoa > Arthropoda > Copepoda > Siphonostomatoida > Caligidae > Lepeophtheirus > Lepeophtheirus salmonis. The sequence goes on along the minus strand of NC_052138.2, from coordinate 12,661,848 downwards.
ATAAACCTTCTTTTTCGATTTTTTGTGAGGCTTCTCTCCATGGTCTTCCACTCCAGAGAGTGGTTCTAGCTTTTTATTGGAAGTACGTCTAGGCTGACCATAGATTTTATTACTCACATTTCGAGATCCATAGCGTGAGTCATCCTCTGCAGAGGAAGCATCATACTCTGGCTTGTCCTTCATAGGTGGCAGCCATTTGAAACCTCTCCGACGCCGATATTCATCTGGAGGAAGGGCCACTGTTGGAACTTTCATGGATAAATTTCTTAGCTTCGGATCAAATCGACTTAAATCATATGGTAAGTTGGATATTAGTCGATTTCCAACGCTCGAGGAACGTTTCAAAGTAGATGGAGTTTTGGATTCAACGGTACTATATTGAGGAACAGGTTCTGAGCCTGCTGTTTCACGAAGGTTATAATCATCACTAGCATCATAGGTGGATTTCTTTTTTCTTCGACTACGTCGAATTCTCCGTCTTCTACTTTGGATGGATTCGTCACTCTCTAAATCTTCATCATTGTCATCCGGGAAGCCTCCTCCCCCACTGGAACGATGTTGATGACGCGAAATGAGTTCTGGATTACCATGCTGATGATGGTCATTATTCAGTTCTACACTATGACGAGGGTGGTGATTGCTTTCTGGACGGCGGACTAACTCTGATAATTTATCAATGTCTTTTATAGGCACAAGGGGATTCTCTCGATTATGGGTATATAAGTAGTCTGCTACAAATTGAATGGGATCTTTGGGACGATGACGTGCACAAAGGGAGAGTGCCTTGGATAATATATCTCCTAAAACATCTTGTAGATACTTGGAGCCTTCAGCTCCATCTTCCCTGTCGTTGAACCCAGAGTCGACAGAGCTCAACGCCGTATGATCACCTGATGACATACTTGTTAAAACTGAAAGCCATTTCGATGGTTCTTCTTTTACTCTGTATTCAGTAGCGAAATAACATTAATTCTCCTTTTTGTTTGTAAATGTATAGTGTGTGTATACGTTCTCTCGTCGCCGTGGAGCGAGAATTGATTGACAAGAGCATTTGCGAAATAAAATGAAATTATTTAAAGGAGTAATTCAAATTGCAAACCATTCTTTTACTTCAATATATATAACAAGTATAATATATTAACTTTTTACTGATTCCATATTCATTGAGTACAATGAATTATGGTCATTCTATGAAAGTACTCAATACCTACGTATATGGTTAACGTCATACGTGCTTTTTCTTTTTTTTGAGGCAAGCAACACATATAGAGGGGAATAAAGTATGTATGAAGTTTTATGAATACTCAGAGTGATAATTAATTATTCAAGAGCCTCACTCTGCGTTTCAATAAGATTCTGCAGGTAGTTACGTATTACATATATTCTTCTAAACCATAGAGAAAGAAATATATAAAGGTGACAAATTGGGGAATATCTTGATTTAAATATCAGCTGTTGACAAACAAGGATGTATCACGCAACCATTCATAGGAAAAGAAACAGAAAAAAGCCGAACATCGCCCGATAGTTCTTCCCAACTATGGAACTATTATTCTATAACTGTTGCAAAGTGTTCTAATTCAACCAATCAACATTCAGAACACTGATAAGGGGAAAAGAAGAATACAAATCAACATCTCATATCAAAATAGACTGTATATTTTTGTGTTTGTGAGGTAACGTCGTGAGTGAAGAAGAATTTTTCTTCCTTTTGGGATACGGTTCTGTCCAATCATTGTATCAATTCAATTAACTCAGCTGATCTATAAAAAAAATAACATTGAGTGGAGTAGAGTATACATTAAATAGTTGAAATTTATTTATCAAACCAAAAACATTTCTACACAATTTAGGTTTATAGAAGCTGAATTTTTCTACCTATACTGTATATTCAAAAAGACGTTTGTCTCACAAATGACAAACTGACATAAAAAATAACTTGCTGCCTCAATGTATTTAATGTGTATATTTTGGAAAAGAGAAGAGTCCCAAAATCAGTTGGCAGTTAGGCCATTCTTTCAACTATAGAATTATTATAGTCAACTTAATCTCAGCTAATTCTAATTCAATCAATCAACCTTCATAACACTGATTATGACAATAGAAACAGACACATTGACAGCTGAGAGAAAAATACAATGTATATTTTTGTTAGTGAAGTAACGCCGTTAAGTAATGTTAAAAACATTAATACAAAAATTTTGTCAATGATCTTATAGAAAAGTGACGGTAATTTGCTCGGGGACGCTGTTATTGCATGATTTTGTGTCTGCTTTTTCTTGGGAAATTTATTTTATTTTAGTTTTTTGCCTTCTGCATTACTGTAATATAATTCAAGTTTATATATGCAATAAAGTTTCCTTTTTCACCACTGACGTCTAATAACGTAATAATCGACTACTCAAGCAATCTATATTTGTGTATAAACTTAATTATAAATGATATTGCTACAACAATTTAAAAATGGAATGTTGTTTAGCACAATTACCTAGGATATCGTCATACATATTAAATGAATAAAATTTTTTTTGCAGTTCTATTAGAATAAATTTTTAATTATATGTAAATCAAAGTCAAAGAATCACATGCAAGTCAAAAAATCAAATCAAACCCTTAAACCAAGTGGCTATACGAAGACCTAGTGATGAATATTTCAATCTAGGCAACTTTTATTGTCCAATAGGAGTATTGAGTCCATCTGGCCCAACGACTGTACTTAAATTTGCTTGATGAAATGTATGAAACACACAACTTTCTGATAAAGTTTAAATTTGAATATAATGTTTAGAATAGGGGAAGATCTTGATTGCTCCATAAGTGCCTTTAATTATTTATTGTTGTAGAGTATTTTATGCGTATTACCTTGTAAATAACTATAGAGGAGCCTTGTCTTGTTCCGTGCATTTCGACAAATATATATTCAGTGTACATGTAGCACCTTCTGTTCCCGTTTTTTCTTCTTCACCCTTCATTATGGGTACTAAAAAGAGAAGTTGACGCCAAGTATCGTGTTTTCAGTAAAGAGTGAGTAGTAAAGTATTTCTTTGTGAAAACAAAGAAATACTAAGCTAGTTGCGTAATATGCAGCAAAAATCTTGCGGCTTTGAAAGAGTACAATCCTTGCCGTCATTTTGAAACAAAACATCTATAAAAATATTTTGATTTTTCAGGGAAGTTATACTATGAGAAATATGAGTCTATGAAATGTGGTTCAGAAACTCAAAGAATCTATTTCACAGGAAACTTTGCTGAAAATTATTAATTTTCAAATTATAAAATACCTATTTATATTAATGAAACTTTTTGTTTTGTAGTTTCTCATGCTGCTATTTGAGAATTAATTACTTGATTTGTCAATCCTAAGCATTTTTAATGTACGAGTTATTGTTAAGAATATGACCGTGTTCCCACACTTCGAGTAGCATGACTAAATTACGAAGATTTGTTTTTATGAAATCCAGATATGACTACTGAAGAGTATTTAAATATATTTAAATACTATATTTAACTATATTTTTGAAATTCAATTAGTCCTTTTTTTCTGCAATAAAAACCTGGACAGGCCAACGAACAGCTTGGCACCTCTTGACGGTAAGGTCGTGTTTATGGCGTACCACGCTGTCATATTGCGACTCGGAGGGTATCCAAATTTAATTGAGAAGTACAACTTATATTTTCTTCTCCAAAACGCCTCAAACTGCAAAGTCCAGGGGGTTGAGAGCAAAATAGAGGCAGGCAAGAAGTTAGACATAATGTTGATAAAAGAAATGTTGGGGTGGTTAGATTTAGAATACAAATTTCAACACCATTTCCATCCTTAATGGAATTTTGATGATGTAGGTAGTCTAGATGGGGATTCCAACAGTCTCTACAAACTTCTCGGTACTGACACCGTTACAGATGAGATAACAAACGCCTTGTCTTTTTGGTTGTTGCTCCAACATTTTTATACTAAGGGACATGGGATCCATTCAAAGCTTGATTATTTTGCTTCAGCTATCGTTAAAACTTGCAATTAAAAATAGCGGGGATAAAATCCTAATTAAAAGCTACTTCAAGGTTTGGGTCCCTACTCTCTAGGTGCTAAGCTGAACTTAACCGATCTTGGCCATCTTGTCAACACTCATTGCTTGAGAAGAAGGTGTCGATCATATGATTAGTTACTGGTCATGTTTATTTATGAGTGGATTTTATTGTAAAGTCCAGAGGAGTATATATGTATATAAGCAGAAGAAAATAAGGTTTTGTTCCTCTCTCATAGAATATTCATAACGTTATTATTATCGAGACTCATGCAATATTTAAGCAACGAATGATAAAAAGTAGTCTTTTAACTGGAAAATATAAAATTTGCCTTATGGATGAGAACTGATAGACCCTCCCGATGCATATAGGTAGAGTTGTAAAAAATATCACCTACCTGCCTCCAAAAAAGAAAAAGAATAGAAACTCAAAATATATGTACTTGGTAATCCCGACAATTTAAAGAATTTTAAAAGGAGAGCAGCGTAGCTGTCATTATTTTTTTCTTAGATTTGCTGCGAGTTGTTGGTACTTATATAACAGTCTAGTCCAGTCCCACTTGTCGACCCTTTAAGATTCTTTAAAATCGATCCCTCGTGACATCATTGAGCGTCTTTTTCCTTTTTTTGATTATTTTCTTATAAATTATATAACTAAGTAAAAATTTTACAGGTTTGTTTTATATTGCATTATAATGTAAAAATAAATATTTTTTTGCAAGATGTGAGCAATAGGACGTTTTTCTTTTTTCCCTTTTTTTGAATTATGATTATTGTTCGTTCAAAAATTTGTGATATGGGGGAAAAAACAGCCATGCAAAGTTTATTTTTTCTGCGAAGTCATCTTTACGTAGCAAATTTAGTTCAAAGTTTGAGAGGAGACAAAAGTTATTTATTTTGTTCATAAATATTAAAATACAGCATTAATCTTTATTTTGTATCGATGTAATATGATAAACATTATTCTAACCTATAAAAAAGATTAATAACCTTCTTTCCAAAGCTACCTTATGGTGTAAAAAGAGATAATAACATAAGAAAACTTTTATCTTTCCTTCTTTTAAGTATACAAAATGATGTACATTATACGCATATTTTAGTCACATTTTTTTTTGTTTTTTAGAACAATTTTATAATACAACTTTTTTAAATTTTTATAGGTTCAAGAAATGTGTATCAAAATTATTTTGTGCAAAATAACTAAAGAAGCCTTTTTTGTACATATATACTCTAAGTAAAGAGTTTTTGCCTTTTTTCTTAATTTGATCGATATGTGCGACCTACGGAGGACCTTGTTGAACAATGGAATTATGTATAGGTAAACCCATAGTCAAAATACGAAAAAAGTTGAAAATCAAACTGCTCAAATGTGCAATGATGTTAATACATATCTCATTTGGATTTAATAAACCATTGACATTTTTAGGGAGTGGAGCCAAGAAATAAGGACCAACACAACAATAGTGTTGTGACAGACTGTAATCCTGTTTAGTTCAGTCTCTGTCCGGTCTGTTTATGTCCATATATCAGTCCTTAAAATTTAATAAGTTCGGTCCTTGATGACGTCACTCAACTCTATTTCTTCTTTCAAAAACAGTTCTGCTACTGACAGTCCGAAGGACCTGTCCCAAGAACTGATAGGACCGATCCTAAGAATGGACTGAACTGAATATATAAGGACTGACACACCAATAGTAATGTGATACTCTGACAGCGAGGAAAGAAATAAACACAAATCCAAATCCTTATCTAACAAACAGTTAGGAATTACTTCTGTGTCAATCCTCAATGTTAGTCCGAGACCAACAAGGACTTACACTTACAATTCCTCAACAAATCATTGGTCTTACTCTCTCCGTCATTCATGAGTACACACACTTTAATCCTTAATGTTCCTTCCTCCAACCTAAATAAGCAATAGTTTAGGTACGCCTTGAAATGTGGAGCAATCCTCCATTAAAACACCAAATATGTATGTACTTCCATTTACGCAGCTACGCCCTTAATACTTGTACACACAATCTGCATTAATAATTGAACAAAGTGAGTGATATAAAATACTATATGTATGTATGTACATATTTATGATATAAAATGACTGTGTCCATTAATCAAGGCCTCTTCTCTCTATAATTAAGAATAATAAAAAATTTCAAAAATAATACCAAATTCGGCAAATAACTACCATTTTTTACAAAGTATATTAATACATACTATTTCTATGTACATATATAAAATTGGGGCTGTAAATCGTAAGCATTTTGGGTATATAAAAAAAAAAGAAAAAAAAAATAAGCATTGGAACCGAGACAAATTGTATAATTTTTTGAATTAGAGCAGCTTACCTGTTTTGAAAATTCATTAGATTAGCAGCAAGCAGCTATGATGGCAAGAAAATAAACAAAAGTCCCACTCCGTATGAAACAAGGGAGGATTTACTCCGGTTTCAATTCTCAAATCTACCATGAGTCCAACAGGGACTTAAAGCGGGTTCACAAAGTACTGGAAGTCTACTTGGGGACTTAAGTTATTTTTCCTTTTTTCTGCCTCTGCTATGAACTTCCAAACACCAGATTGCTTATATTGTTACAAAGTCTTACATTTCTGACGTCACTGCATCCTATTTTCCTAGAGCTGCCTCTCCTTTTCTGAAAATGGATCACGGTGTTAACTCACTATTACAAAAATACCCGATGTATTTCGTTATCAGCTGTCGATTCCATCTTCTTTCTTGATAAGTCATGGCTAATTCATAAGTTATTCTTATGCTCAGTTTCCAAAAGAACAGGAAAACAATTTCTTGTTGATCCCTCGTCGTTTCTATAATATACATATTGACCATTTTACTATTTCTATGAAGAAATTTAGGCTATTTCTTCATAGAAATACTATAATAACTAATCATAAGTACTCTTTTAATAAAATATTAGTAAGCAATATTGTAATGCAGTATCGAATAAATTTTAATAAGATGAAATTTATTTTTAAAATGGTGTGAAATAATATGACATTGATAGTCTGGTTTCTTTTTGGATGAAAGGATGCATGATATAATTAAGTTAACGACGTGGGATAGAAGGAAATACTTGTAGTTACATAACTAATTCATTTCAAAGTGATTTGTTCGGTACGGTTCTTAATAAGAAATTACTTTGACTATTCAGCTTTAATAAGTTCGTTTTGGATCCACTAATTCATTTGACATCAATGATGATAACATCGTTGAAATTCAAAATATTCATAATTTGACATTCCAGGAGTACTGACATTGGTTAATTTTCCATGAAGAGTTCACTTTATTTTTTTTAAACTGGGGAAACAGATATAGGGAAGAATGAGGATACATCATTTCATAGAAATTTGCAATAAATATCCTTTTAGGTAATATTTATATCATCATTGTGATTGTTCATAAGATTACACGGCGTGTTTAAAGCAGGATTAGGTTGAAAAAATTTCCATAAAATTTGTATGTATTTACTGAATCTAGATATTCTCAGGGTTCCAGATAAAAAAAATTGTAACCCTGTAAACAAAGGAATTATACGTATTTTTATAATTTAACCATTTTTTTTGCTTCATAAGTCATTAAAACATCAACGTTAGCATATGTATATAGTTACAAAGTGAACTTACTTATATTCTCTATTTTGTTTACACATTTAATAAAGGCTATATATTTATAATGTATGAATTATATATTTAAAATATATTCTAAATTTTTAAAGATGAAGTGAGTTATATTTAACTACACTAGCCAAGAAAAAAATCTCCAAATTTTTCGTTTGTGTCTTCTATTTTAAAATTATTCCAGGAATGCTTCCAATCGGCATGTACTTACTTGTTCTGAATATGGACCAAGTCCACAGCCTTCATTCTTACAAAACACTTTTAGTGCCAATTTAAAAAATATTTCTTGAAATTCTGCAATATCAGACTCGGTACTAGACGAGAAATCTTTACTAAAGCAATCTTTTCTGACCTTATTTAAGGTATAAAGAGCCTGATAAAAAGAGGGCAAAGTAACGGTTAAATCTTTCTGTAAGCCTTCCTTGAAGGCATTCATAAATTCTTCCAATAGTTATTACTCTTGCGTGCTCTCACAACACATCTTTCTTTACTGGAGAACAACTCTCACAATACAAGCAGCTGTATTTACTGGGATGAGAGCCAATACCTGCGCAAATATTGGCTAACTTCATGTCAGTTGCACAAGTAAATCCAACTTTTTCTGTGCCTATGAGTTCCAGCATTTTTTTGACGTTCCCATAGGTTTCATGTACCTATATCACTAGAACTCTGTCTTTTTTGATTGACAAACTGGATGAATGAAGCAACATTGCTACAGTACACAACTTGACTCTTCGTTAATTTTCCTTCATCAGCATCTTTGGTCTCAAATTCAATGAATTTTACATTGAAATATGGAATAATTAATTTACTTTTATCTCTCATAGCTGAAACAAGATTAGGTGCAATTGCTTGCCGGGGTAATCCAACCTTCTCTGATGATAGGACTAACTTTAATCGTTTATCTATCACTTAAATTTAAACTAGTTTGCATTTTTGCCATCGTGTCATATGACAAAGGATTGGAAAATATCTGCCGTTTGACAGATTCAGAACCAACAGATAAGCTCATAGGGTGTCCTCAAGTGGATAATATTAAAATATTATCACCACACTGATTGAACTTTTTTTTGTGTGGTATTCTTTAAAAACTCGTCGACAGGCCAGGGTCAGGAAGATAAGAACGTCGGGAAGAAAGAGTGAGGGTGGATTGATATTTACCAAAAGGAGTAGTATACTCTATAAAAAGACACAATAGACACGAGGACTGGTAACATCCTCGTGGAGATTCACAAGCTGAAATTGCATATGTAAAATAAGATAAAAGTAAGATAATCAAATAAATAAAAGAGTAGATTTATATTAAGGGGTCAAGCGGGTCGGGTGCGTAGACACTACAGTTTGATTAGAGAGCTAAAAGATTTTTTTTTTTTGAGAGTTAAGACAGTGCTGATATGTTCCAAAGTTGTACTTTTTAAACAAGGATGTGAGAGTCCCGGACCTATTTTACACTGGCATTTGGCACAAACTTTGTAGGAAAAATAAGTGAGGCATATTGTTTGAGTAGATGGCCTACCTTTTGGTTTTATTCCATATAAAACTCACTAGTTAAGGGCCTAGTACCTATTATTCTTGCGATGCGACAAATTACACAATGGCAATCATTGTGCAATCTGGTTATAGGTGGCAACGACTGAAGATGATCCACAAGTTTTTTGTAATCAAGAGTAGACTGGACAACGCTGCCATTTTTTTGTGCAGCTACAAATTTCAATCGGCATCTTTAGTAAATTCCAGTTGGTAGAAAATTGGAAAATTCTGTATAAAAATTGAATAATTGATTTTGGACAAAATCTTTTAATGTCTCAGATGCTGGTCTATCAGATTTTCTAAGATAATGATTTTCAGGATTATAACCTTCATAGTATGCCATAGTTCTTCTATATGAAGTATGCGAATAAGATTTCCTTTGTGATTGTCAATGATTAATAAGTAATTGTGTTTAGCAATCTGTTAAAGTACTCTGCAACTTATGAAAGTAAATTAATTGCGTAGTAATGTCTATATTAACTTATTAAAACGATTAATATATTTGTTAAGATTATACTAAAACAGAAAACAAATGCATATACGTATTTCATTATTATAAATCATACGTAAGGTATATAGAGAAAATCTAAATTTTTTATTTCTGGCTAACTTCTTTGGATACAGGGTTACGATTTTATTTTTTTAATATCTGGAACCGTGACTATGTAGATTTAATAAATACAAACAAATTTTATGGAGATTTTATAAAAACCTAATCCTACTTTAAGCGCATCATGATTAATTATACACACTGGGTGCATGAGGGAGCCACTAACAACATCAGTCACGATATCGTCTTACTGGACTTCTATATATGCTCTGTGGTTACACTTGTTCTTTCGTGAGCAAACCCACTCCAGGTTATACTTTACTTAGATGTTCTCACCTCAAGAATGAAACAATAATTATAATATCTTTAGGAAAACAAATAAAACACAGTTGAGAATGCAGCACACTAAAAAATGCGTACAATTTACAGCCCTATAAATTTTTATTGTATCTCTCAACCTCTCTTTCTTAAAGATAAAGAAAATAGGGTTATTAAGGGATCTTTATTTATTTAATTCATACTCTTGAGGAGAAACAATTACAGTTGAATAGATAAAAGGGCAAGAGTGTTAGAAAAATCGATAGCTTACAAAAAAAATTCTGTTTGTGGGATAACCCCGTGTGAAATAAAGAATAATGTAACACTTGGGGATAGAGATGTGAAATTTGTTGAAATCCTCATCAGTCTAAATGAAAAAAAGAAGAAATATTTGGTTGTAACTTTGAGAGACGACATACCTGCTGACAGATATAACTATATAAACAATATTGCTGGCTATTTTTGAATTAAAGAGGAAAATTTTAAGTGTTAATATCATGCAGGTTACCAATTAAGGGTCGGATCAAGGACTTTTCGTAGGGTTTTTTTTTGTGAAAATAAAGTACGTGCCTTTTCAAAGAATTAGGGCATTTCTGGATGAGTTTCTTTATTTGTTATTTATTTAGGGAACTACGGTTTCTTTTTTAAGATTTCTTATATTTTAATTACCTTTTTCCATAAAAGTCAATCCTTTTTGGGGCAATTTTAGCTAAAATATTTTATTTCAATTTCAATTGATTCCACAAAACCTCCGGTTTAAATCCGACTTTAATACTTTTTTACAACTCCAATAGTCCATGGGGGTCACCCCTCCTTCCCCACACACACCCGTGGCAACGTCCCTTTTTTCGTGAGGTAAATCGTGTAAATTTGTATATCTGACCCGTTTTTTTGAATTGGTAATATGAAGAATGAAGTAACATTCTTTTACTTACCTTTCGTCATTCTTATTTTACTCCTCAGTAGTCAACTTCCTTTCCTACTACATTCTATTATATTCAAAATCTGATTGAACAGTCGTGTGAGCTCATTAAAGAACGGATAGTAACTTTGAAGATTTGTTGCGGAGGTACAGTTGTAACTGCTTGTTGGAGTCAGAGTAGAATTGAGGATCGATATCGGAGTAATTCTTGATCCTTTCGTTGTTTATTCACTTCTCCTCCTCTTCCCTCGTCACAGCTGATTGTAGCTGTTCTCCATCAAATTTTTTGTTAGTTACCAAGTTTATTTTTCCTTTCTTTAAGCATGCCAAGATTGCACACGATTTTCATTACTATTTGTTACCCTCATTTACTTTCGACCAGCTGTATTAACGAGGGTTTCGACTATTTTTGAACATCTCAAGTTGGAGATATTGATGTAATTGGCTAACTTATACTAGTTCCTTTCTCCTATTTTGACCAACTCTTTTTACAGGAGAAAAGATTGAAAGATGCAGTAAATACCTTTTTTTCCCCTCAAATATTGATTCATATAAATACAAGATTTGAAAAGTACTATTACACTCTCAATTAGCAATTTACGTCACCTAATGACTCACCTAATGTTTATTTTAAGGAATACGCTTTTTTCTAATAAAGGGATTGGAGTCCCTTCTCAACGGACGAAAAATCTTTCCCTAGTCTGAATGGTCCATCGTTCCTTTGTTTTCATTAAAATAATAATTAATTTTTGGTATTTTTTTTTTTTGTAAATTTCGATTACCCATATATACTTAGTGAAAGCTTTCCTCTTCATTAATTTAAATGAACAATGCGTTCTATGCCTAGATATAAATAATTGGAAAACAATTGGTACGTAACATGGTTACATATTGTAGTCAAATACTCAAAAAAAAAAAAAAAAAAAAAAAATGACATTTTTACATTATTAGATAATATTATAGCAATTTACTTTTTGATTCAAATAATTTATGAATTCGTGCTTAAAAAAATGGATTATCCGCATTCATAATTAATAATTCCAATCGATATTTATTAATTGACGAGTGGAAATTAAGTTTATGATGCTTTAATACGCATTATATTGAACAAATGTTTCTACGAATAAATATCTATAAAACAAGTCACAAACTGTTTTTCCTCATGTTCTAAAAAAACTAAATATATATCATTGTGGAAAATATGATTATAAAAACGTGCGATATTTTTTTAGTCTGCAATCTGAGTCGTGTTTTTATTACCAAAGATGTTATTATTATTATTTCATTTTTGAAGACATACAATCTAAGTATATGTAATCACTAGTGCATATGCTCATAATTTCTTTTTTCTGGAGTTAGAAGTGTAGACTTAGCCTAGAATTGAGAATCGACATCACAGTAATTCTTGTATATGTTCTTGCTAGATACCAGAGGTGAGACCAAGCCGAGTCCAAATCAGGTCAAGAGTAAATTCAGTTCAGACTTGAGTCACAAGTCAGTACAAAATGACTCGAGACACAAATCATTATGAACTTATTTTGTAAGACTCGTGACTCCCTTGATGATATCACGCATTACCTATTCAAAGAGGAAGAGGAAATTGTCTCTTTCTAACTCTGTCGCTCACTCTGTGGTCTACTTGTGTAAGTAAATTTATATTCATACACCTTTTTCTTCCCCTTTTCAGTGTATCAGTATATTTTTCTTTTGTAGACTTGTTTATCGATACATTAACCTTATATACAATTTAATCCCCTACGAGTTGTAAGTCATTTATATATGAGTCTGCCTTGAGTCACAGGTCATTACTTCCTCACGTCAATTCAAGAGTAATTTCAGTTCAAGTCAAACTCGAGTCACAAGTTCTTATATTAATGGCTCGAGTCAGACGCAAGTCCAAGTCACGTGACTCGAGTCAGACTCAAGTCTTAATCATGTGACTCGAGTCCACAGCTCTACTAGATACGGGATGGATTTGTGTTTATTTCCTTCTTCTCATCGGTGTTTACAGTTAATTTTAGAAAACGTCAATATAGCTAAACTAGCTAACTAAGCTATTTTTTATTTTTTTTGCATTTTGCAGTTTGTTGAAGTGGCATTGAAATTTGAGTTTTGCTGTTGCAAAGTTCAAAGTAATGTGGAACTTATGGCATCAATTTCATAGCATACATAGTTAATTGTACTTTGGCTGTAATATCAATACTAATGCTTATAAATTTCCAAGCCAACTTGCCCCATCGAATTTAAATCGAATTAAAATTAATAAGAATGGAAAAAAGTACTCAACGGCTATAAAATCAGAAAGAATGTCACAGCTGAGTTATGAAAATTTAAATACATGGAGGTCTCTGGACGTCATTTTCCCACCCTATTTTCCCAATTGAGATAGAGGTAGATCCACCTTCTTTTATCAATTTTATACGCTTACAGTGCTTACTGCATAATTTGCAATTATATGTATATATTTATCGTTGGTAGTCATTTGGAAAAAAACGATATCTGTATCTGTGGTCAGTATATTTTTTTAATTTGAAAATTAAAATTTTTGTGAAAAATTATTGTAAATATTAAGACTTGTAATACAAAAAATGTGAGGAAGACCAATTTTTGCTGAAATTTGTATACTAAAATTTTCTCAATGTAGGTATGTTACAAAAAAGGGAGTGTATTAATCCTCCGTTAGTGAACATTTTTTTTATGTAGTCAGTGAACTGGCTTAAAACGTTACCCCAAATATTCAACAAATTTTATCTTTAAAACTAATCTTAATAACTTTAGATTGCGGTTTCAAAAAGATCTAATTTGTTATTGTTAATATTAAAACATAATAATTTTTTAAATAAAAAATTATATTTAACGAACATCAAGTATCAAAGATGCACTTATTATTTTGATAAAATTGATTGTGTTAAATAAAATAACAGCTGATACTACATAAGTACCAAGGCGTATACTTTTTTTTTTTTGTACAGAAGTACAACAACTTTATTTTAATTAACTAAATTGCTGTAAATACAATATAAACATTTGATACAAAAAAAAACGAAAAAAACCCAGTTAAAACACTTCCAAAGTTAACAAATCAAACCGATATTTTCTACATATTTTAGCATGTCAAGCAGTAAGGGGTTTTCGTACATTTAAATTTATAAAAAACCATAAAACTTTTGAAATAAAATAGTTGATTTTGTTTTGGTGAGGACCAATATAAAGAAAACAAAATGGCTTGTTCTTAAAATTGTTCTATAATTTTCGTATACTATTTGCACTATTCTATCTCTGTTTTTTTCTGTGGCCCAGTATTCAGACAAAAATGATTTGCAGTTTCCCTTTCAGAGTTATAAAAGAAGCAAACCCTATCTTCAGGAGTACTTCCATGAATATTCCCCATAGTAAATCGATGAAACTAAACTTACTTGTTATAATTTGTGTGGCAAGAGATCTAATGGGATATACTCACTCTAAGAACTGTAAACATGGTAAAAAGTATATATTTGGATTGAAGCTTCGCGTGTGAAATGTAAACCTATTATTATGGCTCATTCGACACAATATAGTTAGTATCCCAAAGTTGGGAAATATACATTGTTAATGCTTATAAGCCAAACAAGGATCATCCAGAATTCTATAAAAGAGATCTATGAAAGTTCGGAAAGAGTTTGCTGCAAAAATTATTATATAGGGATATGAACCTCTTTTTTTAAAAAGAAATAGACACTATAAACAAAATGGATGATATAAACCTTATATACCTCAATATAATTAACTACGTTTTAAAGGACATTGCTTTTATACAAAATAAAAAATCAGATTATCAAGCCTTATTCATGAGGATCAGGCTAGAAAAAGTACGGAAGAGATGAGTTTTACCGTATAAAATTTTTACGAATATAAGATTTTTAATTAAAGTTCAACAATTTTTTCCCAAAACCATTGTGGAATATAATTTTTTATTTTGCGCTTATAAAAAGGTTTTCGAAGCAATGTAGCTCAGTGAACAACACCTCCGGCGAAATTTTTCACTTCAACTCAACCTGGGACCTGCGTTAGGGTCCTAGAAAAGAAAATCTCTCAATATATATGGACTTCAAAGGCCATTCCTAGGTCAATGTTTACATACACTTAAAGACGGGATCACAGTTATATCATCATTAAATTTTATAGTTACATTTTTTGACATTATGCCTCTCCATGACCTTAACGTGCTTCATCTTGAGCCACTCCTTTGTTGCCATGGCCGTATGTCTTGGATCATTGCCTACTCATTTAGTGCCTTGCTCTTAGGGATGGAAGTTACCACTCAAGATTTCCTGGTACATGGGCCCGTCTATCCTCCTTTCGATGGAGTGAAGTCAGCCTTTAGCAGAGAAACACCCTCATGCTTGACAGTTCGAAGATAATTCTTGGGATTATATTTAGCATTTTTGTTCCTCCCAATAATATTTTTTGTTTACATAATGTATCTGACTGTTCAAATAAACTTTCCATTCAAACCATAGACAGTTCTTTCTTTGTCAGTGGGCAAACATACAAAATCGGCAAGGAATTAAATACTTATTTTTTCCAATGTATAGTTAATTTATTCAGCATTCATATGTATGTGCTCAATTTTGAAATTTTATGATTTTTTTTTTTCATATTGAATACTACGATATAACAACGATCAGGTTTTTGCTTTCTCTAAGAGAGGCTTGATGCATAGACAAAATTTGGATCATTTCAAAACCTGGACCAAAACATTTCTTTGGTTAATTAGCTTCGAAAAAATTATGAACTAGTTGTGGTGATTTTTAGGAGTAACTTGCGATTTAATTTAATAGACAATTTGTTAATTTTTACGGAATATTTTGCAATAAAAAAGCAAACAATGGACTAAACTTTTGACATTTATGAAGAAAATATTTTTGGAATTTTGGTAACAATTGTTTTTGGATATGCTCTTAATTATGAAACATTTTGACAATATCAGTTCATTTTAAACGTAGTTATTAAAACTTTTTATTCTCAATAATATGTGAAAAGTTACTAATCTGTATGCTTAATGAAAACAAAAAAAGAGCAAACTGATAGTGACTACGAGTAGAAATGAGCAAGATTTGTAGTGTTAAATAGTTTACACAAATTATTGAAACAGTTTTTTTTTTAAATGTTCCTTTAATTGGTTAGATAAAGTTGCACTGCCTAAGTATAAGTAAACATTATAGTATTAAAATTACTCCATCTAACCTAGGAATCTTTTGTTGAAATTACCTCCTATTCATATAAGCTACAATTCGGAACAAGGAAAATCTGGCACCCACATTACTCAAATTATATAAACTATAATTGAAGAGCATGTGAGTTTACATGATTCTCTATCCAAATGAAAGCTATGCCAAAATTATTCTAAATCCAAATTACTGTCCAAATTGTTCTACTTCCGAATCAAGTACAAGTCCAAATGATTTCAAATCCTAGTTTATATCACATGAACCAAGTCTACAAAAGCTATTGTGCAGAGACTCCCAACCCCATAAAATTATGAATACCATGATATAATAACTTATTTAAATAGATTTATTTTATATGCAATGATGCATCATATATGTATGTCCCATCGTATGTAAAAATATAAGAGACCGAAAATTAACGTGGTCATCCCGACAATTTAGAGAAGAGCAACTTAGTTGCCATAACGTTTTATTAAATCAGCTACAAGCAGCCGTGAGATGAAGAAAATAAATAAAAATCCCATTTCGCATATAGCAAGCACATATAGACTGAAATTACTCCGATGACGATCCTCAATTTTACTCCTACATTAAGATGTAAATAATAAGAACAACAGCTTTGTAAATTAAAAAAATCCTGTTCAAATTTCCAACTATAAAATGCCGCTCCCGCTTTCTAGGACATATTTTTTACACCTCTATTTGTATATATATATATGATAAAAATTTGGGGAAGGCTTAACGACACCACTGACCTAACCATTTCATCATTGTGAAATCCTATATGTAGTTATGCAAATCATATGAATTTTTTAACCCGTCCATTTTTTTGGAATTGGTAATGGAAAGAATGCATTTTCTTTTCCTTGTCTGATGTCATTATTGTTTAACTACTGAGTGGTGAACTTCTTTTCCTCGTCTGATGTCATTATTGTTTAACTACTGAGTAATGAACTTCTTTTCCTATGAAATTCTTTTATATTCAAGACTTAATTGATCATTCGTATGTTTTCATAAGAGACGGAGAATAACCTTGAGAATTTGTTGCAGTTATAATTATAAGTCCTTGTTGGACATAGGAGTAATTCTTTCCAGTGTCCTTCTCCTCCTTTTCGCATCTCATTGTTGCTGATTTAATGTAACGCTATGACAGCTATGCTGCTCTCTTCCAGAACATTCTTTAAACTGTCAGGGTTACCATCTTGATTTTCAGTTTTTGTTTTTTTTTAAATTCTCAAAATTCACACGTTTTTCATGACTATCTTTAACCTTGTTCAAAATCCTGCAGCAATTAAAATATTTTCAAGGAAATATGATATTTATTATTTATATTATTCTCATAGAACCCGTAACAATGCACTCTGGAGTACAATGCCTTCATGGAGCCCCACCTAGAAACAACTGCTCGAGTGCATTACTACATGATAAAAGTCTTCTTTTGTACCCTCAATGACTCCAAAGCTTTTTTGTCAATATAATAAAATTAGATACACAATACCTTTATCATTTGTTTTGCTTAATTTAATCGACCAAAATAAAATATAAGATTTTATTTTGTTATATACATAATTTATATAGGTACATTTATCGTTATTTAGAATAATATTGCATGACATTTGATTATGTACAATATTGAAACTAGTTTGCCATTAGTGTTACTACTAATGGCAAACTAGTTTCAATATTGTACATAATCAAATTTTTTTGTTGTTCTCAACGTTCATGTACGTACACTTTGTATTACGAAACCTCTTTTTATCACACTCAAAGAAATATATATCATTTCCCATTTTCATCAACTCTTTTACAATTCTTCATTTGGTCTTTGTTACCTCACTAACACAAACAATTTCACTATATTTTGAGCATTGATGGGTGGAATTTGAATTATTTTTTGTTAATCTATGAATAATTATCAACAATCATAAAATCGTAACTCAAACAGCTGGAGCATCCGGTATTGGCAGGAGCTTTTAGCCGTCCACGAAGAGATAAACTTTACTTTAATAAATAGAACCTACTCAGGGGGCAAAGAACACTATATTTTGATAATAATTTCTGGCAACTAGTGTTGAATCGGTCTAAAAAAACTATATATCGTCTATCAAAGTTCCCAACATATAAATGAGGTGTATTTTTTATATATAAGTAAAAAAGTCCCTTACTCTTAAATAATAATAACAGCATAGAAAACAAAAAAAAACACTGTCTAAGTTGTCAACTCCCAAAAAACTTACGAAGCTTACGATTTACTGCTTTATATAAAGTGGTCTTTAGTCAATATTTCCATCCCTAATTATCTTTATAGTAGAGTGGTTTAAAATATGACCTGAAAGTATTTAAAAATGAAAGGTATTGACAAAAAACAAACATTAGAAGGACTGAGAATGACAATGAAAATTTTCATGTTTCAAAGACCTTTCTTTGCCTTTCAGAAGATCTTTATGGGAACAGAATTATTATATAGGAGGAACAAATAAGGTGATGGTTGATATTTTTCTTTTAATTTTTATCAAGAGATTTAACCACTTTTGTCTTGTCAATCCTGGAATCGAAACCAATACATATTAATTAATGCGATTCTCTTTTTGAGAGTTAATCTTTAAGTTTTCTCCACCTCTCTCTTCTAGCTTTTTGCCGATCAAGGGTATATGAAGGAATGAGCAATTTCCGTGACCGGAAGTTAAGCTGTGTGCAGTTTCGCCCTCATATATATATTATAGCATAAATGTATTTTGCAAATATAATTTAAGGTCTTCCTTTACTTCAACTTGAAGTCCTTTGTAATTCATTATGAAATTATGGCGTTTGAGAGTAATTAATATAAAATAATTGTTGTTTCTTATTAAAATGAATTCGAACCATTTGATATGTTCTATTTTAAAATATATTAAAATTCAATTAAATACACTCATTTTACACCACTGGATGCAAAAAAGCATTACAAATGACTTCAATTGGAAGGAGATTAATTTGAAATCTTAAATTATACATATGTAGAAGATAGATTTATGCTATAATATACGCATGAGGGCGAAACTGCCCGGGCATAACATCCGAGAACCAGCAATTTCATGTCTTCCAATAGAGAGTTGTAAATTGCTGCTACTACTGTATCAGACTGTCTAAATCTGTCAGCCATGATTGTAAGATTTGTGTAGTTCAGTTTATTTCTTTGTTCGAAACAACATTGTAATCGAAATCCTCAGATATGAGTTACGAGCTAAACAAAAATTCCACTCTATATCCAGCTGGGAAATATGTAGAAGAATTACTCCTATGTCGATTCTCAAATCGATTCTAACTCAAATACTTACATATATAACTTCCTAACCAATGTTACTCTCCTTCATTCATGAGTTCACCCACTTGTGATTACTTTATATTTGGATGTTCTCCTTTCAAGAATTAATAAATAGTGATAACAACTTTGGAAAATGGAAAATACTTTTCAATTTAGCAACTAAAAAACATATTACACGTCTGTAGGTAATTTTTTTATACAACGCTGGATACAAAAAATAAAAGAGAAGTTACATTAAGAGAACAAAAACCGATCTTATGTTTTTACTTCTTAGATAAGTCAGTAGGGCTGTAAATCGAAGCAGTTTCTGAATTCTGTACAAAAAAGTACAATTTGTAGAATGTTTGAGATGATAACAGCTTATCTGTCACGCAGTTTTATTAAATAAACTTTGAGGAGCTGTGAAAATAAGGAAAACATTTTAGTTGCACTCCAAATCTAGGATGGACCTATGCAGAAATTACTATGTTTTCGATCTTTCATTCTACTCTGACTCCAACAGGTACTAACATTTATAATCCCTTAACAAATTTTCAGCTTTACTTTATATCACTCTATCATCCATGAGTACAGCGTTGGCGCCACTGGGGCGGGGAGGGGCTATTCAGGCTCCCAATAACAACAAAAATCCCACAGTAAAAAACATGTGTTCCAGTCACAACCGTAAATAAATGTACCCGTCTTTTCTTTCCTTTTTTAATATGAGGTGATGAACCAGAGAGTACTTTAGTCTCTATCGACTTTTTTTAAAGAGTTTTTGTCCTATTTATATGTTTTATATTTGTCAGAGCTCTTAACCTTTAATTATTATTTAGTTGCTATGAAGTTTTTCTTGTATAACAACAACCAAATAATATAATAATTGCCCTTTCGTAAATAATTAATAACAACCATCGTTTTTGCCCGTTGCATTCATAACATTTAGCAACTTTAGTTGCTGTTGAGAAATAATAATTTTTAACTCGGTATTATTATAAAAAAATATTACAACTTATGATTTGTGTGCTCTAACCCTATGTTGATCGAATTTTGAGCAAGTTTGCAGCATCAAGAAGTCACCCCGCTTTCTAGAATATATCTTATACATTTTCAAGTATCGCCACTAATTTTTTTCTAATGACAGAAGAGACTTACAAGTAATAGAGGAATCGAAAACTAGGTTTGAAGTGTCCCAAATTACAGAAAGAACTCCCCCCTAATAAATGAAATCAGTGTATTGGATATGAGTGATTTTAAAGGACTGAATCAATGAAAGAGTTTTCTTAGAGTAGACTTAAAAAGGAACAGGCTCAAGACTATTAACGAAAGAGCTGTGGATGGAGAATGAGAATTCTCGTTGTACTTTATGGGGACTTTTTTTTCAATTATTGTTTCTTTTTATCGAACTCCTCTGTTCATAGGTAAGTATAGGATAATTCCATAGCAGATCAGAGCGAGTAATGTAGGTACCCAAATGTTTAGTGGAAAATATCTTCCAAATTATTACTGTTGTCGAAGTATTTTTTTAGTAGGTTATTTGTATTTTTTTAAGCAGATGGACACGGCTGATTTAATTTCGGATAGAACCGAATATTTCCCTGGTATTATAATACAAACGAGAAATTTGTCACCACATATACTTATAAGTATAGCCTTAATTACAAAAAAATCTAATACTAATGCAATTAAATATTACAACATATGTACTTATCGGTTATAGGATCTCAGAACGGGTGGGTCAAGGAGCCATTGGTTAATTCACTATTTGAAAGACCTTAAAAATGAAAAGTTACGTGATAATGTGGCTTCAATGTAGGAGGAGGTCATTTTCATAAAACTGCTTCCAGCTCCTCACTTACAAATTGTTTTCCAGTGGCCCAGGTGATAAGTTTCTAGAAGTTTATTGAAGATTATACTTTCTATTTATAATGTCAAATAATGACTCATCACTTCCTACATCAGTACTTATACAAAAAGGGAAAGACTCGAAATTTCTTGCTTTTAAGAACAAATATATGAGAAATAACGAGTTAAAAAAGGCTACTTGCCAATTAATAAAAACCGAAAACTTTTTTAAAATCTTACCCACCGTTCACACTTTTTTCTTGGTAAAAAGGGGATATTTTATGGATTAACGTAGCGAGTACAAGTCCAAACATATGGATATTACCGGGACACAATTTTACTTAATCGTCATTGAATATTACTATTCGTACTAAAGTTTATTAAACAAACTTTTTTTGCAATTTTTTTTTTCACATATTCTTCTTTTTTATTTTGAATGTTAAATATTTCCTGGGGCTTCATATTATCCCTGGCTATACTTTTATTTAAAGCAATTTTAAATCATGAATTGATTATGATGTTTACAAATTTACAAACACGAACTAAAAAAGTTTTGATGTATATAATAAAAAGTTTACTTCATTATAATAACATAAAAGAGAATAAAATACTTCCGATGATTGCTATTTAGAAGAAGTCATGCATAAAATATGTCCTACCAGTAAAAAATAAAGGAGCCCTACTATTAACGTGGTCACCCTTGCAAGTGAAACAATTTTTTTTGGAGGAGATCAGCTAAGCTGTCATGGTGTTTTATTAGATTATCTGCATGCAACCTTTAGAGGAAGGAAATAGATACACACCCAACTCAGTATATAGTGAAAACATATGGGCTGGAATTAATCCGATGTCGATCTTCAACTAGAACTTACACTTAAAACTCCCGAGTAAAACCTCATGGTTAATCTCTGTCTTTCATGAGCACCAGCTCTAGTTTAATTTAATCTTAGATGCTGTGTCCTCGTTAATTAAATAATAATGATAACAGCTTTGGAAAATCATTAATCACTATAACAACAATTATACACTTTAAATATTTTTATCACCAATTGAATTGTTATTAAAACATAAGGACACGTCCATATCGGACGCAAATACCATCATTTAGTAAAAACTTGTCTCTTAATGGTAGTGTACTTGGACCCACGCCCTTGGACATTTACATTAACGACTTTATGGATAATTTTTCAGAAGATACATTTATAAACGCAGATGATACGAAAATCATCTGTTCTCCTTTAAACTCTGTCGACGATGTCTATACCAAATTTATTAACTGGAGTGTCATTTGGAGAATGCCTATAAATGTGCACTTCTTCCTTTCTCTAGAAAAGAGTTCATCCATCCAAATCTTAAGGTAGTAGATAATTACTTAGATTTAGGAATTGACATCTCTCGTGATGTGATATTTAAGAAGAATATACACTACATTATAAGGAAGGCCAATCAAAACTTGGGAATTATTAAAAGAAGCTTCAAAACTTGTGAACCTTCGTTTATTGTAAAACTTTATGTTGTCTCGATCTGAGATTTGCAAGAAAACTTCAAGAAACTACTTGACTAAGTCCTAAGAAAAAGTACAAGCCAAGTTTGTGTGTGTTTTTTTCTTTATCATTGGAAAATAACGAGAACTAGGAATGCAAAATAAAAAGAGTATGCCTCATTATTATTAAAGATATATAGGGAGTGGGGATCAAATTGTCGCCAAAATATTTTTCAACAAAAAACAACACAAAATATACATTTTTTAACTTTTTTATTGAAAATCAAAACTATGACGAGCATATAGGTATAGAGTAGCCATTCATTCGATATAATAACCGTTGGCATCAATAACGGCCTCAATACGGCCTCTGAACCAGCTGCAGGCTCTTCTGACCATCTCAGTGTCCATTTTGCCGAATACCTCCTTGATGGAGTCCATCAGGCTGGCCTTGGTACTATGGGGATGTCTGTTGTTATGTCTCTCGACATAGCCCCAGACAAAATAGTCCAAAGGATTAAGGTCGGGAGAGTTAGGAGGCCACAAATCCTTGGTTACGACGTCATAACAGTTCTTGGTTAACCACTGCATGGAGATTTTGGACACATGGCAGGGTGCTGAGTCCTGTTGCCACACCCAGGGCCTGTCTCCAGCTACCCCTTGAATCCAGGGCAGAATCAACTTCTCCATAACATCCAGGTAGACCTCTGTATTGACCTTTAGACACGCTTCAAACATGTGGGGAGGCATAACATGACCTTCACTGCTGACCACCCCGAACACCACGACCATTGCAGGGAACTTGGTCTTCATTACCTTCCTCACATGGCTGGTGCAGGTGGCTATCCACCTGTTGTTCTGCTTGTTGACCTTCTGATCTTGACAGAAATTCTTTTCATCAGCAATTTTGTTGACTTCATTAGCTTGTTGTTCTTTGCCTTCTGGGTCAAGATCTGGTCCACCTGCATCTTTTAGCTCCTGCCCCTTAAATCCTCAGATACACAGTCCCTTATTGTTTTCTCATGGCGGACCAGATCCCTCGCCATGACCTTCATGGACCTGGTAGGGTCATCCTCAGCCATCTTCTTCACCTTGTCGACAAAGTCGGTGTCCCTGACCTTCCTGTCGGTGCCCTCCTCCTTGGGTGCCCTCTTTATGGTGGCATCAACATCCCAGGTGTCCTCTAGCTTCTTACGGATACGCTGAACAGTCCGTAAATTCACTCCTAAGGTGAAGCAATCGTTGAATTGGAGATTTCACCTCATTATTAACCAATGCCATGACTACGGCGGACCTCAAAAGCTCCTTGTTCCACTTATAGCTCTTTATCTCCTCATGTGATGACGGCATGATGCTAACTGAACTACGTATCGTCAGGTGACGAGAATAGCTTTCCTATTTGGTAACCAGTTTTTTATTTGATAATGTTGTCTTCAAGTTGTCAAGGTTTAAAGTAGGCGACAATCTGATCCCCGCTCCCTGTAATTACGCTCCAGCAAATTATAAACAAAAAGATAAACCTATCTCCCCCATTCTGGATACTAAATAAAGGCTAACTCTTTCACAAAACGTAACTCACCACTCACAATACCATCTGCCTACCAAAACCAAAGATTTACATCTTTAAGCATAGCTTCTATTACAGATTGGCAAGTCTTTGGGTTACAATAACTTTTTGCTTTCCCCAAGGAAGTGAGGCTGACCTCAAGCTATTTTTAGTTCATTATTTTTCTGTGTGACACGTATATATATTCTTTACATTTTTGGTTTAGTTTTTATGTTTTTTTCTTTTCACTGTCAATTTTGATATTTATATCTTAAATGATTCACTTTTATTAAAATGATAATTTTTATATTTTATAAGCATTAAATATATCTTTTATTGTCTTTGTTTATGACCGCTGGTAGAAATTAATAAATATTTAATAGTTATTTTTTTTTTTACATCTTTACTTCTCAAAAAGTAATATATTATTACTTAATTGTTAGAATACTTAGTATTTTTCACATTAGTGCATGGGATTTTGGCAATGATTCAACAGCCACAAAACAACTATAAATAGTGACAAAAATCAGGTTTATTTTTTAGGTGACCCGTTTTTTGGAATTGGTAATCTGAAGATTAAATATTCTTTTTCTCAGCTGTTGTCCTAATATTTAACTCACGAGAAATAACTTCCTTTTCAACTACATTCAGTTACTTTCAAAACCTGATAAAACATTTGTGCTTGCTCATAAAAGACGGAGAGTAACCTCAAAGACTTGTCTTGGAGTTATAATTTTAAGTTTCTTGCCAATGTCCTTGTAGCTGATTTAATTAAACATCATGAATGCGAAGCTGTTCTCCTTCAAAACATTTTTCAAATAGTCATGGTTGCTATGTTGATTTTCATTTTCTTTATTTTTTTAAACGCCCAAAATACACAAGATTTTCATGACTAATTATAAACTTAGAACATGTTTGTCTGGAATTAGGTTGTTCCGATTGCTTAATGTTGTATTTTTTTGGTTCCCTTTTAAACCTCCTGTAAGACAGACGAATAATCATTTATTCAATTATATTTTTCTAACTCGACATATTTAATCTCCTCTTTTAAAATAAATTTTCTTAGCATTAAGAGGCAGAAATACAATGGATATATAGCTGAGATTATCCAGAGGTGTAGTCAGGTTCTCAGAACAAAAGAATATTAATTACCTATTCCGAATTCAGATTATATAAATCGATATTTCTCAACCTTTCCTCAAAATCTGAGATAGAGATGTCAAAGGTTAACCCAAAAACTTCATTCGTCAATTAAAAAAATGAATGTCCAATGGTCAGTCTATGGGCATCAACGGTCATTAATAATAAACTTAGTTTAAAACTCGGAAGGATTTTTAAGCCTTATTAAATATATTCAAACCAATTGAGGACCTTGTACGTTGTAGTGAAGCAATAGAAGCTATGCCTTAGTTACTTACCTATAGTGCACTGCAGCAAGGAACAAAGGATAATTTTGTTTGATTTAACTCAAATCAATAAGAATAATACCAGGCATATATTGTGTAAGCACTTTGTGTTAAATCATCACCAATTCAATCAATCAATCCAAGGACATATCGTCATGAATTACTAATTTCTATTGACTGTCATTTTTTAGAATGGCTATCAATTTTCAAAAGCTTCCTTTATCAAATAAATTTACTCTTCATTTAGCGAACTCCATACAAAACAGAGGAGCTAAAAAAAACCACCAGATTTCCATACTAGTCCATACTATTTCCTCATCCCCAGCTAAATAAAAAACACTTGCGAGAGTTAATTCATTCTCACATACCATCGTTTATATTTTATTCAAATCTTAACATATGCTGTAAATACATATTAGTTATTATACACATCCGAGAGCAATAACGAAAACAAACAGAAACAGTTATCCTTGTATACATGCACACGCCTGCAATGTTTCATTAATACTAGTGATATGCCACGAGCAAAACTCGAGTTTTATTAAGTATATAAAAAACATCACAAAAACTCAGCTCGTAGGCATTTAAACTTTGGAACTCCATAAAAGATAAGACCCCGCCAATAAATTGTAACTCGTCCAATCTTTGGATTCTCTTTATTTCTTTTTCGAGCCCATTATAACATGTCAATCTTCCTAGACTTGACTTCCTCTCTCCATAAAATTAATAATTTATTTTTCCCATCAGGCAACAAACAGTATCTAGAAACATGTTGACTTTTGTGCAATGAGTACTCTTAATCCCATTCCGTTTGAAAAGTAATCTTTGTTTGATTTTTTTAAAGCCTAGCGGGAGTAATCACTGATCGACATTGCTATCAATTACACAATTATTAAGCACACCCTCAAAAGTCCTCCTCACACCAATAGACATAACACAAACTTAGCTGCTTCAATATAGATTAATGATTATTTCTAAATGCATGAGCGAGGGTCGCTATTAAACATAAATTTGAATGGTCAAATTTGATTTTCAACCTATTAGCTATTAATTCGTTTTGCATATCCCTTGTTTAAGCTTCAACATAATCCCCATTCCTCTAGCACTTGCAGCATTTTAGTACTAGATATTATCTTAGTATCTTTGTCTAAATACTAATTACATTTTGAAGTGAGTTTGTTGGTTAAAATTTGAATATATATTCATATTCGTAGGTATGTTAAAAGCGTTGTAGGGGCGCGCCAAACTATCTCCGCAGGAGAAGAAGGAATATTTATGTAATAAAAATAATATTAATTCAGGTCACGAATAATCGTTTATATTTTTGAAATGGTCCTCCCAATCAATTTTTCTGTTACACCTTCTATTTCATCAATCTCTGACTAACTTTCATATAGTCTTTATATTTTTATTAATTCTAACGATAGAACTTTTATAATTCCAATTAATTATAATTTTTGGTATATAACTATTAACATAAGTGTAAATATATTATGTAGCTAAATGTATGTATGTGCTTCAATTTATGTTGATTAATTATTATTTTATATGAAGAAATAAAATAAATTATACATAATACAAGTCACGGATAAATCTAATATAAATTTTTAATAATTATAATTTTTATTATTTAAGGAACAAAATCTTATAATATATATTAAATATACCCATTCTTCTTTACTATATTAATGTAATTTCTTAGAGTTTAAGAATTTATTAATGAACTAAAATTCACTATCCTTAACTGATATAATTTCGCATATTGTTTAAATTTATGTCCTTGATATTATAACAAACACTTGACAGCAGCCACTGTACACATCATTATTAAAAATCATGATACTAATTATTATTATAATGATATTATCGTATTAGTAGTTACTAATTACTCCGTTATTTCCTTTAAAATCTTCCATATAGCTTAAAATTAATTATCTGCTCTCATTCAAAAATGAATTTATTATTGGAGTTTTCGCAGTAAGTAATTGTTTCTAATGGTTGGAGGTGACAATCAAATTTATTGACTCAGTCATTGTGTTTGTTATATTTTCACTTAATTTTATTTTAAAATCTTGATATGAGGTATGGTATATGTTATGTCTACATTGATTTTGGAAAAATGTGTTTCAAGAAATTATTTTATTAGCTCAGGACATTGCTACTGGGATTTGAATATAATTGCATTCATAGACATATAAACACATTACCTGAAAGATATACAATCACATTTTTTATCCTAATTTACAAAGATAATTAAAATAAAAATAAAATATACTTTATTAATTTATTAAATGTTAAAACTTTTAATAGGAACAATGTCACTAATGTTAATTTAAAATTAAAAATATGATAATAATCAATTTTTATTGATTATAATTAATTAATAATTATAATATGAAATATTATATTAATTCAAATTAATTTACAATTACAATATGTATGATATATAAAATAATTTTATAATTTTACAACAAATTGTCTTCTTCGCATCGCATACATAAAAAATTTTTAAATAATAATTAATAGACGTTTATTCCTTTACCTTTCTTCTCAAAACGTGAAAACATAAAATGAACATAAGACATACGTCATAACCAATAAACAAACAATAACATTGAATTAAAATCGCGGATAAAGAGTTGGGGAATTTCCAATCGAAACCATCAAATTACTCCCATTCTATCGAATAAATATTTAAAATACTTACATTATTAAATTCAAGAGAAAAAGGTCTATGAAATAAAGTTTATCGTCAATTATCTTCTTCCTAATCTAAATTTTTTGAAATCCTTGAACATACCTACATATTCGATAAATATTTTTTCTGAAGACAAAGAATTAATGTCTTGTGTTGAAACCGTGAATAATGAAAAAATAATTTTAATGATGAGGAAAGTAATGGCAAAGTTGGTGATCTATGTGAGTCCATCAGCCCTCTTTATCGTTTCGAATCTCTAGTTCAACATGAAGATTGTGAAATTGTCAACCCGTCATCTCTTATACAAATGATGGAAAGTTTTAACTTCAATTCTGGAAATCATTCCTCTCAATCTACCATACTCAATCCAGTAAGAAAAAGGGAGAGGGGGAAATTTGCAATGTTTAGAATTTTTTACCAGATTTAAGAAGGTTATAAATATTGGGATTTGCAGTCCATGTAGCGAAAATATAAAAGTTTCTTGTGTCAACACCTGAATCAAATGCCACATGGAAAACATCCATGAAGTCGCTTTGAATTATTTTACCAATAATAATACTTTACAAATAGTTATGCAATTACCCCCAAATTATGATCCTCCGTCTCCCAAAAGGGTGACAGAATATCTTCCTCTAAGATATTTGAAGAGGATAAAATGGGGGTAAAGGATCTACTGAAGAATGCCTCTTTTGTTGCATTGACAACCTATATTTTGTCTAACATTAATACGGCATTTATCTCCATCACGGCTCATTCTCTAGACAACTTCAGTAATCTGAAAGAGTTTCCGTAACATGAACCATGTGGAAACAAACAAAATTTGAATTTTGCTGAATGCAAAGAAAAAAAAGATTTAATCTACAACACCCTCAGTTACCATAAAGGATAACATCAATGAAATCATGGTTGATGATAAGGATGAAATACCTTCTATTTTTGTAAAGAACTCCATTAACGTTTGGAACGATTTCTTGAAAAAGACATCCTTCCTCAAAATGAAAAAAACATTAAAGTACGTAAGGAGTGGCAAAATTGCATCAACAAGCCAAAATTTAATAAGTATGAAGGTATTATTGAGTGGTGGTGGATCATCCGCAAACGACATGTCCATACTCCTGCAAGTGTAACATCGAAATATCTCATTGTTATGGGTACATCTGAACTATCAGAACATCATTTTTCAACAGCTCTGACTGAGAAAAGAAATGGACTAACGGGCTCCCGTGCCGAGCAATTAATTCAACTTAATGCTTATCTGCATTAATCCCTCTTAGATTTAGTTAAAAAATTCTATAAATAAATATACTATTATATATTTTTAATTTTAAAGTTAAATACACTTTTGAATTGTACATTAATTATTTTTCTATATTTATTTATTCAGATTATTTTTAATTCGTACAAATTTATCTTCTTTGAAATATTAGATTTAAATGGGCAAATGATTAAGAATATAGTCACGAAAAAAAAAAGCTAAATAAATTTATATGAAAAATTTAGTAACTATGTACTTATAATTTTTTTTAAATCAATTTTCCTCGCTAAGGAGGAATATATAAGTAATAAATATTAGCCGTCTAAAAACTTTATTTTTCTACATATTATAGGTTCTAGGAGGATTCACCATGAACATTTTTGCCTTTTACATATTCGCCTTGTAACACTTCTGCATTGTGACACTTTCTCCTTGAGACTTTCTACCCTTGAGACGTTTTCGCATGGGGACGTTTTCGCCTTGTGACTTTTTTGCCTTAGATAATAAAAGAGGGAATGCTATTTTTTCTTAGTTATATAGGTTAGTTAGTGAAATTTTTACAGTTGTATAAGCTTCACCTAATTTACAAAACTTAAGACCCATTATAGAAGAAGTAGAACAAATAGAAGTTATTATATTAAAAAGAAATAAAGGTTAAATAAGTTGAACTTTTGTTAAAATATGCTAAAACCTCATTGCAATGTTTCTCCTCCAATAAGTAATTAATTACTTACAGGAAACAAAGGAATATTCTGTTTTAGCGCAATTTCTTTGTTCCTTTGGTTATGAAGATGTTGATCCATATATATGTAATCGACTTGATTATGAATTATGATTTGCCAAGAAAAGAATTTAGTAATAAAAAACATATTTTACGTTGAAGGCATAAAAAGATGTTGAAGAATAAATAAAGTATTTTTACAGTAAAATGTCAGACTAATGTTAAGGTTTAAATACGATAATTCTGTATTACTCTATAGATTCAGACCTCACGTAATTTAAAATTCCTATAATAGTTTCTATACTTTTAACAGATAAATTTGTCAGCCTTGAAAGTATGAATGAAAAAATACAAAAGTGATTTGTATTAAAAAGTTAAAAACTTATAATATTTTATGCACTATAATTTGACTCAAATTCCATGCTCTGAATAAAAAAAGTATCAATTTTGAGTTTAATTCTTGTTTAGGTATAACTTCGTATAATGTTCTAGAGTGTATTATTATTATATTTTGAAAGATTCTTTAACATATTGAACACTTAAAAAAAGGTTCCTGTCTCGTAGTCAGTATTAAGAAAAGCAGTTCTATACACTAAACAAAGACTTAGTTTTTGTGTGGGAAAGTTGGCATTATTAAATAAGAACTGAGAACAAGCGATCAGAGAAAATTCTCTTAGGTAAAAATTTGGTGGCTCCGAGAGGAGCCGTTTTTTACATAAGATTAAACTCAAAGAAGACAATTAAACATTTTTAGACGGAGTTTTCTTTGCAGGGGCCTTCTTAGTGGTTTTTTTCTCATCAGACTTTTTGGAGGTACTGGATTTCACGATTTTCTTCTTAGGAGCCTTTTTTACAAGAGTTTTGGACTTGGTTGATTTTTTCTCAGCAGAATTCGTAGGGGATTTTGGTTTTTTAACGACCTTAGCCACCTTAGATTTGCTTGTTACAGAAAGCTTGAATGTTCCTGAGGCACCATTGCCCTTGGTCTGAACCAACTTACCCTTCTCGACAGCTGATCGGATGGCTTTGCAGATGAATGGAGCCTTTTTGACCACATCTACTTTGAAATGAGCAGAGATATACTTCTTGATGGCCATGAGGGAAGAACCCTTGCGATCTGCCAATGCCTTGATGGAAGTCATGACCATCATGGAGGATGAAGGCGTCTTGGATCCATCCTTGGATGTCATGGAGGCTTGTTTTGTAGTTGCAGTAGTATTTGACATGTTGTTGAAACGGGAGATAACTGAGTAATAGTGATGTATCTAGCTGATATTTTTATTCTTTTTATACTAGAACAAACATATATGTTTAGGTAGGTACGTTCATTTATTAGCGTACGCACTTCTAGGAAATTTCCCCCTTCTACCAAGATTGTATTGTCAAAAGGGTAAAGTGAATTTTGTATCTGGTTTTTGGCGCCTATTCTCAAAAATTATATTTTTACATTATTATAATAAAAATCTTTTAAACTTTAATAAATAATACTATACCAATTCATCGCATTATCACTTCAATGCTACAAATATCTCTTACAATTTTAAAACCAATATTTTCGTCAATACACTTACTACATAAAATCATTATTTCTATAATTCAATATGGACCAGTACAAAATTATAAATATTTTGTAGCCGTTCCTTTAGAATCTGAACAATTTGTTTCTTATTGTTCCGCATCTATCATCATATAAACAAAATAGCTTCAAACGAATTAGTTTTATTCTTTTTATAAGTAAGATAATTTTTATTACTTCATATATTCATAACTTGAGTAATTTCATATGTTAATACCATATAGGGGCCCATAAGTATCATACTTCAAATAAAGGTACTAAACTATAGTATAAAATCTTGGGTATATCAACTTATCCAACAAATTTGAATAGAAGGCCTATAGTTACTCTGAAATATTGGGATATATGTCCTATGGGTCAGTCCTTGATATTTTAGATCTATAACTCAATCCAGCGTTGAGTTTTGAACTCCTTTTGTGATGAAATTTGAAATTATGATTATAATTTTTCTAAAGAACCTTGTTTTTTTACTGTAGTTCTTAAACCACTCATCCGATGTATGTATCTTTTTAATTTTTAGGTATGACCATTTTTTGAATTCTTAAAAAAAAAGGAAAGTTCAGTTGAACCATTGGTTGTATTGATATTACAAAATCCATAAAAGATAAAATAGCCTATAACTACTTCAATATCTTAACAATTCAATCTTCAAATTATTCTCCATCAATCGGTTAATTATTAAAATGATAGCTTTGTTGCATTTTTTGTTTTATTCAAACAAGCAATGGTTTATTTTTATCAAAACTAGAGGGTAGGATGTTTCATATATATAAGGTTAAAAAGTATGGTCAAGCTTAACTTTTTTAGCAGAATACAAAAAAATTTAAAATTATTTAATTGGTTAATTCAGTAGCCATCAAAAAAGTTCTGAGCTCCTTTTTCATGATGAATTTAATCGAAATCGTCTTAAAGACCTTTTATTTCCGGATTGTAGTTCTGAAACTGCTCATTTGAGGCATGTCATAGGTGAAGTAAAAAGTTCTGAGCATTTTTTCGCTTTATTTTGACAAAAAAACCCATAAAATTGGTCATAGTGATACTGAAGAATGTATGGAATAATTTCTTTTTTTACTTCCGCTGTAACACACAAATGGCTTCACCAAATACCGGCCGTACAGAATTATTTACCGATTTTTGTTCAGAACATATTGCGGGCAATAATGACATTTCGAATGACTTGAGAAATAATTTATTCTTACATTTTTAGAATCATAAAATAGTTTGTGATCAAATTTAATCAATGTAGCCACCATTTGACTCAATGACACTGGTCAGGCGACGTCTGAAGCTGCCACAGACTTGCTGGATGTAATCGGCGTCCATTGAAGCCCACGCCTTGTTGACAGCAGCCTTTAAGGCATTTATGTTCTTGTGTCGTTTTTTGCAGGCCTTGGTCTCCACGTGCGCCTAGATAGAGAAGTCTAATGGGTTCAGATCTGGGCTCTGAGGGGGCCAGTAGTCCTTGGCTCAAGTCTGACTTCTCGCTGACGTTCAGTTAGCAGAGGGTGTTCAGTACACCCCAGGGACTTTCCTCCAGCCCTTTTCAATGCCCTTGAAACAGTTGATCTCGACGTTCCCGTGTTTCTGGCCATGTCAGCAATGGACCTGTTGGGAGTCCTCTTGAACACTGCCTTTACTTGCCTTGTTGAGACAGTGGGCTTCCTGCCAGTCCCAGGGGAATGCTTGAGATCACCCCAGCCTCCAAGCGCTTGGAAACGTTGTAAATTGTCTTCAACGAGGCCCCAACCTGTTACTTAATGTTGTTATGAGGCACTCCTGCTCGGAGGAGGGCTGCAATTTCGATCCTCTTTGTTTCCTGATTGGACATGGTCTCACGTGTGGAAGTTGTTACGCTCTCACAGGAAGGATTTGTTTATTGTAACAGTAAAAATACGAAACAATCAGATTGGTTGCCACAAAACCTCTTAAAAAGTATATTTACATCATCGGTAAATAATTTTGCACGGCCCGGTACAAAAATGCACATGAACATTTTCCAAGTGTACACTTACCCTTTAAGCATACTTCAAGCTTTTTTGGATGCAATGTATTCATCTTGATACATAGCTCACAAAAGACATATAGAAAACAAAGCCAAGAACTTTTTACTGAACTTTGTTAGGTATTTAGTAAGCAAAAGAAAAAAGCTGTTAACAGTTTTTTTTTATTATTTAAAAAAAAAAGTATGGTTGAGTGTTTAAGGATGCCAGTGAACTTTTCAACAAAATTCTAGAGGTTAAACTATGACTGGGGTGCCGATATTCGGAGTGGGGGGTCATATAAAAGAGGCTTATTCTGTACACAAAACAGAAAAAATGTATTTTGGAACTCAAGGAGACTTGATAGGGGGTTGAGTTATAAACTAAAAAGTGACTGGCATCTCAAAAAACAGCAATAAGAATTGGTACGTTTTCTAAATTTACCCAAAATCAAAAAAAGTTATGGGACAAAAAAATCCGTGAAAATTCCAGATTCGTTTCTTTCATGCACAAAAAAATGGATTTCAATGGAATATTGAATCCATAGATTAAGGAAAGTTTGTAAAAAATCGTTTGCATATAAATTTGAAACATAAAATTTATGTTTAACTGAAATATCTATCTTTTTCTGAATGATTTTTAAATTTTATTCTTTTGTTTTCATCAAACGTCAATTTGCTTTTTTTAAGAAAAAATGTCACAAAATCATGCATTTAGGACAAAAAAAAAAAAAAATTAAATGCACACTATATTATTTTAACATATAACATTTTATTTCAAATTTTTCGTATTCGCAAAAATTAATCAATTATCGAGGATTATTTTTTCGTCAACATTATTCTTTTTTGCTTTTGCAAGGACAAAAAAAACAAACATGGTAGGAATCTGTTCCTCTTTTCAATACCAATAAATGCTATTAACAACTTTTATTTTTCAAAATTAGCGCAAAATAGTTTTTTTCTTCACGAATTTCGACTTTTCAACTTTTTCACAAAAATAAAAGATTATCTTCTACTTTAAACCAGTTATTTTGTACATATATGTTGGTATGTTATTTAAAGTTTCAACATCATTTTTTCTTTTTTATTCATAATAAAAAATATATATATTATAAAGGCGCCATATTATATAATGCTCGCCGGCACCGAAATGTAATTTCCTCCTCCTTTCTTAGAACGAGAAACGCTGTTAAATCCTTAGTTATTTCATATTTATATAGTACTAAAGTAAAGGGGATGGGGGAGGTAAAAACTCAACTTTTAGCCTTAATTTTTGGAAACAGGATGCTTAAAGGCTTATTTAACTAAATTTTATTGTAATTGTCTTTTTATTTTATCGGAGTCTTTATCAAGTACAAACGCCAGTACCCGGCATAGTACAGTATATTAAAACATTTTCTAAAATACAATTTTTGCATTAATAATGAAGGAAATATTTCCTCAAGAAATCCTCAGTGTTATTTTCCAGTTTTTATGAGCATAATCCCACGTTACTTTTATTTATATTAATTTATATGTTTTCTATCCTCAATTATGAAACAATAGTAAGTTTGAGAATGACTGATGAGTACTTCAGTCTTTAGAGCGCTCAATAACAAAAACAAGCAAAAGCAGTTCTCATTGGCTCCATGCTTCATACAAAACGCTTACGAGTGTTAATTCCTTTTCACATACCAGTTTATATATTTTATTCAGATGTTAACATATACTGTAAATGAATAAGAATTATGATATACATCAGAGAGCAATAACAAAAACAAAAAGAAACAGTACTCTTTATATAAAAACTCGATGCAATATTCACACTAGGGTAATTACAATTATTTATTATGTTTAGTTAAACAATATTGGTAGTATTTTCAAATAATATAAAAATACAGGCAACTTCCCTGTTTTTATAAATCAAATTTTTTGTAATATATACTTATATACGAAAATAAAGCTTTGTTTTTAAAATTTAAAGTGTTTTTAAAATAAGTAATAGAAATAAATTATTTTGACCTACAAAAATTAAGTTATTCAAGCGTATTTTTTCCGTCTAAACTTCAAATTTAAAACTATTCTATTTTTGAACTTCCATTTAATTACTACATACGTGTTACACATGTTTTTGCATTTTAGTTTGATCTGAGAAAGTAATTCATCAATTTCTCACATTTATAATGGGGGTTCAGGCTTTTTATTAACTAAACACATAGAATCATGCAAAATGAGGTTACCAATTCAATAAAAGTTTATACATTACTAATTTTTAAGTTGAAAAAAAATATATATACCAAAAATTAGAGATGCAATCGCATCCTGTAACTAAGATAGTACGACTGACATAATTCATATAAGTACTTGAAATCATTTTGCAATGAGGGATACCACTTATGTTATAATCTTTTCAAAGTGACTTGTAGTTCATATCTATATTTTTAATCAATGTTACCATATAAAGGTAGAACTCTTATAGTTTAAAAAAACAAAACTGTAGAGTAGAAAAATAATGAAATCTGGATTAAAGCTATGATTTATAAAAGTCATAAAAACTTGTCAATGAGAAGAAAGGACAATGTTTATAATGAGATAATTGCAGACGGCGTATGGTTTGTGAGGAAAATTGCTGTGAATGATCCTCTAGCTGAATTTAACAAGAAACATCGACCTTCACAGTTTGATAAAAACAATGATTCCGCATTAAATTTATCAATAGAACAATTTTACAGGATTTTTTTGGTCCTTATTAAAATCCAAAAAAGT
Organism: Lepeophtheirus salmonis; assembly: GCF_016086655.4. Lineage (NCBI taxonomy): Eukaryota > Metazoa > Arthropoda > Copepoda > Siphonostomatoida > Caligidae > Lepeophtheirus > Lepeophtheirus salmonis. The sequence continues at coordinate 12,625,130 of NC_052138.2, read as the reverse complement.
TGTATTGTTATACCATATAAATCAACCTTAAAGTTTAAATTTAATCCTTTGGACAATGTATATATATATAATTACACGCAACTACAAAAATCTAGAACCAACACTTTAAAATTCCAATAAAAACGAAGATAAAGTTATTAAACTAAAAAATAAACAGACTGTAAATTAAAAAAAAAAAAGTTACAAAAAAAAAGCAACTAACAAAAATAAAAACTATAAGTACCATTTTTGCCGCATTTGAACCTCTTGTATCTTCTTACAATCTTGCGTATGGTTTGAAAATGGATTGCGGAGTCCATATCAAGGAAGCGAATGATATTGCCTCTTCATGACCAATCAGTGTTGTCAAAATTGGGAATCTTAATATTGAGCACTCCATACCGGACATTGTAAATTGGTCTTACGTCTTAGTTATAAATTTCTTCTTCCTTGGTTAATTTGTGAGCAATTGGCGCTTTTGCATTTAAAAGAACATAATTTAAGGTCTTACTTTTTTCTGAACGATTGTTCGCAGGTCCAAATAATAAAATTGATCGTGCAAACTTTTCACTCATGCCTTTCATATTTAAATTAATAAAAGTTTGAAAAATCCTAATTGATGGGCAATCTGTGAATGGATGTATGGTATAATTGTACATTTTCCACCTTTTTTGATAGGAGAGTCGAAACAGATAAGTCAATTGACGATTTGGAGCTTAGACGTGAAGTGACTACCGTCTGCAATTCGATTATTGAGCTTAAGATCATTGTTTCCTATGATTTCGGCAAATCCAACTGTTGTCAGATCCTAAAATCAGCTATCCGTAAACTGGGCTAGAAGATATAATCAAGCCCTACTCAGTATTCGAATTTGTTGTCAGGCTTATAAAAATATTTTGATAAATTTTCAGTAAAATTATTGATGGAAGTGTCAGTCCTCCTCCAATTTGAGATTTAGGTATTTTTACTGCTTCTAAGTACCTTCGATGAAACAAATTTTCTAGCCACTTTTCTTCTTCCTTAATTGCAACTTCTGCTAATCTGGGTAGAGAAGTAACCTTATAAACTATCAATTGAAGCATCAGGTTCTTGTAAACATTGATTTTTTTTTGCAGACAACCTATAATTTTCGATTCAATTTTTTTATTCAGTGTCAACCAATTGGAGTCCGCCTCACTATCTTTTCCCCATACTATGCATAGAATTTCAATTTCAACTTTAATAGGGCAACCCATAATTTCTTCTGTTATCTGTGGACATCATGCGCTTATAGGAAAAATCCCTGTTTTTTCTCTATTTATTTCCAGTACTGATGTCTATCTTAATTTTGTAAAGAAGTTCATGACTATTTCAATTCTTTTCACTAATTATTTTTCAGAATTTGCTTCAAGCCATGTTTATGTCATCTGCATATAAATCAATAATATGTTTGGTGTCGTGAAGTTGTATTCAAAAGCAAATGATTTATTGAAGTTTTGAATGTCCTAATTGTGGAATACTACGACAATTTAAAAAAAAAGTTTTTATTTGTTGAGCCTATTAACGTCTTCTATCGTTGATACTTTTGTTATGAGAGAAAGATTTGACTAACAAAATAAGTTTATAAAAGAAAGCTAACTCATTGACAGTGATGCATAAAACACGTGAAAGATAAGTAATGGAAAATTAAAGATGTGAACCTGACAATTTGATGAATGTTTGGGCAGAGAGCATCTTAGTTGTCATAATGTGTTAGCTTCTATCAGCCGTGAGAGGAATGTATCTAAAAGTAAAGTCAGGGAATTCTTTGGATGTCGATCCTCAATTATACTCCGACTCCAACAAGAACTTGCACCTATAACTCCAAATCAAACAATTATTATTACTCTCCGTCTTTCATGAGAAAACACTCTCTAATTATTACATTATACTTACATTATCTCTACTCAAGAATGAAAAATAATAGATCAATTGCAAACATGTGTAATAAGGAGAAATAAAAATAAATCCCACTTTTGTAAGGACAAATAACCTGGAATTACTACAATGTCGATCCTCAATTCTACTTCGAGTTCAACATGGACTTACACTAATAACTAAACTAGTGTATTTCCCCATTTAGGACTGAAAACTGCAGTCCCTCCCAGATCAGTTCCGTCCAGTCCAAGTAAGTTCTAGATATCAGTCCTTAAACTTATAAAGATCGTTCCATGATGACGTTACTCAACTTTATTTCTCCTTTGTTTAATCAGTTATAGTACCAGAAGTCCTAAAAGCAAGCCCCAAAGACCAATAGAACCAGACCTACGACTGAACTGAAGTAGACCAAATAAATAAGGATCAACAGGGGCGTCCACAAGGTGGAAAATTTTACGCTAAAATAGGGGTAATTTTTTTTTAGCAACAGTGAAACAACAGCCGATAATATGTAGAAACGTCGAGTCGCAATTTTAGAACTTTCCGTGGGGGAAAAAACTCCCACTGAAATTGCTAAGGTTCTGAACTGCAACCGCACCACCGTTTACAGCGTGGTAGCCAAAGATACTCCTGAGGCGACCACAAGATCTAAGTCAAGGCCTTGAAGGTCGGACGAAATGGTTGCTGCCGTGAAAAAGTCTGTCGACCACAAGAGAGACAAGGTCACCGTCAGCGACCTCTCCAGGGAGTTCAATGTCAGCAGAAGGGCCATGGACCAGCTAGTTAAGAACGATCTTGACCTTACGGTCTACAAGAGAACCCCTCGTCAAGCCCTCAAGCCTGTAGACAAGGAGAAACGCATCGCAAGATCGAATATTCTTCTCAACAAGCTTAAGAAAAAACAAGCCGATGTCGTCGTTTTGTTCAGTGATGAGACGCCCTTCAGCCTAGGCGAGATGGTGGCCAACGACACCGGATTTTATCTGGCAGAGTCTGTCGGTGCCAGGGATGATGACGTGGTGCATGTGGGTAAGGAATGGCACTTCGCCAACCTCCAGGTCCTGGCTGTTGTTGCGCCCGATGGTCAGAAATGTGATCTCATCTTCTTGGAGGACCACGACAGGCTTAACTCTGAGACGTACTGCCAATACATGAAGGAGAAGTGTTCCTCTAGGCCAGGGCTACTTAAGGGGAAGGTAAATTCTCCAAAAATTGGAATTGAAATTATTGGAAAATCAGATTTGATTTGGAAAACTATTTATAGATTCCTGATCAAATACTATTATAATTCAACTAGGACAAACACGCTATCTTAAAGATAACCAATGATAAATTACGAAGATTTTAATTGTATTTAGTTTGTCTAAATTAAAATTCTAAACTAAAACGATATACTATAAATATATAATAGGATAACTTTTAGTGGAAAACTTTCTTGTATACAAGGATATTTGATGTAAATATAATCAAATCTGCACCCTTTTTGACACTATTGGAGATGCAACATATAATTGACCGGATGAAAATACTGATTTTGGTAAATATAAAGCAATTTTTTCAAATGTTTGACCCTGTGATTTATTTCCTGCCAGTTCCATTGATAACTAAATACGGGAACTGTTTTCTTATAAGTGAAAATGGAAACTCATCTCTACGAAAAGTGGGCGAGATTTTTGGAATAGATACAATTATTATATAAATTATAAGGTGCTCTTTCTTCAATCATAATGAAGATACATATTAAGACTAACTCGCTAATGCTCTTCTTCCTTTCTTTCGTATAGTTTGTTTAAATTCGTATTTAATGTACGTTCTCCCCTTTTCCACTAGTACAATAATTCGTTTTTTGGATTTTTGCTGGATTAAAAAAACTTTGAGAACGGGGAATCATATCGTTTTATGAGAAAAATCAACTTATTAGCAGAAAAACAAACTTGCCCCTAGAGTCCATTAATCTAGTACGTATTTAACTCAGAATTATGATCAAGTTTTATTTTATGTCTATAGTCTGTATTGTCTCCGTTTTTGAAATAAATGTGTTTTTATCATTTTTTTTCTAAGTGGAAAGAACATCAGACAAATACATAAATAAATAATGCTATGTAAGATATGGAGAAAAAAATATTTTATTTTATATTACTTGTGTTTAAAAAAGGCAATACTATTCTTTTAAATAAGAACAGGTAAATAATACATTATTTATTTATTCGATGCATTTTTTTTTCATTTTGACTCCCTACATACTGAAAAAAAAATCATGATTTTTTACAATGAAAACGTAATTTATTTTGTAGCTATGCATTTGAAAAAAGTAACAAAAGTTATATTTTTTGTTGTTTTTGAAAGTTTTTTTTAATCAAAAATTAATCATCCCTCTTTCCAATTTAGAACGAAATGAAAATTCACATAACCAATTTAATTAATTTTTTTTACCATAATATAATTTTAACAAGATTGTTTTTTCTATTAGATGAAAATGAACAAAGAACAAAGCATGAGGTAGATAATGGCAAATCGATAAATAAAGTTGTCAATTCTATAAATTTACTCACAATTGAAACTGTTTGTAGTTGACAATCTAAAGTATATTTTCTATAGCTGTTGTCATATATTCATCCTCCTTCTCCTCCGTGTTTTTCTGCCTAGCAACAGTTTTTTTTTCTACGATTAAATATTAGAAGGGAAGGGGGGATTACATTAGCCAGTTAATTCTTCTTGGATTGCTGCAATTTATACGAACACTTTTTAATCTAATCAATAAAGCCAAATAGTGACATTGTATGAACAAGTTTGACATATTAATTTGGTAATATTTTGAAGTACCTAAAGCCCATATGCATTCTATTGAAGCATTTGATGTTACGCAGGATACTAATTTATTTGTAGGTAAAATAGTTTTAAAGTTGTTTTGTTGTTGGTACATGTATTAAGCGACCTTCTTTTTAGGCAATTTAGGATTAGGTTAGTTTATTGACATCACATCACATCTTCATTATTATCCCCAATGCGTCCGTAGAACGGACAGGCTCATACTAGTCATTTCTTATACAAATTATAACTTTTATATGGAATTGTACAAATTAAAAGGAGGAATACATATTTACTGGCGGAGTTCGCTCATTTCCTCATCTCTAACAATAAGATTCCCATTTCCTATACCACCAATCTAAACCAGCTCCGATTAAACAGATTTCTCCCGCATGTGAACGCTAAAATTTTTGAATTCGAATGAAAGAAGTACAGCATCATTTTAAAAACGTTACAGTGTGAGCGGGGACTAAGTATAGAGTGATCACTAGTGTGTGTGTTCATGAAATAACATTGGGGATTTGTTTGTTGTTGTGATAAGTAAAGTTGTTTAAAATTTGATCTACCGGAATGGAAAAATAAAATGATCCTAAATTAAGATAGTACAAAATATAATAATGCAAGACTCGCTCATATTAGTGAAACATTGAACTGAAGAAATATTTTTATTCCTTTTGTTTTCGTCAAAAGAAAGTTTTAATTAAAATTTGTTTATAGATGGGATTCTAATATCATATTATAAACAGTTAAGCTATTGACAAAACCCAGATCTAGAATATAATAATGTTTCTACTATCGCACTAGCATAATTTGAAACTATCTCCGAGAAATAATTCATTTTCAGTGTAAAAGTTATTCAAAGCCGTGTTAGGTAAATATATATCTTTTGAAGGTTAAATATATACTCATTCTGGCAAATCCCTTCTATACATCATAGATAATAAATGAAATAAATGTATGTACAATCAGTGGGTCCACAATTATATATATACATGTATATACATATATATACTGTTTTTTGGAAAAAAAAAAATTAAAAAATCTATACTTATTCATAAAAAATGCCAAAATATTAAACATCTATATTTTAGGCAAACTTTAAATTAAAAAAATTTATTTGAAATATAAAATCTTTTGGATAAAAAACTTCAAAAAAAAATATTTCAATTACTAATTTTGTAGGAAAAAAAATTCAAAATCAATAGGCACTCAAAAAATGTAATTTTTTTTTGGAAAAAAAATTCAAAAATCAAGAGACAAAGAATTAATTTTTTTTGGGAACAATTTGCAAAATTAAATTTTTTGGAAAAAAAAGTCTAAATCTACAGATATTTTATAATAACTAAACTTTGTTGAAAAAAAGATCAAATATACCATTTTTTCCTCCGCTGTATAATTGGCCTGAATACGAAACAAATATATAGTAAAAAACTAAGAGAGGGGAAAAAATATGATCAAATTCAAGGGATTTCCTTTGATACAACAAGTTCGAATACGGGTAGGAATGCTGGAACTTGTGTTTTCCTTTAAAAAAGAAAAAAAACTAGAAAAAAACCTTTTACCTCTCGCATGTACACATCATTGGAACAACATTCCTGTCATGTTTTGGAACAAAGTCTTCTCCTGATATTCAAATTTTCAAACAGTTTCAAGAAAAATGGTCATCCTTTAATACAACAATGTAACAATTTCTGTTATGAAAAATAGATCGACTAACGTCATGAAAAATTTGAACTAAATAGCAATGCTCAGAAATGTTATCTCAGTCTAGATTATAATAAGGTTCAATGACTTTATGTATTAATTAAAATTTGAATATTAATACTTTTTGTATCAAGTAAAGACCAGGAAAAGGTCAATAATGTCTTTACAATGAGTATTAATTAATATTCAAAGACGATTTATTAAATTGATTTAGCTGATGAACTGTGTTTATTCGATAAAAGGTCAGTAAAAAGGTCAAAAAAGGTCAAATTTATCTATTTCAAGTAATAAATTCACCATTTATAATAATTTGGGACACATAAATTGTAAATATTGATATCGTTTCTTTTACGATCAGACAGATGGTCATATAGCAAAAAATGTAATTTATGGCAGCCTTTGCTCTTTTTGGCCAATTAGCACCAACCGCTAGTAAAAAAAGGATGAAACATATTTGATTGCAAATTGATTAAGCTAAATTTCTTTTTTTTAAAGATTTGTTGTCACACCAAGACCTTATTTGATATTCAGGTCAAACCACTCTATTTTGACAAAAATCGTAAAATTTCAAAACTTTAGAGCCGTTGGGCGACCTCTAAATTTTTTCAAAACTATTCAAAATTTATATACGATATTATTACCCTAAAAATAAAAATTACGACCCTCAGAGCTCAACATTCTTCACATTTGAAAAATAAGCTCCACCTTAATATATAAAAATATTAGGGTGCCAATAAAATACCTTTTTGTGATAAATTAAAAATGGAGGGTTCAAATTTGTTCCTTCTGATAAAAAAAATACGATTAATTAAGTTTGAACAATTTCTATGAATATTTTGAGGTAGCTTAAGTTTTGAAATTTTACATATTTTTGGAAAAAACGTGACCTTGTTTTAATATCATCCATTTACTATACACTACAGCTTGTTCGTAAATTAAGTTAAAATTCTATCAAAAGTTTTTTATATATGTTAATGATAAATGATTTGTTACATTTCTAAAAAATGATAAAAATATTTAAATGGAATTTTGCCTTTTTTCCTATCCGTCTGTTCCTCTGCGTATCACAGCCCGTGAGCGGCTATTGATAACTACAAATGATTTCATATACGTTTTTTCACTAAGATTAACAAAAAAAACAAAAAAAAAAAAAAAATACAAATTTGCATGATCTTAAGTTTGATGACTTTTTTTATGACCTTTTTTGAGCAAAAATACCTATACAGCCTAGTTTTATTCTAATAAATCAAAAAATTGTTGTTTATAAAAAAATATGGCAATCAAAATTTAGCAGGAGCTAATTTTACAAAAAAATGACCCCCAAGATCTTTTGAGACCGAGAAGAAGGACGGAGTGAACAACAGAAATATATTTTTTAAGTTAGTAAGTAATATTGGAATGTAGCTTGTTTCTTGCTTGAAAAATTACTTTGAAAAAAGCTCTTTCCCTTTTATTTTTAAGATGTTTGTAAGCAAAGTACCTTGTGCCTTGTCGTATGTCTTGAACGTGCATATCCAGCTCTTTATCTGCAATTCCGTATTTATTGATCAATTGCCAATTTCTTTAAATATTTTTAAATAATGGAACTATGGTAAAAATAATCTTGGAAAACAGTCGCAATAATTAATTCTATGATGGTCCTGCATGCAAATGGAAAAAGTTTTTGTAGCTCACTGGCTGTGATACGCAGAGGAACAAACAGATAGGCAAAAAGGCTAAATTTCATTTAAATTATAAATGAAACGAAAAAAAATCATTTATCATTAACATGTATAAAAAACTTTTAATAGAACTTTTACCCAAATAAATTTCTTAATTTGTAAAACGGATAATATTAAAAAAATGACATTTTCTTCACCAAAAATTCCATAACCAAGGGCCGTATTTTTTTTAACCTTCAATTTATTACTTTTTCACAAAAAATGATTTTATTGGCACACATATATATATATATTTTTTTTGGGGGGGGAGGAGGAAAATATTCCAAAAATTGACAGCTGTTTAAAAAAAATTTCAAAAATTAAATTACATATATACTTTTTTTTAATGTTCCTTTAATTGGTTAGAGGGAGTTGCACTGATTAAGTATAAGTAAATATTATATTATTACATTTACTCCATGTGAACTAGGATTTTTTTTGTGAAATACATATACATAAAGCATATTTCTTTCTCTAGGAATCGCCAAAACAATTCTATTCTATTTTTTTTACAAAAAAAATTCAAAAATTAAATTTAATATATTAAAATTTTTGGATGAAAGTTCAAAATCTATAGTTAATCTCATAAAATTAAAATTTGTATAAAATTTATTATAATAGTCTGACACAAATGAGACACATCAACAGCATGCTAAAACTATTTTTTTCAAAATTGAGTGTGGCCAATATTTATATTATTTGGCTCATTATCGTCAATTTCTGTAAACGAATTATTGTTATTAACACTGAAGAGGCGCTAAAAATTCCCCTTAAAGTACCCATAATTGATATTTACAATAAAAGAATGCGAAATTGATATATTTTATTAGAAAGAGGTAATATAGGGCCCAATACAAGTTACTTAAATCAAATGTAGGGTAAAAACTATAGTTTACATTCTTTAGCATCTTCTCTCATCCTACAAAACTTGAATATAATGCATATAATTGACTCAAATATGCCCATGAAATATAAAAATTCAAAATTGGGTTCATGTTGATGCTTCACATATATTCTCATTTCCCATTTACTCCATTTTTATAATGATCCCTAGTAGTGCGAGTTTTGTTTTTTAAAGACCATGGTTTCTCTTTTTGGAATTCTGGAACCTGATCCTACCTGCAAAAAAAAAAAAAAAAAAGTAGGTGTAAAACCCCAGATAATATATACCTACTACACATTTTGTAAATTATTGAAAATTTAGTTTTTTTTACTCAAAGAAAAGCATATACTAGCCACTCTTTGGTTGTTTATAGATTTATGGCTTTGATTATTTTGAAAAAGCTATGCATAAACAAATAACTATTGCATATAATATTTTTATAGACGATAAATACATATGTGTAGAGGGTGTGTATGTAATAACCTACATTTGAAGGACTAGTAACTCTTTATTTACCTATTAACGGCAAAAAATATTTTTTAGAGATTATTTAACAATCTTTACTTTTTAGGCATAAACGCCGTTACTTTTATGAATAAAGTCCTGTGCTTCATTTGCTGAAATAATTGTTTTCCGATGGATATTTTTAGATTTCTTGATCTTGAATATAAAAAATATTTTTGCAAGTAACTTTAGAATTCAATTTGGAAAACTAATAATTTCTTATTTGTATTTTTTCTCATCTCCAAAAACATGTCCGTATTTATATTTGCAAAATTTTACTTATTTTTTTTATGTTCCTTTTATTGGTCAGATGGAGTTGCACTCATTAAATATAAGTAAACATAATATTATTACGTTTAGTCTATCTGGCCTAGGACTGGTCTTTGAAGTTAGTATACATATTGTATATTTCATTTTTAAGGAATGACCGAGACGTAAATCTATGCACATTGTGTTCAAGAAATAATTTCTCCCGATCATGTAGTCCATTGAGATACGTCGTTTCATTATGTGACTTTTGAATGAATGCGTATAAATGTCGATGTTTTTGTTTGATCAAAGTAATTTTGGGTAACGATCATTCACATTTATACATATTTTGTTTAATATTCCTCCGAAGCTCTAAATCTACATAAAAAGGTCATATTTAGTCTTTGTTCTTCTGGAGAATTTTTATAAATATTTCATTAGGTTTATATGTGTTTCAAGCATTTTTTATAAGACAAAATATTATTTATAATAACCGAGGGAAATTAGCCATAATAAATTTTAAGTCATTCTTTACAAAAATCAAATATTACAAAACTATATTTTTTTACTTTCCCTAATATTGAGCTCTATTTATGAAAAGCAAATAAATTCCATGTCTGAAAAATATCAATAAGAGGTATTTTTAGTAGTTTAAAGTTGAAAATTGGTCAATATTGGAAAAAAAACAACATATTTTCCCCCTAAACTAGACATCCTTTGTCCGAGAAAAAGGTTGTGTTCATTTTTTGACAGATTATAATACATTTAAAATATATTTTTTATCATCTTTAATTTGTCAATATCAAATCATCAGCCATATAAGAAATATTTATATATTAAAGTATAAGAAAATTCAAATTCATTAAAGTTCATTGGGCATGATTTGCAAATGATTCAAGCTCAAGTATAGAATTAAGCGTTTCATATTTCTGTAAAAAAAGATAGAGTACGAAGAAATCAATATTAATTACGGAAGATATTATTATGAACTATTGAAATTGTCACTGATACTGTATGAAGTATATAACATACGATTGTACTTCATATTTTCACACATAAGAGAATAAATTGGATCTGAGATTTATTTAAGTGTATAGAGAATTCCCCTGTTTATATGATCAAAATCGGCCTTAACGGGTTCATAGACGTTTCACAATGAAATTTGAAAAGCAGTGATATTAAACCAAATAATACCTTCCACTAACCTTGATTATAGCTTTGTTTCTAATACAAGCCTTAACGACATCACCTTTGGATGATTGTAGTGTCGGTTTTATTTTTTTCGGTGCAGTCCACTCTAGGACTGGTCCTTTAAAATCAGTGGAATGATATTAATTCTCAAGGAAGAAACACCCCAATGACATGAAGAGGAAACGAGTTTTTCTGTTTTTAAGGAATAAAAAGTAGAATAGATTTGCTCCAGTGCGGGGTCCTGGATATGAACTCACACAAGGCTACTCAGACTATTTGATTCTCTACTTGATAATCCTTTTTTGAAGAGCAAACTGTTATATATAAATATTTACTGTAATACGATGGACCCCTCCCTGGATAATTTCCGGGGGGACCGAACTGCCTACTTATTGAGGATGTCGTCAGCTTTAAGGCGATATCCAGGGGGGGCAGCAGGATTGGTTTCATCTTTTTACCGTTATTACAGACGCAGCATCCTTTGTTGTATTCACGTACCTGGCGGAGTCATCCTGGGGTACGTCAGAGAATGTTAATACCCTGTAATTTTACCAGTTAAACATCGGATCCACCTCATCTAAAAATACAGCAATGCCAGCTGTATTTCGCTTCCTCTTGTTCAAGAGTTTTTTGGCTCACTCAAGCCTCTTATCACGCTATTTTTGAAACAACAAGGGCCTTTCAACTATTCTGAGGGATTTGCCATCTATTTTTTTTGTACAAAGAGATGCAGTCGACCTTGCCACCCCGAAATCCTCTGCAATGGATGTGATCGTGGAGTTTGTGTTGGCATCACAGCCTCGTTGTACCTCGCCTGATCCACTTTTTGTTTTCTCCAACATTCACTGCGTCGCTGAAGGTCCTGGTAAGATTCCATTCTATTTTTTTACGTGATGACGGTCTTGCAGTCACACTTGAGTTGTTCGGAGATCTCATTGGAGGAGACGTGTGGGTAGAGGAGAGCGGATATCTTTTATCGTCGGGATTCCATCGTGAAAACGACTCGTACTAACGTAATGGACAAAAAAAAAAGTTCAGAATCTTTGTAACGTTCTGTAGAAATTTACAAAACCTCTTTACTTAATCTAGAACCCGAGATTTCCTCTAAGTTGTGTGTAATTTTTTTTCAACGACCCGATATCTATCCAAGTGTGTGACTTGCCAGATTAGGGACTTGAACTTTCCGTTAGACTCGCAACTTGATCTTAAATATTCAGTCAGACTCGAGACTCTGTCTTGTTGTTCAAGTAAGACTCAGCCTCACCCTCATTTTTCAGCGAGCCTACAGCCTTAGTTGTGGCATTATGCTCCACCACAATCGTACCAATCAAAAATATGATTCGATGTTTGGTGATGGAGGAGGCCATAAGTGCTTGGACCAGAAGTTGGTGATAAAAACATTTCCTTTTTAACTAAGCCTACAACATTCAGGCCCATAACTTGGACTCTATGCAGGTTTGCTCCAGTGTTAACTTCGTCAAACCTGAAGAGACGAAATGATTGCATCAACAAAAAACTTTTTGTAATTAAGTTGACGAGACGAAGATCTGACAAAATTCATGACGAAGACAAAACACTGACAAAGACGAAATAAAGGATGACTATGACGAAACAATGACGAGGTCTGACAAAGATAATATTATGACGCAGATGGAACTCTGACGAAGACGAAAGATGACAAAATGATGATGAAGACTAATGATTGATGAAGTTAACACTGGTTTGCACCTCATAAGTCGTATTTTATTTTATATATGAAACAATTTTTACCGGACATTTTTGCAAATGCACTCTGTTCTTACAAAATAAATTGGATTGGTTATGACTAATTTCATTCAATAATGGTTATAAATGATGAATATCAATGAATGCACTGAAGTAATTTTCATTTATACATATGTAATTACTAGTAATGATTCCCAGGAGTGATCGATTCCCGATTATTTTTGTCAATTCCGGGGAAATTTATCTACTCTAGTATTATAGTTACCCTAAATCTGTAATGACTAATAAGTTTTTACAAGTTGATTAAAATCTAATGTGCATAGTAGTAAGATGCAACCTCGACCAGTTTAGTCTTGTTTTAATTATTTTTCATCCTATTGGCACTCATAGTCCGAGGGCCCACTACGGAAGATTTCACCCCATAAGGTACAGAAGGTTTGACTCCGTGAAATTACTTGTGTCACCTAGAACGTTGAATTTCCTACGTTCCTCCCCCCCCCCCACACACACTCTCTGCTGGGTCTTGCTTCCAGAACCCCCACCCCTGAAAATAGCCTCTGGCTAGGTTTTTGAACCATAGGATAAATGGGCAAAACTTGCACCAATGTATCGTAATATATCAGGACATCATAAAAATATGGACTGACAAAAAATTTGGTGGAAAACCCCCACAACATACACCAATAAAATGAAAAATTTACATTTTTAAAAGGTACATGGACAAAACTTCCATCAATGTATAATACTATGTTATGACATCATAAAAAAAAAGACTGCCCCCCCCAAAAAAAAAAACCCGTTGAATTTACGATCTATTTCACTCCATAAAGTACATGGACAAAAATGGCATCAAAGTACAGTACTATCTCAAGGCATTACAAAAAAAAATCAAAACGGATAACCAATTTATATCTGGAAGCCAGACCCAGCAGGTGTGGTTAGGCTCACTAAAAAAAAAACAAAAAAACAATGTTCTATGTAACATAAGTAATTTCACAGGGCCAAACCATCTGTAACTTATGGGGTGAAATCTTCCGTGGCAGGCTCCCAGACTATCAGTTCTATACAAAATTTCAGAACTTGTGGTTGTGCACAGTATTCGTTGTAGCAATGTTTGGGATCTTTTTACCCAAAATAGAAAAACACAGCTTGGTAAATGCAATTATTGTTGGAAAATTTTAATGAATAAATGCTCAAATGCAATTGGACTTCGTGAACGTGTAAAGAGATAACCTGGAATAAAGATAGATGAAGATAAAATAAATCAGAAGTAAAGAAAAGTTATTGAAAAGTATTTCAACTAAAAAATCTTCATGATAAAGTTGATGGGTTAGGTCCCCATGATAACTTGTTATTCAATTGTATTGCTTCTTGTGAAACTTTATAGTTTGTCTTCAAGAAAGCTGGTTATATTCTACACATGTACCACTCTAAAAATGTTATTTAGCACGTCATTAGCAAAAAATATATAAGAACTCATTTGGCGGTTACCAGAGTCCTTTTTGCATAATACACCAAAATATGAAAACCTTTTCCAAATTATTCTTAGAGGGTGATGAAAATAACACCAAAGAGGATGAAGAAGAAGTCTATGACAATGAACTGTTAAATATTAATTTCAAAAACAAAATCCAAAAACAACGAGATGCCTTAATTTCGAACAGATATTAAGGCCGTTTTGTATAAAATTAGATCCCTGAAAAAATATCGATAATTTACAAAAGCAAATAGTTTTGAGTAATGTAAAGGATCTCCACTTTTTTTTAATAAAAAAAACTCGTTAGAATTCATCTGTGGGAATGATCATGGGTTTCCTGGAGGTAAGACAATCCTTCATTATTGCAATGATTGAAATAGAAAAAATGTTTGATTTTGCTCCAGAAGAAATCAAACTACTTGAAGAACTTTGGTTCAATTATTTCAATGCTAAATTCAAGCTATTTTGAATTTTTCTGAAAGAAATTCTAATATCTTTACATGTGAGCAGGTGATTATTTATACTACATATGAATTTTCTAGACTGTGTACGCATGCCTTCCAAAATTTGAGATACATTTTTAATAAAAATTCCTCGAGAGACGTCAGTCTGAACTAATACATTTCATTCTGTATTTTTATGATTGTGAATATTTGACTAAAAAAAAGAAGGATGATTTTGAAGTTGTCAGTAATAAAACAATTGCAATTGAGAATACTTTTTACAAGGGGAAACTAGTTTCCTAATCAAGAAGTAATGGAAACTGTAGTTGTTCAAGAACAAACCTCTACTTCAAATGTCCAATGCATTGAGTAAAATGTAAGGAGTTCTTAAATAAGAAAACCGCTGATAAAGTAATTTATTCTTTATTTTGGACTGAGAAAGTAGTTATAAAAGCCTTGCCTTTGTATGACCAAACTGGGGGCTTGAATGAAACTAAAGTCCTTGTACATTTAAAAGAGGCACTCTTAAATATTTAATCAACTTTTAGCGAACCAGTACACAGTTTTTCAAGTCTTTCAAGATACCACTCTACATGCTTTGCTATTATTACGCACAAATGTAAGTTTAAAGGATCTAAAAACTGAAATATAAAACTGATTTGTATTTTCTCGATAATTCCCTATAATTTTTGAGCATTATCGATATTATCGAATCCCGGGAATCCCAAAAAGATCAATAATTTATCATCACAATTGATTACATAGTTTTCTAGACGGTAACGGTTTTTGCTATATTGCCGAAAAGTAGTTTGAAGAGCATTTGCAATGTAATTATAAATACTACACATTTTATTTTTTTGTTGAAAATAATACCTATAGTTGAGGGAGGAAACATGACGTCACAAAGAATCAAAATTAAATTTAAAAAACCCTGATTTTCTAAACAATTACTTAGTTTTATCATCTCACTAGTAATAGTACCACGCACTGCTCGGAGTTACTAGGCGTCAACGAACAGACAAACGTTGTTATAGAAGATAACTTCCGAAAAAATCCTCAGAACACGCTATTTAATACTTATATCAATGTTCTCTCCTCAACAATTAAAGAATAATAAATAAATGTTCAAATGATTTGATGACTTAAGAGCCAGGAAATACTTTCGTATCTAGAGTAGTTACTAATCAAAACAGTTTTTCCCTCTATCCGCGTTCGGTACTATATACAAAACAATTGCAATATTTCATTAATATGGGCACACCGTTATTTCTTGGATCAAAAATATTATATGAGGCACATCAGGGAGCCCTAATACAGTGCACCCTGTGTATACGCTCAATGCTACATACAAAATACCTGCAAAACTTCAGTAATACGAGTAATGGCTATTTCTTAGCACTGAGAATTACTCTCCTCAAGAATGAAAAAATGATTTTAACAGCTTGAGAAAATTAAAAAAAATATCGATCAGGTTGCTAATAACAGAAGAAATCGCCCGCTAAAATATGCTTGGGATTTACAACTTTAAATAAAAGTGATATCCTTTTGTTTTTTTAATATTAGACTCTGAGTTTTAGCTATTAACACTCGTTATTGAAAAAGAGTCCTCTTCGGACGAATAAATAACATACTAACATAAATAAATATAAACTTTTCATTATTAATATAATTAACAAATATACTTACTTAGTTTTTACTCTAAGTAAAACTATACATCAAGTGGCAAAAAGAAGCCCACATGATCAATATTTATACCAAATAGTGGTTGTAGTGACACTTTTTGTCCGTTGGGGGGGTTCAATATTACTCTTTAATAGTGTTGGGTTTTGGTCTGAAAATCATAGACTGGTCTGAGGCCCAGTGGCGTCGATGGACCCTTGAAGGGGGGGGGGAGTAGAACTCCCCTAGAAGCTTCTAAAAATCCACCCACTTATTTTTTATCAAATCTTATATCTTATCTGCTTCTGAAGTTATCACACATGAGGAATCAAAAATGGACCAACAAATCAGTCCAAAATTTAGCATGTAGACGTATAAAATAATCAAGTCTGCCCCTATGATATTTCTTTGGACCTATGAGGTAATTAAGAATCTGTTTTTAACCAGAATAAAAGAATTTTTCTCTCTCTTTTTATATCTGACTTCCTCATCTTTATTATATCACACACCCTTTCCTAAAAAAGAAACATGGAAAAAGGCCCGAAATCATCTGGTAGTTAGCCAAATAAGTCAATCAGTCCAAACGCTATTTATATCTTATAAGTTATATACTCACAGACTATCACTGTTATATTATTTCCTCACCATTTTTGCAAACAATTACATATTATTAAAATCTACATAGTGTTTTATTACATACTGTATAATAATATTGCTTTGTGGTATTTGATTAAAAGAGTAGTTATGATTAGTTATTGTATTATTCTTTTGAAGAAATAGCCAAAATTTCTTTATAGAAATAATAAAATGGTCGATATATGTATCATATATACAACGAGCGATCAACAAGAAATTGTATTCCTGTTCTTCTTGAGACAGAGGATAAGTATAAAATAATTTATTAGCTTGTGTATTTATGAAATGCCCATGACGATGTATCAAGGGAGAAGAGGAAATCAACAGCTGACAACCAAATATATAGGGTATTTTTGTGATAGCAAGATAACGCCGTAAATATAGCTAATAGTAAGAAGTACCTCATTATGATTTATATTGCTCCACAACAATATATACTTAAAAAAATTGTTAATTATTGTTTGAATATTTAATAGTTTTTAATTGGAGTCAATATAACGATCAATATAACGATTATTTGTCTATAAATATGTATTTATAAAAGGTCATAATTATCCAGTACTATACTTGTTTTCACTGATTGTACTCTTATTTGTAAATATTTGCATACAGTTAAGGTTGTAAATCACAAACTTTTTCGGTATATATAATATCAACAAAATTTGCATGGTAACCATGATAATTTGAAGAAAATTTGAGATGAGAGCATCGTCAATGAGTTATAATATCTGGAAGAGCAGAAGCTCCAATCTTGCAACATGTTGTGGGTTATTAATGTTATTTTAAGTTATTACATTGAATTGAGACAGGAGGTAGTAAAGTCTCATGTATTTACTCGCGGAGTTGAATGGATTTGGAATTAGAATAAGAGTTATTCAAATAACATTAAATATCCCCCATTAATGTTCCCAGTGCCATATGTCAGTAAGATTTTTCGGTCTGCTTT
The DNA here is from genome assembly GCF_016086655.4 of Lepeophtheirus salmonis. Lineage (NCBI taxonomy): Eukaryota > Metazoa > Arthropoda > Copepoda > Siphonostomatoida > Caligidae > Lepeophtheirus > Lepeophtheirus salmonis. The sequence goes on along the minus strand of NC_052138.2, from coordinate 12,607,330 downwards.
ACAAGGGTGAACGGTTGATATTCAGTGGTGAACGTGGGATATTTAAGCAGGGCAAATGCTACAGCATAGATTAAATCTTGCAAGAATATCATCCAATGGACTGTCTGACCATTATTTTCTTCAGGCAAACATTGGGAAAAATAAAATGAAAAACTCTAGACGGAAAGTCAATGCCGACCTATTCATAAAGGAAGGAGTATAATGGAGTATAAAATGCACGGTGCAAGAATGAGAGAAAATTTTTGAACTATACAATTAAGTCAAACAATTTAAACCTCTTTAAATATTTTTAAAATAATAACGGATGAAGATAATGAACGAGATTATAATATACCATGAAACGGTTACATCGACAGAAAATAAATCATGTTCACAAGTCTTGATGTTCGTAACTCGCATGTATACGGGGTGATGTGTTTGAAAAAAATGAAGAAAAAAATGCATGTGTTCTTTATCATGATTAGAAGAAGAAGTTTTTCCTCTCTTTCCTTGACGCAAAGGTGTCAATCAAACTGTCCATGTCTTCATGGAGCACCTTGTCCACCATCACCCTGTCCATGTTCAAGAGGGTGATGGAGGAGAGCCTCTCCTGGTCCATGGTGGTCCTCATGTGGTTCTTGAGCCTTCTGAGACAGGAGAATGACCGCTCCACCTCACAGCTGCTGATGGGCATTGAGGCCAGGATAACGATCACCTTGTATAGCTCCGGCATCAGGCGGAACACTCCCGAGCTTATTAACTCCGCAGCAATTTGTGACGAAACCATGTCTTCTGTGTCAATATCTGCCTAGAGAAACATAAATTTTAAACATATAATGCAAAATGAAAAATTATATAATTAACCTTGAATTGCTGGAAGATTGCATTGGCTGACTGGAGCTGCTCGAGTTCAAGTCTGTAGTGCTTGGCGACACGCTCAATGACACAGGTCTCCACTTCACTGCCATTGACGATTGCAATGAGATCCATTGTGATGTTTGTATCGCCGGTGGCAAATCTGCTCTCAAGCTCTATTACAATCTTATTGATTGCAACATCGAAATGTGTTTCACGGAAGTAGGATTCAGTTGTTCCTTTCCACTTTATTCTCCTTGGAATCTTCGCCTCCTTGAATTCCAAATCAATTGAGTCCTCCTGGTCAAATACTGATTTCATCTCAGACGACTTCAACTCAGCAAGTTTCCAGATTGATTCAAAGATTTTATCATTCTTAAGATCTTCAAGAGTCCTAATCACTAGGTTGACGTGTTTCCGGGCCTTTGTTAGGTCAACCTTTCTGCCTTGAAGTTCATCTGACAAGCTAGATGTGTGTCTGAGGAGTGTCTTCAACAGTTCAATGCCGAAAACAAATTCATGACTAAAGATGCTGTTGAGCAGAGAAGTTGCTGTTGAACTCGACAATGTATCTTTATCTTTTCTCATTATTATGAGGGTCTTCATGATTCTGACCATCCCTAGAGATACAGCGTGTACAGCATCGTAGCGGAGACTCCAGCGGGTAGCAGACTGGTTCTTCAGGGTCATCACCTTGGCATGCTCCTCATCTATACTTGTTATCTTCACCGACTTGTAGATTGCTGACCTCTTTGGTGACCCTTCAATGAAGTTTTATAAAATTTGTACTGTCCCCATTGTATTTCTCAACAGGGTTATATCTGAGAGAAGATCCTTGACTACAAGATTGAGGACATGGGCGTAGCAGTGGATGTAGACACACAGTGGGGCTGCTTCTTTCCACCTGGCGGCAAGACCCTTCTTGATGCCGGATATGTTGGAGGCATCGTCCGCGGCCAGGAGACAGTGCGGGCGGGGTTAAGGCCGAGATCCTTGACAGCCTCGTGAAGCTTCTCAAACAAATATTTGCCGTCAGTCTGGGTAACTTTTACAAACTTGAGGAAGCCCTCTTTCTTGATGCCTTCACTCGTCAGATATCCCAGTGACAGACTGAACTGCTTCGTGTTTGACATATCTGATGTCTCATCAACAATCACAGAGAACCAGTAGTCATCATCGCCGGCACAAGTCTTGACATCTTCAATTATATTTTCCGTCACTTTGGATGCTATAATCTCTATCAGCTTATTTTGGATGTCAGGTGAAGTCCGTTAGACAAAACCTGCCCCAGCTGAACCAAATTTTTTGAATTTGGCCTCCAGTTTATCTTTGAGAATATGATTGTCGTGTGAACGCAGGGACAAAAGCTCCAAGAAGTTTCCTCGATTGTTTTTATTAGATTCCGTCAACTTTTCTCTTGTTTCGGAATCGCCCCTAAAAGCCAATCCTTGCTTTGCGAGGAACCCAACAGTTTGGAAAAGGTGCCTCAAATAAGCTCGCCACTTCACGACTTCCTCAGCATGTTGAGACTGAACATGGCCGAGAACCGAGGTATTCTTTCTCTTTGATGTAAGGAAATGGATCCACTTTTCCATCGACAGTTTGTGTTTTTTGTTGTTAGAAGGAACTTTCAACGAGGAACTGTTTTTCCATGTTTTGAACTCAAATTTCCCAAGGTTGGAAATGGAAAATTTGGAACAGGCGAAACACTTGGCTGACTTTTCAACCTCGTCATATTCTAGCCACGGGAACTTACGGAACCAATCATATTGAAAGTCTCTGGAGTATTTGTCATCTATCTGAGGACTGTATGTTTGTAACTTGGGCTGTAGAGGATGATCTCTCTCGACTTTAGGCACAGTTTCCCGCTCAGTCTCCACTCTGGTTCTGGTCTAGATGTCCTTCCACTTTGGCTCCCGCCCGGTAAGTATCGGGTCACCCAGCTGGCTTGTGAAGACGACAGGGTACTCTGGGCCTCCGTCCACAAACTCCATCTCCTCAGTCTGGCTCTTCTCACGTCCCTGGACATTGTTGCTAGTTTCAGAGTCCTCTGCAGAGGGAATATTGTTGTTGTTGACTACAGAGAGCTGCTCGGGAGAGAAGATTGGTCCGATATAAAGATTAGGAAGTCTTATTCCATGAGAAATCCGTCCGCATGGGTAAACTGATGAGTCGCCATTATTTTCTGTGTCTGCAGTAACTTTCTCTTCAGCAGAAACGGACTTTTCAGATCCAGAACCAGAACATAAAATCATACAAGTTCAACTCACCACTTGAAGTACCACTTCAAATTGGGCTGTATCTTTTTTCGGACCCCCACTCCCAGTTTCGCGTCTGAGAGCTTTCTCTTGAGCCTCATTGTGCACACGCCACACTGATTGACGAGGTTGACTGTTTTTCTGGACACCTTGATCTGGTCACATATATCTGTAGGAGTTATTCCTTCCCAAAGAAGTACAAAGATCTTGAATTGAACGTCTCTTTCTGAGTTCATTTTTTCAGTGAGAGTGATGTGCAATACAGAAGAACAAAAATAAAATTAGCAATTTCTGGTGGAATGTCGAGGTTTGAAATGGACTTACACAACTTAAAGCTTTAAGAGTAAATATTATAACTTATAAGATATGAGCTGTTTAATTTTCAAATTGCAGTATTTACTTTATTAACTTGAGAAAATAATTTTTTACTTCAGTCCAAATATGCGCACGTCAAAAAAAAAAAAAAAAAAAAAAAGATTTGAGTTAAAGATAGGATTTTGTTAAAAAACATGGAAACAGTTATGTGATTATAGGTAGAAAATCGGTTGGTGCTATAATTCTTTTTATCCTTGATTTATTCAATTCCTAAATAAATTAATCAAACTCTTATATATATATATATGGATTATTAACTCGTGAAATACCTTGATTAATACGTTTCCTTTACTTAAACTTTTTTCTAGTGTCATTTCATAATAACATTTGAGAGTTACAAGGTGTTAAGGAAAATCATATTTGTCAAAATTATTTCGAAGATGGCGAATTGTAGAAAGTAAGCTATATTTCATTTGTATTATAGCCAATATTGCATATTGGCTATAATATTCTCTTGTTAGGTAACTATTATTCGATTGATGTATTTTGTAAGCCTTTGCAATAGTTTTTTCAAAGTTCAAATTGAGTTTCAATCTAGTAGTCCCGTTTGGGATCATCAGTAGAATACATGAACAAAATGCTAATTTATATTTTTTGAAAAGGAAGCAATGTATGTACGAAGTTCTGGATCTATTATTTGAGGATGAGGGGGAAAATGACGTATTCATTGAACCACCTGATGTTCGGGATTTAACAGATGAGGATTCGGGAGATGAGAACCTTGATGGGATCCTTTAAGAACAACGATTTGTCGGCTCAGCAACTACATGCACCTGCTGAATGGATTCCTTGTAATAGAAATACTTTATATGATCCTCAAGGACATAGGGATATCCAATCTCCTTCATCTACAAATATTAGAAGGAAGCGACAAAAAGTTGTAAAATAAGTTTTATGGACAAAGGGGAACAACATTGGAGGATCTGGTTTGTTTCCTGTAGGCAATTTTTCCAAGTACTCCTCATTAACTCTGGTAGAATTATTTGAAATATTTTACGGAGATGATATCCTAATATATATTCAAATTTAAATGAGTAAATACTCCTTAAAAAAGAATTGGCCTGATGTAAAAGTAGAAATTAAGGAGCTGAAGGTGTTTCTAGCCATATTACTTTTGACTGGATGTAATAGTCTACCCAGAAAATACATGTAATGGTCAAGAAAAATACACTGCTGTTCTAAAATGTATATCCTATGATGCAGCCATGGTCAAATATTTGCAAAAAAGTTTTGGGAAACATTGAAGGGTCAAATATTTTGGGAAACATGAGTGCAAGCATTATTAAATAAACCAATTCGTTTTGCTTATAAAGTGTGGTGTCAAAATACATCTAGAGGTTATTTGTGTGCATTCGATGTATATCAAGGGAAAACATACAGAGGTAATAGTGAAATGGAGAGAAAATTCGGTAAATATTTTTCCACAGTCCTTTATCTCCTATCATTATACAGCGATGAAAAGAGCCAAATAATCTATAATTTTTTCTTTGACAATTTGTTTACATCTCTGCCATTAATGAATGAACTTCAACGCAGAGGATATGAGACAACAGGAACCATACGGGCTAATCGACTTAATAAGCTATGTCCAATCCGACCCCTGAAAGATATCGATAAATTGTCAAGAGGCACATTTGTAATTTTTAGCCTGTTAGACTAAAGTAAGCTGAAATGATTTTTTTAAAAATGGTGTGTTAATTACGTTGTACGTATTTGCGACAAAATATCGTCAAATTATTTTTATCAACCCATTAGTAGCACTGCAAATTGTAATTAAATTAACTAAAATTCATCGTCTCAATAAAAATATTTCAACTCATCCCACAAATTTGAGTGCCATTTTTGCCCTGTATGTATTTTATATCGTGCGTGGAAAACTGCCTTGGAGAAAATTGCACATGGAAGATTGCCCTGGAGAAAATTGCCAGTTAGGAAAATTGCCCGTATTTCTTATATTTATGACAAATATTTGTTTGTTCTATCCCCCTAGGAAATATCTTAAAGTGTGAGAAATATGATTGCAATATAGGAGGAGGAGGGAGGGAATAAATAGCTTAGGACCCCTTAAAATATAGTTGCATACTCTCTGCCCTCGGATTGGCAAGTGTTTCAGGGGCAATGTGGGATTTTTAAAAACCACAACCAATTCATCCAATACATCCAAGCAACCCCTGTAACACCACAGACTAGTTCAAAGCCCTCGGATTGGCCGGAGTCCCTGGAGATGTGTGGGATAGTTGAAAATAACCGCCAATGCATCTAATATAAAAAAATAGTTCCAAGACATCGGATTGAACGGGGGACTTGATGGTAATCCTGGATCCTTAAAAACCACCGCCAAAGCATCACATATATCCAAGGAACCTCTCTAATATCAAGAAATATTTCCAAGCATTCAGGTGGCGCGTGGAACTTGAGGCTACCCTGGATCCTTAAAAATCAGCGCCAAAGTATCACACAGATCCAAGGAACCCCTCAAATACCAAAAAATAGTTTCAAGCCCTGGGGTTGGGCGTGGAAGTCTTGGTAATGTCAAAAACCAAGTGTCCAGAACCGAATCAACAAGGTGTTTGTCTCAAATTCGCTAATTTAAAAAAAAAAAAAAAAAAAAAAAAATCTTATAGGCTATGTTAGTTCAATTTATATTTAGTATCTGTAATATTACTGCGACAAACATATATTGTTGACATTTTTTAAAACCCTCTTTCATGGCATATGTAATAGAATCATTAGGCAAATTTTTTAAAGATTAAAAGCGTGAAGCCCTTTCTTGGAGCGAGGAGGTATTCTATATTGTGTACCATCCACTAGATGTCTCTGGCATTAACTCAGTACCCTGTCCTTTTAAAACCTCTGTGACTCTCATGGTATCCCCATAAAAATCTAAGAACTTGTGTTTAGTTCGTGATAATAAATTTATAATCAGAATTGCTTTTACATATACATAGTCTTAAATAATATCTTCAATGTACTTTTCCGAGCAATCTCAGCTCTGAATTTTTTCTTTGTTTTTCGATCTGCACATTTATCTTTATACTATAAAAGTAAATACATCGAAGTACTTTTGAATACAATCTGAACACTTAATTTTTTCTTTGTTTTACGTGTGACGCATTCATTTATTATGTACTCTGATATTAATTTTCTTTATATATGACACACATCATGCAAGTTGATATTCCGTTTTCTTTTGGTTTCATATCACTTATTTCTAAAAAAAAAGGCAAAGTTTATCCAAAGTGAAACAAACAGTTTGTTGTTTGTCGATAAATTTCAGTACATTTTTCACAGGAATTGCGAAAATTCGAATAGAGGACTTTTTTTGGGGGGAATACTCTCGAAGAAAGTTACATCATCACAAGGCAAGAGTAAATACTAATTCAGACTTAGAAAATGTCTCAATTCATAAATTTATGAATGAACACTTTCATGAGAAGACCAAGAATGAATTGATGACTATTGAATTTAAAAGGGATCTGAAAGAAAATTCTAAAGCCAACCTTCATCAATCAACACGGTACCTTGTCTCCAATAGCATGCTAAATCTTAGTCAAGGAACCATTGCTGAGCTACCTGCATTAAGAAATATATCCAAATGTGTTAGAAGCTGGAAACAAGAGACTCAAGATTTCCCATCTGCTTCTCTCTCTCGGACAGGATATTCCATTCCACCCCAGTTTGCAGCATTGTAAGAGAATATATAAAATGTTCTATTATACGATTTTGGTAAAATGACCAAAATTGGATTCTTATATTTGGTACAAATCCAGGAGTGGAAGACACTGCAAAGCATAAAAAATGGGCAATAGACGGGACTTTTAAAATCGCACCAGACATATACTATCAAGTCGTTACAATTCACACAATCGATCAAAACACATCTATCCCAAGAATATTTGCATTCCTACCAAGTAAAACAGAAGAACTTGATATTTTATCAAAAATTAAAGGAAATAATTTCAGAATCTCCTGACTCTGTTTTTGCTGATTTTGAAATGGGCCCTATCAATACACTTCAGACTATTTTCCCTAATTGTGAATTGAATTGTTTTTATTTTTTTTTTTCATTTCTCTCAAAAATAATACAAGCAATTGTAGATTTTGGCTTTAAACAACGTTATTACAGAGAAAGGACTTCAGTTTAAGAATGAAACAATTTCCTCGGTCACATTTCTACCACCAAATAATGTGATCGATACATTTGAAAAACTAAATGAAGATGAAACAATCCCCATTGAATTTATTGCATATTTCGAATTGACATTCGTTGGAAAATTAAGAGGAAGAAGAAACAACATGAGAAGAGATACCCCATTAATTTATGGAATGTGTTTGATTGAACAAAAAATGGTGAGCTCAGGAAGAACAATGGGGTGTAGGGATTCCATAATGTAAGAAATAAGTGTGTTACATCTTCGCATCCTAATCTTTGGCATCTAATTGAAGCATTTAAAAAAGAAGAATTTTTCTCTTGATCGAAGCTTATTCAACAGGACAGAGGTTATATTTTTCAACAAAATAAAAATATATATTATTTATAACAATAAATATTGTTAGAAAAATTTTATACTTAAAAGATTTCTCCTATAATTTGCATTTATTTCAGGTCTTTAAAAATTATTTTATGTAAGAATTTATGAAATATAAATATTTGTTTAAACAAAATTATAATCATGAAAATTGTATTTTTTTACCATTTGCTCACAGGATTAGGTAATTTATTTTCAACATAAATCAGTTAGATACTCTAACCTTTCAAGAAAAAAAAAAGTAATTTAAAATTGAGTGTACCCATTACAAACAAATATATTTAGGTATTTGTCATAAATAATATTAAGCGAATTTATAATGCTTTAATATTTATCATGAAGTTTGAAGAAAATTCTGGCAATTTTGTCCCGGCAATTTTCGTAAATGACAATTTTCTCAAGGACAATCTTCCACTGGTAATTTTCTTTGTACCATTTTTAATAAATATGTTCAGCGGTATTGTTGGCTTTAAAAGTTAAAAATATAGATTTTTTATTTATTCAGATATTTACCACATATTTTGCTAAAAAATTGTTTCTATATTTTTTTTGTTCCCAATTCTACTTTGATTTTCAAATTAAAAAATGTAAATTTTTTTTCACAAATGATACTTTATTTTTCTTTTTTAAATAGAGTAGCTAAAGTGATCAATCATCTTCTTTTCCTTGCAAATTTCCTCTATTAAATTATGATACAAATTTTTATACGAATTCATAAAATGTCTATTTTATTGAGGATTTTATAAATGAAGCATGTAAAAAAAATGTCTATAAAGACATATATCAAAATTATAAAACCCTAATTACTGTTTAAATAAATAACTTTAGCTCACAACAAAATACAATAATTTTATTTATAAATTCAGGTAATGTTTCAATAAATGAGAAGTAACGCTTGCATAATTTCAAATATTTGATGTTTAGAAAATTGAAGTGCCCTTTAGTTTACTTGTCAAAGTGACATTTATATATATTTTTTGTATATTATTGAAGTAACATTTATATTTATTTTTTTAAATTGTCAAAGTGACAATTTAATTTTATGATGTCTTTATAGGATCTTTATTTTTTTAGGAAACTGAATATTTTTGATGAATTTAATAAAAAATCCAAATACAATTTGAAAGCGAAGATTTCTTCTTTTATTTAAGAAATATCTACCCTTTTTAATTGTTCTATAATTATAATCAAGCACTACCCTGCGACAAGTACTCTCAAGGCCACCCTCTAAAATCGATCTTGAACCTATTTAAAAATGTTGAGTTAAATTTTTTGATATACAATTGGTGTAGCAACGAGGATAAGTTGAGAATCTTATACATTTATTGCTAATAATCCAAGATACTAATGTAATTATTTATGCAAAATATCATTATCTTTTGATTATTAAGATCAAAATTTGAATCATATTACTTAAATATTATGACATAAATAAGAACATTAATTTAACATGTCAGTTAGATAACACACTTTGTTAGTTCATCCATGACCTTGATTAATTAATACGACTGAACAATGTCAAAACCTGATGTATTTTTAATTAATTTATAGTAATAAAATGCATTAGAACGATTTTTTTTGTACTTCTATCATACGGTGACAATATTTACATTTAAAAAAAAAAGGACACTCATTTTTGGAATCCTGTTTTTGATTTTTTCTTTCATTTTTAGAAAACATGCACTATTTGTCACCCATTAAATCATTTTTCCAGTAATTTGCTAAAAAAAGTAATTCAGACGTCCCAGACAAGATGTAAAAAGACGACATATCCAGACAACCCTAAGAGAAAAGTTAATCGCTCGAAATTCTAAAAAATTTGATGAATTTCGGGCTTACATTATAATGTAATTAGAAGCTTCTAAACACGTCGTCATGTTTACAATGGATACCCTTGAATAATGTGGTAAAGAAATTTGTCCCATTTGTATAGATCATCGAATATACCTTTGCATTACATAAATCGGAAGGTATTTCATATTATGTCAATCGAAGAAAAAAGTAAAGAGTATATACGCATGAATCTAGTTGCAAGAGTCACGTGGAAATCAAACCGTAACCTTGATTGTATCACACAACCTTTCCTCCAAAAAGAATTACAAAAAGTACCTAATCAATTAACTAATTAGTTTCAGCTCTAGAATTATTATGTTGGAAAATGTTTAACTTAACAAGAGCTAAATCTGACTCAATCTATCAACGTTCAGAACACTGATAAGGAGGCAAAAGCAGAAGGATCGACAGCTGAAAACAAAATGCACAGTATGGTTTTGCGTTAGTGAGGTATCGCCATGGTATAAATATTATTTTTGCTCACGTAAGTGAGTCTCATGACTCCTAATGAAGCTTCACAACGTAACGCCTTTATTTACATCGTATTATAAACGCACCCTTAAATTGGAAAACTCCATAATGAAGATAGTAACCTAGTTGATTGTTGTTGTTTTGATCAACATTAGTGTTGTGCCTGTCCTTATCTAGGGATATCTTGGGAGACAATCTCCTTTCCTCAGAAGATGTCAGTGAAAATGAATCATAATGGTTCCTTCATCATGACAAGGTTCCAAAATATACAAACGTGGCAACAAAGGAGTAGCTGTAGAAGAATCATATTAGGGTCATAAAGTGGTCGAGTTAGTCTCCGGACCTCAATCCCACATAAAATCTTTATCAATGGTTAAAGGGATCAATTACTTATTCCCTTCACTGTATATGAAACACTTTAAACTTCATACGACGTCATTGTACCAATATTAATAATTTTGAAACGAACATGACGTCATCTACATTTCCTCTATCAAACCGGTCTAGACCAAATTTTAATTGAAACCTATGAAGAACCTTTTTTGTGTGTGTGTGTGGGATCGATTTAACGGTCTCAGACCGGTTTATGACATCCGGATCGAAACCCAACACAACTTATTATATTTTGTATGTCTTGAAAACAAAGTGGAGAATGTAATCATTATATTAAAAATAGTTGTAGAGGTTGCATATTCAAGTTTAAAACGACCATAGGAATGCAAACTAATTAATACTCAATCATTTATCATTAATTGGACAGCAGTAAGGATTTATACATATACAACATTTTTGCATAATCATGTAAAGTAAGAGGATCCCATTTTTTTCTCTAATAATATTAGTGATGACACGAGTCTTATTTTGAGAAATGGAGATTAAGTACAAAACAATGCCTTAAACAGTGATTGGTCTTTTTCATTCTCTTCATTAACTTTCCCCTAGAGATGCAATTAATGTTGAGGAGATATCAAAGTTTTAGTGTTGTCAAGGAACCAATTCGATATTGCTTGAGAGGACATTTGAGTAAGGCTACATTTAGGTAAAGTCCTCATAGATGCATACGTCCTATATTGCATCATACCGTAAATGACGCAATGTTTTGGGCCATAATGAGTATTTTTAGTACATAACATTAATGTCTTTAAAAAATGACAACTGCATTGAATAATACTTGATGCAAATGAAAAACACTAAAATTAAATCAAAGTAATATGTTCTGAAAAGTTTATGAATGGCTAGATTTTTACTATGAGGGATGAAGCTGGAGGAAATAACATCTCATTATGAAAGTCACTACGACTTTTTATTCATCTTTCTCCCATTTCTCAGTCTACGGATCGACTCTGAGTCCCTCTAAAAAATGTATTCCGCAAAATTACTGGCAGCGAACATGTTTGCAGCAAAGTTATGTAGAATCTTATAAATGTATTGGATTTTTAATAATGTTTTTGAAGAATGTATGCATTATACTTTCCCGTTTTCCGGATTAATACACAGACTTTTTTACCTGTTCAACGACATTTTCTGCTGGAAACAATCAAAAATGTACAATATAAATCAAATCTACAGAAATATCAGATTTTTATAATCAGATTTTCTTATATATTTGTAAAATTTGTATCATGATGAAAAACTTTTCTATAGTCTATATAGGATATTACATTTAGCTTGAAATCTATGTCCAATAGGGTATGAACAAACTAAAGATATATACTATCAGCAAAGTGGTATGGCATTCTGTAGCTTTTTCTTTAAACTAGTAGATTTAAAAAATGGCAAGTTCTTTGAACAATTTTCTTATCAATCTCTATTTGAGTAACAAACATCTATATTCCATCTATATTGATAAAGAAAAGTTTTTTCCTTCTGTCAGTATATATGCCCACAAGTCACCGGGTGCACTACATATAGTGATCCATGATGCATATCATAAACATATTTTCATGTAAGAAATAATTATGTAGTCGTATTAATGAAATATTGAAGGAGTGTGGATATTGCATCGAACATGTATATCGGGTGCACTGTTTATAGTACTCCCTGATGTAAATCGTATAAGTATTTTTGATTTAAGAAATAATCATGTAGAAGTATTAATTTAATATTGCAGGCGTGTGCATGTATAGTAAGAGTACTGTTTCTGGTTTTTTTTTGTTATTGGTCTCATATGTACATCATAATTCATATACATTAAGATTTTAATAACTATAAACACTGGTATGTTAAAATGAATTTTGTTTGAATGTATTAGTGAGGGCTCCTTTAGACACTTGAGTACTCATCAGCATCTCAACATACTGGGTGCGGCGAAAAAATGTTTATATTTTCAATCTAGAACTTTATCAAGATGTTTTTCAGGAACCAGTTGTAATAGGGTATGTCAATAAAATAAAAATATGTCTTGGCTTCCCTAATCATCAATGTAGCCCCCTTGGCAGCCATGATGGCTTCCAGGTGGCCACAGAAGGCCTTACACCCATTGCAGATGTAGTCCTCAGACATGACATCCCTGTGCTGGTTGACGATGTGTTTGAGGCTGTTGATATTAGGGTGACGGATGGTGCAGACCTTGGAATCAACATGCACCAAAAAATGAAGTCCAAATGGGTAGGCATCTGGTGAGTAGGGAGACAAAATTTTATTTGGCCAGAAAGACAAATTTTCATAACAGCACTTCTGGGCTTTTCGGACGTGTGTGTAGGCGCACCATCCTGCTGGAACACCACGTTTATGTTCTGGTAGTTGGTTTGTACCCATGGTAACATGGCAATATCCGTTGTAAAAAAACAACGAATATTGCCATGTTACCATGGCGTCAATAAGTACACGGACTGAAATTTCATTTTTTATTTATTTTTAGTATTTGACATAACAGTTTATTTAGCAAAAAGGAAGTGTAAAAGATTTTTCCCCTGTACCCAGTATTACGTTCCTTTCCTAAAGTTTTTTTTTTAATGTTCCTTTCATTGGTTAAATGGAGTTGAAGTGATTAAGTATAAGTACACATTATAGTATTAAAATTACTCCATCGAACTTGGGAATCTTATTGCGAAATCCATTTACATACATTATATAGTTCTTTCTATAGGAATCACCTGGGATCGAACGCACATTCATTTTAAGAGAATAATATTCCCGAGCGCGTTGTCACTGAGCTATGTCGATGCCCTCCAAAGGTTTAAAACTATTCTTTAATTGTTAAAGAGATAACACGTCATATGGATTGGTATAAGTATTATTGAATTGAGTAGATACGTGTGAGTGTGCTTATGAAAACCTGAAAGTAACACTGAGGATTTGTAGGGAAGTTATCATCTATATTATTAAAGGAAAATTTGTCTTATAGCCGGCGTATAATTACTCCAGGTAATGCCAGCTACTACTCCTAATATTAAATAATACATATTATCACTCAAGGAGCTGGATTATTTTACACCAACAAGGTGCCACACTCTGTTGCCTTGTTTACAAACTAATATAAGTAAGCAACGCTCATGCTCCATTTGCAAGCAATTACTATTAAAAAATGTATAAAATTAATATCAATTCCGATATTTAAATTAAAATTCTAATTTTGTTTACTTCACATCTGTTACCCTCTCTTTTTGCAAGCACATTAACTTCGTATTTTCACATAAGTATCTATGTCGATAAATAATATACAATATTTAATTTATGCATTTTATTCAGGATTAGATCATCACTTTTCAGGAATAATCAATATTTTTTATTATGTATAATGTAGAATTTAACATTATTTGGAAGCTAAACGTGGACTGTTAACAAATGCTAATTACGTAATTCAATTATCGAGGTTTTGTGAATTTTTCCTGCATATTCCAAATTGCCTGTCCTTTTTGCATAAGTAAACAATTGCAAACATTTCTCAAATCTTTCATCATGAGTGAGCAAGACGAAAAAAAGCAGAGGAGGTCAGACATTCTGGATGCCAAAATAGGGGTGGCAGAGACTATGGACATTGTGGAGTGCTCCAGGATCCTCCTTTTTTAGGGTGGTCAAGATGAAAAAGGATGGAAAATACCTCTAAAGGAAAGAAGGAAGTGTGGAACATAACTAGTAAACGGATTCTGAGTTTCTGGGGGACCTGAAGAAGAAGATCATGGAGGACCCCACAAAATTCATGAATCGTCTCTCTAACGAGTTTGACGTGGACAATGGGACAATTAGGAGGCTTGGGAAGGAGGACTTGGGGAATTTTTCTTACACAAGATCCCCGACGGCAAGAAGATGCCTCCCTTTTTTAAAGGCTGGGGAGAAAATCGAACAGGAGGCATACTAAAAAGTGCTGAGGTTCACCATACAACCATGGCTTAAGGCCACCTACCCAGAGGACAACTATGTGTGGACCCAAGATGGTACACCCTCACACACATCGGCCAAATGCATGAAGTTCTGCACTGACAACATGGCTGATTTTGACCCAAGGATATGTGGTCATCATCTTCGCTGGATTTGAACCCGTCGGACTGTGCTGTGTAAGGCTCTTTGGACAGGGAGACTAACCAGACATCTCACCCGAACGTGGACTCCTTGAAGACCTCCATTGTGAAGGAATGGAACAATTTGTCCAAGAAGTTCATCATTAACTCCTGCAAGGCTTTGCGCCGCCGTGTGGAGCCTGTTATTGCTGCTGAGGGCGGCCATATTGAGCAATATTTTTCATGATTGATTTGATTTCTTCTTTTGCATCTTAGAAAGTGATTATCTGTTGTCCATCTATTTGTACATTTGATTTTGACACTCCATATAAAAGTAATTTCCATTAATCCAGCAACTTGTTATCAACTTTAGCTCTGACAATTATTTCATTCCATTTGGGGGTAAGTACAGTGTTTCTGATCCTTTGAGTATCAGAAGTAGTTTATTGACCTACAATTTGTATCCCTTTAAAATGAAAAGAAAAAACGAATTATATTCTTCTTCTGTCTCACTTGAGAAATGGAACTTTAATCAAACTTTTTAAATTTAGCAAACTAGGTTTAAAATTGAAACCTCTGAATTATGTTATAAATAGAGATTGTTTATTAAAAAGTCATTTTAAAATAGCTATAGAGGTCACAAACAGCTTTTGAAGACTGAAACTTTTAAACATAACTTTTTCATCAAATCTATTACTGAAGATAAAATTAACAAATCACTCTTACAATGGGACACCCTGGTATACACGCTACAGTAATTTTTTTTTGATGAAGTTGACCATTATTTATTGAGCTACTGTTTGAAGTATACAAGGCTTTCATGGTAACGACATTTGCGAGTTTTTTCAGATCATTTTCAACATAGACAATAAAAAAATATGCATTCAGGTTTTAAAAAGTAATTTTGGGAGTAAGAGAGGTTTGGCGGTAAATTTAAATTTTTTTAACAATAAAATACTACTAAGATATGCAGTCATTAAAAAAATTAGTTTAAAATTGAACTCGCTCATTTTCATAAATAACCCCTCCCCTCATCCTTTAGTCTAGTCCAATCTCATACGTCAGTTCTTAATCAAAGTATACTCGATCCCTCGTGACGTCACTATAAATGTTTTTACCTTTTTAATTATTCAGTATTATAAATATTTAATGAATAAATGATATCAACTAAAATATCTGTTCACTCATTCCCCTGAGTTTTTTAGTTCAGTATCATATTTATGTCCTTAATAAAAGTTAAATATATCCCTCGTGCGTCATTGATTATGTTTTTTCCTTTTTAATTATTCAGTTTTCTAAATATTTAATTGTATAAATGATATAACTAATTAATAATTTAATATATAAGAATGAAAATAGGAATCTTTGTTGCAAAAACCTAATATACGTAATTTCTTCTTTGGAGTAATACATTTATATGAAAAGTTCAAACATGGACAGTTGTAATGGACTTATTCCAATGATTATAGGCAATTTTATTTATCAGTAGCATTTTCTTATACTAAAAAAACCCCAAAAATCAGCATGATAACCTTGACAATTTGAAAAATACTTTGGAGAGTACAGCTCATCTGTCATGACGTTTTAGTAAAGTAACTACAAACACCTGTGATGAGGGGAGGGGAAGAAGGAAATAAAAAAATTAATAAGCAATAAGGTGACTTTATTTTTAAATTTGAGAAATGTTGAGCTCTGAGGGTCGTAAATTTTTCCTTTTAGTTTAAAAACATCGCATATAAATTTTGAACGGTTTTGAAAAATATTTAGAGGTAGCTCAACGGCTTTAAAAGTTTTTAAATTGTACGATTTTGTAAAAAAAAAAGTGTTTTGACCTTAATATAAAAAAAAAACCCTTGGTATTACAACTAATCTTGAAAAACAAGAAATTTAGTTTAATCAATTTACAATCTAAAATATATTTCATTATTTTTTTACTAGGGGCTGATGCTAATTGGTCAAAAAGAGCAAAGGCTGCCATAAATTACATTTTTTTGCTATATGTCCATCTGTCTGATCGTTAAAGAAAGGATATTTATATTTACAATTTATGTGTCCGAAATTATTAGAACTTGTGAATTTATTACTTGAAGTAGATAGAACAGGTTATGTTAGGATAAATTTGACCTTTTTTCGACTTTTTTACTGACCTTTTTTGGAATAAAGGTAATTTATAAACTAAATTCATTTAATAAATCGTAATTGAGGTACTAATAAATACTCATTGTAAAGCATTTGACTTTTTCTGACCTTTAATTGATACAAAAAGTCTTCATATTCAAATTTTGATCAATAAATAAAGTAATTGAACCTTATTTTATTTTAGAATGCGATAACATTTCTGTGCATTACTAGTTAGTTCAAATTTTTCCACGTTTGTCGATCCATTTTTTATGTCGATCCTCGATTCTACTCCCAGCCCAACAAAGACTTATAATTATAACTCTTCAACGAATTTAAATGTACAAGCTCTTTTATGAGACACACAAATGTTCACTCCTTAGGAGTTCAACGATTAAATATATAATTGAATGAGGTATGAATTTCTTATTTCTTTAAAATCCAAATTGATATTAACATCCGTTCAATCAAATAAAACATCTTATGTGATTATAAATATTTTTGCTCTTAATATAAGAGCATACAACACTTTCTAAATTTATTGCATATCTCGATCTTTTTTTCTAAAAGAGAAAGCCAAAAGGCCCAAAATCTATATGGAAGTGGGGAATAACAAGTCCTTGAATTTTTTTTATCCAGCCCTGAACAAGATTTTTAATTTTTTCTATCGTGTCCTCAGACTGCTTTTGAGGTCAGTATAAACTAACTTTTAAGTCCATGTCTGGTTTGCAAGTCATAGTTGTTAACTCAAATCACGATTCTTTAATTGGGAGATTAAGTTTAGTTGCAGGTGTTCATAATATGGACTCAAGTCCAAGTGAAGTGGCATTTCTTGAGTCTAAGTTATCACTTATCATTTTTTTAAAATGAATTGTGCAATCGTTATATAATCTACATTTGTTTATATAACTTTTTGACATTCTAAGTAGGATATTAAGAGGGACTTAATGCATATTTTGATATCCATATCCAATAGGGTATGAGAAAACAAAAATATATACTATCTACGTTTGTTGTTAACTAATCTTTTTTTTAAATTGTCAAGAATAGCTTTCAAACTCTATGGGGTTTATGTTTTATTTTTTTATTAATATCATCATTATAATAGTTGTATTATTCTGCCGGAAGACAGTACCACTCTCTGTCACATTACTTACAAACTAATATAAGTAAATAAGGTTCATTCTCCATTATGTGGATTATCTGGACTTGTTAACAAATTTGTAATATATTTTTTTTTTTTAAAAGAGAGTAGTTTTGTTAAAAAAATCACTTTGGAGAGGGAAACCAAAAGGACCTCACTTTCAAATGTGGACTCACTGAAGTACTCAATAGTGACTGCATGGGACAATTTGTTAGATAAATTTGTCATCAACTCCTACATGACCTTCAGGCGACGTGTAAATTATTAACAATGAAGGTGGCCATATTGTATGAAAAAAGTTTTAGAAAAACCTTGTCTACATGTTTTGTTAACATGAATTTTTGCATTCTATATAAAATTATTTATGTATTTCTAAATCCATCGATCAAGTCCACTTTTTGGTACCCTACCCTGTATATATATTTGTAGCTTGCAATATATTGGTGTTCTTACTAATTATTACTCTCCATTTTGAAAATTTAAACGCTATTAGTAGCCATGAAGCACTTTAGTAATATCTATAATTGTATAACATATTACCTAAATCGCTTGTAATATTTTTTCGAGTTGATAAAATGAACAGTGTTTTTCTATTTTCTAAAGATGTTATAATTATTGTTTACTCGTATTTAGATAAAAGTTTTTTTTTAATCATTATAAAGTTTTTAAAGATAAATATAGCCAAAAAAAAAACTTTATTGTTTAATTTTTATAATTATTTTCTGTACCAGCGGGAGTAACCAGCATTGCTCAAAGTTAATGGAGGCATCCACGAACAGACAAAAAGAGAGGAAATCTTTATTTTTACCATTTTTAAATATATTATATAGATTTTAAATATATAGATTAATTATATATGTTATAAATCCTAAGTATTTCTGGTGGGTAAAAAAAAAAAAAAAAGAAGCTAAAATTAACATGATAAACTTCAGAATTTGAACAATGTTTTGGAAGTAAGGGCTTCTGCATGAGAAAAAGCTGAAAGCCAGTTCAAGTGGTGATAAGTCTAATGAGATTGAATAAAGTAAAATACAAACTACATCAGGAGATATCCCCTCTTGCGGGAAGTACACAACAATGTAAGGAAGAACTGTGTCCCATCGGTCCATGGCATACTGATTCAAGAATAGAATGTATCTTCATTTCCCATACAGAGGTGCAAACATGCTATAAGGAGATTCGCCACCGAATTAAAATCCTTCGTAAACTTTATTTGTAGTATCCAAGCCGGAAGGCCGCCGGATATGGATGCATCAAACCAAAAATGTAGCTCTATTAAGGCTTAAGTAGGCTAATCCATGTTAGAATTATACTTTGGCATAAACAAGGATAAAATAACAGCCTTTGTTAGCCATGCTCTAATAAACAAATCTAAATAACAATTAAGTTTCTAAACTAATATAAAAGAACCTGTTTAATGTAGACAATCGAATCAACCTATCAATGCAATTTCCGCCATTAGTTTTTTTAATACTTTTCCTCGAAACTACATTTTTATAACATGCAATCTTTCATTTTTTTAATAAACTTTTGTTGAACCTTTATTCAAATGAACTTGATTGATTGTTTTAAGTTTGTTTATACAGGAAACTGTAGCATAAAATAAATGTAGAGTTAACACGATACCACATTTTTTAATGGTTACTATATCAAAATAAGTATCGGTAATTGGATCCAATTTTCTAAAATATTTTGAGCAATAGCAGTCGTTGTCAATCTTCTAGCCTTATCAAAAGTTGAGTCGTGCATTGCGATGCAAGATTCTTCATCTCTTGACTCTAAAATCACTGCATTGGTGAGTGCAGCTTGCTGAGTAGTACAAATGTTTAGCTTAGTTGCAACGGATACTGCTCATGTTCTAATATATAGTGAGGAATTAATGCTGGCGTAAGTAAATTTTGGATGACTTTTCTTTTTTCTAGTACTTTCATATTGTGCCTTATTTATAACAACTTTTATTATTTTAATATCCAATCCTTTACATTTGTATGTTCCACAAAATAAATATCAGCAGACTCCGATTAATGCACTATCTTCTATCGTAGAACCATTTCCTATGCCAAACATAGCAACTGCAGATCTAGTGTTTTTAGTTTCCATTGGAACAATTGGAGATATTCTAAACCTATATCACAGATTTGAGGGTTTATTGTCAAATTCTACAGAGTAAATTAAAACACTATTTAATTTTGAAATAATTTTTTGTTTAGTGCATCAAATTCCATGCCTAATTATTTTTTTCCTTTTTCTGCTTCAAGAAGACTTTCTAAACTACTCCCAAATACAAAATTGCAGCCCACCCCCCTTGCAAAAAATTAGTAACTTTTGCTATTTACTACAATAAATGGTGAAGATGAAAAAAAACCCCAAGAAAATAGGGATAAAATTGTAATATTTGAAATTTTTTCCCGAAAAATTTAATTTTCTGAAAATAGCTATGGATTTTTAATTTTTTTTCAAAAACTTTAACTTTTCGTGAGCGGCTGTGGATTTTTAAAGTTGTTTTTTTTTGAAAAAAATGAATAGTTGTAATTTAATATTTCAAATTTTGCCAAAAAAATCATTTTTTTTCTGATTGGCTAATGGCTTTTAAAAAAAAATTAGAAAATATTCCAAAAACCCTAGCCCCTCCCCCATCTCCAAACAAAATATATAATCCTTCAGA
The DNA here is from genome assembly GCF_016086655.4 of Lepeophtheirus salmonis. Classification (NCBI taxonomy): domain Eukaryota; kingdom Metazoa; phylum Arthropoda; class Copepoda; order Siphonostomatoida; family Caligidae; genus Lepeophtheirus; species Lepeophtheirus salmonis. The sequence continues at coordinate 12,586,664 of NC_052138.2, read as the reverse complement.
CGCCCCTAGACATATTATTGTTCTTATAAAAACGTCAATACTTATTGGATACTAAAAGCTTACACACTCGTACAGTTCAAAATTCTGAGGTTGTAAGTGACTGATTTTTATTTTTTTTAAATTGAGCTAAGAAATTCAACAGAATATAATACAATATCCAAGCTCACAAGATTAATTCTTCGGGCTTATACTTCAACTGAGATTTATAAGCTAACTAGCGGTACTATCAGGCATAGCCTGGAGTAATCAGGTTTCGGCTAATACACAAATTTGGTTGCATCATATAGATAATAACTTCCCCCCCAACAAAAAAAAACAGTGTTATTCTCCCTTTTTCATGAGCAAACTCACACGTAACTGAGGGGAATCCACAGGATTATTTTTAGGAAAAACAAAAAATCAAAAAATTATTATTTAATTTTTTTAACTTGAAATATCAAACTTTTTTGAATTTTTTTTTAAAGTTCACAAATTTAAAATATTACATTTAAAAAAAAATTCAAATATTACATTTTTGCATGAAAAATTTCAAAGATCTATAGCGATAAAAAGAAAATTAAATTTTTTGGAAAAAAATACAAAATTAACTATCTTGGAACAAAATTATATGAAATTTTCTAGTAAAAAGCAAATATTCCCCCAAAAGATGACCAATTGGCAAAATGGGATGGGAATCCGTTCATCAACTCCAATGAAAAATGGTTTAGATATCGTCTTGCAACTTCAACAATATTCACTAACAAAAGAAAATGAAGCTGAAAGACTCTGCTCAATCTGTATGAATTAGATATGTATAGCTTTATGTATTGTTTTTTAGATATTGGTTATATGCAAGTTAAAATTCTCTTCACTACGAGCAATTGCATATCAAGAAAGACAGAATAATAAAAAGTGTTTGAGAAAAAAAAAAAAAATGTTAGAATGACTGATGAGTGCTTTAGTCTCTAGAGCGTTCACTTATCAAAACCAAACAAAAATTATTAAAACGTACCAGCGTTTGTATTTAATTCAAATATACTGAAAATGCACATGAATTATGACCATGTCATAATGATAAGAGACCAATAACAACGAACAGAAATAATGTTCTTGTTATACATGGACACGCCTGCAATATTTAATTAATACGACTACATTATTATTTCTTATATCAGATTTACATGAGGGATCACTATATACAGTGCACCCTGTATACATGTTCAATGCTGTTTGCACATCCTGCAATATTTCATTAATTTACAAAATATGTAGACAAGGTTTTTTTCCAAAACTTTTTTAACTCGATATGGTCACCTTCATTATAAATCACAGTCTTTACACGTTACCTGAAGGCTATGCAGAAGTTCATGACAAACTCCTATGACAAGTTGTTCCATGCTGCCCTATGGAGGACTTCAGTGAGTCCACATTTGAGTGTGAGGTCCTGTTGGTTTCCCTCTCCAATGTGCCCTATATAGAAAAGTCCAGTGGGTTCAAATATGGGGAGGAAGGACGCCATATCTCTTTGGGCCAGAATTGACCCATGTTATCTGCACAGAACGTTTGGCACTTGGCGGACGTGTGAAGGGAGGGACTGCAGTCTTCTGAGTCTACATGTAGTTACTCTCCGGATAGTTGGTCTTCAGACATACCAAAATGGCAAAAATCTAAGCACCTATTGTAGGCCTCCTGTCAGAATTTCTGTCCAGCCTTGAAAAAGAACTGCACAAAAAAAGGCATCTTATTTCCATCAGATGCCACAATGGGTTGGATATTTGGTGTTGTAAGCTCCTAGAACCTCTGCTTTTGTTTCCAGAAGCCAGCGGTTGTTCCAGGGGTTTTGGAATTGATGAACTGTGAAAATCTTCTTGTCCAAGAAAATTTTCACAATTGACCCATTTGTCTGGATCAATGTGAGGATTTTCTTGTACCTCTTGTGCCTCCTGGCATTCATGGCCTCTATCAGAAGGTCATGTGGGCTCTTTGTAAAAGAAAAAAATCCCAATTTGTACTTTATAGTCCTCCTGATGGTCATAGGAGCCTCAGATAAGTCGTTGGCGAGGTAATACATCGACTTAGTGGGATCCTCCTTTATATTCTTCTCCAAACTTAACAAGGACTTCTTATCCCTCTTTAAACTATGCCTGCCACATCCTGGAGAGGTCTTCTCAATTTTTTTCATCTTGGTCAACTTAAATAAAAACCAGGCTCCTAGAACACTTAATAATGTCCGTAATCTTTATCACATCAACTCTAGCATCTATGAGATCTCAGATGGGCTGCCTTTTTGCTTGTTGCTCGCTCATGATGATAAAATCCCTGAATGATTAGTATAGTTTGTTTATGTAAAAGGACTGTGGAAGCAGAATTTCAAAAAATTATCAATAAACCTTTTCGTTTCATGAGAAAATAAACATTAATTATCAGTCTACGTTTTGTAGCCTACTCTGTAGATCGGAGTGAACAAAAAGATTGTTTATAGTGTAATAAATAAGCTGGATGAAGGTAGGGACATTGAGGAAGAGAGTAGCAGGAACTCTACCAATCCATTTTGGATATAAATATCAATCACAGGAATAAACCAATATGGCCAACTTGCTAATCAAATTGTTTTTCTTTCTAGTTGCATGTCAACATAAAGACATATTGAGAACGTCTTGAAAGGGTGGAGTCAATCAAGGATATTGAAATGGAACTCAACTTCATCATTAAGTGCTTGTCTCTTTTTTTAAGAGGATACTGTCATACTAACAGCCGATAACGACAGCATTAAATACAGAATGGTAATTTAAAATCTGAACACCTTGAATTTCAAACTTCAACAAAATATAATTTATTAATGAACAATAAAATTTCCACCTCCACCTGGAAGCCATCATTAGCGCTTAGGGCGGCTAAATTAATGGTTAAAAGAGCTCAGAGACGCATCTAATTATAGTATTAATTTTGTTTTGATAACGGACACTACAGGCGGTCTGCTAGACATGCACCCAAAAGTTGTAGTCGAGGGCTGATATCAGGGTTGTAGAGCCCCAAAAGTGTCAAAAAAAAGAGGTCAATAGATTCTTTCAACGAAGGAGTTTTTTTTTTCATTGCTGGTATCCAAAGTGGCCTCTCCATCCTCACAAGGCTCTTTCCATCCATTTTTTTTGACAGTTCTCTGGACAGTTTCGTGTCACAAACCGAGATATCTTGAATGGGCCCTCATGGAATTGAGGGGATTGGCTCGGTATGTTTTCTCTTTCTCCTTAATTATTAAATTAGTAAGTGTTCAGATTTCAATTAACCACTCGATAGATAAATAGCTGATAGTATTAGAGATAGCTTCGTATAAAATAATATTTTTGTAACTTACAGCATGTCCCAGCGAATTGTGAATGTAACTTTGGAAATTTGGCTTCCCTACTCCACAGTCTTCAAGCCTCTTGACAATGTTATCTGATGCATCATCAAAGTGGAAAGCCTGTGTCACATCCCATGTGAACATGGATGCTCTAATGGGTGTAATGGAGAAGAAGTATACTGACATGTCGGAAGAAGTCATGATGGAGGCCAAAGGTATAATAAGATGTTACATAAAAAAATATGCAAACTTAATACAACATACATGATAAAGCTAACACAAATCAAAATCATTGACAAAAAATAGTTTTTAAAATATAAAATGCAAAAGACTGCATCAGAGGCTTTGAACTTTATTCAGACTCTTTGATAAAAATATATTTTAAAGTTAGAGTAAGGCGAAAATAGGAAATAAATAAAGAGCTTTCGACTTGGTTAAGACTATTGAAATGCAATATAATGGATATACTAAAGTGATCATTTATTTTTTCCAATAGATGGCTTTAGTAGTCATGTCAGCACTTTTTTGTTTACCAAGGAAATAAACACATTGACAAAAAAAATAAAAATAAAAAAGTCATTAAAAGTAATAGATTTTTAAAATTATATCTAATACATTGGCTGAAAAGTCCCGTGCTTTGGATAAAGAAGTGGCTTATTAACCTCATTTTCCGTTAGTACCAACCTTCAAAAGACAGCTGTCAAAATTTTATGACAATCTGTTCTTTAATTTGTAAGTTATTGGTCAAATTTTGACACTACTTTTGTTATTTCCAAAACAATGGATCAAAAAACAATTTCGTTTTTCAAATTTACACTACTTCTTAATGTGAAAAAATACATTTAAGCTATGCAAGGGTTTTAAAAGTCTTAGAGAGACACTGCTTCATAAAAGTGGATTACAAAATAATATAATTTAATAAATAATATTAGGAATTTAAATAAAAGCAATTGTGAACGAAAAAAAACCCCAGTGTTTTCTGAGTTAAACCCGGTACTTTTCAGTACATATGTTATTACGAAACTGAAAACCCAAAAGCATCTACATGACGACAGCTAGGCTGTTCTCCTCTAAAACATTCTTCAAATTGTTAGAATTACAACGTTGATTTTCCATTTCTTTTTTAAGCATAGGGGTCATATTGATTACAACTGTAATAATGATATTAGGAAAGTCCACAAGCCAGTGTGTGAGAAGAAGAAGCCCTCCATCTTTGTTGCTGACCTAGTTCGTATAGTACTTCACTGATGATTGCATATAATACATCATTGGATAGCTATTGAACTATATATTTATAAATACGTCTCCTGTATACCAAACAAACATTAATGAAAGACAAAGTCATTAATTTTGATTATATTTTCTCGATTTAGTACTAAAAGAGTAATGATCATTTATTGATGTTTTTCTAATGATTTTCCTGTTGACTTTTTGTATAAGAGGAGGGGGGAGATATCTGTTTTTATTATGTAAAGCACATCATTATAAGATAATATGTGAAATTTACAAATAGCCTAAGCAACTTTGCTGAAACCATATATTATTGGATGGAGGAGAATGACTTGGAGTCAATCCGTGGACTGAGAGATGAGGCTGGAGGAGATCACATCTCAATGTATAATCCACTACGACTTTTTATTGTATCTTGGCCTTATCCATTAGTCCATGGATCGACTTCAAGTCCCTTCCTCCACCCAAATTAACCATAACAGACTATCTTCTTTAGTTATTTCTTTATTATTAAAAGGTTGCAAAGCTTGAATGTCAACTTTATTCTGTCGCTGTTTCCCATTTCGAGATAAAGCTTCTTCAATATTTGTTGTAATTTGTCTATTTTATTTACTCCAGGTCCCTAAATGGTATTTATTTAAATTCAATAAAAATGCTAAATTTATACTTAAGCTATTATACATATAAGTTAATTCGTTTTCTTTGACATTATCAGTAATAAGGATACTGTTTGAATAAATAAATGCATTTAATTTGACATAAAATCTTTATATAAACTCATCAAATTTCAATTTCCTTTTAATTTATGTAAACCCATTTATCTAAGGATAAGAGAAAACTCTCTCTGTTTCTTCATATAAAAAACAATCATTGATGCCTCATAGTAAGTAAGAAATTAGAGAAAAAGAAAGACAAAAAAAGAAATTCTACTACAAACTAATTACATTGTTCAGCAGCAAAAATGATCTCATATCAAATCAAACAGATCTTAATTGAATTTAACTCTATAACTTCATATATATCATATACCATACATTAGTATAGTTCAAAGGCCAACTCATGAAAATTAATGGAAAAAGCTGAAAATTAAACAAAACTAAAAGGTCTGTTAGGAAACCCCAAAAAGGTTCAAAAACATGGAAAACAGCCAGAATGAGTACATTGATCAATAGCTAATTTTTCAGTTAGATAATGTTTTTAATTTTTTTGCAATTAAAAAAAAAAATGGGACTGCTAATGGATTGTTACTTTTCCTCGTAATTTATCTATTTTAATTTTTAGCATTGCAGGAACGCTGGACTTGACTCAAGTTGTCTAAGCCTCTTTAAAGACGTTTTGAGGTCAGATATTGCGAGAAATTGTCAGTTAAACTTTTCAATATTTTTCCAGAAATGTGGTATGGCCAATTGCCGTTTTTTGAAAATATAGTGGGTGGCGTTTTTTTTTTGGAATTATATATCCTCAAAAAAATGGGATTTTTTGAACATATTACTTTGCAATAAAATCCGTTAAGTTAAACTTAGTAGGTTTAAATAAAATTACAAACTTTACACTTTCAATTGATAATATTCAAAGAAAAAATCAGTCATTATTTTTGGAGCTATGAACCTCCTCTGAAACAAAGATATCAACTTTCTTTTTCGAACAAAGAGTTCTGAACATGACAAAAACATTATAGAAATCGTTTTAGAATCAATATCAAGTGATAAAAAAATAATTTGAATCAGAAATTCAAATTCTACTCAATTCAGATTAACGGATTTCAAGGAATACGAAAGGGCTATTTTTTTTTTTTTTTTTTTTGGATAGATTATTTTTCCTGATTTCATATATTTTATTACATGTCAAAGTGACGCCATGTTTGCTGCCTATTTTTGATATATTTATTAAATATAATGGATAAATTAAAAAAAAAAAATCTTGGAATAACTTCATTTTAAAAATAAAACACCACAACTTGATCACGAAGAAAAAAAGTTATATTTAATAACCCAATGAATATCCCTATCAAATGAATGAATTATATCTGTCATTTGTCTAATTGTAACAAATTATTCATATGTAAGAGGCAGGAAGATTTAAAATTTAAACATTTTTTAAATCTTATGTTATTTGATTAGTATTTATTGATTGGGATTTAAATATTCTTATCTACATATTTAATTTCTGAACTTCTCCTGTTTCTAAAAATATTCATTACATCTTACAATTAGTCAAATAATTTACTTAGTCATATTTTATTTCGAAACATTTTCATGCAGCCTTAAATTACATATTGATTAAGTATAAAGAAAATGAAAAGTTAAACTGAAAAAATCAAACATTTGTTGACAGAAAATATTTTTAAGTTGTGACATTAGGTATATTCTTTAGCTTCAGTTATAATTATTGTTGTGTTATTTATTCGGTCCAGTACAGTACAGTCTTAGGACCGGCCATTAACTGTTGGCCCTTGGAATTTTTCATACTAATATAGATGGTTTATTAAGACAAATAAGATATATGAAATATGTATTAAGATTATTGCAGATATCATGCAAAATATAAATATTTTTTTCTTCATTATAATGCAAACTTATTATATAGTTAATTAATCATATAACTTATTCCGTTATATAACAGAATAATAAAAAAATGAAAAACCCCCTCATTGACGTCACAAGGGGTCGATTTTACCTACTGCAATTACCAACAAATGGGACTAGACTGAATTCTGGTCCAACGTCCTAAATAAGTACCGACACAAAACTAGTTATAAAATAAAGATATTGGAACAGGAACATTAAATATATATATTAGCTTCCAAATAAAGCCCTTCATTTTACTTCATTCTTGTTTGATTAGATCCATTTTATAGGATATGTATTTAAGATCACTTAATAAATATTTAATTTTTCGAAAGCAGGAATGTTTGTTATTTACTTTCATTTTCAACTTTATAACTTTTTCATCTTGGAAAAAGAATCTGAATCGAAATTATACTCTAAGATAGTGTTATAAAAAAAAGGCTTTCGAGACCAAACCTTCTGTAAGAAATTTTATCGGTCATTTTCGGGTTCAATGGCTTTAATAACAATAATGAATGTAGGTTTTTACCTGCGGGTGTTCTAGAAACTGAATTTTATTGCAAAGTGTAATCGAAGTAATATGTTCAAAAAATCCCATTTTTTTAAGGATATATAATTCCAAAAAACAACACCACCCACTATATTTTCAAAAACGGCAATTGGCCAAACCACATTTTCGGAAAAGTCTTGAAAAGTTTAACCGACAATTTCTCGCAATATCTGACCTCCAAACGTCTTTAAAGGGGCGTAGACAACTCGAGTCAAGTCCAGCGTTCCTGCAATGCTAAAAATTAAAATAGATAAATTACGAGGAAAAGTAACAATCCATTTAGCAGTCCCATTTTTTTTTTTTTTAATTGCAAAAAAAATTAAAAAATTATTGAGCTGAAAAATTAGCTATTGATCAATGTACTCTTTCTAGCTGTTTTTCATGTTTTTGAACCTTTTTGGGACTTCCTAATAGACATTTTAGGTTTGGTACACTTTGTTGTCGTTCACGAATAGATTTTTGAAATCAAAAAGGATATGGTTTAATTAATTTTCATCTGTTTTCATTAATTTTCATGATTTAAAACAGCTGACTCTAAAAAGGGTATTACATAGAATTTGAACTTTTATATATTAATTAATATAAACCAAGGTCCTTCGCTTAGAATTCATGTTATTTCATACTCAATCATTGATAAGATTATAAATTTGATATATATAATAACTATTATCTTAATAATAATGAATAGTTGGGAACAAGAAAAAGACAGAAGGCCATATGTTTTTTTCATTTTTTTTCTTTTCCTTTTGACTGTGAAGGTGGAGAGTGGATAAAAAAGCTAGTCGTGGTTGTAAATATGATTGACACTTAGAGATAAAATACATCAATCAGGGAACACTGTAATGAATATAGAACATGCTCTTATTTGTTTTGTTTTATAAGATTGCAAAGAAGAAATGAAACATGCATTTTTTGTATATTTATTCCAAATGATTATTCTAGTTTTTTGTGTACTTCGTGACTTTTTGGTTAAAGTTATTAACGTATTTAAGCTTTCAACAAATGATAATGCATCTACTTTTATTTGGTAATTATAAATATTTACAATAATATATATACAGTGTGTCATTCTAGGGACCTTAATTATATATAAAATATATGATATATCTATCACATTTATGTATTACATTTTCATAGGATTTTTTTTTGTAATGAATTTATTTACAATTTCATCTAATAAATTGATATATGGCTGAATGATTTGCTGTTGTCTAGGTTGTAAGACTGGTTATTCTAAGAAAGAAACTCATCAAAATCATAGTGAGGAAGAAATTATTGAAGAAAAGCATTATCTTCATAAGTTTCCAAAAGATCCTGAACTTATCAAAGTATGGGTCAATTCCATCAGAAGAAAAAACTAGGAGGCAAATCAATATTCAGGAATCGGTAGCAAGCATTGTCTTATATCAGCTTTTATTCATGAAAGAACGGGTACAAATTCAACTCGGCAAAAAATACATATACTCCACTTAAACGATATGAATTAAAATCTGATGCTGTTCCAATATTATTTCTGGATATTCCAAAAACTTGAGAAAACAAACTTTTCCTGAAAAGACAACAACATTATCTACTTCTACTAAAAGTTTATACTTTAGAAAAGTCATATTAACATTTCAAAGTAGTTTAAAGTGCATTGTTATTTTTTCATATTTGAGCAAGATAGACTTCGTCTTAATTCTCAAATTGAATGTTTATTTCAAAAATATGAGATAAAAAATTTCACAGATATTGAATTAAAAAAAACCTGGATAAATCGTGTTTACCCAGAGGCATTAATGTAGTATATAATGAAGACCTTGCCTTATCATCACATGATCTTGTTCCTTACATTTGGTTTGGTTTAAAAGTGCATAATGACCTCTCTTTATCAGTTTTTTCAAAAGGACTTCCTATACCTAATGTCGAAGTGAATCATATATGTTCAAAGAGTCTAAGCCGTCAATAAATAACATTTTAGCATATTTAAAAAATAAACAGAATGAACCCAAACTAGCTTCAAGCATAAATTATGCTATAACATATTTGAAGAAGTAGTACATCATCAAGAATTTAATTCGAAAAATCAGAAAAACTTCACCTTCACGCTGTAAGTGCAATAATCTCCTGAATTTGTAGGAATGTCAATACTTTGGCACAATACAATCCCAGCTTCACATAACCAAATTAGAGAATCTGGAATTATTTACTTGCCATCTGAATCGCATATAAGAAGAATAACAAGTGTGCTCTCAGTTCCAGAAGGATTGCCGACCTCAACAATTGATCATTTAAAATCTAGATTTAAATTATTGAATGAAAAAGACTAGTATGTTTCTATGACAATTGAAGAAGTCATTTCCTCACAGAGATAATTTAGTGATGGTAATATTTTTTTGGATGTGATAGGAATGGAAATTATTCTAAAAACATACTTTGTGAAGAGTGTACTTGAGAAATGCAAGTGATATGGTAGCTATGGTAACATTCACAAATATTAAATCCTCCATTATAAAATAATATTATATGAAAGTTCGTGAAGTAGTTAGCCTAGAACCTGTTGCAACCATTACAGATACGGATGCGCATGTCTCAAATAAAAAAATCTATGTGGATATATTCTAAATCCTTTTTCCACTTCCGAAAGAAAAATATTAATGTTATTCGATTCTGTACATATCTTCAAAAAAAATTATAAAAACTTTACTAGTAAACAAAAATTATAATGTCCATCTTTTGAAAATGAGGATGCCATTCTTGAAGCCTAATTCGGGCATGTGAGCTAAATCTACTACATGGAGCTAGGTTATGGGTTGAAATTAGCTCACATGCTTAATCATAAAGTAATTGCTCCTCAACCAATTGAAAAGTTAAATGTTGATCTTTCTGTAAGGTTTTTTTCCCCCGACTCCAATTTGAATGCACTTAACTAAGTATTTATATACTTTATTAACATATTTACATCTCTAAATTGATTAAAATACATAATTCAAATGAAAGTTCCACCGAACATTTGTCGAACTCTTATAACTTATTCGAAAAGCGAAGTGCGTACTTTTTCAAAATAAACCACTTCAACAATCCTGATGTTACATAAAAACGCTCTAAAGTGTTATTATTTAGAGATATATTTATATTCATTTCCGCAAAAAAAAAAAAAACATAATAACTATATATAGCATGTACGTCTCAAAAACTGAAAAGGCATTATTTGACTGCCTTTACAGAACATGAAATGGGAAGAAAGGAACAGATATATTTATTTATTGGTTATCATTTTCTTTTGTTACTAGTAAATTACTAAGAAATCATTCACGGGTGGTCCCTATGTATATATAATTGGCACAAATATTGAGGACATAAAAACTAAGAGAAAATGCATCTTTGATAAAAATAGATGACAATAATAAAGTATGGTCAAAAAAATAAAAAATAGGGCAAAAAACAACACAAATGTTGAATATGTTTCAACTGTGAGAGAGAAATCATTTCTAAAAGGAATGTCTTTATATAAAAAAATAATTCAATCCAATTGTAAGACAATTTTGTAACATTACAAATATAAAATAACAATTTGTTAAATAATTTCTCATTTGGATATTTCTTTTTATAAAAATAGATTGACATTTGTGAATAAGGAAAAATAATTAATTATTAACATTCATATTTAAGTTATGAAGGATAATATAACAAAACATTTATAATGTAGATATTAATAGTCTATATGTAGGTATATATTTGTATCTGATGAGGGATTCCATTTTTACTTTGTACGAATATTAAAGCTTGAACTCTTCAAATTAGTTGTCCAAAATGATATTTATTGGTAGGGCTATCATTCGTATGATTATTACTATGGAGGAACTAATCGATTCCCACGTTTCGAATAGCTTCAAGAACTTCTTCTTCAATTTCTGAGTCTTGAAAAATGTCTTTTACATTACCTGTTCCATTACGACCACGTTTAGTGAGTGCTTCGTTGGCGCGGACCCAACATTGACGGTTTAGTTGGACGGAGTCATAAACATACTTTGTTTCCGGAAAAATTGCATAAAGTAACCTATGAATGTATAAGTTATGATAAGTTATACCAAAGAATACTCTAAACATGAAATGCAAACTCTTTTTCGACTTAAGAACTGTATGAGTTTACAATTTAATCCGTTGTTATGATAGGTTAATTATTGTATTAAGATTTAGGTCACTAAAAGGTGTTTCAGATAGGATATTAGCTATTACAGTTATTTTTTTTAAGCGGGATACAAAAGAGATTATTACTTTGTCAACATTTAGGAATTAGGGTAACGATTATTAGATTTCGTTGAGTAGAATTGACTTTCAGTCACATAATTTTCCCAAAAGTTTTTTTACTGAATTTCTAGATATTTTTGACTGATTTTTTAAGGGTATAATAGTTTTGAAATGAAAGAGAAAATTAAATTAAAACAATCAATGAATTACTTAAAGGTATCCTACCATCTTCAGACAATTTGGCCTAAACCCATAGAAACCCATTGCTTGAAAAGTGAATATGCTTTATGTAAAACTTAGCCATCGTTAAAAAAATCAGGCCTTTTCATATTCAATGGTGATACTTTGTAAGATCATATTTCCACCTTGATTATTCTCAATATAAAATGACATCATGCACTCATTTTAAAACATGCAATTTTTGTATAATTAATTCAAGGGCTTATAAATTTAAACAAACTATCCCCATAACGATCGTTTTCTACTTTTGAATCTATAGTAAACCTCCATATTTTAATGGATTATCTTCCCCAAGGCATTTCTTGATTGTCTTGTTGTAGGCAAGATCTCATGTAGGAGATAACGGTATAGATAATGGATGTAATTAGACCCAGAGCTGTATTTGAATCTAACTTCACTGAGTCCAAGTCAAAGTTCTCCTGGTTCTGAGATAAAGTCAAGTCCGGATCCATGAATAAATGACTCCAGTCCGGACTCAAATACTAGAGCTTGGGTTGGATACCTCATAAACGCTGGGATTAAGCAAACAAATATCGCACGTTTTACCTTAAAATGAGCGCTTGCCATCATTTTAAATTAAAAATATTCAAGTTGGAAACACAACGTCGTAAAGTAACAAAATTTAATTTGAAAAGACCTGATTTTCTAAGTATTGTCTTAGTTTTACATAATATATATATACACTCAAGAGAACAATTTCTATTGATAAAGGCCAACATGTCGGAGCATGCGGGATCCCTTTAAAGAATATATATATATATTTATGTTAGCTTAAAAATAGTTCAAAAATAAATGTTTAACTCCCTAAGTCATTCATCAAAAGATTTTTTTAATTTAATTATTTCTTTCAGTTCTTAACTATTCTGATAGAGAAAAAAAATAATAAAAAAAAACCCTTACTTGGTCAAATAAAAAGGAAGGAAAAAAAATAGAGTGTGCGTTAGTTAGTTAAACCTTTTGAAAATGACATATTAAAAATTACTCATAAATGGGGCACGCAATCCCATCAATGAATTCGATTTGAAGCTTTGGAATACAGGCTCTTTCCCTATCCATCATGGGAACCGGTTTATTCCCCATCGCCTTTTCAAGGTCTCCTTGTGAAAAGAATTCAGAGTAAACCAACTCAGCGATGAGTTTGGAGTTGTCCCAGTTCTTTGTTTGATCAGCAATGTCACAGGAGGACATTAGGAGAGAAGTAAGAAGAGTGTGATGCTGCCGATTCCCTGAATCATAACCATCTAAGGACATTTGACGAATATCCTCTTCTATTCGTAAATGGTGTGCCAAATCCGTGGCTAATGGGGAAAAAAATCATATTTTTTATAATAAACGATTCCCTTTAAATACCTACCCAAAATGAATTCTCTTAAGAGGTCCAAACAGAGAGTGTAGTCTTTATCATCCAAATTCTCAAGGATATTGCATCCCTCTGTATTCAGAATGCACATCGCCTGAGCAAAATGATGTCTCTCCATAACACTGCCCTCAGAAGAATATAGAGCAGCAAGGACTGAGTTTGAAGCCACTTGGAATGAATTATTGGTCCCACGATGATCAAGGTCATGACAAAGACAGGCAACTAGGAGTGCAAGACCTTCCAACTCACTTATAATTTTATTTTCAATGAGTCCGACATTCACGAAGAGAAGATAGCAAAAATGAGCAACAGAGAAAGCATGCATCCAATTATGATAGGGAGGATCTCTGTAACCCCTTTTCACCATTAAAATGAAACGAGCAAGTGTGTCTCGTGGTATCCGCCATCTGAAAAAGGAGTTGTAGTATATTAGGTATTACATGTATAAAATGAGTACCTTCGAATCATGCCGCATCCTTGAAACATTTCCAACATGACTGATGCAGTTCTTTGATTTTCAATCACTCTTGGACAAAAGCTAAAATTTTGAAAATCACAATGAATTTGCAGAGGAGCAATGCTGTCTTCTTGAGCCAATCGAAAAACTTCATCGTCTGCTACCTAAAAAAAGTATTAATATTAATTTGAAAACATAGAAACAGTCAAATTGAAAACATTGTTTAACTTTCTGCTACTCCCCTTCAACCACTAACGTGAGTACAGCTCTGGGGGTGTTGAGCTATCCTAAGTTTTAAATTGATATTTTAGCAATATAAAACTTTTTTTGCCCTTAGTAATTGTTACATCAGTGAATGAAGTGAAAACTTTTTTTTGTCCAGTATATATTATAATTGTAAATTCATGATAAAAAAAATTGTAGTCGGGGAAAGAAATATTGAATTTTGTAGTCGATAGAGGATGTATTATTTCTAAATTAATACATTATCATCAAAAAAGATATGATCTATACAGAATAGAACATCTCTTTTTTTTCTATTCATCGTTGGGTTTTGTAGATTGATAATAAGAAGGCATAAAAAACATTCTTTGAAACCTCGATAATAAATTTTAGAATGAGTTAAAACTCAGAAATTAATAAAGTACCATTAATAAAAAGGGATACAGGAAGTAAATGCCAAATTAAGAATTTAAATGGAAGAAGGCGAAGCAAAAATATGGTACACAAAAGATATTAGAAGGACATGTCATGCTTAAAGATGGTATTTTTTTTTGTAAGAATAGGCCTGAGTAAGACATATAGTACACTTGAATTAAGGCCTTTGTTAATATCAGCAGCCTGTTTTATATTTTTTGTGGGAGAAAATGAATTATTGTGCTATAAAAAGGAGAACCTTCTACGTTTAAAATCGCATTAGTCCAGGGAAATACTGTAATTATCTTTAAATTTATATACTTTTATTTAATTATACATTTTTAAATCAATTTGCACCAAAGACAGGCGATAATTCTTCTTTTAAAGAGGATGTTAACACACACACGATATATTAACCCATGAACAAAAAGAAGAAAGATCAAAGGGATCAACTGGTTTTCCTTTTCTAATCACTATACTTGGTTTTTTCTTTACATACTTACCCTCTTTACTCATACCTAAGGATTATCATTTCGTAGAACACGAGGAGAAGGGGGTATGTCAGTTTTGTGCCTATCCTTATTTAGAACAGAAGACTGCAGTTCCGTTCAGTTCAGTATCGCCCGGTCTAGTTCAGTGCTGTATATCAGTCCTAAAGCTAATAAAGTTAGTTACTTGATGACGTCACTCAACTTTTTTTTTAAACATATAATATATGTATCAGTTCTAGTACAGACAGTCCGAAGGACCCTAAGGACTTCTAGGAGCGCTCCTAAGACTGGACTGGATCAAATAAATAACTGACACAGCAATATTTATGGTACTACTGAATTAAGACTCTTGTTAATGTTAACCTTAGCTGCCTGTTTGTTGATTTTGGAGGGAGGAAATGTTTACTGTTATAAAAAAGAGAACTTTCATTATTTAAAATAACATTAATGGAGGGAAAATAAAGTAAAACTTTGTAGGCTGATTATATATGTTAACAGTTAGATGTCAATCAACATTCAGTATACTGATGAGGGAAAAACCAAGTAAATACTTATATGACCGACCATATAATACATGTGTAGCCTGTCAATAAAGAAGCAAGGTAAAATGATTCTTCTTAAAATTTAATATGGCTTATATTTGTATTCTTCGACAGATTTTCGTCAATTTATGTCAGCAAATAGCAATTATTAACACTTTGGATGTCCTGCAAATTGCATTTTTAGTAATCAAAGTTGATCGCCAAGAATATAAAATTGATACATTTTAATTAAAATGACCAATATCGGGGCCAACATTAATCTCTTGAATTAAATAAAGGTTTTACACTATAGCTAAAATGATTGAGCAACCTAAAACATTCCACAAACTTGAATACAAAGCCTAGGATTGATTCAAATATGTCTATGACATATTTAACTGTTTGTAGTATGAGTATATGAAGTAAAAAAATCAGATTTTTTCCTTTTCTTAATTTTTGTTCAAGGGTATTCGAATGTTGACACACCACATATATATAAATCTCACAGCCTACTTATTTTAGTTCACAAACAACAACAATAAGCGATTGTCTGTTTCGAGACACGTGATGGTGTAAAAGTATAAAACATCTTTGTTTATTACATCATTTGTATTCAGGTGATTGATGGATGCCGAGATGTATTGTCAATATTGAAACAACATTAGCCAAGCAACAAAGCAAAAAAAAAAAAAAAATGCTCATTTATAAAAATATAATCAAAATCTTAAAAGAACAAATTTAATTAATTACTCGATCCAAGGAAGATTGAAGTTGTAGTATTTTCATTGTGTCCTTAGTAGAATTATATTGTTAGAGTTGTTAATCGTGGCGGAGAATACATAGTCGAAAAGTATAATAAATACAGAATGAAGACACAAAACTTGAAGGAGCATGACTAAATTACGAAATACGTGTTTTTTATTAAATCTAGGAAAGACAATTAAAAACCATTTGTAATAAGGCTAAATAATATATTCAGCTATATTTGGATTCAATATATTCTCCTTCATATGACGTAACAGCCTTGATACGCCAACAAACAAATTGGGTGCCCTGGACGATAAAGGCCATGTCCATGGCGTACTCTGCTGTCATGATGGCTGCACGGAGCAAATCCAATTGTGAATGAGAGGTGGTGCAGACATTCTTCTCCAAGACACTCTAAACTGAAAAGTCCAGGGGTTTGAGGTCAGAGATAGAGGAGGGTTACATGGAGGCAGCCCAGAAATCAGCCATATTGTTGCTCCAGTACGATGGGTCTTCTGGACTGTAATGGACTTATTAATATTATAGGCAGTGTGGATGGAGATAAAACGGTCTATGTGGACTATTTAAGGCACTGACAGCGGCGCGGAGGAGATCTCTCGTACTATTTTGTTGTTGCAACATAGGATGAAAACAAAACTTATTTATTTTTGTTCAGCTGTCGCTGGGTTGAGCAATAACACCTCGTAATTAGAAATAATGGAGATAAAATTGCAATTAAATGCTACTGTAAGTTTTGGGTCCCCACAAAATAAAACGTTTGATTATTTATCCCACGAATAGCAATAACTAAGTATTCATTAATGAATTATCGTCTGTGACTCTATAATTCTCAAGATCTCTCCGTCATAGGACGAGCATCTTATACTACACAAGAAATAAAAGTGCAGGGCAAAAATCAATACAAAAAACATTCACACCATAAATCAAACATGATTGCTAACAACAGATACACTGTACCTTTTTGTGTTAGGGAGAACCTGTAATCAGACAAATTAATCATTGCAATTTGTGGGAAATAAGTAACTTCTTTTAAAATTGGAGTAACATGATTGAAAATAAAAGTTACGTAGTATTGGAGCATAAACTGCCATCATATACATATTTTATTTTTTGAGCAAAGAGTCCTTTTCGGGAAAATGGCATTCGACTAAGTGTAGAACGTAGAAATATTGGATCAGAATATATTTTGATATAAGCCCATGTTTACTATGTATTTAGCAAAACATTAATTTTTAAAAAGAAGACTTTATCAAGAGTTTATTAATTACTAATTAAAAATGATAAAGATAAAAGATAACAAATTCCATATACAAATGTCATTGTACAAATTCTACGTAGATAATAAATATTACAAGAGACAAAATTAAGTGTACAATGACATATTGTCAGAGGTATATAAAACATGTTCTAGAAAGCGGGAGCGGCTTTTTCTAGTTGGTAATCTGAAAAGACTTTTTTCTTTCCCAAAACTGCAATCATTCCTATTTCATTAGTGAAGAGAGAACATCTAAATATCAAGTAATATTTAGCACATGTGCTCATGAAAGACAAATATTAACAATGAGGATTTCCTCAGGAGTTATAAGTGTAAGTCCTTCCCTAGAGCCCAACTTTTTTGGTACATGAAGATACGTTTTACTTTTTTTGAAGCTTTTATCGTTATTCTTATATCCTTTAAGAGAGAATATATATGTATAAAGTAACCACCAGTGCGTGAAAGACCAAGAGAACACTAAGATTTATAAGTGTAAGCCTTTGTATCACTCAGATTAGAACTATAAATCAAAATTGTAGTAATAAATTCACAGATACACAGTGGGGTTGGTGTTTCTTTCTTTAATTTTATCGATGTTCGCAGCTAATCTAATGGATCGCCATGACATATATACTGCTGTTCTCCCAAACATTCTTAAAATTGTCAAGATTACTATGTTTTTCTTTTTGTTTTTTAATGTTCCTTTAATTGGTTTGATGGAGTTACACTGATTAATTATAAGTAAACATTTTAGTATTACAATTACTCCAACTAACCTATGAATCTTGTGTGAAGTTCATTTGTACAAAGTATATTTATTTCTCTAGAAATCACCTGGGCGCGAACATACGCACATTGAATTCAAGAGAACAATTTCTCCCGAGTGCATTGTCCATGAGCTACGGCGATTCCTTTTGTCAATTATCAGTTTTATTTGTTTAAAGAATATCTGCGGATAATATTATTTTCATCTATGACAATGAGAGGTTGCCTAGGAATTGATGGACTTAAGGATGAATTGAGAATCAACATCGGATAATTTCTACCTGTATTTCCTTCCTATATACGGAGTGGGATTCATGGCTGCTTGCAGCTGGTCTATTTAGCTGTTTTGCTCTTCTCTCAAACATTCTTCAAATTGTCCGATTTAACACGTTCATTTTTGGTTTCTTTTATTCTTACATACTGGCATGACATATTTTCTGCATCACTGCTATATAGGTAGTATTAAAGAAATTCTAAGGAAAAGGGCTATCATTGATGGTACATTCATAAAGAAATTCATCACAATGCATAGTTGGTAATTAGAACAACTAATACAGGGTAGGATTTTAAATCCGGAAAATTTAAGGATAATATATGTAAGAATTTATTTCCAAAAAATTAATCCAGGAATTTACATTCCCTTTGTCAAAACATAGAAGTCTTAAAAATGTTGAACTTTTTGGAATAAATCCAGTTCCAATTACCCAATTGGGACAAACCACACCAATTTCCCAGCATGACACTAGATCTGTTAACATCAATTGAAGCTCTCTAGCATTTTTATCTATGTAGTTATTTGCTTCCTTCAGCGTGCAAATAATAATGGCCGCGCAGCTTTCGTATTCGGAGGACATCTCAAGGATTTTATATTTTTTCTTATACAATTTTGTCAGTTAAATCGGATGAGCTTAGTTTCATAAATAAGATCTCAGGGTTGCAAAGATATTGAGGTCTAACCCTGTTTTGGATTATCAATTCTCACTCTGTATACCATATGAATAAAAATTGCAAAAACCAAATATCTCCTTTCTAACATAAATAATTGGATAAATCCTCATACCTTTTCAAAATTATAACAGTGGAATAAATAAGCCCTTCGATCAAAGTCAATGAAAGAAAAGTCAATTATAACTCAATCATTGAATAAGTGCCTTTTATTTATATAATATACAGCTCTTATGTATGTATTAGATCGAATCAACATCTCACATACTTTTTAACTCATTCCTTTCTAAATCAATTCAAAGCTCTGATTGGATTTGTTAATAACATTTAACTTTTTGCGAATATACAATTATAACTATTTTGAATTACGAAATAAATACTTGTGGCCCAATTATTGTCAGTTTTTCGGGGGAAACCTGTAAATATTTTAAAGTTAGTCAAATTTAAGGTTAAATGTACAATTTGGTGGGCCGAAAACCAAAAAGTTATCATATCGAATATAGATATTTAAATGTTATGCATGAAAATAACTATACATGCCAAATTTCAGATAGATGGGTGAACGTTTTTAGCTGCCGGCACGGGTTTAAAATATTAATGTCTCGTATTCTTATATTTTACCTCATTTTGTAACTCAAAGTATCAGAGGAATCTACGTTAAATAAAAAATTGTGTACAGATCAAAAATTAGTGTATCAAATTCATCATGTTATATTGAAAGGCCCTGTTTTAGATGATATTGTTTTTAAAAATCCAGAAAACAAAAATCAGGGCTTACTACTGCTAATAGGATTATACGTTTGTATGTTTTTTGAAGAAAATCCTTCCAATAACTTTATTTTTCTGGTAAAGTTTGCAATGTATGGTGTAAAAATTGTCGAAATCCTCGTGAGCATACATTAAAAAAAAAAAAAAGCATAAGTCGATAAACAGCAAGATATAAGTGTTCTTAGTAATTTTTTATAACTATTTTGTAAAACTCAAAAATATGTTAGCGAGGAAGGGGAACTATGGCTTTTTTAGTGATCTTTGTGAGGAGATATGTCGTCAAAGTATACTTTTCCTTTTGATTTATACTCACGAGGACTTACACATTCTTCACATCCCTATGAATCTCTGTACCTAGTGTTGTGGGCCTCAGTCTGTAGTCCCGTCCAGTTCAGTACTGCATACCATCCCTAAAACTGACTAAGTTCGGTACATCATGACGTCACTCAACTTTACTTCTTCTTTCTTACCAGTTCAAGAATTGACAGTCCGAAAGACCGTTTCTAAGACTGGTCTAGACTGGATCGAATAAGGACTGACAAAATAATATCTATACCTCTAGTGGCTCACTATAAAGAAGAATTCATATGTAAAAGATATAGTAAGGCACACCTATATTTTAATCTATATAATTGTTTAAATAGGAAGAAGAAAGAACAGTTAAACATGAAAATATTTTTTTTCTCATGCTGAAAATGTTCCTCTTAGTATGATTTGTGATGTATGATGTTTTGATCTGAGAGTTGGAAAACCGCATGAGAATTTACGAGCTTCACAATTGTGTAGCAGATTGTTTAAAATACCTAAATTAGATTTTAATTGTAGTGAATAGTATCAAATTATTGACAGGACTAATGAAATTAGAAAATATTTTTCGCCAGATTAATTTGGGCTTAAAATTTTTGTCGCTCTCAATTCTTTTATTTACTTAAATAAATAATATTTTATAGGAATCTACTTATGAATATGATACACAACAACCCAATATAACTTATATTTTTATTTGCTTTCCTTTTTGATATAATAAAAATCAACATTTAAGTATAATTAAAAAAAAAAAAATTCAATTGAGTGTCGGTAGGGAAAAAAATTATTTTTCCTCACATAAATTTTGCATACTGATTTTTAACAGTACGTGTCAACTTTTTATCAATAGCTATTTATTTATCAATTTCCAAAAAAGTGGTTTTACCCCAACAAAACGGCCATTCCTAATATACAACGCGCTCATCATGTACAGGGTACATAAGTAAACTATGCCGCCACTTTAGCGTGTTCTCTTGGGAAATGGGGTACATAGGAAGTTATTATTTTGTTTTTTAGATAGCTTGTTCAAACTTGCACCAGTTGGTATAAAATAGAATCAATTGACGAATTTCTTGCCTCAAATATTTGGAAATGGCACAAGACCCCCTTTGGAATCAAGGCAGGGAGCAACAAAAAACAATTGCTCAAAATCAAAGTCACGCCCTTGATTGGTATAGTTGCTAATGGGAGGTCTTACATGTGGCAGCAGTACTCGGCTACCTAACACGCATAAAAAAAGTCACAAATGGCTCCAAGATATTTTCATAACTTCATCTTGCAGGGTTTTTGGCCTCCAAACTCTCCAGATCATAATCCGATGGATTATGTTTTGTTTAGGACGTGATCGAAAGACAAACACCAACCTAACCCCCTGCAACACCAAAGACAAACTTTCAATCAGATCAACAAGGCATTTCAGGATTTGCCAAGGGACAAAACAGGTGTAGGGCTGTTCACACTTTTGGCCTCGTATAGAGACTATCATTGCAGCTGGATGTAATGTTTATAAAATAAGATAATTCATAATCTTGTTTTTTTTTCTTTTTTTTTTTCATCTGATAACTAGTTGGAGAGAAAATTGCGTTTGAACAAAAAAAACAAAAACCTTTTCCCGGCACAAATAGGTTCCTAGGTCAGATGAAGTAATTGTAATACTATAATGTTTAATTATACTTAATCAGTACAACTCCATCTGACCAATTAAAGGAACATTAAGAAAAGGAATAAAATTTTAATCTTCGATTTTTTTAACAAAAAGAAAATTGATTTTGATCTTTCTTTATTTTTCAATTGACTTTTATCTTATATTATTAGAGAAATTACCTATTATACATATATTAACTTATGAAAGACCAACTGTTATCTTTTACAAGCACATGTTCTTTCTTTACATCCTGAAAATCGACTTAACCCATAAAAAACGAGCATGAATTTATAAAAAAACCATACAACATATAGCAGAAAAAAAAACATGGTTCGGATTACAGATCTAAAAAAATATTACTCGACTAAAAAAATACATTTAGTATGTATTTTTTGTCACTTATTTATTATCAAAGTTCTGAGCCTGGATTGGTTGAATTTCGCGTTCACTTATAAAAAGTTGTGAACAGTTACTAACATTACTTTTAAATAGTGTTGTGTTGTCCCTTATTTAAAACTGAACAATTCAGTACCGTTGAGTTTAGTCCAGTTCTGTTCTGCGTATCAACACATAAAATTATAAAGTACAGTCCTTAATGACGTCACTTGACTTTATTTTTTTACTTTTTAATCAGTTCTAGTACTGACAGTCTTAAAGACTCACAGATCTGAGATTGGATTGGAATAGTCCGAATAAATTAAGGCGTAAGGAACACTACTTTTCTAGAGGGTCCGTAGGGGGTGGGCTGGAAGGCAGTAAATCCCCTCAAATAAAAGAATTTTTGCTTTTTAAGAGAATGCTTGCAAATGATGCAGCAGAGCAAAAAATTTAATATATATATATATATTTTTTTTTTTTTTTTGAATTTTTTTTCCAAATAATTACAATTTTATTGTTTAAATTTTTTTTTTAATTTAATATTTTCGGAATAGCTATGGGAGCGTACTCCCGCTCAATAAAAATATGCAGCACTCATTTTTTCGCTTGTATAAAAGTATTTGAATTTGACAACTCTTTATGATTGGAATTTAATTTATACATTTTATTTCTCCATAAAATAAACATAAATAAGTTACAAGAATAAAGAAAACTTTAAGATCTAAAACTATATTTAAAACAAAAAAATTCAAAAAATCCAATATTTTACTATTGAATATTTGATTCATTGACAAAAGTAATTTTTTTTTTCTAAGTTTTCATTTTTTCAACTCTAGTATCTATCTTTAAATAGTTAACCGATTTAAAATACTCTCTCAACGGTAGCCGAGGA
This sequence comes from Lepeophtheirus salmonis, assembly GCF_016086655.4. Lineage (NCBI taxonomy): Eukaryota > Metazoa > Arthropoda > Copepoda > Siphonostomatoida > Caligidae > Lepeophtheirus > Lepeophtheirus salmonis. The sequence continues at coordinate 12,563,338 of NC_052138.2, read as the reverse complement.
CAGCAATGTATAAATCACAATGTAACATTTTTGTTTGATTAAATCGAACGGCAATTTTACCAAATATTCAAATTATTGAATTTATATAATTTACATTACCACATGCAAATCAGATAATATTTAATGCGCAGCGCGTCTTGAGTTAAGTTCAAGAGTGCCGTACGATTTGTGACAACCATACATTATTTGCAATCGTTTTTAATAAATAATCAAAATTTAAATAGATTTGTCAAGAAATATTTGTCTTTTGGTTTGCCTTGGGCAGAAAAAGTTTAGAAGACACTTTCTGAGAGGACATGTACTTACGATGTTTCGTGCACTATCATCCAGTTAAGCCTGATAACTAGTTGGAGCTTGAAAACAGAGTTCTCAAGTTTTGGAACTTTTTCTTCCTATTCTTACCCCTGACAAATCCGGCCAAGGTCAGGGAGACTCCAATTTAATGCAGCCACCCGTAGTTTTTGAACTTATGGTTTCATGAGATATTGATATCTTATGTCAATTTACTATATAAAAATATATTTAAATCCTACTTCACTTAGAAAAATTATTTTACAAAAAAGAAAGATTTATCTTGCAACGTCATCTCCACACACGAAAGAGCTGTATCTGAAGAAACTGACATATAAGTCTTTTTAGAGTGGCTAGCTACATGAGAGGGAAACTCATCAACCGATAACAGCAGAGATCCACAGATACAGTATAGAAAAAAGATTCTACCTTATATTGAGGCATAACTTCAACCGTCTTTTCTTGCAATCTTTGAGATTATTATTTAACTCCCTAATTTTTGATGTTATCTCATAAAAAGTAGAAATAGAAAAAGTAATACAAATTTATATTAATAAGCGAAAATTTGTGCGATTCTTTCGCTCTTCTAAAATAGCGAGCGCACTCCCGCTCACTCTCGTTATTCAGAACTATGACTGGTCTTTCACCCAAAAATTTGGAGTGGTACTCAAGTGAACGCTGCTCACTAATGCTTTGAACACTTGTACATTAAAGCTTGAAATCAAGTAGCAAAACGAGGACCCACGTGATCAATAGCTGAAAAATGTATTGATGCACAGAAACTTTTTTTTCTTCGCTGGAGGTACTGTTTAATTATTATTTGGAGATATAATTAGAAGTTATGATGTTATCTAGTATAATTTAGTTTTTAGAAGATGCTCATTCAAAGTCTGAAAGACGGAATTAGCTTACCTAGAGAAGATTTTTATAATATGGAGTTTTTTTACCCCAATAACTTGTTCATTGTCGTTCAAAAATTATGATGTTTATTTATTGTGTTATTTTTTCATATATAATTAATGTAAACATTTATATTTGATATTAAACTATGGAGTCCAAGTTCCAAACTCCGACAATAATTCACCATTGTAACTTAAATTCAATTAGATACAAGTAGCTATGAAAACAAGAGCATATAAGAAAAATATAACACGCGTTTTAGCTCATATTTCCAACAACTCCAAATATATACCATGAACAACATCCTAAAAGATGATAGCATTTCACTATTCTTTATTATGAGTAAAAGCAATTAATATATTATCAAATGAAATATATAAATTAGTCTTTGGTTGATATCCACGTCTTTTATGCATTTATATATATGCACATAAAATGATGTTTGATTCTAAATATTTAATATTTAATCTTTTATACATAGGTATAAGAAGTAGTAATCCAAAATGAGTTGTACAACTTTTCTTGTTTTTGTCTGTTCGTCAACTTTTAATAACAAAAGTTTGCACAATATGTCTTGAAACTTTATGACAAACAATATGACATAAAATAGCTTTTTTTTGTGCAAATTAAATTATGGATGAATATTATTATCTCTGGTAATGCAATAAGTCTAGAAATGTATATTTGAATACATTATGAAGAATGTTGGAAGTTTTCGAAATGTGCACATGTAGATTGACAACCTGCATAATTAATACAAAGTACTCCTTCTTCAAGCTGTTGTTATTATTTATTTAGAATATGGGAAGAGTTTTGAAAAAGTATGGCCTACCAGTTGATAAAAAAAAGAAAAATAATAACCAAAAATCTGGGAGTTAAATAACAATTTTGGGAAAAAGGAATTTGGGTGTCATCACATTTTATTGGATTAGATACAAGCAGTTATACTATGGCGAGGAAAAAAATTAACATAAATTCCACTCTGCATCTAGCTAGGACATGGGCAAAATACAGAGTTACTATCGATCTTCATTTCTACTCCGAGTTCAACAATGATTTTCCCCAGGGGCGTCTACAGGAGTAGACTGGAGGGGCTGTAGCCCCCCCCCCACCAACACTAAATTAAAGAATTATCTTTTTACCAGAAAATGTAAAAATTCAATTTTTTTTTCGAAAAATGTTATATTTGAAATTTAATTTTGGATTTTTTTGTTAACAGCTGTGGGTTTTTGAAACTTTTTTCAAACTTTTTAAAATTTAATTTATGTTCACAAAAGTCTTAATTCAGTAGTAATATAAGTTGTGTTGTTTCGGTTTTTTCGGTCCAGTTCAGTCAAAGGACCTGCCCTGAGGACTGTATGTCCATTGAATTTTTCTTGAAATGTTCATGGTACATTAAGCCAAATAAGATATGTATTAAGAGCATTGTACATATTTTTAAATATTTATAAATATTTTTGTAATCTGCAGTGGATTTTAAAAAAAAAAAAAAATTGAGAATTACTTTGGATTTTTGAACTTAAAAGAGAATAACTGTTAATTTTGAATTTTTTTCCAAAAAAATTTAACTATTCAAATTTAAAAAAATCAAATCAAATCAAAAACCAAGCCTCCCTCCCCAAAAAATATATAAGCCTTCAAACGCCCCTGACATATTTCAAAAAATATTCCTGTTTCATTATCATGCAAAATAATACAAACATATATTTTCACTTAAATATATCAGTAACTCCATTATATATATTGTAATTTAAAAAAAAAAGAAAAACACCCAGAATTTTCGTCACGAGGGATGGATTTTACCTTCTTTAAGGACCAACTTGACGGACTGAACTGGACCGTAGTCCTAAATAATGACCAACACAACCTTAACCAAAAATCACGCTCCCGCCTTCTGATCGTGCTCTACAGAAATCCCAACTCTAGAAATAACATGAACAAAAGTAAATAGGTTTTCCCACACCTTTTGATCTATTTCTGTAAGCTTTAAAAAAGTAATATTAGTGAAAAAATATTATAGGTATCATCATAATAAAAATATTATTATCCTATTTGTAGAATTACATTTTATGAAGATAGATTACGGAGTTCATGCATAATAAAAGCAGCTATCAAGGTATATAAAATTAAAGTATTCATAAACATATGCTTACAGTGTTACAAGGGATAATAAAAAGAAACATATATAATTTTTTGATCTCAGCTACACACATATCAGGGGTGTCCACAGGATTATATATATATATTTTTTGGTTTTTGGAAATTTTTTGAAAAAAAAAAATCCAAATATGTTTTCATTTACAAAAAATTAAATTATTTAGAAAGAAAAATCAAATAATAACTTTTATGGAAACAAAATTACAATATTAATTTTTTTTGGAATTTTTCTCAAAATCCATAGACACTCAGAGAAAATTAATTTTCTTCGAAAAAAAAAAAAAAAAAATCTAGAGCTTTTCACAAAACATTTAATATTTTGGAATTTTTTTTTCATTTAAATCTACAGTTATTCACAAAAAATTAATTTTTTTGGAAAGAATATTCAAATTTTAACTTTTTTAAAAATTTTTCAAAATCCATAGATACTCACAAAAAAATATTTTTTTAGAAACAAATTTCAAAAATGTAATTCTAGATATTAATTTTGTGGAAAAAAAATCAAATCACAGCTAATCACAAAAAATTAAATATTTTGGAATAAAAATTCAAAAATCCATTGTTATTCACAAAAAAATTAAATTTTTTTGAAAAATAAATTCAAATAATAAATATTTTGTCTACTGCATAATTGGCTCGAATAACAAAACAAATTTATAGTAAAAAGCAAAAATTTCTTAATTTAGGTAGGGGGCTACAGCCTCTCCAGCCAACCCCCTGCATATAATTTTTTTTTCTCTTTTGGGGAAGGATATCAGGTGCCGATTTGAGCTTAAATTATATTCCATTACTTGAGCGTACTCTCAGAATGGTTAAGTCTAAACAATGGGGGTGTCAACAAGGTAATTCAAAATAATCCAAGAGATGGCGCGTCATACTAATATTTATCCAACAGTGTTTTTTAATTACTTTTACTTTGAGTGGAATAATATAAGTTTGTTGATTTAAAGGATGATATGTCTTATTGGAATAGTAATCTCAAGCTCTTTTTTTTATAAATATGTTCCTTTAGTGCGTTGCAACTGATTAAAGTATAAAAGTAAACATTATAATTATAGTATTGCTTCATATGACCTAGGAATTATTCTTGAATTTCATATACATTAATTTGATTTCCTTCTCAAGGAACGAGCGCGACGCTAACCTAGGCACACTTTGTTCAAGATAATAAATTCTACCGAGCACATTGTCCATTGAGCTACGTCGTTCTATTATTTTATTTTATTTTAATTTTCCCTTAATTGGTCAGATGGAGTTGACTTGATTAGTATAAGTAAACATTACAGCTACGTTGAAAACATAAAGGCGCCGCTACAATGATTTTTACGATCGAATTAAGTAGTTTTACCATATGGTTCGTTTTCAAACTAGTTATTCAATGAATTTTTATTGATTTGAATACTATTAGTTTATTCAATTTTCATAAATTTTCATGGATTTAAAGTTAGAGGATGATATATTTAACTTATGATTAAAAATCCCAGCTACATTGCTGTACAGCAAATTAATAAACTTTGTAATTTATCATTATTGTGTCATTAGTATTCTGTTTTCAAATTGTTGTTCTCGATATGTTGGATATTTTTTTAACTTCCAAGACTCTCTGGTTAATCTGAGGAATATTTGAATATATCTGAGGTGAATTATAGTATTTTATCTATTATGTGTCCAAATTTTACTATTATAAACTTAATGGCAATAGTCTTAATTTCAAGTGAAAGATAAATTATTAAGTCTGAATAAGTATGTGTTGTTATGACGATGTTTTCAAATTTGATGCACCATCTAGTGGTCTTTAAACTAACTAAACAAATAATCATGCAAGGTATGTTGATTGCGGACGATAAAAAATTCTAAATTTTGCCAAGAAAAATTGCAATTACTCCGTCTATATCCAACCAAGAAAGGTAATTTTAGCATTATTACATTTCTCAGCTAAAATTAAATAATAGTTATTATATAAAAAAAAAATGCACAAATATGTTTTTTTGTTAACATACCTACATTATATTATTACATTTACTCCGTCTGACGTAAGAATTGTCTTTGAAGTCCATATACATAGAGTATATACCCTTCTCTGGGAAAGACCGATGCGCGAACCTACCTAAATCTTTTTCACCATTCATCAGTCCTTAGGACCGATTATTCGGTTCTTCAGTCCTACATATTTTTTATTTTCTTTACTCTCGGCTAGGATTGAAGAAAATAAAAACGAAGAAATGGATGAAAGTATCATACTTGAGTAATATACATACATTCTAGCCACACACCTGATACTTTAAACTTTATGTATCCCGTATGTTTAGTAGAGGTTAAGACTAAAACTTCAACAGCTGTAATGACGTATTTATTCACTACGTCATTTCAGCTATTGTAATTACCCTAAAAGACTGTTAAGAAAAGAATGAATTATGGGTTGAACGTATAATATCTAGCCACACACTTCCTACTTTAAACTTCTGGTATCTCGTCTCTTTAGAAGAGGTTAAGAATAAAACTTCATCAGCTGTAATGACGTAGTTAGTGACTACGTCATTTCATCTGTTATAGTTACCATAAACGACTGTTAAGGGCCTGTCTTAGGACTGATAAAATTAGTCAGGATCAGACTTGATAGGTCTTATTAGTTTTTCTGACCAATCCAATACTATCTCCAAGTAATTGAAAAAATTGTCTTTCACCTGTTTCCCGGTCACTCCTGCAGTAGTAAAAAGGAATTATGTTCAGTTATAGTATTTTATTTGATCGTGGTAGTATTTCAATAAGTCTTTCATCTTAGAATGTGTTCGAATACAGTAGAAGGTAATTAGAATACCGAATACAGTCGCACTTCCATTTAGAAGTTAATTTTTTTTAATGTTCCTTTAATTGGTTAGATGAAGTTGCACTGATTAAGTATAGGTAAACATTATAGTATTACAATTACTCCATTTAGCCTAGGAATCTTTTGGTGAAATCCATATACATATAGTACATTTCTTTCTCTAGCAATCACTGGGGCGCTAACGTACACACATCAAGTTCAAGAGAATAACTCTGGAGCGTGCTGTCCATCAGCTATGGCAATAAATTTTTTTCCAAAACTGTCAGCGAGTTTAGGGTGCACGTGTACAGTAAAACTGAGACACCTGAAAGACTTGAGTTATCTGGACAAAGTTTGAAGCCTCCTGGATCCTTTTAAATTTGTAAAAAAAGTGATTTTTGAGTTGAAAATGGTTATTTTTAAGCGGTTTGAGCCGTGACAAAAATATAATTTTTTCTTATTGATGGGGTCAAATTATATTAGTTTTACTAAAACGGCCAAATTTGGCTACGCAGGCGGAGCACCTTTTGCTAGTAACTTGTTCAATCGTTTGAAATAAGCCCTTAGACTCTTAGTACACAGCTCAGCCACTCTTATGAGTTCAAAATTGTAATTGATATACTTTTTAGTATTTGGTTTACAAAACAAAATTGTGCAACTTGTTTAATCATTTAAGGTGTCTAAAATGTTCGATTAAATTGAGGATTCTGTAACTGTAGGAGAGGTGGCGGCTATCCCGTCAATGTAAAAGCGTCTAAAAAATCTAACTTGGTAAAACCTAATTTAAAGTTATATTATTTCTATAATAAAATTAATTAATTTGTTCGTTTAATTGATCAGATAGAGTTACACTGATTCAGAAAAAAATAAATCTCGAGCCCAAAAAGATTTTGAAAACCACAAGTATGCCTTCAGTTGCAAGCGGCTGAGAACCCCTGGTCTAATGTGCCGTAGAAGGTTATGAACAACATATTTTTAAATATGTATGACCCCGTCTCATCAAGATTAAAACCTATAGTGAAGTTGATTGAACTTACTTTCATATGATACATCATGAGTTCGTTGGAAAGCTTACTCCGATGTTGTGCATCTGCAACTTTTTTGTACATGAGGCTATGCATGATAGATAGACCACAATAGGCTGAGAAAGCATTTGCAATTTCCTCGTCAAAACGAGTGAAATAAGCTCCTGGACTCTTATTACAGAGCTCAGCCACTCCTATGACTTGAGACTCATCTTTGATGGGGAAGCAGAGAATGTTCCTATCAAAAAACTTGGTCAATTCACCACAATGAATATATAGTATTAAAGTTGTAAATTCTAAGCATTTTTTTTTTTTTTAGTATTTGGTGTTTTTTTATATATTGTAACATATTATTCTTTATTAACCACTCAGAAAAGTCAAAGAGTAAAACTGAGGATTTTTTGGGGAGTTATAAGTAGTGTTGTGTCAGTATCAGTCATTGGGACCGGTCGTTAAACCATCGGTCTTTCGAACTGTCATTACTATAACAGATTTAAATAAAGAAGTACAGTTGAGTGAAGTCATCAAGGACCGAACTTTATAAGTTTTGGGACTGAACTGTACCGGACCGAACCTGAAATGGACGGTACTCCAGTCTTCAGTCCTAAATAAGAACCGAAACCACACTAGTTCTAAGTGTAACCCTTTCTTGTACTAAGATTATATTTCAAAATCGACAACAATTACTAAATACTGCCTTAGATTTTTGTTTATTTCCTCCATCTCACAACTACTATAAACCTATTTAATTAAATGTAATGACAGCCAAGGTAGTAAAAAAAACAGTTGGGCCTGTGCAGGGTGGCCTGCATCCAGCCCGTTTGGCTATGTAATGCCGTATCTTAAATACTCTATGTACACAAGTAATTTTGGGTTCACAGTAGGAGAATACCTAGTGATGTCAATCGTGTGTATTTTTTAGGTGTGCCGTTTTATTGGAATTGGTCTTCGGAAGAATGAATTTTCTTTTCCTTAGCAGTTGTCATTATTATTTAATTCCCGAATAGTGAAATTTATTTCCTATATAGATTCAATTCATATTCAAAACCTGATTGAACATTCATGTGTGCTCATATAATAAGCAGAGTTATAATTATAATGGTCTCAGAGTAAAATTGGGATCGAAATCCGATTAATTCTAACTAATGTTCTTGTTTATTTCCTTCGCTCTTACTTTATGACAGTTGATTGTAGCTGAACTCCTGAAAAAAGTCTTCTAATGGTAAAGGTTAATTTTCAGTTTCTTTTTTAACATGCCCATTATATACACGATATTTGTAAACGTCTCATACGTCTAATAGACATGGAACACAAATATTACGGGTGATTTTGAAGTAAAATATATTTTTAAAATATAAATTTCGCAATATTTCAGTTCCTGTAAAGTTCAGAAATGTTCTTTTTAACAAAACTGTCATTTCAAAGAGTGGAACACAATTTCAATTCCAGAACCAATCAATCTATTTAACATATATATAAAAAGCGCTTTGTGACCTTGTTTCTAATGGGATAAACAGTATTGTATTGGATTTTCGTTTGAATCTAAGACAGTCAAATACATAATATAATATATATTTTGTATGTATTCTGGGCTAATTAATTTTTTACAATGTAAGTACTAAAAAAAAAAAAAATTGACTAGCAATGTTGGCTAGTAGCTAATTTTAATGACCGTCGAGCTCCGAAAAGTGCTTAGAATTTACAACTCCATATTTTCTACATAGGTACATAAAAATCAATAAATAACTACCCACTCACTTTGTTTTAAAACCCGTGTTTTTGTCAATGCCATTATAGAATAGGGGATGATTTTGAGCATCACGGATGTTCAGAGTTTCCCCACTCTGGGCAACATAACCAGCAATCCCTTCATTTAATGGGATCCGAACCTCTCTTCCAACCTGATATAAACAAAAAAAAGAGGACAAATCATTTTAACACTACCTGCCTATACGAGGGTAGTATGAAAAGTTTCTGACATCAACGCAAAGATAGCATTTCAACATTAAAAAAAAAATGAAGATTTTTTTTTTTCATAAAAAAACTCACATCAAACCCCTTGAGCAACTGCATATAACAACTATTCTTCCAAAGTTCTAAAAATTTTTTGATGAGTAACTATTAACAGATGGTGACTAGCTTTATTTTACGGGTGCTGCCATCTTCATCTTGAGGTCAGAAACTTTTTTTGACCACACTCATACTATGTACAAGAGGGCCTGCGAATGATAAGGGATGCAACCAAAATATTAATCGATTTTCAGGATTCTCTCCCCCATATTCACCCGTATTCGTGAAACATTCAATTACATGATCAACCTTTTTTTAATTCAAAAGCTTACAAAAATGAGATGGTGAGACTTATATTTGCTATACATAAACCAACAAACATTTAAATCCTCAACACTACCATATAAGCTTCTAAAGTATGTCAAGCTTTTGAAAGGTAGTTCATTGATATCTATTTGCAAGTGCTAAAAGACGGAGTAAAAAACTACTAACTCCAGAACTATAAAAGTGTAATAGTCAAAGAAAAAGATACACCTAGTGGGTGTTTTAAAATACCATTGATTAATCGACACTAGGCTATATAACACATAGTTGCAAAATGCACTTGTTAGCTTGAAAATATTATTTTGCCTACGAAAAAATATTCCTCATAAGGTAACACAATTTTCCCTCGGTACCCTTGAATTCACGGAGGTTTCATAGTTAGTTACAGAGTAACATTCGCAGTATCCTCAGTGTCTCTATCAATTAAGAAAGAACACTCATAGTCACTTAATTTGGAAAGAATTGATAATTGTATCACTATATAGCATAAAGCTATGAGTCAACATAGCTCTGTTCTCTAATTGCGCATAACTCGCTATATACCAACAAAGTATTTACTGGGAAGCATAGGATTTAAACAAAATTCTTATATGTATAAATTATTCAATCGCATTTTTGGGGCATGACAACATAAGATATTATCAAATTTTTGATAAAAACGTCTAAGAGTAAACCTTCAAGATGCCCGAGCCAGAACTTAAGTGACAATACACAAGCATCTCAAAGAAAATATATTTTCGTTAAAACTTACAAAAACTTTAACTTCCATTTTTCGAAACTATTTAATTGTTGTCTATATTCCCTTTATCATTCGTAGGCTCTCACATATTGATATGCAGCACAATTACATATTATGCACTCGTAATAATCATACTTCTTCATGTCTACTTTGGCACCCAGGGATGTCTCCATCAAAGACTTTGGCGACCAACTCCTGGTTCGTATTGTCTACTAAGAAGAGGGAACATTTTTCTGCGCGAGTCAAATTACGAGCCTCATCCATTATTTGTCGTAGAAGCACGGATACATCATCTAACACAAGAAAAAAAGAAAAAAAATGGAAACTTCATACGAAAGAACAATCGTGATTTCTGGAGAAAAAACATTATAAATGGGCCCTTTTAATTTGAAAGAAACACAATAAAAATAGATAGTTCTTGATAATTTTCCCTCGAACATTTTCGCCTTTAGGAAAGTTTGCCGCAAGACATGCTCCTCGCCTTTCTATGTTCTTTTATTATATGTTCGAATTTTACATTAAGTTGAAACATTCCTTTTTATCAATTGAACTTCGTTCATTTCTTCAAGCCTCAATTAAGTTTATGACTATGACTAATGTGCTATTATTCAATGAGTCATTTCAAAATAAACTCAAGATCCCGGATCCCTGACTCCTTTGTCCAATTAAAAACTATTCCGTCTTTACTTCCTCAATATTTTTAATTTTTTTTCTTCGTCTGATCGATTGCTGAGGTACAACAGTAAGACTACAGCGAAAATGTTCACGGCAAAAAGACCAGTCTTTATTAAAATACTTACCAAGATGTGTAAAGAGCTTTCGAGCGACATGTAAAAGAGATTGACATTGATTTCTAAGTCTTTTTTCTTCCTCATAAATGGTTTTTGTTTCTAAAATAGATAAAGCAACTCTGAAAATAAGATAAAAAAGAGAGATTTATATTAAACATTCTACCATTTTCCTCATTTTATGTGAATTTGAGTAGATTTGCCCAGCGTTGCCTGGGGCATTAATAAATTAAAATCAACTCTGAACTCTTCAGCTTCATATAAAAAAAAAATGAAGACTGTAAAATATTAGAATTATTGTCGCAGCACCTTTTTTTCAGGGTTTAGGGAATAAAATATCCAAGTTCAGTCTGTTGAACTGTTGTTTGCTCAACTTTCTAGAAATGGTCAAAAATCCTTTCTCTTATCCTCTCTTTTTTTCCCCTCTAAACCAACATGCAGCAAGAATAATTCTTCGAATTCAACGGTCTTTATTTTTCGTTTTTTTTTGTTTGTTAGTCAAAAAATTTGTTTCTACAAAAATCCTATTTTAAGGCTGCCATGCCCAGAACCGTCTCTGGAGCTTTAAGAAGCTAAATGAAAAATTTCAGCAATATCCATTCATTGGTTTGGCCTGTGATTCCTGGGCACACACACATTCGTATTTAATATTTATTTCATCTAAGTAATAGAGCATAAGCAAGATAAAAACATCAATGACCGCTAGATGGCGCAGACGTACAAAGTTGTCGTAATAAACAAGAATTATCCTCAGGGTATCTAAACAAATTAGTAATAAGTAAACAACACTCACACCCTATTCTTGTGAAAGTTTTCATTAGCAATGTTCTGCTCTTTTTATTAGTCAATGTTAATATTCTTTTTTATAACAGTTCCCCCATTCATGGAGACTAAAATAAACTCTACAGAAAAGTTCTAGAAAAATAAACCTTTATTTTCCTCATCCTCTCAATTCCTTGCCAAAAGAATCATATGAAATATATTGTAAAAAAGAAGGGAGTGACAATAACTAGGGTTGTCAATCCTATTTTTTAAATTTCGAGTTTGGTTGTTGCTGTTTACAGTATTTTTTTATTTTAAAGAAGAGGACATGCATGTATAAAGTTATCGCTAATATGTGAGCTCATGGAAAGTCGAAGAGTAATGCTGAGGATCTATTATGGAGTTATAATTGTGGGTCCCTGTCGGACTCAGAGTAGATTTGAGGATCGTAATCTACTGCTTGATCAGAGTGGTACTAGTTTTTATTTCTTTTATCTTACAGCAACTCAGAGCCTATCTAACGACTCATCATGCTAGAAAATCTGCTCTTTTTCCAAATAACCTTCAAATTGTCTGGGTTACCACATTCATTTTCAATTTTTTTTGAAAGGATCATTAATTTTCTTATGAAATTCAAGTATTATCTTACTTTCATAAAGCCTTAATATTTTATAAAAAGAAAACTATTTGTGGTAAATTTTATGAATTAAATAGAGTTAATAAGTTCAGTATTGAGCAAGACATTTGCATTTGAGGTCCAAGAGTGTATGTGAGGCAATTTAATTTACATAAACTGCAAATACTTTTAAAAGATGATGTTCACCTTGATTTCTGATACGGTTGAAATTGTCTACTTACACTAAGTTCATATTCTGATCCACGTCATTTTTAGGGATCAAATTTTGTAGAAAAACATTAGAGTTATATTCTCCCTGCACTCTACAAAAAGTCCCATTCAAAGTCATTTTTGATCGAGATTGAGTGGAAGAACGTCACCTAGTACCGTTCTCCCTATTGATAAACAATAGCAATATAATTGTAGAAAATATGAGCTCCTGATATTCAAAAAAGTTAAAACCATCAATGTCACATGGTAATTATAACATTTTGAAGAATATTTTTTAGAAAACATGTTAATAGATTACCTACAGGCAACCATTATCATATAATTGAAGTAAACTCCTATCCAACCACGTATCTAGTAAGGAAGTATGAAGGAGTACATCCAATATCAATCTTATCTTCTACTTTGAGTCCAACAGGGACTTATATTAATAGCTTCCAAACAAATCCTCATTGTTACTATCCATCTTTCATGAGCACATGCACTAGTGATTACTTTATACTTAAGTTTTCTCTCTGGAAAAATTCAATACACAGAATAATGATACCTTTGGAAAATACAAACATGTCTCAGATTGCCAACTAGAAACAATCCCAGACGCTATTTAGGTCATATTTTCTACAACTCCACCAACAAAACAAACTGTTTCAAAGTTATTTTATTAATTTAAATATGATCTCATTTGGAGCATACACAAATACTAAATATGTGTACATAAATAATATATATTTTTTAGAACTTCCCACAGAATAAATATTTATATTTTATACTCAAACCCACTGATAAAATAATTTTTTTAAGGCAAACAAAAATGAATTAAAGCAAATTGATCCTTTAGTTTCTCTTTTTATTTGAAGGTCATGTCAAACATGCAAGTTTCAATTTAGACTATAGGTGAGTTCACTGTTGAACGTCCGAACAAACATTTTTTCTTTCTTTTTTATCGATATCAATCTGTGTGTGAATCACATCCAAACTAATGTATGGATTTAAAAAAAAAAAAAAATCATATAGGTTTTTAAAGCTCAAGAGATGGTTCTGGAATTTTTTTTTCCCCTTCAAGGCTATGGTGGTCTATATATAGTGTTTTTCTAATGACGAACTCTTATACATACAACCCACTATTTCATATAAAACAAAAAATAAAGAAAATAAAACTTTAAGAAATATTATCGCTGCGTGATGGTCTGTATCTTTCCGCACTTTTTTAAAAGGAGATTATAAGGTTTAGAGAAGAAAAAAGGAAGAGTGAATCAGACAAAGGATTCTAGAAACTAATATGAAAGATGAGGAAACGATAGTTTCCCTTGAATATTTTTTCCTTTAAAAAAAGTGTGTTAAGATGCAAACCAACATCCAAGGAGAATCATCTTAGAATTTGACCGTCTTTTTATTTATATACGAAGCAGAAGAGTTCAGAATTAAGTTCAATTTCATAATACCAGGCAAACCTACTCTTGTTAAAAAAGTGACTGGTATCTCAAAAACAAACTATATGAATAAGCACGTTTTCTATATTTATTGAAAATCAAAAAAGTAATGGGCAAAAAAAGAAATCTGTCAAAATTTGTCGGGAGATCCGTTTGCATTTAAATTTTATAAATAAAAATGCATGTTTACCTGAAATATCTATTATTTTCTGAATAATTTTAATTTGTTTTTCACTATTTTTCCATCAAACGTAAATTTTGTCAAGTTTTTCAATTCAAAGGAAGAAATGACACACAACAAGGTATTTTGGGTATAAATATTAAAACTAAAAATAAAGTATTTTCAATTTCCAGACATTTTAATTATTGCAATATTTGCAAAAAATAAATAGTTATAGAGGTTTATTTTTTCGATTACAGTATTCTTAATAACTTTTTTGGTTTTGCAAGTAAGAAGAAGAAAACTTGGTCCTTTAGTATGCTAATAAATGTTATTAACTACTTTTTATGCAAAAGTAGTGGAAAACAGTTTTTCGCGAATTTCTCCAGCAATTTCGATTTTGCAATTTTTTGACGAAAATAAAAGATGGACTTATCATCTAGATAAACTTGTTCATCCAAATATGTTGATATATTATTTGAAGTTTATAACAATTTAAAAAAAAATTCATAATTATACATTTCATATAGTATACAGTTTTTATTATTATAACACATTAATAAGAATACCCTTACGCTCGCCCTACAAACGCCGGCTAACACTTTGTCAATTATATTTATAATAATATGTTTTTAATTTGTTAACAAATAAGTAGTTTGAGAAGACTGCTTATTTGCTCGGGGTAAGAAATGCTTGAAGTTGGCTGTCTTACGATTACCTAGAGATGCAACTTTTGTAACAGCGGATAGTAAGACATACAGTTGACATTTTTGTAAGGAAAAAAAAGATCAAAGGAGAAGGGGGAGCAAGGCATATGATAATATTGATTAAACTCTTTTCTTCATCATACACCTGCCTGTTGTATGATGTTGGTGCAGGGGGGAGAAAATGAATTATATATTTAAAGAGAAGAGCTTTCTATATTAAAATATCATCTTTAGGTCAGGAAAACTATCATAATTATATTGAAACACAATTAATTTTATTATTCATTTTAACAAAAAAAATCCCAAGGATGGGCAAAATTCTTACTTCAAAGGAGAAGTTAACCGACAAATTTTATTAAATAATATACAGAAAAGAAGAAAAAGTACAGGTAACAACAATATTTATTTCTTTTCAAATCACTAAACCTAGTTTTTTCTTTTCACAAATCCCTTCTTTAATTATTATTATTATTATCCATATGTAGTAATTTTAAAATTTTCCAAAATGTTCTATGAAATGAAGTGCAAAACAAGGTGAAAATACGCATGTATAAGCATATCAGTGACTCCAACCTTAGGATAAAGAAGAATGGATCAAGATGACACGAAATTTAGTTAAAACATGACAGATTGAGACACTACGAATTCTCAATAAATAATCTTAGAAATAAATAGTGTTTATCCGTATATTTTTACCATAGGTATACTTTTTCTTTCTTAAATATGTTGCGATTTGCAGGAACTAGTCCGTTTCAACTTATTCCTAAGCTATTCATTAAATTCAAAATAAAAATAACTCACTGAATACTTAATCAAATAATTACAGTCAACTCTAAAAATTTATAAATAATGATTAACAAAACATTAATTTATTTGTTTCAGAAACAGTAGGGAAATTAATGAATATGGAAAAAACTACTCTCAGCCATTAAAATATGTCACAAATCAGGATTGTGTGTACCCCTTGGTCTATCTGCAAGGGGAGGACTGAAGACTGAGACTGTCAAACTCCTACGGACGTCCTCCTGACTCACTACCCTCAAAGAGCCGTAGCAATACAGTACGAAGAGCTTTGTTACAAAAACTCCCACTTACTTGAGTGTCAACAAGCCCTACTCCTCCCCCTCCTCAATTTATTAAAAGACCACTCTCATGAAGTAATTAAAAAACAAACATGGATCTAAAAATACATTTATTCATACGACTTGTAGTGGAGAAGGTTACTAGTTTATTTAATATACACTAAAGTTTCTCATTGAGAAGGAAACATTTTTTTAAAAATTCCATGAACCCGGGAAATATGGGGAAGCCGTTTGTAAATAATAAATACAGTGATAATTAGGCATTTATTTATACTTTTTTTGAAAAATGAATAAATTTTTGACTAGTCCTGTCGATTTATTCCCAATTCTCCTTTTCTTCATTTTCACTAAACTTGGATTTGTGAGCGATTGCTCAATTTCTCAAAAATTTGCTCATTTTTCTTTTTTTTTTGTGTATAGAACATTTCATTTTTATTAACTAATATAAAATAATATAGAAAATTTGGATTCTAGTTAGATTACATCACAGCTGTTGAAGATTTTTTTATTGCATTTATAGAGAGAAAATCCACCTCCAAAAATCTTCCTTCATTAAGCTCTCTTTTAGACGTAAAACTTTATATATGATACAATTAGGGCTATGAATACATGATCGGATGTGCAAGGGACCCAGATTCTGACAACATCCAGTTTGAGGAAAGGGTAATTTTGGGACTCATTTTTCAAAATTTTCGGTTTTTGCTTATTTCAGATCAAAAAATTGCTCAAAAATCCTATGTCTAATTATCACCAACACACACATGTGCACGTTTCTTTTTTAGATTCCACGAGGCACAACTATATTTAAATTTCGAAACCCGATCCGACCTGTAATAAAAAAAAATGTCAGTGATGAAAGAGCTATTTTTTGGTGGAGCTTAGAGTCATAGACGTGCCGTAAGGGACATCAGAAACCTGACGTGAAGTCCCTGGCGTCGGTCTTGAAATGATGTCGGCACCATTTTAAAAAGGGAAGGAATAAAAAAGATAGGAAAAGCGATAATGATAGAAATTTGCATTGGCATCAAGGTAGACATTAAAAGTAGAGATCACATGACATGAATTTTCTTAAGAAATAACATCACAATGACTGTCGGTTGATAGAAAGTTTATTTTTAACCAAACTGATATATATATTGTCGGGCTTAAAATAGACTGTGACGTGCCTAATGCCAGAGCTCCGGCACGTCTATGCTTAGGGTTGTTGTATAGGTAGTTGTGAAATACACAACCCGGCCCGTTGGCTTAAAGTCAACCATATATGCATATATGATAATAATGATTAAATGAATCATTTTAATGAATTCAATAAATGTAGGATTTCCCTGTAAAGGGTTTAAACACCGATACATCCCGGGAAAATGAGATACTATGAAAGAAACCCTAATATATACACTATACATATGTGTATCTAAGCCATTAAATTAATGATCAATGTCCAATTGTTGACATTTGGATCTAGAATGGATCAAATTTCAACTACCTTACCCTTGTTGTTTATCATATTATATCCTTTTTGTTCGTTGATCATGTTTACAAATGTGTGGGGATAACATAAAAGCAAGCTGGGATTTTTTGATGAAACAGAGAAAAAGGTATTATAAGTTTTTTACATTAATAAAAAACCCAAGAAGATTTTTTCAAAAGTCAAATATAATATTAAACTACTGAAAAACTATCCAACAACTTATTAATATGATTGATATTTCTTAAAAATTTTACATTAACATATTATATACAAATTCAGTCAATTTAATCGTGCGGTATTTGAACTTTAAATCAAAATTTAATATCATCAATATCAGTTGGTGAGGCATTATCTTACCAAGCTAATCCCTTTCTTATTTTTGTAATTCTCAGAATGTGAATACTTATTCACTCTTCTTTAATAATAATTGTCATGTCGTGACGAATCAGTATCTTTTATGATCAGTGTTATGAAATATTCGATTTTTATCAGGTTCAGTTAACCTTAAAAACCGTGTCTCTTAAGGACTTTATCACTTTTTTGAATTAATATAAATTATAGTTCTCATATAAACAGATATGTTTATCATACTGTCGCAATATTGAAAAAAAAAGTATCCCAGCTTGCTTTTATGTTATCGCAACACATATATCAACAGTTTAGTCTTGGTTTTTGGAGTTTTTTGAAAAAAAATAAAATCACAATAAATCATAAATTCATAGATATTCTCAAAAAAGTAAATTTTATGGAATTTTTTAAAAATTCATAGCTGTTCACAAAAAAGCACTTAACCTTTTAAAAACAAATATAACATTTAAAATAAAATAAAATAACATTCAATAATTAGATAAGTAAAAAGTTTTTCTTTTCTTCATTCTTTTCCTAAAATAATTATTTCATATGAGGCGCATGAACAAAAATCAAACGTCAGTGGGAATGGGATGACAGTCAGAAGAATTAAATTTAAGACGGAAAATATGATTTTAATATTCTCAATAAAAAATCCTAACATCGGCTCTGTTCTTAATTATTAGTTGCAATTGTACAATATATTTATACTAGTTACAAACCGAACGCCGAAAATATCTAATATATTCGTCTGAATGAAATGATAAATCAATCAACTTCATCTTATAAATGAAGGTAGAATTTAATAGTATTAGATTTAAAGCAAAACATTCACATTCGACGAAAGAACAGAGATCTTTCTCAATAGCTTTACATACATGGATCGCTGTAAGGCATCAAATGTAGATTATTTTAAAATGATTATATAAATATAGATTCGACAGTTTTCAAAAACAATTTTCTTCCCTGTTATTTTCATCTATTGTTGACGTGCTTGGGCGTCCAGAGCGAAGCTTACTTTTGGCATCTTCCCGGCCATCTTGGAAGAGTTTGTACAACTTGTAACATTTTTTTACTAAGAATAGTTTTGTTGTATACCATTGTCTAAATTTCAAGTGTTTTGGAGCACTTACTTTCATTTTTACACAAAATTTGATGTAAATTCTTTGATTAATTTTTTCAATAGCAAAAAATCGACGAACAATTAGAATACTTCTAACTTTTATGCCTCTCAGGAACAAACAAAACATATATTATATAGCTGAAACAGTAAATATATGTTCGTGGCGAGTGTACTAACATAAAAAAAAATAAAAAAATCGAGTACACCAAATGAACTTTGCCCGCAAAATTTGAAAAGTAATCTTACTTTTTGAACACACCTCGTATTTTTTATTTATTTCGTCCAGCAGTGATAAATGAAGTCTATAAAGGTCAACTTATTCTATAAAATATAAAAACTATCGTTCTTAATAATAGTGACGCATTTATGATACAAATACTAAAATATAGTCGACACAAACATAAAAACGTGGGAGTGCAGAGGAAAAAAAAGAAGAAAAAAGTGCCACACAAAAAAAACAACGCTTGAGGTCACCCTCACTTCCCTGGTGAAACCCAAAAGGTATTTCTTTCCAAAGAATAATAGATTTGTAATATAAACTAAGTTTAAAAATGTAAATCTTTGGTTTTATAGTAGGTTTTTGAGTGGAGAGTCTCGTTTTGTGGAACAGATAGTTTTTATTTAGTTTCCATATTGGGGGAGATAGGTTAATCTTATTGCTTAAAATTCGGTATAGTGTGATTGTATCTATAATTGCACGTCTATGAGACAAGGTTATGAGGACAAGTCTTTTGATTTTGCATTTATAGTTCTCGTTATCTCCCAATGAAGGAAAAAACGACACAAACCTGGAGTACACCTTTTCCAACGAATCAATAAATTAGTTTCTTGAAGGATTCCAAATCTCAGATCCGTACATTAAAATCGGGAGGCCATAATGTTTATATAGTTTTACCATAAACAAAGGGTCACGAGTTTTGAAGTTTCTTTTAATAATTCCCATGTTACGATTGGCCTTCTTTATGTATTGAATATGCCTCTTAAATTTCAAATTACGAAATATATAGATTCGTAAGTCCAACTAATAATCTAATATCTTAAGATTTGGGTGTATAAACTCTTTTCTGGAGAAAGGAATTTATTAAAATTTATATTTACATTCCAGTTAATAAATCTGGTATAGACATCGTTGACAAACTTTAAAACAGAACGTATAATTTTCGAATAACTCGCGTATAAGAATGTATCTTCTGAAAAATTATCTACTAAGTCGTTAATGTAAATGTCAAAGAGCGTGGGTCCAAGTACACTATCTTGTGGAACAGATAAAGTAACGTCCCTAGGCTCAGAAACAGTGGAATTGATCACTGCACTCTGTATCCTATTAGTCAGTCAGGAACTAAGCCACTGTAACAACCGACCCTTTATACCAATGTTAGACAATTTAAAAATAAGTTCCCCATGAGGAACTTTGTCGAATGCTTTGCTGAAATCAAAGTATATAACAACATAGTTATGACGACTGACGATCACATCCCAGAAAGAAATTAGATTCGAGAAACACGACATATTAGGACAGAATCCGTGTTGCCGACTAGAAATAAGTATATTACTCTCAAGGAATTATTGTAGCTTCCAGTGAACGATCCGCTCCATTATTTTACCAACATGGCTTGCAAGTTCTGTAATTAGAAGGATCAAGAGAATATCCCTTCTTAAAGATGGGAACTACATTGGCTATTTTCCAGTCATTTGGTACATATCCACATTGAAAAGAAAGATTAAAGAGTATAGATAGAGGGAAGGCAACAACGTTAACAACTCTTTTTAAGAAGAAGGAGTTAATTCTGTCAATAGAACCCGCATGTACTCGATTCAATTTGGGTTGATAGACTCATGCATAGTACGTGTTAAAACAAGAAGCTATGCCAACATCATCTAAGATGAGCAGACTT
Organism: Lepeophtheirus salmonis; assembly: GCF_016086655.4. NCBI lineage: Eukaryota > Metazoa > Arthropoda > Copepoda > Siphonostomatoida > Caligidae > Lepeophtheirus > Lepeophtheirus salmonis. The sequence goes on along the minus strand of NC_052138.2, from coordinate 12,542,479 downwards.
TGAATTTCATTTCCTATACTTCATTATTTCGTATCGAACCATTTCCGTTGTTACCAGAATCTCTCTCTTTTTTTATATATATATGAGTGAAGAGGTTTCATATTAGAGTGAGAAAGTTTTGAAAGTAGCCCAAATTCATTTTTGATCGTATTTTGTCGAATAAGTTGGACAACATTCTTCTCATATTTTTTGTAGCAAAGTAGATTTTCTCGACATGGAAACCGTCTGAAATGATCTCAAGAACGTCGTTTTAAAGAGACAAGTCGTTTAATTTTCTTTTCACTTTTATCGTGATTAATCTTATGCACTCGCCACGGGATATCATTACTAACAAGCTCAGTACACGTAAATCTTATTAGTGTCCAGACAGTATCAACATTGTTTGGGTGGTGCAAATATGTAAATTTTGCAAACTAGTCAATTGTGCAAAGTCTTTTGCGAATTTTACGGGGAAAAAAATATTTTAAGAATCTTTTATCTAATTTCTACCAAAATTCCATGGCTCACATCTTAAAAACAATTAAAAAAAATAAGAATCCCTCCTAATGTAGATATTTTTTTATATAATATGTAGCCCATCTACACAAAAGCAAGCTAGAATGAATTTTCTACAATTTTATTCTTCGAAGAATTACCATCAATTTACTTTGGAGGCGCCCCAAAGGGCACTTAGAATCACCAAAATTAATCGTTACAGTAAAATAATAAGAAACTGATCGGTTTTATTTCAAGAGGGCCATATCAGGGCCAATATAAGTCTCTTAAATCAAATAAATGTTCTAAACTTAAGCTAAACTTCTTGAAATTCTTAACTCATCCCACAACTTTGAATACAAAGCCTATAACTGACTTAAATATGCCCATGAAATATTGGGATGTAGTTTATGTACATATATACGAAGTAAACAATACATTAGGATTTTCTCCTTAAATTAAAATCTTTATTCAAGATCGTTTTTATGTTGACGCACCACATATCTACTATACCTTTGTAATATACATTGTATTTAAATACAAAATGTACACCTTTTATTTCCTTTCAAACTTTGGTAGCCCTTCATGTTAACTTCTCTTTTTAAAGCCAATTTAATTTAATTACAATAAGTATGCAGGTATTTAATGAATAGACTATTATAGTACCTACAAAAGAACTGAGGGGAAAAAAGTGGACATTCGGCAAAAGAAGAACATATTTTTTCCTTCTCTTTCCTGATTGGCTTAAAATTGTAAATTGCAATATATTCTTTTTTGAAAGTTAAAAGCTCTACTTAGTGGTCACAATACCTAATGAAGTTATTAAGTATCGTTAGTCAATATTTGCTATATTTTTCGGTATTAGGTACTTTTACCTTAAACAATATCGCCTTAAAGCCATTTTGCCTCAAGGATATTTCACCTTCAAATATAAATAAATATTGATGGAAGTATGCCTAAAATTTCAATACATACATACTATCAAAATTTAACTTTGAAATGAGTTCGAACCAGAGAGAAAATCAATATTAAAATTAGTATAATAAATAAAATAAAAACGATTCGAAGGAAGAAGTGCTAATCACAATCCTGTTATTAATTACCATTAAACAGGATGGATTATTCATTGAAGGAAAGATTTATGGATTGACAAAAAGCCTGTACGAGGAAAGAGCATAATTCCATCATTAATTCAACATAAAACAAGTATTTAATGCATTTTATAGTAATACACATTATATATTTTGATTAAAAAAATACAAAGGGAACATCTTTTTCCACGGAAAATAAACAATAACGACGTAAAAACCTCATTTATATATATTTTAGGGTTAAATATCCTTGAGGAAAAATTGATTTAAGGCGAAATAATTTAATACAAAATGTTCTGAAGCAAAATAATTTAAGGCAAAAGTACTGGGCACCATATTTTTTTTATAAAAGCCATATGTACTACTGCTGTGTATTGTAAAAATCAATCAGGTAGAGATAAAAATTCTTCACACTTCTCATTCCTAAACATGTTTATCTTTATAAAATACATAAACAAAAATAAGTTGTGGATCTATGTCATCAAACGTGTACATTAGACTCAAACCAAACTGATTAATTATCTCATTTAATTATAATTCTTATTTCCTAATAATATTGTTTAAAACTGTCATTTTAAAGACTTCCATTAACTTAAATATTTAAAGAATAAAGTCTATTCTTTTAGAACTTTGAATTTATTTAAAAAAATTAACATTGTAAGTGAATTCTTATAAAAAAAACTAAAACTAAATATTACCTATTATTTTATTTTAAAACAACAATTTGAAGTAATGAATCAAGAAATATCAAATACTTCTCAGCTACTTTTTGAATTCAAAAAATAATATCTCACCCAAAACTTAATTGACAAACTTCATTAAACTCTTTATTCCACCACAAATAGTTATATATATATTTTTTTTTTTGGGGGGGGTGCAAAAATCGTAAAAGTTGGTCCTGATGAACTCTTGGCTGATCTTGGACGTGTGGCGGGTGGAAGAGTCCTGTTCTCAGGGACGTTTCCTTTCTCTCACGGAAGCACAGTGGGGCTCAAGGACTCCACATACATAGTAGAATTGACCTTTTCTCCCTTCTTGAAGAAGAATGACCTTCCCTGTGCTGGTGATGACGCCCAAGACCATGATGGACCTGGAGTTCTTGGACTTATACACATAAGGGACATTGTTCTTGGACCTGGAGAGTCATCTGTCATTTTGAGAATTCCTTTTGCGTTCAATAGTATATATTTTCTCATCAGAGAAAAGGATGGTGTGACCTGCATTGGACGTCTTGAGCCTATAGAGCAAAGTCTTCCAGTGGGCCAACCTGACCACCATCTGTTTCTCATTCAACAGATGATATTAACTACAAGACTGCAACCTCTTAATTGAGACCCTCAAATGTGAACTCAGTGCAAGGATACCAGTCTTATTATCAATTGAATTTTGTCTGTATTTATTTTGGCAACCCTGTATATTATAAGATAATTATTTTATATTATTATTATTGTTAGTTTGTTAGAAAAAAAAAATAAAAGCTGTCGTATTGAATTTTTATATTAACAATTCTTGTACCTACCGAAGTCCACCACACTTTTACAAACTTTATTTATTTACATGAGAATACTTCATGAACAAAATGCCTTAAGTGAATCCCATCATTCTCAATTTATGTTACCATAAAAGTTATACATACATTTGCACTGTGTGGAAATTAAAAATTTACACAGGCATAAAATTCAAAATAGAAAAGTAGTTAATGTATATAGTATATATAAAATATCAGCTCTTTGTAAAAAATTTATTATTTTACTTCGAGTTTAGAATGAAATCAGAGTGGGACACAAGACTCAAGGTGTCCGATTGATTTAATTGGTGCGGTTTTTCTCCAACTGAGATTTCAAAGCGAATTAGAGTTGCCATTGTCGTGTATTACGATTAAGTCGTGTCCCTCCCTCTCAATGCCTTTAGTATCTTAAGCCGTTTAAGATGTACATACCGAGTCGTCTATTAAAATCTTAACACTTTGAATTTTATACTTCAGCAAGATATAGTTTATTAACTAAAAATAGACTTTCGAAAAGATAATGTTTTAAATAGATGTGTGTATGAGCTCTCTTAATCATTAAATATCCACCCTTAGTGGCAATAATGGCTACCAGGCGGTGACAGAAGGCCTGGACCCTGCCGCAAATGCATTCCCCTGTGCTGGCTGACAGTGGCTTTGAGGGCCTCGGTGTTTGGATGACAGAACCTTCAGACATTCCTTTGATATGCAACCAAAAGGTGTAGTCGAGGGAATTTTCATCAAGGCTGTTCAAAAAAGAATCAAATTATTCATTCAAAGGGTTTTGTAACGAAGGAGATGTCTTTTTTTCATTGCTGGTGTCAAAAGTGGCCTCTCTAGTCTAACAAGGTTCTTTTCACACACTTTATTTATAGTTCTCTCCATAGTCTGGTTTGAAACTCCGAAATTTCTTGCTAGGGCCCTCATGGACTTGAGTGGATTGTCTTTGAATGTTTTCTTTAACCCATCCGGGTCCGGTTTGACTTTTTTTGACAGAACCTTTCTTCTTTTCCAACGTTTGGACTTACTGACGGCGTAGAAAGTGGTCCTGAAGACGCCCAACAACTCAGGGTGCGCGAATGGAAATTCGCCGAGCACGTTGAAGTGTCATTTTCTCGACTGATACGTAAGTTTGAGAGCTCTGGTTTGATTTGTTTTGTAACTAATTGTTTATGATTTAATAAATCCAATTGTAAATTAATTTCAATCCCTCAATCTTCATTTATTATTGAATTAGTATGTGTTCAGATTTCAATGGACTACCCGATATTAAGAATGTAGAATGACTATCTGAATGAAGCGTTATATATAGTTAAGTAAATCTTGTAAATTTTGTAGCCAGCAATTTTTTTTGTGGAATTGGTAATCTGAAGAATGAATTTTCTATTACTTAGTAGTTGTCATTATTCTTTAATTCCTGCGTAGTGAATATCTTTTTCTATTAATTGAATTATATTCAAAGCCTATTTGAACCCTTGTGTGTGCTCATAAAAGACAGAGAGTGAACTTGAGGATTTTTTTGTGGAATTATAATTGTAAGTCCTTGTTGGACTCAGAGTAGAAATGAGGATCAATATCCGAGTAATTCTTGCCAACATCCTTGTTTATTTCCTTCTCTCCTTCCTCCCTTGTTACAGCTGATTGTAGCCTGATCTAATGTAACGTCATGAGCGTTATTCTTTCTCTCTTCCAAAACACTCTTCAAATCGTCAGGCTTACCATGATTATTTTAAATTTTTTTAACATGCCCATAATACACACAATTTTCATCACTAGTTATACCTATACTCGTACCAAGTTTCTTACTCACATTTCTCTCTCTCTCAATATGGTTTTGTTTCCCATTTAATATGCATTATCACTCTACTTCTTTAACAATGATGATGAGGATATGATCAGGACAACGTGACCTCCCTGCTGTGATATCGTCGGTGAAGCTAGCCCTACTGCATGCGGGTAGCCCTTTTCGTCGACATGCAGAATCTTACACTGTCTTCGAAGGATTGAACAGTATTGCTTGTAAAAAGGACGAAATGGGCATGATATCCTTGTCAAATCCCTGTGGTTTTAATCAACAAGACTCTCTATTTACCCATCTACCTACTCAGCCGTCCACCCTGTGGTCTGGCTAATGGAATTAAAATAGCAAGACCTGTGGGTTCTTAAATGAAACTGCGCACCATTAGTCATAATGATATATTGAAGAACATGAGAATTGAGAATATATAAAGTGTGCGAGGTAGAAACGTGGACTTGAATATTGATTACTTTAGGTTTAGTATTTTAAAATACTAGGCTGCATTATTAAAAGTAAGGACTATTCCCGTTAATCAAAAATAAAATTTCAAAACCAACAGTTGACACAACTAAAAAAGTTTCTTATACCCTCTCAAAATGACACACCCTAATGTACATAGATACACATCAATTAGATGATTGTAATTAATTACCTTGTTATCATTACATAATGTACATACGAGTATATATGCTAATCCATTATTGAGATGGCTCATTAGTCTAGAATTCATAATCAAGAGTGAATGTGGATTTCTATTTACATAAGTCAACAAATTCTAATATTTTTTTTTTGCATACTTTTATTGATATGCGTTGGTTCCAAAATTTCTCATTTCACGGGTACAAATTTTTTTAATTAAGGGGATCTTGTTAGTAAATAATAAATACTGTGATTTTTTATAATTTCTTTGATACTTAAAGAAGAAATAATAAACATTAAGTTAGACGTATCTACAGTGTGTGAGGTAAAATCGTATACATTTTCATAATGAACAAATAGGCTAAGATTGATGCTTTTTCACAAACTTCTTTATTGATATTTATGTTGAACTTTGGCTGCAGCCATGGCCTCCAACCTGGACCCAAAGGCACCGCAGCACTTTTATAAGAAGGCCTCGAACATGACCGCTGCTGCTTAACGGAGGCCTGAAGATCATTCCAATTTAGGTGAGTGGTAGAGAAGGTTCTTTTAACGACTACACCCCAAATGCCATAGTTGGGAGGAGGGGGAAGAGGATGGCCAAACCGATGTTAATGCATTAATTAAGTCAACAGTTTCATTACTTACTTGACCCATTTGACCTCAGTGGCATTTGAACTCAGTTGTTGATGTCGTCGTACATAAGAGGCCTTTTCCAAATCATTCAAATCCATCCTCACAGTCTAATCAATGGCAATGAGAGCCTTGGCATGCTGCCTCATCGACTTGGTCGGACTTTTGGTGATAGCAGTGTCGACGTCCTCCATTATCCCAATATTAGGGCGTCTATTGCTGGCAGGAGACCTCTCGAGGCGCATATCTGAAGCTACCATGTTTTTAATCTTGTAAACAAGGCTCCGAGAGAACTCTACGACTTTCATGATCTCCTCAGCACTCACTTGGACGTGGAGCAAATCAGATACCCTTTGCTTTTTGCCTTCATACTGACAACTGTTAATTCTAGAAATTTATTGTTCATTAACTGGAATAGTCCCTACTTTAATAACACAGCCTAGGCCTAGTATTTTAAAATATTGACCCTAAGGTAATCCAGATTGATTTAAAATCAATTCCACAATTTCACCTCGCTCACTGTAGATTAAATTAAAATTTATTCGCTACCAAGAAAAGTACAACAGCACTGGAATGTCGGTTTGTTTTGTTGATAAAGTGCTTTGTAATTCAATCAATATTAAATACCCCAATTGATGCTAACAAAAAATTAATATTGAACAAACAAACTACTAAATCAGTAAAGGTACAAAAAATGGCATTAAATTTATTCATGCTAACAGGAAAAAACGAGATATCAATTTTTTTGCTGCATAATTTTTCAATATAGGGTTTCAAAACATTTAGAAACAAAGGTAACCAATAAATATGAATTAATGTGAAAAATATTTTACACAGTAAAGTTTTCTATGAAGGGAACGACATATAAGGGTTAGACGGGTCAAGTAAAAAAATGTTTTTCAAGGGCCACCCTATTATACTTATTACACAAAATAATTCATTCATTCATTAAAGTAAAATGAATATATAACAAATTGTTCATGTGAACTCATGTATAAATTTGTTTTTGTAGCAATTCATATACATTCTAGTTACAACAGGGGGGGGGGATTACGGTCATCTTTTAAAAGATACGCATTTAGTGGCTTATGATATGTACAGTATGTCCAAAAGTTGATGGTTGTATTAAAAATATCCGTTTCATAGTTAAAATTTTTTTTTTTTTTTTTGGTCGGAATAAAATGAAATTTGTCTGATACAATCATTAGGCAATATTTAATTTTTCTGATGCAATAATTTTCGATGATTGCATCATACATCAGTATAAAAGAGCTCAGAAAAATCACAGGATGTTAGTTGAAATTCAATATCTGAAATGGTGAGAGAGCAGTCTTTGGAGACAAGGGCCAAGGCTGTTGGCAAGATAGAGGGGTGATCAAGCCAGAAAGACGTTGTTCAAAGGTTACAGATTCCTTTCAGGACCATTGAGAATTGGTGTAAGAAAAGGAAGGATGGAAAAACCATTGCAAATCAGAAGGGTGGAGGAAGGAAGAAAAAAATTAGCCCTGTTCCCAAACTGGTGATTTCAAAATCTTTTACCAAAAAGAGGCAATCCACAAGGAAACTTACAGCAAGATTGACTTCAAAGGGATATCCAATATCCAAGTAATCTGTCCACAAACTACCTGAGACATTATTTGAATGCTTTGCCATACAAACCTCGTCTGCACCCTAAACTTTCAGAAAACCGAAGGAAGGCCCTGCTTCAATTCTGTCATGAGCGAAACACAGGAATGCAGATGACTGGAAATTTATCGTCTTCAGAGATGAAAGTCCATTTGAGCTATTTCATACCCCAAATCCCCAAACAGATCGGAATTGGGCAAGAGATAAGGGAGATGTGGAACCCACTCCCACTGTAAAATTTCCTCTGAAAATTCAGGTTTAGTCCGTTATCCGCCACCAGGCAGTGTCAGATCTTCACCAGATTCCACGAACTGTGACGGCCGAGTACTACGTAGCGGAGATCCTCAGCAAGTCTCGGATATCAGCTTTGTCTTGTACTGAAGAAACTACACCTCTTTTGAAGAGGAAAAGGTTGTGCCATTTTTCACAGGATGGTGCCCCTACTCATCACTTTAAAAAGGCACAAAGGTGGGGTTCAGACAACTTGGATTCCTGCCAACAATCCTGATTTGTTTCTCATTGAAAATTTGGGAGCCTTGGTCGAGAGGAAACTCAATGAAAATGCGCCAGCAACTTCAAAGGATGAATTAAAAAAACTGGCAAAAGCTTGGGAAAAAATTTATCCAGATACTTTGAATCATCTGTATGATGGAATACCAAAACGCATAAAAAAATATATTAAACTTAAAGATAGTCGTCATATTTGGAAGTAAATAAAGTTTTTCGCCAAAAAAATCCCTTGTTTAGGTTATTTCATGATAATTTTTGGACATAATGTACATAAATAAAAAATACATATCAAGAATATGTTTTCCCGTTAACGGTGTATGTGTTAGTGAGTGCTAAGGTGTTTATATAATAGTTTTACAGTCTGTAGGCAACACGATTATTGATTAAAATGATATATTGATTTATTTTTTAATTAATTGTTAATTAAAGAAACTTCTATTCATCCTTTCCAGTCATATTTTTAAAGAAAATAATTAAAATATCGAAAATACAACATTTTTAGTTCTAAAAACTAATGTTTTTGTGTTTGAATAGAATATATAGTTCTCACTTCCTTTCATACAGCGTGCCGCCGTTCTTTAATAACAAACTTTGAGCGCTTGCAACACCTGCACATCTGTAGGTAGGGCATTTTGGCTGTTTTGGGGCCTGCCAGAAGCGTTTGGTGTCAGTTAATAAAAATGGCAAAGATCAACAAAAAAATCAAGTCAACGTTTTCTTTGCAGTTCATAGATCAGTCTTGCTGTCGCATCCAAGACTCTTTCAGTTCCGTCCTTACTCTCCAGATAAGGACCTTTTTCCAGTTTAACAAGTTTGCAATCTTAAAATTGTCTCGTTTGGTTCTACGATTGTGGAATAAATAATTTGTTCAAGGATGACATTAATTTTAACTGACGGCAAAATTTATGTCTAGGCACCAAAAAAATTTAAAAAAATAACGGCCGCATGCTGAATTTTTTGATTCTTGTTTATTGTTCTCCAAAGACATATTTTAAACAAGAACTAAAGCTCGAACCAAGAAGTGAAACGACAACCACGTGACTATTTATGGTACAAATTATTAGCATCATGATAACAATATTTTTTTCACTGGACTGGAACAAAATTGAATATAGGTAATTCAGTCTTGCATATCAGTACTAAAAATTATAAAATTCGGTCCTTGATGACGTTAGTCAGCATATTTTTTCTTTTTTTAATCAGTTCTTGATTCAAAACATATTTTTATCAAAAATTAATCTTGACAGTGTTAGCTTTCTGGAACCCGTCAGAATTATTTTTCTACAATCAACCAACTCCGAGTTATAAGTCATTACATTTGAGTCTCAATTCATTTGCACGGACCGGTAAAAGGTCATTTCCATTCTTCCTTTATTTTATAAAGAAAAAAATTCTAGTTCGGAAATTTTGAGAGATTACATCATAAGTTAGACAATTTTGTATCTGCGTTACGTTATTGCAAGTATCGGTTCCAATATTAATTTGAAATCATTAGTACCCAGCTACCATTATAGTATCCCTATGACAAACAACCCAAGTATAATTTATTTGCCCGCGAGATACTTATTTTTGTATAGATACTAAGGGTATAATGAGTTACTCAATACCTAACTTATGTGACCTCCATAAATGTAAAGGGAAGAAAAAATGTCACACGCAAATGATTTAGTGAAGTTGTCATCTGTGGTAGCTTCAAATGAACATTTTGTATGATAATTTTTCTGATCTTAGGCAACTAAAAGGGGACAAAAATTGATTACGTGTTCATCGTTTTGTTTTTATAAAAAATGAACGGATGAACTCAAAGAAATAAGCGTCTAAACGTATTTTTTACAAATGAACTGAAAAAGTGTGAACAGATTCTTGCCTGATAATAGTATAGTATGCATAAGTAAATCGTACCGTTTTATTTAGTAAGATTTAAATCAACTTCATCAAGTACATTGTAAATAGTATATGTAGTATTTTTGTTTTATAATATTACTATCAGCATTCATTTATCAAAATGTCCTCCTTCTCTGCAATCACCATGGCCTCAAATCTGGGGCTGAGGGCCTTAAAAACCTGATGACGTAGTCCTTGGACATATGAGCTCACTCCCCCTTAATGGAGGCCTTCAAGTAATCAACATTGTGGTGGGGGACTTTGAAATCCTTGTTCTCCACGAATCCCGATATTCCATAGTCATTAGCAAACAGTCCGGTTATCCAGGGGACCAACAAGTTTGGAGGCCACAAATCCTTGAGTTTTTCCTCACACCAAAGTTGACTTGTTATGACCTTAACACTGTTGCCAACAGTAATCCCCTTTGAGGTAGTTAGGATCCAACCAGGGCTTAACAACCTCTCTCATCCCCTCCTGGTACTCCTTGGTCCAACTCTGAGCTCCTTGAAGTCAAGGAGTCTTTCTGGAGAGGCTTTTGCTGCTATTAATACGTATCATGACCTTAACAGAGCATTTCAAATGCCCCTTACCTCCTTTAGAGAGTGATTGTAACGGAGAACATCGAAGATCTAAATTTTTTCCCCTTCTTCTCTCCATTCTCGAAGTTTGTTGACGTAGTGCAACCAATAATACAGAGTATGAAAGCTGATAAATTTTGAAACAATTTCGTTTTAACATCAGTTAAACATGTGGCATCCTTCGAACCTTGGAGTAATCCGTGATTTTATTATAATTAAGAATCCAACATAGTATTAAAATAATTTATTTGTGTATGTGATTAACATTCCGTTCAGTTATCATAACTTTGTTCAGTTACTTGAATAGAAAAGGTAAAGAAAAATCAATAATTACTCTTTAGCTATTTAAAATGATTGCTATCAACTTGTATCGAATTCAATTCAACAAATCTTAGAAGAAATACCCCTCTTAATTAATGAATAATATACCTCTATATGCTTAAAAGGACAACGAAGTCAGTCAACTGCTCTAAAAACACCGTTTGTTTATCTTTCTGAAGGGTAGAAGGTTGTCAGATCAACATCAAAATATTATATCATCGTTGTCATATGTAGAGAGAGGGGTACCCCCATGAAAGAAAGTGACAACTTCAAGGCCACAAAGAAACATACATTGTATGGGGGTCGCAAAATGTTTGAGTGTCAAAATTTAAATTTGCTTCTAGGAGTACGATTTAAATTTCGCGAACATTTATAGAAAATCTCAAAACCTCCTCAATACATACATTAGTTTTTTATTGAAATATATATTTATCATAGCTCCAAGAACTTCAACACTTTGAAATTCCGACCTTCTTTCAATTCGGAATGAAGACGGTGGACGGCTGTAGGCCATATTAATCTCAGTAAGAACTGTAAAGCTTGTGCAAAACCGTTCACATGAACAGCAGGAGCTTAGATAAGCCCTAAGATTGATCAATCCATAATAATAGCACTTATTAACTTTTTTATTTATTAGAGCCAATACTTGTCATTGGCTGACATTGTCAGGATGCTAACGTGCATAATTCTGTGATGTCACACAGGGCTCGAGGTAATTTAGCCTTAAACCTTTAATATATAAATAAATGATATTTATTGGTCATTTTAGGTTAAAATTGATGTTTAATTGGAATTTTTTAATCAAAATATGTAATGTGTATGACTATAAAACATCATCAATCATTGTTTTCTATTGCAAAAATGATGGAATCATGATAAGGTATCAGTGGAATCGACAGATGCCCAGTACAATCCCAACTTTTGGTCCTTCAAAAAGGTAAATCGATCCCTCGTGACGTCATTAATGTCTAATAGTAGTATATATTTTATTCATCACTGTGCATATCATTATTATAAAAAAAATGCTGTAGAAAATATAATTTACATCTTCCCTCAAAAAGGCATTTTATTTTCCTAAAAAAAATTATATTTATTTAATAAAAATTAAAAGAAATCAAATTAAAAAGAGAAAGTCATAGAATATTTTGAGTTACTCTAAATCGAAAGGTGATTTGAAAACTCTGCGGAGCATTTTTACATGACGCAAACTTAGTTGATTTTGGCCATTTCGGGGGCCTAAACAATCAAGTATTATAACAATAAAAACTTTTTTTTCTATTAAGATAATTATGATCTACTTGCATGTATTCGGATGTCAAAATGGAGCAAACAAATAAAAAGACATTGCCGTCTATCACAAGTCTATCTTTTACAGCCTATCTTTTTTATATATAAGACCCTAATAGATATTAATGTAAATAATTATATTGTTATACAATCGTTTTTTTCATAATGTATGTAAACAATAAATTAACTATTATATTAGAAAGAAAATTATATTTTTCTGAAATTATTCTATCTTTTCGCTAATTGCAATCATTTAACCATTTCATAGGAATTTTTAGTACCTAGATCAGGGGTCGGAAATCCATTGCTTGCGAGCAAAATGTGGCTCTTTTGATCACTGAATCTAGCTTGCAAACAAATCTTTAATAATAAAAAATGTTAACGAAAAAAATAGTGTAACAAGACCGCTGATGGCTGCTATGTTCAATGTGGCACATGGTTATCAAGGGGCTAGATTATATTTTTTAAAAATTGATAGAAAGAAAAGAAATTTACGCAAAAACAGGAATAATTTTTTTAAGAACTATATTGTTCTAAAAAAAAGCTCATTCGGACAAATTATGTAGCAGAGCAAAAGAATTAATATATATATATCATATAAATCTGCGGACGTTCCAGGTCATAGCTCTGATTTCCTATTTGGGATTTAACAGTGAATGCGGCATGCATGTTATGCACTTTATTAATAAGAATTCCGAGACTTATTGTACTTAAAAACTGTTGGCCTAACATAAAATGAGCACATTTACTGTTAAAAATAGTGTATGGCTCTCACAGAAGTATATTTTAAAATGTGTGATGTTCATGGCTCTCTCAGCCAAAACGGGTTCCCATCCCTGCCCACCTAGATGCATGACATAATTAAAACATCACACTTTACCATTGGTATCAAATAGCATTCAATGCAGATATTAAGTAATATATATATATTCTTCTAGCCATTGGATGAATTTTCATAGATACTTCTTTGGGAATTTGTCTATTTTGCTTAGTAAATATATCAGTCGACGCTTTAGGTGGATGATGTAATCTGTGACTTGAGTGAAAGCACTTTATATGGATCACATCATAAAAGGATGACTAATCAATTAAATATAATGAAGAAGAGATAGAGATACATATTTTGAAGTAATCCGCTTACTCAACTGAAAGTAGAAGATCAAGCAATATGCTACTAATACCTTTACATATTGTACCAACCAACCAACCGAATAATTTATTTATGAATCAATAAGGACAGATAAATTATTTTCCATCTATCGTTTACATGGTTATACAACACGTCCTTATCTTCATTGTATCTCGCAACCTGTCCTCCAAAAAGAATAAGAAAAAAAGCACAAAATCAGTTCGTATTTACACAATTCAACTCAACTATGGAATTATTATTCAACTATCTGTAACAACCGGCATTAATCTGTGTTTTTGGCATCAAATAACAAACAGATTTTGCTTTAATAATAATATTGAAGATAACTTCCCTATAAATCATCTGTGTTACTCTCTGTTATTTATGAGCACACTCACACGTTGTTACTCAACACTTAAACATTTTTTTCTCATGAATGACTAAAAAAACAGTTTTATAATTTCTTTTAATATGATTTGATGAGCCAGGAAGTACATAAGCGTGTTGCTTAAAATCATCTATAGTCAGTCATTTTTTTAGCTTTTAAAAAGAGTACTTCCCTTTTTTTTTCTTTTACAGTATAAGATGAATAAAAAATATTTTGAGCGGAGTTCCTATTTTTTTACTTTAAGGTACAGGGCATAGGACCATACCCCCAAGACCAGCCTATAGGAATGACACTGTACATAATGTATGTAAAAGAAGCTTTCATATAGAATCTAGATGAATGTGTCAGCGTGAAATATTTTTTAAAGATTTTTGAATTAAATTTTTTAATCGATGTAAACAAGAAAGAGGTTTGGTGCAAAAATAAACTTGTTTTGGCAGAAAAAAGGTTTTGGTAATATGATCTCACTAGGCAGAACTGAAAATTTTTTCAACATATCGTCCCTATATTATCTTAAATTTCTAAATATGAAATCATAAACCGTCCAGACAAAAAAAAAAAAATAATAATAATAAAAAATAAAGTCTCACAATAGAAGAGTTTTTAAAATGCATTCAAGTTAATTTTTTTAGAACCTTGAAAAAAAAAAGAAGAAGAAGATTGACAAGGAAACCATTTATAATAGCTACGGAACATATTATAATAAGCCATTGAAATTTGTCACTGATACACTTTGAAGAATATGGAATATGGTAGTCCTTAATATTTTTAAATTAGTTTTATGGCACTAAAAACAACAACTTATAAAGAAACTAATAGGGAATAGACGTGTTCATATTATCAAAATATGCATTAATGGGTAAATGCAGTCTATTTAGACCGATCCACCTCTAGTTCTCGTGTATTTGGATGTCATAACAGGAATAATAGACCCTTATTATAGTACGTTGATCAAAAGAAAAATCATTTTTTTAATTCCTATTTGAATTCTTATTATATTTTCAAATATATTTTTTTATTATATTAGTACAAATATTCACAACGTTTGCATTTTTAGTCTGTTTTTGACAGATAAAAAGGGTCTTTTGGTGTGACAAATACATTCTTAGTAAATTCATATGCTAAAAAATTCATCTCCAGACATTTCATTTCCCTTTTGAAAAGGGATATGTAGTGATGTCGTACAGCTTATGTTTCTAAGCTAGTTAGTAGTTTTTGTGTAGCTCAACTATTGAAAAAATGAAGAAAAAGTCCATTTTGAGGAAATTCTTGTTAAAACTTGTAAAATTGTATTTACCTTGTATCACCAAAAATATATAGTGTAGCCAATAAATTAGTTAGTACTTGCGTTTATAAAAACCCCAGGTTTAGCCACAACAGCCATTAATAAATTAAACAAACACTCCATGCAACAGTGAATCCACAATTTAAAAATGATCAGGAGAAAAATTCAGGGATATAATTGTCCAAAAACATGACAAATAAGCTCTTTTACATACTATTATGGTGAAAAAAGTTAGACCTAAGTGGTTTTTGAATGTCAATTTTATAAATTTTCTACTTCATAGAAAAATTTAAAAGATCATTTCGCAAGATATTATCTACAATGTAATGAAATTGAACTTCAACTTACTTGAAACAATCATGAACGATTTCCCTGTCCCGCTCATTATACTTGCCACTCTTATTAATTAAGCAAGCAATCCAAAGTGGCTTATTCGTGTTCTCTTCGAATGAGGGTCCATTAACTAAACTCCTCTTATTTTCTTTTTCCGAATATATTGGAATGGCAATAAAAGATAAAATAGTCCCTAATCCCAAATGTGACTTAAGGCAATGGATTTGTGAAGAGGTTAAGTCTTTTAGAGTCAAAGGATGTCTCAGACTTGTAAACGCTGATGAGGCCTGAAATGAAGGATTAAATCTTGAAATTTATATTTATGATTCAAGTACAGCTTACTTCAAATTGAATACTGGGATTAGGCTCTGATTGACCCACAACGTTGAGCGAATAGAATTCTTCATTTTTTTTAGTGCCTACTAAGTTGACGTCATTTTTACTTTCCGTAGATTGGGGGACAGGAAGAAGGAAAGAAAGACTTGAGGCCGTTTCTTCTTCAAGCTAGAAAGAAAACACTCTATTACATTTAATAGATTAAAAATATCCTATTTTATTACAAAATGATATTTGTACAGGCTGACAGTATTAAATTTCACCTTTGTGATGTATTATTTTTAAATCCTCTATAATAATTATGAACCTAGTTATAAAAAATATGACGTGGGAAGAGCGGTAGACTTTTTGTAATTGGAACCTAAACAGTGTTTTATTGAATTTTTTCGAAATTCAGCTATTCGTTAAAAATATTAAATTTTTTGGAAATTTTTTCCAAAATTCATAGCTGTTCTGACAAAGTTAAATTTCAAAAATCAACAGCTGTTTACAAAACATTAATTTTTTTAATAAAAAAATTTCAAGTATAAATTTTTTCGAAAAAAATTTAAAAACTCTTATTAACTAAAAATAAAACAAAAATATTACTTTTCTTGGAAAAAAATTTCAAAAATCCATAGGTATTGAATTAAATTTCAAATAATAAATTTAATAGTAAGCAGCAAAAGTTCCTTCATTTTTTTCGGGGGGCGGGGGCTAAATCCCCTCCATCCCACCCCTGTGGACGCCCCGGTTAAGTCCTTGTTGGACTTGGACTCTACGTAGAATTGAATTCCTGTGTAAAATCCTATGTAATCGTCTCGCTTTGGGAGATAAAAGTATAAATTTTCGTTAAAAGGCTTCCAATCTTTATATACAATGGCTAAGTGTTGCGCAGTCAAAGGAAAAATGTTCGCTTGTTTCATACTCGATCTGGCAAAAATGACATATACGGTGATTGCCAGTGAAATACTTTGCTCTCACTTCGAGATTACCGGAGAGTATACGATAATTTAGCCACTTCTCCCCATAACATAAGCAAATAATTATCAATAACACCAAAGCACTTCCTGATGGGGTAGTCTATTTTTCTTCTTGCTAAATATTTACTATAAGGAGTGTAAATTTAATTTTCTAAGAGTAGATAGGGTAAAAAAGATAACCGAAGGCGTACTGGTACTACCGGTCTTGGAACTGATAAAAAGTTTCCAAAAGCAGATTTGTACCGTTCAAACACACTTTAATTTATTAGCTCGTGCGAACAAGTTGTTTTCTCTGTGTGGTCGACCCCCTGGTTCTAACCCCCATGTCAAAGATGGAGCTCCTGGTGGGGGATTCCCATCTAAGAGATCTCTCGAAAGATTAAACGATATCTACAGCACCTTAAGATAGCCTTTCCATCCTTTCAAAGTACTCTGACATTCTTTGGAAGACTTTTTTAAGTCCAGAGTGGGGCTCATCCGAGTAACTTCTCTCAAAAAAGTTAGATAAATGACTGTTCCAAAATTGATCTTCTCTCCAGAGTTGGCCAATCCAGTAGGTGTTAAGGGATTTCCACAAGTCATCAAAAAATATGACAGATATGTCCCCATATTTTAGAGAGTTATGGATCCTCCTCGACGATATATATTTTTTCTTGTTTAACCCAAGAGAAGACTTTTCAAACATGGAAACCTGCGCTGCTACATTTTTCTCCTATTGTGGTACCCGTAATAAATGTATTACCTTGAAGACTATATAGGTGTTCCAAGCTCGAACTCTGTCCCATGTATTGAGCTTCAAAGATGAAAAAAAAAGCACAAGTCCACCCAATGTCATAACTAACTTCGTGTAGGTTTTTTCCATGCAATCATCTCCAACCCAGGAATCTAGCAATTTTGTGCTCATTGTAGTGTGGAAGGTTGGCCAAAATATTTCGATTAGGTTGCTGTATTCACTGATAACTTCTGTTTCTTCGACATTCATTTGTAGTCCAGAATATTTTGAAAAGTTATCTAGAAGACTCAGAGTCTTTCTTATTGATTTATTTGTTTGCAAGGGACTGCCACAAAAAATCATTGTCCGGTCGTCTGCATATAAAAGCCACTTCGGACCAAATGCAATTGAGGAAAAATCAACAATGTCACACTCCTTATGAATCTCATGGATTAAGGGGTCTAAGCATTGAATAAAAAATCAAGCAGAGGAGGGATCTCCTTGTCTTGCTCATTTTTTGTTATGAATACTTGCCCTTTCATTTCCATAATGAACTATGGTTTGTGATTTGGCTACGAGAGTGCCAACCATTTTGATGATATAGTCAACAAAATCCTTCTGATATAGAGTTTGAACTATAAATTTATGGTACAGTATTTCGAAAGCCTTGGTAAAATCTACTGTCATTAAGGAAACATTTTTCGTAGATTCTAAAAATGTTTCTAAAGTAAAATGAATGTTGTCTATTAATTTTTCCTTCATAACACCGTATTGCTTCAGATGTATTATTGACTTTAAAACTTTGTTGAGTCGGTTGGCTAAAACGTATGAGTTTTTTTTTATTTTTGTATATACAGTTTTGCATTGTCCGGGGTCGTAAATTATCTGAGTATCTTGGATCCTTATTTTGCTTCGGGATAAGAACAAGACGACTGTTCGATGCAAATTCCGGAAAGTAACCAAGGGAGAGAACTCTTTAATAAAATTGGAGTAAAATAGGAACTAAAGATTAGCATACCTTATAATAAAATTAAAAGGTGAAACCAGAGGGGCATTGGGCCTGATTGCCTTTATCATTTTTGATTATAGCTGTGTTTATCTCATCTTCTGTAAGAAGTTGTTCACACAAGATGCTTTCTTTTTCTGATAGTGCCGGAGAACCCTCTGCTGTGCATCTCCATTCGTCACAGAATTAATTTTTACTTTTACTGTATTTTGCACACGTTTTTGTGTCAGTGCAGTCAAAACAGCTATAAAGTTGAGATTAATATTTCTCGATTGCTTGGCAAATATATTATGGATCATCAGAAATTTCGCCGCTTGGAGTGAAAAGTTTTTTTCTGTTGTTCTTCTTTTTTCCCACCTCTATACATCGAAGACGAACATTGGATAAGTCTTGAATGGAATTAATCTTCAGTTTGATCCTATAAAGAAAATCTGCATCCCTAAACAGTTGGTGGGTCTTATACCTTTTTTCCATTGGACTTTATTCATTCGTTGCGATGTTCTCAAGCTTAGCTAGATCGTGTTGGATTTTTCAGCCTTCAGAGCTCCCTTTCTTCGTAATAGACATTTTATTTTTAAAAACATGATTTCGTCTAAGGAGAATATTTGTACATTTGGAGTTAGGGAATATCTTGTTCTTTCAATAATATCAATTATTTCGTCGTTTATCTCAAGGACATTTAAAAGTGTTGAGTTAAGTTTCCAAATACCTTTAATCCTCAGTTCCTTTGCACATGGGTTAATTTGAATTTGGTCAGATAGCATAGACTATTGATTCCCCCAAGAATCCCTTGATTAAAAATAAGTCCTTTGTAAAAGAAAGTATATCTATAATCGTTCTTCAAGCTCCCGTCATTGTAAAAACCATAAGAATACAACATTTACTTCAGTACCTTAGTACCACGAAGATGATCATTTAGAGAGGAGGGTTGAAAATCTCTACTTATCTGCAGCTTAATATTAAAATCACCTCCAATCTCTTTGAAATTATTGACATTTGCTTGACCCCATAAAAATCGGGGTCGTCTTTATTAGGACAGTATAATCTGCAACTCGCTTTGATGATGTTTCCGTCCTTACATCAAGAAATAACTATTGGATTCAGGCTAGAGTTAATAAATAAAGAAACGCCTCTCTTTGGGTATAAATTAGACGAATTATATAACGTGTATGATTCGTAACACTTGGGAATCGAGAAATGACCATCAAGGCAACATCTTCTGTGACTTACTATTACTATATCAGGTAAGGCTAGGTACATTAAAGTCTAAAAAAATCATACTTTCGGTTAATGTTTTGTAGAGAATTGACATTTAATGAAAAAATAGACACAGTCATAGCTATTTGTTAGCGGTTTTGGGGTGTGGATTTTGGTGATGAGAGAACATTTGATAACGGCCTCTTTGGATTTGATCCTAATCTTACTCTTGTAGGAAGGATATTATCTGTAGATATTGATAATGATGGGCTTCAGGATACTCTTTTCATGTTGAGAGGGTTTTTATTTATTTCAACATTCCCAGTTTGTTCTGCGTTTACACTATTAAATACACACATTTTATTAACTTTTGCTTTAAAAAATGGAAAAGAGTTTAGTTTCAAAGCGTCACCCGGTATGTTTATGAGTATTTATTGGTAAGTAACTACAACTATCTAAACAAAGCTCAAAGCTATTTACCAATCAAATAATAATAAACCGAAGCAAATATTAATTTCCCTCCTTATTTCAATTATATAAATAATCATAGATAGATACTCACGAATTTATTAATTAACTTCTGAATGTCAAATGAGTTACAGGTAGGATTTTCATTTAGAGCGAAGCAGAAATCAAGAAGTTTATTTGAATGATCCATCCCCTGCTGCTTCGTCTTGACCAAGACGAATTCATCCATTCCAGAGCAATCATCAATGCATTTGAACGAAGTTTAGAAGCAACCATTCAATTATGAAACAATCATATGCCTCTCACACCATCTGTAAATAAAAATAGAATAATTAATTATGGAAATTTTCGTAAATAAATATATACAATGGATGACAGCCTTTAATTTGAATGCTAGATTTATTTTATAGCATTCAGTTATTCGAGCCAAGCCAAGATAGAACTTCGACCCAAACGGAACGAGCTCCTACTTATAATAGTGGCAATTCACCATTATTATTATTATTGGTTTTTTTTTGGGGGGGGATAATAATGATTTTAAATTTATTGATGATCCAATTTGGCTCATGGTTTTATATTTATTTAATGTTTATTGATTATATTACATTTAGAATGGTCCATGTAATTTTGCACTAGGCTACACTCATTGTACTAAAGTACAATTGCACTACGTCCAAAAAATGCACATTACAATGGACACAACGTTACATAACAAACAAAAATACATAGCATTAGGACTAGAAGCTCTCGTTTAAGAATAAGAAGGATAAAGTCAGACAACAAAATGAATTATAAACTTCTAAGGGATGTCAATAGAGATGAAAAAATTACCAGAATATCGGACTGACATAAAAAATTAATTTGGTAACTCTGAGAGTCGACTTTTCTGCGTAGTGTAATTACCATGGATGAAAATAATATTATAATGTAAGAGGGCCCAATTTTTTTGGGTTGCTAGTGAATATATGTTGTGTTTTTTTTTCTTCTTTTCTCAAGTTTTTAAAATTATTATTTTATTCTTGAGTATATAACATACATATAAACTACATTGTGCAACCACAATTGTGTTTGCTCATAAATGACGAATAGAAACGTTGATGAAATATATGTGTAAGTCTTTGTTTGACGGAGTAAAATTGAGGATTGAATCATTGCTAGATACGGAGTGAGGGTTTGTGTTTATTTACTTCATTTCATTGCTGCTTGTAGCTAATTTAATGAAACAACATGACAGCTAAGCTTCTCTCCTCCAAAACATTCTTCAAATTGTCAGGGTGAACACGTTAATTTTCGGTGTCAATCTTTTTTATTATTATACCAGTATGTGAAAATGACTATAGTTCTCCTCATCTACTGAAGAAATTTGAATCTTTTAACATGGAAGAATTATTAATGGGAGACAAATGGGGTAGAAAACTAAGAAATTACTACAATGACATAACATAAGTTTAAAAGGTCATTTGTCATATTTCTATGGGAAAAAGGATTTATTAGACTGGAATAGTCAAACATATGGCTATATTTAAAAAAAAAATCAGACCAGTGAAATTAGGACAGCTCACAGTTTGCATAAAATGATTTAATTCCAATATTAAGCTTATCACAGGCCTCTTTTTTTAGGTTTAGGCATGCATTTGACTATTTAAGTCTAATATAGGGGTTTTTTTTTCATAAAAGTATGATAAAAAGTTGACAAATGGCCTTATGAATTATGTTATGTCATTGTAATAATTGATCATTTTTTTACCCCATTTGTAGCAGGGATTTGATTACAGGTTTCTAGTATTATTTGCCTAATCCTAGTTTTCTTCATACACTCTTTTTGAATATACGCTCCCAGGGATTCAAATAATTTTTACATCTTTAAATAAGTACATGCGCAGTTAAAATAAGGTCAAGTAATTTTAAAAAAGAACTAGAAGAATATTTTGCAAAAATTGTCTGTAAATGTACATTGTAGAATATATTAGATAAACAAACTAAATACATCTTGAAAAATCTATTAGTGAAGGCGAAATAAAATATGTTCATTGAAGCAGCGGTGGTCATGATGAATATTTAAGTTTACGTAATTCGAACTTTTTTCCAAGCTTATTTTTTTCTCCTTTGTTACAAATTTAATTCACGTAGTCTTCAATTTATAAAATATAGATCATAACATTATAAAAAAATCAAACAAATGGATTTGAAATATTTCTCTTCCTCAGAGGGACGATCTGAGACTTATTCAAAAAAATGTCTTATTCCTAATCCACATTCCAAGGACTCTCTCAGGAACTTATTATCAAGTAATCTTCATTACTTTCTTTTCCTCAATTTATTGGGTATGGGATACATGGATATACTGTATTACACCACCTTTCCTATACCGTTCATTTGCACATTGTTCTTACTTACGACTATAAGCTTTTTTTTAAATGCAGAGCAAGTTCTTCCTGGTCTTTGCTTTATTCCCATATCGTGTATGCCTAAAAGGAATTTTCATGGTTTTTTTTCTCTCAATCCAATGTATCCAAAACCTTTGACGGCAGTCCTCCATGTTCTTTTTTCTCCCTTATTGCACCAATTAGGTATATTCTGACATTATAGTACCACAATTAAGCCATTCGATATAAAAATATATGGAAGTCCATAAATACAACAAATGTATATTTCTTTCTAAAGGAGCGACCGGGATTCGAACTCACTGTGTACAGTAGATTATTTTACTCCAAGCACATTATCCATGCAGATATATTGTAAATCATCTTTCTTGAGGTCCTGTCTGATCCCCGATGCCCTTCTGGGACAATCCTGCGCGGAAGAGTATTGTTATCTCAATCCTCTTCTCTTATGTGTGATCATGGAGGCAACTAGCACAATGTTTTTCTTAGCAATCGACAGCTAAATATGTGTTCTACAACATTGATTATTATGGGATATTTTTTTTTAAATGACTCTTAACCTTGCAGAATAGAGATGAGTAAATAATAACGGTTGACCAGGTATGTAATTTATTGTTCAAGTGGCTGAAAACGTGACACTTACATAGTATATATATGTAAATATATACTATGCTAAAATTAAGTATATGCGTAGATAAAACTGCCTTCAAGCAAGAACAAACGAGAAAAAAGAAGCCAAAGATATGTAAGACGTAAGTATAAGTACATTTACATAAACCATGGAAAAACAATGACGGCAAATAAAATAATTTTATACTTCAATACCTTGGAAGTTAGAAAGAATTAGGGTGGGGAGAGTGGGAAAAAGTTGGATTTCTTCGATGTATTGCAAGTTTCTATGAGTTACACTGACATCATTACTTTGGAATAATCACCTTTAGTGTTACATTAGATCCTTTATTTGAGAATGATAAGAAGAGTTGTAAAAAATATTACTTTAACGCGTGTGATATTCCTTTTTTCTAGTTGGAAATCTGATGTGTTTTTTTTTTCCATAGCTGTTATTGTTATTCGTTCACTGTGAGAGGGGAACATTCAAATATAAAGTAATCAATAGTGCGTGCGCATATAAATGAGAGGGAGTAACACTGATTGGTTAGGGATTTATAGATAGACAACAGAGTATTTTTGCCTATTTCCTTACTAGAAACTGAGTGGGATTTGTGTTTATTTCCTTCTCCTCCTAGCTGATTGCAGCTAATTTCATGAAACGTCGTGCAAAGCGTGCACTTCTCCCCAAAATTCTTCAAATTATCATGGTTACCATGTCTGTTTTTTTTTTTTTTTTTTTTTGGGGGGGTCTTTTATTTTTACATTGTGGAAGGTTATATTTTATACAACTCTACTGTTGAGTGCACCCAATGCTAAGCTCTGACATATTTTCTGATTCTTCTTTTTTGAAACTCAAGTGTTCGATTAAGCCAACTTGCCTCATCGATTGACTAAAATATTGCCAAAATTAGAATCGATATTAAAGCACTCTTTTCTATGTTATGAAATTTGTCCGAAAAGTTGCAGATTGTTTCTAACTTAACAACTAAAATACTCAAATCTTAATAACACTTCTACCAGCTGAGTAATATGCCAAAACTAGCCCCACTCTTATCTACAAATAAGGCGTTCTTAGTTTAACTGATGATCCTTTTCGAGATTACACTTGTTTCCAATTTTTGTTTAACTTTTTTGCTATTTGATTGTAATGGTCGGTTCCTCATTGCTTTTACCATGATAGATGTGAAAGTGACCTTTATAACTAAAAATGTCAATGTTTTTAAGAATATTTTTTCTAACATTCACATGATTTATTGTTCTTTTTTGCCTTGAAAAATCTAAATAAATTAAAAAAATATTAGATATATTTTGTAGGTAGGTTTTTCAAATTCCACAAATAATATAATTGTTTCTGTATCTTTTTTTGAATTGCAAAAAATACGTTGTAGGTTTAGTAAAATTACGAAAAATTAACTCTTCTCTCAAATTCTAATAAGTTCCTCATTTTAGATCACAATGCTAAAAATAATAGTTTTTCATAAATTGAAAACATGCAACTTCATAATAAAACAAGCAAATCTTTAAAAAATTATTTAAAATTTGTTGCTTAAACAGATATTTTTGTTTATTCAAAATCAAGGCTTATTGATAGGTTAAAAAATGTTGCTCTCTGTTGATCACACAACCAGACATTTAGGCCTATAAATAGAAATGTAAATCGTGTGTTTTTTTAACTGGTCCATTTTTTTAGAATTGGTAATCTGACGAATGATTTTTTTCCCCTTAGCAGTTAAAGAAATTATTTGTAATTCTTTGTCAGAGTTGAAGAGTTATTCTTCAATCTTCCTTCCACAAAATAGCAAAATTGTTCCATGGGAATGAATAAGTGATCTAATTTAACTAGATGAAAGAAGCACTCATTTCTATATATATGAGTATTTACATATATATGATAAATGATTAATATTGCCATAAAATGGAAAGATATATAAACCTATAAATTGATATTATACTTTATGCATAAGCAAGATAATTTATATGTTATATTATTTTTCAATATGATCTCCATTGGAGCTGGTACGTTACGGGACTGTATCGTGGTTCGGTTCGGTTCAGTAGAACCTTAACAATTCGGTGCTATACGACGGTACGTACTGTATATAGTCATAAATTAAATATTTTGATGTAATAAAATTTTGGTTATTTTTTTTAAATTGTTAGATTGAGATAGCAAGGTAACATTTTAATCCATAGTCATCCTATGATAAACAATTAATTAATTTGTTTATACAAAAAGAGATAACTACTTAGAAATTCCCATCCCAGCTAACAAAATTCCAGTGGTTTGGTGGAGGGATAGTTTCGATAAATTTTCCAATGTGTAAAAGTTAGTCCGTTAATACCTCGCAACAACAGTTAGCCAGTATCAAGCTAAATATTTTTTTGTTAGCTGGCGATGTTGTGACTACTAATCAGTATTTTTTGTTACCAGAATATTTAGACAAGCTCATACCTTTTAAAAATTAAATTCATGAACAATAGTTTTATATAACCTGTGTATATTTTATATCAAGTCTTCATTTATAGAGAAGTTATGTTTATTTGTACAGAAAAAAATTTGTCAAAAAGCTTCATTAGTTATATAAAAAAATTTACAAAATACCGTACCGAACCGCGTACCAAACCGAGGGTTTAGCATAACGTACCAGTTTTAATCTGAATAGGCCTGAATCATTTCCTCAATTCTAACACGGAGTAACAATTTTACTTCATAAAGAACAAATGCATAACCGTTCCTATCGTTAGTAATATTGATTTAACAGTCAAATTATGGTTTTAAGATTCGTAGATCTTTGCAATATGCGCTTGTTGAATGTATAAAAAATAATCATTATCTGGACTAGCCTTTCATTTTTCTATGTGTAAAACTTTTTGAAGGAATACTGCCTTAGTTAAAAAATTTCAAATCTGGCCGTGTGGTACCATTTAAAACCGTTGATACTACGGATATTTTATCCTATTTCCACTTGAACATGTCCATAATTGTGTATATGAATTTATGAAGTAAAGACGATCGTAACCATTAAACATCGTGATTTTTTTAAAATCTTTCATAAACGGTCCCGGAGTTGGTTCAAAATACCCGATTGGGACAAACGATACCAATTTGGTATTCTTTAATAACAGAAAATGAGATAACACCAATATTAGTACTCAAGCATAATAATTCTTGAGTTATTTGCGTTCAAAAATTTTTGGAAATTTTCATAAGTGGTAAAACACTACTAGATGAGTGATCATGTTTCTCTATCTCGACAACTGACTCAAAATTAAAACAAACAGAAATTTATTTTATTAGTCACCCAAACTTTTGTATGAGCAGGAAAGATTTGGACGTAATTCACTCATAAAAGGATCTGAATAAGGTCAAAGTTTGTTTCAATTGTAGTGCACGACCCTTTTTATTGAATATTTTTGTCATTCAATATGGTTTTAGTTTTTCAGAATGAAAAGACCTTACTTTAGAAAGAACTTTCCAGAAATTGATTTCTAAAGGCTATAGAAGGGAAGGGATCATAAAATGAATAAAATTAGTTCAGGGGCGTCCGTAGGGGCGTAATCTTCCCTTCCCCCCCCAAAAAAAAAAAAAATATTTATCCAAAGTTTTCAAATGACTTGAGAGAAAAATCAGGAACAAGGAGAAATAAACATTTCATTACGACGGCTACAAAAGAGAAGAGGCAGTCTAGAGCCATCTTTTGAGTATGTACAAGAACATGTGGCCTCCCTGCTTCTCCAACCTTAATTATTTCGATTATTTCATCTCGGCAAAGGTTGGGTGAGCTGCCTGCAACAAGCCTCACGGGTCTGTGAAATCTTTAGAGTCAGCGATCAAGGCTTCACGGGCTGACCAGCCAAAAAACGACATCTGTAAGGTTTGTGCGGCCTACGGGAAGAGGGTGGATGTAGTCATTGTGGTGTAGGGGGTTATATTGAATAAAACAAATGTTGATTTCTATTATAGTTGACTGGAAATAAATTTAATTTTGTTCACACTGTCTTCACGGACTAGACTTTATTAATACAGATTGAAAAACAATCTTCAGAGTAAACTAAAATATGATGCATGGGGTATACTAGACGAGAGAGGGAACAATATTGACTTAAAAATTTTACCAACATCTTCGAATAGCTACCACTGCATTTATTGCTAGAAAATATCTTACAATAACTCCTTGAGAAAAATCATAGAAATCTAATTTGGGCCTATAAATGGGTTAAACTGAGATGAATAATAAAATCATTGATGAACAGCGCCGAGAATCTCAAACCATGTCATCAGGTTTAGTAATGAGAATCAATAAAAATATGAAATCGACTCAAGTTTTTTTCGTATATGAAAATCAATGCAAAATTTGAGTATAGTCGAACCCAGTCAATAATAGTTTGCGTCGACAAAATAATAATTGTATTTACACTGCTGGTTCCAGCAACAAAATTAGTGCAAATCCATATAATCAAAGATATCGAACCATAGAAATACAGTTAATATAACGTTAAAAAGCATAGGTTCAAACAGATTGTAAAACTTTTTTTTTTTTTTTAAGGAAAGGTTGTGCGATAAAATAAAGGTAACACCATGATGCAAGTATAGGTACATATATATTAATAGTAAAGGTCTATTTGTAAATATGTGTATGTCTAAACACTTGATATAAGAAATAACAATCCAATTGAGCGTACGGGTCATTTTAAAAAGTATGTATATGATGTTTTTTTATATGTGTGTTTCGGATGTGGATTCATTTTTAACAACAAGCTCATTTAAAAAAGATGTAAATAAAAAATAATGAATGTGACTTTTAATAAGCTTTAGCTACGAGTGTGTGTATATAAAGCATAGTAAGTGAGTGCTCTAGAGACTAAAGTACTCCCTGGCTCATCATATCATATTAAAAAATAAAATGAAATATATACATCAATGAATACTTATCTGAAAGGAAGAAAAAGCGTGCCAGAGGAGATATGGTATGGGATAACCTCATTTCTATATTTCATTGATAGGTATATTATTGTAAATAAGAGTAGATTGTTGTGAATTTATTAATAATAATATTTTACGATAGAATTAGACAAGCAAATTTTTTATAAAGACTGAAGAACATTATCAATATTCCTAATAGAATACATCATCATTATATTCCTCCCTATTCAACTTTTAATCCTTAGTTTTTATTTTTATATATTTTTGAATATTATCATTTACTTCAAAAACTAGTTGTTTTGTCATGCACTTGAAAATTTGACCTAAATATCAAACGATCAAAATAATGCTCTTCATCACATTCAACGTCAAAATTTTCTAGCATATATAGATTTTCCCTTATTAGTTTTAAAATATTATAATCAGTGAAAATATTCTTTCGGAATTTTTTTGTTGAAAATAGAATTTATGAAAATATTGAATAAAAAAAAGTAGACACTAAGAAAAGTAAGCACTATTTTGAACTTTTTTAGACTTCGATGCCTTGTAAGTACTACGGCATTCTAGAACGAAGTAAATGCACTTATTAATAAACTTAGACCAATGAGAATAGTCAAAAAAATCTTACGTTTTTATTACCTACCCAGATATTTAGAAGTATATAGTTGTTATCAGTATAGATCATAGTAAATTAATAAATTTATCAAATATTTTACTATAATACTAAACAATTTAAACAAAATAAAAATCTAAACTTAAATCAATAAATACATATTTACATTTCACCATTATTTACTATGGATAAATAAGAAAATCAATTTAATTGTTAATGTCAAATTAATATGCTTTACAATTGTCAAGGAACATAATTTATTATTTAGTGTTAATGAATACCAAAATAATCGTTGTTACATACAGTTTTGTTACATCATTAGCATTTAGTGTAATCCGTAATTTATTTATTGAATATTGATGTGGAGATGCTAAATCCTGACGATTGTGTGATATTTAAATATAATAACAATTGATTTAATAATTCAGAAAAATACTTCCGACTCACTAACACATAAAATATGCTAAATGAAATACATATATTTCAACATAACTCTACTAAAGTTATAAGATCACCAATAATTTATGACGTAAGAGCTCCAATGAACTATTTATGTATGTATGTAGGTAAAATGAGAGTTAAATATGTTTTGCAGATTTACTAATAAAGATATCTAGAAAAGAGGACCACATAAAATTCATGCTTCAGGATCGTTTTCTACTTTTTCCAACAACAAGATGGAATACGAACCGAAGATTAAGTATCTAGAATTACATAAATAATACAGCCTTATAGATGGACTCAGTATCAAAGATATGAGTTGTTTGTTTGTTATCATGTACATCAATGAAATCTA
Source organism: Lepeophtheirus salmonis (assembly GCF_016086655.4). NCBI lineage: Eukaryota > Metazoa > Arthropoda > Copepoda > Siphonostomatoida > Caligidae > Lepeophtheirus > Lepeophtheirus salmonis. The sequence goes on along the minus strand of NC_052138.2, from coordinate 12,512,986 downwards.
AGGATTTAAATCAATGAAAGAGTTTTCTAAGAATATTAGGAGACGAAATAGAGTAGATTTTGGAAGGAGTTTCAATGGAAGAAATGCAGTGAAGGATGATAAGTGTATTTTTCCTCATTGTACATTTCATTCCAGTATTACTCCTCTTGATTAAACATATCCTCAGGTATTATAGAAGTATACAACGATTCCATACAAGATATAGAGGGACGGATGTGTATTTGAATCAATGTATGATTAAGTAACAGATTTGGACGTTAAATGACATCTGCACAATGACTGATACTGCCAGATTCATAGTTAATGTGCATTATTATAATAAAAAAAATATTAGAAAATAAAATTTTCCATGTACATCATCATCCTGATCAATTCTCAGTACTTTTTCTAGGTACACCCGGTATTCCAATATTTAATATGTTTATAAAGTAGAGTGTTCGCTATTTTTTAAAGTTGACGAAATTCAAAATTATCATGAATCACAAAATGTTTTTAGGTGTTTGGTAATGACATTCTAATTTTTTTTTTGTGCCATCAAAAACTCTTACGCTCCATCTGGTCAAAGTTCCAGCGTTGACCAAATAATTCAAAATGAGGTCAAATAAAAAAAAATCTTATTACAATTAAAAAAATTTTAATTATTTTTTTGAATTTGTTAGTAATTTTTTTGACTTTATTATGTAGTAGGTTTTTAAGTTCAAACTCATGAAGTAACTATTGACGGCATACAACTATATGTATATAAATAAATATGGATTTTCTATTAAGTGCAAGATGGGTTATTACTGCTTCTACTCTTTTAAGATTATACATTCAAAAAATCAATCAGTGGAGCTTAAAATACTTTTTAAAATGATTTTAAATGTTTATGGTCCTACTTCCCTGCATATAAAAGATTCTCTCACATCAAGCAAGCACGGATCGATTTTATTTTCCATAAATCAAGCAAACTCGCATCTCAACTCTGAAGAAAGAAATGAAAAAATCGGTTTTTTAAAGACAAAAACCTGCTTTGCATATCGAGGAAATGTCATTATAGTGCCTTGTTCGATTCAAACCAGTTGACATCATCTTAGAAGGTAGTAAAAGAAGACGAATGAGCCAAGTCATATTTTCCTACGAAAGAATTTCTAAATTTACGTCAAACTAGTTACCTAGACTTAATTAATTTGAATAGAAATCCTAAAAATTACTAAACTTAACCTCCTCTAATATTTGATACAACAAAAAATTAATTGATAAAATGTGCACAAGGTGAAGATTTACCTCTACCAGATATTCCTTGTGATTCTCAAAACGTAGAAACATATTTAGCATCAACAACAAAGGAATATTAGAAAATAAATGATCTAGAGAAAAGACACAAAAAATTAATTGTTACCCATCACTCAAGATCAAAATGGAATAAAAACTTTCAAAAGTCTGATTTCATGAATTAATTTATGGATTATTCAAAGATTTAAAAACTATGTATGTTTCTGCCTCTTTGTATCTTGTTCTTGAAAAAATTTAATTACATAAATAGCTGAATAAAAAGAAAATCTATATTTATTTATTTGTATGCCGTCAAAAGTGACTTGATGAGTATTAACCTACAAAACCGACTACATAATAAAATCAAAAAAATTACTAACAAATTCAAAAATTATAAAATAAGTTTTCCATTTCTTATGCCTTAATAGTAATAAGATTTTTTTTCTTTTTGTAATTTGATCTCATTTTGAAGTACTTCAGGACCGCTAGAACTTTGATCAGATAGATGTTAACAGTTTTTGATTGCACAAAAAAAAAAAAAAAAAAATAGGAGGTAATTACCAACACATAAATATATCTAATGATTAATGACAATTTTGAATTTGGTCAACTTTAAAAAATAGCGAACACTCTATTATACAGTCATACGTCGTCATATAAAGTTGTATACTATATCGATACGTACTCCACACGTACTCATTCAAGATAAAAGCAGCAAAAACATTTAATAAACTTCTTGGGAAAAAGATTAAAGGACTTACTTTGATAAATAAAGTCGTGTTGAAGTATATAATTTCTAGATAAAACTGTATATGTATTTATATAAAAATATAGATATATACACTTTTGTTGATTCCTTGATGACTCAATGAGTATAACTAAGTATGAAAGATATCACCACTGACTTATCTTACTTGCAAAGCTATGTATGATAAATAATAGAAGCCAAAAACAAACCTTGAAAAAAATTATCAGATCCATTCTCCGTAACTTTAACAAGAAACTAATATTGGGGTATACAATATACATATGTACCTATAAATGTATCTATTAGAGAATCCAATAGAAAAAGTTAGTTAAAAATAATGTCATCTTTGAAATCTCATAAAACATTATTGCTTTTTCAGTAATAAAAGTAAGTAAAAAAAAAATTATATATGTGATGTGTCAGCAAATAAGCAATCTGGAACATACATCAAGAATATAAAAATTGTCCAAATGGTATTTTTTACCGAGGTGAGTGAGTTTGTCTCTTATAAAGTAGTAGTACTGGTGTGGGGGGGGACTCGAAGTAGATCCGTGGACTGAGGATGAAACCGGAGATCACATCTCATTAAGCACATATCTACGACTTCTTCTAGTATCTTCTATTATTAAGCATTACAATATAATATAATTATAGGATGCACCTAATAGATATCATGGAGATAACTGATATATTGTAAAATCCAAACTCCTGAAACAGAAAATTACTATAAACATAGATAAATACAGATCTACAGTACACATTCCAATGACTATCTTATACCAATTGGAAACTTATTTGAGCGATAATTAAATTTTAAATATTCACTGTCGCTGTCTCCAATTTCAAGATAGACAGAGAAAGTATGACATGCGAGCAAACTTATACAATGTACCCAAATATTATTTATTATTCAAACCCTAGGCGTAAAAAAAATATATATTTTGAAAGTTTGTGAACACTACGTCAAAATGAAGTTATGGAGCAATATATGTACTTTTAATTACATATGTATGAAGCTGAAATAATTTTTGTACCCATCCATTTTTACTTTTTCGTACATGTAATTTGAAATGTAAGAACAGTATTGTGTTCCTCCTTAAGTAAAACAGAAGACTGCAGTCCCTCCCAGTTCAGTCTCAGACCGGTGCAGTTCAGTCCTGCATATCAATCCTAAAAACAATTAAAGTTCCGTCCTTGATGACTAAACTCTATGTTATTTATTCTTTGTTTAATCTATTACTGAATTGAACTGGAACGACTCAACACTATGTAAGAATTCATTCTTTTGATGTTTAGAAGCAAGTTAATACTAGTATAGTTACTATATTAGTGAAAGCAGCTAACATCCTTTTTTTGTAAGCCGGCATTGTTTTGAAACTTTAGGGGGATCATTTTTAATGTCAGGAGTCTGCAAAGGAAGGTGATATACAACTATTGTTCTAGTATGTGTTTACTATTATTTGAAGACAATAAATTTAAAATTAGGATTTAATCTTTCTTTTTTTTAAATTTGGAAATAATTTGGTACGGAAGTTAAATAATTTGCATTACTTTATAATAGGTTATAATATTCATTATTGATAACAACAGTCCGCAAAGGGAAATGCTATACTACCATCGTTTTAGTGTTAGACATGCATGTCATTTACCACATCATGAAGTTGTAATGGAATCATCGAGTATAGCAAAAATAATGATTATTTTCGATGGTTCTCTTAAGATAATTGTCTCATAATAATTGGTCACTTTTGTGGTTTCCTTTCCTGACCGATTCATAGAGTTTGATTGCACAATTTATTTATTTATATTAGAAAATATAATAAAAAATATGTCATTTTTAAGTAATCCAGTAAAAGTTATTAAAACAAACTGGCATATTTTGTGAGTAAACACAAAAACAATTTTGAGCTCTTATCAAGAAAAGGAGAAATGTCAAATTAATTTTTTTTAGAATAAACAATGTATACAGCCTAATATTTCATCGATATTTTTGGGTCAATTATAGACATTGTATTTAAATTTCTTGGATGAGTTGAGATTGTAGCATCAACTGGAGAAAAAATGCCTCTAATTTGGCTTCCTGTAGGATAATGGTTACCCGTTACCGACTCCTTGATGGTGTTGAAGGAAAATGTGGTCCCATTTATCAGTAAGACCGTAAAGGAGTCCAACACAGCCACGTACGTATTTCAGCAGGACGGTGCTCCGGCCCATACTGCTTATATGACATAAGAGTGGATTGGTAGCAACATGATCTTCTAGACCAAGAAACTTGGGCTCTCTCAGAGCCCAGATCTGAATCCACTGTCTTACTCCATCGGATGTGTCTGCATTTTCTTCTCATTATTTAATCAATCGTGGGGTTGTTAACATCTCCCTCAAAGAAGAATTCTGGCCTATCTTTGCTCAAAATATAATTTTAATATTGTCCCTACACTAATCCTATTTTAAATGAGAAAGGTTATCTTCTGGATAACGTTAATTCATTTTACCCCACCATATAACAGGCAGCTGATATTCCCCATTCTTCTCCTTGCACTCTTATACAAATCACATTTCTATGTATAAGATGAAAGAATTAAACACTGCCCCTACTCCGTATCTAGAAAGGGCATAGATAGGAATTACTCCAATCCTCAATTCTACTCCAAGTCCAACAAGGACTTACTCTTATAATTTATCAGTAAATTATCAGCGTGACTCGTCGTCTTTCACGCTTGATTACTCTAAAGATATGGAAGGGTAGTCTGAAAAGTTTCCAATCTAACAAAGATAATATAATTTTTTTCTGAATTTTCATTCTTCAAAAAAGTCTCCTTGTATGCTGTAACTCCACACACTTCCCCCACCGATGCCTGTAATCTGTCCAAATAGCACTCACCGTTTTTCTCGCCAAAAATAATTGTTCACGAGTTACTTTTTGTTTTTGGTTCAATTACTCCGAGTTGGACTGACTTAGACGCGTCAAATTTTAAAACAATAAGCCTTTATATGTCTGATATTATTTGAATCTATTGAAAGATTACACTTTCAAAAACAAATATTTAATGAGAGCCTTGACTTAACTCGAACTTGTCCATTCTCACAAAATCACTCACATCAACTCACTCAACCGACTGTTACATGACAACAGTGCTTCCAAAATGGCTGAAACCTTGGTGAGTCACTGTCAACAGATGCTAGATAGAAGGAACTAGCTATTATTTAGAAGTGCTCCTAACTTCATGTTAAGGTTGGAAACTTTTCAGACCACCCAGGTGGGTTCTCTCTTCAAAAATTATGAAAATGAAAAACATTTACACAGGTAGAAACGACTAAAAACAGGCTACCTTTTCCATGATCATGCCATTTTTAGCCATGCTCTTAATAAGTAACAACTACATTTGTAAAGATAGACATACAACAGCCCAAGATTCTTTTTTTTCTTGCCTTCATTTATGTACGTACTTAAATATTTATATCTTAAAAGAAAGCCTAAAAAAGCAGAGGAGAGGCTCTTAGATATGGACTGGGAGGGGGCGCAAATATATGTAAATATATAAATAAGTCTAAAAATAGAACTAAACATGTACAAACCATTTCCCCATCCCTTTTTCTTTACTTTTTTGCATCATAGCATAAGCCCCTTTCTTTACGTCATAAGGAAGAAAACCACACTGGTGCACATAAAACAGAACAAAATAAAATAATCTAAGAAAATAAATGGATTTACGTACTTATATTCTTTCATGAGTTTTTTCTTTGACGTCATAAGGGCTTTTACTTTCTTTCATTATTTTCCTCTCCTTTTTCTGCTTTTAATCTATTCAAATATATATTAGTTGAACTATTTCTACAACTTTATTTATGTTATAACCATAGAATGATATTTTTGACGTATATAGATATATACAGGGTGTGCAAGTTATCTGTGCCACGAAAAGGATTGTTTTTCGAATGCTATTTCCTCCCAATCAATTATCAAATAATAAAAAAAGAAACAAGATTATGAAAACTTTATGGACTCTGATTTATTTTATTCAATAAAATCACCTCCAGCCTCAATTACAGTCTCAGTATGAGGCTGAAAGCGCGAGCAGCCCTTCACCACTTGGTCCCTTGGTAAATCCTGGAATTCCTTCTTGATCCGACTGATAAGTTTGTTTTTAGTTTTTACGGGGGATTTTGGTTGGATTTTTTGTTCGATCTGATACTACACAAGAAAAACTCATTGGATTTAAATCCGGGTAGATGAAGCTGTCAAAATTATTTTGGAGCCATTTGAGACTTTTTTTAGGTGTGGCAGGGAGCCAAGTCCTACTGCCACATGTAAGGCCTCCTATTGGCAACCAAAGATTCGCCTTGATCACTAGTACTCCAAGTAGGCCTCAGAGTTGACTCTGAGGCCTTAGAGGAATGCATGAGTAGGCATGACGTGGCCTTCAAAGATAACCACCCCAAACACCATGACGCAGGATAGGAACACCTTTAGAGGCCTCAAAGTCCATCATTATCTTACAAACGAACATCTCAGGGAGTTCTAAATAATGATATGTTGTCACTCCCAACGTTATTACACATAAGCTGTCTTCTCTCAAACATTTTTTAAATTTCTATGACGACATTATTAATTTTCGGTTTTTTAGCATACCGACAGTGATGCTAATCGGTAGTATTTTGGGAATGTTAAAATATGCAATAGAAAATCAACATAATAACCCTGACAGTTGGAAGACTGTTTGTGAGGATCTTATCTCTTATGACGGTTCATTAGATCAGCTACAATCATCTGTATAAGGAAGGATGGGGGAGATGGATATTGCACAAGGACATAGACAAGGATTACTACGATGTCATTCTTCAATTCTACTCTGCTCCAACAAAGACATAAGAATATAACTCCACAACAAATCCAGAGGGTTATTCTCCGTCTTGTACGAAAACAGACAAATATTCAATCCAGTTTCGTATATGTCAATGACAGCTTGTATGTAGTAGAAAAGGAACTTCACTCATCAGGAATTCAATAATAATGATAGCAGCTTCGAAAAAGAAAATTCACTCTTCATGTTCTCAACAAAAAAAAAAAAAAAAAACGGGCGAGCTATAAAAATGCAATTGACTCGCATCACAAATAATATTATTTTCAACTATGGATATTTCGATGGAAACAGCGGTCTTAGACCGTAGGCTGCAATCTATTAGTTTTCAAAATGATTACTTGATATTTATTAGGCACATACTATGAACCGATTTTCTCCCCTATATTGTTCACAGAGTTAATTTTGTCACATTTATTCTCGTCGTTATTTCGTCCAGAAAAGATTTTTTTTTTTTTGTCGGACGTAAGATTTAAAAAAATGTATTGACCAATTGGTTTTTTTTGTGGGACAGATGATAACCGAACTTATCTATGGACTGATCCTTTATAAGCTTCTTTTAAGAATTAAATTAATTATGTCGTCTAACAAAAATTTGAACGGTCTTAGATACACTAATATACATAACTACGTCACAAAATACATCTTTGTATTTCTTGAATTGTCAAACAAGTATTTTTTTCTCAAAATTGAGTATGGATTACTTTTATATTCTTACATGGGTTATCGTCAATTTCTTTCAAAAATTATTCTGATTAATCTCTTGGAGTCGTCTCAAATTGCATTTAAATTAGCAACTAAAATGGGTACTCGGTAGAAGGAAAAACCTTCGCCTAAAATCAAATTCATTTATGTCTCTCAATTTGTTCCAAAATTAAGGTCTCAAAATGTAATTGCCTCTTACTGTGACCATATATAATCTTTGTACCAAGTTGATCAAAATAGATCGATAACTTTTGCCGGTATCATGGTGACTAATAAAAATTGACAGATGTTTTTAGAAGACTATATAGCAGGCAAATTAAGTGAAGATTTTAAATTTTAGTTTACATTCTTGGGCATCTCAAATCGCCCCATAAATTTTTATACGCAGCCTATAATTGACGAAAATTGCCTCTGAAATATTGGACAGTACGTACCTTTATATGATAAATCGGACATTTTTCCTTTCGTATAATTTGACTAAATAATTTTTATATTCTGTTGAAACTCCTCCCATTTAATTTCTTTTAAAAGTAAAATGATTCACTAAAATAATGAAATTGGCAAACTATCAATTGATTTTGAGGCATTTCGTTTTTTATTTTTTTTCGAAGGAAATGTTGCAAGATGCATTGATGATCCCTCTGATACATTGAACATTGATGGAAATATGTCTAACAACGTCAAATATGCGTTCCATCAATATAAATGGATCAATAGTCCTTGAAACTATGTAATATTTAGATATATGGATAAAAAAAGAAATGGAGTTGAAAGTAAAAACCATCCACACATAAAGGTAAGTGAGTAGAAATATGAAAATATGGATTTGATTTCATTTGTAGTTGGTAATCTAAGTAGTGTATATCATTTTCTAAAGCTGTTATCATTTTTTTTTAATTATTGGAAAGAGAACATTTAAGTATTAAGTTAGTACATGAGAGTGTTTCTTTATATGCCATAGCTATTTAGATACAGAGTGGTATATACGTTCCTTTCATGGCTACTACTTGTAGCTAATCTAATAAAATGTCGTGACAGCTAAGCTGATCTCCTCTAAAATATTCTTAGAGTTACCACATTAATTTTCGTAGATCATATTTTATACAACTCTAGTTATAAGTGTAAGTCCTCTTGAGAGTCAATGTATAATTAAAGAATGAGATCGGAGTCATTGTACCCTACCGAGTCGTCCTTTAAATCTGAACACCTTTAATTTTAAACTTCAACAAGATATAATTTATTAATTAACAATAGAATTTTTAACAAAATTAATACTATAAATAGATGCATGTCTCAGTTCTCTTAATCATTAGTGTCCTTGGAGGCAATTACGGCTTCCAGGGGGTGGTTGAAGGCCTGGGCACCCTCTTTGATAGCGTCCAAGTGCTGGTTGAAAGTTGCTTTAGGGCATTGGTGTTTGGATGACGGACACTGTAGGTCTTCCCCTCGACATGCACCCAATAGGTTTCGTCGAGGGTGTCGGCATCAGGGCTGCAGGGGGCAAAAGTGTCTAAAAAGAGTTCAAAAGACTCATTCAAAATAGTCTTACAACTCTTTAGATATGGGTTTCTTTCGTTGCTGCTATTTAAAGTGACATCTCCGTTCTATTACCCCCTCTTTGATGTTCTCTGGACTATCTGGTTTGAAACCCCAAGGTTTCTCGCATGACCCCTCATGGAATTGAGGAATTGGCCTGGGATGTTTTATTGACCTCCTACGGATCCAGTTTGCCCTATTTGACAGAGCGTTCTTCCTCTCCAACATTTGAGACTTGCTGAGGGCGTAGACAGTTGTCCTGGAGACGCCCAACTGATTGTAGTGCTTGAATCGAAATTCATCAAGCACATTACAGTGACATTTTCTCGACTTGTACGTAACTTAGAGATCTAAAGTTTGGTTTGTTTTGTAATATACCAGAATATGAATTGATTTCAATCACGCAACCTTCATTAACTATTGAGTAAGTATGTGTTCAGATTTTAATGTACACCCCGGTATGTCCATGCTAGATACATATTAGGATTTGTGTTTATTTCCTTCCTCTCCCATCCCTTACAGCTTTTCTAATACAACGTCATGACAACTAAGCTATTCTTCTTCAAAAAGATTCTTCCAATTTTTAGGGGACTAACATACTGATTTTTGTTTGTTTTTTAATATACCCAAAGTGACATAATTTATTGTGAATCATAGACTACATATTTGCTGACTGGGAGGGAGGAATAATCAATGAGAGATATATTGCAAGTTACAAAAATATTTTTGGTTGAAATTTACTCTCGCCTGGATGTATATCTTTTTACCCTTCCCTTTTTCTTTTTGAAAAGTACGCACTAGAATAATCACTATAAATCATACCCAAGAATTTCTAAATCTCACATCCTTTTCAAGTAATTCCTGCTTTTCTTCCTCTTTCATATAGAACCAACAACTAGGAGAAAGATAATCCGATAATTTCTTCTCTTTATCTACACATAGCTCTATATGTATTTACATACAGCACTTATAATATTATCCATATGTTTATTGATTTTTTGTGTATGAGAAGGATTCTTCAAAAAGCCTTATAATGAGTCTGACGACAAAATTGATGCGAAAAAACCTTCTCACAAAAAATGAAATAATATCGTTGTTATTTAAGATTTTTACTCTTAAATAGCAACGATGGACGACCTGAGGATGCCTTACATCCATTCAAACAAAATAATTTCCTTAAACCTTAGTATTTTCCACAAACTTACTCGAGATAGAAAGCACGGACATTATTCAAGAGACTCCTGTCCATTTAGGCAATATCTTCTTTTATGGTGGAGTTGACCATAAAGATCTTAGTGGTATGAAGTATTAGTTGATATAGGATTCATAAAAGCCTCACACAAAAAATAGCCCCTCGAATTAAGATCTGGACTATTAGGCAGACATATCTCTTTCCCAACCATATCATTAGAGTTCTATTGATCACTCTTTGAGGATCCTTTGTGACATTCAGGGCCTTTCTCAGATATGTATAACTCTCAGGGGTACATATGTGAGCTCCTTGCATCTTGGTCAGATCATAAAGTTACTAAAATCCTGATAAAGGCAGATTTAGATTAATGAGGATTGAATAGAACTTCTAAATATTCATCATATAGGCATGCCATTGTGAAAAACTAAATATTGCTAAACAGCTAAAAAAATACTCTTTTAAAGGAAATATCAATAGAGTTTCTACTATTATTACGTACAAGTCGAGAAAATGAGACTTGAACGGGATCGAAAATTTTCCATTGGCAAACTCCAAGCAGTTAAATGTCTTCGGGAACACTGTCCACGCTGTCAAGTCCGAAACGTTGGAGAGGAAGAATGCTCTGTCATATGGCCCAAGCGGATCCAGAGGACTTAAAGACAACAGCCCACGCCCATCTCCTCAAGTCCATGATGGCTCTTGCATGAGATCTCTGGGCTTCACAGCAGACCGTTCAGAATGGTACCAAAAATGTAGGTGCCTTGTGAGGGTAGAGAGGCCACTTGTGACACTAGCAATAAACAAGCCCTATTTACTCCGTTCCAAGACAAATTAGTTTCTACTATCTAGAAGATATTTTTAATAAATTTCGCCCAATAATCGGCTCTAAATATGAAACACATTCGGATTTCAATAATTATATTATTGATACAATAAAGTTGTTGTAAGCAGGTAAATAAGAAAGGTCTATATTTTTAATGTTAGGTTTATTAAATGAACAACCAAAAAAGTGTTTGAAGGAAGAAAAATGCTGATTATAACCCAAAAAACCCAATCTAGCATGGGGATGGAAACATTATGTTTTGGGGGTGATTATGAACTAAAAGTAAAGAGCGACATCATTGCATCAAAGGGCCCCAAGAGGTCCATCCTTCAGAAAATCTTGGGACACAACCTCCTTAACTAAGGACAAGGCACTAAAAATGGGTAATGTAATGGTGTTTTCAGAAATACTGAGTGGCCCATTAAAATCTGAACACTTTGAATATTAAACTTCAAAAAAATTTAATTTATTAATTTACAATATTAATACTATAAATAAATGTCTGTCTGAGCTCTCTGAATCATTAAAGTAGCCGCCATAAGCGAAAATGATACTTCCAGGCGGCAGTGAAAGGCCTGACACCTGCTGTAGATATGGTCCTTTGTCATGGCGTAGCAGTGCTGGCTGACAGTGGCTTTGAGGGCCTTGGTATTTAGATGACAGACACTGAAGGCCTTCACCTCGACATACACCCAAAAGGATCGGCATCAAGGCTGTATGGGGTCCAAAAGTGTAAAAAAAGAGTTTAAAAGAACTCAAAAGAGTCTTGGAACGGAGTAGATAGGGCTTGTTTATTGCTAGTGTCACAAGTGGCCTCTCTACCCTCACAAGGCACCTACATTTTTGGTACCATTCTGAACGGTCTGCTGTGAAACCCAGAGATCTCATGCAAGAGCCATCATGGACTTGAGGAGATGGGCGTGGGCTGTTGTCTTTAAGTCCTCTGGATCCGCTTGGGCCATATGACAGAGCATTCTTCCTCTCCAATGTTTCGGACTTGACAGCGTAGACAGTGTTCCCGAAGACATTTAACTGCTTGGAGTTCGCCAATGGAAAATTTTCAATCCCGTTCAAGTCTCATTTTCTCGACTTGTACGTAAGCTAGAGAGCTCAAGTTTTTTTTTTTTGTTTTTTGTTTTGTAACTAATTAATTATGCTTTAATCTATCGGAATATGAATGAATTTGAATCACTCAACCTTCATTAATTATTGAATTAGTTAATGTTTAGATTTTAATGGACCACCCGGTACAATTACCCACAACACACGACATAGGAAGCAAAACAGTGCCCCAAGATCACATTAACATCATGGAGTAGCCTAGTATTTCTCCGTATCATATCAACGGATATGTTATTAGATAACTATACATTCTTATTTACATTAGTAGAGCCAATAAATGAACTATGGCATTATCAAGGATCATATATTTTCCTCCAATTATCTTACTTTTATAATCCACAGTAAAACTAATTGTACAAATATAAATATTCCACAGGGACTTTCAGTACGTCTATAATTACACAGGGGAAGACTCGTTTTGTAGAAATGAATTCAAGCCAAAAAAGGAATTTATCTTTGAGCGCAGAATCCTAACACAAAAATATTGACTTTTTTTATTTCTCAACTGTCAATTTCTACTTCTTCTTCCCTGAAATATGTTCTGAACGTTTATTAATTAAATAAGCTCTTGTTAAGCTGAATACAATTAGAAAAAGTAGTTGAATAGTAATTCCATAGTCAACAAATGATTTTTTTTTAAATGAAAGGTTGGGAGATAGAATATAGCTAAGGCAGAGGAACAAGGTAGTATGTAAAAAAAAAATGTATATAAAAGATATTTGATGAAGTTTTTTATAGATTCGAATGAACATAAAAGATCCTGGCTAATTAATCAACAAAGAACAAATCCAAATAAACTTTTAATTATAATTATTACATAATGAATGTATGAGCTGTAAAAAAAATGTACCTATGAAAACGTAATTCTCTAATTCGCACACTAAATATTTATTCTCCTTGAGGCTCTTTGCTACAAAAAAAAATGTTTGTGTTCTAGTAGACACATAATTATATAATATTATTATTTTCAATATCAAATTGATCAACGCCTAAAGCTATCCAAGCTAACCAAACCTATCCAACGTGTATTCTTTTTGACTAGCATAAGTCGGGAACTGAGCAATTGACTATTTATTTTCTAAGAGGTATGCATGTGTGTTGCGTCAACATAAAAACAATCTTGAGTAGAAAAGATTGAAAATCTTTAATTATTATGAATAAATAGATAATCTGGAAAATCTAAATAATACACCATATGATAGGACAAATACTATACATATATGTATGTATAACATTCAGATCAATTCAAAATCTATCCATCCATTTATTACGATCTGAAATTATGACCATAAAATTAATATACAGGGTCCACAAAAAGTACAGTTAAATTAACTATATATTATATAATTTTATGTAAAGTTGCAATATATTATGTCTAAACTATAGTTGCATCGAAACTAGATCAAAACACATAGTTTTGAATAAAATATTGTGTTTTTTTAAACACAATGGAAGCCAAGAAAGAAGTAATAATCTAGGATTACCTGAAGGACAAATCTCGACCAGCCATATTGAGGAACCTGAAGAGCCTGGAGGGCAACCACATACTCATCATGGAAAATGTTGAGAAGAATGAGGTGACTCAATCTATCAAGGACAGCCCCAAATTAGGGAGACCAATGTCCAAAAAGGACGCCCAGGATGCCCCGAGTCGTGAAGACAAGAACTGCAAGAATTCCCGGGAGGAACCTCAATATGTGTACAACAACAATGAAAGACATTATCTGAGATTACTTTGGGATGTATCCCTACAAATTGAAAAGGCAACAGCTCCTGTCGAGAAAGGTCAAGGCTAAAAAACTTAAGAAAAGAAATGCCATTCTTCAGAAGCTGAGGATTGGCACGGCTCCCAGCATTGGGTTCAGTAATGAGAAAATTTTCGCTGTGTAACAAACTTTTAATCCCCAAAACGATCGGATTCTGGGGAAAAAAGGTGAGCTGGGTGACCATGGAGTCAACAGAGTGCAGAAGTCAGAGTATGTGATGGTTTGGGGGCTTGTGGCTGAGACAGGGAATTCTACCTTCGTGTTTGTACCGTTTGTACCGGCTGGGGTGAAGATCAAAGCCAATTAGTACATCAGTACCATCCTGGGGGAAGGATTTGTTCCCTGGGCCCAACATCACATCACAGCACAACAACAGCACAGTATGTTGCCCTCTCCCACACATTCAGAGAGAGACAGCGGTGGTGTGATGCCAATTTGAGTGGCTTCATAGACAAGACAGTCTGGCCCCCTCCAGCCCCGACCTATGCGTCATGGATTACTCCATGGGGTCCATTCTTGATAGCAGAGCCTGTGTGACCCTCTGCAAGAATTTGGACTACCTGAAGGCCAAACTGGTGGCTGCCTGGGACTCCATCCCCGTGGGCATGGTGCATGTAGTATGCAAGTCCTTTTCAGAGAGACTATGGCTGTAGTCAAGGCTAAGGGCGGTCATTTCAAATGAAAGTTATCCCACATGTTTTTGAAACTTGTATCGACCTATGTCTATAATAATATCTTACTTTTGTAATTAGTTATATCATTAGTACTTTAATAAACGTTTAACAGAACTTTTTGTGTACCTGTAAATAACAATTTGAAATTTATATATTTTTTTAATGTGACAATTGCCAAGACCTATGATCATTTATAAACATAGAAACAGGAATAACAACACTTATGTGTTCTCCCAAGAGTTTGAACCAAAGCAATACAACGGGAATCAAAATCCTAACATTCTCCGACAGAAACCCAACACCAACACAGATTTTTTATGCTTATTTCTTACAAAAGAAGCAAGTATCTTTATTTCAGGGACCTCAAGTCTAACACAATATACTAGAAAATAAACCAAATCCATCCTTTTCGTCGCTTCTAAGAAAGGTTACTCTAATGTGATAAACTTTTTTTTAAACTAATATTGAACGTAACGATTGAGGATGGCGGGTTCTGCCATTTATGTAACATTGTGTTATGTAAATAATGCTAGGGATTAAAAATGTTGCATCACACTAAAAAAAAAAGCATTTACTCGTAGAAGGTAATTTATTTATGGATGAAAAAGTTTATGGGTAATGTTGTACATGAAGTTCTAAATTTTAATGAAATACATTAAACTAATATGTGTTCGATAAGTATAAGTGGTGTGTCAACATAAAAACAATTTTGGATAAAAATTAAGTAAAGGAGAAAATCACAATTAAATAATTTTTACTTCATATATAGAAAAAGCCCAATATTTAATAGACGTACTAGGGGTAGAACCTGGCATTTCACAGAGTTATTAGGGGTGGACGAACATACAAATTTTGCTTAAATAATAAAGAAAATAACTACCCTAAAAATCCTTTGTATCCGTTTATCATGAGCTCACTCACACGTAGCGATTTAATCATTAGTTAAATGTTCTCTCCAAAAGAATTTAAAAAAAGTCCTATGATTTGATGTTCCAGGGAGTACTTCAGCTCGTTTTAAACCTTATCTAATATCACATTCATTTTATATATATATATAAAGTACTTCCATTTATCTTTTTTTCAAATGAATTGAATTAAACCCTTGCAAGATTTCATTCATTTTATATTTACCCTTTTTTTCATTATACTGTATTAGTATATAATATACATCAGGGAGCACAATACCCAATGCACCCTGTATACCAGTTGGATGCAACATATTCTACAACTGCTATATTTACTTTGATTATATTTTTATAACTTACATCAAAAATACCATCCTTCAGTTAAAAGATTAATATATTCATACATACAGATAAACCTTGCATTTTCAATATAGATTTGAGTCAATTTTAGACTATGTATTCTAATTTGTGGTATGGGTTAAGATACTCAATTAATTTAAATATAGTTAGAGCCTTTGATTGATTTAAAAGACTTATATTGGGCCCGATATGACCCTTCAGAATAAAATCCGTCAACTTTTCATTCTTTTATTGTGACAATCAATTTGGACAACTTTTCATGCAATTTATGGTACATCCAAGGGGTCAATTAGAATAATACAGTTGTAGAAATTGAGTTTAATTTGTAGAAGACTACAAATATAATCTAACTTTAATTTGATCAAATCATTCTAGTTTCATTTTATGTTGACGGCCCACATATGTAGCAAGAAATTGTAATAACGTATTTTTGGCTAGGTTAAAGATTCCAATAGACGCCAATTTATAAAAGGCAAACTCCATTCTCTCAACCAGAGGATTCCAGGGGCTCAGTGACTCATTCCAAAAAGATAACTCTTCCTAGAGCTCTAATCGGCGTTTCGAAGTCGGTTCGTGTTGCAACGACGGATAGGGGTACGAACCGGTTCTTTAATATGGACCAAATTCCCTTTTGCCAGATTTCCCCGCAGGGCCAAAAATAGTTGGTCCTTGCATCTTGTTGCGCTTATTCTAGTATAAATAATTTATTATAATTATAGATCCTTTTCAAGTATTGGCAAACAACTCTTTTTTGATTATCTGCTTTGTAATGGCTTGAATAACTACTTTTAGTATAATTATTATTATATATATATATTGCACAAAAGACAAAGAAAAAAGAAACAATTAAGCATTTTAACATCCACAACCTATCATCATGAAATTATAAACCATTTTTTTGTTTTTTTTGTTTATTACTTAAAAGAAAAAAGAAATTTTACTGTTATTAAAATGTGCACCAGACAGACACCTTTCAAAAATATGTTAATTTCATGCAATATCATATACTAAAAGGAGTACTTGGCAGAGCTCAGAGTTATTTGTTCAACTTTAACACAAAGATTTTCAACGCCTCTGTCACCCACATTCATTTTATGCACTTTTTTTAAATAATAATTATAATTTATTTTTTATGGTGGTGGGGGAGGGAATTTACATGTAGAAAATCCGGACGATTTACAATGTTGGTCTGAAAAATTTCCCATCCAATAATAAGATACAAGACATTTCTCCAAATTTATAATTCTCAACATAGTCACCTTCTATTTCTACACACTTCTCCAAGGGAGAATCCCATCTTTGTAGCCTGTCCCAATAGAACTCGGCGTCTTTCTCTGCAAAATAATTGTTCACGAGACACCTTTTATTTTTGCCTCAATTAATTCGAGTTGGATGACTGAGACACGGCAAATTTTAACACAACAATCCTTTATATGTTTGCTATTGTTTGAATCTATTAAAAGGTTAAACTTTAAAAATATATATATATCTTTCACGATAGCTCGATACTCAATTTTGTCCATTTCCACAAAAACACTCCCATCAACTCACTCAAATGACTGTATTGCAACAACTACACGTCTAAAAGGGCTGAGTAACTGCCCAAAGAGGCTAAATAGATGTGGCCAGCTTTTATTTACGAGTGTTGCCATCTTCACGTTTAAGTCAGAAACTTTTCAGAACACTCTTCTACAACATTAACTATAAGGATCGGAGCACAAATTAAATACTTTCTTTACCAACATATCTTATACCAGTGAATTCATAATCTAAATGCATTTTTTTATGGATGGCATAAAAAGTATTTTCGCAATAGTATTTTATAAAGTCCTTTTGAAAGAACTTCATTCATCTAATGATATTTTTTGAAGGAACAAATATTTCTTTCTATTTAAAAAAAAAAAGGACATTTTCTAGATGGAAAAAAGTTGAGCTTTATTCTTTTTCTTTTAATTTTTGTCCTTATACTCTGCGGAATATTATTGGAGTCCATGTGTTTTGAGGGCCTACTTCCTAAGTGGCCATGAGGTATGTGAATGTCCCAATAGGACAAAAATTTAATATACAAAAAAAAATAAAATAAAAAAAAGTGGAGGCTATGGGGGGATAAAACCCCAGGGAAATAACAGATAGTAGACTTGGATCCAATACTATTTAATACATTTATTTTGTACACAGTCCTTTGTACAAGAGCAAGCAAAAAAAAAAAAAAATAGTATCAAAGAACTATAAAAATATAAAAAGAACTCCTTTATAATTTATTTTTCTTCGTCGCCCAATACAATTTAGAATTTAAATTTACATATAAAAATACATTAATAATATCTTTTAGTTCTATATAAATAAAGCAAAGTTTATTTTTCTGTTTGGATGTTTCAAAAGCGTATCATTGATGGGTGTTAATACTTCATCTAAAAAATAACAATCCAAGAACGAGTGTTAGTCATCTCGGGATATTAAAAAAAAGGAGTACATTTATGAACTAGAATTGGCAATCGCGCAAAACTTCCGCATAATAAAAAAAATTTGTTAAAATATATTTTTTTAAAGTTATTGTTCTTTATGTGCAACCTTGACCTCTCAAAATTTATTGGATTCATACTGTGATTATATATAATCTTCTCACCCAAGTTGGATCAGAATAGATTCGTATTTTTTGCAAACAAATAATTTTTTTTCGTATTACTTATCTAAAAAAATACTTTTATTTGAAGTTCATCGTGATAATGCATAAAATCTACCGCTATTCAAGTATCAAGTGTATTTATTGAATCTTACAATACCTAGAAATATAACTGCTAATAATTTCGTTTCTAAACAGCGTCATTTATCGTACACTAATCTGTACATATTTTACTTCTCAAAATTTAATGAACTTTGACTGTGACCATATGTCATTTATGCATGTACCAATCTTAATCAAAACGGATCTGTAGCATTTGCTTAATACTGGTGACTAACCAAAAAAAAACAACTAACAAAAAGGGGCCAAAACAAAGCTGGAGGAGATAATTATATAAAAATGTATGTGACTTTAGATGAGGGTGTGTAGCTAAGGCTAGTACGTCATATTATAAAAGAAAAAAATGATTAAATATATTTAGGATTGTAACACTTTAGCATTTTTTAGTGTTCGAGTTTCGTTATTCTGATCAACGTGAACAATGTTTTTATTTTATGAAATGGTTATCATTAGTCCTTTGTATATGAGGAGAGAACATATACAATCAAGCCCATATATATTGGCACCCCATATATTCCTTTGTTTTTCCTTTGATATTTTAATGTTTCAAGTTATATATTGGAGCGAAATATTTATTACTCAATATAAATGCTTATTAAAAATGATGTCTTTTTACATAGTTTTTCATCAAGATTGATTAGGTTATGGAGATACTAGTATGTGCATAAGTATTGGCACTCTCAAAAGTTTGGGCTAATTTTATGGCCAGTTCTTGATATTTGCTGTATTTTGTTCATCCGAGTCTAGAATATCACTTTTAATCCTCGTTAGAGAATCTTTTTAGATGGGATGAATAGTGGTGGGTCGGTCCAAAAAACAAATGAAACAAAAATAAAAGCCTAGTCACATGACTCGGTCATGCATCGGTCTGAGGACTGTAGACATAGACCACAAAAAAAGCTTTAAAAATTATATAAACAGCCTGTGGATACATACGAATGCCATATTTGGAAATATCAACGAAATCAATTATCATAAATCATAGATATTATTTTTAAAAAGGTGTGTAACGTCACATGTTTTGTTTTTCTAATTCTTATTGGTGCAGACCGCGGTCCATCGACTAGCTCAGTTTAGACCGATGGATAGTTGGTCCGGTTCATTCAGTCCTGACCGACCGAACACTAGAAATGAACTACCTCAGTATTGTCTAGTATGGCCAAGACCAAACCACATTGTGTTCAAGTCAGAGAGATTATTATTAAATTTTTTATGCAAAGCAGTGGATAGAGATCGATTTCCAAGAAATTGGATGTTCCTTAATCAATTGTCAATTATCAAAAGATACGGAGAAGTTTGTAGTAATTAAATAACTGGTCTGACATCAAAACTATCTCCTCACTTGCAAAGAAAAGTGGTCAGGGAAGTCAAAATTAATCTCAAAACAAATACCAAGGTATTTTTAGATGATTTAGTGTAGAATGGGATTGTTGTTTCACGAAGAACGATATCTAGAATCTTTTACAAAGAAGGATATCATGGGAGATGCCCAATAAAGACACCATTACTCAAACCTCGCCACCTAAGATTAAGATTAAAGTTTGCCAAATAACAATTGGAGAAGGATATTACCATCTGGTCAACAATATTGTGTTCAGAGGAAACAAAAATTGAGCTTTTTGGTCACAACTCTACCCAGTTCATGGAAATCTGGAGAGGCCTTCTCTCCTTGTAACACGATTCCTACAATAAAGCATGGTGGCGGATCAATCAGGCTTGGGGGCTGCTTTTCTCCAAAGTTACTGGAAGGCTTATGAAAGTGAATGAAAAAAAAGGATTATGTCAACATTTTAGACGAAAATTTGAAATCATCCACAAAAAAATTAGACATTGGTCATAGGATGTTAATCCAACAGGACAAGGACCCTAACCATTCCAGCACATTTTCATATTAGTGGCTTCAAAGGAGTAAAATTAAGGTTTTGTACTGGCTTTCGTTCAATCCATACCTCAATCCTATTGAAATCTTTGGGGCGAGTTAAAAAAAACGGGTTCACTCCAGAAAAGTAATTTAGTATTAAAGAGTGTCAAAATATTGTTCCTTCTGCAACTTGTCTGAACTTAATTGTAAATTATAATAAAAGATTAGTTGAAATTATTATAAATAAAGGTTACACAATTGACTATTAATGGGTGCCAATACTTTTGCCGCGTATTTTTTTAAATTATCGCCTCTAAAATTAAATATATTTTTCTGCTTATCAAAGTAAGCAAAGTTTAGATCATTAATTATTATAAATGAACACTTCCTATTATTAACATTTTATCATATCGTGGGTTTTTTTATATGTAGTTTTTATATTTTTAGAGAATCTAAGTATAAATGTGGAGTGCCAATACTTATGCCCATGGCTGTAACTGTTGAGCACGTACGTGAGAGTGTGCCCATGAGTAATTGAGGATTTTTAGGGATGAAACAAAGTTTGTATGTTCGTCGACACTTAATAAGTTCGGACAATCCAAGACGGTATTAAACAATATTATCACTCAGGGATTTGTATTATTTTGTCAGAAGACAGATCCACTCTCGATTGTTATGTAAACAAACTAGCCTAAGTAAATAAGGTTCATGCGGCATTATAATGCCCTATATCAATATTTAATGATGCAAATCATCAAATATGAGATGTTCATACCAAATGTAACCCATTATCCTGGAAGTATGAGAAGAGAAAGTGAGAAAAATCTTACTTTTCACGGAAGGAAACAATTTAAGTTGTTTTGTTTTTTTCAGACATTTGTATATTGTAGGTATGAATCTTTTCCCTTTTTGGAAACATTCCAAAATATATTGGCTAGTAAATAAAGAAAAAAGAAGGAAATTATAGTTATATAATTCACATATTTATTTTATAGTATATAACTTAGGGTGAAGCTGATACCCCAACTTTGTCCAAAACGTCTAAACTTTTATTTGATACTGGATATGGATTAGGCAGAGGCTGATATTTTGGACCGATATATAGCCCATGCGAGATATCTCTGTATTTTACACCAGACTGTCCAGAGAGCTATCAAAAAGGTGGGTGGAAAGAGCATTCTGAGGGAGAAAAGGCCACTTTTGACTCCACAATGAAAACGATCTTCTTTCCTTCCTTCTTCCCCTCTTCTTCTTCTTCTTTTCTTGTAATTATTTGATATGTGTTATACGTATTTATGTCAGGTACATACTTTATAATTCTTAGTATCAATACCCTGTCAGTATTGTAGATGTCAGAGTAGTCTATATTATGTACCTGAATATAATATACATATATTCCTTTTAAATCTACCTTCGTCTTATTCTTTCACGTTACTCCTCTTTCTCACGGTCGTCCGGAATTCCTGTTATTAAATATTTTGTGTCTAATACACCCAGTCAAAACACAACAAGAAACCCATTTCCTTCGTTGCACGACTCTTTTCAGGTCTTTTGAACCCTTTTTGACACAGCATCACTACACCTTTTGGTCCTGCAGTGTCCGTTATCCAAACATCGGGGCCCTAAAAAGCCACTGTCAGCCAGCACTGGAACGCAATGCCAGAGGACTATATCTGCAGTGGGTGCCAGGCCTTTCGCCGCAGCCTGGAAGCCCTTGTTGCCCCAAGGATGGCTACATTAATGATTACGATAACTCAAACATACATCTATTTATATTATTAATTTTCTTGAAATTATATTGTTAATTAATAAATTATATCTTGTTGAAGTTTAAAATTCAAAGTATTCAGATTTTAATGGACCTCTGGGTATGATGCAATCTAAAAGGAAGGAATGGAAAATAATTGCAGCTCAATTTATTTAGCCAGGGAATGCTTAAGAAACAGTGTACTAACACTTAGATGAATAAATACATATGTTATGAGTTATGTACTTCTTAAAAAGAGTGAGACACAAAATTTGACTTTAGATAAAAACATCCAAGATAAGATTTATTCATTACCAAGGCTTGTCAAGTTTATCCTCCATTAAAATCGTTCTTATATTGAAACGGTGATCTTGCTAACATAACTATACCCGTATCTAATTATGAAATTTATAAATAAAAGATGTCTTGTATAAATAAATAAATATCATACGATTCAAACTTTTCGCATTATAAAGCATTAAACAATAAGGGCTAAACAAGAAGGATGACTAACATGTCCTTATTTATTACAACTTCTAAATGATCTAACATATTCTAGAGACTACTAATAGTCTTATTACTGAAAAACAACAAATAAATATTTAGTTATGATTTTTTTACAAATATCGTATCCTTAGGTTGGGATATAATACAAACGGATAATGCAGCTCTATTTTTTTGTTCTACAGCTGGTATTTTAGAAAAAAAGAGAGCGAGAGTTTCAGTTTCTTAGTTAAGTCCTTCTCAGCAACTCATAATCATTATTATTAATTTATAGTCAAGTGGCGTCAATAGTTGGTGGCGCGCTAAACTTAGAGATGGTTACTCAGTGCTCCGTACCAAAGTGCTCTAGTGGGACTTTATTCAAACAGCAAAAAAGGACAAAGACGAAAGAATAGGGTTTCATAGGTTTCCTCTTAAAAATGGAAAACTCATGAAAAAATGGAAAACGGTCATTCCTATGTATTTAAGAATTAATTCAAATTCTTTAGACTCTCTCCATATACACACCATTACAGAAAGAGCTAGAAGCCAACAGAGCATTCAAGAATTTGTAGCAAGAATTTACTTCATGAGGATTACGAGACTTCAAAAACAACAGCAATTCGTACCGAAAAAAAGACTCCACTCTTCTTGACGTCATTCAAATCCAAATGATGTTCCCTTATTATTCCCAGATGTACCTAGAAGCCTATTATCAAACGCTCTTGCACCTAAGCCAACAGAAACAACAACTTCTTCGTCAAGGTAAGTTTATTTCAATGGGGGAGTTCTGAGTATTCATATAATCACATATTATTTCTTTAATCCACAAAACCTTAATATCATCATTTCAATTTGTCAGTCTTTTGAATCAATCTAAACACCAAGAAAAAAGGATTTCCATCTTTTTGAAGATGAACGTGTTGGATCTCTCGACGATTTGTCATTTAAAATGAAGTTACATCAACTTCCACATAGGATTCTTCAAGTATCAATAGAAAATAGAATATTCTTTCTCCAAATGGAATCTTCTTCTTCCCAGTAAACAATCTATTTCAATATCAATGATTCATTGGCATACCAAATTTATGTTTAAGATAAAGAATTGAAGCAAAAGGAAGTTGTCCATTTATGTTCCAGTAGAGAGGATGTGACTCAACTTACTTGCTTTCCCTAAGTCTTACTAGCAAATTAAAAAGGGACCATCAAAAATTGAACACTACATAGAAATTCTTGATACATTCGATGTTTCAGAAGAGCAGGAAAATTTAATAATAATACAATACAAGAAAAAAATACAAGTCGAACACTATACAGAACGTCTTCTCTATCTTCCATGGGTCATCCATCTTAACCGTTTGACAAGGGTTCTCAATTTAGAGTCTGGATTTCCTCCAGCTACAATTAAATATTTATAGTCTAGAATTGAGTGTTTGTTCCATGAAGAACCAAAATTTTCCTTGATATTTGATGAGGTGTACTCCTCCAAAAGGGTGGAATTTAGTGGAGGCAAATTTTTGAGATTACAATCACATGGTGAAATAAGTAATACCGTGCTTTGTTTTATGATAAGAAGTATATCTTCCAAATACAAAGATATTATTGCAATGATCCCTTTGTCAAAAAACAACTCGGAGATTATTGAAAATTTACAATGAAGGCACTTGAGCTTGTATCGAACAGTGGCTTTGATGTAGTTACATTGATATGTGATGCCCACTCCGCAAATCGTCGCGGTTATATCGATGATCTATGTGACAGTTCTTTGAAACCTTGCATAGAAAATCCAGGTGCAATCGGGCACAAAATACTTATCTTTTTGAATAGTGTCCATTTATTTCAAAACTTTTATAATTATTTTTTGAATAAGAAGATTTTTTTTACCCTGCGTTTCGTCCTGAGGTTTCTAGGATTTATAGTGATGGTACTTTTCATGATCAAGAACTTTTTTCAAGAGAACAAGGTTTGCCTTTCAAAAATCCTTTTGAACTTAATAAAATCATCGTACCTCACTCCATTGAACGCGTAAAAGTGAATTTTTCTGAAAAATTCTTCAGTCTAACAACCATAAATGGATTGCAACACTACAAGAAGCAAGATTCTCCAGTATGGCTAGAAATATCTGAATTTATGGAAATCATAAATAAATTTTGGAGTATTGTGCCTGTTGAGTGCGCAAATTATGGGTTCAGAGAACGTAGGGCGGAAAGAAAACCCGTCAATAAAAACGGAACAAAGCACTATTGAAAAATAGTGGCATTGCCATTAGCAAAATCCAAGAAATTTTCAAGCATTAAGAGTCTTCCTCTATTGAAGAAGATGTAGTGAACTTCTGCAATTTCATTAATATATCTACCTTACAGAAGGAGTTTACTATAGATGTTTTCAAAGCAAATAGATTATTTTATGTTGCTAGATATGTATGTGACTCGATTAATAAATCTAATTCATGTGTACTCTGTCGCAAACTTTCGGATAAAATGATCATTCTGGAAGATGCTGATGATATCAAATTATATTACAAAATACAATATTGGTAATAATATTATTTATTCAAAAGAATACTTTATGGCTTCATTTCCAAAACATTTACAAATATATCAGTATATTTTTTTTTAATAATTACTAACAAACAATTAGGTATTTAAAAAAAAAGTTAAAACATGATTGATCTACTGAAATGGATAAATATCATTGGCCTCAATCCTACATAATTTATATCACAACTCATAAGTCGCAGTAGAAGTAGTTAACATACCTTTAACGCTTTACTTAACATTGTCAGTATTATAGTTAAATTCTTTCATTTTATAAAAACGCGAGTAGTATAATTTTTTTCTCTCTTTTTTGAGAGTGTGTAATCCCTGTTTATTATATCCTAGTCTTAGGATATACATCTGTTGGTAAACTAAATGTACCAACTATGACAAAACAAAACAATTGCTTTCAAAGGATATGAATACATTTTTTCACTTGTTAAATATCGCATTGGAAAATTGGATCGAAAATATTTTTTTAATTATATTGGATCGGAACAAGAATATTTTGAGATCTGCCCATGTGTACCTAATTTCATTTAAATGTATATTGATATTTACCTAGAACACAGAGTCAATGAAATGTTGATGACAGCGACAAAAAAAAAATATATATATATGAGTAACACTTTTGGTTCTTTGTCCTATTACATGTCATAATATCAAATAAACAGATACAAAAAAATATTTTTTTTATTCCTAGTATTTAAATATATGAGACTATGGAGGAACAAATTCTATTTGGTGTATAACAAGTGTGTTCGTGTAAGAAGAGACACTCCGTTTTAGGCTGGATAAAAGGTAATAATTTGAAAAAGGAATTGTTATTTAATATTGATTTCTGTCGATGTATTGCCTCGGTGAGAAAGGCTAAAATAGCTTCCATGCGCTCCATCAGAGTAGTCAGATTTATCTTAGCCATGATGATAATCAGTATGAAATGCTTAATCACTTTGTGCTATAAATATTGTCTAGATTCACTGATTGGCTCACAAGAGCCAATTATAATGTTACATCATTTTTAACGGCTAATTTAAAAGTGCATCGTCTGAAAAAAAACATCTGTAGGTAGAAAGGGTGCAACAAACGTCCCAGATGTTTCAAAATATAGCAAACTATCGGTAAGAAATAAAATGAATCTCAACGACGATGAGCTATCGGTTTTACAACAGGATCCATACTAACTGCATATTAATTGGTTCAAGAGATTAATAGAAAACGACTCTGTGTGGTATAGGATTTTTGAAGAAAAATTGAACAACATAATACGCCGTGCAATTCAAGGGATGGAAGGTAAATGTCCGAACCCAAAGAATTGACATATCGAGAGAAATAAGTCACTTTAGGACGAATAAGTCTGAGGTAAACTGGGAGTTGGCTATGAAGACGTAACAATAATGCAATGGCAAGAACCGGTAGAAGATCATGGAAGGCTCACGTGCTAAGCTAAAACATCGATCAAGAACAAAATAGATTTTCTGGGAGAAGTCTTTAATGACATATCAAATTTTAATCTAAGCGAAAGACTAGAAAAGGAGAGAGTTTTGGCAGAGGAAAATATAAAAGATAAAGAGAATATGGTCCTAGAAACTATTACTTTGGTTTTATCAGAGGAATGGAAAATAGATGCTTGAGACGGTTTTTGGTGGAAAAGTCTAGTTTTTGGGCCAGATAGACGGAAAGATTATAAGATAAAGATCACTGTTTCACCATCATTAAGGATATTTGGGTTTGGTTGGATGGATTTATCTTAATACTCGTTCATGTATAGGGTCATTACCAGCGTTCTTTCTTTTGGAAGTATATATGGCAAGACTTATTAGGAGAAGATCTGCTTTTTCTAGAACTAGAGACCACAAATCATATTTTATATTATTGTAACGAGATAGGCAAAATATCGGATCATTTGAACCAAGTCATATATATGAAACATATTTATTTATTTTTTAGATTGAAGAGGTTCTGTTACATTTATAAAGATAACTAAGTTTATCATAACCCCATTCCAAAGTATTTAATTTAATTTTAGAAGAACAAAAACTACTCTATTGTTAGATAGTTTAATTTTAACAATTAAGAAAATGATAAATGTGTACATGGATTATAATAATAGTATGAAGTACGGGAAATATATATCTTTATAACACCATGAAATATTCAGGATTATACATACATTTTTGATCACCTTTCTCTGACCAATTTGTAAAGGATCCCTAAATTATCAATAACTAATTTTTTCAGCTTTTGGATGTAATAAATTGTATTAAATTCTGAAAAATTGAGGCTTTTTGAGTATTTTTAGTCTTGTTGGTTTCGTTGCGATTTATATTCCTATTTGTTTAGATAATTTTAGAGAAAATAATTTTCCTATTAGAAAAAGATTAAATATAAAAAATCCCTACGTAAATAAGGAATTAGTTCCCTTCAAGAATATAATTTATTTCAACATAAGATTAAATTATTTAAGAGTGGTACTTTACCTTATCAAATGTAAATAAGTGATGAAGTTCTTTTCATGTCTAAGGACACAGACAAGACATATGTATACTACAGCCTTGAAATGAATTGCACGATCTCATAATGACTAACACGTATTAGCTCATTATCAAATACTAATAAAAATTGTTGCAATTTTAAATATCAAAGTAAGTAAGCAACACACAAAGTACCCCTTGAAATTATTTTTATTTTAATTAGGGGATTACCCAGCATTGCCCGGACTTATTAGCCGTGGACGAAGAGATACACTTAGTTAAGAATCCGAGTGCAGTGAAAAAATCTTAACACTTTCAATCTAGAACTAAATCAATGTCAATAAAATAAAAATAACTAATATGATGTAGCCCCTTGGCAACAATGATGGCTTCCAGGCGGCCACGGATGGCTTTGCACCCATTGTAGATGTAGTCCTTCAGCATGACATCCTAGTGTTGGTTGACGGTGTCCTTGAGATTGTTGATATTTGGATGGAGGACGGTGCATGCCATGGACTCAACATGCACCCAAAAAGTGAAGTACAATGGGTTGGCACCTTGTGATGAAGGGAGGGGGGCACATTTTATTTGGCGAGAAATGCAAGTTGTCCTCCAAATACTTATCGGCCTTTTGGGATGTGTGTGCAGGCGCACCATCCTACTGGAGCACCACAAATCTACAACTAAGCTTAATATGAACAATCAGTTTCTGGAAGATGAAAGAAATGGAGAATAAGCCAACATTATGAAGAACGACCCTCATAGAAGATTGGAAATGGTATTGAGAAATAGATCAGACCTTCCGAGGAAAAAAAGTTCAAATAGAAAACTGAATACTCAATAGTGCTAAACAAGCTTTTCAACACATAATTATGGGGTCTAGAAGTTCACTACTGTTCTTTTACATAGATGTTTGATTTTTTCCTTCCATTTCTCATCTAAATGGGGAGATATGAATGGATGAAAAATCACACATGAAGAATGAACAATGTAAATCAATCTATTAGTTTAAATAACATAAATAAAAAAAAAACTTTTTCCTACTTTGGAAGAAATCATTTGAAGTGTATGATGTATGTATTTAATTTGGAAATTGAATGCATAAAAAAAAGGCAACAAATATATTAAAATAATATTAAAAGAGAAGTTTTACGTCTATGTTCAACATATAATTTACATCATAATTAATATCCTTTTTAAAGGATGATTATTAATTGATATACCTAATAATAATAGAGATATAATATGCTAAACACTTGTGAAGCACAAATGTTTGCATTCGATGATCCATGCAGGAAGAGTCAAGTATCTGAGTCTGGAAAGGTAAATCTATAAAATAAAGAGGTGGTACGTGTCTCTTAGCTTGAGTAGATTATTTTTGTATTAGTATCTTTTTCCTACCAAATATATCGTTTTTTATAGCACCACAGGTGACATCATTTTCCCAAATGACGTTTGCAACTTTTTCATCCCTTCCCGTTTAATTCTTTTATAATTCAACTAAAATGGTGAATTCATGGAGCTTATATGATTAGTTATAGAATAATATTACAATATACTCGACGCCCTGACGCTATGTACCGAAAATTAACGGTGTAATCCTGTCAATTTGAAAAATGTTTGAGAGGAGAGCAGCTTAGCTGTCAAGACGTTTCATTTGATTAGCAAGGAGCAGCTTTGATATGAAGGAAATATATGAAAATCCCATCCCTTATATAGGAACGACATATAGACTGGAATTACTCCAATATCAATCTTCAATATAATTCGAGTACAACAAGAACTTACACTTATAACTCCCGATCAAAGCCTAATTGTTACTTTCCTTCTTTCATAAGCAAACGCACTAGTAACTACAAAAGAGTATATAAGGGGAAAAAAATATCTTGTATATCAATCCAGAATGTTTTTTCACATCTCTAATTCCGATACATCTAACATTTTGTATATGCACAATGAACTTCTATTGTAAAGTTCATTGTTTTCACGTCTTTTAACAAAGATTCATCTATTGTAATTTAATAGAAGTCAACGTTTCGGAAAGGGTTAGGGTTATGTTTATGTAATCATAATTATGCTCTAAAAAATTGTAACAAAAATACATAGCCCTAACCATCTACGAAGGTTATTTATATTCAATATTTTGTATCGAGGTTACGTGGATCCTGAACATAATTCATAAACACAGATTTCTTAACTTTTTATTTCAACCATCTTTTCTCCTCTTTCCTTTTAAGTATCTATAGTTCCTACTATATACTTAGATATTCCTTTTGCAACAGTTAAATAATAATGATAACAGCTTTAGAAAATAAAAATCATGTTCAGGCTGCAACTACAATTGTATCTCGCACTTTCAAGGTCATATTTTATACAGTACTACCCATAGGCGACAAAAAATTTAATAAGTAGCCAACTATATTAACAAATATTGATCACAAAGGGTTCCTTTCGCCACTTGGTTTATTGCTTTGTAAACAGTCCGCCACGACTCTTTTTAGTATTCTGATAGACATACATCAGGATGTGGGAAGGGCAAACCTTTTTCAAAACATATATTGATTAAAATACTAGAGATTGTACCTCGTATTGCCCTGAGTAATTAGGCATCGACTAACAGACAATTTTCGCTTTAATAATATCGAAGTCCTCAGTTTTACTCTCGTTTTTCATGAGCCTACGTCAATACTAAATACTTATATCAATTCATGTGTTATTTCTTCAAGAATGAAAGAATTTAGAGTTTTCGTAACTAAGTTGGACTACAAGTTACTTTATTAGTTTCATTCAGCAGCACGTACGATGCTACATACATGCACACGCCTATAATATTTCATTAATACGACTAAATTGTTGTTTCATAGATCAAAATATGTTTATGGCATACATCAAGGAGCACTATTTACCCGCTTCCATAAATTATTTTTTACTCGCTAGATTGCTCTTAAGTTTAATCAATGTTACTTTTAAAAGAGGTTTTCATTAGAACTTCCAAGATTTTTTGTAAAAAAAAACAAAATAACCAGATGTTTCACTCAATTCCGTAAAATTGTACATATGCACTCACTGAATACTCAAATTGTATATCATAGTCACATAATGAAATACACTGGTTCCCTCAATGGAACATTATTGTAAGCTTTTAGATTGAAGGAAGTAAGAGTTGATGTTATTTTAAATACCCAGGAGTGCAATTTTTTTTATTAATAAAGATTTAAATAGTAAAAAAGACAAAATAGAATATGTGTGTATATATATAAACACAATGGAATATGATAAAACTTTTTAAAAACTTTGTCCAAAAGATGACGTAACTCTACTGTAAAATAAGTTTTAAAAAAATTATCCTACATATTTTGTTTCCAAATACTATTATGTAAACAACTCTCATGCTCCATTGAGTGATCACAATGGTACCAATTAAATAATAATCAACAACTAATTTTAAACCAGACCCTTATCCAAGGAGGGATCAGAGCCACAACTAGGATATTTTTTTTGGGTTGACTAGACTGAGATGAAGTTTATATTTATTTAAATGGAACTTTTAATAAAGTATTAGGTATTTTAACTCATCCAATGAATTTGAATATAAAGACTATAATTGACTCAAAATATGACAATGAAATATAGGGATGTATGTACAGGGTGGTCTAGGTAAATTGGGAATATCTTTAAAGGCTATAATGAACGAACTAGATGGGGTAAAACAAATATATATTTTTCTTTTTGAAAACTACATTCAATCATTTTTAACGAGATCCAACTCTCTTAATAACCTCGGCCACGCGGCGCCAGAAGCTTTGGCATGCCTGGGCAACCTTGTGCAGATCCATGTTTGCCATGGTAGAGGTAATGGACTTCTTCAGGGTCTTCACAGACGAATGATACATGGCACAGATGGTTGACCCTTTCTCACAGATAAAAATCGTATGGCACGGTCTGTTTAAAGGCCAAAAATCAAGAATCCAAAAGTGAGAAAATTTTGTGGTCAAGACATCCTGCACTTTTTAGCCATATGGGCCGGTGCATTGTGTTGGTGGAAGGTGTAATTGTTGCATGAGTCTACTCCATCTATCCAAGGAATGTAAATTACAAGTGAAAAACCAGAACCAGTAGAAAATAAACAGAGAGAGGGATGAAGAAAGATACAGCGGGAGAAGAGAAGAAGGAAATGAAGTTTTATTTATGTCAAAACAGGTTCATAATGACCTCGGAGGCCAAAAAAAAAATCAAATCTATGGAACATGCATAATTATTTTCTACGTCTACTTGATAAATACCAAACAGAGTTGTTAAAATATAATGTTACAATATAATTTTTGAATGATTTAATTTTTGTAAAATATCAAAATTTGATATAAATGTTGTGCGCTAAGATAAAAACAATCTTGAACAAAAATCAAGAAAATGAGAAATTTCCAATTATTTTTTTTACTTCAATAGTTCATTGACATATTTTGAGTCAATTATAGTTCAAATTTGTGGGATTAGTTAATAATATTATTGCCCATTAATTTTAGCTATTGTTTAAAGCCTTTATTTGATTTAAGAGACTCATACTGAAACTTGAAAATCTTCAAATAAAATCTCTGAGTTTCTCTTCTTTTTTTTCTTTTTTTTGTGACTATCAATTTTGGCTACTTTAACAGTATTACATTTAAAAAGTTAATAATAATAACTTGTTGATGGGAATTGATGATCTTTCGTGGAAGAATAAAAATGTAATCCACACTCTATTTTGGTAAATAAACATTCTACAACGATCTGGATTGCTGACATAAATTAGATTATAAAGTTGACTAAATGATAAGAGTGAAACAGCTCTTAAAAATAAACTATTAACATACTTATTCAGTTGATATCAAAGGTAGAAAGTAGTGTTAGCTCAGTCTTTATTTATTTCGTTTGCATCTATCAGTCCTTAGGACCGGGCGATAAGACTTTCGGTCCTTCGGACTTTCAATACTAGAATTGATTATTAAAAAAAAGAAAAAAAATTACAGTGACGTCATCAAGTACCGTACTTTATAAGCTTGATATACAGGACTAAACTGGATAGAGGCTGAACTGGACTTCACGTGCAGTCTTACACTAGTAGTAAGTATTTAGTTACTGAAAAAAAAAGGGAATATTTTTCCTACTAATGTATAGCACGTAGAAAAATATTATCTCCTACGTAATCCACAGGGGTGTTGGCAAAAACCAAAAGCATACTTATTAATATATAAAACGTATGATAAAAAAAATGAAGGGCTTTAAAAACTTTTAGGGGGACTTAAGCTCCCCCCACAAAAAAAAGGGCCTAGCGACGTGACTAATAATCCATAATTTTATAAATATATGTATATTTTAGTCTACTACTCGGAAAAAACTATACATGAATTCCATTTATAATAGCCCATAGAAGTAATGGATGATTTCGGATATTTGTATTTTCTAATCAAAAAACATAAATGAACTTTTAATACTCCAGAGTAATTTGTAGTTTACTGATAAGTGATGAGCATAGACACTGAAACAAGAAAGTCAAAGAGCCATTACCCCTCTATCTTTCAGAGACAATAATGGTGAAAAGTTGCGTGATAATGTTATCATTAAGAAAGGATCTCATTTTTATGAAAATCCTCACTCCACTTATGAATGGGTTCCGGCATTCTTGGTAATGAGTGAAAGCTTAGGCAACAAAGAATTCCCCTTCTTGCTGAATAAACAAGAAAATTGATGACGTCACAAAAATTATGAATACTACTTTGTCGTCTACTTAGCCATCAGTAATACTTGTATATAATTAGTCAGGCAGAAAGGGAAATACTCAAAGTTATAGTGATATATATAATATGACGAATATTCGGTTAAAAATATCAGGGTAACCCGTTTTTGCGGGTAGTATACGGGTATTTTATGCATTGTATTCCAGATACGAATATTGCCCGTACCCCTTCCTAATATAAACTTCTATAACATTGATTTTTTTAAATTGAATTAGCTGAAGTGAACAGGTTCCAAATGTTAAATGAATATTAACCCAACTGTAGGGATGAATTAGATAACTAATATACCAGCTTCTAACAAAATAATTGCAAGGATATTTAATTTGATTCAACTATATTTCGGCTCATTTGTGTAACTTCATTCACACAAATCTATCTTAATCATTGGTGTGGCCTCCTTCAACCTCAATGTCGGTCTCCATGCGTTTCCTAAAGGCCCTACAGCCGTTGATGATCATTTCTTCAGTCATTGCGGCACATTGCTCCTCGACAGAGACCTTCAAGGAAGCGATAATTTTGTGGCAAATACAACAGGCCTTAGAGTCGACGTACAGTCACAAAGTGAAGTCTATGGGGTTAAGATCAGGGCTGTATGGGGAGGGGGACAAAAGGGAGAGTTTCCTGAAGGAAGTTTTGCATTATATTGGCAGTATGAGAAAATGCTCCATTCTGCTGGAGCAATACATTCCCCACAGCTAAGTTCCCATCGATCCAAGGAATGAAGACTTGATCTTAGTCAAGTAGTCGGCTGCCGTGAGACAGTACCCAACCGGGAACCAGACGAGATAGTAATTCTAGAGAGGGCCAAAAGCCAAGATACATAACTGAGTTTTTGGTCGTTGTTATGATGTGAGCCCCTTATTAGTGGTTTCAAAACGAAATTTAGCGATCATCCTTGTAATAAAAGACTGGATCCATATTCCAAGTTTTTTCATCGCTGAAGATGATGACGCAAGCAGTAGACGCCAACTTCAAGCTGTTAAAGAGGGCCTTGCAACGATGGAGATGTTCCTGCTTTATTCAAAAGGTGAACAATGGCTTCTCCTTCATCCCTAGGCTCATCCTTCCCTCCTTCTTGAAGGCCTTTGGAAGCCGCCATGTGTTAGATGCCAAAGTCTTCAGAATGTCATTGCATGAATTACTTTAGATCCCCCTCACTCTCCTTTTTGATGTCCTTGGAGTCTACCTACGGCTTGCAACCGCCTCCAGCTTTTCCATCAAGGCTGTCACCAGAATCAACACACTGTTTGATCTTGTAGTCCGTCGACCTTGCAATCCAAATATACATGGCAATTGCTGATCATTTCAATCTTAAGTCGGTTAAAGGGATTTCTTTTACACAATTGACTCTATCAATATCAATTTTAATGAGACAATCTTTGTTTTGGTTGTAAATAATGTTTAAGCTTTCTGCTGATGTCTCAATTTTAAATTTGACGATCACGAAATCTACCCCTTTAAGCGCTAACAAAAGTGTTGCAATTATTTCGTTAGACCCAGTATAATAATAACATGACATTGTCTATCACAACCTCACATCAAAAAGGTACAGGGAGCAAATGACCCGAAATCAGTTAGTACTTCTTCCCAACTATAGAATGTATGTTCAATGATTTTTGGTAACCGTTCATAGCTTAACAAGAAGGCCTAAAACATATTAAACCTTCCAACGTTGATTAGTGAAAGGAAAATAAACCTTGTTAATGCTTTCAGTTCATTATTGAATACCGGAAGAGAATTTTTTTAAAGATTTTCGAAAAAATCTTGAAACGGTGTTTTAAAGCCCTTTATTTTTTACCTATTTTTTATTCTTGTAAAAAAAATTTACCTTGTGATCGATTTATTTTCGAACTTTGACGGTTTCTGGAATACTTTTTTTATGTAGTGAATTACTCTATAATTAACTACGCAACGTCCAAAGCTAATAATAAACTGCGTACGTCAAATTATTAAGATCCATCATTAGCAGTAATTGTATCTCAAAACGGATACGTCTTGATAGATAAAGTATTTTTCGTCCAAGTAAATTTAAATGAAAATTGAGTACGTTGTCACCTTTTTTTTTTTTTTTTTCAGAAATGGGAGGATGAAGAGAATAGGTGTGAATCTGCATGAACTTATTGATTTGTGCGCTACTAATATGTAGGGAGACTGAAGGTCTTCCTATTGGAGGAAAGGTGAAAGGATATAACATTTATTGGACACATTTAATGTATGTCCAAACTTTACTTTTCCCCCAAAAATCAACAGAAACAAAGGCCCAAGATCAGCTACTAGTAGCTAGCTAATTCATTTATATAATATTACTATTCGATCATAACTGGAAATTGTTCCCAATAGCTATTTCAAATTCAAACAATCAACGTTATTCAGAACACTGATATTAAGCAGTGATGAAAAAAATATGATAATGGATTATATTGCTTATCTATATAGCCCACAATTAAATTACTTATATATGCATAATGACAATATTATTTTAATACATCAAATTGAAATGATAATATTAATTAATAGTTGATTATTTGAATGACCAATGGCGTAATTAAATAATACATTTTAAGACAAATAAATTGCAACTTGTACAATGTACTTATACAAGTTGGAACTATTACAGACATCCCAACTTGTACACAACAAATATATATATTTCAACGTGAATGTATTCCTATAAAATTTGGATAGATTATAAATAACAAATTCTTAATTGGTCGAATTTCGGTAGAGTAACGGGCAAAGTAAAACTATGCCTCATTGTCCCATGGACCCTTTAGTATTGCTTGTATCGTTGTCTGTTGAGTCTTTTTTAGTGGTGTCGGGCAAATAGGGAAGGGTCCATAGGACATAGTTCTACTTTGCCCGTCGCTCCATCAAAAATCGATCTATTCAAATATTTTTGTTATTTTTATATTGATAATTTTATGTTAATATTAGTATTTTTTTAGTTCCTAACAGAAAATGTGTTTTTTTATTTGCTAAAGCGATTATCATTATTATTTTACTCTTGTAGAGAAACCATATAAGCATAAAGCAATCACTACTCCATACGAAGACGAGTAATACTGAAGATTTATAGCGGATTTATTAGTGTAAGTCCTTGTTGAACTCGGAGTAGAATTGCGAATCGACATCATTGCTAGATATAGAGTGTGGGTTTACGTTTATATCTTTCATATCATAACAGCTTTCATTTAATTTAATGTAACAGCATGATAACAAAGTTGACCACATTTATTTACCGGGACGTTATTTTTATACTGATCATATGATTTTCAACAATGACAATAAATATATAGAGATGACTAGTGCATGAAAGACGAAGATAAAAATTGATGATTTGTTGCAGAGATATAAGTATAAATTCTACTCAGAGTAAAATCGAGGATAGACCTCGGAGTAATTCCTTTTATATCTTTGGTAGATACGGAATGGTGTTGTGTGTTTATTTCTGTCTTCTCATAGCATCTTGCAACTATTTTAAAGAAACGTCATGACAGCTAAGGTCCTCTTTTCTCAAACATTCTCAAAATTGTAAGGGTGACCAAATTAATTTTCGGATTCTATATTTTAGCATAGCAGCAGATTACATTATTTTCAACTATGCTAATAAGCAGAAAAGAAGCAGACAAATCCACAGCTCACAACAAAAAACACGACTATATTTATGTGTTAGTGATATAACAGCGTGTTTTATTGAACTGTATGTAAAACTATTTAAATATAGACACTTAATATGAATAACGTTTATTAGTTAAGCTTTTTTGCAGGGAACATGAGGCCTGCGGGCCGTAGTTTGCATACCCCTGATCTACATTAACCTATGTATTTACCGGCTAAAAGTATGTAGGGAGTCTTAAAGAAGAATATAAAGTAAGAACACTCTAATAAATTTTAAAAAAATTCACTACTTTGAATGTTGACAGCTAGGGAACAGAAGGAATAATGACATGATTTATATTTAATTAAAGAATTTTGATTTAGTACAGCAAAATACATTAGAATCATGACATACATTTATATTATAAATAATAGTAGTCGACGCACACAGCGCTAGACGAAGGTGACGAAGCAAGACGACAAATAGATTAACAATCATTTTACTTAATACTATATAATAATGAGGAAAAATCTTACTTTGATGATTTAAGTTTAATACCATGAGCCAGTCGAAGGAAGAAAACATGTCTCAGAGTGAGATGATAAGTAGCGGATATGACGGTCTGAGTAAATTATTCTTCTACAATACTAATAGTATTACTGATATGTTGAAATTGATGTATACTCCAATCGAAGCATTCAAACCGAATATTTTTGTATGGAATTTGTCAAAATTATCAGTATAAAAATAAAACTTAATATGTAAATATCTAAGCACGAGCGCTGCATGGAATATCAAGAACTACTAGATGAACTACCTTATTATTATAGAATTTTTATTAATACAATAATAAGAGAGAATTGTGATGATACGCGCACGCTTTTTTTTTCCATTTCTTTTTCAAAGTGCGAAGATACTACTAGTACTAGTAATAATATTAATACATAATCTTATGACTACTATGCTGTGTCTTTTTATTACAAGGTACGCACTAGCAAAAATAAGTTGCGTGAAATATATTTCATAAAAGTTCCGTTATTTATTATGTGTATTTTCAGGCTTTTGATGTATAAAGATTACAAAACCTACATACAATGTCCATCTAACCATGGATTACATAATATATTTCCTTTTATGTTAAGTCATCCATGGATTAACTCTATATATATATTCAATAATAAATTACACACTTTGTAGTTTTCTTAACTTAACCAAATTTATTATGATATAAATTAAGGTGAAATAATAATAATACTCTTTTTGAATGTTTATACAACATCCGTTCCGATTGTATATTATTGGATGTTGAGATTTCATCAAATGCCAATAAGTTTTATAGATTTATATCTGTTGTGGCATGAGCTATAACTGCCTGATCAGAATGGTGAGATACACAGCATTTTTTAAAGAATGAAAAAAATGATAGATTCTTATATGATATATAAAATTTCCCTTTTGTTTTCGTTTCATAGTATTCAAATAGTTTTTGAAAGTCAGTTGATTCATGTGAAGTAAACAAATAAACAACATCAAAAACAAACAAATCCCAAAAAACATATGATAAAGAGAAAAGAGACAAAAATTTAATTTTTACACATCACTCAAGATCAAAATTGAATAAAAACTTTCAAAAGTCTGATTTCATGAATTAATTTACGGATTATTTAAAGATTTAAAAACTATATAAGTTTATAGACAATTGTATCGTGTTCATGAAAAAATTTAATAATATACCTAAATATCAAATCCATAATTATTTATTTATATTTGTATGCCGTCAATAGTTACTCCATGAGTTTTTACTGACAAAACAGACTACATAATAAAGTCAAAAAGTTATTTACATGTTCAAAAAAGTTATAAAATAAGTTTTTCTTTCTTATGCCTTAATTATAATATGATTTTTTTAACCTCATTTGAAGTACTTCCTCAACGCTGGAACTTTGACCGGATGGAGGGTGACGGTTTTTAATGGCACAGAAAAAAATAATAGGAGGTAATTACCAACACTTAAACACATCTCACGATCCATGATAATTTCGAATTTGGTCAAATCTAAAAAATAGCTAACACTCTACTGTATATATTTGTGCAAGTCTGGGAACACCGTGATGTATCTCCACCAAATTATCATACTTTTTAAATTTAATATGAAAACATTTTTCATTAAAAATAGATACTTTGAGTGATTGTTTAGACCTATGTATTACATTTAATCTTTTATAAAGATTAAATGTAATCCCATTGCAAAAAGATGACGAAACCATTAGTTTTAGTCACCATTGAGAAATAAATATATATAAGTGACAAGGATTTTTAATTGTGGATATGTTATAATCCAAAAAGGGGAAAAAATTAAACTTGATTTGACTTTTTCTGAATGATCACATTTCTGTTTGCTTGAATGATCATCTGAGCTTAATTTTATTTACAGGAGGATTCATTCAGTCTTTTAAATTTATGCCGGTTTGGAAGTAATTAATACATAATCAAATAATCACCAAAATATCTGTAGATTAAAAAATTTGAAAAATTAAAATTGTTTTTGAAAAATTTCAAAATTTAAATTTCTTGTATTAAATTTTTGGAAAGACAAATTTAAAATCTACAGAAATTCCCTAAAAATAAATTTAAAGAAAAAACAATTAGAAAAAATAAATTTCAAATATTAAATTGTTTTTAAAAAAATTTCAAATACTAAATTGTTTTTAAAAAAATTCAAATATTAAATTTCCGCAAAAAAATTTCAAATATTCACACAAAATTATTTTTTTTTTTAATTTGATATATTAAAATTCAAATATGAAATATTTTCGAAAAAAACTCTACAGCTATTCATAAAAAAATGGAAAAAAATCAAAAATTAAATTTTCAAGTAAAAAGAAAAAATCCTTAATTTGGGGAAAGTTACAGCCCTTCCATCCCATCCCCTGCAAACTCCTCTGTTTCATAATGTAAGGGGGATTAGGCCCAAAAATTATCAACACCTTTATTTGATTAAGTATAAAAATAGATTTATTTTATAAATGTACTAGCAGAGGGTGCCTGCGTTGCAGGGCTAATTAGAAGGGAATGGAAACAAAAAATGAAGGTAGAAGAAAAGAAACAGAGAGAGGGATGTAGAAAGATACAGAGGAATAAGTGAATTGGGAGTATTAAAAAGAGGAGGAGAGAGATGAAGAAAGTGAGATTGTATTTCAATCAAAAACTGGCTTTTATTCTTCAAAATTGAGCATTTTTTATTTCTTTTTGATGAATAAACAATCTTTTGTAGGTTTCCCCATAAATTGATTTGTTCTTCCAATTTTTTTAATTGTATAAAATTGTATAGAATACTAAAAGACGTTTAACATTTCTATATGTCAAAAAAGAGCTCATAGTAAAAATGACTGATATTGTCAGCATACGTTGTAAACAAGTGTAACAACACAATAAAAAAATATATTTGAGAATTGAATTAGAAATGAGAAAATAACGATTTATTTTTGACCAAGGGAATAATACGAGGTTGGTCTGAAAAGTTTCCGACCTAACAAAGATACAAGATATTTTTTCTGATATTTATTTTTGTGGACAGTCTCCTCGTAACTCTCCACACTTCTCTCAGCCATGCTTTCATCTATGTAACTCCTCCAAATAGTACTTGGTGTTTATCTGCAAAAGAAGTGTTCACGAGACACTTTTTGTTTTGGGTAAATTACTCCGACTTGAATTGACTTAAACGAATCAAATTATAGCACAGAAAGTCTATTTAAAGGTTATACTACCAAAAGTAAATTAAATAATGACAGATTGATTTTAATAAAAACACTAACTTAAACGACTGTTACATAACAAATACGCGTTCAAAATGGCTGAAACTTAAGTAATTAACTGTCAAGAGATGCTAGATAGAATTGACTAGCTTTTATTGATTAATTCTGCTTTCTTCACGTTGAGTTTCAGAGCACCAAAACAGTCAGTTGAAAATAAATAATGCCAAAGAAACGCTTGACAGAATACTTTTTAAAATTAAATTTGTTGCTGAATTTAATCAGTTAATTGCTTCTATTTCTAATACACAAAAAACGTTGTTTTTTTCATAATTTCAAATTTGTAAAATGATTTGAACGCAAGTAACTCAACACACAATGATTTTAGAGAAATAAAATGGATGCTTTTAAATCCACTGTTATGTAAAAATTCCATAGCGAATCGGTTTGTTCAAATCCAGTAATTAAAATTTGATTTATTCCGGAAAACTAAACTTTTTAATATATTTGCAACCTTGCCAAAAATTTATAATTTAATCAACTAATAATCTTCAACTTGGATATAAGATAAATGTACAATTGATTTTTACCTTTTATAAAAATAACTATCACTGTAAAACCTTTCAATGAAAATTCATTTAATGAGAAGCAATAAAATCCTCGTTTATTAAAACGTTAAAGTTCGAACATTACCTATCTGATTTGAGTTTCAAAACTATGTAAAACAAAACTTTAAATGTGTTTTATCATTATGAAACAAAAATTTAAAAGTATATTTATGAAACTTGTTTATAGCTTTTTGGAGAAGGGAAGTTATGTTGTTGAACTTCGTAAGTAAGACTTATCACTTCTTCAGCAAAGTAATAATCGTCATATTTATTAGTTATTAGGAAAGTAATTATAAAAGTCTAAGGGTGCAAAAATAAGTAACCACTTCTGCCATTTGCATATTTTTTTATTTTTGTCAATTCTTTTAGGAAAATAACATTTTTTTTATGAGATTAATAGCTTTAAATGAAGGATTTACAAAACTTGAGATGAGGACCATCCAATAATTAAATATTCCATGGATGATCGATATATTAATGTAGTAATTTTGGCTATTTGGATACAGATTTCTAAAATATAATTATTCTGTTTCACATGATATAGTTCCAATGGTACTTTTGCCTTAGGACATATTGCCTCAAGGATATTTTCCCAAATTTATAAATAAATGAGGTTTATACGCGTTATTGTAAATTTTATTTTTTGGTTGAAATGGATGTTCCCTTTGAATTTTTAGATCAAAACATCTGATGTTTATTCCTAAAATATGCATTAACACATTCTAGTATAAATGATCCATCATGTCTAGTGGTAATTGATAACGGATAAAGAATTGATTATCACTTTTTCTATTCGAATCATTGCCGTGTTTATTCTTATTATTCTAATTTTGTTTCTGGTTCGAATTCATTACATAGTTAGATTTGGTTGGTATATGCATTGAAATTTTGGGGCATAATTCCATTATTTTTCATAGAGAAAACAACCATTTAACTGGCGTAGATGAAGTACTGTAACCTGCCTCTAAGTAGTCATTAAAATACTCATAATTGATCAAGATGATGTTATACATAGAATATTTTATTTTATTACTATAAAAATACGTATTAATTATGAATCTGGCCACATCAGCCTTAATGAAAGCCTCCAACCTGCCTCTGGAACTCCTTGCACACATTGGCAACGTAGTCTTTTTTTATAATCCTCCACTGCTGGTCAACAGAGGTCTTCAGGGCATCAACATTCGAGTGACGAACTTTGCAGGCATTCATCACAATTTGCCAACAGAGGGAGTAATCCAGTGGATTCAGATCTGGGCTCTGAGGGGGTCAAAGGTTCTTGGACCAGAAGTTCATGTTGAACCCCATCCACTATTGTACAATATATACCTTCTGAAATACGTACGTGGCCTTTTTGAACTTCTTCATGATTTTGGTGATCTATGGGACCACATTTTCATTCAACTCCATCAAGTAGTCACATCCCCCAAACATCCGACACATAGGGCTGATGTTTGGCCTTAGTGACTGTCCTGATGCTGTTGTCAGTCCTGCCAAAGCATCATTTTGCTTGTTCTAGACGGGGTGAACGGTAAAGGTATTTTTATCAGGGAAAAAAATTACCTGATTGCTGTTGTGCTTCAGATCATTGAAGAGTTATTGACATCGCTGAAGACCAAGTTCAAGTTGATGTTGGTGCTGGAGTGGCCTCTCAATTTTTCTAAGCCACCTACCTCCAGCCTTTGGGAAGGCCTTGCCTATAGTAGAACATTGCAACTTCTTCTTTTCGGCGTACTCTGACATATTCATCGTTTGGTTGACTTTAAAGGCCTCCATAATGTCTTCAGGCTAACATTGGTGGGTCTTCTACTGTAAAGTTTGTCCATAAGGTTTTCCCCATCAGCCAAACAATTTTGACCCGACAGACTGTTGCCTTGCTGACGGTTAAGACCTTCCTGATATCTAAGGTGGTCCTCCCAGCGCGGATTAAATTGCCTATGATGGTTCTTCTTGCCTCCATCGCGATATATACAGAACTGTTGTTTACAACATGTACATCAATGAATGGCGTAGAATCTAAGCTATACAAAAATAATCGGTACTTTAAGATTTAATCAACAACACCAATTCGAAACTGTATTTTCAGAAGGTCTCATTACTTATCCTACACCCGGTAATGCGTTTTATATTCATACACATTACATATTTTGATAAAAAGTTCAAAGGAAACATAAATTTTAATCTAAGATAAACAATAACAGTCTATAAATATAATTTATTTGTTATATTTAGGCAAATATCCTCGAAGCAAAATGACTATAAGGCCAAATGTCCTAAGGCAAAAGTACCTAGTGACAGTTCAAATATCCACAGTTATATTAATCATAGTATGAATTAATAGTTAGTAATTAGAACAACCACTATTGCCATCCTGTACGTACAACTTGTACAATTTTATTATTCAAGCTGTAACTTGTACAGACATTGCAACTTGTACAACATAATATATACATTTAAAATTTGATTTGTGAAATACAGTAAAAAAAAACAACTATTTCATATTTCTGCATTTTTAAAAACATATTTTTCCATAAAATTTAACATATTTTTCTATAAAATTTAACATATTTTTCCATAAAATTTAACACATTTTTCCATAAAATTTAACATATTTTTCTTACATCTAGTTATTACAGTAATGCATATAATATAAATATTACTAACTACGAGTTACTACCCAACACTGCCTTAGAGTATATGTATACTTATTACCCGAATACACATGTTTGATAGATCGATAAACTGATGAGAACTCAGAGTGTGTGTAATTGTTAATTCATTCATCTGGAAGAGGAGGAGGTATTTGATCGGATCTAAAACAAAAAGTAAGTACATAGTATATATTTAGCCTGTCAACAAAAAAACAATCTAGAATGATTTTTCTCAAAGTTGAGTGTAAATGACATTTGCGTTCTTCGACGATATTAATCAAAGTTGTACCCCTTCAAGTTCAGCGGTTCTATCGGTCCAGGTCTTTCATTTCAAAGGTTTTCTGTCTCGGTCTTGGTTCCGGTCTTTGATCTCGTTTCTTTTTATACAGCCTCAGTTTGGAAACATGCACTTAAATAAAGTGTCTCGCTAGAAAATTTGGCACCAATAAATAATATTAGATACAAACTACCTTTGACGCAGAGTGCATAGTGCCCTAGTTCTAGAATGGTCTCCGGAAACAAAGGTTGCTTAAGACAATGGTATTCAAAGTGGGGCATTGAAGGGGGGGGGGTGATTTTAATATTATGTATATATATATATACGTGTCATCTTGAATGAATGTTAAGAAAATGTGAAGAAATAATATGAAAATAATAGTCTCGTAGTACTTAAGTAAAAAATAGTCGTTGGTATATTTGATTTATTTGCAT
Source organism: Lepeophtheirus salmonis (assembly GCF_016086655.4). Taxonomy (NCBI): domain Eukaryota; kingdom Metazoa; phylum Arthropoda; class Copepoda; order Siphonostomatoida; family Caligidae; genus Lepeophtheirus; species Lepeophtheirus salmonis. Next base: position 12,468,103 of record NC_052138.2, on the reverse strand, counting down.
AACTACCAGATGACTTCGGGCCAATTTCGTTTCTTTTTGGAGGAAAGGTTGCATTATATAATAAATGTAACGATGCTTTTCATTTACATAAAATTATGTAGATAGGATATTAAAAGTTTATAAATATACCAAAAAATACGACAAAGGAAAATAAGCAATATCGCAGTTTCGGTTCCGGTCTCGGTTCCACTTTGTCATTTTGGTTCTAGCGGTTGAAGAAGCGAAAATGCTTGAATCTCTAGACTGATAAGGGAACTTATTTTATATGAATAGCTACGAAGTTTTAAAAATATTTCTATGAAAAATTTAATATTTTGAATTTATATTCAAAAAATTTATATTTAAAATTTAATTTTATAAATTATTTTCGATTTTTTGTGAATATCAATCGATTTATTAAATTTTTCTACGAAAAATTTTATATTGGTGTTTTTTTTCAAAAATTATACATTTGAAATAAAATTTTAGAATTTTATTTCCATAAAATTAAATTTTTTGTCAATCCCTAAGTATTTTTGAAATTTTTCTACGTAAAATTTAATATTTGAATTTTTTTCCAAAATATTATACATTTAAAATTTAATTTTAGGACTTTTTTCGAAAAAAATTAATTTTATGTGAATACCTATAGATTTTGAAATTTTTCTACGTAAAATTTAATATTTAAATTTTTTTTCAAAAAATTATACATTTAAAATTTAATTTTAGAACATTTTTTCGGAAAAAAATAATTTTTTGTGAATAACTATGGATTTTGACATTTTTCTACGATGATATTAGCTTAAATTTTTTGTGAATAACTATGGATTTTGACATTTTTCTACGATGATATTAGTTTAAATTTTTTTTTGAAAAATTCTCATTTGAAATCTAATTTTAAAATATTTCGCCGAAAAAATTAATGTTTGAAATTTGTTTTCGAAAAATTATACATTTGAAATTTATTTATAAAAATATTTCCGAAAAAAAATAATTTTTTGTAAGTACCCATGAATTTTGAAATTTTTCTACAAAAAATTTAATATTTGAATTTTTTTCCATAAGGTTATACATTTGGAATTTAATTTCAGAATTTTTTTCCAAAAACTTTAATTTTTTGTTATGAGCTATGGCTTTTTGAAATTTTTCTCCGGAAAATTTAATGTTTGAAGTTTGAGTATAAATGACATTTGTATTCTTCGACGAATTATTTTAATAAATCCTGCAAGTATGTTGCAAATTGCGCTCAAAGTTGCCATAATTCATTATAAAAATAAAAATTGATAGATATGATTAAATGTCCATATTGTGGCTAAATTCAGTTTCTTAAATCAAATAAAAGTTCTAAACTATATTTTAAATTATTGCCTGTCTAAACTCATTCCATAAATTTAGATAGTATGCCTATAATGGACGGAAATATGTCTATGAAATATTGGGGTGTATGTATTTATGATGATGAACTTTAGATTTCCTCCTTATCTTGGCTTTCCTTCTATGATTGTTTTTATGTTGACACACCACATATGTTTAGACATTGATTTTGTTTGTATTTGGAATGCATTACATGTATGTAAGTGAATATTATTTCATTTGGACTGTTTCTTACATTAGATTTTCTTAGACAAAACATATTTGTTTAAAAAAAATTGTTATAAAGAACATTTATATACTTGTATAGAAACATAAAGTTTTTAACATACTTTTCTCATGATCAAATGAACAAAAATATGACTAAATACATATAAATTATGTAAATTGTAGGTACTAGTGTTGAGACTCGGTCCGAGCCCGATCCGTTTCGGTTTACGATAAAGAAAATAAACACAAACCCTGCCTTTTGTATCTAGCAAGGATAAAGGCAAGAATTACTATGATGTTGAGACTCAATTCAACTCCGAGTCCAACATGGACTTTCAACAAGAGTTTCCGCAGAATTATATATATATATTTTTTTTTTTTTGGGGGTGGAGGGGCTTGGTTTTTTGGGTTTTTTTTTTATAAGAATCAAAAATTAAAAATTTTAAATTTTTTTTTTTAAATTAAGTTTTTCTGAAAATAAAATTATAATTTTTTTTTTTTTTTAGATTCCAAAATCTACAATTGTTCACAAAAAACTAAATTTTTTTGAAAAAAATTTCAAAAATGAAATTTCAATTATTAAATCTTATTATCCTTATTATTCTAATTATCCTTTAATTTAGAATTCATTTAAAAATAAATTGTCATATCATTTTCATATAGCTTGATTGGAATTGATTTGCCAATAGAGCTGTTGTCCCTTAAAAACTTGGATAAAACACATATATTATGTTGAAGAGGTCCTCCACAAAGTCATCGAAATGAATGCCTAGTTCAAATTAAAGTTTGGGTCTTGAGTCAAGATGAACTAATATTATGAATGATGTAGAACTATTATCTATATTTTCTTATTAATAATGAAAAAATATCTGTATAAATATATGGCATAAAAATATTTTGATCAAAGAAATAACAGTGTAGTCGTATTAATGAAATGTTGCAGGCGTGTGCATATAGCATTGAGCCTATATACAGGGTGCACTGTATATAGTCTGCCTTCATTGCACCCATGTTCAACTCAAGATACTTTGGGTTAGGTGGGACAGTTCAAACTTGCCAGGCATATATGACTTAAAGACGATAAATGAAAGCGCTCCCTGGATAAAATTTGACAAATAAATTATTTCATTTTATAAATAAAAATATATAGAGTTCAGAAGATTCTTCTAGGTTTTTTGATGTGGGGTTTTTGTGATCACGAGATCAAAGTTTTGAATAAGTTTAAAGTAGAAAATCACATTAAAAACCAAATTCGCGAGAGGAATTTTGAACTGTAAACTAGTCGCATAAATAATTCTAATTAGGACATTTCCAATGTTACTACTTATATACCAAGATACTTTTCTTCTGCAATACTCGACTCCATTTTGAGAATTGTCCAAAAAAATTTAAGTTTTATCGAACTTTACACTGGAAAAGTGATTTACTTTCGCTTCTCCATTACCAAATAAATTGAGTGTCGAAGTAAAAAAGTGTTATCGAAGATCCATTAAGCATTTGAGGATAAGCAATTATTTATTGAATTTCTAAGAAACTAAGGATTGACGTCGATCCATGACTGCAGTGGTGGTTGTTCCTTAATATGGTCATTTTTTTGTGTCGTCATTATCTCATTAATTTGGAAGGTGTACAATGATTACATGTGTTGATGCAATAAGTATAAGTAACGTTCTAGCCTCCGATTTCAGAGACCAAATAGTGAAGGTCTTCACTACCAATGGAGCAGGATATTACATTAAAGCAGCCGAAAACCTTATCCAACATTTTCCAACTATTTTGCATATCAGTTGTTACGCGAATAATATACACATAATATGTACGCTCTGTCCTAATTACTTCTAAAATAGATAGTGAATATTTTTTTTAGAATTCAGGGGATATTAAACAATTCACTATTACGCAAAGCACATCAATTCAGTCAAAAGGCATATTAATGTTATAGATGAAAACAAAGATACAATCTAAAAAGAAAAATATATTTTCAAGAATGATTCAATTTTTGCTAGAAATAATGTTTATTCAACAAAATTAGAATCCAATGCAAGTAAGCATTAAAGCATTGAAAGAGAGATTGTGCTGCTCCCAAGTGTACTTATCGTTAAAAATCTATGCCAAGATATTCATCTTGAACCTTTCAAAACTAAATGTCTGGAGAGAATAGAAAAAAACCAGGGATATATTAAATTGAGAGACCTGAAACCATAATCACGATAGTGAGTTTTTTAAATACAACAAACACCTATTGTTAATTTTAATTCCGAAAAGGGTTTTCAGAGGTATGTCGAATATTAATGGTACCAAAAAAGTCCTGTCTGATGGAGGTTCACGTCAAGAATATGATAATCAAATCAAACATAAAGATTTACTATGAAGATAGCTGATTGACCTCATAGGCTCTAAATGTAGTAATATTAATAAATAACTAGAAATTATTACTTTAACTTTAAATATTAAATATCTATTACAGCTGTCAACGTCTATAATGACCAAACATTCATCCATCATCGTAGACAACAGTTCCATTAGCCAAATTCAAGTACCTAAAAATGTAATATATCAAATAAATAATAATTAAGTAAATAGTAGTTATAATACTTGTATGATTTATTAGATCATTTAACTATCTTCGTATTAAATCTCCAACGTTTAATAATTCAATGTTCGTCTTCATTATCATAATATCCTTGACATGATTTTCTGTCAAACAGAACCTTTTCGGTACATTTATATTCAACATTACACTGAAAACTCTCTTAAAATCACAGTAAAGGATAGGAGTGTCTTTGAATTTAAGAAATTCGCTATCGTGATTAAAGGTTTCAGAAACCAAGTCTCTCAATTTGATGTATTGATGTTAATACTACTAATATTATTGCTCTCACTATTCTTTTACGATCATGAGTTAGGCAAGTGACGTTGGAAAATGTTGTTTAAGGTTTTAGACTACATTGATTCAATATGATGTTTCATCAGTAATGAAAACTTTCAGTCATTCGCCTCTTTAATCGGAACCGAGAACGTTGCTTATACTTTTTACAGGAACACTAGTAATCGTTTTATTGTCAGCTTTCGTAACATTTTTTTCAAATTAATGACGTATTGGCGACCCGAAAATAACCATCTAAAGGACCAATCAACGCTGCAGTCATGGATCGCTGTCAAGTACTGTAATTTCGTTCAATGCAAGAAATATACTCTTCCCTTTAAGTTCTTTGAATCTTTTTTATCTGGAATAACCCTTTTTTACTTTGAAAATACATTGCCTTGGTGATGGAGAAGCGAGAGGGAATTACTTTTACGTAGTAAATTTCCTTAAACTTAATAAAAATTGGATGATTTACGATATGGAGTGGAATATTGCAAAAGATAAGGATCTTGGTTATATCACTAATAATATTGGAATGTTCAGAATTGGAATTAATTATGTTACTTGTATACAATACTAAATTCGAATTTTTATGTGTTGTTCTAGTTTGAACACCTTTAGGACTATAGTTCCATAATTACAAAGACGTAATGCAAAAAAATCGAATCCTCTTCGTAATTCCATAGATTTTTACCAATATTATCAGCGATGCAGTATTTAATATCAATAATGTATCGCAAACTTGATCATGATACAGCTTTACACGTTTCTAAAACTTATTAAAAATAATATATACGTAGTTACAGGTTACTTATTTTTATATGATAATGAATTCCGATATGTTTTCTCCGATTTTAGAAAAAAATAGGCAACGGAAAAAATGTAAAGGAAAAAATTTCGGGAGAAAAAAAGGAAACGTGTATAAGTGGAAAAAATGGCAAGATTCTTTGAAACTGATATAAATCCATCCCCAATATGTATATTGAAAATAGAAAAATAAACAAACACGACAGCGATTCCAATGGAAAAAGTGCTAAGCACTTAATTCTTCCTTATCAATTATAATATCATTAGACATGATTGATTATTTATATTGGAGTAGACTCTTGGATTGACGGACAAGCATTTGCATAAAACTAGGCAAAAGCTGCGATTTCAACTTAATTATGATCTAGAATGCGTTAGAAGAAGATGTGGTTGGCTGTGGAGCAACAAACCACTGAGGGGATTCTGGAAAGTAGTCAAAAGTCGAGTCGTTGGAGATTGCTCGGAAAACTTTAAAGCTCAGTACAGTTGGAGCAATCTGAAATTGTATTAGAACGATGGTTTCTGTCTCTTCATAAACCTTCTTTATTGTCCAAAGAGAAAAAAAAAACAGGCTGCATTGCGTAGTTACCTAAAGTACTCATAATCTCGGAGATGTTTATCTAGGACTGTAAATTCATACTTCTGATATATCAAGCCAAGTTTTGAGAACTATAACAAGTGACTTATAGGCTCTTTCAACGAATTTTTAGGTGTATTTTTCTAGTATGATACAATGGCATTTGAATATGTAACCACGTTTGTGAAAATACTAATGGTCTTTATTGATATTTATCAAAGAATATGAATATAACAACTCTATAATTCATTCATTTCAATTTAGAATGAGAATCCGGCTTCAAGTTCATTAACATGTAAAACAAATATTTATATAAACTTCTTTCGTCAATGTTTAATTCCATCAATGTATTTATTTATTGAGAAAAATCTAAATACATATTGAATGACGGCAGAAACAGGTTTAAAAAATTTATTCGACAATCATGTAATTATCTAATTTGGTTAATCTAAGTATGGTTAGGGCCAGCCCTATGGAAAGGTAAAACACCCTCAAAGATTTCAGGTGCCTTATATTTCTCTTTAATGTATTGTATTTTAAAAGTTTGGCATTTGTGAAACTGTTTTGACGATTTTAATTCTAAATTTACCTTTCAATTACAAAGAAATACAATCTTTTTTATTTATTTTGATCATTGTGGGTATGAGTCCATTTCTGGTGATCTTAAATACACTAATAATTTTTTAAAGAAATTTAAAATGTTCGTTAAATTAATAAAATATAAATAATCGAATTAGTGATTTCGATCGTTATTTTCGGCTAGTAATGTTTAAAAAATGCGTAATTTTCAACTAATTTAGAATAAATACATACATATATATCCTTGGGAAAAAATCAAAAAAGTCGCTACAGGGGATTTAGATAATAATAAAAGTTACATCTATCAATTTGTGATAAAATAGATATGTTTACATAGGATTATCACTGTATGAATATGATCCATTTGCTATTTTTGAATGTTGAACATATCAAACATAATACACACAAATAATTGGATAGATGGAGCAACACATTTTTAATTTAGATGTGCTTTTCATATGCTTAGATCTTAGATTTCATTCATTAAAGACAAAAATACTTCCATGTTCTCTGAGAATTAAGACAAAAGAAGGGATTTGAAATAAAGAGCATCCTCAACAAGAGAGGCTCGAACTCCAATATCTACGGGAATGATGGCATTGAAACTTTATCCGAATATGAAAAACCAAACTAACCTAAGCCTCATAAGAGGAAAGTCGACTCCTTCCTTGGCTGGGGAATCTTATCAATCCATATATAACGATTGAATAGATTCAAGAATTGAAACTATGAAGGGATCCGTTCGCAGAGAGCTTGGAATTTAAATATAATATTATTTATTACGGGATTATTATAGGATATTGAAATCGTATATAATAAGATAATTTTGTTGTGTGTTTGTTTGTATAGCCTCATAAAATATAGGATCACACAAGAAATAAAAAATCCAACAAAAATATTTAGAGATTTTTGGGAGGTTATATAAGGGGGTAGTGTTATACCCAAAACCGATTTTTGCAGCTCAATGAGTCTAGATAGGGGGTTAAGCTATTTATCAATAAGTGATTGGCCTTTCGAAAACAACTATATGAATTACTACGTTTTCTAAATTAATTAAAAAAAAAAAGAAGTTATGGGCTAAACAGGAAATCGGTGAAAATTGCAATTTCGTTTATTTCAGGTGCAAAAAAATGAACTTCCAATGGAAGTTGGGATTAATAAATGGAATAAAATTTGTCAAAATTTGTCTGGAGATTCATATAAAATAATCTTTGCCATTTTTTCCACTTATACACGTTTCCTTTTTTTTGTTGTGTCATTTTTTCTTTGACATTTTTTCCTGACACCGTTTTCTCCTCAAGAATTATTAGGCTCTTGTAATAAGGATTGGCAAATGCAAAAAGCTGCTTCCGCTTTAAAGAAAATATAATATTCATGTTTGGTAATAACGTCACTTACAAGCAATATTTTTTTAATGTTCCTTTAATTGGTTAGATGGAGTTGCACTGCTTAAGTATAGATCAACATTATAGTATTATATTTACTTCATCTAAACTAAGAATCTTTTTGTGAAATCCATATACACAAACTATCTTTCCTTCTCAAGGAATCATTTGTGCACGAACCTACGCACATTGAATTTGAGAGAATAACTTCTCCCAAGGGTGTTGTCCATGAGCTACGGCGATTCCATCAAGCAATTTTTACTTATGAGTAAACGTTAGATGAATTAAGAGTAAGGATATGAAAGTTGTCTAAATCTTCGTGAGTATAAATTAAAAAATAAAATAGACCACATATCTGCTGAAATGATCAATATAAAAACTTTAGCGCTCCTTGGTTGCTGATACATTTGAATTTTTTAATTAGAGATAAAAAATCTTTAAGATTAGCTATATCTTGTAGGTTACAAATTAGTACAATTATGCTTAACAATTTTACATCCCTATCAATAAGGCCCCCTCTCCATTTCTACTCACATAACTAAATAAAACCAGGAACAATTTTAATTTTAATTGACTTTGGTTATTAACCCATTAAAGGTGATATTTTTTTAGGGTTTGAATAAACTCGGTGGTAAAGTTTATTCATCTATTTATCAAATTAATTATACGAGTTAAATTTTTTTTTTTAATTTAAAATCCAATAGTCCAATATCTCCAATAGTGGCTGATTAATTAATAAAACTATCGGCAGTATGGGTAGTCCTTAGATATAATAAAAGGTATATAATTTGGAGAAATTATTGTTAAATGAAAAATTAAATACTCATATTCAGATAGGTAGATTTTGTATTTACACAAATCAAATTTCATGAAAAATAAAATAAATTTATAATATAGTTATTCTTATTTGAGACAATTATTGGAGCAATATTGATGTAGCCCAATATTGCATCTGGGACACTCATATTTTGCATTTTCCTTACACAACGGACATTTCCCACGTCTTAGTTAAGAAAAGAAATAATAAAGTGGATACCATTTTTGCCTTTTGTCAACTTTCGTTTGCTTTTCGTCGCAAAAATAGATGGGTACTTGGTCTTTGTCTCTCTGATTCATGATTGATTAGCTTCTATTATATTATAAGACGAAGAAATAATAAATAATGGAGATACGCATTTGTTCTAGCTTTCAATGGTTGCAAGGTTTGAACATCAAAATCTTCTTCTCATCTATATTATACCTTCATACAGCCAAGTTTGGTGTACACTTGGCTTCAATATAAACTTATAATAACCCCCCTAAAGTTTTTCAACTATCCATTGTCGTTGTCTCCAATGTGAAGATAGAAAGAGAAAGTATGATGTACGTACACACTTATAAAATGAACCCAAGAACTGGTATTCAGCTAAGTCCAAAGATATCATACCAAGATTCTAACCTCTATCCATTATTATAAATAAGGTAAAAATATTATGACCGGTAATTTCATTCCCTGTAAAATTCATCACTGGACATTTCATTCCCAGTTTGAAGAGGGATATTCAGAGAAGTCAAACGGTATATATTTCTCAACTACTTAGTAGTTTTTGCGTATGGTTATAGTGGGAGGACTGGGCAGTGCACAGACGGCACTGGAGATGAGTGATGACTATTAATAGATGGGAGACGGTAATGAATGATATATGGTGTTTATGGATTATAAATGACGTCATGATCAATCTTAATATTGAGTAGTAATGGAATCCTTATCCGTAGATAGTATTTTACCTTGGGAAGTAGAAGTAAATCCCGGAATTAATCTTCTTCTTACTAGGAAGGAAATCACCTAGCGCCTATTTTTTTCAACATCCTATAAATTATCCCAATTCTTTTCTCCTTTTTCTTACACATAATACCCATAATATCGAATACATCTTTCAATATTACGATGAAAAACTTTGTAGTTGATCAAAATGAAAAAATACGAGAAACATTTATTCAATCTAGAAAAAAGAAAAACTCAACAACATCCGAGCAAAAATTAATGAAAATAAAATCATTCAATAACCATTAATTATTAATAATTGTATTATATGTGATCATGGATGACTCAACACTGATGTTGAGTCATGCATGATAAGATTTTGAAATAAAAATAATGATTATAGAACTGAACAACAAATTATAATTTTATTCTAACATGCTACTTTAGAGGTAAATAACTCTACTTTGAGTGATCAACGTAATCATGAGTAATTCCAATTAAAGATTCATTGTTTCCATATCTTAATATAATATAATAAATAAATATCAGGAAGTAAAAGTTGAACTTACTGTCACAATAAATTATCAAAATCAATTTGAAATGAAGGAAATATCATCCCAACTTTATTATGTGCCGTGCATTCATTTTGACTAATGGTGATTATAACGATTTGTTGCATTGAAATAGGCAAAATATGGACTAATTCATGCTTAACATGTTGAATTATCCATACATAGGTTCTTAATCCATAATATAAGTTTAAAATTCATAAGATTAAAGGTGCATATTCAAGCAGATATTTTTTTTTTCTCTCTCTATATATATATATATTCCGGTGGTATATGTTCAGGGGAAGATGAGGCATCCTTGATAATAAATTCTTCAAAAATGAACCACCAATATATACACATCATGGAAATCAAATAAATGGGTTTGAGTGTCGATAGGATCTGAAGTCCTTTTTGTTTCTAACGAAAGAGGAATTTATAAATAATATTATTCATATGAATTTTTCATTTTGATACAAGATTCAATTTTAAAATACCTTGCATATGTTTTGAATAAGAGGCAGGTTTAGAGTCGAAAAAATAATAAAAAGTTTGAGGAAGTTTCCATTTGATAGCCATGCACTTTTGTGTGTAGGAATAAACGCTAAAACTATTCATGATTATCGATGCCAGGCTGTCGAAACAGTCTGGAATTGAGGGAATGTGCCTGGATCTTATTTACTGATGTGATAAAAGTATTAATTGATTTGTGAAGTCAACTACTAAGATTTTTAGCCTACCAGATGCTGTCTGTGGATTGCAATATGTACTGCAAGTACACCAAGTACAGCTTTTCAAGAAACTGATGCAGGAACAATGACGATCTATCATGGATGGTGCGACATCTATTGCACTGGAAGAATGTTAGTAACTGGGATGTTTTCCTCTTGGAAAAAATTATCAATGACATCAAATACCAACATTCCTTCAGTATTAATTATGAGGTTTCTTACATATATCATTCCTTGAACCAACTTTTCATCTTTGAGAAATACAAACATAAGCGAGAAGCCTATCTTATTTTCATAGTAAAACGGACTCTTGTAACTGCAAGCTAAATTTTGTTAGTGCAAGAATGTTGCACAATTTATCTTCTATTTTTTCAGGCATTTCATTTTTTTCCTTGAACTGAGTAATTACTGAGAGGTATAGATTTCTTAATTTGGTCTGCTGACTTATGTCAACTGTGTGTATAATTTTTTTTACTGTCAATCGCGTAAGGCTTACCAGATCTAGTAATCAGCTTAGATATATTGTAGGAAGCACGCAAACCGTTATAAGATTGTTGTGAAGTGATAAAAACCATATTTAATAAAGTTTTTCGTGCCTGCAACTTTTCGAAAAACTACATAGAAATAGGTTTCATGACTCTCAAGGACTTTCGGTTTAAATAATTAAAGAAATAATAAATTAATAACGCAAAAAATATGTTAATACAGTTTTTTTTAATTACTGGACGTCCTTTAAGTACTTGCTTGAAGTTTTAGAGTACAGAATTTGGGGTTTAATTTAGTTTTTAAATAATGTATAAGTATTTATCCTAAGTTGTCCCTTTGTATTTGAGAGAAAAAGTATAAGGAGTATAGGATAAAATATAATCGAAAAACTAATAATAAAGTACATTAATACAATCACGATATAACGTATAACCGAATAATATTCAACATATTCATCGCTTCTACCTTGTAGTCTCATTCTATTAATTTTGTAGGTCAATTTTTTTGTTCTATATAATAATATGTAATGACCTTTTTTTTTCTCTACGTTCTCCAGATGAAAAGCAACGCCCCAAGAGGGCGGTATTGCCCACTTTGGGAAACGCTTATGTAGATCAATGATTCATGTAAACCAAAAGAAAATATTTTAGAGGCGTTAAATCGCCCGATTGAAGCAACCAATCAACTGGTCCCTTTCTCGAAATAACGCACTCACCAAATTTGCTTTGCAATAAATGGATTGTAACGTTTACTGTGTGACAAGTGACACCGGTTTGTTAAAACTAAATGTTTTTTAAGTCCATACCTTACCCTTGGAGACAAAAAAATCAGATATCATGGTGTGAAAGCGATTTCCATTTACAGTAACGTGGCGGTTATCACCATCAACGAAAAAATATGGCCGAGTATGAAGTCCGCATTTGTGGATTGCTGCCTTACCAGTAACGCATATTTAGCTTATAAACAGGGCCATTGAGCCAAAAATGAGCTTTATCACTGAAGATGTTTTTGCGATGACGCCATCAACATTTCATTAATACGACTACACTGTTATTAGATTAAAATATTTCTATGATATATATTAGGGATCACTATATACAGTTCTCCCTGTGACTGTTTTTTAGACATTCAAACTGATAAACTTTGCTTTATTAATAAGAAACCGTAGGTAATAGTTTTGCATTGTTGATAATATTAGTTCATCTTTACTCAAGTCCCAAACTTTAAATTGAACAAGGCATTTATTCCGACAACCTTGTGGAGAACCTCTTCAACATAATATATGTATTCTTCATCCATGTTTTCAACGGATATCACCATTGGCAACTCAATTCTACTCCACCCATATTAGAATAATACGAATTTATATTTTTAATTGAGCCCTTAATTAAAGGATATTTCTCTATGCAGATTAAATATGAAGGACTAGGCCAATCAGCAATACTCCATATCTACGAAACCCAAGAAATTATCCAATCCTGTATTTAAAAGCTATCACCAAATATTGTTATTTTTTATATCCCTCATTCGAAATCGTTTATTTATTGAACATTAGACGATTTTTTTATAATCGATTCAAACTCCGAGTTTTCAATTGCACTGACACGTCTTTCCGGCCTATTTCCTTGTCTACAATTAATCAGAAAGATGTTTCTTCCTTTCTACTAATTTACTTAATTGAAAAGTTGTAAGATTTTGACAACAAGAAAAAACTAGTACTACCCTTTCAAAACGTGAAGATAACTCAGGTATTGTAAGACGTGCTCGCGCCCATTACTTTACCAACATTAAGAGTAGAATTGAGAATCAACTACAGGGTAATTCCTTCATATGTCCATGCAAGATACGGAGTAGGATTTGTGTTTATTTCCTTAATGTCATAGTTGCTCGTAACTAACCTACTGAAACGTCATGAAAGCTAAGCTGCTCTACTCCAAAACATTTTCCAAATTGTCATTATTCTTGTTTTTTTTAATGAATTATTTATCGAGACTCGCAGCATGAAACGTCTGATATAAAGAGATCAAACATTAATGTATATACAACAATGAACAGACATGGAACATCGACATATTTTCTGGTTTTTTTAAATTAAAATTGATAAAACATGGTAAGAATTTCACTATTACGCGTAATAGTTAGTATTCATAACGATTTAAACTATAGATTACTTAACATCTGGATAGAGACAAGCTTTTCAATCTCCTCATTAGACCTTCAAAAATTGTATCTAGAACTAAAGCTTTAAACCAAGTACCGAAACGCGACTGTTAGCCTGATAAAATAGTATGGTCAGTATTTTTCATATTTTTTCGCTAGATGTCGCTTTTCCTATGAATTATTTAATTTATTTATATGAAGACGGTAACATGTGTTTTTTGTTTATCAATATCTGATATTATATCATATTCTAGTCTTTAAAAAGTCATATATTTACTTAATTATATTACTAAACTTATTTCTCTTATTAAAAAATAAATGAGGCTGTTAATTTCATTAAATTGGTGCATTATATAAGTGGCCGCATCTATCATGGTGATATGTTATTACGGGACTCTGCTCACAATCATGCTTAAACTTACCGAGCAAGACAATAGAATGTTTAGTTATGTTGTGGACAATGTGTGCTTTACAATTTGATCTTAATAAAGGGGACTTCCATGCCCCTTTAATCAGATTGTCATCTTAGAGTCTGAGTTACTCAAAATGATGGTCGAATTTAGGAAACTCGTGCTCTTCATCCTTTGGGAATTATAAGTATATTTTGAAATGAATACTGATGCTTAAACCTCTGGGGTTGGTATTTTTTTTTCGGACGAGAGGTTCGAGCAAAGAGAATGCTATCTAGAGGATATAAAATTACACATCAATATGCCTAAAGGTATAACTTTTGCTTTAAGTTATTAACAAATTTTTCAATACCATCTTTGAAGATTACAGTTGTATACCTACGGAGATTAAATCAAGAAGCCTGAAGGCACCGTTATAGCATCGCTATTACAGGGTAATTAATATGCAGCTCAATACAATATACCTCATTGATTTTCACTTTCGGTGCCAAGGTTTTCCATGGAATTTTGAGTAGTGATTTTACTGGAAGATCGCCTTACAGTCTATATACAAAGAATTTTCCAGGGAAAATTGACTTCAAATGTGCTCTTCTACCAGTAGCTTCCGATATATGTGCCTATATAATGTTTTAATATAAATTCAAATTACTAATAGATACATTAGATAGTCATGAACGAGATATATAAGTCAATAAAAACTAAAGAAATACACTATTAACAGCAAACTACTTAAGAAATAAATTAAAATGGTCAATTGTCGATATATTGTTTCAATTATTTTATATTATCATTGCAGACAAAATAGTTTTACATCTTCAAGAAAAGATCCTCTCCGATGGCGATACATGTGTGAAGTGAGTATTTTCCTATAAATGAATTTAAAACTGAACAGAAAACAAAAGTTTTACAGTAAACAAGTTGAAAAGAATAAACACAAAACAAACATAATTTGCAAACTTTATTTCTTTTCATTTATAATGGAATATATATCCTTCATCTGGGTATACTCTAAGATTTTAATACATTCCGAATTCAATAACAGCCTCTTCTGTAGCTTCGTCTTGAAGGTTCTATCAATATCTATCACATGTAGTTCGGGGTCCATTTGCCCTCTTTTCCGTCAAAAGAAACGAGCATTCCCTTTGCAGACCAATATTGAGCTGGACCAACTTCCGATTTAACCTCATGACTTTCCATCAATTTCTCCACCTCTGGAGAGACCCCAACAAATTATTGCATGAAGGATTTAAAGATGGAGTCTTAAATTTTGAGGGCTGGTCTGATTAAAAAAAAAAAATCAAATCATCCTCCTCAAGGACCTTTTATTTTAAATTTTAAAATTGAACTACTCCAAAATATGGAGACCTTGTAAACTAATGTTCATCCGAGATTGGGAAGCAAATCCATTCAGTACCGGTAGGGGTCAATTGACTAGCAGAGGAATTCTCTAAAATTACTCTCGATATGGTCTAAAAGCTCATTTGCTCCCTTGAAGGGCAAGTTTCAGAGCTGTCAAAGCCGACCATTCTCGGAAGACTCCCATACATTCATCTTATCACTTCACATAATTTATAACTAAAACAACCAAATTATAGTTAAAAGTTATTTACTAATAATATAATTATAATATACTTACTATTCAGTATGCATCTATCTACACTTGTGACTCAAATCTAGCTAATTTTATTAAAATACAAATGCATTTTAGTTTATAGCTGGAGTTGTTGTTATAGAAATAATAGCCAAATAAAGATTTTTCACCTGTTTATTGTTTTCGTGCTCGTTTTGCTACTTGGTTTAAAGCTTTAGCTAGTATCATATCTGCACCCACCCGCCTTCAGGGCGTGGAAAAGAAGTATGTAATTTAATGTGACAAGGGAGGAAATCACAAACTATCATGGCCATGGCGACGTTAAAAAATGTTGAATGTTATGCCAAGGTAGGATCAGTGTGAAGATGTAAGCATATGTATTCGCCAAGCTGAGTTGGCAAATAAACTACTAACAATTAGCGATATGGTCTGTTTAATCCAAATGTTCCTTGATAGAAGGGCCTTCAATGTCTATGAGTAAGTGGACGAACCGGATAAAACAAAAGAAGGTTGAATTTGCAAAGTCTTACGGACCACTTTCCCACTCAGACTATTCGTAGCTTTTGATGAGTTGAGGAATAAATATCCCAGTGAGTCAATATATGTATATCTAGCGGATATAAAAACCTCATCAAACTGGCTCGGCTGTCGGAGTCGTCCGGCCACGTCCAGTTGATGTTCATTTCTGGTTTTCCCGGCGAAGTAAGTACCTGTATACAATTGACCCCATGGATCTTACAAAAGGGAGATAATGAGCTTACCGAAAGGCTACATTTTTAACGAACAATGCGAAATGAAGAAGCGACAGAGGTGGGATTCGTGGCTAGAGTCAAAAACGTATCGTGTTATGGCTGTGGAGGCTTTGCCAAGGAGGGATTGCACGGAGAGGATCAAGTACTACACTTACTGCAGAATCGGGCACGTGGCAAGAAATTACGTTTTATCTTCAAGTCAGGGAAACGGGTCCAGAACGTTGTTAGCGACAAAAACGTTCCAGAAGGTCTGAACGGTGCTATAATCCCTAAGATAATAATCAAAATAGAAAGCAGGATATTTTATGCACAATTTGATACTGGGTGCTCTGAAAAAATTGTTGAAGTTGGATTGATATTTTTTTCATTTAAAATTAATTATGATAATTTATTTTGACAGTAAATTCAATTTTTACTTCCTGAAATATATTTTTTTTATGATATTTAGATATTACTGTAATGAATCTTCTTCCATCAAGCACATGTGTAGCTTAGATAATCCACAGAGGCTTTTTAATGGGACCAAATTAGCAACATAACTATAAAATCTCTATTGATATCTCTAATTGCTTTGGCCCGCTTCGAGCAAGGTGCCTCTATGTAATTTTTACTCCAATGTTCATACCATAATAGAGGGGCAATACTAAAATATTAATAAGAATAAGGGATTCTCGAATACGGGGGTTTCCTCTTATCGCAGGTTTTGGAACAAGAAAAAGGCGCATTAATATGAAATCCGTGTTCTACAAGTACTTTGTACTAAAGTACAAAGTACTTGTAAAACATGGACCGTGAAGGGGAGAAATTATTTGTCTATGTTCACTTTTTACTATTTTTCCTTAGTTTGTTTCTTTGGTATGATTAGGACAAAACAACATATTATTACTCATACATTATTTTATATTAGATATGTTAGACAAGATACTTGTAATATGTAATCTTATTCGTGTATTTACTTGATTTATAATTGCTGTAAAGTTTAAATTATCGGAACTTAACCAATATTCATTAAGCAACCTCTTTAATTGCCAGTTTGTATAACAAGTAATAACCAAATTTAGGTATCAAATCAAATACTTACAGTATTTGTGCAAAAATTAAACACTTCGAATATATGAATACATAGATATAGTATGAGCAAACTCGTAAAAAACTACAAAAAATCTTGTTCACCTCAATTAATAGTTCTTATAATTAATTATCATATTATAAAAAAACGCCATATGAGGCGAATTTACCACACTATAAGAGGAGTCAGAATGATTCCAAATACTTGCGTTATGCGGAATCAGCAGTGTTTGAAACTCCTTTATGGAGGAACCTCTTGAATGTATATAAACCTATAAAATGGTCCTGACCAATAAAAACAGGGTAGAAGTTTTGATCGTTGACATGGAGAGACTTGAATGTGCATTTAGAATGCTCAATATTCTCAAGACTGAGTGAAATTTCAAAATTAATAGATAAGTCATCATATTATCTATTTAATTAACCAAGAGCAAGCTCCCATTCGCTGAAGTACCCCTTCCAATCCACCTCCTTCCAATCGTTAGATTACGGTATGCAAACTAAAATAAAGATTCTAAATTTAAACTCAATTTGTCTGAAATACGTCTATTTTGATATGATATTTGCTTTGCCTTGATGTTATTAGACTGCATCTAACAGCTCAGTTTGACTTAGGCTCATGAGTAGCTACAGAGCTGATTTTATGGGTAATGGGGCCATTTTTGTTGGTCACTCGTTTTTTTTATAAAAAATAGGGGACCTGCTAAGAGTAGTGTTTTGTAGGAAATATTCTTTGAGTTCCGTATTTTTTTTTTCCAAAAAATGGAATATTTGAAATTTATTTTCTAGAAAACAAATTTTGAAAACTACTCCATAAATATTATTTTCCCTCTAGAAAATAGTTAAATAGCCTTAATATATTATAGTATATATTTATGATATTAAACGTATAAATCATGAGAGGTTTTGATACTAAAAAGTATTATTTTGCAATTTTTTGTGTACATTTCGATCGATTAATCCATGTTTCTATAGGAGTCTCACAACTATGATTTCCTTATCGATAATAGTTTTGATGCAATTCAATAATTTACTATTTTTTAGCTCAGTTACTGAAGCCGTACATATGTACGTTATTTTAAGTCAAATGAAAATATTATGAATAAATCCATAAAAATACTCTTAAATCATAAAATTACTTCAAAAATATTGAAATTCAATATTTCTATGACAAATTGATGACAAGGCTGTATAAATTCAACAAGAGGCAGAATAAAATCTACAATTTTTGGAGTAAGAAGACAATCACTAAAGGAATCTGAAGAGGGACTATCGCAAAACTGAACTATTCTGTCAACTGCGCCTCATGAGATCATCTGTTTCACTGGCTACTCCTAAAGCACGGTTTACAGGACCCTTAAGATACTTAAATAATCTGGGAAGTTGGATACAAGCTTCATGGCCACAAACCCAATAACAAGAGGATCCAACCTTACATAGCAATCGCAGAATTACTGCTGGTTCGAAGTCCTCACAGCTCAGAATAATTCTACAATAGATGCTCTTGATGTTACTCCGATGCTTGTCATTGTAGTTTGTAGGCCAAAATGAGAATCGATCAACTCACAAGATTCCAAGCCTCTTATACAATAGCCGTGAACTTTGTCATATTTTACTCCGAGATGTAAGATAGAGGTTCAAGTCAATGCCAATTTATCTGCATGATCCAGTATATATGGCGTGTTTTACCGGGAGTGGGGTTCTGCGGCAAATATAAATGTGCAGGGTCCACTTTATTAAATTTGAAATAAATTTTGACTTTTTTTCTCCTTTATAAAAAAAAAGATGACCTTTCTTTTTTATAAGAAACTGAATATTTTTGATTATTCTTTTGAAAAGATATTTTAAGGAAACTTTTTCTTCTTTTATTTTATAAAAATCTACCCATAGGTGGTGCCTATATTTTCATAATTCATGTTGGGGTCGGAGAAAATAATCCCAATACCTCCTTGAAACCTTGTACACGTACACAAAGTGCGTAATTTTGGCATGAACCAATGGAGAACTTAGTTCTAAGAACTTTCTAAATTAAAATGATCAAACTGAACAATTATTTTTTTCAAAATAAAAAAAAAGCTCTGTAATTTATAATAAGGAAAATGCTACGATATACTAGGTACAAAAATTACTTCAGTATTTACAAATGTATCTCTTCTAAGCCTTTTCTCTTCTACAAACCAAAGTATGCACAATTTAACTAACAAGAAAGTTCTTTATGTTCAAAGGGGAAATTAATGAGGTGTTAAGATTATTATATGCAGAGTAGGGTGGAACTTATTGTTTAAATATTCGAGATATGAGGCTCTTATGGTCTCGAAATGTATCTTTTATTCTATAGATATGATTGGCTAACTTTGAACTTTTTAAAAAAAGATTGAGAGATAGCTCAACGGTCCTAAACTTGTGAATTTTGTTTTTGATATCATCTATAGAGTACACATTACTGCTTTTTATGTGCAAAGTAACAAACTTAGATAAGCCAAATGTCTATCTATGGAACGACATAGCTCAATGGACAACGCGCTCGTGAGAAATTATTCTCTTGAACTCAAACTGTGTAGGCTCGCGCCCCGGTCGTTCCTAGAAAAGGAAATATACTTTATGTATATGGACTGCAAGGAAGATTCCTTAGTGAGATATAGTAAATAATATACTATACTTTTTGATTAAAATTAGGCTATTAAGACTTTTCGGATCAAGTAAAGGTCCAAAAAAGAAGGGACACGATTTCAATAAGTATTTCTTAATACTTAATTACAAATTATTAAATGTATTTAGCTTATAAAGTATTTTTATTCGAAAAAAGATCACTAAAAGGTCGGAAAAAAGTGAAATTTATCCTAACTTAACCTGATTTTTCGATTTCTAGAAATAAATCAACAATTGCTTATAATTTGGGGCACTTAAATTGTTAATATGGAAATCGTTTCTTTTAAGGATCATCTGATTGACATATAGCAAAAAGTAGGCTTTCCTCTTTTTGACCAATTAGAACAAAACGCTAATGAAAAAACTATAAAGTATTTTAGATAGCAAATTTATTTAGCTAAATTTCTTGTATTATGAGGTTTGTTAAACGTCAAAGAATAATTCCATTGTCGTCATAAAGAAAAAGACTGCCCAAATCGTTTAAATGTATAACTGTGACGGATATTATCCAAGTTTGATTAAAAATTAGATAAAAATGATGTCCAATTTAAAAATAAAATCTAAATTAATTTTTTTTACTTGGAGTTTTCCTTACTGTTAAATTAAAAAAATATTTTCATTTCGTATTAAAAAGTAAGGAGTATAATAAAGCTAGTTGAATTTTTTAAGTGTATTAGTTCTTAAAATCATTGTACCTATAGCTACAATATTACTTATCTTTCCTTAAGAATAACTCTAATTTGTTTAAAATAAAATATTATCCATGTAACAATGTCAAATAAATATAACAATTATATTTCATTATATATAAATATTAAATTTATATCGGAAGATCTTAACTCCTACAATGTCCCTCTCATAGTCATCCCAATCTTGTAAAATTCGTGGACCTTTATACTGGCAAAGCCATTCCTTCTCCCTACTTCATCACAAAGTCAATGGAGTCTCAAAGTAAAGAAGTGTTGCCAAAGATTAAGAAATAACTTGTAGGAAATGATAATTTTCTTGTCTTAGACGAAACTGCGATGTATGGCTGAAATATTGGTAGGTTTCAACCATATTTAATAAATTTGGAAGATGTTAAGAAGGCTGATAACAGAAGAATTATATGTATTGAAGTCAAAAGTCTTAACAATGTTTTGGCCAAGATACTTAAGGTTATAAAAAAATGTATTCTTCCTCGCTTGGATAATTTGAATCCTTAATTATTAACTCCATGTCACGAATATTTTAATAATCGAAAAGCCAATATTTTTGCAATTGGAATTGAGGGAAATGGATGAGAAACTTAATATATATTTGAAAATCTGCCTCTATTATTACTTTTTTGAACGATTGTTATAATGATGATAATAGGATAGGGAATTATTAGGTTGTCGTTGTCTCAATATAGGTACAGAATGGGAAAATCTTTTAAAGGCTTGTAATGAACAAACTAAATATTTGGTTGGTAGCTTTCAATTCCCTCCTTTAACTTGACCTGTCATGGAAATTTCATACTTTATTCTTTTTTATAAATATGGAAAGCAATAATTAGCCATTTCTATCAAGAAAAAAAGAGCACGAGGAGAAGGCGGGAGCGAGACATATGGTTCTACTCAGAGCTCTATAAGTAGAGCTACGTCACCAGACTATCTGCTTTGACGATAGCTGATTTCCTCATGTGTTTGAGCCACGGCCCAAAACATTCAAAATTTAATACTATATTTTAGGTGAAGAACTCAACAAAGGCAATATATTTTGTTAAAATACCCCAAGTATTACGTGGATTACAGGAATTGTTCAAGAGCTGAGGGGATGACACTTTTTTCATTTCCAAGGGACAAATTCCTTAGAAGGCAATGGGTCCTAAAAATGCAATGATATGTTTGGAAACTATAATATAATTCTTGATTTTGAAGAAATGAGGAATTCTAACTCTCAAGCCATTCCAACATTGTTTAAACATCTATAACCTAAAGTTCCAATGCTCACTAAAAACTCCAACAAACCCATTTTCATTCGGGAAAACAATGCTGATGCTAAGAAAATTTAATAAAGATGGAAATCTCAAGCAACTTTTTCATTTCGAATTTCAGGTAAAAAAAGATCTCCACAATTTCAGGATCATACATACTTTGCTCCTTATTTGGAATCTCCTACTTCCGAAAATAGAAAAATAGACTTAGTGGATATGAATCTAATTTAATCAACAATGGAATATGAAACTTCTTATAATATTATATAAATACATATTTTATTTTTTTTTGCATTAGTTACTTTATCCTTAGAAAATAATAATTGTATGTATTACATATATTTCACCTGAGGTAAAACATCTCAAGGAAATAAATACCAATATACAAGTCCAACTTGGAGTCTATGAAGCAGAAATAAAGGAATTAAGGAAGAAGTTGAAGGAGAAAGATGCAGAATCAAAGTTTAAGTCTTTAAAAATGCACCTCTCTTCGGTATTTAATTCAAACCATATCAAAAATTTTAAGTTGCAAGTCTTCACATTCCCAAAACAATGGTCTAATAAAACCATTGATCATTCAATTCAGTTAAGACTCGTTTAAGAACTATATGTTGTCCAATGAATCTATTCCAACAAGAACTGTTTTGATTAATTTGCAAAAATAGAGGGTGATTCAAATTTTATGTAAATTAATTTAAAAAAATGAAAAAAAATTGTAAACTCAATAACTGAAGTAGCGGTTCCAGTAATGAAGTCGTACATAAATGTCGCCAAATGTCATAAAAATTTATTTTTTACTGTTTCTAAATATGTTGGTATAAGCATGTAATAATAATTAAGCTCAATATAATCATTTTTTTAGTATTCATTTATTGCATTAAGTTCTTTTTGGGCTATTTGATTTATACCACAAGGGGGTGCTGAAATCTTGCGACGTAACTCTTCTTATAGGGCTCTGCTCTAAACGGCCCACCCTTCTGTAAATGTTTTGATTAGGCACATTATTTGAAAGGTTTAGTGTCAAATGTAGATATAAAGTTGCGTATTTATAGTCATATAATTTAGGAAGTTTTATCATAATTCAGAAATCAATAACCAAAATTTTGAACTTAAAATTCATCATTTTAACCAGATACTGTAAAAACAAAAACAAATCAAACTTCTTTTCTAATATGCAGTTGAAAGGTTTTATTAATTTTTCAGGTTCATTCAAAATATAAAATTGCATTCAAAGAATCTTACATAGATATACAACTAATAGTTATTCAATCATTAAACTCAAAATTTAGACAGTTCTATTACTCAGAAAATAAAGTCGAAGTCAAATTATAGTTTCTAATTTTGTAATTATATAGTCAAAATTTCAATATAAGCCGATAATATAATTTATCTTTGTGCGCAAAATCTAGAACTGATTTCTGTTTTTTTCTAGGTTGTCAAATTTATATATCTCAGTTTTCACTAAGTTTATTTAAATAAATTATGCGTTTTTAACGTTTTGAGTAACCTTGACCTCTCAAAATTAAATGGTTTATTACGGTTAAAATATAAAATATTTCTACAAAGTTTTATTAGAATCGATTAGTAATTTTTTCCATAATCCTACATAGAAAGACACAAACAAACCGAGGCAAGAACATAAGCTTCTCTATAATTCGTTGGCGAATGTAATTATTCTAGGATTATAAATTTAATATAACTAATCTGTGTGAATGTATTTTGTTTTGTTGATGATTGAGGAGGAACCTTTCGAAACAAATTCTTCTGATTCTATAAAAAAGTATATAAAATATTTATAATTTTGTAGTAGTCCATGTTGAATTTGTAGATATGGTGACTTTATCTAGTTAATATATATCCAAAAAAAATTGGTTTCACATTTATTGTGGATATATGTAGTGTTGCATTGATCCTGTGATGGAGTGATATAGTCTTATATATCAAGGTTTAATAGATTTTCTATTATAATAATGTTAAAAAAAACATTTTTGAGAGTAGGGCCGAAATCTAGACACAAAATTCACTTTTAATCTATTAATGAATGATGAATCATCATCATGCCGAGGAAAACGTGCTTTTTCCATGGGTCCCAACAATGTAGATGCTGATGTGTGGAGTTATGATTTGAAGATAAAGAGTTTGTCATTCCGTTATAAAGTTTGTCGTACCCATCTCGTTAATAATGACAAGTAATCCGCCCCTCCAAACCTCTCATCAGAACAACAACTTAAAAGTCTTCAAGAAACACAAGATTCAAGGAGACAAAGAATAATTAAACTGTATATCATTCAATTTGGACATAGCAAATCTTCAGTTTTATTTTCTAAGGTTAAACGAGCATATTATCGCTATGAACTTATTTGTGTCGTTTCTCATCCCTTGGAATGTTTTGGATCATCCCAATTTCTCCAAGCTTATTGAAAAATATACTGGAAAAACTACTTTGGGTTGATGGATCGTTAAAAAATTGATTGGGAAAGTAGGTCAAGGGGTTTTGAAAAGAATAAAAGAAGAGTTGCACTAAATGAGACAAGAAATCATCTTTAGAGGTCAATTTCGATGGGCCCTTTGCACGGACATTTCTGTGGGAGACCTTACCTTATTGACTTGATTGAGATTGAGATTGCAAACCTGAGCAATGTAAAGAAAATCGTCTTAAGCTCAGTTTATAAGTCATTGGGAGAAAGTTTTGTGCTTAGTAGACTTAAAGTTTGCATTACTGATGCTGCCTTGTATTGTCTCAGAGCAAGAAAAAAGATCTTCTTACAAATTTCCCAGAATTGATTCAAATTAAATGTGTTGCTCATGGATTATATAGGGCTCCAGATATTCTTCAACAAAAGTTTGCTGTAATGAACGAACTAATTTACAATGTGAAGAAGTTATTTTTAAATTATGGAATAAGAAATCAAGAATTTATTACTTCATCCGAAATTATCCTCCCTCCATCACTAGTTATAACAAGACTAAAGGCAGTGGAGTACTACAAAACATCCTTTCGAAGTCTTCAGAGAATATTAAAACAACCTCGATAAAGATTTGGAAGTAATAAGAACACTAAAAATAATTAATAATGATTATGTACGAGAAGAAATCATATTTATCAATGAAATTTTTCGCCAAATACATTTGGCAATGGCAGCACTTGAAGAAAGATTCCTTCTTCTTACCAGCGTGACGATTGTAGAAAATCTGACTAAAATCTAAATGGTGTTACACCCCATGTAACAAATGCACATTTATACCTTCATGGAAAAATTATTATAGTTTCCATTTAATTTACTAACATACTTTTTACAATTTGTTATGTCCACCGTGTATATTGATGTTCTAACCTAATTATTCTCTTATGGCAATTAATACTATTTGTATCATACAATAAATTATAACTAACATTAAGTCATTTTCTTTATAATATTATTTTGGTTGAATAGTACCAAGTTTGAGTGATATTTGGTAAAGGAAAGCTTCTATATATAATAAATTATCTGATAACTTGTAATGTTCAAAAAATCATAATTAAGATATCTTAACAGTATGTTCGAAATTAACCATCGGCCATCAAGTATGATTTATGAGTAAAAGTTTGTTTATTTCCTAAAGAAAACAGAGGAACCAGATAATTGAAGCTGTATTTGCAGGCGCGCTTGCTCAAAATACGATTCCCACAACCCTAAATTCTTCAATGATGATACAATCTTTGTAGAAAGGTGGAAATTTCCTTGAGACGCGCACGCTAATAAATGAACGTGCCTGCCTACACATTTCTGTTTCGTTGGGTATAAGAAGGATAAAAATATCAGCTAGATACATCACTATTATCCAGTTAACTCTAGTATCAACAACATGTCAACTACTACTGCAACTACAAAAAAAGCCTCCAGCACATCTCAGGAAGGATCCAAGACCCCTTCATCCTCCACAATGGTCATGACTGCCATCAAGGCATTGGCTGATCGCAAGGGTTCTTCCCTCATGGCCATCAAGAAGTATATCTCTGCCCACTTCAAAGTAGATGTGGTCAAAAGGGCTCCATTCATCTGTAAAGCCATCAGATCAGCTGTCGAGAAGGGTGAGCTGGTTCAAACCAAGGGCAAGGGTGCCTCAGGAACATTCAAGCTTTCTGTAACAAGCAAGTCTAAGGTGACCAAAGACGTTACAAAGCCAAAATCCCCTAAGAAGTCGGCTGAAAAAAAATCGACCAAGTCCAAAATACTTGTAAAAAAGGCTCCTAAGAAGAAAATGGTCAAAGCCAACACCCCCAAGAAGTCTGCAGAGAAAAAACCCGCTAAGAAGGTATCTGCGAAGAAAACACCTTCTAAAAAGGTTTAATTGTTCTTCATTGAGATCAATCTTATGTAAAATACCGGCTCCTTTCGGAGCCACCAAATCCTTACCTAAGAGCATTTACTCTGATAGCTTGTTCTCAGTTGTTATTTAATAATGCCAACTTCCCCCCAAAAAAAGCAAATATTTGTTCTTTGTATTGAACTGTGTATGTTCATACTGCGAGACAGGAACTCTTTTTGAGTGTTGAATATGTTAAAGAATTATTCAAAATATAATAATAATTTTTTATTGATCGTACGTAGTTATTTCTAAATCAATAATTAAACTCAAAATTCATATTTTTATTCAGAGCATGAAATTTGAGTTAAATTCTAGGGTATAGTAAATTATAAGATTTAGTATTTTTAAAGTAATAATCAATTTGGAAAATTGTAGAATATAGTTGTTGAATTAAAATTTTCAAAGCCCACGAATTTCTATATTACATTTATAGAATCTATTATAGGAGTAAGAAATTTCGTTAGTTAAGAATTTATAGACAAATAGAGAATTATCGTATTGCACCTTTAAAATTAACCAGACATTTTACTGTAAGGTAATTACCAACTGGTTCCAAAATTTACTTTCAATATCTTTTTATGCCTTCATCGCAAAATATGTTTTTTTATTGCGAAATGTCTTTCTTAACTAAGAATAACTTATAATAAAGTTGATTACATATGTATGGATCAATATGTTCGTAACCGAAGTAACAAAGAAATCGCGCTAAAAATAATATTCCTTTGTTTCGTGTTAGTAGCTCATTCTTATTGGAGGAAGAACATTGAAATTAGATTGTGTAGCATATTTGAACAAAAGTTTAATCTCGTTAACTTTCAATTTTTGTAAGTATGGAAAGTCCTATGACTTTACTTATTCTTTAAAAGGTATTACGTTTTGTAAATTATTATAAGAGCTCATACTATGTACATTGGTATTTTATGATATGTTTTTGTATATATGAGCATATGAGATAATGGACTGAGGAAGAAAAAAAACATATGGGACTGAGGAAGTAAAAAACTATATTCAGCATTTAAAAGTACAAACAAAGTCTCTAAATTGTTGTTGGGACCAATAGGGGAAGTAGGGCAAACCATATCATAAATTTTTTTTTTTAATTTAAGGGTTAAAAACTGATAAGTTAACCTTATTCTGTATAGTGATGATTTATAAGTAAAACAAGAAGCTAATTCTTCGATTCTATATAAAAGGCTACACAATATTTCTAATTTTGTATTAGTCCATGTTGTATGTTAGAGATAAAGATAAAATAGTGTTTTGATGACCGTTTAGGTTCCATAAATATTGTTGAATATTTGTAGCATTTAATTGATGCAATAATATACATCAAAATGAATGGTTTTTCTATTTTGTAATAATAAAATTATTTGCTATTGTAATGTTAATAAAATCATTGTTGAGAGTAAAATTTTAGGCGCCAAAATCCAATCCATCTTTGTGGAGAAAGGAAAATTTTCTTGGAAGCGTGCACGCTACTAAATGAACGTGTCTGCCAAACGTTTCTGATGGGCGGATATAAGAAGAATAAACATATTAGCTGGATACATCACTATTATCAAGTTCACTCCCGCATCGACACCATGACATCTACCTCTACAACTCCTAAAAAAGCCTCCACGAAATCCAAGGATGGACCCAAGTCACCCACATCCTCTATGATGGTTATGACTGCCATCAAGGCGTTGGCAGATCGCAAGGGTTCTTCCCTAATTGCCATCAAAAAATATATATCTGCTCACTTTAAGGTAGATATGGTGAAAAGAGCTCCATTCATCTGCAAAGCCATCAGATCCGCTGTCGAGAAGGGTGATTTGGTTCAGACCAAGGGCAAGGGTGCCTCAGGAACATTCAAGCTTTCCGTAACAAGCAAGTCTAAGGTGACTAAGGTCGTCAATAAGCCCAAATCCCCTAAGAAGTCTGCTGAGAAAAAATCAACCAAGTCCAAAACTCCCGTGAAAAAGGCTCCCAAGAAGAAAACGGTCAAGTCCAAGACACCTAAGAAGACAACAACCAAATCAAAGACCCCCAAAAAGTCTGCCGCAAAAAGCCCTGCTAAGAAAGCTTCTGTGAAGAAAACCACTAAACGAACAACTTCAAAAAAGGCTTAATTCCTCTTCGTTGAGTTTTATCTTATATTAAACACCGGCTCCTTTTGGAGCCACCAAGTCTTTACCTTAGAGATATATTTATCGATTTGCTTGTTCTGAGTTATTATTTAATAATGTCAACTTTGCCGCCCAAAGCGTTAATTTTTGTTTTGTATACAAACCTGCGTTTGTTCATACCCTTAGAAATGAACAGCTTTTTTTTAGTTTAAAAGGTTACGCCTCATTCGGAATTTTTCAAATTGGAACACATAGGATATATAAGAATGCAAAAGAAACGTTAAAATTCTCCCTATCATCAATTATAACCCAACAGTATAAATTGATGGGAGCGTAGAAGTTAAAAACGGAGTAGGCTGAACTATTCGTTTTTTAGTGTCCCCTTCATTTATACTACCCTTTAATGACTAAAATACTTTTAAAGGTGAAAATAACCTCAATGTAATAGCACTAGATTCTTAATATTTCAGATTTTCTATTTCGAAATATTCTATTCAACTTCTATTTGTATCTTATAATTTCGATTACCAACTCTAAAACAGCTTCAAAAAGTAAATCTTAGTTCGAAGTTAAGTAGTGGCCCTTAAAAGGGCCGGTTTGTAAAACCAAGTAAAGTTATACAAGGGTAAGCTTAGGCACGTTCACCACGGATACGGCGAGCAAGCTGGATGTCCTTGGGCATAATAGTGACACGCTTAGCATGGATGGCACACAAGTTGGTATCTTCAAAAAGACCTACAAGATAAGCCTCTGAAGCTTCTTGGAGAGCCATGACAGCAGAGGACTGGAAACGCAAGTCAGTCTTGAAATCCTGAGCAATCTCACGAACCAACCGTTGGAAGGGCAATTTACGGATGAGAAGCTCAGTGGACTTTTGGTATCTACGGATTTCTCTGAGAGCGACTGTTCCAGGTCTGTATCTGTGGGGCTTCTTCACTCCTCCAGTGGCAGGGGCAGATTTACGAGCTGCCTTGGTGGCGAGCTGCTTACGGGGAGCTTTTCCTCCGGTGGATTTACGAGCTGTTTGCTTGGTACGGGCCATTTTTACTAACTGAATTAGAAATATCAAATGTTCCCCATTTCTTATCTCCACAAACCTTAAATACTATGAAATCCGCGTGCACTTACTCCAGGTACATTCTCTAACCCGAGACCAAGCTAAGGCATGACTTCTAGAAGCAGATGCAAAGAAGCTTCTTCCTCTCTCTCTTTTTTTGTCCCTCCAACATTTTTAGCCTGTTATGTATACATAATTTTTACCGCCATAAACTCTCTGAGACATCTATCATTAGAAGTCTGTACTTTATACTTATGTAAGAGCAATTTATTTTTTTAATCAATATATCTGTATTTTTGATTTTTGCTTTTCGGTTTTTATTTTTAGAATACAGGCTAGTCATATTATTTTAAATATAGTTATTATCCTATTATGTATTCATAATTTTTAGCGCCAAAAAGTCACAGAGTTAAAAGTGTGAACTTCAATTAATGTAATTACTTTATTTTTTAGGATACTTTTACTTTTAAGGTTCCACTTTACTACAACCAAAAGTTAGTTCTCTTGATTATGTAGCAACATTTTTCTAGCTATGATTTGAAGTAACAATGAGTATGTGTTTGTTATGTTTATCAACGCATATATTGTTTTGTAAGCTACTTAAATATGTAAAAAGTGAATGCAAATAGTAAAAAGCTGGCAGATTCTGAGCGCTCACTAAAACAGAATGCTTAAAGTTTTATTGTTAATTTTTAGAAATAACCAATCTTGAGGTGAAAAAATTCGTACTTAAAATATAAAAAAAACGATCAACACTCGCGTGTATTCAATTGTATATTGTCACAAATACAAATTATTACAATATGATGATATTTAATTTTTAATTATAAAATTGAATAGTAAAACTCGTTCTTACAGTTGAGCATATGAAGAAAATGAATTATTACAATTCGTCGATAGTCAATTATAGTAAGAGGTAACTTCGTGTAAAACATATTCGTATAAAACATTTTCGTTTAAGGACACTTGGTATAAGGACATTTCGTATAAGACCATTTCGTATAAATTTAAACTTTAGGGTTAAAAAAAAATAATCCAAAAACAAGCCCTCTCCACCAAATGAAATGCTGGGGACGCCCCTGATTAACCTTAAAGCCTATAAAAAGTATAAAAGTACTTTACTCCGTGGTTGTTCAATACAATACAGCAAATTTTGATTTATATTAAATCGAAATATACTGGTTCTAGGAGGATTTGCTTTAAATATTTTCCAAAAGTACGTTTTCGCCTTGGTTGAAAATTATGTGAATACTACTTTAATACAAACCAAAGTTTTAAATGATAATTAACTCGCCAGACACAAGGAAGAACCAGTGAATGATCGACAACAAATCCAACTACAAATGTGGAATAATAAATGCTTAACTTCATTGTATCAAAATTATAGGACTAAACTTGCAATTTACTTGACATACAAGTGCTACAACATCCGACGTTACGACCTGATCGAGTGTTGTCGATGTAACACGAGAGACACTTCACATTTTTTTAGGATATTTCTTTAGGATTGCCCATTTACATTAATTAAATACATCAAATATTGAAATATTATAGAAATGATACTCAGGAATGGATCAATTATAACTCATAAGTGAAAATCACTTCATTATTATCCAAGACGAATACATATAAGGCGAATCCTCCTGATACGAAGTAATATATATGTTTCCAATTATAAATATAACAAAACAAATTTTTGTTCATAGAGAAGCCATTGTGGGCAAAAAAGAATGGGAGTCTAGGACCAATTATTTGTGAACAAATTATGTAATTGGACCAAAATACATTGGATTAGACTTCATCATCCTGGATTTAGGATTTGATCCGTTGATGATGCTAAATGTAGAATGAACTAAGCCCAACTTGATGAGACAAACAGTTTGTATTAAAACAATGACATATGTTTGATAGCGTTAAAAAACTGGTTTTAAAACAAGTTTACCTTCTTCTTCTTTTCTTTTTGTTTAGTTTTCCCTCGCATTTTCAACTTTTCTTCCTTTCTCTCCCTCCCTTCTTTTCTTTTCTTTCCCTTCCCTATTCTTCCTCCCTCTTTTCTTTTTTTTCTTCTTCCGAGGGAACACTATATAAACTCCCTTCTTTACCGGTTGGAGTATCAGTTAACCTAAATCTGCAATTATGACTGGACGTGGTAAAGGTGGAAAAGGATTAGGAAAGGGAGGCGCCAAGCGTCATCGTAAGGTTCTTCGTGATAATATCCAAGGAATTACCAAGCCTGCAATCCGTCGTTTGGCTCGCCGTGGTGGTGTCAAACGTATCTCTGGTTTGATCTATGAGGAAACCCGTGGTGTTCTCAAAGTTTTCCTAGAGAACGTTATCCGTGACGCTGTTACATACACTGAACACGCCAAGAGGAAAACTGTAACTGCCATGGATGTTGTCTACGCTCTCAAGAGGCAGGGACGTACCCTCTATGGTTTCGGAGGTTAAGTTGTGATTTTCTTCCATTTCTCATGAATATATCTTCTATATATTTGAGTACAAAATAGGTCCTTTTAAGGGCCACCAATGATCTCTGTGTAAGATGATTCTCTAGCTTGTACAACAGCAATCTCATCATGAATTTTGAGAAGAGTATAAGGAACTCTCTCTTTATTCGAACATAAACTAAAGTTTTAACGCCCAGAGTGTCTTAAATTTGTTTTCCTCCTTATAATGAAAACATTAATGCGAGTGGGGTAATTAACTTAGAGGGGATATATGAACAGTGAGGCATAAAATATGACATACCGGTATGTTAAACAGAAACCAAAAACTAACGTAGTTATCCAAAAATATCGGAACAAGAAAGAATCTGCACGAAACCTCCTATTTCAAACTACATATTGGAGTGCAAGAGGAATAAATATAATGGCTTAGCACTTTTTCTAAAAATTGTTCGTGTGATAAACTTCTTCAGTTATTTATACATCAAATCGATGGGCTCAAAGACAATAAGAATAATTTGAGTAAACCTTTTTTGCAGAGCATCTGGATATATGGCTTTGCGTTTTCTCATAGTTCCATTGAATTCCTATCTGTTTATCACATTCTGATATTCATTCATTGTGCAGATGCCCTTTACCATCAAAATCTGTTACTTCATCACACATTGGCTCAAATACACATACATCGTTATATTGCTTGTATGAAATCAATATATATTTGTATAAGAGTGGAATTTATGTATTCATTTATGCTTTTTCATTGATATAATCTTCTATTTTATTTTGCTTTAATTGATTAATTTACTACGACTTAAACTTATTTAAAATTATATACTACCTTATATATAGCATTAAAAATATTAGCTTCTAAGTGAGATACTTCATTTTATTCAGATTTTTGTTAGTTATATTCATATTATATGTAATCAAGATAAAGTTATAAATAATTCATTTTTGAAATTCTGAAATGTTTTTATCAATTTATATTTACCTCTATTTTAATCTATATAGTTATCTCATGTCGAAATATGGCACAGAATCATAGATATACTCTAAAAACTTGATTTTTTAAAAAGCCAAACAGATATCCTCTTGAAAGTTTTAATGGTCATATTCGTGTTCTACGGCTTAAATAACAATAATAAATGTGGATTTCAGCCTGCAGGCTCTCCAAGACCATCATTTTGTTACATAGTGATAATCAAATACTGAACACTAATGAATAGTGATGAGACAACTAATCAGAATCGGGAGTTTTTTTCTAGAATCGGCATTGGGAAAATAATGTTTAATTACCAATTCTTATTTATTACTGGAATTTAACTATTTATTACTTTTTGAAGTTTTGTAAAAATTGCACCTCTCTCCCCCCTCCCCAAATTAAGGAATTTTTTTTTCTAGAAAATTTAATATTTAATTTTTTTTCCAAAAATCTAATATTTGAAATTTATTTTAACTTTTTAAATTTGTTTCCAATTTTTTTTCTTCTTTGAATGGCAAAGACAAAGGCTTGGCAGAAATAACCTCAACATTTATCAAAGCAAGCAACTCCGACGTCAAGGAGATTAATTTCAGTTATGCTCAAGCGTACAAATATTGTACTGAAACCGTTACTACTATTGCTCAACAAATTAGAAGTTCCTGGACACCTACAACCATGCTAAAATTTAAATATCTTTATTTTAACTGAGTAAAAATGATCATTGATCATTCCTTTTTGCGAAATAAAAAGGGAAAAATAAGCTTGAAAAAGAATACAAGGTACAATGATGAATAATTAATATCATGTAAACAAGTCGAACTCTTACATCCATTATGGAAGTGCACTGGGATGGATAACTCATGGAAATTCTTGAAAATCCTTATTGCTTGTAAGGAAAATTACCTATAACTATTTCAGGAATTCGTTGAATAAAATTATTTGGTGTTCCTGCATTATAACACAAAATAATAGATTTACTCAGTCAGATACTTGAAAGACTACTTTTAATTTATTGAGTGATTGGAAATGTACACAATATGTTAGGACAATGGTTATTGACACAACAGCATCGAACACTGCGAACTTGCATATCTATTTAGGAAGTTTTGAAGAGAGAGAGAGTTGTTGTGGCTTGCTTGTAATATGTCTATATTGCCTAACTTTATTATATATCTGAATTTCAATTGTATACAAAATAAAATATGTGATTACATCCGTTATCAAATCTGACTTAAATATTCAACCTGAAAAAATAGACTATTTGCATGGAAAGAATAAGATTTTTTTCTGTAATATAACCTACTTTTCACGTCCCTAATTGATCCCAAAAAATCCAAAAACCTACTTTGAGTAAATTGAAATATCAGTGTTTAGCATTAACATCAAGTAGTATTCAATGACTACATATTCTTTACAGCCATTTGATGGAGTTATATCAAGAATTCTTTGCTAATTTGTCCTTATTTTGTTTGTGAAATATCAAGTTTGAGTCTACTTCAAATTATGACGGTAGAAACGATGTTTTAATTCGAGTTAGGTTGATACATATAATAGTGGAGTCCATATATTTAAATAAAGTTTTTTTATGTGGTCGAGACTTGACTTTGGTTTGATACGGACCTGTCGAATAATTTAAAAAAAAAGAGATAAGTTTTGAATGATAGGCACAACAATGCTGTCTAGCTTTACTTTAGTTCTTGCTATATTCATTTATAAAAATAACCACTCGGAATGAGTCCAACTCCTATGGCCCACTTCATTAACGAAGTCAGTCAAGCAATCATCAATGGGAAGATAATTTCCTAAATAAGGAAGTTCTCTATCCAACTTTCATCCTAAGAGTCAGTCTCTATATCACATCCTCATGGTTGTAAAGACTTTTGATTTCTAAATGAGAAACCAATCAAACATACTACAGAAATGATCCTGTGAAGTATGATCTTAATTCGATAACTGCACACTGTAGTAACTTTATCCACTTTTTCCGTTCTATTCACCTTTGAATATTTGAGAAATCTCAAGAAAACTTATGCTAAACAAGTTGGACAATGTTTAAACCACCTTTAGACTATAAAATTAAAGTGAAATAGTGAAGGATTATATATCAAAAATGGGAGCATGAAAATAATAAGGTATATGTCTATATTGCCTAACTTTATTATATATCTGAATTTAAATTGTATACAAAATAAAATATGTGATTACATACGTTATCCAATCTGACTTAAATATTCAACCTGAAAAAATAGACTATTTCTATGGAAAGAATAAGATCTTTTTCTGTAATATTACCTACTTTTCACGTCCCTAATTGATCCCAAAAAATCCAAAAACCTACTTTGAGTAAATTGAAATATCAGTGTTTAACATTAACATCAAGTAGTATTCAATGACTACATATTCTTTACAGCCATTTGATGGAGTTATATCAAGAATTCTTTGCTAATTTGTCCTTATTTTGTTTGTGAAATATCAAGTTTGAGTCTACTTCAAATTATGACGTTGGAAAAGATGTTTTAATTCGAATTGCCATAGAGGAAAATTGCCAGTTAGGAAAATTGAACTTATTTTGTTCAAACTTCATGATAAATAATAACACAATATATATGCGCTTAATATTATTTATGACAAATATCTAAACAATTCGTTTGTTCCATCCTCCAAGGAGTACCTTCAAGTGTGAGTAATATTATTGCAATACAATTTCCTTGCAATTTTTAAATTCAATCCAATCGTCTAAGAAATGTATCGAGAGGATTGCTAAGGAGAGGGGAATAAATAGCTTAGGGCATCATAAAACATGGTTGAATACCTTCCGGCCTTGGATTGGCCCGGGATTGTGTGGGATTTCTACCCCCTCTCCTCCTGCTATATTACTTCAATTTGGGGTCCTTTCCTTGGGAATTGGGATATATTCCCGAAATCATCTTCCCCTTTTCTTCCCCAAAACTACAACATTCTCCGGAAATTTGAAATTGTGAGTAGACTCGAGTGAACTCCTACCTGAGTCCTGAATGTACGAAATATCTTTAAATGATTTAGTTCTTTTGTGGAATAAGCTCACTTTTTATTCAGTTCTTTCGGTGATTAAGTTCTTTTATAGATTAAGTTCATTTGATGTATCAGTTATTTTATTGATTCAGTTAATTTGATGATTGAGTTAATTTGCTGAATTCGTTACATTGCAGCTGTTCGTGTACGTATAACGATAGCACACTCAGAGTTGCTAAGTAATGAACTAGCATTTGTTACACAAATATAAATATGTTCTTTCTGCTCAATATATTCATAATAACTTAAGGAAATAGTTATATTTGAATGAAGTTGAGTGATATATTTTATGTATAGGAAACTTAAAGTACTCATACAACTGAGTTGGTTCAGTAAGTTCACTAAAAAGAGTTGTTTAAAAGAACGAATCGTTCTCAAACGACACAATACTACTTCTCTCGTTGGTTTAAGGTTTATTTACAAGTGCCTTGCATTAAAATCCCTCAATATCATGAAGAATTGTTCCATTCCAGTTAAAAGGGATCGAAGTATTAAAAAAAGTCAGTGTAGTAGTTCATATTCTAAGTGTGTACGTTTTCTTGTTCAATATTTTCCGAAATTAAAAATAACGGACCTATATTTAAGAAAGTTAAATCTTAACCAATTATATTTAAAAAGTAAGAGCAGAAGACCCATACCTCTTGAAATAGAAGATGAAGAGAATCGTTTTTATCGGCTTATACCAGGGAAAGTTAGTCGAATTTTTAATTGGATGTCAAAAAATTTAGTTTTTTGTAGGGAATAATAATAATCGTAAAAATATAAAAAGAACTTCTTTTAAAATGAGAACTAAAGATTAAAAAAATTGAATAATTGAAATCAAAATGTTGATTTGTTGTATGTCTAGGCATATATTTCCAACGATAGTTACAGTAACGAGTAGCGACAATTTATCTTTCAATGCTTTAATAGATACTTGGATTTGATTCAAATTTTGTTGAATAAACATTTTTTTGGCACAAAAATCCTTCTAAACATCTGTTACTTTATTAATTGGATCACTGCTTTCATCCATGCCATTAATATAAACATTAGTTAGACACAATGCTTAACCCCACATATCTTCCCCTTGGTTACAGATGCTTCCAAAGAGGGAGGTGTAGCTGCAGTGCTAGTTTTATGGGGTGGCAGATGGCACTTCTGGAATACACACTTTCACTCCAGTTGCCATCGTATCTTTTTACTTTTAATCTCCATTTTTAAAAATACATTCAATGGAAATTATGACAGGATTTTTAGGATAAAACCATCAGAATTCTCGTCTTTCATCAATAATAGAAAATTATTTGTAATTAAATTTGGTTCTTATGCCCATCAAGGGTGTACTGATTTCCGAAAGAAAATGAATAGAGCCCTGTTATGGGAGTTACAGTGACTTAATAATACAAGATGGACTTACAAAATTCATATCTTGAAAAAATGCTTAATGTTTTAAGGGTATTGTATGAAATTGCTAAGGAGTCCAAGACTACCAAATCAGCTGCACTAGTTAGTTAAATCAGTAAGGAATTAATTTTCAGCTTATATTGTTAAAGAGTACTTTAGATGAAATTTAATTTTCATTAGATTTCCAAAATTTCCAAGAATATACTTTTTTCAAATCAATTAATCGGATTTAAACGCTGAAAGGTACCTTAAATAATATTATTCTTTAAAGTATGTATAAATGAAATCCGAAATGCAGCAATAGAGACCATCAATCACCAAATATCATTAAAAACAAAAATTATATAGATTTAAATGTAATTTAAAGTTTAAAAAACAACATATTTTGAGGTATTTACTTTATAAAGAATAACCTCTTAATTTATAAATTATTTTTATGTAAAAGTAATTTATTTGAAACTTGAGTAACTAAGATTTCCTTTACATAGGATTATTTGGTCTTAAAAGGTTTAGTTCAGCAGTAAGTAATATCGATTTTTTGTTGTTGACTTGTGTAATTAGTTGTAAAGATTCGATCAAGAGGATTTGTATTATGTAATTAGAAATAAAGAATAAAAGTGGAGTATTTTTAATACTCTAATGGAAATTAGTTCAATAAATATCTGGAGTGGACCGTTTGTAACTGCGTAACCTCATCGGGGGATTTTTTAAACAGAATAAAGTAGAATTTTAGTCGCTATAAACAACTTATGTTCTTCGTGATGGTACATACTAAATTTCTTTGCCACGTGGCATAATGTGTATCTCCACATTATTATCTAAATTTCAATACTAAAATAAAAACATTTTTCAAATCAAATGGACACATAAACTGATTGCTTTGATCTATAAGCTTCAATAAATTCATAATTCCATTACAAAAGATTGCAAAAAAATGTTTTTAAGTAAACAAATTTTATAGGATGAATTTAAGGATATATTTTTCAAAAAGTAAGTATATGATGTTATAGTAAGTACCTCAGAAAGGATTTTCGGATAATTTTAAAATATAGAATAATGAATATCAAAATATACTACTTGAATAAGAACTTCTGTAATGCATTGACAATTCATTGGTCATCTTATATTTTGGTACTTTACAGATTCTAATCATCATGGGTTGAATGTTGGATTTACTACGTAATCTCTCTCTCCTAAGCCTGAAACTATGTAACAGATAGATTATAGTACATTTAGGTATGCTTTGGAATCGACTCTTAACCTCATCCATCAAAAGGGAAGGGAAAAATTTGAAGAAAAAAAAACACATGGGAGCTGGGATTCTGCATTTTTCGGTTGTCAAGTGATAATTATTATTTTTAGAATTGTTATTAATTATTCTATACATTAAATTGATAATCCTACCAAACGAAATCCCTTGATTGATATAAATTAGTATAAAAATCAAAATCCTATGCTGTACCTTGTTTAAATTCATAATACGTAAAGTTAGCTGTTTTAAATCATAAAAGAGTCAACTTTTAAAAATTAATCAAAACACCTCAAAGAAAAGTACACTACATTTTGTTTTGTTTATTAAAACGAGCTGTGTACATAAATCTTTTGAATTTAACGAAATTAATTAACTACGCGAGTACGAAAAATAACTGAGTGACGTCATTGAAAAGCGACATCTTATGAGAAAATATAAAAACATTGCGATATTCTCCTCAAGCTAACAAATACGTTTCCTCACTTTGTTTGTAAGCCTTAATACTGTGTATACGAAAAGGAAAATATATGCCACATATCAACTAAGAACCTGCCACTTGTATATTGTATTACTTAGTTATAGAGAGTCATTCAAATAATTATAAAATTACATTAAAAGAATCATACGCAGTTGCACTAGTGAGTATATGTATAACAATGATTTAACTCCAAATAGGGTATGGTAAATTATAAATTTATAACTTGTAAGTAATAAACCGTATGGAAAATTGTAGAATATAATTGTATGGTTCAAACTTTCAATCATGATTAATCTTTTAGATATATCAATGATTATGGGAATTTGGAATTTATTAAGTAATAAAGAATTATTGTGATTTGTTTAACCCTATAACAAGTATATGATTATT
Organism: Lepeophtheirus salmonis; assembly: GCF_016086655.4. Taxonomy (NCBI): domain Eukaryota; kingdom Metazoa; phylum Arthropoda; class Copepoda; order Siphonostomatoida; family Caligidae; genus Lepeophtheirus; species Lepeophtheirus salmonis. The sequence goes on along the minus strand of NC_052138.2, from coordinate 12,428,735 downwards.
AATAAGGAACATTTTGAAATTAGTTCTATGTTTCTATAAGGAATTATGAATTGTTGAATGGTAGAATTGATCATATAAAGAATAAATATATATTATAGTAAGAGCTATTTTTGTAGATTTTATAGTAAAAAGTAATCGTGCTATCTAGTAATAGTAAAAAAGCTTTAATGGTTCTTCTATTATTTAATTATAAGATGGGTTTGGTATTATGTTAAAAAATCCCTTTTGAGAAAAAGTTTTAGGCGCCAAAATCCAGAGACAATCCTTTGTGGAAAAAGGAAAAATTTCCTGAAGGCGTGCACTCTACTACATGAACGTGCCTGCCAAAACTTTTCTATTTTATCGAATATAAGAAGAATAAACATATCAAGTAGACACATCACTATTATTCAGTTAACTCGCGTACCGACATCATGTCATCTCCATCTACAACTCCTAAAAAAACCTCCACAAAATCCAAGGATGGACCCAAGACGCCCACATCCTCCATGATGGTCATGACTGCCATCAAGGCGTTGGCAGATCGCAAGGGTTCTTCCCTCATGGCCATCAAAAAATATATCTCTGCTCACTTTAAGGTAGATATGGTGAAAAGAGCTCCATTCATCTGCAAAGCCATCAGATCCGCTGTCGAAAAGGGTGAGTTGGTTCAGACCAAGGGCAAGGGTGCCTCAGGAACTTTCAAGCTTGCTGTAACAAGCAAGTCTATAGTGGTTAAGGCTGTCAAAACGCCCAAATCCCCGAAGAAGTCTGCTGAGAAAAAATCAATCAAGTCCAAAACTCCCTTGAAAAAGGCTCCCAAGAAGAAAACTGTCAAGTCCAAGACCCCCAAGAAGACAACAACCAAGACAAAGACCCCCAAGAAGTCTGCTGCTAAAAGCCCAGCTAAAAAGAAAACTACAAAGAGAACAACCTCTAAAAAAGCATAATTCCTCTTCGTTGAGTTTTATCGTTTACAAAAACCGGCTCCTTTCGGAGCCACCAAATCTTTACATAAGGGAATTTTCTATTTTTGCTTGTTCTGTGTTGTTATTCAATAATATCAACATTGCGGCCTAAAATTCATGTCTTTGTTTTGAGTACTTATCTTAATTTTTTCATATCGTAAGACTCTCTGATTTTATAGCTTAAAAGTTTTACCTAGTTTTTTTTAGGAAACCTAAAAGTCTATAAGAATAGCAAAAGTTAACTTTTAAATTATCCCTCATCAATTATAATGACAGTAGATGGGACAAGAAAATACTATATTACTGAATTAAGACCCCTTTTTTAAACACCCCTACCTGTTGTTTGATATTTTTCTTATGGAGTAGGAGAAAAACTGAATAACTATCATAGATAGGAGAACCTTCTACGTTTAAAATCAATATAGTGCAGGGTAAATATTACTCTTATATCTTATTTCACAAGATTATATATAATATAATCTTGTAAATAGTAAACTCTTTTAGGTGAATGAGGTTAAATATTTTTACCTGAGAAAATTACCTTGATATGCCAGTGTTCGATTTTTATTTCTGATATACATATATACCATAGAATCAACTCCTACATATAATTATTTTGGTTAACGGCTCAAAAAGTTTTAAAAATATATCTTAGTTCGAAATTATCCAAGTGTTTTAAATAGCCTAATTTTAAATGTTCCCCGAATTTTTTTTAAATGACAACATAATATGAGTATGTATAACCCTCTAGCGCAACTTGATATTATTTACTTTTTTTCCAAAAATTATCTCGATCCACCAGCACTATATTCCTATTAAATCGGATATATTAGAGCATATATATACCTATATAATGAAATCATCTCCTACGTATAATTATTTTGATAAACAACTCAAACAAAGTTTTAAAAGTATATCTTAATTCGAATTTAAGTGGGGGCCCTTAAAAGGGCCAGTTTGTAAAACTAGGTTAAGTCATACAAGGGTTAGCTTAGGCACGTTCGCCACGGATACGGCGAGCAAGCTGGATGTCCTTGGGCATAATAGTGACACGCTTAGCGTGGATGGCACACAAGTTGGTATCTTCAAAAAGACCCACAAGATAAGCCTCTGAAGCTTCTTGAAGAGCCATGACAGCAGAGGACTGGAAACGCAAGTCAGTCTTGAAATCCTGAGCAATCTCACGAACCAACCGTTGGAAGGGCAATTTACGGATGAGGAGCTCAGTGGACTTTTGGTATCTACGGATTTCTCTGAGAGCGACTGTTCCAGGTCTGTATCTGTGGGGCTTCTTCACTCCTCCAGTGGCAGGGGCAGATTTACGAGCTGCCTTGGTGGCAAGCTGCTTACGGGGAGCTTTTCCTCCGGTGGATTTACGAGCTGTTTGCTTGGTACGGGCCATTTTTACTAACTGAATAGGAAATATCAAATGTTCACTATTTCTTATCTCCACAAAGCTTAAATACTATGAAGTCCGCGCGCACTTACTCCAGGAACACTCTCTAACCCATGCACCGAGCTAATATATTGGAGCTAGAAGCTGATGTAAAAAAGCTTCTTCCTCTGTATCTTTCTCTGTCTCTCTTTTCTTCCTCTCCCGCCAACATTTTTTTTTAAAAATGGAGTAGGGAGTACTAGAGATGGAAAGCTAACTTTTTTTAGTTTATTTGCAGATGCTGTAACCAATCATAATTACGTTTAAAATTCTGATTTCCCTCCTTTTTCACTATATTCACCTACATGGAAGCTATTCGTATAATGATAAACAAACATCGTTGTTATCCTGTTATATTTTCATAATTTTAAGCGCCAAAAACTCTCAGAGACATCTACCTACAAAAGTATGTACTTCAGTTCAAATATTTTTCTTTTATTAAATGAGAGTATCTTTATTTTTAAAGTTATATTTTCGCATTCATACAACTAAGGGTATTTTTTTTTGTACTCAATTTTTCTTGCTATTATTCGAAATAACAATGAAGAACCGTTTGTTAAGTAGATGCACGTTTATTAGGTAGGCTGAAAAGTTCGTAAGTTGACACATAGATGGCACCACTTTGAAATAATGTGACTTTTACTTAGGATCAACTTTCAAATTATACATGTACAAATTTGTCAGCTGTCAGACAATTGGTTCGTGACGTAGAGAAAAAAATATAGATAGATGACAAGGATTGTTAATTTTCCGTTTGGCTTTGTTAAGCAGACATATAATAAATAATAAATATTGCGACCTTGAAAAGTTTAATGCAACTGTTGTGTTGGCTGAAATACTAAATAAAAATGTTAAAATCAAGAGGGAAATAATTAGATTAATAAATTGATGGCAGGTATTGCAAAATATTATACCTTAAGCATACCAAAGTTAACAGCAGAAGACTATAGAACAGTCTTTCCTATACCTTGTCCCCTCTATATTTTCTTCCTTTTCGAGTGTCTAAAATTAGCAACTACCTAAAACACAACAAAATTCCACATTGATGAGACTCTTAAGATATCAAAGGAACCTGTTGGAGATATAGTGCACAAATATTTAAACGAACAAAATCTAGGGATCCAAATTGATCAAAACCAATAACGTGTTAATGATTCCGAGCAATAAGTATTAAATAAATCATTCAAATTTGACGATTTTATTTTTTTATATTTTTAAAGCTATTGCTTCATATAATGAGCTTTCAAAAATTTCAATTAAAGTGGGCTGTTGAAAAATAAAACCCAAAATAGCCTATTTCAAGCAAGCAGTGTATTAAAATAGGGGAAGTTAAGTGCCATTGATTTAAAATTTAAAAAAATGAAGCACATCAGTCATAATAATAAAAATAACATCATTATTAAAACACAACAGTAATTCTTACTATATAAAAAAAAACTGGAACCAAAATGAATTCTAGAAATCAAGAGTCCAGGTTAGAAATTCTACAACTTCTTATGTTGGAGTGATACCAATGGATATAACTTTACTTATTTTGTTCCTGGGATCCAGGACGTGTAATCAGCAATGGGGATTTTCAAGGAAAAGGTGGTATATCTAGCAGCGGATACCATAAAAATTGCTTCAAACTCGTAAGGGTATAGTGGCTCATATGATCTAAGCTTTCCGTCAATTAATACCTTGGAGTTTAATGAAGCAAAATCAATGGTTTTATACTTCTGTGGTGACTGTTTCTTCCTTTGAGATAATCAGAAGAATATAGAAGCTTTGATTAAATTCAAAGGTTTATTTTCCAGGGCTTCTTCCTCTAATATATTTGGAGTGTTAAGATTCCTAAAGAAGAAAAAGGTTTTGAACCTTGCCTTGGATTATATTCAGAATATAATCCCATTGAATAAAGGAACAACTGACCTAATAATGAGTTGAGCTCCAGCCATACCCATCACCAACGGGAAAATTACTGCATACTCCCCGTATGCAGTAATTTTCCCGTTGGTGAGGTCAGTACCAATCATGAGCCTATGATAGAACTCGCTGTATGAAACCTGTCTCCTCCATTCAACGTCTGGTTTCCTTGACATATCGATAAAATTTTGATATATATTTTCGGAATAATATTCACCTGAATGCAATTCCTTCTCCAATGAGTGATTTAGGCCTTTTCATGGGGGTCAAATAGTATTGGTGAAATAGCTTATTAAGCCACTCTTGTTCCTCTTTCATCACCCTCATTGCAAATTGAGGCGAAGCAGTGTCTTTGTATATAACTAGGAAACTGCTTGTGTGTTATATAGATCAATTTTCTCTGAAGATTAAAAAATCTCCACCTTGCGAACTTTGGGTAAATAGCACAATTTATAGAATGCCAATTCAAAATATGAGCGCCTTGACACTCATCATAAATATATTTTACTTCAAACTAGAAATACTTCAAATAAGAAAGACCAAACTTCTACAAAAAAGACATACATGCATTTACTAATAGTAAAACAAGTTAAAATATATTTGTGATAAGTACTTTTTGTTTAATTTTCATTTAAATGTGAATTTACTGGTCCACCCTACGATACAACATTATTGATATTTTGTAGATGAACTATCGGAGCAGTTCTTCAAATATGACTTTGTAGGAAACATCCATTCAGACAAACTGTGTATAATTCGTATATATCAACAAGGTATTACTTCGCTACCACAAAAAATACCTAGTTTATTTTTTTCAACTGTCGATTTCTTCGTTTCAATTTAACGTCAAGGCTATTTTATGATTTATTCTTTTTGATAAACTATTATAATCAATTATAATAGACTAGGATTTATTTCGAATTATTTTATTAATAGTTTAAATAACTCTATAATTTAATCAAACTTGTCAATAGACAACGTTAGTATTATGATTCGTGCTTGGATTTTTTTTTTTTTGGTGTTTTTTGGATCGAGAACTTATACCTTTAAAAAACTTTAAGGCACGGGGAATTGATCTTGTTTTATGAAAAAAAAATTGAACTTATTAAAAAAATACAAATTTCCTTCCAGAGTCCAGGAATGAAACATAGCTTTACTTACGTAACTCAAAATTCTGAACAACTTTTATTTTACGTCTAAAGTCTGTATCTTTCTCCGTTTTTGAAATAAAGACCCTGGTTATGCCTTTTGTAAGCGGAATAACATTCAACTATAATATTATATTATATTAGAGGTATGTCCTGTAATTAAACCTATATCATAGTGCTTCAAATATCACTGCCCTGAAGATGCATAATACAAAAAAGTGTTGCAAGAATGATTATTTAATTGCAGAATGCGACGGACCGAGAAAGGACATGTAAATGAGACATTGGGTGTACAATCATATGCTGATTAATATTTCTGAGACCAATAATCTTGGAACACAGAAAATTGCTTCCTTAAATGTTAACAAGAATCCCCATGAATGTATTTGATTTTACAATATATACAACATAGAATCTTTAATAAAATTCGAATTTTATTAAAGTATTTACCAATAAAAATCAGAAATAAAAAGGTAGTAAAATAAATTCCAATCCATCTAGACCAACATTTGACTATGAAATTTTCTATTTCATAAACAAAAATTTCCTAGTCAAGTGTTTTGCAAAGGCTGTGCTGTGAGTTAATTGATAAAAAGTAATCAATTTACAAAGAAACACAAAAAAATCTGTAGTAACCTTTGGGAAAAGCAGTAATTAAAAATAATAAAAATGAACAATATTTTATAATTATAGTAAGGATCTGTTTTAACCCTTTACATAGTGTTACTTTCTTTCCTTCTATTAGTAGAGAAATAATATGACAATTAAAGTCTGGGAGTACTAATTGAGATAAATAACAATTGGTATTGTTGACATATTTGGCAAAGTACCAGATAATTTTTGGCCTTTTTCTCTTTCTTTTCTTATGAAAGGTTGCGTGATCCACTCAATGTAACGATGTGACAGCAATGAAACAAAGTAGTTTGTACGTAAACAATTACATATGTTTGATTGCATTAAAAACTGTTTTTAAAACAAGTTTATCTTCTTCTTTCTTTTTTGTTTAATTTTCCCTCGCATTTCCCGCCTTCCTTCCTTTCTCTGCCTTCCTTCCACTCCCTCCCTTCCTGCCTCTCCTTTTTTTTTTTTTTTCTTTCGAGTAAACACTATAAAAACTCACATCTTTACCGGTTTGAGTATCAGTTAACCAATATCTACAATCATGACTGGACGTGGTAAAGGTGGAAAAGGATTAGGAAAGGGAGGCGCCAAGCGTCATCGTAAGGTTCTTCGTGATAATATCCAAGGTATAACCAAGCCTGCAATTCGTCGTTTGGCTCGCCGTGGTGGTGTCAAACGTATCTCTGGTTTGATCTATGAGGAAACCCGTGGTGTTCTCAAAGTTTTTCTAGAGAACGTTATCCGTGACGCTGTTACATACACTGAGCACGCCAAGAGGAAGACTGTCACTGCTATGGATGTTGTCTATGCTCTCAAGAGGCAAGGACGTACCCTCTATGGATTCGGAGGTTAAGTTGTGCTTCTTTTCCACTTCTCATGGATGTATCTTCTATATATTAGAGGTACAAAATAGGTCCTTTTAAGGGCCACCAATGATCCCTGTGTAAGATCGTTCTTTGGCTTGTATTTTGGCAATCGTATCCTGAATTTAGAGAAAAATATAGGCAACTCTTCTTTGTTGAAGAGAAAGTTTATTTTTCCCGCCTAGAGTGTCTAGTATTTGTTTTGTTTTCTTTAAATTGAAAAATATTAATGTGGGTGTAGGTGATTAACTTAGGTATTGGAATTATGACTCATTCAGCATAGTTTATCTAACAATTTATCTGGTCCTGGTTGCAAGCAGGACTATGTCTGCATTTAAAACAACTTTGATGACAACTTCCACAGATTCCTTATGAAAAATCCTCAAAATTTGGTCAAATATTTAAAGTCCATACCAAGAGATATGATGGGCTAAACATAAACCAAGATTTCAAGACATAGAAAAATATTTTACAAACTTGTAAAAGTGTACCTGAGAAAATATCAAATTATAGCCTATGTTAATTTTGTCAGTTATATCTAGACAAAGTATATTCGTCAACAATTTTTGGATAAAAATATCAAGACGATACGAACTATTTTTTTGTTAAACACTGGCAGTATTCATGTGTAATTCAACAATATGTGTTGCAGTATATATATATATTTTCATATATTCTTAGCTCGTTCATTAGAATCTCAATAGAACTGTAAATGCTTTTATTCCATTAATTGACAAGATATATACCAGCAGTATGTGATAAACAAACTCTTGTAGCATTTTCAATTCGGAAGTAGGCACTTTGCCGATTAAATCTTCCTTTATTCTTAGCTTTTTGTTCACACTTTACAGTTCAGATAATGCATCGAAGTTTTGATCTAAAAGCAATACAGGAATTCAGTTTTACGTAAGTATTTTGTGAGAGCAAATTATACGGAATGTTTCGACTTTTATCCGTTTGTTGTGGATTTCACAAATAAAAATAAATTTAATTGTCATGAAGATTAAATTGTAAGGAAATTTAATGAAATATATTTATGTTTCCCAAATGAAAAATATATGTTTTTAATTTTCTGTGAATAGTAACATAGTCATAATTAATTTTAACCCTAAATAGTATTTAATAAAGATTTAACATTTTAAAATGTATATGGAAATATATTAAGAGGTGAACGTTTCCTTGAAGTAAGGGAACTCTGACTCAGTTCTATTTTTAACGTTTGGAAGTCAAATGACGCATTATTTTGAAAGTGATTTCGGTTGGTTTAAATTGACAATGAAATTACTCTTTAATAAATTTTCAAGATATAAAGATTGTGATTTGAATTATATTATGTGAACGTAACTTTGTTATTTATAAATAAAAATCTGGAACACAACTTGAAAAATAATGGACATAATTAATCCTACAAGAACTGAATCATTGATTAACGACTCCAAAATAACTTACGAGTACCACAGCTTACTTTTGTATCCAGTCTCAACCTCGATTGCCAAAAGGGAAAGAAAAGATTTGAAAAAAAAACTAAAACATATGGGAGCTAGTCTTCTGTATTTTTCTGTTGCTAACAGTAAAATTATTACTTAGACAATCGTTATAAATTATTCTATACATTGAATTAATAATCTTACCAAACGAAATCCATTGATTGATATAAATTGCTATAAAAATCCGAATTTTATGCTATACCTTGTTTGAATTCATGAATTAACTATGTCAGTAAGAAAAATAATTGAATGATATAAATTTGAAAAGAGACATCTTGTGAAAAAAAAAATATAAAAGGACTGCAACATTCTCCTTGAGCCACAAATACGTTACCTTACTGTGTTTTAAAGTTTTAGTCCTGTGTATATGAAAAGGAAAGTATATGCCACATATCAACTAAGAACCTGCCACTTGTATATTGTATTACTTAGTTATAGAGAGTCATTCAAATAATTATAAAATTACATTAAAAGAATCATACGCAGTTGCACTAGTGAGTATATGTATAACAATGATTTAACTCCAAATAGGGTATGGTAAATTATAAATTTATAACTTGTAAGTAATAAACCGTGTGGAACATTGTAGAATATAATTGTATGGTTCAAACTTTCAATCATGATTAATCTTTTAGATATATCAATGATTATGGGAATTTGGAATTTATTAAGTAATAAAGAATTATTGTGATTTGTTTAACCCTATAACAAGTATATGATTATTAATAAGGAATATTTTGAAATTAGTTCAATGTTTCTATAAGGAATTATGAATTGTTGAATGGTAGAATTGATCATATAAAGAATAAATATATATTATGGTAAGATCTATTTTTGTAGATTTTATAGTAAAAAGTAATCGTGCTATCTAGTAATAGTAAAAAAGCTTTAATGGTTCTTCTATTATTTAATTATAAGATGGGTTTGGTATTATGTTAAAAATCCCTTTTGAGAACAAATTTTAGGCGCCAAAATCTAGAGACAATCCTTTGTGGAAAAAGGAAAAATTTCCTGAAGGCGTGCACGCTACTAAATGAACGTGCCTGCCAAAACATTTCTATTTTATCGAATATAAGAAGAATAAACATATCAAGTAGACACATCACTATTATTCAGTTAACTCGCGTACCGACATCATGTCATCTCCATCTACAACTTCTAAAAAAGCCTCCACGAAATCCAAGGATGGACCCAAGACGCCCACATCCTCCATGATGGTCATGACTGCCATCAAAGCGTTGGCAGATCGCAAGGGTTCTTCCCTCATGGCCATCAAAAAATATATCTCTGCTCACTTTAAGGTAGATATGGTGAAAAGAGCTCCATTCATCTGCAAAGCCATCAGATCCGCTGTCGAAAAGGGTGAGTTGGTTCAAACAAAGGGCAAGGGTGCCTCAGGAACTTTCAAGCTTGCTGTAACAAGCAAGTCTATAGTGGTTAAGGCTGTCAAAACGCCCAAATCCCCGAAGAAGTCTGCTGAGAAAAAATCAGTCAAGTCCAAAACTCCCTTGAAAAAGGCTCCCAAGAAGAAAACGGTCAAGTCCAAGACCCCCAAGAAGACAACAACTAAGACAAAGACCCCCAAAAAGTCTGCTGCTAAAAGCCCAGCTACAAAGTCTACTGTGAAGAAAACCACAAAGAAAACTACCTCTAAAAAAGCTTAATTCCTCTTCGTTCAGGTTTATAATATACAGAAAACCGGCTCCTTTCGGAGCCACAAAATCTTTGCCTAAGAGAATTTTATCGATTCGCTTGTTCTTTGTTTTTATTCAATAATGACTTCCTTGCCGCCCAAAAAGGAAATGCATGTCTTCATTTTGAGTACTAATCCTCGTTTGTTCATAACATAAGACATTCTCATGTATGAGTTTAAAAGGTCCTTACTCGTTCGGTAATTTTAAAAATAGAGAAATATAGAGCCTACAAGAATAGCAAGAGTTAATTCATAAAATTATCCCTCACATCATTTATACCCATATACGGGACAAGACATATGGTATTACTGAATTAAGACCTCTTGATAATATCAGCTGCCTTTATTATGTTTTAAGGCATAAAATAAGGGAGAAAATGAATAACTTACAAAAAGAGGTTTTCTAGAATTCGTTTAAAATAGGATTGGTGCAGAGTAAATATTATAACTATATTAAAGTTTATACAACCATTTTCACCAAAAATATGCCAAAATTTTTACGTCAGAGATAGATTTGATCATGACGACAATAATAATAATGAACAAAAAAGAAGAAAGAGAACAAATGCTAATCGCGTTTCCTCTTTCATCACTAAACTTATTCCTCTTTTTCTTTTTTAGTGAACATAACAGCAGTAATTTTCGAATTAATCAGAGTGTGAATAGCTTAATTTAGAATATTCCCCACATTTATATAAAATGTAAACGTAATATGAATATTAAAACGTATGGGGTTATATTATTTTCCATCGAAAATTATCTCAATACACCATCAATATATTCCTATTATTTCTGAGGTATTAGTACATTTTTACCTTGAAATCAACACCTCCGAAATGTAACTATTTGTATTAACAACTCAAAGAAAGTTTTAAAAGTATATCTTAATTCGAATTTAAGTGGGGGCCCTTAAAAGGGCCAGTTTGTAAAACTAGGTTAAGTCATACAAGGGTTAGCTTAGGCACGTTCACCACGGATACGGCGAGCAAGCTGGATGTCCTTGGGCATAATAGTGACACGCTTAGCGTGGATGGCACACAAGTTGGTATCTTCAAAAAGACCCACAAGATAAGCCTCTGAAGCTTCTTGAAGAGCCATCACAGCAGAGGACTGGAAACGCAAGTCAGTCTTGAAATCCTGAGCAATCTCACGAACCAACCGTTGGAAGGGCAATTTACGGATGAGGAGCTCAGTGGACTTTTGGTATCTACGGATTTCTCTGAGAGCGACTGTTCCAGGTCTGTATCTGTGGGGCTTCTTCACTCCTCCAGTGGCAGGGGCAGATTTACGAGCTGCCTTGGTGGCGAGCTGCTTACGGGGAGCTTTTCCTCCGGTGGATTTACGAGCTGTTTGCTTGGTACGGGCCATTTTTACTAACTGAATAGGAAATATCAAATGTTCACTATTTCTTATCTCCACAAAGCTTAAATACTATTAAGTCCGCGCGCACTTACTCCAGGAACACTCTCTAACCCATGCACCGAGCTAATATATTGGAGCTAGAAGCTGATGTAAAAAAGCTTCTTCCTTTGTGTCTCTCCTTGTCTCTCTTTTCTTCCTCTCCCGCCAACATTTTTTTAAAAATGGAGTAGGGAGTACAAGAAAGATGGAAAACTAACTTTTTTTGTTTCCTTACAGATGCTGTGACCTATCATAATTCGTTTTCCCTCCTTTTTCACTATATCTACAATCCAGTTATTCATGTTTTAATATTCATTTTTCTCAAGGTATAAAATTAAAGGGCACTAACACAATTTAAAATGATAAACCTGAGTTTCATTGATATATCCTTTATACGTAAGAATCTGTGTATCTTACAGTCTCATTTAACATATGTTATTATACATATTTCTTATCGAAATCAATTAAAACTGAATGGTATCGTTGTGCAAATTTGAATTAAGATTCAAAAAATACTAGTAAGAGGTGGAAGTAGATTAGGAATAGATTTTCTCCTGCCAAATAAGAGTCTGTTCTTTATTTCTAGTACTCTCTGCATGGAAGCTAGTAGACATGGTTCTTATTCTTTTATGTTTTCATTATTTTACGCGCCAAAAACTCCTATAAATATCTTCTTACAAAAGTATGTTACTCAATTTATATATTTTTTTGTTCAATCGGAGAAACTTTTTTTTTGAGTTTATATTTAATCACAACCACTAATAAGATATTTTTTTAAGCTAATTTTCTAGTTATTATTTATTAAAAAAACGTTGAATATATGATTTTTAAGTTCATACACCTATATTTGTAGGTTGACAAATAGAATTAAGTGAGTAAGTATAAACTTTCAAATAATACTTGTACAATGTACATCGGGTGTCAGAGAATTGGTTTGTTAGACAGAGAAAAATATAAATGGGAGGTGACATGGATTTTTAATTTTACCGTTTAGCTTTGTTATGCAGACATATAATAAATATTCCGATCTTTAGAAGTTTAGATCTTGTCAAGATAAAAATAATTCAGACTGCAGTAGCAAAATCAAAATATTAATTGCTAAATTTAAACAAGGCGAAATGATCTTCAAAGATGCACACAGTGGTCGTCAGAAAGAGCCAATTACCAACGAAAACATCAAAAAAGTCCACAAAATAATTTTGAATCATCAAAAGGAAAGTTCATCGACATAGATGAGACTCTACATATATCAAAGGAACTTGTTACACATTTAGTGCATGAATATTTAAACAGAAAAAGAGCTGTGAACTTAAAATCGATCAAAAGCAACCACGTGTTCATGATTCAGGGCAATAAACATTAAACATATATTTAGAAATTAGCAAATAATTTTGTTTTACTATGTTAGCCAACAAACTTTTTTTGTCAGCTTTTATCTGAAATATTTAAAAAGTGCATAAATATAAAGATTTTTAATAGTAAAAAGTTGTCAAGATTTTGAGCACTCACTTAAAATGAATAGTTAATGCATTAGCTGGTGAGATTATTATTATTTTTAAGAAATTATCAATCTTGAAGTGAAAAAAATAATAAATTGATAAATGGAGCAAGTACTCAATTATATATGGTTGCTATATCAAATTATATCGATATGACTATTAGCTATAGAATGCAATTGTTAATTTTGCAATGACAGTTAAACTTATTAAAAAGGTGCGTTATTGCAATGCATCAATAAAGGATGCATCTAAATATGTATACGTACGTAAAGGTAGTGGAATAATTTCGGGAAGATAGTTTTTAGTTTATAAATTCAATTTAAAATTGTTAATTAGCATAAACTTTTGTAAAAATGTTCAAGTTTTAATAAAAATAAATTGAAAAGAAAAGAAAAAAACTTTTGGCCTGAATTTCATGGAGATTTCTATGTGATTCATCCTTCAGGCCAATGCTTGTACCAAGCACCATTCCAACAAAGACACTCTGAAGCGTGCCCTCATCCCGAATGGGCTAATATTTCTGAAGAAACTGTTTGTGCTGCCTCGGCCCATGGGATTTTTTGTCTCTGCCATACACTCTGTCTAATGCTGGCTATTTCGAAAAAAAGTTTTTTTAAACTTATCTATATTCCAATATTATCAATTTCCCAAAAGTCCATGGTAATAAATAAATTTATATAGAATTTATAGACTAAAAAATATATTCAAGAACTTATTCATTTCCCTGTATGTAAGGGTGAGGTTAAAGTCCAAATTACTCAAAGATCAAGCTTTTTTAAGATTATTTTTAAATTTTAATACTTGATGAGTGCTTTTCAATATTAATGTCATGGGGCTTGTTCAAAACCCCAAAACCATTTTTGGAGCTCAAGGAGACTATTAAACCGTTCAATAAGTCCTAAGGCTTTCTCACAGATGGCACCACTATTCCCAAATCTATATATTTTTACGTAATACCAGCCTTCAAAAGAAACATATCAAATTTTTAAGATAATCCATGGATTACTATATTACAAATAATCGGTTGCTAATTTTTTTCTTCCGTTTTTTTGATATACTAAAAGAAGAAAATTGAGGAAAAGGGAATTAAACAAAAAAAGAATCTCACCATTATTTCATTTCCGTTCTTCGTTAAATGAAATAGAATACAACTTACAGAAATTATCAAATAATTTATTTAGTATCAATAATTCAATTATTAGTTAAAATTAAGTTTTCTAATCTTTTTTGAAGTATTACATATTTTGGATAAATTATTTCTTTTTCTGTTTGAATGAATTTTACAATTGGAATCAGACACAAAGTTTTTGGCAAACATATTGAAAAAAATGGTACATATATAAATAAAATTTGAACTCAAAGAATGGCCTTGGTTGCATAAATAACTGAACCAAGTCAAGTGAGGAGAAAAAATAGTTTCCCGGCGAAGATAGAAATTTCTAACAGCAGATAGACTTTTTCTTCAACATGGAATGAGTTGCATATCCACTGAGGTAATAAAAGATACCATTGCGGCTTGATGGTAGATTTAAAATAAAAAAAAAATCTAACGGTATTGAAGTTAAATTTTTTTAAACAAATTGATCCATTTCCTCAATTTTTTCATTCGATTCCGGCGAGAAAATTTCCTCCATCTGGGGTACAGTTGTAATTACCACACGAAGAAGCAGATACAAACGAATATTTTTTTTTCAGATTTCAGTCACTGTCGACAGCTAAGATGGTTATTACCACCTCCAAGATGCCGATAACACCCAAATCGACTCTTTTTAGGATCAGAACTGAATTTTCGAAATAAATTTCCTGTATTCAAAGGTATTCTGCCAATTTAGCCAGCCCCAATGATGTATTATGAGCTGTATAAAAGATTTCTTGGCTCAATCCCTTTACACCAGTGCCCTTGCAATGGATTTCCCATTTCTTAAGCAATTCAGCAAAATGGGCTTTAAAGAAGAATCTTTTTTGGATACATGAAAAAAAACCTTGACACAATCCCAGAACCGGTTGAACATCTTCAAGACTTTTGCAGTTTCTCTAAAGTGCTGATATTCTTCTTCTTGTTTTGCGTAATATTCCAGAGCATTAATTGTCGATTATTGGAAAAATCTGACACACAAATTGACGTTTCAATGGGTTGGGGAGCAATAACTTTATTTCATAGTTTATGCGCATATTTTAAGCTAATACCAGTCTCCACAGCATATATTTTCTTGACATGATTAAAGTCTGCATGAATTAAAAAACCCTCGTCGTCTTATGATGGACATGATAATACTTAATTTTTAACAAATTTATTTTAAAGTTTTTGAAAATGTGGAATGGACCGAAGAGCAAAGATATTTTTTGTTCAACTGCCGAGTATGGATTCCAGATGAAAGAAGATGAAGTGTCTTTTCCAAGCTCCTTATGGTAAATTTTTAAATTTTTTCCTTGGTGAATAAGTGTCCACAATGGCAGCGACTGTTTATAATAAAATTTTTGTAACAAGTTTTAAAACTTCCCAAAAAACAGTCCTTGATAATTGTGGAGCTCATTTTGGTGATAGGAATCATGGCAAACATATCACTATATCTACGAAGAAAACTCTTGATTATAAAACATAATAATGTTTCTGAAAATGATTCGCTATTTTGACAACCATAAATTTCCTTTCCAATGAATTATACCCTCTGAGTAGAATAAACTTCTTCTATGATAATAGGCACGATCTTATCTTTCGGTGGGAAATTTGTTATTCTTCGTTAGAGGCATTCACTAGTAAAAACATTAATTCCACCAACAGCATTGAAGGCACAAGAAAGTTGTTTTAAATATTTGATAGAAGGTAAAATTATCACTCCTGACTCACAGAGTTGATTGTAGAGCTTAGGGCTTGTGTTTTGCCACGAAGAAGCTATTCTCAGAAGTTGAAATGAACATATTCGTCATTTTAACGGACTTAAGTGTTGCTGGAGATGTTTAATAATGAAGCTTATCTTGTCGTTATACTCCAATCCTTCCTCATAAGTGATAGACTCCTATAGTTCCTTTGCCATCTTTGACTGATAATATATTCGGCCAAGGATATTGCTCCCATCAGATAATCTTTTATTAGTTTCTGAACCCTAAATATGACATATTTCACTCTTTAAAACAGACTTGCTATGGAAAAACATATTAAAGGACAAATCATTTCGAATTTGAAGACCGTAGAGGAGTTCAGTGGAAATCACAAAAATATGGCACAATCCTCGTTGAACGTCTCGTGAATATTCTGAAGCAAGCATAACTTATCAAAATCTTTTTTGATTGATCCGAAATTGTGGATTGTATCCTCCTCCAGAATGTCAGAAATCCTTTTATCTATCATCTTGGTTTCTGGAATTACAATACAAAATATTCGACTATTATTTAAATGAAATCATGAGTGTTAGGTAATAAGTTATATTTATATTTTGAACATCTACCTTTTTTGAAAAGGTAGATCGCTGAGGAACTGGTAACTTTGATAAGTATGCCAGTGCCTCAGGGAATTTTGTTGGCACTGCACCCAGTTTGAGCCTTGGAATTTCTAAAAGATGGTGATTTTTTTGCTCCTGTAGAGAGGGAGTCATTTCGCTCCTTACCGAAGCATGAATCGTGGAAATGTGTGCTGAAAAAATCAAATAAAATCCACTCTTGGTATAGCTTGAAGCCATTTCTTTTTCAATTCCTCATCTTTTGGAAATAGATGGAGGGAGACTTTGGCTTGGGAAGCCGAAGGAACATCATTCTTATCTATTTTTAAATCAGGATAACCAGTTCGACAGCCTTGGCAACAACACGTTAGTATCACTGGACAAATTCACCAAACGTTGTAACCATCTAAATAGATCGCGACAATGAGATGAACAACACTTCAAAACAGAAAAATTGAACTAAATCCCTCCTTTGCATTTATTTGGACTTTTATGGACTCATGTTTACAATGAAATTGCACAACCTTGAGTTTATTAAAAAAATTAATATTTGTAATAGTGTCTAAATATACACTGATATTTTTCACCACACCCAAAAATTATGTTATCAATAATATAAGGTTATCAGTCGATTTTAAGTTTTCAAATATAATTTTTATATTTGTGAATCAATTTTACTGTTATTTATTTTTGTTGGTCAATGAAAGGAGTAGACCCTTCAACAATAAGAAAAAAAGAAGAAAAGTAAAGGAATATTTTCATTTCTTAAGTAGGTCAATGTATAAAATAGGAGCAGATTCCATGTAGGATAGTATTTCTTGGACAATCAGTTATTAGAGCTACGCAATATGAAAAAAGGCTCCCATGATCATAGTTGTAGTGCTGATCTTCATTTGGAAGACTCTGTCTCAAATAATCACCAAGGGTATATTTTTTCTCCATAAAATTTATCAACAATTGAGGAGAAACATTTTGATCTTGAACAACATCAAAGAAGTATTTCTTAAAGGGCTCTAGGATAAAGGGTTAAGAGAAAAATAAACAATTCAATCAAAAGACAAGGAAGACTATGTTGTTCCTAACATCGACCTATAATATCGTGTTATTGTTGTGACGTAGTCGCCCCTATTCTTCTCTTTTCACTAGGGGGAGACAGCCTGTACAAACTGGCTGCCTGTCTGGAGGAACATGTAGCAGTTTCTAATTTTAAGCTAATCAGAAGTAAGAACTACTAAATCCTACCTTCCCTGCCTTGAGTATCCACTCTTTGCTTTGAGTCTATAGTATTTCTTATTGCTCGAAAAATATATAAATGATTATTTTTATGTTCATAGAGCAAAAGAATAGGGTAATATATTGTTAAGATCATTTTTATAGTTCTGTTCATGCATTAAATACTCCCCATGGTTGGATATAATGGCATTATCCTTGCATTAAAAAAAAAAGCGAGGGCTTGGTCAGATAAGACGATTAGGAAATCTTTCCAATTGAGGTTAGCTTGTGGGACAAGTGGTTTTAAAATGTTAATTAGTAAAGAGTACCAACTTCCAAACAATCAAACTCAATCAAAAAACTTAAAGTATATCAATTTTCAATCTTCCATACTGTAATGAGCCTGCTCTAACTCAAGACCCAAACTATGGAAGATAGCAAAAAGTATTATGGTATTGTGATGGACGAAATGTTGATTAAATCAACTCTGGAATATGTAGATGCCCAATTAGTAAGAGGTTACAATACCCTTAAGCCGTCAAGTGAAGAGCTGGGCTCATATGCTTTTGTACCAGGTGTGACAATAAAATCTTTACACTTTGTTGTTGACACATAATTCAATATTTTTGTGAATGTTGTAAAATTGTTCTGGTCAAACACTAAAAATAACAAAAAGAAAAAGAAGATATATTCTTACGTGTCTTAGAAGCCGAGAAAATGCCATCTGAACATGACCAACAAATTTCGGTCTGCACACATGGCAAGAAACCAACTGAGATTGCAAAACAGTTGTGGATCTCCAGACCAGCCGTTTATGGCCTTATGATGCTGGAGACGGGGGACAGGAAGCTTGGGTCGAATTTAAAGTGTACAGATTTTTTTACCACGCCCGGTCTTTGCCCTAGTTGGAGTCAAAACTAGTTGGAAAAAATTGATTGTTATTTTAGTATCAACTTTTCCTTATACAATCGATTTTTTTTTTTTTTTTTTTGACATCATAAGTTTTTAAAATCAAGTTGTTCTGGGATTTTTAACCCAAAGAACTATTCAAATCATTTTAGATTGAAAATATTAGTATGTGTTTTAATTTTTTAATTACATGGCATTGCTTTATTTTCTAAACTTCCACTGAAAATTAATGAAAATTTAAAACTAAAATATCAATTTAATTTCAGTTTTTCTGTTACAGAAGTAATCAATAAATAAAATCAATTTTAGAACAAAAAGTTAATAATATCACAGAAATATAAAAATATTGTAAAAAATAATTGTGGAATCTAATTCAAAATTGAAATTCCATAAGAATAAATATTTAATGAAACAAGTAATTCCTTATTGCCAAAAATTATTATGCTATATAGTATATAATTATAGATGCTAGTTTCCTGTAATATACCTTTTTTCACCGTGGAGAACCCCATTCTCTCAAAGTTTATGAAGAAATATGCCTGTGGAACAGTCCCTAGTAGAAGACCTCTACACAGATTAATGGAAGTTGTCAGCAAGGATGTAATCTCCAAAATTAAAGGGAAAATTGGAGATAAGGAAATTTTCATAGCTGTTAATGAGACTAAAGATCAATCGATCAATGATAGCTATATTGATGGGTCCTTTGGATGACCGTTTCTTGGGTCGTCCTTATTTAATCAATATGATAGATACAAATGTTGCTAAAGCCGTTAATGTTGCTATTTTTTCGTTTAGAGTATTCAACTATCTCTTGGTTTGGATTTTGATGAAAATAATTTAAAAGTTTTCATCACGGATGGAACGTCCTACTATAAAAAAGCGGGCAAATATTATTTGTGTAGCTCATGGACTTTATAACGTGGTTCAATTTGCACTTAAAGAATTACGTGTAAGTAGCAAGAAAAGCGAGCTCATTTCAGAAATTAAAAAAAAAGTTTTTGAATGCCAGGCTAAGAAAACAGAACTTTACTGCTTACCAAATTCCTTTGCTTCCAGTATCTATCGTCATACGCTAGGGAACTTGGTTGAAAGCATTGATTACTATTTCAATAACTTTGAAGTAATATTTGAACAACCTTTTTGAAAAAACACCAACGGTCGTTAAAGCTAAGGATGTTATAAATGGTAAATTTATTTATGAAGAATTGTCAATAATTAATCATAATCTCAAACCAATTACCAAGGTCATTACTGCATTATAAGGAAGACTCCCTTTACTAGTTAGCTTGACTATATCTAACATTTACACGTCGATATGAAGCTAGATACATTCAAAACAAAATTAAATTCTTTATTAGATGAAAATTCAGTGTACTTGTGAGACCTAGCAAATTCTGAGGAGACAATTTACAGACACCCACCTATTGTAAATTGTGACCTAAAAAAGGATTTTCAGCATATTAAGATCCATTCATTCAAATATAAGATTTTGGTTATCAGGAACAAGCTAATTAGAAAATGGAATATTGAAATATTAGATTCGTAAGTATTTATAAATAACTTTTTTAAGAATAAATTACATTTATTCCTAAATGCTGTAATATGGTCGAGAACAACAGCATGAATGGTCTCAAAGTGGGTATGAGCTTCAAATGGCGTGGAATTTTTTTTTCTAACATCAGTTTCTTCGGGTTAAGAATTGGATATGATCCATGGATTCCCACATGTTGAAGTACAATCTATTTAAAATAAATATAAGTCGTTTTAAATATTAAATATATTAATTTACTTTTTCCTTTCTTAGCATTACAAATTACTTAGTTGACGAAATGTGAGGATTCTACATGGAATTTGAAGTATGATAGGAAGAAGAAGGATTTCATTTCTACTCATCATTAGCATATTTTTTTCTGTATTAAAATGTCTCATTATTTTTGTATTTTATAATTTACATTGGTCCCTGATAATTTGTTGAATCTATTCGTAATATTTAATTTTAATAATTTAATTTCGTTTCATTTGTCCTTAATAATTCGAATCCATTTGCAATATTTAGTGTCGTTTGTTATTATTAATTTGTTTCACTTTCTGTGTATAGCAACTATTAAAATGTCTAATTAATATCTTTTGTTATGGTTAGTCGTTTTTTATTTTACCCATACTTCTTTAAATTAATATCTCAAATATTTTTCTTATAATACTTTAATTGATAAATTTACTCGTAATTAATTTTAAAAAAACCAACATTTATTGCTACACTTCCTATAATACATACAATGAGTAAGGGCATATAAAATTCATTAAAAAACTGGAGAGGCTGGAGGCAGAATGTCTATATTTAATAGTAATCCAAGGTTAGTAAAAATACATTTCTATTAACCTTGTAGAAATCTACTGCTATAAGTTAAGTGATAATCATTAGTTTTAGACAGCCCTTGTATGACATATTGTATTAGCGAATTTTATTAATATTTGTTAATAAGTCTATAATACATTTGGAAGTTTTTAAGGGTTTTCACGAAGTAAATTCGCTATTTCTCAATTTGAAAATTTAAACTACATTTTATTTTCACTCTTCTAGTGTAATATTAAAAATAAAAGATTCTCATATTTATAATAACATCACGTGATATTCTATCCCACAAAGCCGTAACTTTTAATCAATAGTACCATATGTCTCGTTCTCCCTTTTTACTGTGCACTTGCTCAGTACCCAGTATAGTCCATTTCTCCCTCCATCATTATTATTTTAGTATGAGAATTGGAATTATCAGAATCTTTCTCGACAACAATAAAACATTCATATTATCATTATTTGGTATATAGTATAGAATAAATCTCAATCTATCCTTATTAGCTATTAACATACATAGTAAGAGAATTAGATTTTTCTGGATCTTTCTGGACACAAGCAAAACATTTAAATTATCATTATTTCTTTATGCAGTATATAGAAGTATTTCATTTCATATTATAAAATTTCAACATAGTACTTTATTCGATAATGTAGTAACTATATATTATATGGTTCATTTATAAATTTACAATTATAGTCTAGGAGTACTTACTGATATAAATAGCATTTCCTATGTGTGGTATATTTGTCTAACTAACATCTGATTTTGGACATTTTTCTGTTTCTTTTCGTATGAAAAGTTGCGTGATATGCTCAAGGTAAGGACTTGAAAACCATAAAACAAAACGTTTTTACGAAAATAACTACATATTACTGGTTTTAAAAACAAGCTTATCTTCTTCTTTTCTTTTTTGTTTAGATTTCCCTCACATTTCCCGCCTTATTACTATTCTCTGTATTCTTTCCACTCCCTCCCTTCCTCCCTCTCCCTTTTCTTTTGAATGAACACTATATAAACTCTCTTCTTTACCAGTTTGAGTATCAGTTAACCAATATCTACAATCATGACTGGACGTGGTAAAGGTGGAAAAGGATTAGGAAAGGGAGGTGCCAAGCGTCATCGTAAGGTTCTTCGTGATAATATCCAAGGTATAACCAAGCCTGCAATTCGTCGTTTGGCTCGCCGTGGTGGTGTCAAACGTATCTCTGGTTTGATCTATGAGGAAACCCGTGGTGTTCTCAAAGTTTTCCTAGAGAACGTTATCCGTGACGCTGTTACATACACTGAACACGCCAAGAGGAAGACTGTAACTGCCATGGATGTTGTCTACGCTCTCAAGAGGCAAGGACGTACCCTCTATGGATTCGGAGGTTAAGTTGTGCTTCTCTTCCACTTCTCATGGATGTATCTTCTATATATTAGAGGTACAAAACAGGTCCTTTTAAGGGCCACCAATGATCCCTGTATAAGATCGTTCTTTAGCTTGTACAACGGCAATCTCATCCTGAATTTTGAGAAGAGTATAAGCAACTCTCCCTTTGTTGTAGGGAAACTTAATTTTTCCCGCCTAGAGTGTCTAACATTTGTTTTGTTTTCTTTAAATTGAAAAATATTAATGTGGGTGGAGGTGATAAACTGAGAGGGGTATATGAATTATGATTTATGAGCTTGAGTATGTTTTTATAGTAGATATGTGGGTTTTTATTAGTTTAGGTTACACTAAAATAGAAGCTATACTACTTTGTTTTAATTTAATGGTAAACAGAAATCCATATGGGGTTTTACGATGGTTAAATTAAATATTTTACCAAAACATGTATAAATCATTTAGCATTGTTAACAATTTCTCTGTTCCTGGTTGCAAGCAGGACTATGTCTGTATTTAAAATAACACCAATTATAATTTTCACAAGGTCCGTATCAAAGATCCCTAAAAGTTGGCAAATAGTTAATGGACATACAAAGAGATAAAAGGAGAAACTAAAGTGACAAACTAAGATGATATTCACACTCAATATGACCTTAACAATGGACGTTTGTCTTATTTGTCAAAAACTGGCAGTGTCCATGGGTAATTTCACTATGTGTATTACAATATGTAACTATCTTCATTTCAAAGATCCTTTACTCGTTCATTAGATCTTAATAAAACTGCAAAAGCTTTTATTGAATACATTAACTACATAAACGCCAGCTGTTTATAATAAACAAACTTTTCCAGTATTTTCTTGTCTGCAGATGACTCTTTTCTGATTTAATCTTCATTTAATATGAACTTTTTGGTAACAATTTCCAATTGAGATAATCTATCAAAAATCGCTTTGAACTTCAAATTGATGAGAGGAGAAGATTATCAATTTAAAGTAAGAATTTTTCATTAGGAAGCAGTGAAAACTCACATTAGTATCTTTAAAAGGGCTATTGTAGCTTTTGTAATATTTTCATATATCTGACCTTTCTCATTCAGAATTGTACTTATTAGTCTCATGCCTTACTGAAGACCAACTCAGAACAAAAAAGGAATCATAATTGGATCGGTCTTAAATGGATTAAATGATCATTATCTTCAAGATACTTACATGTAGCGCTATTGGAGAGGATTGTCTCATGTGGAACTCACTTACAATATACCAGATGTATAAGCAATCTGTATACAATGATAAAAGAAAAAATCATTGAATCAATTTTATAATTCAACCCTGCAAGAGTATCGTCAAGCTAACAGATACATATTTTTTATTCACCGTTCATTAATATGTTAATACATAAAACCAAAAGTAATGTGTGTATAGAGATACAGGAAACAACATAATAGTTAAATTTTTTGCTTTGGGTTAAACTTATATCAAAATTCGAGGTTGTTTACATTTAAATACATTTGAAAGTAAAATTTGGATAAAAATAAAAAAGTCAATTAGTTAGTAAAAATAGAATAAAAATCATATCACAGCGACACAGTAAAAACCCCCAAAAAAACCACTAAGGAAAAACACGAAACGGACTAAATTGGCTTGTTAATGAAACAAAAAAAAAATCCTTATAATCTTATTGTATTGCAAAGAGAGAGAGTTGTGAAGTATTTTATCTTCCAACGTTTTGTATTACTCACAGAGAGTAATTCAAATCATTATGAAATTACTTTTAAAGAATCATAAAGTAATCATGCTATCTAGTAATAGTCAACAAGCTTCAATGTTCTTCTATTATTTAATTATAAGATGGGTTTGGTATTATGTTGAAAATCCCTTTTGAGAACAAATTTTAGGCGCCAAAATCTAGAGACAATCCTTTGTGGAAAAAGGAAAAATTTCCTGAAGGCGTGCACGCTACTAAATGAACGTGCCTGCCAAAACTTTTCTATTTTATCGAATATAAGAAGAATAAACATATCAAGTAGACACATCACTATTATTCAGTTAACTCGCGTACCGACATCATGTCATCTCCATCTACAACTCCTAAAAAACCTCCACAAAATCCAAGGATGGACCCAAGACGCCCACATCCTCCATGATGGTCATGACTGCCATCAAGGTGTTGGCAGATCGCAAGGGTTCTTCCCTCATGGCCATCAAAAAATATATCTGTGCTCACTTTAAGGTAGATATGGTGAAAAGAGCTCCATTCATCTGCAAAGCCATCAGATCCGCTGTCGAAAAGGGTGAGTTGGTTCAGACCAAGGGCAAGGGTGCCTCAGGAACTTTCAAGCTTGCTGTAACAAGCAAGTCTATAGTGGTTAAGGCTGTCAAAACGCCCAAATCCCCTAAGAAGTCTGCTGAGAAAAAATCAATCAAGTCCAAAACTCCCTTGAAAAAGGCTCCCAAGAAGAAAACGGTCAAGTCCAAGACCCCCAAGAAGACAACAACTAAGACAAAGACCCCCAAAAAGTCTGCTGCTAAAAGCCCAGCTAAAAAGTCTCCTGTGAAGAAAACCACAAAGAAAACTACCTCTAAAAAAGCTTAATTCCTCTTCGTTGAGGTTTATAATATACAGAAAACCGGCTCCTTTCGGAGCCACCAAATCTTTGCCTAAGAGAATTTTATCGATTCGCTTGTTCTTTGTTTTTATTCAGTAATGACTTCCTTGCCGCCCAAAAAGGAAATGCATGCCTTCATTTTGAGTACTAATCTTCGTTTATTCATAACATAAGACATTCTCACGTATGAGTTTAAAAGGTCCTTACGCGTTCGGTAATTTTAAAAATAGAGAAACATAGAGCCTACAAGAATAGCAAGAGTTAACTCATAAAATTATCCCTCACATCATTTATACCCATATACGGGACAAGACATATGGTATTACTGAATTAAGACCTCTTGATAATATCAGCTGCCTTTATTATGTTTTAAGGATAGGGGGAGAAAATAAATAACTTACTAAAAGAGGTTTTCTAGAATTCGTTTAAAATAGGATTGGTGCAGAGTAAATATTATAACTATATTAAAGTTTATACATCCATTTTCACCAAAAATATGGCAGAATTTTTACGTCAAAGATAGATTTGATCATGACGACAATAATAATAATGAACAAAAAAGAAGAAAAGAGAACAAATGCGTCACTAAACTTATCCCTCTTTTCTTTTTAGTGAACCCAATAGAAGTAATTTTTGAATTAATCAGAGTGTGAATAGCTTAATTTAGAATATTCCCCACATTTATATAAAATGTAAACGTAATATGAATATTAAAACGTATGGGGTTATATTATTTTCCATCGAAAATTATCTCAATACACCATCAATATATTCCTATTATTTCTGAGGTATTAGTACATTTTTACCTTGAACTCAACACCTCTGAAATGTAACTATTTGTATTAACAACTCAAAGAAAGTTTTAAAAGTATATCTTAATTCGAATTTAAGTGGGGGCCCTTAAAAGGGCCAGTTTGTAAAACTAGGTTAAGTCATACAAGGGATAGCTTAGGCACGTTCACCACGGATACGGCGAGCAAGCTGAATGTCCTTGGGCATAATAGTGACACGCTTAGCGTGGATGGCACACAAGTTGGTATCTTCAAAAGACCCACAAGATAAGCCTCTGAAGCTTCTTGAAGAGCCATGACAGCAGAGGACTGGAAACGCAAGTCAGTCTTGAAATCCTGAGCAATCTCACGAACCAACCGTTGGAAGGGCAATTTACGGATGAGGAGCTCAGTGGACTTTTGGTATCTACGGATTTCTCTGAGAGCGACTGTTCCAGGTCTGTATCTGTGGGGCTTTTTCACTCCTCCAGTGGCAGGGGCAGATTTACGAGCTGCCTTGGTGGCGAGCTGCTTACGGGGAGCTTTTCCTCCGGTGGATTTACGAGCTGTTTGCTTGGTACGGGCCATTTTTACTAACTGAGTAGGAAATATCAAATGTTCACTATTTCTTATCTTCACAAAGCTTAAATACTATTAAGTCCGCGCGCACTTACTCCAGGAACACTCCTAACCCATGCACCGAGCTAATATATTGGAGCTAGAAGCTGATTTAAAAAGCTTCTTCCTCTGTATCTTTCTCTGTCTCTCTTTTCTTCCTCTCCCGCCAATATTTTTTTAAAAAT